>NW_025963824.1:12148052-14548052 GCF_023055435.1 Haliotis rufescens | reverse complement strand
AGCTGGAATGACAATAATGTGTGTGTAAAAACTGTGAAAGGAATGAAAATGGCAAAAATAATTTCTGGAACAAATTATTTTTCACAAAATTCCCAGGCTCCAGCTCTGCTCAGGATAATGTGTGTGGCTTGTATGAGGAGTTATCTCCCTTGAAAGACACCCAATTATTCGCATGGCAGATTTAGCCAAGTCTACGTGTTCGTGTTTGACGTTATTTTCTGTCATGAGCAGGCATTGAAATGCGTGACAATTTGAACACGTAGAAAGTGGGATGTACTTGTCAAAGTCAAAGTCACACACACTTCATTCTTGTTCATCAATAAAGGGGCGGTCAGGTAGCCTGGTGGTTAAAGCATTTGCCTGTCACGCCGAAGACCCGGGTTCGATTCCCGACATGGGTACAATGTGTGAAGCCCATTTCTGGTGTCCCCCGCCGTGATATTGCTGGAATATTGCTAAAAGCGGCGTAAAATCAAACTTACTCACTCACTCACTTGTTCATCAATAAAGGGGCGGTCAGGTAGCCTAGTGGTTAAAGCATTTGCTCGTCACGCCGAAGACCCGGGTTCGATTCCTGACATGGGTACAATGTGTGAAGCCCATTTCTGGTGTCCCCTGCCGTGATATTGCTGGAATATTGCTAAACGCGGCGTAAAACAATACTCACTCACTCAATAAAGAATTTCCTCTTCAGCTGTGGCAAATTAATTACTAGACTGTGCATGACATCCGTCCACAGGTAATGAACACAGATTCCTTGAATAGATTGTTTAGGATGTCTAAGGGTCTGTAATAAGAGCATCTATCTTTTCTAAAAAAGAATTTTTAACTTCCTTTTATTTAATCAAACTGTCCAAATAAAGATAGATATCTTAATATAATGGAGATAGTGTTTATTTGTTGTTTAACGCCACACTCAGCAATATTCCAGCTATATGACAGCGGTCTGTAAATAATCGAGTCTGGACCAGACAATCCAGTGATTGACACCATGGGCATCAATCAATGCAATTGGGATCAATGACATGCATCAACCATATCAGCGAGTCTGACCACCCCATCCCGTTTGTCACCTCCTACGTCAAGCAAAGTCGCCTTTTACAGCAAGCATGGGCTGCTGAAGACCTATTCTACCCCTGATCTTCACGGGTGGAATGGAGATATATTATAAGCTGGATAGTTAATGATGTCAATTTCATAAACTTTTTTTTTGTAATGAAATATTAATTACTTCTTTTCGTCTGATCTGAATTCTTCTGACATTGATAAGGCGGAAACGTATCCACGTGTCTACACCCCTGACACTCTCTCGTCTGACTAACCGCCTCCGTGGTCTAGTGGTAGAGCGTCCGCCCGGAGAGCGGAAGGTCCGGGGTTCGATCCCTGACCGCGTCATACCAAAAGACGTTGAAAGATGGTACTTGTTGTTACCCTGTCTGGCGCTCGGCATTAAGGGGCTAAAACAAGGACTGGTCGGCTCGGAGTCAGTATACTGTGTCTGAGTGGGGTATTCATGTTAAACTGCGGCATGGTATCTCAGTGAGCTAGCACTATAAATCGGCATCAGTCCGGACTAGTACAAGCAGCCACACACACACACGTGCATGCACGTCGCTATATAAGTGCAATAATCTTGGACGCGACGTTAAACCCAATTTCACCTCACCTCACCACCTCTCGTCTGACTTCATTGTACATGGAGGATTAAACACTAACATTGATTTTTCTCACAATTTGCCTGCCAAGGGCATCCAGTTTAAAACCCTAGTAAAGTCCCTGGCGCAGGCTTCAAGGCGGTGTTATGAACTGATGCAACTGATGAATGTCAGTGTAACACACACACAGACACACACCCTCATCCCCCCCGACCATGGACCGCCAGGACTCACAGATCTGTGGTACGGAGGCTGAGCCGTCACTGTCAGGGCTCGATGGAAGGCGTCCTTCAAATATCACTTTGTGTTGTAGTGTTAGGAGTTCAAATCCATCAAGAAATTTGTCATGTGTATGAAATGGTCAGGTTTATCTGTTGAAATGACATCATGGCTGACGGGAAATATTTTCTGAACTTTTCATTTACTTGCAAAATAAGTTTGTATACATTCTTTCACCTACTTTGTTTTTCTATAAACTCTAAAAAATATATTTTTTAACTATTTATATAAATTTTAGCTCAAATCATATTCTTGTTTTTCCGATTTTCTATAAAAATATAATAAATTGTCATTGATGACCAAATGAAGACAAAATTGAGAATATTGACATGTTTTAACTCAAAGTTTGTATCAATGGTTGTTCCTAACTCTGACATGGCAGGTTATACAGACAGATTATACAGACAGATATTCTGAAGAGAAATCAAAGGGGAGGCATTGATCATTAGAATAAATGTTAATGAAAAACTCAAATCAATGTATTGTTTAGAAGTGTGATGATAATGATGATGATGATGATGATGTTGACACTGATGATGACGATGATGATTAGGGTGGTGGTGGTAATGATGATGACGATGACGACGACGATTAGGGTGGTTGTGGTGATGATGATGATGATGATGACGATGATGATTAGGATGGTGGTGGTGGTAATGGTGATGATGATTATGATGATGATGATGGTGGTGGTAATGGTGATGATGATTATGATGATGATGATGGTGGTGGTAATGGTGATGATGATTAGGATGATGGTGGTGGTAATGGTGATGATGATTATGATGATGATGATGACGAGGATTAAGGTGGAGGTGGTAATGATGACGACGATGATGATGATGATGATTAGGGTGGAGATGATGATGATGATGATGATGATGATGATGATTAGGGTGGAGATGGTAATGATGATGATGATGATGATGATGAATTTAATGTAAATGTCCTAATTAAGACTAGTGAGTTATCACTTTAATCAATATAACATGTTGATGATGTTGGGGATCCATGGTTGAAATTGTGATGCACAAAGGGATATTGCTATTAAATTGTACTGTTAATAATGTCTTTCACCTGATGAAGAAGCCAGAAGTAGCTCCGAATGCTGCCACCATAAATATATAAAAAGTTGGTATCCATAAGTGTCATGTATTCATGTTCTTCAAACTTCTAAATACCTGTCAAAGACTTTCTGCTGTTAAGAGACACAGAATATCATCATGTTAATGTATTTGCCTCACATCTGCTCATTGTTGCTCATAATATCAATCACAGGATTGTCTGGTTCAGACTCAATAAAATACAGCCTGTGGCATCATATAGGTTTGACATTGTTGAGAGTGGTGTCATACAAAAAATAAACAAACAAACAGATCCGGAAATAACCCATGTGATTCTAAATAGCTCCTCCAACAATGTAGGCCGAGGGAGTTACGCGGGACACATCAGCACGTTCCGTGAGTGGGCATGGCCACCTGGCTCCACACACATCGGTATCTGATTGTGTTGACTCGGGCGTGTTGACTGTAGTTGATACTCTGCCTAGCCTTGCATATTGTAGGATCAAGCCCTGACCAGTCAACCTCCGGACCCGGAGATGTGGGGATTAGGATGAGGCCGTTATTGTTTTATTGCTCACCACCAACCCTATGTTGTCAGCAATACCGTATTCGACGTAATAAGCGCCCTGCTCTAATAAGCGCCCACGGTGATATTTTCTAATATATTAGCTAGTGAAGAATCCCAATTAGCACCCCTTCCGATTGATCAATGTACACAGGACTTATTTATTCGTGTATAATGCGTATGTTATATGCATTCTTAATTATGGGAAATTAAATTCTGGAAAAAATATTTCTGTCATATATAAACATTTCAGGCTGCCAGCATTAACCTCGAAATTTACAATCTTTCTACTCTGTTGTTTTTACCAAAATAATATTCTAATAAGAGCCCCCTATTTCTAACTTTGAGATCGCCTTGGGCGCTTATTATGTCGAATACGGTAATGGGAATTATTTTAAATTTTCTTTTTTTATATACTGGTATATATTTTTTGGATGATACATATCACATGCAGAAATAATGATGGAAAATATCTTACTGAATCATTATATTATTTTGAAACAATACTGTCAGCATGCTGTTTTAAACTCAAGATATTATCCTTTTGTTTAATCACTGTGGGGATTCTGGGTCGGTCCCCAGCCTGTGCTTGTGCGCAGAGACAAAGTAATGATTCGGATTGTCAGATTCGGTGACTTGGTTGATTGTGTGTCATAGATCCCCACTGGCGTGGGAGATTGTTCATGATATCAGTCACTGGTTTTTCTGGTCCGGGCTTGATATTTACAGATGGTCATATGACTGAAATGTGTGGAGTTTACTGTTGTTTAATCTGTGATATTTTTACACAGGTCAGGATTATTAATCAAATAGATCTAAAAAACAACATTTTAAAAAAAGAAGCTGATTTTGCACCTTTTAACACTAAATACCCTGAGGTGGAACAAACTATTTCAGAAAAACAAAAATTTGACCTTACGGACCAATATCAGCATGGTGGGATTTATCCCCCTTGTTGATGAGGCTGGTCAGAATTGATCAAAGGACACACATCACATCAAAATATAAATCACTGTTGACTGGTCACTGCTGGTCCCTTGTCCAGCGAGTACGTGGAATGTGAATGTATACAATACCTCGTAGTTTCTCTCTAATTCGGGGAAGTGGCCATCATTGGCTTAGCGCACGTGACACGTTGTTTTGTTATGTCGGAACTTCTGAGGGAGAATTGCGCCTTTTCTTGTTTAATGTTGACACAGAATAGTGATAGACCTGTGTCTGCATAATAGACTCACAAGGGTGAATAGACATTCGACCGTCACTTAAAGCTGTGCCGTAGAACTGGTGTTTTGAGAGATAGACATTCATCATCATCATCATCACCATATTACTTTCATCATAATCATCATCATGATATGACCTTCATCGTTATCATCACTATACTGAATTGTCAGTCCACTAGATTTTAAATTTAGTTTAAAATAAAATTGTTTTGTTTTAAATAGCTCAGTAACTCTCCAATTCAACAAGACGTGGACATACCTGAAACATCCTTTAGTCAACTTTTTGAGACACTTAGGTTGATGAATTACGACATCTTTGTCATCATTGTCTGTTTTTCGTTCAGGGCAGACTTTTGTTTGGTTTAAAAAAAATTACCAAAAAATTCAGGTCAAAATTTATTTTAAAAAATTCCAATTTCGATTGCTATTTTATTTATTACCTCTTGCAAATTCATCATAACTTGTTGTGTTTTGAAGTTTTTGAGATAAATTTCAAACAGGTTTTAGTCATAGTATTTTAAAAAATTATTTCAATTGATATCAACAGTAAATGAGGTGTTATTTGAATATTTTACTTATTTCTGGTCTGTGGAATGAAAAAAAACTGCATTTTGTTTTTTGTATTGTTTCACATGCCAATTTTTTTTAAGTTGTCGGATTCGAAAAAAAGGTGAAAAAAGTCTGCCTTACTTGTTTTAGTCAGTTGGCTAGGTAGGTGTGTGATGTACTAATGTTATTTGATGGATGGCTGGACCACTTCAGGACCACCCCGGTATTGATGTGTGGTCGTTGATGTGACGAACCCTTGCATGCTTTAGTTCATCATTACATGCGACGGTCGGAGGTCAGGTTGAAGTAGGATCGAGGGAACTGCTTGATGATGGCAGTGCATGCACCTGTGTGTGTATCTCAGTACAGGGTATTGAACATCTCCACAGAAGAATCAAATTAGAGTAGAAGGAAATAGGTTCCTGTAAATTTAATCAGTGAATGTTTTGCGGAAATTAGCCTAATTTTTTAGATATCAAGCAACTTACTTTGGTGGTGCTCGTTTGTCATTTTAATGTTAGGATATTTTGACCCATTTTTGGAAAGAAATGTATCCAGTCAATATTTGGAATACATCTAGACACATTCAGTTGATTTTGTGTACAGTGAAAATCAAAACCCCATTATATGGAAACCTTAACCCCAATATGTGGAAACCTCAACCCCATAATATGGAAACCTTAACCCCATAATATGGAAACCTCAACCCCAATAAGTGAAAACCTCAACCCCATAATGTGGAAACCCCAACCCCAAATGTAGACCTCAACCCCAATATGTGAAAACCTCAACCCCATAATGTGGAAACCCCAACCCCAAAATGTAGACCTCAACCCCAATATGTGAAAACCTCAACCCCATAATGTGGAAACCCAAACCCCATAATGTGGAAACCCAACCCCCAATATGTGGAAACCTCAACCCCATAATGTGGAAACCTCAACACCATAATGTGGAAACCTCAACCCCATAATGTTGAAACCCCAACCCCATAATATGGAAACCCCAACCACATAATGTGGAAACCCCAACCCCATAATATCGGAACCCAAACCCCATAATATGGAAACCTCAACCCCATAATGTGGAAACCCCATAATGTGGAGACCTCAACCCCCTAATGTGGAGACCTCAACCCCCTAATGTGGAAACCTCAACCCCATAATGTGGAAACCCCAACCCCATAATGTGGAGACCTCAACCCCAATATGTGGAAAACCCATAATGTGAAAACCACCAACTATATAATCTAGAAAACCCAACCGTATACCACACATAGCTAAACAACCCTAAGTATGTAGACCCCTGAACCCACACTCGCACCTGCTAACGCTCACATACATGCTCCTACAAAACCAGCGACCACACCCAACACTCACACCCACACCCAACACCCACACCCTCGCTGCCAGTTTCTGTCAGACAAATGTCCTTTAAGAAGTTCCAGTGATCATATTGTGACATTCAGTTTTCCAACAAAAGGAGTATAATAACTCATTCTATCTAAAATCAATATATAAAATCTCTGTTGTGTAAAAGTCAGTGCACAAAGGAAAGAGTTCCACTTCAGATTCACATCCGTTCATTAAAACATTTTGGTGAAGTTTGCTAACAGTAACACCCCTTGCCTCCCCACCAGATCAATGTCCCTGAATATCCCCATTTCAAAAGGCAGCAGTCTGGAGAGGGAATTCCCTGCCTCATGCAGCTCTGCTATAAATGGACGCTGTATTCATTACTTTCCGTCTGCTCTCTTGCGTCTGCTGTGCAAGTATTGACCTATTTCAGCCAAGACAGACAAATTATCTGGATGAAATTAACAGTTATCGTGACTAATTACACATTCTCTTGGAATTTTGCGACCGATAGTACTTCCATTGTAAGCTATGGCTTTTTTGACTGGGCTATTGACGTTTTGAGATTGTCGTCTGCCGAGGCTCAGTCCATTGGTTCAGCGGGTATGGACACTGCCCATGTATCGCAATGAATTAACCCTCTGCTCTATTTGAGATATTAATGGAAACTTCTAGCAGGTTTCGTCAGAATACCACAAAATGTCGGACACCAGGCACATGCACGTGGAACGATAATTGTCAGATGTGAAAGAAAATGTTGGATATTGGTGTGTGCATAGGGATCGTAACATGTGCTGTCATCACTCTGTTTGTTTGGAGGTGGATGTTTGATGACCAGGTAAGCCGCGTGTCGGGTCTGCTTGGAGGAGGTAGTAGGAATGATGTAATGGGGGTAGCATGAAATCAGTGCATCTGTCTTGTAAATTGCCTCCCCCTGTTTGAGATAATTAGCAAGTCTTGAAAATGCATTCTACTTATTTTTTTGATATGTAAAATGATCCTGATAACATTTTGTCACATGCAAAACAATAATGATTTGAAATAATGATTTGGATGGTTTTATGTCTATGTTGTATAGGTTTTGTATCATTAGTACAGAGCTGTTTGTATGATATGTATGATGTGGTTATACGTCTGCAAATCCCATTATGTTCAACCTCCACATAGTGGACACTGTATATACTGGACACTGTATATACTGGACATCTTACTAGTATGCACATATGATAATCAAATGTATTCGCATTACACTTCAAATAAACCATTATTGGACAGTATGGTCAGTGCATGTGCAACCTCTCAAAAGCAGGCATTGCATTAACTGGACACTGCTTAATATGGAGATGATGCCAGACAGTAGTATTTTCAACTGAAACATTATGTTTATGTCAATCCTGTTGTGGCTAGACAGTAACATTGTTAAAATGATTGAATGTTTAATTTAAAACTAAACTACCGTACTCAGTGTATTAAGCACCCTGCTCCAATATTAAGCGCCCCTGCCCGATTTCGACAATATAAGTAATCCATATAAGGCCAAAATTTTCATGACTATTCATATTTTGTTGTGTGTATCACAAATTTTTAGCTCACCTGACTGCACACAATGGTTCAATGTCTGCACAATATGTTAGCCCTGTCCATCATGTGTTGTCTCCTTATAAATATCTTTTTCATGAACCACTGACCCAATAAGGCTGAGACTTCACATACTTGTTCCCCCCAATGAGGGGGCATGGGTGGCCCAGTCGTCTAAGGCGCCGCGATTCACTGTGCAGAGTTGTGTCCCTTGGGCACACCAGAAACCTATGATTGGGTTCGAATCCCGGTTCGCCCCGATTATGTTTCTAGGTTTGTCAGCACCATACCCGTGCTCGTGGGTTTCACCGAAGTGGTAAACGTCCGAGACCTGCATTACTTCGGGCTTTCCTCCCACATTAAGCTGACACGCCGTGATATAACTGGAATACTGGTTAAAGCGGTGTCAAACGAAACTCACTCACTTCCCCAATGATGACACCTAAATTTGTTTAGGAGGTTTGAATCAGATTTTTAGTGTGGCCATATTGAAAACCTCTTTGTGGTCACTTTTCAAAATGTCGTGAAATTTGGTCCTTATGTAGTTACTAGTGGGGCTCAAGATATGTGTTCTGTTTTTCATGATATAAGTTTTGACCCTTATTTGACATTTGACCATGCAACTAAATTCTCTCAAAATGTAATTCTTTGCACTGGAAACGTCATCTGCTAAGAAACCAATGGATCAATGAAAGTTGAAAGTTCATGTCTTGTTCTTGTTCCCTCTCGGGCTGGGACGGGTAACTCGGGTACTCGGGTCGGGTGGGTCCTGAGTAGGACCCGGGTACCCACATGACTACCCGGACCCGTGGTTAGTCACGTGACATACTGTTTAATGAAATTAACAATAAAACTCAATGGTTGCACTACAAGTATAGCTAATGTTCACATTTCTTTCTCACTATGCAAGCATTCGTTCTGACTTTTATATGTTCAAGTAAGGATAAAGCGCCTATCAACTGCAGTGTATGCATGACATATATCTAAATAGTTATTGCCAGGGCTGCGGTAAAACAATTCCCATTCGGACATTTTGTACCCAACTCTTGCGACCTATAGCAGGTATCCGGGTAGGGCCGGGTAATAGAGTGTTGGGTACCGGGGTAGTAAATTTGGATTCGTCCCAGCCCTAGTTCCCACCAATGATGACACCCCAACTGATCAAGAGGTTTGAATCTGATTTACAATATGGCCGCCACTGCAGCCATATTGTAAAAACTATATTTTACATCACTGAGTCATATTTGTTGAAAATGTAATGAAACTTGGTATGTGTAGGTTATAGCAGGGCTCAACACATATGTTCCACTTTTTACGATATTGTAAAATTTTACATTGATTTAGCCCGTAGTTTCAAATTTCTATGGATCCTTATGGCCTGCAGTAAATGTACATGTGAGTTTATTTGTCACAATAAGGTGCAGTTATTTAAATGTAGGCCTGAAGAGTTGAGTCAGGGCCTGCAGCTTCTGAAGTCTGTGGGTCCTGATGGCGGCCTGGCAGTCTTACTTATTTCAAGGTCCAGGGTTTGATCCCCGTCCGCGTCATACCAAAAGATGTTAAAGGATGGTACTTGTTGTTACCCTGTCTGGCGCTCGGCATTAAGGGGCTAAAACAAGGACTGGTCGGCTCTGAGTCAGTTTACTGTGTCTGAGTGGGGTATTCATGTTAAACTGCGGCATGGTATCTCAGTGAGCTAGCACTATAAATCGGCATCAGTCCGGACTAGTACAAGCAGCCACACAAACACACACACGTACATGCATGTCGCTATATAAGTGCAATAATCTTGGACGCGACGTTAAACCCCATCACCTCACCTTATTTATTTCAAACACTGAAGTGCTCAGGTTTCTACCATTGTTGATGGTAATTACTCACAATGTTTGCTGTGACAATTAAATAATTGTTTTAACTGACTATACTTATGACGTGGCATTATAATATCTTTTGACTTGTACGAGTATATTGTCATATATGTTCAAAATGTGCCTGATAGTTATATCTTTCCAATCAGCTGAAAACGATTTTCTCATAGACTATGCTAATGAAATATGTAATGTCAATTCAATAGTTTTGACCGAGATGTCTTATTATGATATTGGTAACCTTTAACTAGATGAATGTATTATTTGCAGTAGGAAAATATATGTTGAAAAATGTATTGTGCTGGATATAATTGTGATTGTCTTTGGAATAAATTGGTATGAAAGAAGTAATATGATTTATAAAATGTCAGGCATTTATTCAGACTGTAATTTAAATCACGATCTGTTGGTCAATGAAAATAGATCGTCTGTGGTCAGGGAGAGAGTTAGGTGGATTTTACACCTCTTTTAGTCCATTCCAACTGTGTCATGGTCAGGGAACCAGAAATGGTCTTCACACTGTACCCATGTGGGGAATCAAACCCGGGTCTTGATGAGCGAACACTTTGACCACTGGGCTACGCCACCTTTCCTTGTACAGTGGTGGGTGGGGAGTGGGTGGGATGTGTGGGTAGGGAGTGGGTGGGGAGTGGTGATCAAGTGGGTGAGGAGTGGGTGGGGAGTGAATGGGATGTGTGGGTAGGGAGTGGGTGGGGAGTGGTGATCAAGTGGGTGGGGAGTGGGTGGGGAGCGGTGAGTGGGTGATGAGTGGATGGGGAGCGGTGAGTGGGTGGTGAGTGGATGGGGAGTGGTGATCAAGTGGGTGGGGAGCGGGTGGGGAGTGGTGATCAAGTGGTTTGGGAGTGGGTCGGGAGTGGTGATCAAGTGGGTGGGGAGCGCCGAGTGGGTGGTGAGTGGATGGGGAGCGGTGAGTGGATGGGGAGTGGTGATCAAGTGGGTGGGGAGTGGGTGGGGAGTGGTGATCAAGTGGGTGGGGAGTGGGTGGGGAGTGGTGATCAAGTGGGTGGGGAGTGGGTGGGGAGTGGTGATCAAGTGGGTGGGGAGTGGGTGGGGAGCGGTGAGTGGGTGGTGAGTGGATGGGGAGCGGTGAGTGGGTGGTGAGTGGATGGGGAGTGGTGAGTGGGTGGTGAGTGGATGGGGAGTGGTGATCAAGTGGGTGGGGAGTGGGTGGGGAGTGGTGATCAAGTGGGTGGGGAGTGGGTGGGGAGTGGTGATCAAGTGGGTGGGGAGTGGGTGGGGAGTGGTGATCAAGTGGGTGGGGAGTGGGTGGTGAGTGGATGGGGAGTGGTGATCGAGTGGATGGGGAGTGGTTAGGGAGTGGGTGGGGAGTGATGAGTGGGTAGGTAGGGTGTGGGTGGTGAGTGGGTGGGGAGCGGTGAGTGGGTGGTGAGTGGTGATCGAGTGGATGGGGAGTGGGTGGGGAGTGATGAGTTGGTAGGTAGGGAGTGGGTGGTGAGTGGGTGGGGAGCGGTGAGTGGGTGGTGAATGGTGATCGAGAGGATGGGGAGTGGGTGGGGAGTGATGAGTGGGTAGGTAGGGAGTGGGTGGTGAGTGGGTGGGGAGTGGTGAGTGGGTGGTGAGTGGTGATCGAGAGGATGGGGAGTGGTTAGGGAGTGGGTGGGGAGTGATGAGTGGGTAGGTAGGGAGTGGGTGTGGTGATGAAGTGGGTGAGTGGGAGTGGGTGCCGAATGGTGAGTGGGTGGGGGTGTGGTGAGTGGGTGGGGTGTTAGGAGTGGTGATCAAGTGGGTGTGGAGTGGGAGTGGGTGGGGAGTGGTGAGTTGGTGGAGGTGTGGTGAGTTGGTGGAGGTGTGGTGAGTTGGTGGGGTGTGGTGAGTTGGTGGAGGTGTGGTGAGTGGGTGTGGAGTTGTGAGTGGGAGTGGGTGGGGAGTGGGTGGGGTGTGATGAGTGGGTGCGGAGTGGTGAGTGGGTGATCCACGTGGTGGGGATACAGACATGTTGAGTCAGTGAATGTTGTATATGGCTGCAGCCTCAATATTCAAGCTGTATCTCAGTGGCCTATAAATAATCGAGTCTGGACCGGACAAACCAGTGATTGACAGCATGAGCAACAATTGTTAGTGGTGAGGTGAAATGGGGGTTAAAGTCGTGTCCAAGATTATTGCACTATATAGCAACATGTGTGGGTGCGTGTGTGTGCTAGCCCAATGAGATACCATGCCGCAGTTTCAACATGAATACCCCACTCAGACACAGCATACTGACTCCGAGGCGACTGGTCCTTGTTTAGCCCCTTAACAACAAGTACCATCTTTTAACATGTTTAGGTATGACGTGGCCGGGGATCGAACCACAGACCTTCCGCTCACCGGGCAGACGCTACCATTAGAACGCGGAATCAGTCAGACACATTGACACACAGTCAACAAGTCATGAGTGAGTTGGATTTTTAAGCTGCTTTCAGCAATATTGAAGCAACATTGACTGGGACACCAGAAACAGGCTTCACACATTTTACCCTTTTGTGGAATCAAACCTGGGCCTTTGGCATGAAGAGCGAACACTTTGACCACAAGGCTAGCCCATCACCGCTGCCAAGTCATGACGAATGTTATGGTGATGGTGATAAAGGGTTTCAGAGGTCAGAGGTCAGAACCCATGATGAGGAATCTAATCATGTGACCCTTCTTGCCGTTATGATGTCCTTGTGGTGGTGCTGGTGCTGATGTTGTTGTGATGACAAAAAGTGCAGCTGCTGGTGGTGTTGGCAATGAAAGCAGTATTGATGATACTAACGATTTTGAATTAATGCCATACATCTACATTCACAGAAATTAAGACATGTAAAATTCAAATGCACAAATGACTTCCGCCATGCTAAGATCGTGCTCAGAGAATCCCCCTTAATGACTCTCCAGAGGTAGTGCTATAGGCCTAATGCCAGAATGAATAGTGACGCTTAAGTCACAGTGAAAGGTGAAATGGAATCACACACAAAATCAATTGATAAGAAATCTCAAGTAACTTATTGATTTAAGTTTTAAATAGAAAATGTTGTTCTACTCCAGTCAGTGTTGTTCTGCTCCAGTCAGCGTTGTTCTGCTCCAGTAAGGGTTGTTCCAGTACAGTCAGTGTTGTTCTGGTTCAGTCAGTGTTGTTCTGCTCCAGTCAGTGTTGTTCTGGTTCAGTCAGTGTTGTTCTGCTCCAGTCAGTGTTGTTCTGCTCCAGTCAGTGTTGTTCTGGTTCAGTCAGTGTTGTTCTGGTCCAGTCAGTGTTGTTCTGGTTCAGTCAGTGTTGTTCTGGTTCAGTCAGTGTTGTTCTGGTCCAGTCAGGGTTGTTCTGCTCCAGTCAGTGTTGTTCTGGTTCAGTCAGTGTTGTTCTGGTCCAGTCAGTGTTGTTCTGGTTCAGTCAGTGTTGTTCTGCTCCAGTCAGTGTTGTTCTGGTTCAGACAGTGTTGTTCTGCTCCTGTCAGTGTTGTTCTGGTTCAGTCAGTGTTGTTCTGCTCCAGTCAGTGTTGTTCTGGTTCAGACAGTGTTGTTCTGCTCCAGTCAGTGTTGTTCTGGTTCAGTCAGTGTTGTTCTGCTCCAGTCAGTGTTGTTCTGCTCCAGTCAGTGTTGTTCTGGTTCAGTCAGTGTTGTTCTGGTTCAGTCAGTGTTGTTCTGGTTCAGACAGTGTTGTTCTGCTCCAGTCAGTGTTGTTCTGCTCCAGTCAGTGTTGTTCTGGTTCAGTCAGTGTTGTTCTGCTCCAGTCAGTGTTGTTCTGGTTCAGTCAGTGTTGTTCTGCTCCTGTCAGTGTTGTTCTGCTCCAGTCAGTGTTGTTCTGGTTCAGTCAGTGTTGTTCTGCTCCAGTCAGTGTTGTTCTGGTTCAGTCAGTGTTGTTCTGGTCCAGTCAGTGTTGTTCTGGTTCAGTCAGTGTTGTTCTGCTCCTGTCAGTGTTGTTCTGGTTCAGTCAGTGTTGTTCTGTTCAGTCAGTGTTGTTCTGGTTCAGTCAGTGTTGTTCTGCTCCAGTCAGTGTTGTTCTGCTCCAGTCAGTGTTGTTCTGCTCCAGTCAGTGTTGTTCTGGTTCAGTCAGTGTTGTTCTGCTCCTGTCAGTGTTGTTCTGCTCCAGTCAGTGTTGTTCTGGTCCAGTCAGTGTTGTTCTGCTCCAGTCAGTGTTGTTCTGGTCCAGTCAGTGTTGTTCTGGTCCAGTCAGTGTTGTTCTGGTTCAGTCAGTGTTGTTCTGCTCCAGTCAGTGTTGTTCTGCTCCAGTCAGTGTTGTTCTGCTCCAGTCAGTGTTGTTCTGCTCCAGTCAGTGTTGTTCTGGTTCAGTCAGTATTGTTCTGCTCCTGTCAGTGTTGTTCTGCTCCAGTCAGTGTTGTTCTGGTCCAGTCAGTGTTGTTCTGCTCCAGTCAGTGTTGTTCTGGTCCAGTCAGTGTTGTTCTGGTTCAGTCAGTGTTGTTCTGCTCCAGTCAGTGTTGTTCTGCTCCAGTCAGTGTTGTTCTGCTCCAGTCAGTGTTGTTCTGCTCCAGTCAGTGTTGTTCTGGTTCAGTCAGTGTTGTTCTGCTCCTGTCAGTGTTGTTCTGCTCCAGTCAGTGTTGTTCTGGTCCAGTCAGTGTTGTTCTGCTCCAGTCAGTGTTGTTCTGGTCCAGTCAGTGTTGTTCTGGTCCAGTCAGTGTTGTTCTGGTTCAGACAGTGTTGTTCTGGTTCAGTCAGTGTTGTTCTGCTCCAGTCAGTGTTGTTCTGGTTCAGTCAGTGTTGTTCTGCTCCAGTCAGTGTTGTTCTGGTTCAGTCAGTGTTGTTCTGCTCCTGTCAGTGTTGTTCTGCTCCAGTCAGTGTTGTTCTGGTTCAGTCAGTGTTGTTCTGCTCCAGTCAGTGTTGTTCTGGTCCAGACAGTGTTGTTCTGGTCCAGTGAGGGTTGTTCTGGTTCAGACAGTGTTGTTCTGGTCCAGTCAGGGTTGTTCTGCTCCAGTCAGTGTTGTTCTGGTTCAGTCAGTGTTGTTCTGGTTCAGTCAGTGTTGTTCTGGTTCAGTCAGTGTTGTTCTGGTTCAGTCAGTGTTGTTCTGGTTCAGTCAGTGTTGTTCTGCTCCAGTCAGTGTTGTTCTGGTTCAGTCAGTGTTGTTCTGGTTAAGTCAGTGTTGTTCTGGTCCAGATATTGTTGTTCTGGTTCAGTCAGTGTTGTTCTGGTTCAGACAGTGTTGTTCTGCTCCAGTCAGTGTTGTTCTGGTTCAGTCAGTGTTGTTCTGGTTCAGTCAGTGTTGTTCTGGTTCAGTCAGTGTTGTTCTGGTTCAGACAGTGTTGTTCTGCTCCAGTCAGTGTTGTTCTGGTTCAGTCAGTGTTGTTCTGGTTCAGTCAGTGTTGTTCTGGTTCAGTCAGTGTTGTTCTGGTTCAGTCAGTGTTGTTCTGCTCCAGTCAGTGTTCTGGTTCAGTCAGTGTTGTTCTGGTTAAGTCAGTGTTGTTCTGGTCCAGATATTGTTGTTCTGGTTCAGTCAGTGTTGTTCTGGTTCAGTCAGTGTTGTTCTGGTTAAGTCAGTGTTGTTCTGGTTCAGTCAGTGTTGTTCTGGTTCAGTCAGTGTTGTTCTGGTTAAGTCAGTGTTGTTCTGGTCCAGTCAGTGTTGTTCTGGTTCAGACATTGTTGTTCTGGTTCAGTCAGTGTTGTTCTGCTCAGTCAGTGTTGTTTAGTTTAGACAGTGTTGTTCTGGTCCAGTCAGTGTTGTTCTGGTTCAGTCAGTGTTGTTCTGGTTCAGTCAGTGTTGTTCTGCTCCAGTCAGTGTTGTTCTGCTCCAGTCAGTGTTGTTCTGGTCCAGTCAGTGTTGTTCTGGTTCAGACAGTGTTGTTCTGGTTCAGTCAGTGTTGTTCTGCTCAGTCAGTGTTGTTCTGGTTCAGTCAGTGTTGTTCTGGTTCAGTCAGTGTTGTTCTGGTCCAGTCAGTGTTGTTCTGGTTCAGTCAGTGTTGTTCTGGTTCAGTCAGTGTTGTTCTGGTTCAGTCAGTGTTGTTCTGCTCAGTCAGTGTTGTTCTGCTCCAGTCAGTGTTGTTCTGGTTCAGTCAGTGTTGTTCTGGTTCAGTCAGTGTTGTTCTGCTCAGTCAGTGTTGTTCTGGTTCAGTCAGTGTTGTTCTGGTTCAGTCAGTGTTGTTCTGGTCCAGTCAGTGTTGTTCTGCTCCTGTCAGTGTTGTTCTGGTTCAGTCAGTGTTGTTCTGGTTCAGTCAGTGTTGTTCTGGTTCAGACAGTGTTGTTCTGCTCCAGTCAGTGTTGTTCTGGTCCAGTCAGTGTTGTTCTGCTGCAGTCAGTGTTGTTCTGGTCCAGTCAGTGTTGTTCTGGTCCAGTCAGTGTTGTTCTGGTCCAGTCAGTGTTGTTCTGGTTCAGTCAGTGTTGTTCTGGTTCAGTCAGTGTTGTTCTGGTCCAGTCAGTGTTGTTCTGGTCCAGTCAGTGTTGTTCTGCTCCAGTCAGTGTTGTTCTGGTTCAGTCAGTGTTGTTCTGGTTCAGTCAGTGTTGTTCTGGTTCAGTCAGTGTTGTTCATGTCCAGTCAGTGTTGTTCATGTCCAGTCAGTGTTGTTCATGTCCAGTCAGTGTTGTTCATGTCCAGTCAGTGTTGTTCTGGTTCAGTCAGTGTTGTTCTGGTTCAGTCAGTGTTGTTCTGGTTCAGTCAGTGTTGTTCATGTCCAGTCAGTGTTGTTCATGTCCAGTCAGTGTTGTTCATGTCCAGTCAGGGTTGTTCTGGTTCAGTCAGTGTTGTTCTGGTCCAGTCTTGTCCAGAAAGTGACTTGATCTGATCCACAATGTTGTGATGGTACAGCCGAGGTTGTCCCGTTACAGAGAAGTGTTGTTTCCAGAATTGCAATGACTACTATTTCTTGCCGATTCCATATGCTTCATAATATGGCTATTAATATTCATGTTGAATTATATTTTTTAATTGTTTTCTAAAAAATACTTCTGCATATCATACAGTTGCAATTATGATAATGTAGTTGCTGTGAAAATAAGTGGAACTTTTTTTTTTCTTTTTTTTGTTTGTTGTTTAACACTACCACATATTGAATGCCTCTGCTGATGAAATCTCCTCACTGACAGTACCGCTTTGGTCCAGTAGACTCTCTCTCTCTCCCTCTCCCCCTCCCATCACCCATCAATATCACCGCACTCTGGAATATTTCAACTATATGACAGCGCTCTGTGAATACTCGAGTCTGGACCAGACAATCCAGTGATTAAAACCATGAGCCTCAATCCACTCAATTGGGACATGATGACATGCATCAACCAAGTCAGTGAGCCTGATCTCCCGATCCCAGTAGTTGCCTTTTACGACAAACATAGTCGCCTTTTATGGCAAACATGGGTTGCTGAAGACCTATTCTAACCAGGATCTTCAGTGGACCCTCATGACACTAGTGACAGATAAACCAATCTCCAGCATATGTTTGGGCGCTGGGATGGCCGAGTGGTTAAAGCGCTTGCTCATCACACCAAAGGCCCGGGTTTGATTGCCCACATGGGTACAATGTGTGAAGCCCATTTCTGGTGTCCCCCGCCGTGATATTGCTGGAATATTGCTAAAAGCTGCGTAAAACCATTCTCACTGTTTTATCTGTTTAAAGTCAAAGCAAATACTTGAAACAAATTGCTGATGTGTCTTTCAACATTTATTCATAGGCCAGTGACAATTCTTTAGATAACTGGCTACTGTTTGACTTGAATTCTTAACCGGTTAAAAGAATTTGCAAACCTGTATTCGTTATGATAGTTTAATATTGTCAATAATCAGTTACAGTTATGTTTAAAAAAGTATGAATATTATCATCGGATTATGTGTTTTGGGACATATACATTTTCAAACAGCGCCTCGCCATAACGACGTGTGTGATGACACACAGACATTGTAGGTACTTATTGTAGGTGAGTGAGATGTTTTACAGTTATTCATATGATTTGCGAAAAAAATACAAATGTTTCTTACGCGTCAGAAAACCTATAAGACAAGGCGAATATTGTCATAATCAGATTCATTCATAATTTTTGTAAAAGGCGACTACCGGGATCGGGTGGTCAGGCTCGCAGACTTGGTTGATGCATGTCATCGTATCCCAATTGCATAGATCAATACTCATGTTGTCGATAACTGGATTGTCTGGTCCAGACTCGATTACTTACAGACCGCCGTCATATAGCTGGAATATTGCTGAGTGCGGCGTTAAACAACAAACCAACAAAACTTAAGAAAACATGGTGGGGGTGGGGTGGGGGTGTGGTGCAAAACAGTTTCCCCTGTGGGAGAATGTTTGAGGCCAAAATATAAACTCATAAACAAATTAATGTATAAAAGTTAAATGCTGAATCCAGTTTACTACAGTCTGTCAGTGACATAGCAAAAGAAAAGTCTATTCAAAACGGGGCAGTCGGGTAGCCTAGTGGTTAAAGCGTTCGCTTGTCACGCTGAAGACCCAAGTTCAATTCCCGACATGGGTACGATGTGTGAAGCCCATTTCTGGTGTCCCCCGCCGTGATATTGCTGGAATATTGCTAAAAGCAAAGTAAAACCATACTCACTCACTCACTAATCAAAACAGAATAAAATGAAATGAATGGCAGGAATTATTGAGGAGCAGATTGTTCTGTTTTTTTGTTTTGATATCATGAAAATGGTTAATTGGATTCGAACGGTTTCTGTATGATGAATAACCAGTTCAAGATGTTCCAAAGCGTGATGTCCCAAGTTATTAATATTGCTATCATCTGTGCGTGTGTATCCATTACCGTCGTCATTGGCAGGTGGACAGCTGGCTCCCAAGTTTGTGGCATGTTCAGTCACGAGAGCTTCAGTGGTATGATGATATAACATACCTCGTTACTTGCATCCTTGGTAACGTGAAACATTTCGAGGGTCCTTTAAGTGAGTGAGGGAACAGTACTGGCGTGCCAGCTTAATGTTTGTTTGTTTAACAACCCAGCTATATGACGACGGTCTGTAAATAATCGAGTCTGGACCAGACAATCCAGTGATTGACATCATGAGCATCAATCCACGCAATTGGGATACCATGACATGCATCAACCAAGTCAGCAAGCCTGACCACCTGATCACGTTAGTTGCCTTTACGACAAGCAGCTTAAATGGGAGGAAAGTCGAAGTGATGCAGGCCTCTGATGTTTACCCCTTTGGTGAAACCAAAGAGCAGGGGTTGAAATGGTGCTGACAAACCTAGAAACATCAAGGCTAACCAGAATTCGAGCCCACAATCCTACGTTTATGGCATGCCCAAGGGACGCAACTCTGCAGAGCGAATTGCAGCGCCTTAGACGACTGGTCCACTCGTACTTATGATTTTTCACGTCATGGTAACTGATGAATTAAATATCTAATTGTCATCAGCTGGCTGGCCTAGATGTAGATTCAGGGCCACATCAAAACAAGTGGTCATAATTAGTTAAATGAATCTGACAATGAGAGTAGAGACCCAATGTCAGCTATCAGCTGGCTGGCGGGTTAGATTCTAATCCACATCTAAACAAATGTTCATAATTAGTTAAATGAATCTGACAATGAGAGTAGAGACCCAATGTCAGCCATCAGCTGGCTGGCGGGTTAGATTCTAATCCACATCTAAACAAATGTTCATAATTAATTCAATGAATCTGACAATGAGAGTAGAGACCCAATGCCTGTCATCAGCTGGCTGGCGGGTTAGATTCTAATCCACATCTAAACAAATGTTCATAATTAGTTAAATGAATCTGACAATGAGAGTAGAGACCCAATGCCTGTCATCAGCTGGCTGGCGGGTTAGATTCTAATCCACATCTAAACAAATGTTCATAATTAGTTAAATGAATCTGACAATGAGAGTAGAGACCCAATGTCTGTCATTGGCTGGCTGTATAGATTCAGGGCCACATCAAAACAAATGTTCATAATTAATTCAATGAATCTGACAATGAGAGTAGAGACCCAATGCCTGTCATCAGCTGGCTGGCGGGTTAGATTCTAATCAACATCTAAACAAATGGCCATAATTCACGGGATGAATCTGACAATGAGAGTAGAGACCCAATGTCTGTCATCAGCTGGCTGGCGGGTAAGATTCTAATCCACATCTAAGCAAATGTTCATAATTAGTTAGAGACCCATCAACCATCAGCTGGCCACCCTGGATGTACACACGATAAGGCTTAATGTCACTGTATCAGACAGTGTCTGTCATTGATTGGGTAGCATCGTAAAGCACACCGATATTGTAACTTGAATTTGTAACCCGTGTCCTGTCAGCTGCTGTGATGTTTACCGACTCACATTTCAAATATCCCAACATGGCAAGGCAAATTTGCAAAGCATGTTTTTTTGCTTGCGTAAATATTGCTTGACTTTGTTGACCATTATTTGGTTGGCCATCCAAGTTTAATCAGCTATTCAACCCAACAGGGTCTATGAGAAAGGGTTAGATGACCTGATTAACAAGTGACTGAGCACCCTGTCCTGTGGCAGGTGTGTTATTAGAGGGATATTAGTCAACTTTTATTGGTTCATTTCATGAGCAGGTGAGGATGATACAGGGTGATGGTTGTGTCTTTGGTTTAGCAAAACAAAAATCTTTCGCCTTGTGGTTTAGTTAATATAAATATTCATCACTTTTACTGAAGGTTTCAAATATATATACAGGTCATCACTGTTTTCTTCATTTTGGTGTCAACTGTTTCAGTATTTTTATGATGAAAACACAATAAATGAAATAAAGTTGGTTTTTTTTGCGGATTTCAATTTTTTTGAGGGGAGGATAAAACACATCAGTTTAACAGTAACATTTTTACCCCTTAAATGTCTGTCAATATAAAAGTGTTAAACTTTCAATTTTAAATGTTTTTGTTAAAATGGAATTTGAGATTTTCTGTGCGGAGTTACATCCCTTATGTGCGCCAGGAAAGTGTGATGGGGGTTCAAGACTCACTCACTCACTCACTCACACTCTCTCTCACTCACTCACTCACTCACTCACTCACTCACTCACTCACACACTGGATTGTCTGGTCCAGACAGATATAGCTGGAATATTGCTGAGTGCGGCGTTAAACAACAAGACAAACCAACAAACCTGTGATATTGATGTTTGGGTGCAAGATTTGGGTGTGTGGAGATTTCAGCAGCATATGCATTAGAGCTGTGGTGTGTTTGAGAATTTAAAGCAAAGAAATTTCATTTTCAATAATAATAATGATACTGATAATGAAGATAATAATAGCTTATTCATATTATTACTCCGGTCATTGGATTAGTGTGCTCTCAACAATCATTCTCAACTCCCTGGGGAATATACAGTGTTCAGATGTTTATTGTAAGTCATTGTGAATACAAATGTTTACTCAAACCACTGTGGAAAGAAATTACATCACTTTGAAATATTGTGATGTTTTCTTATACTACATTTTGAACACATTACCACTGATTATAGCAAGAAGAGTATTTTATATGCTTAGGGCTTTAAATCCCATGCAAGACTAGACTAAATTCTAATTTGCCCAAAATTTTGTAAAATTAGAAGAATACAGTGTGTTTTAATGTCTATTTTGAATATGAATAAATTTAGAGTTATTTTGGGGAAATATAGTTTTTTGAATTAAATTAGCATGATTAGCCTGGTTTTACGGGGTTTTTAAAAACGATTCCTGCAACCCACATATAGTTTGATGTATACACTCCCTGCATCTTTGACCCGTGAAGATCCGGGGTAGAATAGGTCTTCAGCAACCCATGCTTGCTGTTAAAGGTGACTATGCTTGTTGTAAAAGGCGACAAACGGGATCGGGTGGTCAGGCTCGTTGACTTGGTTGATGCATGTCATCGATCCCAATTGCGTGGATCGATGCTCATGATATCAATCACTGGATTGTCTAGTCCAGACTCGATTATTTACAGACGGCCGTCATATAGTGAGGATCGTGTTAATGCGGATCAGTTGTAATAATATTGTAGAATGGATCAAATTGTTTTTGTTAAAAAACAAAATAAGACACCAAGCTTGAAATACGTGCGTTCCCAGATAACGAATTT
The DNA here is from genome assembly GCF_023055435.1 of Haliotis rufescens. NCBI lineage: Eukaryota > Metazoa > Mollusca > Gastropoda > Lepetellida > Haliotidae > Haliotis > Haliotis rufescens. The sequence continues at coordinate 14,525,920 of NW_025963824.1, read as the reverse complement.
TTTAGGAAACTTTAATCACTTTGCAGAGCCTATTACTTATTAACAACAAGCATGGGTTGCTGAAGACCTATTCTACCCCGGATCTTAATGGGTCCGGGTGTTTCTTGTAAAGAGTATAGGTCCCTATAAACCCCAGCAACCATTGCTTGTTTCCCCCTGGGGATTCCATGACATCATATCACAGTTGTGTGCTCATGATTTCAATCACTGAGTTGTCAGGCCCAGACATGATTATGTCGCAGACCTCGCATTAAACCAAACAAAGTCTCTAGCGCAATTATTTTTTTAAATGATGAAATTGTCATGTATAAAAACTATAATTCAATCAACTAAAAACTGTGTCTTGAACCATGTTAGGGTTCCTGATAGAATTATATTGAAGGCATCATTGTGATAATTACTTTATAGATGACAATTTATGTCACAGTATCATGGCGCATTTTAAACTCAGTGTTATAATCAGATCATAACTCACGCGTTTCTTAAGCCCACTCTAAAAATATACACTCCCTTTGCGTTGACATATTGATCACCAGGGTTACTATAGCCCTCATGCATGCACTTCCTTAAGGAGGACACTGAGTGTGATGTTTCCTTGATAACAGAACAGTGTTGCACACTTTTGACAATTGAAAGCTTTTATTTATACTATGCCCTTCTTGGAGTAAAATTACTGCGGTATCCATGGTGACTGACAAGATTCATTCGTAGGAGTTCTATTTTTGTCAACACATTCCTGGAGATCTCATCCTGGTTGGGTCAGGGACACTTGGGGAGGCTAGCCTTGTCAGGAGCACTTGTGGAGGAGGCTTACCTTGTCAGGGACACTTGGGGAGGCTAGCCTTGTCAGGGACACTTGTGGAGTAGGCTAGCCTTGTCAGGAGCACTTGTGGAGGAGGCTTACCTTGTCAGGGACACTTGTGGAGGAGGCTTACCTTGTCAGGGACACTTGGGGAGGCTAGCCTTGTCAGGGACACTTAGGGAGGCTAGCCTTGTCAGGGACACTTGTGGAGGAGGCTTACCTTGTCAGGGACACTTGGGGAGACTAGCCTTGTCAGGAGCACTTGTGGAGGAGGCTTACCTTGTCAGGGACACTTGGGGAGGCTTACCTTGTCAGGGACACTTGGGGAGGCTTACCTTGTCAGGGACACTTGTGGAGGAGGCTTACCTTGTCAGGGACACTTAGGGAGGCTTGCCTTGTCAGGGACACTTAGGGAGGCTTACCTTGTCAGGGACACTTAGGGAGTAGGCTAGCCTTGTCAGAGATATTTGGGGAGTAGGCTAGCCTTGTCAGGGACACTTGGGGAGTAGGCTAGCCTTGTCAGGGACACTTGTGGAGGAGGCTTACCTTGTCAGGGACACTTGGGGAGGCTAGCCTTGTCAGGGACACTTGTGGAGTAGGCTAGCCTTGTCAGGAGCACTTGTGGAGGAGGCTTACCTTGTCAGGGACACTTGTGGAGGAGGCTTACCTTGTCAGGGACACTTGGGGAGGCTAGCCTTGTCAGGGACACTTAGGGAGGCTAGCCTTGTCAGGGACACTTGTGGAGGAGGCTTACCTTGTCAGGGACACTTGGGGAGACTAGCCTTGTCAGGAGCACTTGTGGAGGAGGCTTACCTTGTCAGGGACACTTGGGGAGGCTTACCTTGTCAGGGACACTTGGGGAGGCTTACCTTGTCAGGGACACTTGTGGAGGAGGCTTACCTTGTCAGGGACACTTAGGGAGGCTTGCCTTGTCAGGGACACTTAGGGAGGCTTACCTTGTCAGGGACACTTAGGGAGTAGGCTAGCCTTGTCAGAGATATTTGGGGAGTAGGCTAGCCTTGTCAGGGACACTTGGGGAGTAGGCTAGCCTTGTCAGGGACACTTGTGGAGGAGGCTTACCTTGTCAGGGACACTTGGGGAGGCTAGCCTTGTCAGGGACACTTGTGGAGTAGGCTAGCCTTGTCAGGAGCACTTGTGGAGGAGGCTTACCTTGTCAGGGACACTTGTGGAGGAGGCTTACCTTGTCAGGGACACTTGGGGAGGCTAGCCTTGTCAGGGACACTTGTGGAGGAGGCTTACCTTGTCAGGGACACTTGGGGAGACTAGCCTTGTCAGGAGCACTTGTGGAGGAGGCTTACCTTGTCAGGGACACTTGGGGAGGCTTACCTTGTCAGGGACACTTGGGGAGGCTTACCTTGTCAGGGACACTTGTGGAGGAGGCTTACCTTGTCAGGGACACTTAGGGAGGCTTGCCTTGTCAGGGACACTTAGGGAGGCTTACCTTGTCAGGGACACTTAGGGAGTAGGCTAGCCTTGTCAGAGATATTTGGGGAGTAGGCTAGCCTTGTCAGGGACACTTGGGGAGTAGGCTAGCCTTGTCAGGGACACTTGGGAGGCATGCTAGCCTTGTCAGGGATATTTGGGAGGTGGGCTAGCCTTGTCAGGGACACTTGGGAGGCATGCTAGCCTTGTCAGGGATATTTGGGAGGTGGGCTAGCCTTGTCAGGGACACTTAGGAAGTCATGCTAGCCTTGTCAGTGATATTTGGGGAGTAGGCTAGCCTTGTCAGGGACACTTGGGGAGTAGGCTAGCCTTGTCTTGGACACTTGGGAGGCATGCTAGCCTTGTCAGGGACACTTAGAGAGGCATGCTAGCCTTGTCAGTGATATTTGGGGAGTAGGCTAGCCTTGTCAGAGATATTTGGGAGGTGGGCTAGCCTTGTCAGGGACACTTGGGGAGTAGGCTAGCCTTGTCAGGGACACTTGGGAGGCATGCTAGCCTTGTCAGGGATATTTGGAAGGTGGGCTAGCCTTGTCAGGGACACTTGGGAGGCATGCTAGCCTTGTCAGGGATATTTGGGAGGTGGGCTAGCCTTGTCAGGGACACTTAGGAAGTCATGCTAGCCTTGTCAGTGATATTTGGGGAGTAGGCTAGCCTTGTCAGGGACACTTGGGGAGTAGGCTAGCCTTGTCTTGGACACTTAGGGAGTAGGCTAGCCTTGTCAGGGATATTTGGGGAGTAGGCTAGCCTTGTCAGGGATATTTGGGGAGTAGGCTAGCCTTGTCAGGGACACTTGGGGAGTAGGCTAGCCTTGTCAGGGACACTTGGGGAGGCTAGCCTTGTCAGGGACACTTGGGAGGCATGCTAGCCTTGTCAGGGATATTTGGGAGGTGGGCTAGCCTTGTCAGGGACACTTGGGAGGCATGCTAGCCTTGTCAGGGGTATTTGGGAGGCATGCTAGCCTTGTCAGGGATATTTGGGAGGCATGCTAGCCTTGTCAGGGATATTTGGGAGTGGGCTAGCCTTGTGGGCAAAGTGTTGGCCAGTTATGCCAAAGGTATCCATGTGTTGAGTACCATCAGTGTCTCTTCCCACTTTGTGTCCAGACTGGTTCATGTACAGATCATTAGTGACTAACGGGATCGAGTGGTCAGGCTCGCTGACTTGGTTGATGCATGTCATCGATCCCAATTGCGTGGATCGATGCCCATGTTGTCAATCTATCATGGAACTGTTCTGGGTGAACAATACCTTCCAAATGACGTGCTGGTTTTCTTGGGGAATTAGTCAGCAAAGAGCCAGAGTCACAGGAGACTAATCACAATTTTATTTACAAGAACAATTAACAATTTACAATATACTTAGATAATAACTGAGGGTGCCACAGAGAGTCGGTACACACTCTGGGCTGTGGGAGAGAGGTCTGCTTGGTAAGAGAGTCAAACCCCTTCTCTGCCTAAAACCTGCCTACAGTATGTATTTAACAAAAATTTAAACAATAGAAAGGAATGTGATTGGTTGATACACGATTGGTTGTGTCCTAAGCTAAATGGATGGCTAGACAGAGGGGAATACTAAATCCTGTTTATCCTGTTGGACTGGCACTAATCTTGTTGACATATTTACTGGATGCTTTGAAAGAGATTAGGGTGTCACTATAGATGAGCTTGTGTGGGGGCTAATCCTTAATGCCCTATAGACGAGCTTGTATGGGGGCTAATCCTTAATGCACTATAGACGAGCTTGTATGGGGGCTAATCCTTAATGAGTCTTAATTGAAATAATGTTATTCTAATATACCCCGGTGGGTGATGACAGATATACTTAAATAAATATCCTTTGTCTGGGAGATGGGATCTTGATACCTTAGGCTAGCATTTATCTAAAAGCTTTAAATCAATTAAACTATGTAGACGTAACTCTTGTCTTATTGAATAGTATGTCTAGAAGACGCGCTCCCATTACCTTAGGCTAGCAACCATCTAAAAAGCTTTAACTGAAACTACTGATATTTTATATATGCATTTTACCTAATGATAATTATTACTTGCTAAAACTACAATTATATGAAATGATGTATAAATATTACATCATGATAACTCATAAAAGCACTTGATGTAGATCTAATTATTATAAGATAACTTAGTATAAATGTTATCCCATGATAACTTCCCCTCCGTCTGAAAAAGTTTGGACCCCAAACGTGTAAAAATAAAAATAATTAAGGCTTAGATGGACAATGTATAAAGTTAAACTGGTAGTAGTGAATAATAATTATTATAGAGTCTCTTTGATATAATGAAACATAATATAAAAATGCTGTCATCAGGGGTTCTGGATGTGGAGCTGGCTTGTCTTGGCACTCTGTACTGGTGGCTTTATGGGTGATGTAGGAGGCCTTGAGTTCCACATCCTGGATTGGGGTTGTAAGGTAGTAGGCTGTGTCCATGGAGGTTTTACATGGAAACAAAGAAAAGAGAGTTAGCATGTTCAAATAATATGTCATATATAAATACTTCCTTAGTTTGTCTGTAATAACTAGAAAATAAAACAAATATGATAATTATGATGTAAAAGATCAGTACATAATTATTACTAAACGGTGTCATGACCAGGAAGAATGTATTGGCGGCAAATTACAAAAGTTTATCATGAGAAAAAAAAATAGTAATATCCTTCTACTTTTGGATACAATCATTAGACACATTATATGTGCATGTGCATATAACAAGTGCATTGATTTGTTACATTAATACGGTATACAAAAGGTGTATATCATTGTTAGTTTTTGTAACTATTTGGTTTGCCTTTTCTTTGTTTTGGTTCATTTCGGTTGTTAAGTTTACTTTATTTGAATTTGGTTTGTTTCGCTTTGATTTTCCTTCGGTTCAATGCGATAGGGTTTGGTTTATTTTGCTTCGGTACGGTTTGGGTTCGATTCCCAGTATGGTTTGGTTCGCTTCGGTACGGTTTGGGTTCGATTCCCAGTATGGTTTGGTTTGCTTCGGTACGGTTTGGGTTCAATTCCCAGTATGGTTTGGTTCGCTTCGGTACGGTTTGGGTTCGATTCCCAGTATGGTTTGGTTCGCTTCAGTACGGTTTGGGTTCGCTTCCCAGTATGGTTTGGTTCGCTTCGGTACGGTTTGGGTTCGATTCCCAGTATGGATTGGTTCGCTTCAGTACGGTTTGGGTTCGCTTCCCAGTATGGTTTGGTTCGCTTCGGTACGGTTTGGGTTTCGTGTCATTTCACTTCGCTTTTGAGATTGGTTGATCAGGTCAATGCTCAAAATTTGTTGTGATACAAATAACTCAGATAATCAGGCTGATGCCATTTGTTCTCAACTGGCGACCCATAGTGAAAAGACTGGACACAAGAAAACATAACAAGATACAGCTAATAGCTGTTTCGTGATTTGCACCGTTTATTCAGGAGATTTTGTATTTTTATCAAGAATATGTGCAATTGGCATTGTTCGGTATGTATGGTGCGTTGATCCTGGTATGGATGAATACTGTCTGTGAGTGAAATACGGTAGGAAAAGGTGTTGATGTTTTCATGGTCTATATCTTGAAAAATAACCCTTTTGGATTTATAAATTGGTGGTTCCTCTGGATCATATCGAGGATTATCTTCTAGACCCAGCCACTCATGGAGATCGTTCCAGCTATCATCAAGGTAGCGCTGTATGAGGTGGGGAGGAACACTTTCGAAATAGCATGTGAATTGACCAGGATATTCTTTATATGAGACCTTGACATAGCAGTCTCCTTGAATAATTTCAATGCCCATAACTCTTTCCATTTTATGATCTACTTTTCGTAGGTGTTTTGGAAAAAACGGATATGGTTTGACATCTAATTCTATGCATGGTTTGGTGTTGTCTTGCTTGACATTTCCGGACATTGTATTCCCTGACAGAACGTTGATTGATTTATTGTCTTGTGCTGATTCCTTTTGGTCGAAAAACTTATGATTCTTCAGTGGACGTTTTCGTCGTTTTCCTGACATACTTCTTTTGAGGTGAAATTCTCTCCGAATGGAGTCTGGAATGCTGCTGCCATACTCCCATGTGTTTCCTCTTTCTGGATCCTTCCATTTTACTCTGTAGTAGATTTTGCCATTTGCTCTCTTGGAACTAACAATTGAGTGGATGCCCTCTGGATTGAAGACCTGAGGGATATCCTTGGTTTGATTACCTGATGTTGGACTTGGAGGTTGTACCTGGCTGTCGTCAGGTTGTTTTCTGGATTTGGGCTGGTGATGCTTACTATTCACTCCTCTTTCCCCTTTGTTTACCTTTTCATTTACCTTGGTTGGAGCACTAGGACCTGGTGTGGCATGATTTTCCTTCATTGTTGCCGTGGGACTGGTAGGTTTTTCTGTTGTACTTGAAGCAGGGATTTTCTTCTTTGTTGGGGTCTTTTGCTTTGGACTCTTGTTGCTGGAAGTACCTGCCTTTGTTTTGGAATTGACCTTCTTACCTTTCTGTTGTGGAGGTGATTGATCAGTAGCCTGGTAAGTTGAACTTGTTGGTGGGGAATTGTTGCTGTCAAGATGAGTATCATTGACTGGTTCCTCGTTGTCATCCATGACTCCTGAATCTATGTCACTGGGGTTATTGAGGTATGGTTCTGGAGGATACTGTGGACGATCAGCAGGATCAAAATATGGCTTCAGACGGTTGGCATGGACCAGTGGTTTGTGTATTTTGTCGTCAGAACATCGGCGCAGTTTGTAGGTATAATTTGGACCTGTATGGATGATATAATAGCTACCATACCACTTTTTGGTTAATTTGTTGGAAAGGCCTTTTTCAACTTTTTGACAGTAAAGCCAAACTCTTTGACCTGGGGCGAATTCTGGTTCTTTAGCCTTTCTATTATATTGTTCTGAATACACCTCCTTAGCCCGAGCAGTGTTTTCAGCTGCGATTGTTCTAGTGATTTCAAGCTCCTCAAGCAAATTGGAAAGATAACTTTTGTTATTGTGGCCTAAATTTTCTTTTGGAATTAATGCTACATCTTGTGGAGCTCTCATTTCCCGGCCGAAAAGCATAACATATGGGGATTTTTGAGTTGATGAATTTGGAGCCATCCGATAGGCCATCATGATGCCAGGAATAAAACGGGGCCAATCATTTTGAGACTTGTTACAATAGGCTCTTAGTGATTGATTGATGTAAGAGTTGAGCCTTTCTACACAGCTGTTTGTTTGAGGATGGTATGGGCTGGTATGGGTAAATTTAATTGCCAAAAGTTCACAAATTGCTTTGATAAGTTTGGACATGAAATTCTGACCTCTGTCTGAAATTAAGGTCCTTGGAGCGCCATAACGACAAATTATTTCTCTGACGAAAACATCTGCTACCTCTTTGGCTTCTTGGGTCCGAAGTGGAAAGGCTTCACACCATCTAGATGATGCATCTGTGATGACCAAAATGTACTTGTACTTATCTGGTGTTGTTGGCAGGGGACCGAGAATGTCAATGTGCCATCGGGTGAAGACCTCTTCTACAGGTAGTGGACGAAGTGGTGCCTTCTTGCCATGGTAGTGCCTCTTGGTCTGTTGACATACCTCACATGTCTGGACATAAGTAGCAATATCGCTGTACATTTTGGGCCAGTAGTACTTAGGTCTCATGGTGTTGTGCATCCTTTCTTTCCCATGGTGGCAACCGCCAAACTCTGAGTCATGATAGGATTGCAGGACTTGATTTCTGAGGGTTCTTGGGACTGCCAGCTGTTTAATGAACTTGTCTGCGTGGCCTTTCTGTCTTTGTGGAACAAATCGGTATAGGATGCCTTCATCAATTTCAAAAGTATTGGCTTCAATAAGAATCTTTTGACGATCCTTTTCATTTTGTGGAAGGACTTCATCCTCTTTGTAGTCAAAGATTTGGATGAAATCTGGACAAATCCTTTGTAGGTGACGTAAATTTGGATGTCCTTTTATACTTACTTCAACCAATGTGTCTTGGGTAACATCAGCATTTGAAGCATGTAATGCTGCGACAACATTAACTGGTACTGACTGATAATCCTCTTCATATTCAAAGGTGGCTGACCAATGTGTTGTCTGTGTGTCTGATTCTAAGTGATTGACAATAGGTGTGCAAATATCCTCAGTCTGAGTTGTCTGTGTGACCTGTGTGGATGAATGGGTGTTTGGCAAGATTGTATTGCTAGTTGATTTGCTTTGCTGAGTTGAAGTTACTGAGAAGACTGTTTTCTCAGCATCTTCTTCTGTCTGATCATTACAGTTAATATTTTCCTCATATTCCCTACGTGACAGAGCATCAGCATTCCCATTGGCTTTGCCGCTGCGGTGAACAATGTCAAAAGTGTAGGTAGAAAGTTCCAAAGACCATCGTCCTAACCTACCTGTGGCATCCTTGATGGATTTCAGCCACTTCAATGCTATATGATCAGTGTAGACTGTGAATTTGGAATTTGCAAGGTATGGACGAAAGGATCTAATGGCTTCAACTAGAGCTAAGCCTTCCTTTTCTGTAATGCTCCAGTTCTTTTCGCTGCCATGAAGAGCTCTACCACCAAAAGCTATTGGATGTTCATTATTTTTCTCGTCTTTTTGACTCAAAACAAAACCTATGCTCATATCACTGGCATCAGTTGCAAGAAGAAATTCTTTGTCAAAATTTGGATACGCCAGAACAGGTGTATTACTCATAGCATGTTTGAGTGTGTTGAATGCCTGATCACACTCAAGTGACCATTGGAACTTTGGTTTCTTTCCTAGTTCTGCCTCCGAATGCTTCTTTAGCAAGGCATTCAGTGGAAGCGCTATGTGAGCGTAATTTTTCACATACTTCCTGTAGAAGTTCGTGAGACCTAAGAAGGAGCGAATCTGCTTTTGTGACTTGGGCACTGGAAAGGTTCTAATTGCTTCAATCTTTTTGTCATCAACTTGAACACCTCCACATGATAAAACATGACCCAGAAAAGAAACTTTGTCCGTTGCAAAATTGCATTTGGATGGCTTTAGTGTTAATTTTGCCTGTTTCAGATAGTAAAATACTTGCTCCAAATGTTGGAGATGCTCTTCAAAGTTTTTGCTGTAAATTATCAAATCATCAATGTATATTAGCGCAACCTTAAAAAGCAATTTTCGTAGCACTTTGCTCATGAGCTGTTGAAAACAAAGTGGAGAATTAGTCAAACCTTGGGGCAATCGTTTGAATTGATAAAGGCCTTGATGGGTGACGAAAGCAGTTTTATGCTTTGAATCTTCATGTAATGGCACTTGGAAGAAGCCATTAGCAAGGTCTAAAGTTGAGAAGATCTTAGCATGTGCATTGGCGATGTTATCAATAACATCATCAAAAACAGGAAGAGGCCAAGACATTGGTAAAGTGACAGAATTCAACTTTCTGTAGTCACAAACAAATCTATATGAGCCATCACGTTTTTTGACTAGGATAATTGGAGCTGAATACATAGAAGTAGATTCCTCGATCAAATCATACTTTAGAAAATCATCTATAAGTTCTTCAGTGACTTTTTGGAGATGAGGAGATTGACGATATGGTCTACTCTTAACGGGTTGGTGGTTGCCAGTGTCAATGATATGTTGGTGCATGTCAGTCTTACCTAAATCTGCAAGACTCGTTGAAAACATGTTTCTATTTTGTCCCAAAAATCTAAGTAGTCTGTGTCGTTGGTCTGGAGTCAGTTGTGTATTGGTCAAATCAAATCCTAATTCTTGTGCAATTTTAACATAATCCCTGGTGTCATTGGCTCTCTTCTCAGTGGTGTGAACGGTACTGATGAATGGTTGGTCAGAGTCGATTTCATAAACAGAGCCCTGTTCAATGTAACTAAATTTGCCTACAACTGTACCCTTGTCAAGAACCTTTTCTTCTTGGGAGGGATTCATAAGCCTAAATGTAGCAGTTTTGCTTTTCACTTTGGAAAGAGTTCTACCACCTGCTACTTCAGAATGAGCAGTGAGGGAAGCAATGGGTTCAATGAGGATGAGGGAGTCCTCTTTGGTCTCTGATAGTCTAACCTTGAAATGAATTTCACTCTGAGGGGGGATGTAAATCTGATCTATTGTTTTTGCTAATCCACTAATCTCTTGTACTGAATTGGCTATGAAATTGATATATTGCCTGTCTGAGGTGCTGTTGTTAAGTATCAAGGAATGACAGCTATAATCTAAGACTGCATCATTGTCATCAAGGAAGTTTTCACCTAGTATCACTGCCTCTGGAAGTGTAGGCAGAATGTGGAATCTTTGAGAAAATTCCTGATCCTCAATGACAAAATCTAACACAACTGAACCTAACACTTTATGCAATTCGCCGCCAACACCTTTAACCTGTGGAAAGGGTGAGTTTCCAAGAGTAAGGTTTTCAAAAGCTGTGCTAAGAAAAGCAGACGAAATACAAGAAATGGATGCCCCTGTATCTACTAAACAATTTGTTGTTTTTGTGCCAAATTTTGCCTGAATTACACTGTTGGCAAGGGGCGTAACTAAAGACACTGTTGGAATTTCACTTTCAAAGTTACTTTCCATTCCAGACTCCATATTTGCCATGACACCTATTAGTATGTACCGTACTAAATTAAAGGATGACAAGTATTCAACAATGTATTACTTACAATATTTGAAGACTTTTTCTTCCTTTGTTGGTGTCTTTGGAGGAGTTGGTTGTCTTTAATCCAGTGTTGAGGTCAGAGGTAGATGCAGCTTGCTTGTTATTCCATCAGATGATCACGGTTGGGCATGTCCTGCAATGGGTTTCTTGTAGCTGGTCGTAGTTAGTTCCTGGACTCTGTGGTTCCGAAAACGATGATTCTCCGCCAAATTATCATGGAACTGTTCTGGGTGAACAATACCTTCCAAATGACGTGCTGGTTTTCTTGGGGAATTAGTCAGCAAAGAGCCAGAGTCACAGGAGACTAATCACAATTTTATTTACAAGAACAATTAACAATTTACAATATACTTAGATAATAACTGAGGGTGCCACAGAGAGTCGGTACACACTCTGGGCTGTGGGAGAGAGGTCTGCTTGGTAAGAGAGTCAAACCCCTTCTCTGCCTAAAACCTGCCTACAGTATGTATTTAACAAAAATTTAAACAATAGAAAGGAATGTGATTGGTTGATACACGATTGGTTGTGTCCTAAGCTAAATGGATGGCTAGACAGAGGGGAATACTAAATCCTGTTTATCCTGTTGGACTGGCACTAATCTTGTTGACATATTTACTGGATGCTTTGAAAGAGATTAGGGTGTCACTATAGATGAGCTTGTGTGGGGGCTAATCCTTAATGCCCTATAGACGAGCTTGTATGGGGGCTAATCCTTAATGCACTATAGACGAGCTTGTATGGGGGCTAATCCTTAATGAGTCTTAATTGAAATAATGTTATTCTAATATACCCCGGTGGGTGATGACAGATATACTTAAATAAATATCCTTTGTCTGGGAGATGGGATCTTGATACCTTAGGCTAGCATTTATCTAAAAGCTTTAAATCAATTAAACTATGTAGACGTAACTCTTGTCTTATTGAATAGTATGTCTAGAAGACGCGCTCCCATTACCTTAGGCTAGCAACCATCTAAAAAGCTTTAACTGAAACTACTGATATTTTATATATGCATTTTACCTAATGATAATTATTACTTGCTAAAACTACAATTATATGAAATGATGTATAAATATTACATCATGATAACTCATAAAAGCACTTGATGTAGATCTAATTATTATAAGATAACTTAGTATAAATGTTATCCCATGATAAATCACTGGATTGTCTGGTCCAGACTCGATTACTTACAGACCGCCGTCATGTAGCTGGAATATTGCTGAGCGCGGCGTTAAACAACAAACCAAACCAAAACCATACACAGATTACATGCTGGCAAACACACTTCTAACTTCCAGGCTGTGGTAGATAATTGTCTACTGACCTTTTATGTGAATAGCAAATTCCTGATGTGACAATTATTTCATAGTCATTGTGGGTTACATTATTCTTGATTTTTTTCCAAGAATTATTGCAACCACCCAAAACAGAAAAAAGCCACTTAAAATACAAATCAATATAAAATACCAAACTAAACAATTTCAATGTTAAGAGTTGTCATTTATTTCTTCAAATTATTGATGGAATAAGCATTAAACTATTCAAGTAGGATCTTCTTTATCTGTAATAACAGGTGCGCCCAAGGCTGTGTGGTAACCAGACCTACAGATCGGGTTTCAGTGTGTTGCATATGTCACAATGTGTAAGTGTGCCGCTGAACACTGGTTAAGGGAGGGATGTGTTGATTAAAGGCGTAGGCTCCTTCCAGTGCCTCAGTGTCGGGCTCACTGCGGCCAGGGGACGTCTCTGGGGGTATATGATAACAAATACGTCCCTGTGTTGAAAATTACCTTTGTTGCTCCAGCTACCAGCTGGATAGAGCTGTGTTTGAATAGTGCTGATATAGTTGAATATACGTGTGTGTGGCTGGTGAACTTACAATATGAGAAATAAGTTAGACGCTTTAGAATTATTTCATAATAATGTGTATCTGTGTGTATTATTGTGATGATGATGATGATGATGGTGGTGATGGTGGTGATGGTGGTCATGATGATGATGATGATGATGATGATGATGATGGTGGTGGTGGTGGTGATGATGATGATGATGATGATGATGATGATGATGATGATGATGATGGTGGTGGCAGTGATGATGATGATGATGATGATGATGATGATGATGGTGGTGGTGATGGTGGTCATGATGATGATGATGATGATGATGGTGGTGGTGGTGGTGATGATGATGATGATGATGATGGTGATGATGATGATGATGATGGTGGTGGCAGTGATGATGATGATGATGATGATGATGATGGTGGTGGTGGTGATGGTGGTCATCATGATGATGATGATGATGATGATGATGATGGTGGTGGTGGTGATGATGATGATGATGGTGGTGGTGGTGGTGGTGATGATGATGATGATGATGGTGGTGGCGGTGATGATGATGATGATGATGATGATGATGATGATGATAGTGGTGGTGATGATGAAAATTGTGCCGTCAATAATATCTTACGTGAACAATTGTGATGAAATGAAGTTTTAATTTACCAAACAGACTGTTATTATCAATCATGTCAATTGCCAAAGATGGAAAACAACTATTTTTGTCATAACTCAGATGTCCGCAAAGTAATCCATGCATAAATGTGTCACCACTCACCAGTGGCATGAAGTGTGTTGATTTCTTTCGGACTTTTTTTGCATACTTGCTCAAAGATACTTCTCCAAAATTCATCGATAATTGATGGATATTTAGGTAACGATTATCGATCTCTATGATCAGTATTGATAGCCAGCCCTAATGCTTACTGTTCATTCCAAAGTATGTTTGAATGTTTGAAATATACAATCAAGCTGAAGTTTGAGAACAATTATCGTATCCATAACTGACATAATTTTGTGTTTTATTCTTCATTTTTAATTTACTAAAATTGTCATCTGGAGAAATACTACATTGACATGAATAATATGAGCATTGTGTTTCAGATTTTATTATAAAATGAAATGTTGAGAAAATTGTATAATAAAAGAAAAAAAATATATATATATATTTTGAGGTCATTCCTATCTAAAAAGTTAAAAATAGGTTTTGAAACAAGGCCAGTACAAAACAAAAACATATAATAGAGTTATGAAACAAGGCCTGCATGTTCAAAGCAAAAAATCATAATAGAGTTATGAAACAAGGCCAGTACAAAACAAAAAATATAATAGAGTTATGAAACAAGGCCAGTTCAAAACAAAACATCATAACAGAGTTATGAAACAAGGCCAGTACAAAACAAAAAATATAATAGAGTTATGAAACAAGGCCAGTACAAAACAAAACATCATAACAGAGTTATGAAACAAGGCCAGTACAAAACAAAAAATATAATAGAGTTATGAAACAAGGCCAGTACAAAACAAAAAATATAATAGAGTTATGAAACAAGGCCAGTACAAAACAAAACATCATAACAGAGTTATGAAACAAGGCCAGTACAAAACAAAAAATATAATAGAGTTATGAAACAAGGCCAGTACAAAACAAAAAATATAATAGAGTTATGAAACAAGGCCAGTACAAAATAAAAAATATAACAGAGTTTTGAAACAAGGCCAGTACAAAACAAAAAATATAACAGAGTTATGAAACAAGGCCAGTACAAAACAAAAAATATAATAGAGTTATGAAACAAGGCCAGTACAAAACAAAAAATATAATAGAGTTATGAAACAAGGCCAGTACAAAACAAACAAATATAACAGAGTTATGAAACAAGGCCAGTACAAAACAAAACACAAGGCCAGCCATCATTTCCAATATTCAAAATTACTAGTCGTTTTGTTTTCTACACCCAGTAAGAGGATGGACTCTAATTAACAGCATATCAAACACTGAGATACTGTAGTTATTGGGTCACATCAATCGGTCCCTCCTGAACTGACGTGGGCTCACACACGAACACACTGATAGCTGAACATCAGAAACATGTCGACTCAAACATCAAATGAAAATGATCCTAGGTCTAAATATAGGAAGTATATTTTTAATCCCTACTTCAAAAGTAATGGCTAGTGTTTAGATAGGTAAGACCTACATTCTTGTTTGTCCAGTCATCTGTAATCCTTCGCTTGATCACCGTTCTAAACGAGGGACGCTTGTATTGTTACGTGTGTCCGTTTGTACGCTAACACTGGCGGAAGCAAATAGTCACTTCACGAGCCTTTGTGTCGTGGATTGTTTTGCAGGTCAGCAAATTGTACTCCCCCACTCAGTACTGATGAAGCCGGCATTTTTTCAATCTGTCGACTTGGTGAAACTGACTCCGCCCTTTGTAAGCAAGGGATGCGGATGTGGATTAGTGATATATATAATAGGGGATGCTGTACGAGGGGTTTAGTTGATGGGAACGTTTTCGTCGTGTTGGTTATGGTGTGTGGTCGGCCATGGGTTCTTTCTGGTCCAAGGTAGATGAACTGTTTTTTGTTTGAGATTTTACTCACTCATTTTACCCCATGTTTAATTATGTAGTTGGTTGGTTGGTTTGTTGTTTTACGTCGCACTCAGCAATATTCCAGCTATATGACGGCGGTCTGTAAATAATCGAGTCTGGACCAGACAATCCAGTGATTGATGTCTTGCGTATCAATCCACACAATTGACTATGCTTGTCGTAAGAGGCGACTAACGGGATCAGGTGGTCAGGCTTGCTGACTTGGTTGATGCATGTCATCTATCCCAATTGCGTGGATCGATGCTCATGACATCAATCACTGGATTGTCTGGTCCAGACTTGATTATTTACAAACCGCCGTCATATAGCTGGAATATTGCTGAGTGCGGCGTTAAACAACAAACCAAACCAAACCAAAAAGTAACGTCAAGGATGCATTGACGTGTTTTCTGGTGTACAGTGCTCGCTCGAGAATAATGTGCATCCCCTGTTCAGGAAACATTACCCTCTCACTGATAATGGATGAGGGGGCACGGGTGGCCCAGTCGTCTAAGGCGCTGTGATTCGCTGTGCAGAGTTGCATCCCTTGGGCACGCCAAAAACCTATGATTGTGGGTTCGAATCCCGGTTCACCACGATTATGTTTCTAGGTTTGTCAGCACCATACCCGTGCTCGTGGGTTTCACCAAGTGGTAAACGTCTGAGACCTGCATCACTTCGGGCTTTCCTCCCACATTAAGCTGACACGCCGTGATATACCGTGTTCGACGTAATAAGCGCCCAGGGCGTTCTCAAAATTAGGAATAGGGGGCTCTTATTAGAATATTATTTTGGTGAAAAAAAACAGAGTTGAATGATAAATTTCGTGGTTTATGCTGACAGCCTGAACTGTTTATATACGACAGATATATTTTTTCAGAATTTAATTGCCTATAATTAAGGGTACATATAACACACGAGTGCGTGTTATACGCGAATAAATAAGTCTTGTGTACTTTGATCAATTGGAAGGGGTGCTAATTGGCATTGTTCACTTGCCAATATATTAGCAAATATCGCCGTGGGCGCTTATTAGAGCTTGGCGCTTATTACGTCGAATACGGTAACTGGAATAATGTTAAAAGCGGCGTTAAACTCAACTCAGTCAGTCAGTCAGATAATGGCTGATTTGCAGTCAGAACCTTCAGGTGAACGAACAGGAGATAACGAACTTGGTCAGTGTAAATATCAATTAACAATCCCAGTGTGACACTAACTGGCCAGCATGGTGGTCAGGTTGTCAGTGTTTGATCTAGCTTACTAACTCTCAGGTGATCAAACACTGTAGTCGCTCACACAGACTCTGGAACATTAGATACAAAAATTCCTGAACAAGCCTACAATACTTTGTCAAGTCTGGCTATTGTCAGTCTGAAAAAAATATTCTCTGGGTTCATTTCTGTTATGTTTAACAATTTAACAAAACATTTCTTGAATTATTTAAATTTCAGAGTCGAAATGTTTGTCTACAAACACTGGTTTGTCTGGTACAGACTCAAGCAGAATTATATGTGTTCCTATGACTCACCAAAGTGGCGCTTGCTCCCTCCCTCACTCAAACAACTGCAGGACAAGAAACCTTCAGTTATCGGCAACATGTCAGAAAGCTATGGGTCAATATTAGACCGTCACTGTTGTGTCGCAATATGGTCAAAGGGGCATAACTCTAGCTTGAAAGTTGTGAAGTATCAGACCACCATAAAATCCTTGTGCGATCAACCTCAAAAGTATTTGAATTTTGTAATATTTTGTTTCATTTTGTCAATGATTTTTTTGTAATTATTTGCTGTGGTGCATTGAGTTTGAATTTATCCACACTCATTTACATGGCAGTTTTCCCAGCTTTACATATCATCATCATCATCATCATCATCATATCACAAGCATGCACCAGTATTCATTGTATGCTCATCATCATCATCATCATCATCATCATCATATCACAAGCATGCACCAGTATTCATTGTATGCTCATCATCATCATCATCATAGACCTGTGCTTGGCTCAACTGGTCATAGACTAGAGGAGTTCAATGATCACAGCATTATCTCACGGCATCTTGAAGCGGAATTGGGGTCGGGGGGGTAGCCTAGTGCAGAGCTCCAGATAAGCTTTTGGTGTTGTGGGTATTTTACCCATGCATTTTAAAATTATTGGGTATCAGTAATTCTATCTGCGTATTCAAAATTCTGTTACCCACTAGTTTTTACACACGTGGGTATTTAAGTTAAATATTTAAAAACACTATTCATCTAGTCCCTGCAAACTGGTGTCTTGTGGGTTCGAGAGCTTTATAGGACTCCAAAATACCACGATACTTCCACAAGAAAGTGTGATGGCAAATGATCATGATGTAACCGTCATCGTGGAGTTTGGCAAGGTTGACGGAATGCCCGTTTATAATTTCAAAATAAGTTGCTGATTTGCTAATCGAATACGCAGGGTAACTTCAGAATATTTTGATGATACGCACAAGTTTTATTTTTGTAGCGTATCTGTAATGTTCGTTGCGTATTTAATACGCTTGGATTATATTTTACTGTGTATTTCTGCAATTCTGATGCGTATTTCACGCAGATACGCAGCTTATCTGGAGCTCTGCTAGTGGTTGAAGCGTTGACTCGTCACTCCGAATGACAGGTTTGATTCCCCACATGGGTACAATATATGAAGCATTTCTGGTGTCCCCCGAGTCAGTATGCGTTTCTGTTGAATGACATATGACTGCTTTATGGCCAATGAATATTGTAGAAACCTTTGCATTTTGTAATAATTTTTTTGTGTAGGCTCTATTCTACCCTCACTTTTGCAGAAGTAAAACTTTAAATAAAAATGATTTTGGGATTGAAAATAAAAATCCTTTGTCTTTATGTTTGTTAATACGTTCATGTCAAGATATTGACTCTTGACGAAAAAATTCAGAAACAAGAAACATATTGGGAATATTGGGATTGGGAATACCGTATTCGATGTAATAAGAGCCCAGGGCGCTCTCAAAATTAAAAATAGGGGCCTCTTATGAGAATATAATTTTGCTGAGATTAAAAACGAGGTTGAAAGATTGTAAATTTTGTGGTTTATGCTGACAGCCTGAAATGATATAAAAGAAGAATCTGCGCGTATTATACACGATAGATATGTTTTCGAGAATTTAATTGCCCATAATTAAGGGTGCATATAACAAACGAGTGCATATTATACACGAATAAATAAGTCTTGTGTACATTGATCAATTGGAAAGGGCGCTAGCTGGGATTGTTCACTAGCCAATACATTAGCAAATATCGCCGTGGGCGCTTATTAGAGCAGGGCGCTTATTATGTCGAATACGGTATTGTGAATCAGTAAATTGATTGCAGTAAAATCACATTTTTTAAATTTTATTTAGAGACTTAATGGTTCCATGTGTATAAGCTTTATTATGGTAATCTGTATCTAGGTAACTAATAAATAAACTACTGCTTGAATGAATTTTGAGTGAGTGAGTATGATTTTACGCCGCTTTTAGCAATATTCCAGCAATATCACGGCGGGGGAGACCAGAAATGGGCTTAACACATTGTACCCATGTCGGGAATCGAACCCGGGTCTTCGGCGTGACGAGCGAACGCTTTAACCACTAGGCTACCCGACCGCCCCCGAATGAATTTTGAACATTCATACTTTCGAGGATGACCCCAAATTAGGTCTCCATGATGTCGATGTGTTTTGTAGACATTTAAAACTAAATATCGAGGAATCCAGTGGGCATGGGTATGGTGCTGAAACAGGTAGAAACATAAATAGGGTGAATCTTGGATACGAACCATTGATCATAGGTGTCTGACACGCCAAAGGGAGGTAACTCTGCACTGTGAATTGTGGTGCCTCAGACAACAGGGTCACCCGTACCTCCCAGTGTCTATGAGGTACCATCTGGATTATGAAGATCTGAATATCGTGAGGGGAACGGGTGGCCCAGTCGTCTAAGGCGCCGCAATTTGCTGTGCAGAGTTCCATCCCTTGGGCATGTCAGATACCTATGATTGTGGGTTCGAATCCCGGTTCACCCTAATAATGTTTCTAGGTTTGTCAGCACCATACCCGTGCTCGTGGGTTTCACCGAAGTGGTAAACGTCTGAGACCTGCATCACTTCGGGCTTTCCTCCCACATTAAGCTGACACGCTGTGATATGACTGGAATACTGTTAAAAGCAACGTTAAACCCAACTCACTCACTCACCAATGAATATTATGATAAAAATGGAACTCTGTTCAAAGCGATTTTAATTCACTCACTCACTGTGATCTGTTATCCGATTGATAGAGCCTAAATTTGGATTTGTGTTATAATTACCTATGAAAGTGAGCAAAATCTGGCCAGGATGACTTGTTGATGACATCACACATATCAGCAAGAATTCAATTGATATTTCTCCTTGACAAAGAATTATTCAACTTGGTGAGCTACTGAACCTTGAGGTATGAAATGTATTATTCCAGGATATATGTCATACTTACAATCACCATTCTCTTTTGCAGAAGAAAAGTGAGGGTGATGCGAACAGTGATGTTTTCTTCCGCGGAGCCTCGGCAGAAAGCGAGGTTGGCGAGAAGGTCATTGTTCCTCCAGTCGACGAAAATTGGACCTCAGAATTCCCCTGGGCGTGGGCTTACAATGACGAGGATGCCCCTTGGCAAGATGCTGTACATAGAGAAAATGAATACTATGACCAATGGTTCGCAGAGAGAAGCAGCCTCAACCAATCAGATTCTCCGGCACAGGAGACAACTCTGGATGGGGCTGAAAGAGAACAAACGACAATTTCCAAACAAGTTTCGACGAGAGATGAAGTGCAAGAGAGTGAAAAGTTATGTTTCCGAGAAGATTCTACGGAGGTGATGACAAGTGATAATGATTATGTGAGAGACAATAACAAAAATGACTTTCAGTTTGAAATTCTCGATAACCGAGAAAGTGCCAAAACTGAATCCACAGAACTTTTGAAAATCATTGACAGTGATTCTGATCTGAAGATGAAAGACGAGCCGTACAGTGAAAGTGATTTGAATGACCCGACAAGTGTTGGGGACTTTGAAGTCTCAGCAAGTGACGACACCGGATTGAACATGTCCGTGTCGGATGTGGACACGACAGACCAGGACATGGGGATGAGCATATCGGACATGACAAGTTCTCAGTCTTCGGGCACACTGTCGTGTGGTGAGATCATGTCGGACAGTATGTGCGAAAACCTAGAGGACATCGAGGTTTCAGACACCCAAGTCATGACTTTCGACGATTCAAATGTGCCCAAATTAATGTCCGATTCAAGTTTCGCTACCGATCCTGATAGTGGCTTGGACAGAACGATTGATGATTCCATGTTGGACATACTGAACATGTCCACGGACACCAGTCATAGTTCCATCTTTTACTCTGAAATGACATCAAGTGAAATCCCTCCTATCACAGACAGTGAAAGTGTTATGAAGCTTGATAGCGGATTGAGTGAAGCCACTGAGGAGTCCTTCCAACATAAACCCAAAGAATCTGAAGGTATGGCTCCAGGCATTTCTCCAGGAGTGATTGGAGACTCCAGCCACAGTACTGTCATCCCTTCAGATGCTTCTCAGTCCATTCATGACATAACCAAAGATGATTCATTTCACGAAGATCCTACTCATATCTCCACTTCTCAGGAAGGTGTTCACCAGTGGGATCCTTCATCTTCTGACCAAAGTCTTTCATACTCACCCTCCACTGTTGATGGGACCACGGACATGACTAGTCACGATAGTGATGAACATTATGAGAATTTTGTACCTGGGACAGATCCGGATGGCCAGACTGGCCCTGAATCTCAGGAGTCCTTATATTACTCATATCCAGATGATGACCTTTCCTCTATGGATCAAGATTCAGGTCTGATTTCCAACACACAGACCTTACCCCGACTAGACCTCGACCAGTACTCTGGAGAAGTTTCGAGGATTCCTGGCCAGCCAATTATTGTGGTGTCAGAGTATCAAACTCCAGATAGTACTCCTCTAGAAGAGACTGCAAAATATTCTTTTGATGCATATCGAGATCAGGTTGTGCCTTATTCTGAAGAAGACGCTGAAGATGATTTTCTTGCCAATGAGAAACTTTGTGATACTGAACCCACTGAAGTAGCATCCAAGGACTTCAAACACAAACAAGAATGTGATGATTTACAAGATTATGATAGTACAATACATTCTGGTCCATACGAATCCCGAGCCATATCGGATGTTTACCATAGGGCAAAAGATAAAGCAAGTGCAATTCAACAGGAACCTTTCTTTGTAACTTGTGAACCTTGTGGTGAGACTCTTGACAATGTCACTGAAAGTGATCTTAGTTCCACACCAACATCTGAAGCCAGTGCTACTGTCCATGAAGTATTTAGTGACTCTGTAACAGACATTTCAAGGACTATTTCACACTTAAGTGAAACAGAGTCAACACAGATAGATCAGGTTTTTAATCAAGATAGTAATGCAAATATGATAACAGGCGTAACCGACAGTGTTCCAACAGGATTTCAGTCCCTTACAGATATGTCTGCTGGGTTTATTTCTTTCGATACACATAAACAGACAGATGTTTCCAGTCAGTCTCAAAATGAGCTAAATGATGATGACTATGATGAAACTGCAACTGAGTCTATTGTTGCAGAATCCGAGGCAGAGTCTCAGGACACATCTGCTAGTGTTGTGACTGTAGTTGAATCCAGACTTGTGGATTTCGACAATTTATCTGAGAGTGCTTCCTTTGAAGATCTTGCAAATATCCAAGAGTCAAGAAGCATGCACAGTCTTGATGGAACGTCTGTGGATGTTTTGGGTGAGGCTGTTGATTTGTCCTGTTCCTCAGTTGATAGTGAAATGCTGCCTGAGAGAAGTGGAATCTTCAGTGATGGCACATCTGTGGATGATATGTCTGCAGCTGACAGTGAGGGAAGTCCAAGAGAAGTAGATGCTGACAGTCCTCTAGTTACAGCGTCTGAGGGAACATCTGTTGATGACTTCCTGGACTCCTCATCTTTGGACAATGTCGACACAAAATCAACATCATCTGAACAGATGTTTGAAAGTGCAAGTGAGACGTCCTTGATGGAAGGGTCCTCGGTTGATGAAGCATTTGTGACATTGGTTGAGTCTTCAGTTGATAAGACTGTTGCAGGAGTAAGTTCAATGCCAGGTACTTACCCATCTCAAGAAATTATCAGCGAGGAGTCGGCAGTGTGTGTTGCCTCAGATACAGGTGCCAGTCAGTTTGAGGATGCTGAAGGCTCCTCTGTTGATGGCCTTCCAAACACAGAAGCAATACCAACTGGGGAAACAGAACACAAGACAATAGAACCCTCAGACAAGGAGGAACACATTACCACACCTCAATCAAGTCATTCTGTTGTCAGTCCTGAGACGGCGTCAAGTGTTCTGTTACGAGAGGAGCAGCACAGATCAGTGACAGAAACTGCTGAAATTGAAACAAACAGACTCTCCACTCCTCTGTCAGACTATGCAACATCTTCAGATGGAGCCAACAGTGATGATGTTGGTATCACTGATATGGATGTAGCTGCTGAACTGGCTGCATGGGATTCAACATCGAGTCAACTTGTTTACGGAGAATCGAGTCAGATTATACCCGAAGATGAGGTTGCTGTAGGATCTGCTGTTATCCCTCCAGTACAACCGATGACAACTGAAAACATGCCAGACTCTTCTAAAGAGCAATCAGAGAATGCTGAGTCTGTTGATGTAGAAGAGGAGCTGTTTGGTGAAACAACTGATTCTCTTGAGGCTTCAGCTGATGATACAGCTACAACAGAGGCTGGTCTTACATCAGATGAGACTTTGGACTTATTAGAGGAATGTTTTGAAGATGTCAAAGAAGATCAAAGCTATCCATTTGATGCTGAACTGGATACAGTGACAGCAAAATCTACTCAAGAAACTGAACAAACACTGGCAGATAGTGACGTTGACTTGTCCGTTTCACATATTACCTTGGTAGAAGAGTCTCAGCAAGTTGCCTTGGGGGAATATGCTCAAGGAGCAAGTAATACCAGTTCATCAAGGAATGAAACACTGTCTACCTCAAATGAATTAGAAGCTGTGGTATCTGAAATGTTCCACGATGGAGCTAAGCAGCTGGAGATCACGAGGGAAGCAGAAGGGGAGGCTCTTGAATCTGACACAAGTGGTGATAAAGTGTTGGCAAGGGAAGTCAAAGACACATCCACTGCAGAGATGGATCGAACAGACCAAGTAATATATGCATCAGATATGTCAACATCTCTGTCTTCTGCTGGAGGTGATTCACTGGAAATAAAACAAGCCCAAGAAACAACTGATGAGTCTGTATTGCTATCAAGTAAAGATACAATCAGTGAGTCAATAACATCAATGGGTGAACCTCAAGACGAACTCCATGGGTTATTGCACCAGTTTGAGGATTTGGTTGTTACTGAAGGTGACCTTGATGACTTTGAAAGAACAGAACATCACATGACATCAAGTGAAGATTCAGAGCTGAGCAGAGAAAGGATGAGTGGCTCTGAATTGGCAGCCCTATCACTGGAATATTCTGAATGTGCAACAATCTTAAGACACAAAGGAGTGTCAATGTCACTTGAACAACAAAAACTGTCTGAAGAGCCAGAGCTTTGTGAAATGGAACCTGCTAAAGCAGGAACAAATACCCTATCATTTGCTGGAGAATCTACATACTCATTCTGTGAGTACAACACTGAACTGAAGCAACTAGGAGTTATGGGTCTTCAAAGAGCCCGGGAATTTGTAGAGCTACCATTTCACGTAATGGAGAGTGAGTACCTAGTGCGCTACCTCACTGTTGAGACGCACTTAGCCACACTAGAGGTGCAGAAGGAGATTGAGACAGTGAGAAAAGAACAAGAAGATATTACAGAAAAGGAAAATGCACAGTCCTTTATTATGGTTGACAATGGGGACCATATTGATTACAACCTCTCCACTGAAATGTTTCAGAGTATGAAACTGTTTGATGATGCTCCACCTGCCAGAAGAATGTCTCTGCTGTTCTACTCTGGTGACAGTACATATATTGAGCCCTCTGTGGAAATGGTCTGTCCATTCATAATTGCACAGGAAATGAGGCAGGATTTAAAGTCAGCCTACAGCACGCATACAAAAGATCAGCAAGGATTCCAAGGTTATCTAGATATAGGATGTGGCACAGATGTTACATATCCTGATGACTCCCTAAGACCTACGCATTCTACTGAGCAGAGATCAGATAGTACTCCAAGCCAATTTTTTTACCAAAAAATGGATGCTGAAAGTCTAATGGTTCATGGTCAGATTTCCCAACTAGACACTGAAGATGAATCTAAAACCATCGAGGCTGTCAGTGAATACGAACAAGGAGAGGTGTCTCATCAAGTCACTGAAGATGAACCAGAAAACATTGAGACTGTCACTGAATACAGACAAGAAGAAGTACCCCAACAAGTCACAGAAGATGAACCAGAAATCTTGGAGGCTGTCACTGAATACAAACAAGGAGAAGTGCCACACACAGTGAAAGAAGATGACACTGAAACCATCGAGGCTGTCAGTGAAGACAAACATGATGAAAAGAAACCAGAAGAGAGCTCTGAATTTGCTCCAGGTGGATGGTTTGACAATGTTGAAGATGGTCAAGAAATTGGTGCTGAAATTCTGACAGTTGATGGCCAAGTGCCCCAACCAGTCACAGAAGATGAAACTGAAACCTTCGAGGCTGTCAGTGAAGACAAACAAGATGAAAAGAAACCAGAAGAGAGCTCTGAATTTGCTCCAGGTGGATGGTTTGACAATGTTGAAGATGGTCAAGAAATTGGTGCTGAAATTCTGACAGTTGATGGCCAAGTGCCCCAACCAGTCATTGAAGATGAAACTGAAACCATTGATGTTCATAGTGAAGACAAACATGATGAAAAGAAACCAGAAGAGAGCTCTGAATTTGCTCCAGGTGGATGGTTTGACAATGTTGAAGATGGTCAAGAAATTGGTGCTGAAATTCTGACAGTTGATGGCCAAGTGCCCCAACCAGTCACAGAAGATGAAACTGAAACCTTCGAGGCTGTCAGTGAAGACAAACAAGATGAAAAGAAACCAGAAGAGAGCTCTGAATTTGCTCCAGGTGGATGGTTTGACAATGTTGAAGATGGTCAAGAAATTGGTGCTGAAATTCTGACAGTTGATGGCCAAGTGCCCCAACCAGTCACAGAAGATGAAACTGAAACCTTCGAGGCTGTCAGTGAAGACAAACAAGATGAAAAGAAACCAGAAGAGAGCTCTGAATTTGCTCCAGGTGGATGGTTTGACAATGTTGAAGATGGTCAAGAAATTGGTGCTGAAATTCTGACAGTTGATGGCCAAGTGCCCCAACCAGTCACAGAAGATGAAACTGAAACCTTCGAGGCTGTCAGTGAAGACAAACAAGATGAAAAGAAACCAGAAGAGAGCTCTGAATTTGCTCCAGGTGGATGGTTTGACAATGTTGAAGATGGTCAAGAAATTGGTGCTGAAATTCTGACAGTTGATGGCCAAGTGCCCCAACCAGTCATTGAAGATGAAACTGAAACCATTGAGGCCGTCAGTGAAGACAAACAAGATGAAAAGAAACCAGAAGAGAGCTCCGAATTTGCCCCAGGTGGATGGTTTGACAATGTTGAAGATGGTCAAGAAATTGGTGCTGAAATTCTGACAGTTGATGGCCAAATACCTCAAGCAGTCACTGAAGATGAAACTGAAACCACCGAGGCTGTCAGAGAAGACAAACAAGGAGAAGTACCTGAACCAGTCACAGAAGATGAATCTGAAACCATCAAGGCTGTCACTGAATATGAACAAGGAGAAGTGTCTCATCAATTCACTGAAGATGAACCAGAAAACATTGAGACTGTCACTGAATACAGACAAGAAGAAGTACCCCCACAAGTCACAGAAGATGAACCAGAAATCTTCGAGGCTGTTACTGAACACAAACAAGGAGAAGTGCCACACACAGTGACAGAAGATGTCACTGAAACCAT
This sequence comes from Haliotis rufescens, assembly GCF_023055435.1. Taxonomy (NCBI): domain Eukaryota; kingdom Metazoa; phylum Mollusca; class Gastropoda; order Lepetellida; family Haliotidae; genus Haliotis; species Haliotis rufescens. Next base: position 14,499,525 of record NW_025963824.1, on the reverse strand, counting down.
CGAGGCTGTCAGTAAAGACAAACAGGATGACAAGAAAACGGGAGAGAGCTCTGAATTTGCTCCAGGTGGATGGTTTGACAATGTTGAAGATGGTCAAGAAATTGGTGCTGAAATTCTGACAGTTGATGGCCAAGTGCCCCAACCAGTCATTGAAGATGAAACTGAAACCATTGATGCTGTCAGTGAAGACAAACAAGGAGAAGTGCCCCAAGCAGTCACAGAAGATGAATCTGAAATCATCAAGGCTGTCACTGAATATGAACAAGGAGAAGTGTCTCAACAAGTCACTGAAGATGAACCAGAAAACATCGAGACTGTCACTGAATACAGACAAGAAGAAGTACCCCCACAAGTCACAGAAGATGAACCAGAAATCTTGGAGGCTGTCACTGAATACAAACAAGGAGAAGTGCCACACACAGTGAAAGAAGATGACACTGAAACCATCGAGGCTGTCAGTGAAGACAAACATGATGAAAAGAAACCAGAAGAGAGCTCTGAATTTGCTCCAGGTGGATGGTTTGACAATGTTGAAGATGGTCAAGAAATTGGTGCTGAAATTCTGACAGTTGATGGCCAAGTGCCCCAACCAGTCATTGAAGATGAAATTGAAACCATCGAGGCTGTCAGTGAAGACAAACAAGATGAAAAGAAACCAGAAGAGAGCTCTGAATTTGCTCCAGGTGGCTGGTTTGACAATGTTGAAGATGGTCAAGAAATTGGTGCTGAAATTCTGACAGTTGATGGCCAAGTGCCCCAACCAGTCATTGAAGATGAAACTGAAACCATTGAGGCCGTCAGTGAAGACAAACAAGATGAAAAGAAACCAGAAGAGAGCTCCGAATTTGCTCCAGGTGGATGGTTTGACAATGTTGAAGATGGTCAAGAAATTGGTGCTGAAATTCTGACAGTTGATGGCCAAATACCTCAAGCAGTCACTGAAGATGAAACTGAAACCACCGAGGCTGTCAGTGAAGACAAACAAGGAGAAGTACCTGAACCAGTCACAGAAGATGAATCTGAAACCATCAAGGCTGTCACTGAATATGAACAAGGAGAAGTGTCTCATCAATTCACTGAAGATGAACCAGAAAACATTGAGACTGTCACTGAATACAGACAAGAAGAAGTACCCCCACAAGTCACAGAAGATGAACCAGAAATCTTGGAGGCTGTTACTGAACACAAACAAGGAGAAGTGCCACACACAGTGACAGAAGATGTCACTGAAACCATCGAGGCTGTCAGTGAAGACAAACAGGATGACAAGAAAACGGGAGAGAGCTCTGAATTTGCTCCAGGTGGATGGTTTGACAATGTTGAAGATGGTCAAGAAATTGGTGCTGAAATTCTGACAGTTGATGGCCAAGTGCCCCAACCAGTCATTGAAGATGAAACTGAAACCATTGATGCTGTCAGTGAAGACAAACAAGGAGAAGTGCCCCAAGCAGTCACAGAAGATGAATCTGAAATCATCAAGGCTGTCACTGAATATGAACAAGGAGAAGTGTCTCAACAAGTCACTGAAGATGAACCAGAAAACATCGAGACTGTCACTGAATACAGACAAGAAGAAGTACCCCCACAAGTCACAGAAGATGAACCAGAAATCTTGGAGGCTGTCACTGAATACAAACAAGGAGAAGTGCCACACACAGTGAAAGAAGATGACACTGAAACCATCGAGGCTGTCAGTGAAGACAAACATGATGAAAAGAAACCAGAAGAGAGCTCTGAATTTGCTCCAGGTGGATGGTTTGACAATGTTGAAGATGGTCAAGAAATTGGTGCTGAAATTCTGACAGTTGATGGCCAAGTGCCCCAACCAGTCATTGAAGATGAAATTGAAACCATCGAGGCTGTCAGTGAAGACAAACAAGATGAAAAGAAACCAGAAGAGAGCTCTGAATTTGCTCCAGGTGGCTGGTTTGACAATGTTGAAGATGGTCAAGAAATTGGTGCTGAAATTCTGACATTTGATGGCCAAGTGCCCCAACCAGTCATTGAAGATGAAATTGAAACCATCGAGGCTGTCAGTGAAGACAAACAAGGAGAAGTACCCGAACCAGTCACAGAAGATGAATCTGAAACCACCAAGGCTGTCACTGAATATGAACAAGGAGAAGTGTCTCATCAAGTCACTGAAGATGAACCAGAAAACATCGAGACTGTCACTGAATACAGACAAGAGGAAGTACCCCCACAAGTCACAGAAGATGAACCAGAAATCTTGGAGGCTGTCACTGAATACAAACAAGGAGAAGTGCCACACACAGTGAAAGAAGATGACACTGAAACCATCGAGGCTGTCAGTGAAGACAAACATGATGAAAAGAAACCAGAAGAGAGCTCTGAATTTGCTCCAGGTGGATGGTTTGACAATGTTGAAGATGGTCAAGAAATTGGTGCTGAAATTCTGACAGTTGATGGCCAAGTGCCCCAACCAGTCATTGAAGATGAAACCGAAACCATTGAGGCTGTCAGTGAAGACAAACAAGATGAAAAGAAACCAGAAGAGAGCTCTGAATTTGCTCCAGGTGGATGGTTTGACAATGTTGAAGATGGTCAAGAAATTGGTGCTGAAATTCTGACAGTTGATGGCCAAGTGCCCCAACCAGTCATTGAAGATGAAACTGAAACCATTGAGGCTGTAAGTGAAGACAAACAAGATGAAAAGAAACCAGAAGAGAGCTCTGAATTTGCTCCAGGTGGATGGTTTGACAATGTTGAAGATGGTCAAGAAATTGGTGCTGAAATTCTGACAGTTGATGGCCAAGTGCCCCAACCAGTCATTGAAGATGAAATTGAAACCATCGAGGCTGTCAGTGAAGACAAACAAGGAGAAGTACCCGAACCAGTCACAGAAGATGAATCTGAAACCACCAAGGCTGTCACTGAATATGAACAAGGAGAAGTGTCTCATCAAGTCACTGAAGATGTACCCGAAAACATTGAGACTGTCACTGAATACAGACAAGAAGAAGTACCCCCACAAGTCACAGAAGATGAACCAGAAATCTTGGAGGCCGTCACTGAATACAAACAAGGAGAAGTACCACACACAGTGACAGAAGATGACACTGAAACCATCGAGGCTGTCAGTGAAGACAAACATGATGAAAAGAAACCAGAAGAGAGCTCTGAATTTGCTCCAGGTGGATGGTTTGACAATGTTGAAGATGGTCAAGAAATTGGTGCTGAAATTCTGACAGTTGATGGCCAAGTGCCCCAACCAGTCATTGAAGATGAAACTGAAACCATTGAGGCTGTCAGTGAAGACAAACATGATGAAAAGAAACCAGAAGAGAGCTCTGAATTTGCTCCAGGCGGATGGTTTGACAATGTTGAAGATGGTCAAGAAATTGGTGCTGAAATTCTGACAGTTGATGGCCAAGTGCCCCAACCAGTCATTGAAGATGAAACTGAAACCATTGAGGCTGTCAGTGAAGACAAACAAGGAGAAGTACCTGAACCAGTCACAGAAGATGAATCTGAAACCACCAAGGCTGTCACTGAATATGAACAAGGAGAAGTGTCTCATCAAGTCACTGAAGATGAACCAGAAAACATCGAGGCTGTCACTGAATACAGACAAGAAGAAGTACCCCCACAAGTCACAGTAGATGAACCAGAAATCTTGGAGGCTGTCACTGAATACAAACAAGGAGAAGTACCACATACAGTGACAGAAGATGACACTGAAACCATCGAGGCTGTCAGTGAAGACAAACAAGGAGAAGTACCCGAACCAGTCACAGAAGATGAATCTGAAACCACCAAGGCTGTCACTGAATATGAACAAGGAGAAGTGTCTCATCAAGTCACTGAAGATGTACCAGAAAACATTGAGACTGTCACTGAATACAGACAAGAAGAAGTACCCCCACAAGTCACAGAAGATGAACCAGAAATCTTGGAGGCTGTCACTGAATACAAACAAGGAGAAGTACCACACACAGTGACAGAAGATGACACTGAAACCATCGAGGCTGTCAGTGAAGACAAACATGATGAAAAGAAACCAGAAGAGAGCTCTGAATTTGCTCCAGGTGGATGGTTTGACAATGTTGAAGATGGTCAAGAAATTGGTGCTGAAATTCTGACAGTTGATGGCCAAGTGCCCCAACCAGTCATTGAAGATGAAACTGAAACCATTGAGGCTGTCAGTGAAGACAAACAAGATGAAAAGAAACCAGAAGAGAGCTCTGAATTTGCTCCAGGCGGCTGGTTTGACAATGTTGAAGATGGTCAAGAAATTGGTGCTGAAATTCTGACAGTTGATGGCCAAGTGCCCCAACCAGTCATTGAAGATGAAACTGAAACAATTGAGGCTGTCAGTGAAGACAAACATGATGAAAAGAAACCAGAAGGGAGCTCTGAATTTGCTCCAGGCGGATGGTTTGACAATGTTGAAGATGGTCAAGAAATTGGTGCTGAAATTCTGACAGTTGATGGCCAAGTGCCCCAACCAGTCATTGAAGATGAAACTGAAACCATTGAGGCTGTCAGTGAAGACAAACAAGATGAAAAGAAACCAGAAGAGAGCTCTGAATTTGCTCCAGGTGGATGGTTTGACAATGTTGAAGATGGTCAAGAAATTGGTGCTGAAATTCTGACAGTTGATGGCCAAGTGCCCCAACCAGTCATTGAAGATGAAACTGAAACCATTGAGGCTGTCAGTGAAGACAAACAAGGAGAAGTACCTGAACCAGTCACAGAAGATGAACCAGAAAACATCGAGACTGTCACTGATTACAGACAAGAAGAAGTACCCCCACAAGTCACAGTAGATGAACAAGAAATCTTGGAGGCTGTCACTGAATACAAACAAGGGGAAGTACCACATACAGTGACAGAAGATGACACTGAAACCATCAAGGCTGTCAGTGAAGACAAACAAGGAGAAGTACCCGAACCAGTCACAGAAGATGAATCTGAAACCACCAAGGCTGTCACTGAATATGAACAAGGAGAAGTGTCTCATCAAGTCACTGAAGATGTACCCGAAAACATTGAGACTGTCACTGAATACAGACAAGAAGAAGTACCCCCACAAGTCACAGAAGATGAACCAGAAATCTTGGAGGCCGTCACTGAATACAAACAAGGAGAAGTACCACACACAGTGACAGAAGATGACACTGAAACCATCGAGGCTGTCAGTGAAGACAAACATGATGAAAAGAAACCAGAAGAGAGCTCTGAATTTGCTCCAGGTGGATGGTTTGACAATGTTGAAGATGGTCAAGAAATTGGTGCTGAAATTCTGACAGTTGATGGCCAAGTGCCCCAACCAGTCATTGAAGATGAAACTGAAACCATTGAGGCTGTCAGTGAAGACAAACAAGATGAAAAGAAACCAGAAGAGAGCTCTGAATTTGCTCCAGGCGGCTGGTTTGACAATGTTGAAGATGGTCAAGAAATTGGTGCTGAAATTCTGACAGTTGATGGCCAAGTGCCCCAACCAGTCATTGAAGATGAAACTGAAACCATTGAGGCTGTCAGTGAAGACAAACATGATGAAAAGAAACCAGAAGAGAGCTCTGAATTTGCTCCAGGTGGATGGTTTGACAATGTTGAAGATGGTCAAGAAATTGGTGCTGAAATTCTGACAGTTGATGGCCAAGTGCCCCAACCAGTCACAGAAGATGAAACTGAAACCATTGAGGCTGTCAGTGAAGACAAACAAGATGAAAAGAAACCAGAAGAGAGCTCTGAATTTGCTCCAGGCGGCTGGTTTGACAATGTTGAAGATGGTCAAGAAATTGGTGCTGAAATTCTGACAGTTGATGGCCAAGTGCCCCAACCAGTCATTGAAGATGAAACTGAAACCATTGAGGCTGTCAGTGAAGACAAACATGATGAAAAGAAACCAGAAGGGAGCTCTGAATTTGCTCCAGGCGGCTGGTTTGACAATGTTGAAGATGGTCAAGAAATTGGTGCTGAAATTCTGACAGTTGATGGCCAAGTGCCCCAACCAGTCATTGAAGATGAAACTGAAACCATTGAGGCTGTCAGTGAAGACAAACAAGGAGAAGTACCCAAACCAGTCACAGAAGATGAATCTGAAACCACAAAGGCTGTCACTGAATATGAACAAGGAGAAGTGTCTCATCAAGTCACTGAAGATGAACCAGAAAACATCGAGACTGTCACTGAATACAGACAAGAAGAAGTACCCCCACAAGTCACCGAAGATGAACCAGAAATCTTGGAGGCTGTCACTGAATACAAACAAGGAGAAGTACCACATACAGTGACAGAAGATGACACTGAAACCATCGAGGCTGTCAGTGAAGACAAACAGGATGAAAAGAAACCAGAAGAGAGCTCTGAATTTGCTCCAGGTGGATGGTTTGACAATGTTGAAGATGGTCAAGAAATTGGTGCTGAAATTCTGACAGTTGATGGCCAAGTGCCCCAACCAGTCATTGAAGATGAAACTGAAACCATCGAGGCTGTCAGTGAAGACAAACAAGGAGAAGTACCCAAACCAGTCACAGAAGATGAATCTGAAACCACCAAGGCTGTCACTGAATATGAACAAGGAGAAGTGTCTCATCAAGTCACTGAAGATGAACCAGAAAACATCGAGACTGTCACTGAATACAGACAAGAAGAAGTACCCCCACAAGTCACAGAAGATGAACCAGAAATCTTGGAGGCTGTCACTGAATACGAACAAGGAGAAGTGTCTCATCAAGTCACTGAAGATGAACCAGAAAACATCGAGACTGTCACTGAATACAGACAAGAAGAAGTACCCCCACAAGTCACAGAAGATGAACCAGAAATCTTGGAGGCTGTCACTGAATACAAACAAGGAGAAGTACCACATACAGTGACAGAAGATGACACTGAAACCATCGAGGCTGTCAGTGAAGACAAACATGATGAAAAGAAACCAGAAGAGAGCTCTGAATTTGCTCCAGGTGGATGGTTTGACAATGTTGAAGATGGTCAAGAAATTGGTGCTGAAATTCTGACAGTTGATGGCCAAGTGCCCCAACCAGTCATTGAAGATGAAACTGAAACCATTGATGTTCATAGTGAAGACAAACAAGATGAAAAGAAACCAGCAGAAAGCTCTGAATTTGCTCCAGGTGGATGGTTTGACAATGTTGAAGATGGTCAAGAAATTGGTGCTGAAATTCTGACAGTTGATGGCCAAGTGCCCCAACCAGTCATTGAAGATGACACTGAAACCATCGAGGCTGTCAGTGAAGACAAACAAGATGACAAGAAACCGGAAGAGAGCTCTGAATTTGCTCCAGGTGGATGGTTTGACAATGTTGAAGATGGTCAAGAAATTGGTGCTGAAATTCTGACATTTGATGGCCAAGTGCCCCAACCAGTCACTGAAGATGACACTGAAACTATCGAGGCTGTCAGTGAAGACAAACAGGATGACAAGAAACCGGAAGAGAGCTCTGAATTTGCTCCAGGTGGATGGTTTGACAATGTTGAAGATGGTCAAGAAATTGGTGCTGAAATTCTGACAGTTGATGGCCAAGTGCCCCAACCAGTCATTGAAGATGAAACTGAAACCATTGAGGCTGTCAGTGAAGACAAACAAGATGAAAAGAAACCAGAAGAGAGCTCTGAATTTGCTCCAGGCGGCTGGTTTGACAATGTTGAAGATGGTCAAGAAATTGGTGCTGAAATTCTGACAGTTGATGGCCAAGTGCCCCAACCAGTCATTGAAGATGAAACTGAAACCATTGAGGCTGTCAGTGAAGACAAGCAAGATGAAAAGAAACCAGAAGAGAGCTCTCAATTTGCACCAGGTGGATGGTTTGACAATGTTGAAGATGGTCAAGAAATTGGTGCTGAAATTCTGACAGTTGATGGACAAGTGCCCCAAGTAGTCATTGAAGATGAAACTGAAACCATTGAGGCTGTAAGTGAAGACAAACAAGATGACAAGAAACCGGAAGAGAGCTCTGAATTTGCTCCAGGTGGATGGTTTGACAATGTTGAAGATGGTCAAGAAATTGGTGCTGAAATTCTGACATTTGATGGCCAAGTGCCCCAACCAGTCACTGAAGATGACACTGAAAACATTGAGACTGTCACTGAATACAGACAAGAAGAAGTACCCCCACAAGTCACAGAAGATGAACTAGAAATCTTGGAGGCCGTCACTGAATACAAACAAGGAGAAGTACCACACACAGTGACAGAAGATGACACTGAAACCATCGAGGCTGTCAGTGAAGACAAACATGATGAAAAGAAACCAGAAGAGAGCTCTGAATTTGCTCCAGGTGGATGGTTTGACAATGTTGAAGATGGTCAAGAAATTGGTGCTGAAATTCTGACAGTTGATGGCCAAGTGCCCCAACCAGTCATTGAAGATGAAATTGAAACCATCGAGGCTGTCAGTGAAGACAAACAAGGAGAAGTACCCAAACCAGTCACAGAAGATGAATCTGAAACCACCAAGGCTGTCACTGAATATGAACAAGGAGAAGTGTCTCATCAAGTCACTGAAGATGAACCAGAAAACATCGAGACTGTCACTGAATACAGACAAGAAGAAGTACCCCCACAAGTCACAGAAGATGAACCAGAAATCTTGGAGGCTGTCACTGAATATGAACAAGGAGAAGTGTCTCATCAAGTCACTGAAGATGAACCAGAAAACATCGAGACTGTCACTGAATACAGACAAGAAGAAGTACCCCCACAAGTCACAGAAGATGAACCAGAAATCTTGGAGGCTGTCACTGAATACAAACAAGGAGAAGTACCACATACAGTGACAGAAGATGACACTGAAACCATCGAGGCTGTCAGTGAAGACAAACATGATGAAAAGAAACCAGAAGAGAGCTCTGAATTTGCTCCAGGTGGATGGTTTGACAATGTTGAAGATGGTCAAGAAATTGGTGCTGAAATTCTGACAGTTGATGGCCAAGTGCCCCAACCAGTCATTGAAGATGAAACTGAAACCATTGATGTTCATAGTGAAGACAAACAAGATGAAAAGAAACCAGCAGAAAGCTCTGAATTTGCTCCAGGTGGATGGTTTGACAATGTTGAAGATGGTCAAGAAATTGGTGCTGAAATTCTGACAGTTGATGGCCAAGTGCCCCAACCAGTCATTGAAGATGACACTGAAACCATCGAGGCTGTCAGTGAAGACAAACAAGATGACAAGAAACCGGAAGAGAGCTCTGAATTTGCTCCAGGTGGATGGTTTGACAATGTTGAAGATGGTCAAGAAATTGGTGCTGAAATTCTGACATTTGATGGCCAAGTGCCCCAACCAGTCACTGAAGATGACACTGAAACTATCGAGGCTGTCAGTGAAGACAAACAGGATGACAAGAAACCGGAAGAGAGCTCTGAATTTGCTCCAGGTGGATGGTTTGACAATGTTGAAGATGGTCAAGAAATTGGTGCTGAAATTCTGACAGTTGATGGCCAAGTGCCCCAACCAGTCATTGAAGATGAAACTGAAACCATTGAGGCTGTCAGTGAAGACAAACAAGATGAAAAGAAACCAGAAGAGAGCTCTGAATTTGCTCCAGGCGGCTGGTTTGACAATGTTGAAGATGGTCAAGAAATTGGTGCTGAAATTCTGACAGTTGATGGCCAAGTGCCCCAACCAGTCATTGAAGATGAAACTGAAACCATTGAGGCTGTCAGTGAAGACAAGCAAGATGAAAAGAAACCAGAAGAGAGCTCTCAATTTGCACCAGGTGGATGGTTTGACAATGTTGAAGATGGTCAAGAAATTGGTGCTGAAATTCTGACAGTTGATGGACAAGTGCCCCAAGTAGTCATTGAAGATGAAACTGAAACCATTGAGGCTGTAAGTGAAGACAAACAAGATGAAAAGAAACCAGAAGAGAGCTCTGAATTTGCTCCAGGTGGATGGTTTGACAATGTTGAAGATGGTCAAGAAATTGGTGCTGAAATTCTGACAGTTGATGGCCAAGTGCCCCAACCAGTCATTGAAGATGAAACTGAAACCCTTGAGGCTGTCAGTGAAGACAAACAAGATGAAAAGAAACCAGAAGAGAGCTCTGAATTTGCTCCAGGTGGATGGTTTGACAATGTTGAAGATGGTCAAGAAATTGGTGCTGAAATTCTGACAGTTGATGGCCAAGTGCCCCAACCAGTCATTGAAGATGAAATTGAAACCATTGAGGCTGTCAGTGAAGGCAAAGAAGGAGAATTACCCCAACAAATCACTGACGATAAAGCCGAAATTCCTGAGGTTGTCTTTGAAGAAGAACAGAGAGAAGTGCCCCAAACAGTCACTGAAGATGAACATGAAACTTCAGAAGCTGTCATTGAAGACAAACACAGAGAAGTTCCCCAACCAGTCACTGAAGATGAACCCGAAAGCATTGAGGCTGCCAGCGAAGACAAACAAGATGAAGATAAACCTAAGGAAGAAAGTGACCAGAAGACGTTAGGAAAAGTTGAATATGAAAGTTGGTTTGCTGGCATTGTCCCAGTGGCATCAGAAGAAAAGGACAAAGCTGTATCGGAGGTTACAGTTGATCAGCAGGTTACAATAGATGAAGCTGTAGAAGTGATGTCACAGGAATCTGTATCAGTCAACCAAGCCTCCAGCTGGTTTGATGAAACTATTGACATGGAATCAAGTCAGGAAAAATCAGAAGCAGAAGGTATACAAGAAGTGATAACTTTTAAAGATTTCACTGGCGAGAAGAACCTTGAACCAGTCTTGGAGGGTGAAGCAGATGATGCTGAAACTAGAAAGTCTCACACATCAAAAGAGGAAGCTCAGGCTGAGAGGGTTCCTGAATACGAATTGTGCAAATCTCCACAACAATCATCCGAAATGGATACAACTTTGTATGATATTGCTGGAGATGCAACTTTGGATTTGTTTACATTCCACAGTGACTCTTCCAAAGCAGAAACTGATGTTCTCACATCTTCTGTTGAATCAAGGGAAGAAGACACAGCCTCAACATATCTTGAGGAATCGGCATCAAAGATGGAAACAAGGTCTGAAGCAACTGACGAGGATGTGGATATTTTCGCTGATGAAATGTCACCACTCTCAGCATTAGAACAGTTTTCTGTAGATGGTGTTGATAACCTCTTAGCTCAGCCAGAGTTACTGTCATCCGAAATAGCATGTCAGGGTGGTTCAGGAGAAGAAACTGCATCACACATCCAATTTGATGAGAAAACCACTGAATGGGCCATTTCCTCACCTGGACAACTCTACAGGTCTATGGTCCTTGAAACAATGGGCAATTCTGAGTCTGAGATGGAGGAGACAGTAAGCGATCCAGATCACAGCGAGGATGGAGATGAAGCCTTGCAACATTCTACACAGATTGATCGTGAAAGATTCCTTCAAGCAATTGAAAGCATTAATGCAAAGTCCCTTGAGCCACTCTCAGTTGCTGTGGAGAATAATGAGACCAATGTACACCCACCAATATCTGCTATTCCAGAAGAACACATGACTGAAAAAGAGTCTGAAGTAGACGACATTGAAACCACAGTGAAGGAAGTAAATGACAATTTATTTGGTGCTGACTATGACTCTTTTGAAGAGAGTGATGACCAACAGGGAACACTGGAGGCTGTGCCACATCACGATGATGATAATGACAGTTTAATAGAAACCGAAATGGAGGAGTTTGAAACTGAGAGCCCGCCCTGTGAGCTAGATGAGGAGATGATGATGAAGACTTCTGATATGCCAGCACAAGTGGTCACAGAAACTGAACATGATGAACAATTCAATAAGGACAGTCCTACATTTTTGGATATTGATGGAATGAAGGTTCAGCTCGATGGTATCTTGGATGATGAAACTGTCTTGCCATCAGATGAACTGTCTACTCAGGATATGATAGATGAAGCTGAAGAGGCAACAGCTGACCAACCTGTAAGATTTCTTGCGTACAGATCATTTAGTGAAGATGTCAGTGATGAGTTAGCTGTACAGGAAGATGTGACTTTGATTTCACATAGGGTTGTCGCAGACAATCTTGAAGCTGCTGCCTATGATGAGTTAAGTCTCCCTGGCGGACAAATCATTCCAGCTGAGTTTGTGGAGGAACTCCATTCAGTTGATGACTTCAGGAAGGAAAGTGATATTCATATTGTTGAGGATATATCTAACAAAGACGAGCAGTGTCAAAATGCTCTTGTGGAAACACCGACAACTGCTTCAGTAGAAAGCAATGTGGAAGATGAATTCGCTGATGCACAACCTGAGATCACTGGAACTTCTGATGGCCACATTGATGATGACAGTACTGATGCTTCAAACCAGCTTCGTCTTGACTCTGAAACTTCCGATGCTGACACCTCTTCATTAAAAAGACAAGATTCTGAGTCTTCACACTATGTTACTGTAGATGAAGACTTTCCTGATTCTGATTTGACAGAGAACGAGTCTGCTGCTGATACTGAACAGGATTCAGATGCAGAAGAGTCTGATGAGTCTGAGGAATCTGAAGCAGTGTCTGGAGAGGAAGGAGAAGATGAAGATGAGGCCACTGAGGAAGCAGCCAGTGAGGAAGAAGATGATGAAAGTGATGAAGAAACATCAGATGTGGAGGGATCCGATGCAGTGGACTCAGAACTGGCAGATTCTGAAGTAACAGAATCCGAAATAGAAGAGTCTGACATTGCAGCTTCTGATGCAACCTCAGCTATTTCAGGAGCTGAGTCTGATGGGGAAGAAAGTGATGAATCTGAAGAGGAAGATGATGAGGAAGACACAGAAGATGATGACGAACCAGAAGATGAACCTACTGATGTAACGCAAAGTGATGGGCTTAATGAGACGGGTGTCCAAACTCGAAAACAAGTTTTGGAAATCTCAGAAACAGCAACATCTCAAGCCGTTGCTCATGGAAACATGTCAGAGCCTGAGGGTGATGACCTGAGTAGTGTAACCGAGGCACAGTTTCTGACAGAACTCCAACGACAGAGATCATTAGATGATACAGCCAAGGTTTCTGATGCTGGTGACGTGAATCCTGACAACGCCCCTGCTTCATCACACGTTTCACAAGCTGACCCTGTTGAAACACCTGAAGAAGTTCCAATTGAAGGCCCTGCAGTAGAAGAGTCTGCGGAAGATGCGAGTGTCGATATGTGTCAAGGTTGGTTTCAGTTGTTGGTTACACAGTTAAGAATAATGTCAAAAGCGAGCTATTGATAAAACAAAAGATTAATTTGTGGTATTCATCTGGGAAAATATTACGCCCTAATGATATATTTCCACCCAACATATCCCTTTATTTATTTATTTGTTTTAGTTTACATTGAAATATCCATATAAAACTACAGACACAGAAATTGAAATTTAATTGTTTTGTAATTATTGAATGGTAAAAGTAGTTTTACTATACTTTCAATTGCTACCCCTGCTTGTTAAAATGACATGACTTGTGATCCTGTGGAAGACCATACAATTGTCTTGTACCAACCATTCAGCAGGTATTGTTAATAATTATCATGAAGAGATCAATATCGTCTGTGGATATTTCCAAAACATACATGGAAAGCAGGGTTAGATGTAGAGCTGGTAGTTAAATTTTTCTGGTTAATGTGGTACAATAAACAAGTAGATGAAATATGATTATGGATTTGAAATTGTATTTTGAAAGTATGAATATGAAAGATATATACACCTGTGCAAAAGTTAAGCACCACCGATATTTTTATGAATGTGACTGTAAGCCTTTCATATTGTAAGTATTAATATCACTGGAGAAAATATGTAGCATGTGATGTTCATTTGCACCCACACCTATATAAAAAGTTACTTGACCAGTATTTCACATTTTTTTTACCTTTTAACAAAATGTTACATTTTGGATTATTATTCACCCAATTTATGTTTTTGGTTCTATTTGCTGTCAGTCATGGAAAACATGTTGCTGAGCCTTCTGACAAACACACTCTGTGTCAATGATCAACTTGATCAGATGACAGTTACAACACACCTACTCGTCAAATAAGTAAAAATGCAAAATACTGTCAAGCTAACTTTTTACTGAGGTGTTGGTTCAAGTGAACATCACTTAAAGAGGACCCGTGAAGATCAGGGGTAGAATAGGTCTCCAGCAACCCATGCTTGCCGAAAAAGTCGACTATCCTTGTCGTAAGAGGCGACTAACAGGATCGGGTGGTCAGGCTCGCTTACTTGGTTGATGCATGTCATCATATCCTAATTGCGTGGATCGATGCTCATGAAATCAATCACTGGATTGTCTGGTCCAGACTTGATTATTTACAGACAGCTATCATATAGCTTGAATATTGCTGAGTGCGGCGTTAAACAACAAAGAAACAAACACTTAAAGGGCAAGTCATTTTTATTTGTGAATATAAATTTTGCTAAATGCAAGAGAAAACTTCATGATGTTCGTAAGAAGTATTTAAATGTGCAGGTGAAAGTGATGAAATCACGCGCTCTAGAATCGTGGCCAAAAGCTAACTGCGCAGCAGTGACAACTGTTTTCATTGGCTGATAAGTTGCCGCATTTATCTATCTTGTGATTCTTAGCTGTTATATTTATACTGTTTCTGCTATTTCTGTTAATCCCACAAAAATAAGAACATTGGATACATAATTGAGTGTGTGAAACGACCTTTCATCGTGACATTGTAGATAATTCAAATAATAATTAATAATGAGTAACAAGAGTGTTATTACTAACATCCTGTTTGGGTAATAACACACCAGCTGCCCTCTCCCCTATCAAACACAATGAAAGCCTGTCAGGGATTCATCCCATGAGTAAACAACTGAAGAGTTGTTACTGAGGTGTCATAAGTTGTTGATACGGGAGTCAAATGGATGAGCAGACAGAAAAAAGACAATGTATTACAGACTGGGCGTCAGTCAGATCACCACGATTATTGAAATTGCGTAGTGTTTCAAACTTCAGGAACCCATTCTAACCTCCAATAAAGGGAATCCAATTACTTGCTCATTTTTTTGTTAGGGGGGACGATTTCGTATGTCGTTTTATATTGTCTGTTTACACTATTCCCATTTTTCAGATTTCATTTTGGTCAAGTATTTGTGATTGAGGATGCCCTAAAGTAGTAACATCTGCAAAGTTGTTTTGTTGACTTTACTTGCCCTTTAAGTGATATTTCATACATACAATGTGGCAGAATTACAGTCAGTGTAAAGACAACACATAAATTATGGAAGATGCTTAACTTTTTCATAGATTACATAAGTCAGAGGCCCATGAAGATCCGGGGTAGAATAGGTCTTCAGCAACCCATGCTTGCCGTAAAACGTGACTATGCTTGTCGTAAATCGTGACTAACGGGATCGGGTGGTCAGGCTCGCTGACCTGGTTGATGCATGTCTTCGATCCTACATTGCGAGGATCGATGGTCATGATATCAATCACTGGATTGTCTGGTCCAGACTCGATTATTTACAGATCGCCGTCATATAGCTGGAATATTGCTGAGTGCGGCTTTAAACAACAAACCAACCAACCAACCACATACCAGCAAAATCAAAATATTTGTAGTTTAAATTCACATTCTGTTTTCTTCACAGGAGAGTCACAGAGATTAGACGACACAGAGGAGGAGGAGGGAGACGCGGAAGCTTTATTAAATCAGGATAGACAGAGGGAAAGAGAGAGAGAAGAAAGAAAGAAAAGGCGATCACGCGAGAGAGAAGATGCAGGGCCTGAAGAGGAACTAGCGCGTCACAGGGAGAAAAGAACACAGCTTGAGTCAGAGATGTATGACTTGCTGTCAGAAATCCTCACGTTGGTGTCTGATACATCAGAGAAGAAAGCAGTTGAGGATTCCTCTACTGATCAGTCACGACTGGAAAGTGAAGTGTCTGAGGGAGAAATGTGTGATGAGAAGAATGTATCTGTTGTATCAGACACTGCAGCATCATCAGGTGAATTTCAAGAGGAGGAAGCAGCAGGTCAGGATAACATGGATGAGCATCATCAGAAGTTGGATGAAAAACAAGATAAGACTGAGCTAACATCATCCGATGTTTGTGAAACAACAAATGCTGAAACGGCTGCAGGTGCAGGAGACATGGACGTTCAGACAGAAGAACTGGGGGAATCAACAGCTGGTGATACGAGTGTCAGTGACCAGGAACTTGGAGAGAATATGAACGATACGCCCCAGGAACTATCACAGTCTACAGAGACAGTGGAAAACACAAATATGAAAACCTCAGTAGAATATCAGCAGGATGCAGATATTGTTGAAGCTGCAGAAGATACAGCTGCTTTAGAAAAGAGACTTGAATCAGGATCACAGTCCGACTCAGACACTGAGTATGAGGATTATGCTGGAGATACTCCTACAAAAGTTGCTGCATCAGAGACAAAGTTAGCTATGGAAACATCAATTGATGCAACCCATCAGCAAGTATCGGATTCCGACACTGAGTATGAAGAATATGCATCAGAAGAGATGCTTGTTGATGACATAACAGCTGATGTAGAACAACCAGTGGTTGAGGAAGAACAGTCATGTGATGGCTATAAGGACGAACCAGGAAGTGCTTCGACAGTCCTTGATGACATGGAAGCAGCCACTAAGATGAAGACTGAAGAGCACATTGTGTGTGAAAGCGATTTTCCTGAACTACAATCTGGTATTGAACCGTCTGCTTCCTTGACATCAGATGATTCTGAATTATCTGCAGCTGAGGGTGCTATTACTGATCCAGAAAAACAGCAATTTGTACGAACTGTTTCAAAAGAGCTTGATGAGGAGCTGAGACAAGCAACCGATGAGGAATGTTCTTCCACTAGATCAACCGAGAGCCTAGATTCGCTGAAGAAAGAGTCATTCATTCGGAAAATACATCATGACATGGATGCGGAACTATCCCAGGCTCCTGGTGTTACGGAGTCTCAGTCAGTTGATGGACTTACGAAGCTGAAGGATGTCCTAGATGAAGTGGATGCAGAGCAGAGAAAGGAATTCATTGAATCCATTGTGAATGAAATGAATGTTGACATCACTGATGACGCAGGGAAAACCACAGAAGAACTTAAAGATACAGAATTATTTACAACACAGGATTCATCTGACCTACCCCATACTGAGCAAGAGCTATGTATAGCTGAGGGACACCCTTCTGAAATGGCAGTCACGGATACTGATTCTATACCTACTTTGGAAATGCAGGAATCACCATCAGAACTAACACAAACTGATGAAATAAATGTCAGTGAAGATGCAAAAGAAACAGCCACTCCAAAAGAAGAGTCGGCAATCATAGGGACTGAGGAAGAACTTAAACGCACTCACAGCCAGGAAAGAGAGATCTGTGGTGTTTCAACCGTCAGAAATCTTAGCTCACTTTCAGAAGATGTCAGCAGTGTTGAAGGTGATGTACCAGTTGCACTCGAGTCATCAGAAGTAGCAGATCCTTCCTTGGCACTGCTGTACCATCTGGAGACCTTCTACTTCATAGGTGACAAGGAGAAAGAAGAGAGACAGAAGTCAGAGATTTGTGTCAATCTGCCGGAACGAAGTCCAAGTGAAGAAAGATCTGGTGAAAAACAGTTAACCAGGCATATGTCGGTGACATCATATGAGGTTAAAGATACTGACATAAAGGAATGTGAGGGAAGTGGAGACACGAACATACCTTTTGAAAGACAGGTGTCTGAAACCTCCTTTGTCATAGTGTCACCAAGCGAGGTGGAATCTCCCAAAGAACAAGCACCTGAGACTAATGTTAGACAGTTTGGTAGACAGATTTCTGAGGTCTCGTTCCAAATGTCATCCCCAAGAGCTAGTGCTGAAAGAGACACTGCAGCAGAATCGAAGAAACTGCTTGAGCGACAAGTCTCAGAAATATCTGTTGACATTGGCACAGACAGCAAACAGTTTGAACGACAGATCTCTGAACTTTCATTTGATCTGGATGAAGAAGGTAAACCAAGACAGGTCGAGAGACAGATTTCGGAAGTCTCCTTTGCAGTCCATCCCTTTGAAACAACAGCTTCCGATGAAGATGAAGAAGGCAATCAAAAGAAAAGATTCACTAGTGCCTCATCATATATGATGGAGAACTACTTGAAGGACCAATCAGAGAGCGCCACAGTCCAGCAGACATCAACTGCAGAACATGGGTTCTTTCCTGATGCATTTGTTGTTGAAGTGCCATCAGCTGATGAGAGCAGCCTTAGCTATACACATTCAGACCTGGATGACAGCGTGTTCGGAATGGACACAGAATCGGAAGCATCTAAGAGCCGACTTGATATAAGTCAGTTGACAGAGAGTGAACATGAAGACAATACAGGATTCCAGTTTACTCCAGGAATGTATGGCTATAAGGAACCTCCCAAAACCTACAAAAGTGAACTTGTCAAAGAAGTCAATATTGGACAGACAGTTATAGCACAAGCTGATGAGATACCCAATCCTACATCCCCAACATTGAAATCAGAAAGCTTGTCAGATTCACAAAAGGATGACTTAGACGTTTCAACAGAAACAGTTGCAGATGAAGATGATGATGAAGATGAATTCATTGATGCTGACAGTGCACAAGATGATGTTTTACTTGATGAGCAGATAGCTGATGAAACAAGAGAAATATCAATAGCAGAAGCGGGTGAAGGCCTTACAAGCATCACATCTGAGGATACAACTATGATGTATGAGGAGAAACCATACCAGTCAGCAGAAATCGCAGAGACTCTTGAAACTGGTGATGTGATGCTCCAAAGTGAAACCATTTCGGATGAAACAAATGACGAGGAAGTAGTGGCCACAGTTGAACCTAAAGATGGTCCTTCCGCATGTGAAGACATTGCAACAAGTGAGTCTATTTCTGCTGAATGTCAAGGTGCAACTGCAATTGTTGTATCAGAGGAAAGTGACAATGAATCAATGGTCATCTATGAATCAGAAGAAGAGATTACTGGTATTGGGGAAATCAATTCATCGTCAGACATTGAAGAAGCTGTGAAATATGCAGAAACGTTTGATGTCCAACCAGATAGAGGTCTTGTTGAAGAACTTGGAGAAACAACTGAGGGTGATGCTTGTTTACAAGATGTCCCTTATGGTCAGACAGATGACCAGCTGCCTAAGCGAGTTGAAGATGATAAAACTCTGCGACAGTCTCCAATCAGAAGTATCCATGAAGATGACGATGAATCTGATAAAGACTTTGAAGAAGCCGCTTATGTCAAGGAAACAGATTCTGACTGGCTTCAGATGAGAACCTCAGACTTCCTGGTCACAGTGACTGACATTGAAAGACAAGAGAAGATTAATTTGTCAATATCTACATCAGATTTGTCTACCTCTACAGATGCTGATGCTCATCTCAGAGAAGTTGCTGATGATGCAGAAGAACTCGAAACAGGAGCCAAGTTCAGCAGTGGCGATTCAGAAGACGATTTGCTTGCAGAAGATGTATGTGAGGATGTTATTAATGTCAACGCAAGTGAAGAAATTGTGAAATCTGATCAGGATATGTCTGAAGATAAAGAAGTAACAGAGAAAAGTGAAGATGTTAAGGAAGGGGTATCATCAGATGCAACCAAATCCGAACAGGATCAGATGGAAGAGATGATACTTGCACAGGGACAAATGATTGGAGATAGTGACAAAGAAATATGTGATGTTGATACTCAAAAGAACACGCCCTATAGATACATGTATGAAAAAGAATTTGAAGAATTACGAAGATTTGAATCATTTGATGACTTGGAACCAGTTACTAAAAGCAATGTTGAGAGTGTTCAGTCACAGTTACCAACTGATGACCAAAAACCCATTCAAGAAGAGGATTTGACTGAAATGCGAGACACTGTTGAATCTACAAAGCCCAAAATGTGTGAGCTTTCAGAATCTGAAAATGACATGGATGAAAGCTATGAAAGTCTAATTGAGACATCAGGTGAATCTCTAGGAGAAAGTCAGCACAAACAACTTCAGCAGTTGACAGCACAAGAACAGCAAATCAATACAGAGTCAATAAAAAAGCTATCACAAGAGGCACCTGATGAGGTGGAAGATTCTGTTGAAGACGCAGAAAGCCCCGAAAGTCTACTTGAGACATCAGGAGAATCTTACTCAGAAGAGAGTCAGCACCGACAACTTGAACAAGATGTTAAACCAGAAATTGTGTTGGAAACATCTACTGACACATCCATTTCTGAGACTGGTGTGTTTGAAGAATCTGTATCCATGACTGAACCGGAACATAGACAGCTTGTACAATCAGACACTGAAGGTATGGTCAGTGAGAGTTCACTGTCAGAACATTCACAAGTTGTCAAGTCTGAAAATAAACTCTTTAATGTTCCAACACTAGAAAACCTAGTGCAGATGACAATGTCATCATCAGGGGAATATAATGACCTGATAAGAGACCTTACCCTGTCAGAAACAGATACATTTGACCAACATGGTAACAATGTTACCATACCAAAGGAACCTATTTTTGAAGGCCTGGACAATCTTACAGAGGACAAGGAAATTACATTTGGTAATCAGATCGAGGAAGACATTGAGACGAAAGCAGCTGAAGATCTTGTGCAAGCTGTCATTGCCAGTGCAGTTGTGAGTTTGCAGGAAGAAAACAGGGAGACAGATGTTTCTTATGGGCATGTTGAAACTGAAATTGATAGAAGAGAAGAGTTTGCAGATGAATTGTATCCAGGAAAGCGCCCCTCAGTCGAGAGGTCTGCCCCTAAGACAACAGTTGATGTATCAGACGAGGGTGGAATTCAAGACATCATAGATACAGTTGTAGATGACAACACTGCAAAGTCAGATGATGTCCACGTTGTACAAGAAGAAGCTGCAGAAGAAGATGTACACTGGAGTCGCAGAGACAGTTCTGTATCTGAAGGGCCAAGTTTTGACCAGTTGAAAGACATCCTGGCCAAGGTTGTTCCAGCTGCACCAGAATACTATGACCAAGAACCAGCAGCCACTCATGTTAGTGGGGAGGAGAGCCAAGGAATCGAGGAGCAACAACTACACATGGATGATCGGAAAACTGATCATGTGCCTCGGTCCGATAACCAAACACCAAATGCTGCTGAAGTTGCTGAATCTGTTGATGCAGATGACACCCAACTACCCAGTGAAGACAAAGTTGAATCCATACCTCATACATCTGAAAGTAAAGAGAATATTGAAACAGGATTAGAGACAAATGAACAGACATTACGGTATATGTATGACAAAGAATTCAAAGAACTTCTTCAGTTTGAAGGCAGTGAGGAAACATCCGCCCAGCCAATAGCATCAGTCGACCATTACAGTGACAGTGAACATGAAGTCGCAACTACAGAAACAGAACCATCAGTTCAACCCGAGACACAGGATGACCTATGTGAAAAAGAAAAGGAATCTGAAACCGTTGAACAAACTGAGGCTTCAGATATGTATATGCCAAATAATGATGATGAGCAACTGCAAGAACGGGCTATTGATCACATGGAAGAAGTAATTTCAACTCCTGACATTTATGAAGATACAGAGCAAGAGGAAAAGGATGTGCCCTATAAGGAATCCAAAGACCAACTTCAAAATACATCTGTGCCATTAATCACAGCGACTGATGTAAGAGAACAGCTTACCACGATGTCCGAAGATGACATTGATGTGGAGGATGCTAATGAGGAAGAGTCTGAGAGATGTTGCATCAGTCAATCAGAAGAGGATGTCCAACCTGCAGGTGAAAATGCTGAAGGCAGTGCTGACAATGAATCTGAAAGCCCAGCATTGAAGGAGTTCGAAGAATCAACTCAGAATTATGAAACCTCAGATTCTGAGATTGCAACAGAACCCGAAAGAACAGAGCACAGTACCCTGGATGAAGACAGTTCAATGTCAGCAGAAGTTAATGATTGGACTATTGATGAAACAGAGAAGCTTGCAGAGGAAATAGTTCAAAATGCTGTTCAGAGTGCATTGTCTAATTTGTGGACTGAAAAAGATTCATCATTTGTTGAACAAAGTTACCAGTTACCAGGAGATGACCATGAGATTGAAGATGACACTGCGAGTCGAGAGGTGCTTGAGGAGAATGAATATCCTGTTGAAGCAGTCACTACATATGCCAAGCAAGAGGTTTCTGAAAAGGGGGCTATTGAAATTGAACAGGTTCAGACATTGATGGCTCCATATGCTTCAGATGAATCACAAGCTTGTGTAACAGAAGATATTGATGACATGGAGAAAGTAGCTGAAGAAATTGTCCAAAGCGCACTTGAGAGTGCAAAGGCAGCTCTGACCCATCCTGACCAATTCACACAAGTCGATAAAGCAAGAACAGAGGATGTGATTTTGCAAGAACACGTTCATCACGATCAACTTGAAGGACACACTGGTCATATGCTGTTACCATCAGCTGCAAAATCAGAAGAAATCAAGGAAGGCCATGAGACAACAGAAGTTGTGACAGAGGGCGAGGAATGGTTTGACGGCAAATACTCTGCTGAAACATCTATGGTTGACCAGCACCAACAGTCAGTGGTTGTGGCTACTGATGAAGTGATTCAAGCTTCAGTTGAAAGGATGGACAGTGAATGTGAGAGATATGAAGGAATGGAGACTGTGACAGATGAGCTCAGTGGAAGTAGGAGCGAATACTGTACTGGGCATGAAGAAAGTCTGACAGAAGAAGCACTTGAAACAGAAACTAAAGTGACCGGTGGTGAAATTTCTAGAAAAGAAGAACAATTGAGCAGTGCAGACCCTGAGGTTTTTGAGGATGAACAAACATCCTCAGACCACAGACCACAACTTTCAAGGCAGGAATCCCTGTTAATGAGAAGGATCCGAAGTATTGTATCAGATTCAGATGAGGAGGAGTATGATGAGCCTGAACCATCAACTGATCGTGCAGAGGAATTTATGCCATCTGAAGATTTGACTGCCAGTGCCTACAGACCTCAACAAGGCCAGTATGCACCATATGGTTTGGATGAGGATTATGAAGAAAGTAATCTTGAGTATGAAGAAGCCTCTGGACAGGATGGTTATGTTAGAGATGAAAGAGAAAGAGAAGATATTTTCTGTGAAGAAACTGAAGATAGAGAAACAGATTCTCGTCAAGGATTCTCTGATACATCAGGAAGTGTGACTTCAGAATCGACTACTTTAGTACCAGATGAAAGTGAAAGCCTTCAGATAGCTGAGCAGTTAGATGTTATTCAGGAAAGAGTTTTAGATCCAGAGGACCATATTGCTGATGATGATGACATTGACAAAGATGAGGAGCAAGGCCAGGAAGATGATGTTACTCTCACAACTGATGACTCATCTGATCAGGTAACATTCACAGAAGCAGAAGAATCAGGTGAACTGTTTGAGACTGAAGGGAAGTCTAACATAGGCTCAGACATTCCACTGATGACACAAGATGAAACAGCATCTGTTCAAGCCAATGAAAAAATGCAAGACGATCAAGTTGAAGCTTTAGCTGATGTTGATATTCCAGAACCAATATGCAGTGATCAATCAAACCAAGACAATCAGTTTGACCTGACCCGAGGAACAGACGATGGTGCACCAGAGGTGGATGAAGAAAGATCTGTAAGGGAAGGTTCAATAGACCATATGGAAAGATTCCTCTATGCCGTTGAAGAGTGGGAAACTGAACTTGTACAACCACCAGAAAATACTGTACCTTCAGTTGATGTAGATGAATCTGCTTCCAAACAAGTGATAAACATGACAGATGAACTTGTTAAAATGACGGATGATGTAACTGGGGAGAGCTGTGGTAGACATCACTTTGTCCTAAACCCAGAGGCAGATGAATTTATCCCTCAGTCAGATGAATGGAAACTACAACTGTTAAAGGACACAATGTCAGGTTCTGTGGTTAGAGAATCAAGACTGGAAACCGACTACAGAAGTCAGCCAATCGAATCCGCTGATGATGAGTTAACGTTAGACCAGTTAACAGAGAAGATTGCGTCTTTCTGTTTTGATGAACAAGCTGAATATGACGAATCTTCAAGTCGGCTTGTGCAGCCATTGCCGGTTGCAGGAGAAGAAGATACATTGACATCACTTGACAAAGAAGAGATTCTTGAAGAGACAGTACTTGCTGATGAAAAGAAAATTCTTGAAGGAGAGACAGTGTTGGAGACAGAACAGAGAACACTTGATAAGGAAGAGACATCATTTGATAAGGAGAATGTACTTGAAGAAGAGACACCTCTTGAAATGGGAGTGACTGTGCTTGATGAAGAAGAGGCAATTCTTGGCAAAGAAGAGATGGCACTTAAAGAGATCATACTTGGAGGAGAGACAGCACTTGATATAAAAGATTCAGTACTTGACAAAAAAGAGATGACAATTGATGAAATGACCTTACTTGGAGGAGAGGCAGTACTTGATGAAGAGACAGCACTTGAAGAAGAGACAGATATTGATAAAGAAGAGACAGTGCTTGAGAAAGAAGAGAAAGCACTGGATTTAGAAGAGACAGTACAGGACAAAGAAGACACAGTTCTTGCTGAAGAAGAGACAGCACCTGAGGAACAAGCAAAAGAACTTCAAGAAGAAGAGACAGTGCTTGGTAAAGAAGAGACTGTTATTGCTAAACAAGAGACAACACTTGAAACAAAAGAGACAACACTTGAGGAAGAAGGCGCAGTACTTGCTAATGAAGACACAGTTCTTGATGAAGAAGAGACAGCCCCTGAGGAACAAGAGAAAGAACTTCAGGAAGAAGAGACAGGACTTGCTAAAGAAGAGACTGTTATTGCTAAACAAGAGCCAACACTTGAAACAACAGAGACAACACTTGAAACAAAAGAGACAACACTTGAGGAAGAAGACACAGTACTTGCTAATGAAGACACAGTTCTTTATGAAGAAGAGACAGCACCTGAGGAACAAAAGTTAGAACTTCCTGAAGAAGAGATAGAACTTGAAGAAGATACAGTACTTGCTAAAGAAGAGGCAGCACTTGAAGAAGAGACAATGCTTGACGAAGAAGAGTCTGCACATGATGATAAAGAAACAGCACTTGAGGAAGAAGAGAGAGCACTTGATAAAGAAGAGATAGTACATGATGAAGAGGCGGCTTTTGAGGAAGAAGAGACAGTACTAGAGGAAGAAGAGACACCACTTGATAAAGAAGAGGCAGCTTTTGAGGAAGAAGAGACAGCCTTTGAGGAAGAAGAGACAGCACTTGATAAAGAAGAAACAGCACTTGATAAAGAAGAGACAGCTCTTGATAAGGAAGAGACCGTACATGATGAAGAGGCAGCTTTTGAGGAAGAAGAGACAGTACTTGCTGAAGAAGAAACTGTTATTGCTAAAGAAGAGACAACACTTGAAACAAAAGGAACAACTCTTGAGGAACAAGAGACAATACTGGATGAAGAAGACGCAGTTCTTGATAAAGAAGAGACCATACTTGTGGGAGAGACAGCACTTAAAGGAAAGATAATACTTGACAAAGAACAGACAATACCTGAGACAGTTCTTGATGAGGAAGAGACAGCACTTGAAGATGGATCTGTACTTGAAGGAGAGACAGAACTTGATGAAAAAGAGACATTGTGTGATGAAGAAAAGACAGACCATTATAGCGAAGACACGGTTCTTGAAGAATATGAGACGGCACTTGATAGAGAGACATTACATGGAGTGGAAACAGTACTTGATAAAGAAGAGAGAACACTTGAGAAAGAAAAGACAGCTCTTGTTGAAAAAACAATTCTTGACAAGGAAGAGATAAAACTTGATAAGGAAGAGACTGACCCTGATGAAGAAGAGACCCTACTTGACAAGGGTGATATAGCACTTGATGAAGATCAGACTGCACTTGACAAAGTGACTGTTCTTGAAGGGGAGACAGTACTTGAAAGAGAGACGATACTTGACAAAGAAGAGATAGCATTTGATGAAAAAGAAACAACACTTGACAGAGAGGAGACAACCAAAGATGAACCAATTGAACAAGTGGCGACAGCTGAAGAAATGACACTTGATAAAGAAGAGACACCAATAGAGGCAGCACCTTTTCAAGAAGAAACATCCACCATGGAAGCACTTGATGGAGAACAGATACTCAGAGAGCCACTGCTTGATGAGGAAGTAACACCCAGACATGAGGCAGTTGACAAAGATGAGATGTTGACAGTGGAAACACTTGATAAAGAACAGACACCAGTGGAGGTTGTTCTTGATGAAGAAGGAACACCCATACAGACAGCACTTGAAAATGATGACAAGCCCACAGAAGAAGCAAATTCTCAAGACGTGTATCCCGAAAAGTTATTATCTGGTGCGGGAGAATCATCTAGAGTGGTATCACTTGTTGATGAAGAAGAAATGGAAAAGAAGGAATCACTTGACACAGAAGAGACATCCAGAGAAATTCCCCTTAATGGGGAGGAAACACTCCAAGAGGAGGCATTTGAGGAAGAAGAGATACCCAGAGTGGAATCATTTGATGACAAAGAAAAACCCAGAGAGGTATTACTTGATGAAGCAGAATCACCAAGATGGGAAGCACTTCATGAAGAACAGTCACCCAGGGAGGCATCACAAGATGAGGGAGAAACATCAAGAGAGGAAGCTATTGACAACAGAGAGAGCCCATCAACAGAGGACAAAACAAATACAGATGAGGAACACGCATCAATAGACGAAGCAGAGTTTGCACTTGGTTCAGATGAGCCAGCTAGAGATATCAAGCCTGATACAAATGAGGACAAATCAGATTTGGCTGATGCTGAAACTACAGATATTGGTTCCGACATTGGTCAGTCAGAAAGACAGTTAGAGACACAACCTAAAATTGCTAAACAAGAGCCTGAATTATTAGAACACTTTGAAGAATTTGCAGAAAGCTACATTGCAATGTCATCAAGCATATGCACAGATGATGGATCAAAAGCAGAAGAGGAATCATCAGAACTGGAATCACGTGATCCACAAGCCGAAGAAAGTGGGGAGGCCAGTGAACAGGAAACATGTGAAGTTGTTGACAACAAACTGTTGATTACAAATGATGCTGAACCGATCATTTCCGATAATGTTGTGGAAACCGATGATACTTCAACTCTAACTGATACTCTTGAGAAAAGTGAAACAGATGCAACTCAGACTGAGGGTGCTTCGACAGATAAGGAAGTCTCTGAGACAGAATTTACAGAAGCAGATGACGACAGACGTGATGACAATAGTCTCATAGATTCTATGGAGCCAGTGGATATCAAAGAAATAATGACGGATTTGGAAATCCTTAGACCATCAGATTCTGATTTAGAGAAACTTGTAAAAGAAGTAATGCGAGAGGATGATATTAACATTTGCCCTGACTATCTTCCTGTGGAAGGGATGGTAGCTAAATCAATGTATGAGTCTTCTTTAACCTCACAAGAAATCAGCCCGGACAGGGAGAGTGATTCTTCTAATGCTCTCTCATTTGATATTGACGCAACTACTCTTGTTCCTTCATCAGCAGAAGAAGACAAGTTCCTGATGTCAAGCAAGGAAGACACATCTACGTCACTCTATCTATCAACTCAGGAAACATTGGACGTTGAAAATGCAAAAGTCGATGCCTCTGCCATGGTATTTGAAAAGGTGCAAGAAGCCAAGGTCAAGCGAATGGAATCTCAAGAAATTTATGAATTTGATGAAGTATCTACTGTGGCTGTTTGTGGCGATGGACAGGCTGCATTAGAGTCATTGAAAGATGAAACCAAGTCCTTGTCTGAAGTTTCTTATGAGGATGACAATGAGATGGGCAGTGAACAGACTGGAGAAATCCGGCATGAAACACAATGTACTGAGGAAGTGCAGTCAAATCTGACTGATGCTGATAAAGTGATGGATGATCTGTCAGTTGGAAGTGATACTAGTCCATCTGCCCCAAACAGCCTCCAAGGGTTTTCAGAAACACCATCATCAGAAGGACTGCCAGAAGACCTAAAAGCCACATTGGAGTTATTGGAAACCCCGCCAGAGATCACTGTTCTACCCGATGCATACTCAGACCAAAGTGCCAAATCCCTGAACGAAGCATCTGTGGAAGTTGGGCAACATCATGACGTCGTTGGGGATATGATTGAGAGGGATGATGAGGAAGAACACTTTTACAGACCTGAAGAGGTTGAACTGAAGATGGATAGTCTTGGAATCCTAACACCACCTGAATCTGCGCATACTGAATCCGGCTCTGATTCACTTGATGCTGAGTATGAAATGGTACAAGTCGATGACACAGATGATGATGTAAAAGCTGATAATCATTTTGATGCAGAAGATGACTGGGTTATCGCGGATGCTGAAAAGAAGAAGCTGGAAAAACTTGAGCCTAAACTTGAGGAGAGCATTGATATCGTTCCTGCAGAGGCTGAAGCCAAACATCAAGAAGCTCCTGGTGATGTTACTGATGAGAGCAGGAGACCCAGAATCCCATCACTTTACCAACGAACAATGTCAGCTGTACTGTCTGGGGCTGCTGAAGAAACGGATTGGCAGCTGGATATGGCATCTTTTGTCGCTGATGAAGATGATGATCTCTTTGCTGAAGGTGGTGCCGATGAAAGTACTGAGTCCGGTTCAAAGGAAAAAAGACCTCGTATTCCTTCACTTTACAACAGACAAATGTCTGCAGCTTTGTCAGGTGTAGCTGAAATTCCTGAATGGCAATCTGAAATTGTTTGTGAAATGATCAGAGGCCAAGACAATGCACCTGATGACGATGTAACGCTTGTTGATGATGACAAGACCATTAAAACTGATGATGAATCAGCTTCTTCTGCTGCAATTTCGGTGAGAAATCCTTTTGGTGCTCTTGCCAGTGATACTACGGACACAACTTCAGAAAGTGATTCAATTGCAGGAAAAATCTACACGTACAAAGCACTCCAAGACAGAGCAGAACGTGAAAGGGATGTGTTGCAGAGACAATCAGAACCTACAGTGGACAGTGAAACGTTGTCCAAAGGGGATGGTGAAGAGAAAAACCAAGAAACGAAGAAGAAACAGAAGAAGAAAGTTAAGAAATCATCACCAGTACAGTATGATGAGTCGGAACAAACATGGACAACCAAACCAGACATAAATGAACAAGAAGCTACAGAAACTCAGCAACCACAGGAAACATCTGACTCAACTAAAGAAGCCAAGAAAAAGAAAAAGAAGAACAAGAAAAAGACTGTGGAAGAGATCCCACAAGAGACTCCTCAAAAGAAAACAGATGAGAAACCTGCCATTATAATCCCATCACTTCTCTCAGCTCCTGATGTAGAAACAGCAGATGAACAGGGAAAGAAGAAGAAGAAAAAGAAGAAGAAGAGATCTTCTTCAACTCACTCATCGCGATCAGAGCCTGTTGTTGAGGATATTAGGGATATTACAGAAGATCCATTCCTTGTCTCTGGGGACTGGAGTCAGATGGCTGTCATGACAGAGATGTCCACACAGGCTACACCTGTTTCCAGTCCTTCCTGGGCAATGGCAAGTGTTCTGGACACATCAATACAGGATGCAGTACTCATAGGCAATGGAAGACAGTCTCGAACAAGACCAGACAGTCTTATTCAACAACCCTTGGTTCAGCCAAGTGCTGCTGTAAATGTGCCAATCATTGAAGTGCATCCAGTTGAAGAGACGTCACCAAAGCCCAAAAAGACCAAGCGTAGATCTAAATCTGCAGCTTCTCCGTCCCAAGAACCAACAACAGGTTCAGCACGAGATGCTACATCCCCAGCCAAATCTCTCCTTTCACCAACTAGTGCAAGTGAGACAGACACAACCAGCAATAGCCAGCAGAAGAAAAAGAAAAGAAGGAACAGATCGAGATCTACATCGACTCAACCCAGGTCCCTTTCGGCCCAGCCACGTGAACGTTCTGTTACACCATCGTTGTTCACTGATGATGAATCTGATGATGAAAATGGGGCTCGTGGGAGATCAGCAACGAGGAAAGCTCTGAAGAAAGCCTCCAGCATGCCTCCCAGTCTTGCGAATATCAGTGGATCAAGAAGGAGAAGAAGCAGAAGGAAGAACATTGTGGTTGTGCATCAGCCAAAGAACTTCTAAGCCTGGTGACTTGTAATAAGATCAAATTGATGACTGTAATAATATTTTGAAACACTGTGGGAATTGTGATTTTTATAATGGTGATTTATGCTGAATTTGATGTGAATTTTCACTACATTATCTGACTTCAAATGAAAACTGTGACTCACACTGACAGTTTCCAGATTGATGTCATTGGAGACTGTCAAACCAGATTGACTTATTGCCATTTTGCTAAAAAAAACAGTATTTATGACATCATTCACTATTGTTTCTTATCGTACTGAAAAGAAGTATATTTTGCATCCAATGCTGCTTCGACTTTTGGGAAACTTGGTATCCTAGTCACGAACATTTCATCTACAGGTGCACCTTGTGTCTGTGTAAATTATCAGTTGGATAAGGAACGAAGCACGGTGACGTAGGAATGCTGACTCAAAGTGATTGTTTGGACGTCAAGTTAGGTTGGGACTTAATGTTTCAGAAGTATTGCTCAAATCTCTTTGGCATCATATAGTACCGTTATTGTCACTGAATTCTACACTTTGAAGGCACACGAACAGCTGCTGTTTGTGAATGACCATTTTAACTTTGTGTCTGCTTGTTACCTTAGGCAGTGGTCAGTCTCTGACCATTGGACATGATATGCCCGTAGAGGTGTACTGCCTGCTGTTTGGTTTCAAGATAACCTAAGCAGCCTGTGATGTGTCTGTGTCATTGTATTTAGATGGGTTATGTTTCAACATACTCAGCATTGTGCCTTTAAAGAATAGATCTTTAGTTGTGTAACCATACGTGTTTAGAGACAGGATATAGAGGATGTAGATGTACCTGTATGTTTGTCAACAAGAGGTTATTCATGTTATCCGTAACTTGACGTCCAAATAACAGTATTCAACTTGCATTTATGATGTTAATATTTCAGGATTTGACATGTGAAAGACAAAGGACAGGGAATTGATTTGATCACAATGAAAAAACCCGATGATGACTGACTTGAAGGCATTTAAATGACTTTGGTGGAAAAAATTGCTGACTTGCAAATCGACTGATATAATGTCATTCGTTGGTTGATGGACATAATATCACAAACCTGTGACTGTCACTTGATTCATTGCTTTGCTTTTGTGAAGACTTTATCACACCAATGTAACCGACATATTCACTTGTTGAGGGTTCAGATTCACATATCAAATGGCTTGTCAAATCTTCTTCATATTTGTATGCACAGGAAATGTCAATAGTGTCTATTGTAAACTAAGAAAGTATAGTTGTGTATATGGCTGTACATTTTGAAGGAGATATTTGTATGCTGTGGGAAATATTTCAGAGTATGCTTTTTATATTTTTTATACTTGTTATTTATGTTGATATTGTGGTGCGTTGACATTTCCTGCGAAATACACATTTGTTGAAGACAGTCATTTTGTAATGTAGGTTCTTAATGGCATAAATGCATACGTAATTAAAATGTAAATATGTCAACATGTCTGTACCTAGACTTGGTACCATTCCTTTTTGAGAAATTAATTAAATGCATTTATGTTATTCAGAACTGAAGTTCACGGTTGTAAAATGTCAACTTCTGATTGACTCACTGATATGGAACTCTCGAAATCGACATGTGTTTTACCTGTGATTGACATGTGTATTACCTGGTTACCATGGTGATGGGTATGTTCCCACCAAGGAAGCAAACACTTTCTTATTCAAAGCATAAAAATTGTCACTCTCCATAAAACTTGTGTGGAAATTACCGACTGAAACTCTCGTCTGTGATGGCAATCCTTAAGTATGTCAAGCATTTAGTCGGTTTATGATTTAGTTGGTATAGAGCCAAAGACATTGAGTATTCAATTGATATAGATGTCGGACAGGAATATCTACCATCACCCCTCTGTAATGTCAGTGGACCCTTCTGAGACATTGAAGGGTTTAACCATTTCGTTATTTAGGGGTGATAGAGTATTACTACAAAGTGTGTGATTCCATATTAATTTCCAGTTGTGTTATATTACAGTGAATATGTTCGACTATACATTGTGATATTTCTGCAAGAATGTATAGTGAATAAAAATGTAAACATTTTACTACATTGTTTATTTTGTATTTTCGAATGATGAAAAGAATGGATTTTTGCCTCCAGTTGCCAACATCCTCTCTAAGCCCTGGTTGAATGTCACATTGGCCGCTGGTGTCCGCTTTGTGGCAGCGTTGTGACACTAAGCTGTATTCCAGCTACATGATGACGACCTGATAAAAAAAATCGATTCTTGATCAGACAATCAAGTGACTGATATTATGAGCAACGTCCAACACTGTGAGGGTACGATGAGTGAGTGAGTGAGTTCAGTTTAACGCCGCTTTTAACAGTATTACAGTTATATCTCGGGGTGTCAGCTTAATGTGGGATGAAAGCCCGAAGTGATGCGGGTCTCAGACGTTTACCACTTCGGTGAAACCCTCGAGCACGGGTATGGTGCTGACAAACCTACAAACATAATCGGGGCGAACCGGGATTCGAACCCACAATCATAGGTTTCTGGCGTGCCCAAGGGACGCACTGTGCACAGCGAATCACGGTGCCTTAGGCGACTGGGTCACCCGTGACCCCCAACACAGAAAGACGACCGAACACAAACAGGTGTAAAACGCTATCCTGACATTTCTAAATAAAATGGTTGTTTATCAATAAAAAAATAATTCGTGAGTTATTCTTGTGTAAAGAGTACCAAGTGTAGATTTATGATTAGCATTGTCAAAAACATTGTTAATTGTGTTGTCTTTATGCCAGACAATTAGCAAATTTTATTCCTATACAAATGAATGTTATGTGTTAAAATTGTATTGTCTAGTGATAATGGGTTCAGTTAAGACTGCCGTGTAAACAGTTACAATAATACGTACTTCACTCACCAATACAGGGATATATCAGTGGCAGACATTTAGCTTACTCCATGCACAGTGACTCTACTCGACTTGTCCAAAAAACATTCATCATCAATCATGGGCAACCATGTATTAGAGAGAGACGCAAACGCAGAATGAACTAGATAAAAATAACAACAAACAAATGAACTAAAACTGACAATATCACACTAAAATACCCGTCACATTATAATTTCTCTCAAAATGTACACCAAATTCACACTTATCTTGACATGGGTACAATGTGTGACCATTTCTGGTGTCCCCCGCCGTGATGTTGCTGGAATATTGCTAAAAGCGGCGTAAAACCATACTCACTCACACTTATGTAACCTGAAACAGATTTTTTGTCAAACAATAACTTATCCCCGGATTTAGACAGAAAATGACTTAAATAACCGTAGGTGGTGGATCCAGAGGCGGGATTCAGGAGGTAAACCACCCCCATCCCCATCCCCACCCCCATCCCCATCCCCATCCCCACCCCCATCCCCATCCCCACCCCCACCCCCATCCCCACCCCCATCCCCATCCCCATCCCCACCCCCATCCCCATCCCCACCCCCATCCCCATCCCCATCCCCATCCCCATCCCCACCCCCATCCCCATCCCCACCCCCATCCCCATCCCCACCCCCATCCCCATCCCCATCCCCACCCCCATCCCCATCCCCACCCCCATCCCCATCCCCCAACCCATCCCCATCCCCACCCCCATCCCCATCCCCATCCCCACCCCCATCCCCATCCCCACCCCCATCCCCATCCCCATCCCCATCCCCCAACCCATCCCCATCCCCCAACCCATCCCCATCCCCACCCCCATCCCCATCCCCATCCCCACCCCCATCCCCACCCCCATCCCCATCCCCCAACCCATCCCCATCCCCCAACCCATCCCCACCCCCATCCCCACCCCCATCCCCATCCCCACCCCCATCCCCATCCCCATCCCCCAACCCATCCCCATCCCCCAACCCATCCCCATCCCCACCCCCATCCCCATCCCCATCCCCACCCCCATCCCCATCCCCATCCCCCAACCCATCCCCATCCCCCAACCCATCCCCATCCCCATCCCCATCCCCACCCCCATCCCCATCCCCATCCCCATCCCCCAACCCATCCCCATCCCCATCCCCATCCCCATCCCCACCCCCATCCCCATCCCCATCCCCAAACCCATCCCCATCCCCAAACCCATCCCCATCCCCATCCCCATCCCCAAACCCATCCCCACCCCCATCCCCATCCCCATCCCCATCCCCAAACCCATCCCCATCCCCATCCCCAAACCCATCCCCATCCCCCAACCCATCCCCATCCCCATCCCCAAACCCATCCCCATCCCCATCCCCAAACCCATCCCCATCCCCAAACCCATCCCCATCCCCATCCCCATCCCCAAACCCATCCCCATCCCCATCCCCATCCCAATCCCCAAACCCATCCCCATCCCCAAACCCATCTCCTTTTGAAATCCACAACCAGTAAAATCCTTCATCCCCACCGAGAGTCGTTTGAGAAAAACTGGATCCGCCTCTGAGTTAGTGAGTGAGCATCACTTCGGGCGCGGGTATGGTGCTGGCACTGAATATCATGATCCCGATTCGCCCCGATTATGTTTCTAGGTTTGTTAGCACCATACCCGTGCTCGTGGGTTTCACCGAAGTGGTAAACGTTTGAGACCTGCATCACTTCGGGCTTTCCTCCCACATTAAGCTGACACGCCGTGATATAACTGGAATACTGTTCAAAGCGGCGTTATTAAACCAAAATCACTCACTCACTCCTCCTGATGGCCACTGATACAACTAACAGCATGAAGTGCCAGCGTTTCTGTTTCGCTACTTTTTCTCTTTTTCTTCCTGACGTCTATGGTATCTTTCCCTGGCAGAATTCTACACGTGATGATGTTCTTTTTTTGCATTCAGCCTCAGACACTCCATAGGTGTTCTTTCAGTTTAGGAAACAGCTGGAAATCACTTGGTGCCAGGTCTGGCGAGTATGGAGTGTGATGTCTAACTGACTGGGTGAGAGCTCACCTGACTGAATAAAAATCAATAAAAGTTAAATGTCAACAAATTTGGTTTTAAAAAAGCTGGTTAAATCCAGTAGAACCAGCATTATTCCCGATAGCTTTTTCAACCACCTTCAATCTTACACTTTTCATTGTTTTTAATAGTCGTTCTTCATTTGTACAATTTCATGAAAGTGTCTCACATGCATTAACAACATGTTCTTCAGCTTACTCAGAGCTATTGACGCTTGTTGGCATAAAGGGGCTGTCGGGTAGCCTTGTTGTCAAAGTGTTCGCTCGTCACGCCGAAGACCCGGGTTCGATTCCCGACATGGGTACAATGTGTGAAGCCCATTTCTGGTGTCCCCCGCCGTGAAATTCTGGAATATTTCTAAAAGCTACGTAAAACCTCACTCACTCACTCACTCACTCACTCACTCACTCACTCACTCACTCACTCACTCACTCACTCACTCACTCACTCACTCACTCACTCACTCACTCACTCACTCACTCACTCACTCACTCACTCACTCACTCACTCACTCACTCACTCACTCACTCACTCACTCACTCACTCACTCACTCACTCACTCACTCACTCACTCACTCACTCACTCACTCACTCACTCACTCACTCACTCACTCACTCACTCACTCACTCACTCACTCACTCACTCACTCACTCACTCACTCACTCACTCACTCACTCACTCACTCACTCACTCACTCACTCACTCACTCACTCACTCACTCACTCACTCACTCACTCACTCACTCACTCACTCACTCACTCACTCACTCACTCACTCACTCACTCACTCACTCACTCACTCACTCACTCACTCACTCACTCACTCACTCACTCACTCACTCACTCACTCACTCACTCACTCACTCACTCACTCACTCACTCACTCACTCACTCACTCACTCACTCACTCACTCACTCACTCACTCACTCACTCACTCACTCACTGGGATACGTTTGTGTTTGACACTCTACATGCTCTATATCTCCAGGACTCGCATTTCGGTAAACCTACACTAACCCTTGACCCATCCAAAAGATGTTCGCGATCTTAAATTACCAGCCCTTGATTTTCATTAACATGTTACGAACCAATCAAACGCCGACATAAGGAAAAAGTAAAATGGGTAAGGGAGGTAACTCGTATTGCCTCAATACCAAAGCCACTGCCAGTTGCATTTGTGACCAACTCGTGTTATTCCGGGACAAGCTTGCCGGTTACGGAAAGGGGCGAGTGGTGACGAATGTGCCAGTTGTTATGGACATCCTTTACATTCAAAAAACTTTTGAGGGCTTTCTTGTGCGTGTCAGTTTTTCAATGTTGAATATCTCGCAAACTCTATCGTATTCAAATGGGGCTGGCCGCTCCGTTGTTGATATCGCCATGAGATAAAAGCTGGTTTGTAACCCGCTCTCTGATTGGTGCGTTAAACCTACCCATATTCCAGCTACATGACGGCGGTCTGTAAATAATCGAGTCTGTACCAGGCAATCCAGAGATTGACATCATGAGCATCGACCCACCCAATTGGGATACGATGACATGAATCAACCAAGTCAGCGAGTCTGACCACCCGATCCCGTTAGTCGCCTCTTACCACAAGCATAGTCACCTTACACGGCAAGCATGGGTTGCTGAAGACCTATTCTACCCCGGATCTTCACGGGTCTGTTGATTTTGCAAAACGTTCACTGATTGGACTATTGATATGTGCGCTAGTCTTCTCATATCTTAGGACAGAAAAGTAGGCTGGAAGTGGAAACTGGAGTTTGATATAGGCTACTGGATATTCTTGTCTCTTGATGCCGATAAATATACGCATGAAGCTACATTACAGGAAGTATTTTACAGTGTATATATACTAGAATCATTCGTCAACATTCGCCCCTTTCCGTAACCTGTAAGAAGACTCGTCCTCCTGTCGATGAAAGTTATGTGCGAAAATACGACAAACCAATCAGAACGCGCGTATGATTTCAAGTTCTTCGTCAAAGAATCCCTCAGAAATAATTTTTGATTTTACATATATCTTGCATCTAAAATATACGAAAGACACAGTTAAATGTGTTCAATCATACTGTATAATTCCGCACGTCCCGATGTTCTTTAAATTGCATGTGAAATATATATAATACATGGGGAAATGTGTGAACCATTACGCAACGAGTCGACAATTGTTTTAGGTATGCCCGTTTGAGCAAAGACGGAACCCGGTCGCAAAAATGGCCACGAGAGGGGCACGAGTCGCTATTCGGCTTGTCCCGGAATAACACGAGTTGGTCACGAATGATACTAGAATATGGGGCGATTAACTCAGTAAATGTATTCCTACGCAATTGCTAAAGTTAATATATTAAATGAAAATATGGTTAAAACTTCTATTATTTTATAATTGCCATGATGTAATAAAGACATATTACACTCTGCTAATATAATAAGCCTGTTTAACCTATATAATTGAGTGAGTGAGTATGGTTTTACGCCGCTTTTAGCAATATTCCAGCAATATCACGGCGGGGGACACCAGAAATGGGCTTCACACATTGTACGCATGTCGGGAATCGAATCCGGGTCTTCGGCGTGACGAGCGAACGCTTTAACCACTAGGCTACCCGGCCGCCTCTTAACCTTTATAAAACACAATGTTTATGTTTTTCCATAAGAGAGTGAGTGTGAGTGAGAGGCAGATTGCAGTACACTGTAAGGCTCACTTTCACTCGCATTCGCAGTCGAATAAACGATTCATCAGCAACATTTGACTCTATAGTAGTGCAACGACCTCAATATTGATTTTTAAATTAATTCAAGAAATACTTGGTTCAACACGCCAGTGAACTTCCTTGTCAGGGAAATAAATTTCTTTGCTGAAGGGGCTTTGTTTGACGATGAGATGACAAAGCTTCCCTCTGTCAACCTGTGACATAACATCACGGTTGAGTGAGTGAGTGAGTTGTGTTTAACGCCGCTTTTAACAGTGTTACAGTTATATCGCGGCGTGTCAGCTTAATGTGGGAGGAAAGCCCGAAGTGATGCAGGTATCAGACGTTTACGACTTCGGTGAAACCCACGAGCCCGGGTATGGTGCTGACAAACCTAGAAACATAATTTGGGCGAACAGGGATTCGAACCCACAATCATAGGTTTCTTGTGTGCCCATTGGACGCAACTCTGCACAGCGAATCGCGGCGCCTTAAGGGGCATTCACACGGTACAACTAGTGGTATACAACTTGTTGTATGCAATTAGTTGCACAAACTAAAGTTGTATACAACTCGGCATTCACACGGCGGCGAGTTGCATACAACTCGGGTCTCGCGAGATCTCTGACAAAAAGCTTGTGATTGACTTCACTATCGCTGGAATCTTGGTTGCCGAGTTTATGTTCAGACGCATTGCTTTGAAAAATCAACGCTGTGCGAGAATTGCGGTCGCGCGGTACTGGACCAACCTCTGACTTTGCAATTTAACGGACTTGTATAATATTGAATTTTTAACCCCATGATGGAAAATTAAATGTATAACGTGACACATTCGATACGAAAACGTACTTGTTTTGTGTCGAAAACAAATTTTCCGTTACATGACGTCAAAACACGAGGGCGATGCCCACATGTCGAAGACAAAAAAAACACGCAATTCCTAGTCATTGCAAAACTCAGTATCCGTCATGTCCGTGGTGAGCATCTGCTTTGGCTCAGGACAATATATTCTAGTATCTTTTTGTTTATGTGTATCTACAAAGTTCCCACACAGCTATCGATTTTAATAACCACATCGGTTCCTTTTCTGGGACATTGAATGATTGTCATCCAAAATGTCCTGAAGACATATTTCAGATTTTGTTATGATATAGAAGAATGAACTATAAAAATCCTGAAAGTGCCCTTTGGCCAGTTGAAATCAGATACCTTAGCTTATTTCCCAATTTATAAGAAACGTTGGAATCGGTAACACAAAAAAGTAACAGTATATTACCAATTATATTCGGGTATAGTATGGAAAATTTCGATTAAAAGAACAGAATGTTGGGCTTATCACTACAACAGCTCCACAACCCCTCCACCCCCCAGCAACGCACACCCAAACCCCAACAGACCATGACCCACCTCCACCCATGAATCTCAAATGGTCGCCCCCTATTTTGAAACGCGCACCTGATGCAATCTTTAGCTGTCAATGTTCCGCCAATTAAACGTTAAAATCCAAATGTAAGACAAGTAGTTGTCCACACTTGAGTTATACATTAATAAAAATATAACGTGGCGAATTTCCTTCAGGTATACATTTACTTTAACTTAAGAAATGAAGTGCCTGTTTTATTTAACCTATCTATACAAATTTGCCACAATTAATATTTAACAATTCTCCAAAGGAAATATGTATATGCTGCAGTGTGTTACATTTACAAGGCAACTTATGGGAAGGATAACACGATGAATGTCTATGACCAAACAAACAGCTGATTATTATGAGTTTTATAAATTCTATGGCATTTTAGATTATATTAATAACAGTACTGCATACAGTGCATTATTTTGCTGGGTGAAACGATATATTGAAGAGATATTCAAATTATAATTCAAGATTGAAACAGTAAACTACTTCATGAACTGAATGCGTTGTGTACTAGTTCACCCGCACCTCAAAGAAAATAACAAATATGTACAACGATGTTGATGCTGACGTATACTAATATGACATCACTACCGGTAACCTCCCGTCGTAACTTAGCGAGTTCACTGATAGCAGTACGCGGAATGTTTGGAGTAGTTTTACCGTGTAACTGGGATCACATACATACATAAATGAGTCATGTAAGTTAAGTAATCAGAATCAATCTGAAATCAACAAGTTCTGTTTGTTTTTATGTTTCCATTCTCGCCTTGATACTACGTGGAAAGGCAGACCAATACCGTCGTCAGTGTGCGTGATTTTGCGTCAATCATGGCGGCACGTTGAACGATTTCTGTTGACTTTTTCCAAATAAGTATCTTGACTCTAATTATTAATTCCTCAATTCTTGCAACGATTATCGACCCATGCATATTCGTAATAAAATGAGCTA
This sequence comes from Haliotis rufescens, assembly GCF_023055435.1. Taxonomy (NCBI): domain Eukaryota; kingdom Metazoa; phylum Mollusca; class Gastropoda; order Lepetellida; family Haliotidae; genus Haliotis; species Haliotis rufescens. The sequence continues at coordinate 14,459,465 of NW_025963824.1, read as the reverse complement.
ATATATGCAACAAATTGACGACCGAATCTCTCGGAATAGTAAAATGTCAAGTAAAACTAGAAGTTTGCTTTGTTTACATTTTTAAATGAGAAGGCCCACTGGTAGGTTTCAGAGCGCAGGGTTTGGTTTCACACTTGAATATTGCGGTTGATTTCATTTGGACCGTTTGTATTAGTGACTTAGACAAAATGTCAATTGATTCTTAATGGTATGATGAATTCAGAGATGTATGTATGGTAGCTGAGTGTGAAATACATGTGATGTGACAGGCATCTCGCCTGACGCGAAAAGAACCGTGATTTTGCAACGCTATCCAACATGGAGGTTCGGTCCAGAGTTTTTATATTTCGAAAACAAATATATAGGGTTATTGGAGTCTTTTCGGAATGCAGATTGGTGTTTTGACAAAGAGCAGACACCCAATGGTTTTGTAATGGAACTTCTCGTGTAGCTATACGTTATTTGAATAAATAATCACATTTAGAACAGTGAATTGGTAAAATGCGAAAATGGCATTTTTTTCGTTGTACACTATTTTCAGATGTCGTTAGTGATACATATGCTTGGGCTAAAATAGTTGTTAATGGCATCATATTATAGATACTTTCCCACAGAATCTAAAACTGTGACGTGTATTTGTGTGTATGATGTATTTTAAGTTTTAGAAACGTATTATGGACCTTATCTCATCTTGGTCTACACTACAGCGAACAGTCACATAGCCATCGTCGTTTCAGATAACACCATGAACAGTTAACCAGGAGAATTAGATCGATGAAAATGTCAAAATATATAATTTGGTACAGTGGTATTCTACGTACCTACTTTTCATAGGTCCTTTATTGAGTGGTGACACTTAGGATACCGAAAACAGAGGTTACCGACGTGAATCGGAGTCGCCATTTTTGTTTACAAATTGACGTGTAAATGTCACATGATTTTCATACGCGTTTTGATTGGCTGCGTTCATACAACTTGTCGCATGAAAATAGAGCATGTCCTATTTGGTACAACTCGCGTCCAACAAGTTGCATACGTCAAAAGTTGGACCGACTTGCCCGTTCACACGATGCAATGTGTTGCATGCAACAAATTGTATACAACTAGTTGTACCGTGTGAATGCCCCTTTAGACGACTGGGCAACCCGTGCCCTCATATCACGGTTGAAGATTTGGTGAAGATAATTAATTGCCAAGCGCAATTTTGCAATGTCTGTTAAAAGTCATCTACTTTGTTAAAATAATGTTACGAATTCTTGGGAGTTTTTCTTATTGTTCTCCATATTGTTAAAAAAAAGCGAATTTTGACGTAATGTTTGATGACATCACAATAGTAATGACGTCACAATTGACGTCACGACTCTTTTAGATTCAAGTTTCAACTGTGGTTTATATGATACAACTCGGAACCATGATCCAGTGTCTTCTGGCCATGTGTATTGACCATGGTGAAATGCTTTTAGTGAGTTTGTCTCCCACGCCGTTTTTGTGCATTATTAATTGGAGTTATATCTCGGCGTGTCGGCTTGATGATGGAGGAATGTCCGAAGTGATGAAGGTCTCAGACGTTGACCACTTTGATGAAACCCAGGAGCACGGTTATGGTGCTGACAAACCTAGAACCATAACCGGGGCGAACCGGGATTCGAATCCATAATCATTAGTTTCTGGTGTGCCTAAGGGAGGCAACTCTGCACAGCGAATTGAGGCACCTTAGACGACTGGGCCACCCCCGGTGTATGTACTAACGTGATAACTCCACAGAGGAAGAATAGAACTTTCTTTTCTGCGACAGATAAATGCCTTTTTCTTTTTTTTTCTTGAATAACCTTTACAATCATATATCACAAAGTGACAGAGTGATTACAGCGCAGTCATCAACAATGCAGCTACATTGTATGTCACGTGTCTGTGTGGGGCAGACAGCAATATTACAGCCACATTGTATGTCACGTGTCTGTGTGGGGCAGACAGCAATATTACAGCCACATTGTATGTCACGTGTCTGTGTGGGGCAGACAGCAATATTACAGCTACATTGTATGTCACGTGTCTGTGTGGGGCAGACAGCAATACTACAGCCACATTGTATGTCACGTGTCTGTGTGGGGCAGACAGCAATAGTACAGCTACATTGTATGTCACGTGTCTGTGTGGGGCAGACAGCAATATTACAGCCACATTGTATGTCACGTGTCTGTGTGGGGCAGACAGCAATATTACAGCCACATTGTATGTCACTTGTCTGTGTCGGGCAGACAGCAATACTACAGCCACATTGTATGTCACGTGTCTGTGTGGGGCAGACAGCAATATTACAGCTACATTGTATGTCACGTGTCTGTGTGGGGCAGACAGCAATATTACAGCTACATTGTATGTCACGTGTCTGTGTGGGGCAGGCAGCAATATTACAGCTACATTGTATGTCACGTGTGTGTGTAGGGCAGACAGCAATATTACAGCCACATTGTAAGTCACGTGTCTGTGTGGGGCAGACAGCAATATTACAGCCACATTGTATGTCACGTGTCTGTGTTGGGCAGACAGCAATATTACAGCTACATTGTATGTCACGTGTCTGTGTGGGGCAGATAGCAATATTACAGCTACATTGTATGTCACGTGTCTGTGTGGAGCAGATAGCAATATTACAGCCACATTGTATGTCACGTGTCTGTGTTGGACAGATATAAATATTACAGCTACATTGTATGTCACGTGTGTGTGTGGGGCAGACAGCAATATTACAGCCACATTGTATCTCACGTGTCTGTGTTGGACAGATAGCAATATTACAGCTACATTGTATGTCACGTGTCTGTGTGGGGCAGACAGCAATATTACAGCTACATTGTATGTCACGTGTCTGTGTGGGGCAGATATAAATATACAGCTACATTGTATGTCACGTGTCTATGTGGAACAGGCAGCAATATTACAGCTACATTGTATGTCACGTGTCTGTGTGGGGCAGATATCAATATTACAGCTACATTGTATGTCACGTGTCTGTGAGGGGCAGACAGACAGCAATATTAAAGCTACATTGTATGTCACGTGTCTGTGTGGGGCAGATAGCAATATTACAGCTACATTGTATGACACGTGTCTCTGTGGGGCAGACAGCAATATTACAGCTACATTGTATGTCACGTGTCTGTGTGGGGCAGCCAGCAATATTACAGCTACATTGTATGTCACGTGTCTGTGTGGGGCAGACAGCAATATTACAGCTACATTGTATATCACGTGTCTGTGTGGGGCAGACAGCAATACTAAAGCTACACTGTATGTCACGTGTCTGTGTGGGACAGGCAGCAATATTACAGCTACATTGTATGTTACGTGTCTGTGTGGGGGCAGATATCAATATTACAGCTACATTGTATGTCACGTGTCTGTGTGGGGCAGATATCAATATTACAGCTACATTGTACGTCACGTGTCTCTGTTGGGCAGACAGCAATATTACAGCTACATTGTATGTCACGTGTCTGTGTGGGGCAGACAGCAATATTACAGCTACATTGTATGTCACGTGTCTGTGTGGGGCAGACAGCAATATTACAGCTACATTGTATGTCACGTGTCTGTGTGGGACAGACAGCAGTATTACAGCCACATTGTATGTCACGTGTCTGTGTGGGGCAGACAGCAATATTACAGCTACATTGTATGTCACGTGTCTGTGTGGGGCAGACAGCAATATTACAGCTACATTGTATGTCACGTGTCTGTGTGGGGCAGACAGCAATATTACAGCTACATTGTATGTCACGTGTCTGTGTTGGGCAGATAGCAATATTACAGCTACATTGTATGTCACGTGTCTGTGAGGGGCAGACAGACAGCAATATTAAAGCTACATTGTATGTCACGTGTCTGTGTGGGGCAGATAGCAATATTACAGCTACATTGTATGACACGTGTCTCTGTGGGGCAGACAGCAATATTACAGCTACATTGTATGTCACGTGTCTGTGTGGGGCAGCCAGCAATATTACAGCTACATTGTATGTCACGTGTCTGTGTGGGGCAGACAGCAATATTACAGCTACATTGTATATCACGTGTCTGTGTGGGGCAGACAGCAATACTAAAGCTACACTGTATGTCACGTGTCTGTGTGGGACAGGCAGCAATATTACAGCTACATTGTATGTTACGTGTCTGTGTGGGGGCAGATATCAATATTACAGCTACATTGTATGTCACGTGTCTGTGTGGGGCAGATATCAATATTACAGCTACATTGTACGTCACGTGTCTCTGTTGGGCAGACAGCAATATTACAGCTACATTGTATGTCACGTGTCTGTGTGGGGCAGACAGCAATATTACAGCTACATTGTATGTCACGTGTCTGTGTGGGGCAGACAGCAATATTACAGCTACATTGTATGTCACGTGTCTGTGTGGGACAGACAGCAGTATTACAGCCACATTGTATGTCACGTGTCTGTGTGGGGCAGACAGCAATATTACAGCTACATTGTATGTCACGTGTCTGTGTGGGGCAGACAGCAATATTACAGCTACATTGTATGTCACGTGTCTGTGTGGGGCAGACAGCAATATTACAGCTACATTGTATGTCACGTGTCTGTGTTGGGCAGATAGCAATATTACAGCTACATTGTATGTCACGTGTCTGTGTGGAGCAGATAGCAATATTACAGCTACATTGTATGTCACGTGTTTGTGTGGGGCAGACAGCAATATTACAGCTACATTGTATGTCACGTGTCTGTGTGGGGCAGGCAGCAATATTACAGCTACATTGTACGTCACGTGTCTGTGTTTGGCAGACAACAATATTACAACTACATTGCATGTCACGTGTCTGTGTGGGGCAGATATCAATATTACAGCCACATTGTATGTCACGTGTCTGTGTGGGGCAGATATCAATATTACAGCCACAGTGTATGTCACGTGTCTGTGTGGGGCAGATAGCAATATTACAGCTACATTGAATGTCACGTGTCTGTGTGGGGCAGATAGCAATATTACAGCTACATTGTATGTCACGTGTCTGTGTGGGGCAGACAGCAATATTACAGCCACATTGTATGTCACGTGTCTGTGTGGGAGAGATAGCAATATTACAGCCACATTGTATGTCACGTGTCTGTGTTGGGGCAGATAGCAATATTACAGCTACATTGTATGTCACGTGTCTGTGTGGGACAGACAGCAATATTACAGCTACATTGTATGCCACGTGTCTGTGTGGGGCAGATAGCAATATTACAGCTACATTGTATGTCACGTGTCTGTGTGGGGCAGACAGCAATATTACAGCCACAGTGTATGTCACGTGTCTGTGTGGGGCAGATAGCAATATTACAGCTACATTGTATGTCACGTGTCTGTGTGGGGCAGATATAAATATTACAGCTACATTGTATGTCACGTGTCTGTGTGGGGCAGATATAAATATTACAGCTACATTGTATGTCACGTGTCTGTGTGGGGCAGATAGCAATAGTATAGCTACATTGTATGTCAGGTGTCTGTGTGGAGCAGATGGCAATATTACAGCTACATTGTATGTCACGTGTCTGTGTGGAGCAGATAGCAATATTACAGCTACATTGTGTGTCACGTGTCTGTGTGGGGCAGACAGCAATATTACAGCTACATTGTATGTCACGTGTCTGTGTGGGACAGATATAAATATTACAGCTACATTGTATGTCACGTGTCTGTGTGGAGCAGATAGCAATATTACAGCTACATTGTATGTCACGTGTCTGTGTGGGGCAGATAGCAATATTACAGCTACATTGTATGTCACGTGTCTGTGTGGGGCAGACAGCAATATTACAGCTACATTGTATGTCACGTGTCTGTGTGGGGCAGATATAAATATTACCGCTACATTGTATGTCACGTGTCTGTGTGGGGCAGATAGCAATATTACAGCTACATTGTATGTCACGTGTCTGTGTGGGGCAGATATAAATATTACAGCTACATTGTATGTCACGTGTCTGTGTGGGGCAGATAGCAATATTACAGCTACATTGTTTGTCACGTGTCTGTGTTGGACAGACAGCAATATTACAGCTACATTGTATGTCGCGTGTCTGTGTGGGGCAGATAGCAATATTACAGCTACATTGCATGTCAAGTGTCTGTGTGGGTCACACAGCAATATTACAGCTACATTGTATGTCACGTGTCTGTGTTTGGCAGACAGCAATATTACAGCTACATTGCATGTCACGTGTCTGTGTGGGGCAGATATCAATATTACAGCCACAGTGTATGTCACGTGTCTGTGTTGGGCAGATAGCAATATTACAGCTACATTGTATGTCACGTGTCTGTGTGGTGCAGATATAAATATGACAGCTACATTGTATGTCACGTGTCTGTGTGGGGCAGATATAAATATTACAGCTACATTGTATGTCACGTGTCTGTGTGGGGCAGACAGCAATATTACAGCTACATTGTATGTCACGTGTCTGTGTGGGGCAGATATAAATATTACAGCTACATTGTATGTCACGTGTCTGTGTGGGGCAGATATAAATATTACAGCTACATTGTATGTCACGTGTCTGTGTGGGGCAGATAGCAATATTACAGCTACATTGTTTGTCACGTGTCTGTGTGGGACAGACAGCAATATTACAGCTACATTGTATGTCGCGTGTCTGTGTGGGGCAGATAGCAATATTACAGCTACATTGCATGTCAAGTGTCTGTGTGGGTCACACAGCAATATTACAGCTACATTGTATGTCACGTGTCTGTGTTTGGCAGACAGCAATATTACAGCTACATTGCATGCCACGTGTCTGTGTGGGGCAGATATCAATATTACAGCCACAGTGTATGTCACGTGTCTGTGTTCGGCAGATAGCAATATTACAGCTACATTGTATGTCACGTGTCTGTGTGGGGCAGATATAAATATTACAGCTACATTGTATGTCACGTGTCTGTGTGGGGCAGATATAAATATTACAGCTACATTGTATGTCACGTGTCTGTGTGGGGCAGACAGCAATATTACAGCTACATTGAATGTCACGTGTCTGTGTGGGGCAGACAGCAATATTACAGCTACATTGTATGTCACGTGTCTGTGTCTGGCAGACAGCAATATTACAGCTACATTGTATGTCACGTGTCTGTGTGGGGCAGACAGCAATATTACAGCTACATTGTATGTCACATGTCTGTGTGGGGCAGGCAGCAATATTACAGCTACATTGTATGTCACGTGTCTGTGTGGAGCAGATAGCAATATTACAGCCACATTGTATGTCACGTGTCTGTGTGGGGCAGACAGCAATATTACAGCCACATTGTATGTCACGTGTCTGTGTTTGGCACAAGGCAATATTACAGCTACATTATATGTCATGTGTCTGTGTGGGGCAGATAGCAATATTACAGCTACATTGTATGTCACGTGTCTGTGTGGAGCAGATAGCAATATTACAGCTACATTGTATGTCACGTGTCTGTGTGGGGCAGACAGCAATATTACAGCCACATTGTATGTCACGTGTCTGTGTGGGGCAGACAGCAATATTACAGCTACATTGTATGTCACGTGTCTGTGTGGGGCAGATAGCAATATTACAGCTACATTGTATGTCACGTGTCTGTGTGGGGCAGAGATCAATATTACAGCTACATTGTATGTCACGTGTCTGTGTGGGGCAGACAGCAATATTACAGCCACATTGTAAGTCACGTGTCTGTGTGGGGCAGACAGCAATATTACAGCTACATTGTATGTCACGTGTCTGTGTTTGTCAGACAGCAATATTACAGCTACACTGTATGTCACGTGTCTGTGTGGGACAGGCAGCAATATTACAGCTACATTGTATGTCACATGTCTGTGTGGGGCAGAGAAGAATATTACAGCTACATTGTATGTCACGTGTCTGTGTGGAGCAGATAGCAATATTACAGCCACATTGTAAGTCACGTGTCTGTGTGGGGCAGACAGCAATATTACAGCTACATTGTATGTCACGTGTCTGTGTTTGTCAGACAGCAATATTACAGCTACACTGTATGTCACGTGTCTGTGTGGGACAGGCAGCAATATTACAGCTACATTGTATGTTACGTGTCTGTGTGGGGGCAGACAGCAATATTACAGCTACATTGTATGTCACGTGTCTGTGTGGGGCAGATATCAATATTACAGCTACATTGTACGTCACGTGTCTCTGTTGGGCAGACAGCAATATTACAGCTACATTGTATGTCACGTGTCTGTGTGGGGCAGACAGCAATATTACAGCTACATTGTATGTCACGTGTCTGTGTGGGGCAGACAGCAATATTACAGCTACATTGTATGTCACGTGTCTGTGTGGGACAGACAGCAGTATTACAGCCACATTGTATGTCACGTGTCTGTGTGGGGCAGACAGCAATATTACAGCTACATTGTATGTCACGTGTCTGTGTGGGGCAGACAGCAATATTACAGCTACATTGTATGTCACGTGTCTGTGTGGGGCAGACAGCAATATTACAGCTACATTGTATGTCACGTGTCTGTGTTGGGCAGATAGCAATATTACAGCTACATTGTATGTCACGTGTCTGTGTGGAGCAGATAGCAATATTACAGCTACATTGTATGTCACGTGTCTGTGTTTGGCAGACAGCAATATTACAGCTACATTGTATGTCACGTGTCTGTGTGGGGCAGGCAGCAATATTACAGCTACATTGTACGTCACGTGTCTGTGTTTGGCAGACAACAATATTACAACTACATTGCATGTCACGTGTCTGTGTGGGGCAGATATCAATATTACAGCCACATTGTATGTCACGTGTCTGTGTGGGGCAGATATAAATATTACAGCTACATTGTATGTCACGTGTCTGTGTGGGGCAGATATAAATATTACAGCTACATTGTATGTCACGTGTCTGTGTGGGGCAGATAGCAATAGTATAGCTACATTGTATGTCAGGTGTCTGTGTGGAGCAGATGGCAATATTACAGCTACATTGTATGTCACGTGTCTGTGTGGAGCAGATAGCAATATTACAGCTACATTGTGTGTCACGTGTCTGTGTGGGGCAGACAGCAATATTACAGCTACATTGTATGTCACGTGTCTGTGTGGGGCAGATATAAATATTACAGCTACATTGTATGTCACGTGTCTGTGTGGAGCAGATAGCAATATTACAGCTACATTGTATGTCACGTGTCTGTGTGGGGCAGACAGCAATATTACAGCTACATTGTATGTCACGTGTCTGTGTGGGGCAGACAGCAATATTACAGCTACATTGTATGTCACGTGTCTGTGTGGGGCAGATATAAATATTACCGCTACATTGTATGTCACGTGTCTGTGTGGGGCAGATATCAATATTACAGCTACATTGTATGTCACGTGTCTGTGTGGGGCAGATATAAATATTACAGCTACATTGTATGTCACGTGTCTGTGTGGGGCAGATAGCAATATTACAGCTACATTGTTTGTCACGTGTCTGTGTTGGACAGACAGCAATATTACAGCTACTTTGTATGTCGCGTGTCTGTGTGGGGCAGATAGCAATATTACAGCTACATTGCATGTCAAGTGTCTGTGTGGGTCACACAGCAATATTACAGCTACATTGTATGTCACGTGTCTGTGTTTGGCAGACAGCAATATTACAGCTACATTGCATGTCACGTGTCTGTGTGGGGCAGATATCAATATTACAGCCACAGTGTATGTCACGTGTCTGTGTTGGGCAGATAGCAATATTACAGCTACATTGTATGTCACGTGTCTGTGTGGTGCAGATATAAATATGACAGCTACATTGTATGTCACGTGTCTGTGTGGGGCAGATATAAATATTACAGCTACATTGTATGTCACGTGTCTGTGTGGGGCAGACAGCAATATTACAGCTACATTGTATGTCACGTGTCTGTGTGGGGCAGATATAAATATTACAGCTACATTGTATGTCACGTGTCTGTGTGGGGCAGATATAAATATTACAGCTACATTGTATGTCACGTGTCTGTGTGGGGCAGATAGCAATATTACAGCTACATTGTTTGTCACGTGTCTGTGTGGGACAGACAGCAATATTACAGCTACATTGTATGTCGCGTGTCTGTGTGGGGCAGATAGCAATATTACAGCTACATTGCATGTCAAGTGTCTGTGTGGGTCACACAGCAATATTACAGCTACATTGTATGTCACGTGTCTGTGTTTGGCAGACAGCAATATTACAGCTACATTGCATGCCACGTGTCTGTGTGGGGCAGATATCAATATTACAGCCACAGTGTATGTCACGTGTCTGTGTTGGGCAGATAGCAATATTACAGCTACATTGTATGTCACGTGTCTGTGTAGGGCAGATATAAATATTACAGCTACATTGTATGTCACGTGTCTGTGTGGGGCAGATATAAATATTACAGCTACATTGTATGTCACGTGTCTGTGTGGGGCAGACAGCAATATTACAGCTACATTGAATGTCACGTGTCTGTGTGGGGCAGACAGCAATATTACAGCTACATTGTATGTCACGTGTCTGTGTCTGGCAGACAGCAATATTACAGCTACATTGTATGTCACGTGTCTGTGGGGGGCAGACAGCAATATTACAGCTACATTGTATGTCACATGTCTGTGTGGGGCAGGCAGCAATATTACAGCTACATTGTATGTCACGTGTCTGTGTGGAGCAGATAGCAATATTACAGCCACATTGTATGTCACGTGTCTGTGTGGGGCAGGCAGCAATATTACAGCTACATTGTATGTCACGTGTCTGTGTGGGGCAGACAGCAATATTACAGCCACATTGTATGTCACGTGTCTGTGTTTGGCACACAGCAATATTACAGCTACATTGTATGTCATGTGTCTGTGTGGGGCAGATAGCAATATTACAGCTACATTGTATGTCACGTGTCTGTGTGGAGCAGATAGCAATATTACAGCTACATTGTATGTCACGTGTCTGTGTGGGGCAGACAGCAATATTACAGGCACATTGTATGTCACGTGTCTGTGTGGGGCAGACAGCAATATTACAGCTACATTGTATGTCACGTGTCTGTGTGGGGCAGATAGCAATATTACAGCTACATTGTAAGTCACGTGTCTGTGTGGGGCAGATATCAATATTACAGCTACATTGTATGTCACGTGTCTGTGTGGGGCAGACAGCAATATTACAGCTACATTGTATGTCACGTGTCTGTGTGGGGCAGACAGCAATATTACAGCTACATTGTATGTCAAGTGTCTGTGTGGGGCAGATAGCAATATTACAGCTACATTGTATGTCACGTGTCTGTGTGGGGCAGAGAAGAATATTACAGCTACATTGTATGTCACGTGTCTGTGTGGAGCAGATAGCAATATTACAGCTACATTGTATGTCATGTGTCTGTGTGGGGCAGATAGCAATATTACAGCTACATTGTATGTCACGTGTCTGTGTGGGGCAGATAGCAATATTACAGCTACATTGTATGTCACGTGTCTGTGTGGGGCAGGCAGCAATATTACAGCTACATTGTATGTCACGTGTGTGTGTAGGGCAGACAGCAATATTACAGCCACATTGTATGTCACGTGTCTGTGTGGGGCAGACAGCAATATTACAGCTACATTGTATGTCACGTGTCTGTGTGAGACAGACAGCAGTATTACAGCTACATTGTATGTCACGTGTCTGTGTGGGGCAGACAGCAATATTACAGCTACATTGTATGTCACGTGTCTGTGTGGGGCAGACAGCAATATTACAGCTACATTGTATGTCACGTGTCTGTGTGGGGCAGACAGCAATATTACAGCTACATTGTATGTCACGTGTCTGTGTTGGGCAGATAGCAATATTACAGCTACATTGTATGTCACGTGTCTGTGTGGGGCAGACAGCAATATTACAGCTACATTGTATGTCACGTGTCTGTGTGGAGCAGACAGCAATATTACAGCTACATTGTATGTCACGTGTCTGTATCGGCAACACAGTCAACAATACTACATGCTACATTGTATGTCACGTGTCTGTACCGGCAACACAGTCAACAATACTACAGCTACATTGTATGTCACGTGTCTGTATCGGCAACACAGTCAACAATACTACATGCTACATTGTATGTCACGTGTCTGTATCGGGCAGTCAGTCAGCACTACTACAGCTGTATGTCACGAGTGTGACGTTTGATGTATTACCGCAAGAAACTATAAACATGGGTAAGGGGCCGATTGATATTCTGGAAGTGTATGTGTATGAAGACTAGCTATTAATTCAGCTACAACTGCAAAACCAGGTATTTGTTTAATTAGCAGTATGAGCCAAAGCATTTTTCACAAAAGACAGCTTGCAACAATGTATTTTTGTAGCTAACAGTTTCATTTCATTAAACTGTCAGAGGCACACAAAAAATTCAAGAATTTTCTGGGACAATATACTTTGTAAGATAAATCCCAGCCCCCCCCCTCTCCCCCTCAATGTCTTATAACCCTACAGGAAAGTTCAGATCGACATAGTAAAGTCGCTTAGTGCTAGTGTTTTGTCTGACAACTTGTTCACTCCACGAGAGGTCTATCGGTATATTTTGCCAATCAATACATTCTAGAGTGATTGGCAAGTATTGCCTCCGTCACACGGGCGCTGCTGAGGACATCAATCAGCAAGGTAGTAAGGTAAGGCGCATTTCGATTTCAAATGAATTGTTTCATTTCAAAGAATATATTAAAACTTCTAATCCTTACAAAATGATTGCATTTGAGAATAATTTTACATTTTTCAGAAAAATATGTGTACCTCTTGTCCAAACCTTTTTACTGATTCGCATATAAATTGTCCTTACCCGTGAAGATCCGGGTTAGAATTGGTCTTCACCCAACTATTCTTGTCGTAAGAGAAACTCACCGAATCGGGTGGTTAGACTTGGTAAAATGGTTGGTGCATGTCATCGTATCCCAACTGCGTAAATCGAAGCTCATGATGTCAATCACTTTATTGTCTGGCCCAAGCTCGATTATTTACAGATCGGCGTCAAGTGGCCGGGTATCTACTAAGTGCGGCGTTAAACAACAAAGCAAACAAAATAACATGTCCCTTAATTTGTATTGTCTCATAACGCCTTGGGCAATTGCCATGCCTTGGAATAAGTTACAGTGAGTGTATCTTGACATATAGCATCTTATCGAGTGTTCTGACAGCATTGGTACCGGAGTGAAAATATCAACCTTGTCAGGTCATTTGACGTAAACATGTTTTTTTACATGCATAATAATTATATAAACAAGTGCAATTTCTTAATTATCTTCCCGACGGTATTCTGAAAACAATAGTGTCAATGTCAAAGTGTTATTTTACTCGAGTGAAATACGTAGTTTATATTTTAAGATGAATATAAAATGCATCACTAAATAAACAATAAGTACAGTAAACTACGGGTATAACGAACTCAAAGGGACTACTAATTTTAGTTCGTTATAACCGTAGTTCGTTACAAGCATAAATACAGCATAACTACAGCAAATAGTCGGGACAAAAAAATTAAGTTCGTTATATCCGTCAGTTCGTTATAAGCGTGTTCGTTATAACCGTAGTTTACTGTATAAGCGATCGGTTCCAAGTTATTATTAGAGGTGTCTTATCTACAGAGGACTACATCAAAGTTCAGAACACAGTAGGTTTATCTCCATTCTACCGTGGCAGCAAGAGCACTTTGAAAAGGGTGCTCTCTCAGAACGCGAAATTACACTTGAGTACAAAGGTCCGCTACCTTAAAACACTATCTAAAAAGGGGTCACAGGTAGTTATAAAAGTAACCAATATTACTAAAATTCAAGATTAAAATACTCCTAGTCTTGACTATTTCAAAATAAAGGTTCAAAACACATATTCTTTCAAAAAAGAAAGTGTTAAATAACCCTTTAAATATATAATTTATAAGTTCATCGCAACCTGTTGCATATATGCAATAAGCATGGACACAAACAAGTTTTTCACGGAAATCAAAATAAGGTCTCCAGGGGATGACAGGTTGTAGATATAGTGAACAAAATAGTGAATTAAATTATTTCTCCAACAAACTTTATTAAATAATAGGATTTTAGTTATTTCAAAGTTGTACTTATATAGCAGTTGATTTGAAATAAACCTCCAACAATTTTACCTTTAATACATATTCAGAATGACTATCTCTCATCCCCCAACTTCGACTGACCCATGGTCTTCGTCGCTGTCCATAGCTGTTAAAATATGTGTTAACGCTGACAGTGCTATTTACAAATGCCATGAGAAAATCCCCTGCTGGAGTTATGTTCATCCTTAACCTGGGCCAACTTGCACAAAGCGATCTTAGCGCTAAGATGATCGTAACTCCCATACTTAAACATAGGCTTACAATAGTCTTAGCGCTAAGATCGCTTTGTGCAAGTTAGCCCTGATGATGTACTGGTGACAGAGAGCCTGCTGGCAACTACATGTACAGTAAACTACGGTTATAACGAACTCAAAGGGACTACTAATTTTAGTTCGTTATAACCGTAGTTCGTTATAAGCATATATACAGCATAACTACAGCAAATAGTCGGGACCAAAAAAATTAAGTTTGTTATATCCGTCAGTTCGTTATAAGCGTGTTCGTTATAACCGTAGTTTACTGTATGAGGTATTGCTGAATACCGCCGTTTTTAGCTGCAGACGGCGACACGAGAGAGACTGCTCGTTTTTGTGACCGATCGTGAGTGAGTGAGTTGGGTTTAATGCCGCTTTTAACAGTCTTAGACGTTTACCACTTCGGTGAAACCCACGAGCACGGGTATGGTGCTGACAAATCTAGAAACATAATCGGGGCGAACCGGGATTCGAACCCACAATCATAGGTTTCTGGCATGCCCAAGGGACACAACTCTGCACAGCGAATCGCGGCGCCTTAGGCGACTGGGCCACCCGTGCCGCCTGACCGATCATGTTTCATAGGCTGTTGTTCTGAGTGGGTGAGTTAAAATTTGACGTCACATCGGCATTATTTTAGCCATATAGCGACGAGATCAAGTTGATATATACACAAGTGAGTCATGAATGTAAAGTTATATTTGAAAACAAATTTGTCAAAAATATTTGGGCATAACAATCTTATTTATACAGTTTGAAACACGGGCTATAGGCCACCAGTAACCAAAGCTAGGCCACCTCGCTGGGGATCATGGGGACTTACAGTACCTCTGCTTCCTGCATGATACCCCAGCAGGATTTACGTCATCACTTTAGCCCCTGGCGGTAGTGAACAAAACTAGTCAATACTAAAACATATTCAGCAATGAGTTGTCTTAAAACACTGGTTCATGATAGTCACATCGATAATGATAGGAATTATGTGTCAGACAGGGGGACAATAATTTTAGAGTACTTTAACCTCCTGGATAGAGCGTTTATCTTTATTGATAAAAGCATCACTCCAAATTTAAAACAAGCAATTCATTATTCACTTATATATTTTAAACTATACATACCAATTTCTTTGAAGTAGCTTAATTTGATGCCCGCTTACATGGGAGAAAAAGACCTTTCAGATTTATTGTTTGATAATGTGAATCACTTGCATTTGTACCCATGAAGATCCGGGGTAGAATAGGTCTTCAGCAACCCATGCTTGCCGTAAAAGGTGACTATGCTTGTCGTAAAAGGCGACTAACGGGATCGGGTGGTCAGGCTCGCTGACTTGGTTGATGCATGTCATTGATCCTAATTGTGTGGATCGATGCTCATGATATTAATCACTGGATTGTCTGGTCCAGACTCGATTATTTACAGACCATCGTCATATAGCTGGAACATTGCTGAGTGCGGAGTTAAACAACAAACCAACCAACAAACCAACCTTGCGATTTCACACAGTCAAGCAATATATTCTTGACGGTGAACCTTTCATCACACAGGATACACTTAGGAGGTTAGTCCTCAATTGTGTTAAGCAAATTGGGATATCAGTAAGTAAGCTGACTGTGGCCAATAGGACATCGTGGTAAAACGGCCCCATCATCTCTTGACTGACAACCTAAGCAGGTATGAGTGAGTGAGTGAGTGAGTATGGTTTTACGCCGCTTTTAGCAATATTCCAGCAATATCACGGCGGGGGACACCAGAAATGGGCTTCACACATTGTACCCATGTCGGGAATCAAACCCGGGTCTGTGGCGTGACGAGCGAACGCTTTAACCACTAGGCTACCCGACCGCCCCTAAGCAGGTATGACCGTTGCTGGTTTAAATTCATGAAGTTTATTGATTCCTACCTGGGTGTCCCACCTCTCTTGCACTAGATCCCGAGTATAACTTTTGATGGTTGGTTTGAAATCACTGTAAGACAGACAACGGTTAGAGATAACGGTTTGTCAAGAGATGCTTTAGCTGCAGCATCGGCTTTTGCGTTACCGTTATGTCTACATGACTTGGCAACCAGCAAACGACGATGTCACCATTGACCAGTAGCAAGATCATTGAACAATTCTAAATGTCTAGGATTAGAGTGAGTGAGTGAGTATGGTTTTACGCCGCTTTTAACAATATTCCAGCAAGGGGGGGACCTGAAATGGGCTTCACACATTGTACCCATGTCGGGAATCGAACCCGGGTCTTCGGCGTGACGAGCGCACGCTTTAACCACTAGGCTACCCGACCGCCCCCCTAGGATTAGAGGGTGAATCGAGGAGACACTTTTAAGTCCGTGACAGCATGACAATAAATCTAAAAATATGATGAAGATGATGTTTATGTTGATTTTGATGTTTAATATAAGTCTGATGTTCTGATATCGAACGTATCCAGTTCAAATGGGTTATCGGCAGCCATGGGTAAATGCATCGATTTGTCGATATATCGATGTTTTCATACGCAATTTTTTGTTGTTGTTGTGAACAGGCTTAATTTCTTTAGGAAAAGGATACCTTTTTTACCAATCAGAAGCAGTCGGGATACTCGTGAAAGAATCTAGCTATCTGATTGGCCAGTAGCCGTATTGTGAAAATTGATATTGATACAAGTCATAGATCAGTCATTGTCATGCCATGCTAAATTTGATCCTTCGTTGCTGGCACAGTGCGTAGATTGAACCGCATGATGTCAATCACTGGATTGTCTGGTCATTATTGTCGATTAGTCACAGGGAGATGTCATGTAGCTGGAATATTACTGTGTGCGGTGTTAAACAACAAACCAACGTGTATTTATATCACAAGTGTGCGTTTAGACCTTTTCTTTTGGCAGTTTGTTTTTTCTTAACGACCCGCACGTGCAAAGCGCCGAGGCCGGACGATTCGATTCGGGCGAGAGGGGAGCGTGCCTCGGTTCGCGGTTTTGCATCGTCCCGCAGAGGTACAAGCCAGTTAGCGCCCCCTAACGGTTTAGAACAGGACGGTCTCTAGATCTCGCTTGGAATGAGTGAGTGAGTGAGTTGGGTTTAACGACGCTTTTAACAGTATTCCAGTTATATCATGGCGGGTCAGTTTAATGTAGGAGGAAAGCCCGAAGTGATGCAGGTCTCAGACGTTTACCCCTTCGGTGAAACCCACGAGCACGGGTGTGGTGCTGACAAACCTAGAAACATAATCGGGGTAAACCTTACAACGTCCACCGAAGCTATTTAAAATGGTGCGATTTTAGTGTGTGTAAGAAACAGATTACTGCACTCGTGCCTCTTAAATACAATCTTTTGTACAACTTATTTCAAAACTTATCTTGGGCGGTCGAATAGGCTAGTGGTTAAAGCGTTCGCTCGTCACGCTGGGTTCGATTCCCGACGTGGGTACAATGTGTGAAGCCTATTTCTGGTGTCCCCCGACGTGATATTGATGGAATATTGCTAAAAGCGGCGTAAAACCATACTCACTCACTCACACAAAACTTATCTAACTCGCTTTCGCTCGTTCCAACGCGAGATGGTTAATGACCGACTCCCGTGTAGTAATCTCTACGTCATAATACCCAAAAAATCACACACACCCCACACACCCAAAGCCTGACTTTTGTACAGTGAGTGAGTGAGTTGGGTTTTACCGCCTTTAAAAAAGTAGTTCAGTTATATCAGGGCGTGCCAGCTTAATGTTGGAGGAAATCCCGAAGTGATGCAGGTCTCGGACGTTTACCACTTCGTTGAAACCCACGAGCACGGGTATGGTGCTGACAAACCTAGAAACATAATCGGAGCGAACCAGGATCATGTCCAGTGCCAGCACCATACCCGCGCTCATCAGTTTGACGAACGTCATCCTGCACCGTCTGTACCAAGCAATGTCGGAAGCCAGGGACGGTCGGGTAGCCTAGTGGTTAAAGCGTTCGCTCGTCACGCCGAAGCCCCGGGTTCGATTCCCGACATGGGTACAATGTGTGAAGCCAATTTCTGGTGTCCCCCGCCATGATATTGCTGGAATATAGCTAAAAGCGGCGTAAAACCTTACTCACAGACTCACTCACTCGTAAGCCATGTCCGCCTCCGTGGTCCTGTGGATAGAGCGTACGTGTAAGTGGAAGGTCGGTGGTTCGATCCCCGGCCGCGTCATACCAAAACACGTTAAGAGATGGTACTTGTTGTGACCCTGCCCGGCAATCGGCATTAAGGGTCTAAAACAAGGACTGGTCGGCTCTTATAGTCACTATACTGTGTCTGAGTGGGTGTGTACAATCTTGGGATATTTTTTTTTAATTGTTTTAAATCGTTTCCGTTTACCATCTTGAATTATTCTCATATCCATCCCAAGATTGTAAAAAAGAAATCTTAAGATTAGACGAGAGAGTCGGGTAAAAAACCAGTTTTGTTCATCGGTGCATTATTGGATTAAGAAAACAAATAAAAATGTTAAGTTGATAAAATTATTAAGTTTATATAATCTTACGGTACATTCAGAGCTGTGTAGAAACGACAATGTGCAAAGTTCAAGAAAGTTTGCTTATCAAATATTTGTATAGAAATAAGAAATCTCCTAGATCAATACTCTCCAGGACCGTGTTGTGTGCCAGAGCGTAGAGATGTGATGAAATAGTGCCCAACCATTGCAGTATTGATTAAGTCAACAATTTGCATCCTTTAGAAAAATAAAGTTTCTCGAAAAGGTGACAAAGGCTGCATAAACGCATTTCGATCATAAATCGATAGATGTAGTTCAATAATAAATCG
Source organism: Haliotis rufescens (assembly GCF_023055435.1). Lineage (NCBI taxonomy): Eukaryota > Metazoa > Mollusca > Gastropoda > Lepetellida > Haliotidae > Haliotis > Haliotis rufescens. The sequence goes on along the minus strand of NW_025963824.1, from coordinate 14,440,283 downwards.
ACTGTGGGTAAATCGATTCTATATGAGGTTGATTTCCTTCAGATGCTAAACAGGATTATGTTCGCTGAATACGAAACTGTTAACTCTCTCTCTCTCCCTGAATGTGTTTAAAAACTGAACGGAATTCCCGTTTGGCGTGTTCTATCTAAACATGTTTAGGGTCTTAACACATGAAATAGGTTAAAGTCTCACAGCCTAAACACCTCCTAAACACAACAACCCACAATCTAAACGTGTTTACGACAAACTGCATATCATTGTGTATTATCCTAATAATCTGAACATGATCCATAGTTTGGGTGCTCTCTGCGACCGCCTCCGTGGTCTAGTGGTAGAGCGTCTGCCTAGAGAGCGAAAGGTCTGGCGTTCGAACCCCGGCCGCGTCATACCAAATCACTTTAAAAGATCCCCGACCGCGTCATACCAAAACAAATTAAAAGATGAGGATCGAACCCGGACCTTCTGCTATATTATTATTATTATTATTATTATTATTATTATTATTATTATTATTATTCGATGCGCATGAAATTAATCATTATATGGCCCAGACTAGATTATTTCCAAACCACCGTCATATAGCCCGAATATTGCTGAGTGCGGCGTTAAACGACAAACAAATCATCATCATCATCATCATCATGTTATCATCATCATCATCATCATCGTCGTCATCATCATCATCATCATCATCATCATCATCATCATCATGTTATTATTATCATCATCATCATCATTATTATTATTATTATTGTTGTTGTTATTATTACCCAAACTGAACGAAACAGAATCTGACCATGGCACACACAGGGTATCAACACCGAGGCCCATTAACATAAGATCAATCAGCCTACATGTCCTCGTTATACTGTGTCCTTGTGCGTTTCATCTGCATCCTTCATTTTCACCGAACAGCATCAGTGTTTGTTTGTTTGTTTGTTGTTTAACGCCGCACTCAGCAATATTCCAGCTATATGACGGCGGTCCATAAATAATCGAGTTTGGACCAGACAATCCAGTGATATCATGAGCATCGATTCACGCAATTGGGATACGATGACATGCATCAACCAAGTCAGTGAGCCTGACCATCCGATCCCGTTAGTCGCCTCTTACGACAAACACACTCGCCTTTTACAGCAAGCATGGGTTGCTGAGGACCTATTCTACCCCGGAACACACTCATAAGTGAATTTTGCTGTTGAATGATATATATTGATGTATCGTGCACTGAAATAGATTTGGCGTGATAGTGGTTGTCTGGAAATCGATAACGATGAAGGGACCTTCGAGAAAGCATTGAGAAATTATATATAACACAAATTAACACAATTCATCATGTATCAACCATGAGCGGGAAGCAGCCCGCCCGTTTGTCGATTAATGGATCGCTCGAATTGAAAATCATAATTAAAGAAGTAATACACTTGTACCCATATATTGATTTTCCATGGGCGTCGGTCACAGTGTTTCGGTTATTTAAATGGATACATTGTTTTGTCATTTATCTGTCAATATGGATTGACTAAAACATGTTTTGGGAGCCATTACTTTCCGGAGCCATGTAGGCCGGTTAAACAAAAAATGCTTCTCGGGCCCATTTGTTTAAAAAAGGGAATAAAAAACATTTGGACAAATAAAGTGAAGAGGGAGGAATACTTTTATATCTTTTCCCTCAAAGAATACCAGCAAAATTAGAATACAAACAAACTAAGAATACCAACAAACTAAATAGCAGCCAACTAAGAATACCATTTAACTAAGAATACCATTTAACTAAAAGCAGCCAACTAAGAATACCATTTAACTAAGAATACCACCAAACTAAAAGCAGCCAACTAAGAATACCATTTAACTAAGAATACCAATAAACTAACAATACCAACAAACGAAGAATACATACATCCCAAGAATACCAACAACCTAAGAATACCAACAACCTAAGATTCCTACAACCCAAGAATACCAACAAAACTAAGAATACCAATCAACTAAGAATACCAACAACCCAAGAATACCAACAACCTAAGAATACCAACAACCCAAGAATACCAACCAACTAAGAATACCAACCAACTAACAATACCAAAAACCCAAGAATACCAACAACTCATGAATGCCAAAAAACTAAGCATACCAACAACCTAAGAATACCAACAAAACTAAGAATACAACCAGCTAAGAATACCAACAACCCAAGAATACCAACCAGCTAAGAATACCAACACCAACAACCACGAATACCAACAAACTAAGAATACCAACAAACCAAGAATAACAACAAAACAAGGATGCCAACTTACACAACTGGGCGAACATTGAACTCGACGTTTTAATACAAGCCTCGGATACAAAACGACACAAGGGTTAGATTTCTCTATTTTTCATACAACACTGGCTTCCACAACAGATATCGCATGGTGAGAAATGAAATCGTATGAGTTGAGACCATTGTAACGTCATCGGCCACCATGGCGCCACAATCAAATGACATGAATAACCACTCTGCCACTGAAATTGATTATCTTCCTTTCAAACGGGCTATTTTTGTTTACGAACTGAAAAAGTTGGATTGGTTTGGTTTGGTTGGTTGGTTTGTTGTTTAACGCCGCACTCAGCAATATTCCAGCTATATGACGGCGGTCTGTAAGTAATCGAGACCAGATAATCCAGTGATTAATATCATGAGCATCGATCCTCGCAATTTGGATCGATGACATGCATTAACCAAGTCAGCGAGCCTGACCACCCGATCCCGTTAGTCGCCTTTTACGACAAGCATAGTTACATTTTACGGCAAGCATGGGTTGCTGAAGACCTATTCTAACCCGTAATGGGGAGATGAATTTGGACGATAAATAGAATCTCACCTGAGTTTTTTTCATATCACATGTATCAACACGCGTCAATTCAGGGTTGAAACTCCAAACCTAGTTTTATCAAATTATTTTTTTATTAATCGCAATATTTTGTATTGATTTCCTGTTCGACTTGGTCCTACAAAAACTCACGATTCCTTTTGAGGACATATTGCCACTACTACAAATACAACGCTATTGCTCCGAGGATTTCTCTCCAGATACGTTTGATCTTGTCATGAGTACCAGGAGATGGAGCTAACATGAACAACCCCCAACATCGTTGTTGCATCGTTGCTAACAGATACGCGTAAAACATATGCATGTGTGATAACGGATTTATCTAAAAGAAAGGTTTGAGGCAAAAAAAACGTCGCCATGGATAGATATATGAGAAACCTCATTTGCCCAAACACTGTCAACATACTTTGAGACATATTAAAAAGATAACCTTTAACAAAACTGATCATCAAGGTTGAAATGAAAGTGTCAAATGTTGTTAAAGTGAAACACAACACTAGACTCTGAGAAAATGGCATCACAAGTCAGTATCTCGTGTGTCCGCCATGTGCATTGATGACTGCCGTGCAACATGGAATGGTTGAGGCGGTTGATGAAGGCCATAGGCACTTGAGAGTTCACACTCTGAGGAACGCCTGACGCAGTTCAGCTGCAATTGTCGGCCTTGGTCGGAAGTCATTCAGCCGTCTTCGAATCTTGTCTCCCAGGTGTTCAATGGGATTTAAATCGGCACTGAGGGCAGGCCACTGCATGGGTCTGATGTCATTCTGCTGGAGGAAGTCTCTTGTTGCTCTCGCAGTGTGGGCACGGGCTTTATCATGGTGAAACTTGCGGCGTCGTGCCAAATGATGTATGGCGTGTCGTCTCAAGATTTGATCACCGACCGAGCTGCAGTGACACCATTGCCTCTCCCTGGACTGATGTTCTGGAAGACCACAGGGCCGACCCTCTGTGCAAGACCAATTCCACCCCACACCATGATGCTCGGACCACCCCACGAGTCTGCCTCAACAAGACAAGCATCCGAATAACGTTCCCCACGGCGTCCCCAGACTCTCTCTCTCTCTCTCTCTCTCTCTCTCTCTCTCTCTCTATCTCTCTCTCTCTCTCTCTCTCTCTGCCATCTGCTGTTGAGATACAGTAACGGATCTCGTCTGAGAAGAGGACTCTTCTACACTGCTGGTGGCGCCAATACTGGTGATGTGTTGCCCACTGAAGACGGTCCCGGCGATGAGGTGATGTCAGAATGGGTCATCGGTGTGGCCTGTGACAGTGGAGCGCGCTAATGTGTCGCTGGTATGTCCTCATGGTCTGTCGAGTAGTTTCAGCAGCAGTGACAAAGCGATCTTGAAGATGCTGTCGCACAATCTGACGATCCTGACGATCCTGACGTCGGGTTATGACCCTTGGCCTTCCACTACGTGGTCTGTCATCTGTAGTGTTGGTGGTCTGGTACAGTTGCTGGAGCCTCTATATGGACCTTACGTAGACTTGAAATGCATTGGTTGGTTGTTTAACGCCGCACTCAGCAATATTCCAGCTGAGTGACGGCGGTCTGTAAATAATCGAGTCTGGACCAGAGAATTCAGTGATTAATCGCGATTGGGAACGATGACATCAATCAACCAAGTCAGCGAGCCTGACCACCCGACCCGTTAGTCGTCTCTTCCTGAAATTCATTGGCTACTTGCCGTTGGGTTTATCCAGCTTGTAATCGTCAAAGGGCTTGGTGTCGCTGCTTTCTTGTCAGTCTTGGCATGTAGTAGAAATTGAATAACGAATGAATGTTATCCGATCTGGATGGATTTTTATAGGCCAAGACATGGGGGAACGCATGTGCATTTCAATTTGCACGGAGCTGACGTGCATCGGGTTACCATGGCCGTTGCCGTGATGCGTTTGAGTGATCGGTTTCATTGTCATCTGCTTTGTTTTTTTTATCATCAAATGTCATTTTTCCGGACCAGGTGATGTTAAGTTTTAGAAATTTTGACAAGAAATACACAGATATTTAAATGACAACTTTTCATGCAATGTTACTTGGGGTGACGTTTCTTTTGCGGTTCAGTATATATTAAGCACTTGGTTGTGCAAAGGTCGAACACTACTTCTCCTAAAGAAAAGTGATGTGACTGATCCCCGAAACTTTGGATGTTGGGGTTGTAAGGATCAATTACTGGTTCAAACTTACCACCGTAACCTCTCAAAGTGTTGGATAGACCACAGCAAAGCTAATGATTCTGTACCTCACAAATGATTTTTGAGGTCACTGGAATGTATTGACCTCCCCGAGCGACTGCTTGTTTTACTCAAGTCTTTATTGAATTGCTGGTCAACTCAACTTGAGATGTATTCGCAAGGGCAGATGGTGACTTCGATTCGGAACCCATTTCTATAAGAAGAGGAATATTTCAGGGCGATTCTTTTAGTCCTTCGCTTTTCTGTTTGTCACTACATCCATTAAGCCTTTTGCTTAGAAGCGAGGAATGTTATCATCCTGGACCGCCTCGGCACAGACCCCCAATACTCCTTTCTCGCCTCCTTTACATGGGTGACCTTGAACTTATTGCGAATGGAGGATGCTCACCGAAAACAGCATTGTCGACAAATGTAACATTCTTCATCTGAAACGTTGATAATCTCATGGAAGGTCAGGCCTATACGTACTTAGGGATGATGGCTAGGGACTAACTCCAGAATGCAGAGTACACATGTAGCCTTAAGAAAATCTGAAGTTCAGAGCCGAACGCTCAAAATAAAGTTACATCTCACCACCCCAACACCCTAACTCTTCCCTCAAACTCTTAGATTTACCACTCATAATGGGAGGGCGTGGTTTGATTATCGTAGAGGCTCTTCATGATAGAATTGTATTATGCACTTTTGCATATGTCTATTTGTCTGATGATCCTCTTGTGAAGCATGCCAAGACTCATGTTGACAACAAGGCATTCCACAGTTTTCTTAACGAGCCATGTATGTGGGACATTATTTCAATGTCAATGTTGTTTTTGTTGATGGTTCTGTACTGCTTGACGACACAGAAATAAGTGTCAACCAAGCGAGGTGCCATATCTCAAGGAGAGGCTATAAACGTGAGTTTATGTGCAGTGTGTTGAGAAGATCAGCAACCTCGCAGAGTCCTTCGCTTGGATGAAGTCAGCTGGCCTGAAAAATGAAAGAGAAGGCTTTCTGTTTGCTGCTCAGGGCCTGTCACTTCCAACTCGAAACCGTCAACGTGTGGGGAGTCAGTATCCGACTCCCCATTGTTCTCGGTGCCTTAGGTTCGTTGCCAGGAATACAGCCCTTCGGACAATCTGGGTAATGCAGAAGGCTTGATTGTTGGGGAGTCTTCACGTCTTCCGAAAAGGTCTTGTTGGGTTTGATTAGGCTGCGCTTCCTGGGAGAAGTCCCATTCGCTGTCTGGGCTGCGTGTAGAGGGGGGTAAGAATCCTGAGCTAATGATGAGCCTAGCCAACCTGACTGTGCCAGGATCACCCAAAACCTGTTTGCTGCATTTTATATATTTTAACACTTTTATTCTTACTACTACTACTACTACTACTACTACTACTACTACTACTACTACTACTACTACTACTTTCTAAATGTCACGCTTGCATCCCAAGTACCAAGTTGTCCCAATCTTTTGACTGACATTGGGAGGGCCCGCATACTTTTTCAGTATTTTATCAGTAGTTACTTCAAGTAGGTCGATAAAGACATGTGTTCTGTTGAGATTTCAGATCAGAAACAAAGTAATCATTGCTTGCCGAAAGATACCAGTTTTGTTAAGTGGGTGAGTGGATGCGGTCATCCCCAGACGGCGTCCATCGTAATTCACAGAATCTACCCCATCCACCCTGTCGCCAGTTTTGACAAGCATAGGGTGCTAGGGGGAAACATATTCTTACCCGCTATAAATCACTACAGTTTAGTTCGTAGTGTTGATTCACAGATGATGTATTATTTAATGTCAAAGAAAGTGACCGCCATTCCATGTTGCTATGTTACAGACGCCATGACCGCCATCACGATCACGTTGATATACACCAACGTCCTTGACGTTAGTCACGTGGGGTTGACGTCACAATTCTCTGACTGCATCCACACGTGCTACCAAGACCTCCACTGTTCGTCCTTCTTCTACGGCAACGACAAATGCTACACCAGCAAAACGTTCTCCAACGCCACGCCATTCACAGACAGCAATGATGTAAACTATTACGGATGGGGTGTTGGAGGTACGAGATATGGACGTTCTGATTGTTGTATTTGATGTATTCTAATTGTACGAGACAAAACAGGTTAAAACTAATTTTGTGAAATTGTTATTAAATCTAAGATCAAAGTGCAATCTGATCTCAAAGTGCAATCTGATCTCAAAGTACAATCTGATCTCAAACTGCAATCTGATCTCAAAGTGCAATCTGATCTCATAGTACCATCTAATCACAAATTGCAATCTGATTTCAAAGTGCAATCTGATCTCAAAATGCAACCTGATCTCAAAGTACAATCTGGTCTCAAGGTACAATCTGATCTCAAAGTACAATCTGACCCCAAAGTGCAATGTGATCTCAAAGTGCAATCTGATCTCAAAGTGCAATCTGATCTCAAAATGCAATCTGACCTCAAAGTACAGTCTGATCTCAAAGTGCAACCTGATCTCAAAGTGCAACCTGACCTCAAAATGCAACCTGATCTCAATGTACAATCTGACCTCAAAGTACAATCTGATCTCGTGATTTAAGGTACATATGAGTAGATCAGTTCGTGCAGTAGACACTACAGTAGGCAATAGACGGACCAATAGCAGACCAATAGCAGATCAATAGACAGATTAATAGCGACGAAGTGTGTTGCGTGTTATATTGATGGTTATTATTGATATTCATAAAACGTCAGGTGACTTTAGAAATTTAGGCCATCAAACAATGCTGCTGATACTTCTATATTGATCTATCGATTTTGCGTATTCAGCAAAAAGATTAAAGCACTGACTGAAGTAGACCTGTACCTCTGAAGTACTGGAGTGTCATGTATAAAGTAGTCCTCCATCATCAGGTGTTTTCAAAAATAAAAATTAAAAAGTACCATCCTTTTGAGACAAATATGCAAATTATGTTTCCGCGCAGCTTGATATATTGTTTCAGGTATAGATTACGCTGTCGTGGGTGTAAACCTGTAAATTAATCTCGACCAAAAAAGCAAGAAAACAAGAGATACGGTCGGCACAATGACACGCAGTCAACTCGGTCTCAGAGGCACGCGTCAACTCACTTCTAGAAGAACAGTCACTAGTCAGTGTAAGCTAGTCGAATAGTCACTAGTCTCTGACTGCTAGTCGGCTGGTCACTAGTCATTGCCTGCTATTCGAAAAGTCACTAGTCACTGCCTGCTATTCGAAAAGTCACTAGTCACTGACTGCTAATCGAATAGTCACTAGTCTCTGACTGCTAGTCGACTGGTCACTAGTCATTGCCTGCTATTCGAAAAGTCACTAGTCACTGCCTGCTAATCGAATAGTCACTAGTCACTGCCTGCTAGTCGAATAAACGAACAGTTACTAGTCAGTGTAAGCTAATCGAATAGTCACTAGTCACTGATTGCTAGTCGAATAGCCACTGACTGCTAGCCACTAACTGCTGGTCAAAATAGTCTCTGGCTGCTAGTCGAATAGTAACTAGTCACGGACTGCTAGTCGAATAGCCACTGACTGCTAGTCGAATAGTAACTAGTCACTGACTGCTAGTCAAATAGTCTCTGACTGCTAGTCGAATAGTCACTAGTCACTGATTGCTAGTCGAATAGCCACTGACTGCTAGTCGAATAGTAACTAGTCACTGACTGCTAGTCAAATAGTCTCTGACTGCTAGTCGAATAGTCACTAGTCACTGCAAGTCGAACAGTCCCTGACTGTTAGTCGAATAGTCACTTGTCACTGACTGCTAGTCGAATAGTCACTAGACACTGACTGCTAATCGGATGATCCCTGACTGCTAGTGGAATAGTCTCTGACTGCTAGTCGAATAGTTACTAGTCACTGACTAATAGTGAAATAGTCACTAGTCACTGCCTGCTAGTCGAAAAGTCACTAGTCACTGACTGCTTGTCGAATAGTCACTTGTCACTGACTGCTAGTCGAATAAACGAACAGTTACTAGTCAGTGTAAGCTAATCGAATAGTCACTAGTCACTGATTGCTAGTTCGAATAGCCACTGACTGCTAGTCGAATAGTAACTAGTCACTGACTGCTAATCAAATAGTCTCATATCAAATAGTGAAATAGTCACTAGTCATTGCATGCTAGTCGAATAGTCACAAGTCACTGAATGCAGGTCGAATAGTCTCTGACTGCTAGTCGAATAGTCACTAGTCACTGACTGCTGGTCGAATAGTCTCTGACTGCTAGTCGAATAGTCACTAGTCACTGACTGCTGGTCAAAATAGTCTCTGGCTGCTAGTCGAATAGTAACTAGTCACTGACTGCTGGTCGAATAGTCTCTGACTGCTAGTCGAATAGTCACCAGTCACTGACTGCTAGTCGAATAGTCACTACTCACTAACTGCTGGTAAAAATAGTCTCTGGCTGCTAGTCGAATAGTAACTAGTCACGGACTGCTAGTCGAATAGTCACTAGTCACTGACTGCTGGTCGAATAGTCTCTGACTGCTAGTCGAATAGTCACTAGTCACTGACTGCTGGTCGAATAGTCTCTGACTGCTAGTCGAATAGTCACTACTCACTAACTGCTGGTCAAAATAGTCTCTGGCTGCTAGTCGAATAGTAACTAGTCACGGACTGCTAGTCGAATAGTCACTAGTCACTGACTGCTGGTCGAATAGTCTCTGACTGCTAGTCGAATAGTCACTAGTCACTGACTGCTGGTCGAATAGTCACTGATTGCTAGTTGAATAGTAACTAGTCACTGACTGCTAGTCGAATAGTCTCTGGCTGCTAGTCGAATAGTCACTAGTCATTGCCTGCTAGTCGAATAGTCACAAGTCACTGAATGCAGGTCGAATAGTCTCTGACTGCTAGTCGAATAGTCACTAGTCACTGACTGCTGGTCGAATAGTCTCTGACTGCTAGTCGAATAGTCACTAGTCACTGACTGCTGGTCGAATAGTCTCTGACTGCTAGTCGAATAGTCACTACTCACTAACTGCTGGTCGAATAGTCTCTGGCTGCTAGTCGAATAGTCACTAGTCATTGCCTGCTAGTCGAATAGTCACAAGTCACTAAATGCAGGTCGAATAGTCTCTGACTGCTAGTCGAATAGTCACTACTCACTAACTGCTGGTCGAATAGTCTCTGGCTGCTAGTCGAATAGTCACTAGCCACCGACTGCTAGTCGAATAATCACTAGTCACTGACTGCTGGTCGAATGGTCTATGGCTGCTAGTCGAATAGTCACTAGTCACTGACTGCTAGTCGAATAGTCTCTAGTCACTGACAGCTGGTCGAATAGTCACTGACTGCTGGTCGAATAGTCTCTGCTAATCGATTTGTCACTAGTCATTGAATGCTAGTCGAATAGCCACTAGTCCCTGACTGCTGGAGGAATAGTCACTGACTGCTCATCGAATAGTCTTTTGTGCATTGCATTGAAATTGAATTCACCCGAAGCTCGAATGTATGGCATTTTTGTGAGATGAAGAGTTTTATCATGTAGGAATCTTATGGGGTAATAATATGTTGTCATTCCGTAGTTATATTCGAATTCTATAATGTGCCACGTCACCACGTGTAGGCTTGTTCCGACAACAACGTGTTAAATAGATCCGTGTGTGCATGTCACTCTTATACAACTAAAAATACACAATTTGGGTTATAAAATAGATCATAGTATATAAGGGAGTATCCATTTGATTTCTCAACAGATTTTTTAAATGAATAGTTTATTCCGATATATGCCAAAAATGAATAGTTTGTTGGCAGTGGTGAAAAGCAATGACCAGTTTGATAAAATTTTCAATTTAGTTTTCAACAAAAGTAGTTTGTTCTAAAAAAACAATTCTCCCCACCCATATAAACTGAAGTACAAAAGAAAGTACACACCCCACTATTCTGACAGTAAAAGAAGACAGGGCAAACTTTATTGTGATTGTAATGTTTAATGTCATTGTTGAGTCATTTTCAAACATGTGTAGAATGGATTTAAAGATTTGTGGCCACATAAAACTTTTCAGTTGACAATAACGTCCACAGGCGGTCACTCATCAAAAATCACACTTGTAGAAATGATGACAGTCCCAGGTATGAAGGCCAAGCGAGTGGTCTCAGTACCTCGTATGACCCCCATTTGAGTTAATGCAAGCCAGGACACGCCTTCTCGTGGAAAAGGTCAACCGTCGGATGACGTCATTAGGGATCCGCTGCCACTCTTCTCGCAGAGCCTGTTCCAGCTGTGGTATGGTGGTTGGTGGCTGTGCACGTCGTCGCAACTGTCTACCGAGATGGTCCCACAGGTGTTCAATGGGTGACAAGTCCGGAGAGCGTGACGGCCAAGGCAAAAGCTGAATGTTCTGACGGTTCAGAAAGTCCATAGTGAGTCTAGCGGTGTGTGGTGGGGCGTTATCTTGCTGAAAAAGAAACCCCTGCCTTTGCCCCTGCATGAAGGGGATCACCACCGGCTGTAACACTTGGTCCCTGTACCTCTGGGCTGTCAGGGTCTGGTGGAGAATGACCAAATCCGTCTTCTGTTCGCCGCAAATGCCTCCCCAAACCATAACGCTGCCTCCGCCAAAAGGATGAACCTGTTGGACACATGCTCCAGCCAGTCGCTCGCCTCTACGTCGGTAGACTCTCACTCTACCGTCAGCATGGTAGAGGTTGAATCGACTTTCATCGGTAAAGAGGACTCGTGACCAGTCACGACGTTGCCAGCGTCTGACCCTTCTTTCCCAGCGAAGACGGCTGATACGGTGTTGAGCGGTCAAGGTCATCCCACGGAATGGTCGATAAGCCCGGATACCGGCAGCTCGTAGTCGTCTCATGACTGTGTTCCTGCTGATGTGGTGACCTAACGCTGTCGACGCTGTTGATGCCATGGTGAGGAACCTGTTGCGCAGGTGTAATGTGCGTATGTACCGGTCTTCTGCAGGGGTCGTCACTCTCGGTCTTCCTCTTCTCGGGCGGTCGGATGTCTGGCCAGTCTGGTTGACACGACGAAGGAGTCTGATAATGGTTTGCCTGGTGCAGCCAAGGGTCCTTGCGATGTGACTGTTCGACGCCCCCACTTGGGACATTCCCACGGCTCTCTCTCGCTCCGCTGCTGTTAAACGTGGCATTTGTCTTGTGTTTTTTTCGTTGAATGTGTAATGAACGATAGAATCCACTGCCTTTTATACTGTTTCTACGCACATTGCACGTGCAAATGGAGAAAATTGCCATTTTCACAATGTGTGCTTTTGTTGCCTATCATAATGTCAAGGTTACGTTTCTGCGATATGCTCTCAATGGTTTTGTTCATTACATTACGATAGCGCCAAAAATGTAACAACTTTTTCAACCATATGCGTAATATATGATATTTTAGGGGTGTGTACTTTCTTTTGTACTTCAGTTTATATCAAATGGATGCTCCCTTCGAGTATCAGCCTATTCTGGAACAAGGGCGGTCGGGTAGCCTAGTGGTTAAAGCGTTCGCTTGTCACGCCGAAGACCCGGGTTCGATTCCCGACGTGGGTACAATGTGTGAAGCCTGGTGTCCCCCGCCGTGATATTGCTGGAATATTGCTAAAAGCGGCGTAAAACCATACTCACTCACGATTCTGGAACAGAACAATTATTGTGGAAAGGTTAACACGATGACTGCCACTTTTCCGCTCGTTGTAAGTGAAGCCACGCTCTGGTGTTCCCCGCTGTGATATTGCTGGAATATTGCTGAAAGCGGCGTAAAATCATGTTCATACTCCGCTGTTTGATGCTAAATTATTGTGGGATTGACGAAACTGCCTGCATCAGGGCTTCCTCCCACCGTAAGCAGACACGCCGTGATATAACTGAAATACTATTCAAAGCGGTGTCAAACACAATTATAACATGTTTTTTGCTTATAAGAATCAGAGGTTTCAAATCGCAATAACCATCTCCAATTGAAGCAGCGGATTTTATGGCCGCATCACTGCGTAAGCTAATATTGATTGATTGATTGTTAGAAAGTTTTATAGGTGTTCGGGCAACTAGGCCCATGTACACCTTGCCCATAATAAAGGTTTGCTAAGTACCTAGATAGTTCATAGACTAGTGAAACTGCCACACGCTTTAAAAGCACCACACACTACTTTAAGATTGGCTGACATATTCAACAGAGACCCATGGTCATCAGAGATAGCAATAGCGTTATTAGAGACATTAAAAATGGAGACTGATTTTTTTATCCTTCAAATGAAGAATGACTTCATTCCCTTGTAAATGGGATGGTTGAACCTTATTTCACTAAACGACAGTGAGTGAGTGAGTTTAGCACTACCACCTGTAAAACCAAACTGACGATCTTTACGTAGGCAGACATAACCTTCCCAACATAATCGCTGGTTAGGAGTCAAGAATGTCTCCGGAAGACAAAACATCTGGGTCAAAACTTAATACAAACTTTAAATCCTGGACCTTTAGCACTGAGTGATCTAGCATCAAGAGATCCATAAGAAGGATGGATTAAGACTTCCATTGTTGACCCTTAACCATGCTCGTCAGATCATCAGGGGACAATCTTAACCCCAAGAGGGACTGGGCAGCTGACGCTATCGTCTGAAGACCATCAGACTTGAATGCACGAGTAGTGCCAAGATTAGCAACTATACAAATAACAAAGTTGAGAAAGTCAACAGGAGAGACATTGTTAAATAGAGGTTTGCAAGATGATTCAGGCATGATGTCAACAACAGGATCAGTCTGACATTCAACTTCAAGAGTCTCAGTCTGAGTACTAGCAGTCACCATGACAGGAGAAGACACAACATCAGAAATTGTAACAACCTGAGACAGTGGTTTAGCTGCAGGAGGTGGCTTAGGGACTGCTGGAACCTGAGCGACATCAAAATCTCCACGCACCTGTCGAACAGCCTGAGAATAAGACAACTTACCCTCCACTCGGACTTTCTGAATCTGGACAGCTTCCTGGTATTTAATACAACCTTTATATGCCGCAGAGTGTGCACCACCACAGTTCTTACATTTAAGGGAACTTTCATTGCACTCCTCGTATTTGTGCTTCCCTCCACATTTAGCGCACACATGATGAGTGCTTCTACACTTAGCAGAGACATGCCCAAAGGACTGACACTTGAAGCATCGAAGAGCAGGAGGAACATATATCCGGATTGGAAATCTCTGGAAGAAAATGACAACATGATCCGGTAAAGACTGGCCAGTAAATGTAAGAAGAACAGATTTGGTGGGAACTTTATCAGGCCCACGAGTCAGACGCACAGCAGAGCACATTAGAGGTAACACAGGTTTCAACTCGTCCTCAATTTCATTCATCTCAATATCCAGATCAATACCATAGATGACTCCACGTGTTCTCATTAAGGATTCAGGCTCATGAGGGGTGACAAAATGTTCATCAAGTTCTGTGACTTGCAAAAGTGTTTTGGCAGCCTCAACGGTTTTTGCAGTGACACTAACATCTCCCCTGGCCATCCGCTTAACACTGACTATTTCTGTAGTGATCTTAGCCAAGGCTCTAGCCAAAGCACGCTGTGTCATAAGTTGACAGAGGGTCGGTGAACCATCAGCATATTCATCTACATCGGCTTTGAAGATAACAGTGGTTGATTTGACCCGAGGTGGTTCATCAAAGACAAAAGTAAGATCAGACCTTGGAGTAGGAGGAACAGTATTTGGTTGCTTGGCAACACAGGCTTTTTTAGAAGTACCATCTGGAATACGGCCGATTCGCTTCCTCCCTGAAGCAACGACTTTAAATCCTTCCTCACATTCCATTCTGTTGTCAGCCATTGTCGAGGACAATCCCCAACAACTGACTGTAACAATCAGCAAACACCAAATAGAAATTAAAAGGTTGAATGCACTCTAACACAAGAGAAATCAAAAGCCAAAGAACAAAAGAGGAAGTATCATAAACAGTCAAGTGCGCTGTATAACACTAGACAAGTTGCTGAGAAGCAAAAGACGTCCGAACTCGACGGCAGTCAAGACCGAACCTTTCTTAAGCTAATACTTGTGTTCTGAAGAAATGTCTGTTCATTAAAAATGTGCTCCAAAACGCACCCGGTTCCTATAGATCGCGCTTCACGTGCACTCGTGTTAGTTTTAAATAAAGAATCTGTTCTCCAAAACGCACCCGATGCATAACGATCGCATCGCCTGAACGCACCAACGTATGGCTGTGACTGCACGTGAAATGTGAGGGTTGTGAACAAATATAAGGCGGTAGCGCGCATCAGTTAGTTACTTGGTCATAGTTCGCTAGACAGCTGGTTAGGTAGATGGTTAGAGAGATGGTGTCAGACATGATGTTAGACAGTGTTAAGACTCCCTTAGGAGTAACTGTTAGAATTAGCATTCGTTTCTTTCATTTGAGGTTGATTCATCTTTCCTTCATATAATAACAGGTAATCACGTTTAGTTCCTTATAGATCTCCATAGTTTTATAATAGGTTATCACGTTTAGTTCCTGGTTCCATTCAAAAAAGGTAAGTCATACAAATTTAAGATTAGTTTTCATTTTAAGTTAAACCACACTCAAATATTCAGTTCCACTGCGCTGTTTATAGAAATAACTCTCCTTTCATTTTCGTAAGGTGTTTTAAAGTATCGATACGTGCTAACCTACTCGCTCATTTCAGATCTGTGTCCAGAGCCGTTTTTATACCACAAACCCACTGGTCAGTGTCTGTATGGGGAATGGGTGAACAAGCGTAACTACACGTCGGCGGTCAGTTTCTGTGACGGCGTTGGAGGTCGACTGACCGTCACGGATGAATCTTACAAAGACAAGTATTTGGCTGCTATCGGTGATGCGCGAGGTAAGCATTGTTCCGTCATATCCTGCTGTATTCCGCGTTTTGCTGAAATCTACTGAGTGCAGGAATGTACCCTTCTTGCAGAAAATCACTTTGCGTGCAGAACTGGTGCAGAGTTTTGAATTTTTCTAATTACACTGTAGAACTGCTAAATCTGGTTGTGAACGTTGAATAGGCTTACTATGCTTGTCGTAAGAGGCGACTATGCTTGTCGTAAGAGGCGACTAACGGGATCGGGGGTTAAGGCTCGCTGACTTGATTGATGCATGTCATCGTATCCCAATTGCGTGGATCGATGCTCATGATGTCAATCACAGGATTATTTGATCCAGACTCGATTATTTACAGACCGCCATCATATAGCTGGAATAGTGCTGAGTGCGGCGTTAAACAACAAACAAAACAACAACAACCAAAAAAGCTTTATGGAGAAATAGGAATCAAGAGGCGTTTGAACATGGAACAGTCAGTCGGCTCCAGCGCAAGGGTCAAACAAACAAAGCGGAAACAAACAGTCGGTATTTGAATTGTGAATTCTATTCATTAAAATCATTTCAAATGCAAATTTGAGGTGTTTGTTTGTGTTATATGGAACAAAAATTACAAATGAACTTTTTAAACATTTTTCGTTTGGAGAAATCAATATCCTGACTTCATTTTGAAGTGAAATTGATTTTTGTATCATTGCTTACGTGAATGTCGGTATGTTTACACAAGAGATCGCCAGATTCACTTCAATGAGCTATACTAGCCATGGACGTCGGTATGTTTACACAAGAGATCGCCGCATTCACTTCAATGAGCTATACTAGCCATGGACGTCGGTATGTTTACACAAGAGATCGCCAGATTCACTTCAATGAGCTATACTAGCCATGGATGGCGGTATGTTTACACAAGAGATCGCCAGATTCACTTCAATGAGCTATACTAGCCATGGATGTCGGTATGTTTACACAAGAGATCGCCAGATTCACTTCAATGAGCTATACTAGCCATGGATGTCTGTATGTTTACACAAGAGATCGCCAGATTCACTTCAATGAGCTATACTAGCCATGGATGTCGGTATATTTACACAAGAGATCGCCAGATTCACTTCAATGAGCTATACTAGCCATGGATGTCGGTATGTTTACACAAGAGATCGCCAGATTCACTTCAATGAGCTATACTAGCCATGGATGTCGGTATGTTAAAACAAGAGATCGCCAGAATCACTTCAATGAGCTATACTAGCCATGGACGTCGGTATGTTTACACAAGAGATCGCCACATTCACTTCAATGAGCTATACTTACCATGGACGTCGGATAATGTGAATATAAAACGGAACTTTGTTTCTTGTTTAAAAGTCATATTCTGACTCTGTTACTAATGGACCAGACAAACCAGTGATTAATGTTATGAGGTATGTTCCAAACGGCGGGGATATGACCACCAAGATTGATTAACCGATCAGTTTGATCTCTGAGCCTCTTACGCCTAGCATTACAGTGCTTGGGACCAATTCCTACCGGGTACCCACACGGACCGTGCCATTGGCTTAGGCTAACTTAACATATTGACACTCACACGAAACCTCTGTGTTACGAAAACATGCGAAAAAAACACAGGGCTTTTTTTGTTTTGTTTTGTGTTTAACGCTTCTTTCAGCAATAGGCCAGCTATATCACGGAGGTCTGTAAATAATCGAGTCTGGACCAGACAATCCAGTGATTGACATCATGAGCATCGATCTTCGCAATTTGGATACGATAACATGCACCAACCAAGTCAGCGAGCCTGACCATCCGATCCTGTTTGTCGCCTTTTACGACAAGCATGGGCTGCTGAAGACCAATTCTATCAGGATCTTTACAGGAAAATGTAACGGTTTCAAAACCAAGAATTACATTATTAATAACAACTATCTATAAAGAGCGGGCGGTAGGGTAGCACAATGGTAACAGTATCTTCAAGCAACACCTATGGTTTGAGTCCCCATAACGAAACTGTGAGAAGCGTATGCTTGGTGATATTGATGGTATTGCTGCTTAAAGTGGTGTAAACGATGACGAGGGTGGTACTGATGCCAATGACAACGATGATGATGAAGACGACGGTGGTGATGAAGACGACGGTGATGCCTATGACGTCGTTGATGTCGATGGCTATTAAGTCATGATGGTCAGACTGATGATGATGATTATGATGGGTAGTATAGTTATGATTGTATTTAAACTACATTTTAACTACAGTTTTGTGACGATGGTCAGATTGATCCCAATGACAACGCTGAAAACGACGAATATGATAATGGTGGTTTTAGTCGTTAACGCGGCAACATTGTGTGTTCAGTGAGGATGGCCAAACTGTTAACACTGACGACGTTGATGATGATGTTGATGACGATGTTGATGATGATGGTCTTGTTTTGGTTTGCAGTCGTTACAGCTGCTACATTGTGACGTTGATGATGACGTTGATGATGTTGTTGATGATGATGATGATGATGATGTTGATGACGTTGATGACGATGTTGATGATGACGTTGATGACGATGTTGTTGATGACGATGTTGATGATGACGTTGATGACGATGTTGATGATAATGGTCTTGTTTTGGTTTGCAGTCGTTACAGCTGCTACATTGTGACGATGATGATGACGATGATGATGATGATGACGACGATGATGATGTTGATGATGATGATGTTGATGATGACGTTGATGATGATGATGTTGATGATGACGTTGATGACGATGTTGATGATAATGGTCTTGTTTGGGTTTGCAGTCGTTACAGCTGCTACATTGTGACGATGATGATGATGTTGTTGATAATGGTGATGATGATTATGATTATGATGATGATGATGATTTTTTTTTTTATCGTTGCAGCTGCTACATTGTGGCTTGGAGGAAAGCGAGAAGGTGGCTCCATGACATGGCTGACAGGGGCGACAGTTGGGCCGTTCACCAACTGGGAGGCGGATCTGTCTTACAGAGTGGAAGACTGTATGATTATGTCACGGGTCTCCCACAACTGGAGGACATATAACTGTAGCGCAGAGTTCAGATTCATGTGTGAAAAGATCATCCCGTCAGCTAATAAACCCTGCGGGATACTGACGACGTTGTAGTCAAGACTGGGTATTGTTGTTTAACTGGTCACACAACTGGGTTGCGAGAGAAACCGAAACGACGGGTTGTGATAATGCTCCCCTTTAAGTCCCTCGCAGCAAATGACGAAAAATAAAGTTACAGAAAACTTGTTAAAAAGGAATTTGACACGTTCTTATGGCTTAAAAAGTATGTTTTCTTTCTTATTCTTGCAATTTATTACGATCATAAATGTGGATAAAATGAGTGGTAAAAGTCGTTTTTCAAGAGGACGTCTAGTTATGAACAATTACACACATTAGATGTATGACGTGATTATGTTCAAATTAAAGTTTAACGTTTAACATTTTTGGAAGGACTAAACAAGTCATTCCAACCTCACTCGCCTCAAGGGGGCACGGGTGGCCCAGTCGCCTAAGGTTCCGCAATTCGCTGTGCAGAGTTGCGTCCCTTGGGAACGCCAGAAACCTATGATTGTGGGTTCGAATCCCGGTTCACCCTTCTTATGTTTCTAGGTTTGTCAGCACCATACCCGTGCTCGTGGGTTTCACCGAAGTGGTAAACGTCTTAGACCTGCATCACTTCGGGCTTTCCTCCCACATTAAGCTGACACACCGCGATGTAACTGGAATAATGTTAAAAGCGGCGTTAAACACAATTCACCAACTCACTCGCCCACTCGCCTCAGCAAAACGTTGTATGGTCATGTCGTCTTGTACCAAGATTCCGGGTAAGATTTGTCCTAAGAAGCGGCGAACTTATGATGTCAGTCACTGTATTGTGTGGTCCCGCCTCGATTATTTACAGACCGCCGTCACGTTGTAGCTGGAATGTTGCTGAGTGCGGCGTTAAACAAACAAACAAACAAATCATGCAGTCGAACCCATGTGAAAGAACGTCTAATATTAATTCATACGAACGCTTTTTATAACAATCGTAACGATTTCTAAAATATGCATATTTCTTTTAAATACTGATTCTTTCAGCCAAAACAGTTCTTATCATTCTGAAGTTTGAAGAAATTATTTGCTTAACAGTTACTATTTAGGAATATATCGATTTGATATATAATTCCAATAACATTCACAACACGAGATGAAATGGTAATTTGTCTCTTGCCAATCAGAATATTTGTTGATTGTTTCATAGTACCAAATATCGCCCAAATCACTGGAAGATTTAGAATTTGAAATTTGAAAAAAATGAATTCGTTTCATGCATCCTTGATTATCAAGAATATTATAAATAATTTCGATTGTGCTAATTAACCTGGAACAATTTACCATCAACGCTTTATTCCGGAAGTGACGTCACCATCTTTATCTCTCTTATCACTAGTTTGGCACAGGGGGCAAGGGTGGCCAAGTCGTATAAGGCGCCAACATTTGCTGTGCAGAGTTGCGTCCCTTGGGTACGCCAGAAGCTTATGATTGTGGGTTCGAATCCCGGTTTACCCTGATATTGTTTCTAGGTTTGTCATCACCACCGTTGGTTTCACCAAAGAGGTAAACATCTGAGACCTGCATCACTTCGGGCTTTCCTCCACATCAAACTGACACGTTCTGATATAACTGAAATACTGTTCAAGCTGGCCTTAAATCCCCCTCACTCACTCACTGTGTTGAAGAAAATGACGCGGAGCTTTGTTTGTTTGGGCTTTTCTTGTTTAGACTAAAATACTGCTCACCCAACTCACTATCTAATTTGGCACACCTTTGCTCGCTCATGACTATTTGACTGGGCAACTATTCTTGCAGGAATATTGCTTACCATGATCTTAAAACAAAAACAACATCAACAACAACAACACTCACTCTAATCCACCAAATTTTCGGATTAGATGCCAGACTGTCAGTCTCTTAAGAGTTAACAAACAAATCCAGTGTAAAAATACTCTATTTTTCAGCTAACCCTTTCTACGCCCCCCCCCCCCCCCCCCCCCCCCTTACCTGGCTACCCCCCTCCAACCTGACTGTTCTTCATCCCAATGTCAGTACTTCATATATGTCCACACAACTACATAGATACATTTAATATTTATTTATATTTTCATCTTCCCACGGCAAGGGAGTTAACTGAATGTAAACATCCACTTTCCATCCTTGCCGAACTGGCATTTCTGGGCTCTATCATAGCGCCACCCGTGGATATGGTTTAAACATATTTATTTTCACAAAAGGATGCCAAGCTAGATGTGTATATATAATAAATATATTTGCAGTTTATATTAAACAATCATTTAACTGAAAATCTGCCAGTTTTTAATATAAAGTGTTTAATATAAAGAATCTTATATTAGCACCAGTGGATATTACGAGTTATGTCCCTTCTATGTCCCTCCCATTGACCAATCATATTCCACCTCTCATGTCACTTGCATTTGCTTCGAACAAAATGGCGGCGCCAAGTCAAGACGATATGATCGATAATTGATTAACAAGATCTATACTGTAATAAATCAGGTCTTACTTCTCGATGTGCATCAATCAGGTAAACACCTTAATTAAAAACATGAACAGATTTGGAAAATATCTGTGGTAGCTAAGTTTGCAAATCATGCAATCGACCGAAATCTCGTTAGTCCAGCCAAAATATTACTCCATAATACCAGCCTAGTTTGGCAGGGGAGGAAACTGGACTTTTATAGTCAGTTAACTCTCTTGCCCCGCGAAGATGTTACATTTGAGGCTTAGCGTGGGCTAATATTCACCATCAGTCAATTCTGACAATGTCATCAATCCAGGGAAGGACTTGGCGTGTCCAGTGGGTTATCAGACAAAGTCCTTGACCAGTGTGTGCAGAAAAGGCACTCCATGATGACAGCTGTGAAAAATGTGTGCATAATGCCATTTCTTAGTTGTTGACTTGTGTCCTAATATTTAGACATGAAATAAAGATTGTAAACCTCATGACTATTATTTTAGTAAATATTCGTGTCTCATAGTATTGCTATTACCACCATCATCATCATCATCATCATCATCTTTATAAATATTGTCTTCGGCAACCCATACTTGCTGTAAAAGGCGACTGTGCTTGTCGTAAAAGGCGACTGACGGGATCGGGGGGTCTGACTTGGTTGATGCATGTCATCAATCCCAATTGCGTGGAGCGATGCTCATGATATCAATCACTGGATTGTCTGGTCCAGACTCGATTATTTACAGACCGCCGTCATATAGCTGGAATATTGCTGAGTGAGGCATTAAACAACAAACCAACCAACCAACGTTATTATTATTATTATTGTTGTTGTTGTTGTTGTTGTGCATACATGACGTGACGTAGATGAGTCAATAATGTCCCTTCACTTTCTGCTTATCAGGATATCATTGTAATTTCTTTATCGAATTGTTATCACCCACATGTAACTGTTTTCTATATATTGATGCTAACTTTAAATAATGACATTTAAGGTCTATATTGTGTTGCCGATAGAGTTGGGTAGTTGGTCATCACCATCATTGTATAGACAGGAAGAAATTGAGAAACTTGTGAAGATCAGGATAGAATAGGTCTTCAGCAGCCCATGCTTACTTGAAGATACTGTTACCACTGAGCCACCCTACCGCCCGCTGTTTATGGGATAGTTATCATGGGCGGATACAGAGGGGGGTGCGGGGGGTATATAAATTACCACCAAAGACAATAAATAGATCTTAATTGTGCACCCCCCCCTTTTCAAAAAAGCTGTATCCGCCCATGGTTATTATTAATAATGTAATTCCTGGTATTAAAACCTTTATATTAAAATTTTACAAAACCTCTGATTCCTGTGAAGATCCTGATAGAATTGGTCTTCAGCAGCCGATGCGGGATCGAATGGTCAGGCTTGACTCATCGTATCCCATTTGCGTAGATCGATGCTCATGATGTCAATCACTGGATTGTCTGGTCCAGACTCGATTATTTACAGACCGCCGTCATATAGCTGGAATATTGCTGAGTGCAGCATTAAACAGCAAAGAAACACAAAAAAGCCCTGTGGTTTTTTACCCATGTTTTCTGAGTGTCAATATGTTAAGTTAGCCTAAACCAATGGCACGGTCCGTGTGGGTAGCCGGTTTGAATTGTGCGGCTTTAAACAACAAATAAAACAACAGCAAAAACAAATTTATGGAGGAATAGACGAGAAGGAATCAAGAGGAGTTTGAACAGTCGCCTCAAGCGCAAGGGTCAATCGATCATCTGCAACTATGTATATTGAATTCCATGTAAATACTGTATATTTATGTGTGTATATTTATAGAATATATATCTGAACGTCATGTCATGTTAGTCACCGATCATTGCTATAAACCAAGTTGAACTCCCTGTAACAGATGTCGACAACAATTACGTCCGCAAATTTAAGTAATGGGGCCTTTGTTCACAGGATGGCGACCTTTGTGCCTCCCGTGTGCGACCATAAAATTTGCCTGGTCGACCTTGGAGGCTCAAAGGAGGCGGAATGGTTGCCTAGGTCGTTCCAAGGTGGTACACGGGAGGTTCAGACATCGCCATGGACGCCATGGTCGCCGTGAATTTTTGAACATGTTCAAAACAGTCGCACAAAGGTCGCCGAGGACGTTGGTTGCTCAAAGGTGGCTCAAAGGAGACAGAAGGGAGGCACAAGCATTGCCGTTGTTGCAGAATGAAGGCACAGTGGTCGCCCAATGGTCGCCAGGTAATAGATGCGTGCTGCTGCAAATTTCCCCGTCAATCTGGGCGATGCTTCTGCCTCTCTTGTCCCTCCTTTGGGCGTGCATTGATCGATGACTGTGGCGACCGCCGTGCCCCCATTCAGCGACCACGGCAACCCTTGAGACACCATGGCAATGCTTCTGCCTCTTTTCTACCTCCTTTGAGCTACCTGTAGTGCCTCCTCAGCCTGCCTATAAATAGAAGGCTTGTACCTGCAGTGTTTCATTGATGTTGCAGACGCTTGCGTAGTTACAGAGCAACATGATTTTCAGGGTTTAGGCGACCATTAAGCGTCTTTCCCAGTTTTTGATCGCTCAAGCTGTCACCCGAATTTATCTGACCGACATTCAAGATCCGGAGTAGATAGGTCTTCAGCAATCCATGCTTGCCGTAAAAGAGGCGAACGGGATCGGGTGGTCAGGCTCGCTGACTTGGTTGATGCATGTCATGGTATTCCTATTTCGTGGATCAATGCTCATAATATCAACCACTGGATTGTCTGGTCAGACTCGATTATTTATCACCGTCATACAGTTGGAATATTGCTGAGTGCGGCGTTAAACAAACAAACAAACAAACAAAACAAACAAATCATGCAGTCTAACACATGTACAAGAACAACGTCTAATATTGATTCACATGAACGCTTTGTAAAACAATCGTAACGATTTCTAAAATATGCTATTTTTTAAAAGTAATACTGATTCTTTGAGCCAAAACAGTTCTGATCATTCTGAATTTTGAAGAAATGATTTCCTTAACAGTTACTATTTGGGACTATATCGATTTAATATATAATTCCAATGACAATAACACGTGATGAAATAATATTTTGACTCTTGCCAATCAGAAGTGCGTTAAACAACAAACAAACAAGCAAACAAATAAACAAACAAACATTCTACCTTGGAATCAGCGAAGATAACTTAAACTTTCGCCGCATACTCAAATATACATATAAGGATGCTTGTGTAGAATTCATTCATCCTCGTTTGACATTTCCAGCCACAATAAACCGATTGATAATGTATTTGTCCCTGTGTCATATAGACGGGGTAATCTACGCTGAAATCATCAGTCATTAGTAGATGTTAATAGCAGCTAATTTGGGTGACATTTATTTCAATTAACGCTAGCGTGGCGTTACGACTCGCGGACAGGGTTGTTGATTTCACCATAAATCATGTCAATTACATGCCCACTCAGACAGATTATGCGAGTGATATCAGCATTAGGTTGTTCATGTCAGAGTGGCCGAGTTATTTGTTATCACGAAATCATGCCTACACACATCACAGTCACGCATGGTATAGCAGTGGGGTAGCCTAGTGGTTAAAGCGTCGGCTTGTCCCTTCGAAGACCCTGGTTTGCAGAACTAACGTGGGTCTTGTGTTCCCAAATGCTCTTCAGCAATATTACAGCCGGTCTGTTAATATTCGAGTCAGGTCTAGACAAACCATTGATTGAAATCGTGAACAGACCCTCGAAGATCCGGGGTAGAAAATCACTTTGCGTGCAGAACTCGTGCAGAATTTTGATTTTTTTTCTAATTACACTGTAGAACAGCGAAAGCTTGTTTAAAACGTGTGAACGTTGAATAGGCTTACTGAAACGAACAGGCCTGTGAAGATCCAGGGTAGAATATGTCTTCAGCAACCCATGCTTGCTGTAAAAGGCGACTGTGCTTGTCGTAAAAGGCGACTAACCGGATCGGATGGTCAGGCTCGCTGACTTGGTTGATGCATGTCATCGATCCCAATTGCGTGGATCGATGGTGATGATTTCAATCACTGGATTGTCTGGTCCAGACTCGATTATTTACAGACCGCCGTCATATAGCTGGAATATTGCTGAGTGCGGCGTTAAACAACAAACAAACAAACAAACAACCATCGTGAACATCGTCCGTGTAAGACATACAATCAACCAAGTCATCGAGCCTGTCCACCCGATCCATTAAAATTTTCGTGTAATAAATACAGGTTGATGTGAAACAAGTTTAACCCAGAATATACACGGTGTATAGAGCTGGTATAGAATGTAGGTGGCGGAGAGTAGCTGGATGGGTGACCGCAGCTTGACTCCTGAGAGTTTCTAGGGTTTCGATCCAGCCCCACTCTGAAGCACATGTGGCACATGTGATGTCTCCTTGAGCTGGTGACTTTGATCGCTATGTGCCTCTGTTCACCTGGCATTGAACACTCCTAACAGGCAACTTGGGTCGTATACTCCCCAGGGAGTTGAGAATAAAAATCGTGTACACACTGATCCATTGACCGAGGTAATAATGTAGCGCTTTGAGCTTGTTATAGGGTGTGAATTTGGCCCATTATAACTATGCACATTATTCTGTACAGATTAAAATAAAAAATGCAGTAAAGAGGGTTTGGGTGATCCTTGCATAGTCTAGCTGGTGAGGCTCATCATCAGCTCAGGGCCCTTGCCCCCTCTACACGCAGCCCAGACAGCGAATGGGACTTCTCCCAGGAAGCGCTGCCTAGTCAAACACACCCAGAACGTTTCGGAGAATGTGAAGACTCCCCAACACTGGAGCCTTCTTCATTACCCAGATTGTCAGAAGGGCTGTATTCCTGGTAGCAAACCCAGGTACTCCGCCAATGTCGGTCAACAGAATGGGAGGTACCAAAACTAAGGCACCAAGGACAATCTGGAGTCGGACAACTTGGTACTTGGGATGCAAGGGTGACATTTCGAAAGCGAGGTCCGCATATTTGCCTGTTTTCCCGAATCTTGTCAATCACATTAGTGTCAAAAGGGACAGAAAATTCAATAATACACTCTTCAGAAAAAGAAACGCACAAGAAGTATGTAGTTCATTGAACCCAACTACACAAAAAGCCGGTATATATGTGGATATATGTCATTGGAAAATGTTGGTGGACCGATATTCGACAAACGGTGCGTCAAAACGCAGCCATTGTCGATTTGCAATCTCTTAAACGGCATTGTTTTCACACATGTTCAAAAAATGGCATGGAGGAAAACAGTAAAGCAAAATGCACGTGCAAGTTATGGCATCGTAACTCGTGGTAGTGGCTATAAAAAGACAAGCATAAGTCAATGATTTGCATTTCAATTGTCAACATTTTTCAAGCTCCAGTTTCTCAAATTCCAAAGCTGTAAGGTATGGTACCAACGCAAGCGTCGCTGTCGATGGATCTGTTGCAAAACAGGGACAATAACTGGTCTTCTGGGTCGGATTCCAGCCTCGCGAAGATGGTTCCTGACAGTCTGGTCCGATATCCTCCTCAAACCAGAGATGCGTCCTGCAGTATCCAAAGCTGTTGCATTGCGATGACGTAGGTGGAACAGTCGAATGTAGCGATCCCGTGCAGGGGTGGTAACTCTTGGTCGTCAGGTTCTCGGACGGTCTGCAGTGGAATTGAACTGTGTGTATCGGTCACAAAGGCGGCAAATGGTGTTGTGGTGGACGTTGAAGTGGCGTGCAACAGAAGACTGCGATTCCCGTCTTTGGATACGTCCTATGGCGATGTTCCGATCGGCAGCGCTTAGTCTCGGCATTTTCGAACTTGACAATTGAATGACATGCTTGACAGCTTATGCTTGCCTTTTTCTAGCCACTACTACGAGTTACGAATGCCATAACTTGCACGTGCCATGTGAGCGAGTATGGTTTTACGCCGCTTTCAGCAATACTCCAGCAATATCACGGCGGGGGACACCAGAAATGGGCTTCACACATTGTACCCATGTGAGGAATAGAACCCGGGTCTTCGACGTGACGAGCGAACGCTTTAACCACTAGGCTACCCGACCGCCCCCTGAACAAGTGTGAAAACAATGCCGTTTAAGACATTGCAAATCGACAATGTCTGCGTTTTGAGTCACCGTTTGTCGAATATCAGTCCACCAACATTTTCCAATAACTACCGGTTTTTTTGTTTAGTCAGGTTCAGTGAACTACATACTACCTGTGCGTTTCATTTTTTGAAGAGTGTATTCCAGTTATATCACTATAACTACGGGTGGCCCAGTGACATAATACACCCCCACACCCCCACACCCCACCCACACCACCACCCCCACCCCCACCTCCACCCCCACATCCCACCCACCCACACACTCACACATCAATGGAACTCAATTACAGCATAGCAATAATACATCTCATCCTACAATACAAACGTTGAAATTCTCGGTAAAAAGTGAAAATGGTCTGTGAGAGAAAGTAAATATTTTTCAGCAATATTTCATCCATAATGCGAAAAGAACAAACACATATTCATTAATACCCTTCTCAATAAAACGAAACAATACAGTGATACTAAACATGAAACAAAACCATGAAACTAAATAAATCATTCGGACATTTTTTTTCACTTCACTTCTTTTCACTTCACTTCACGCCTTTACTTTATATCACTTCACATCACATCACATCACTTCACTTAATTTACATCACTTGTCTTCACTTCACATCACTTCACTTCACTTATATCACTTCACATCACTTTACTTTATATCAATTCACATCACATCACATCACATCATATCGCATCACTTCAATTTAATTTACATCACTTGTCTTCACCTTACATCACTTTACTTTACTTTACATCACTTCACTTTACTTCACTTTTTTTTTTTCTTCATTACTAAATTATTATTTTTAAAATTTATTTTAGCTTTGGGATATAAGCAAACACGTGTCCCAAGCCAGCATCACATTTTAATCTGCAAGTTAAAAAAAGGTCGACATTTCGATCAGCATAAACAACGCGAAACTAATTACGAAATGACATATCTCATGATCTGTCACCGTCAACCATCCCAGATGCTCGACCGCCCGGGGACCTCATTGTTGGATTCGTGTTCTGAGCGACGCAATTATATCAGTAATACATCTTAATTGCAAGGAAAGTTCTAATTGGTCGTGGGCATCGGACGCTAGTTGGCGTTGGTCGGAGGTGTATAAATTCCCTCTCGGTTCCTGGTCTGGTCATTGCCGGTGTTTCCATTCTGACGATCTGACGAACACACAACAATGAAGGTTCTGTGTATCCTCCTTGTCGTAGTCGGAGCGGGTGAGTTCATTCTTCTCGTTTTCTTACTTCACAGGGATTTCGGGGGCACGGGTGGCCCAGTCGTCTAAGTCGCCGCGATTCGCCTTGCAGAGTTGCGTCCCTTGGACACGCCAGAAACCTATGATTGTGGGTTCGAATCCCGGTTCGCCAAGATTGTGTTTCTAGGTTTGTCAGCACCTTACCGTGCTCGTGGGTTTCACCGAAGGGGTAAACGTCTGAGACCTGCATCACTTTGGGCTTTCCTCCCACATTAGGCTTACACGCCGCGATATAACTGAAATACTGTTAAAAGCGGCGTTAAACCCAACTCACTCACTCACTCACAGGGATTTCCTCAAGATGATTTAGGGCTGTGGGTAGCCTAGTGGTTAAAGCGTTCGCTCATGACGCCGAAGGTCCGGGTTTGATTCCCCACATGGTACAATGCGTGAAGCCCATTTCTGGTATTGCTGGAGTATTGCTGAAGCGACGTAAAACCCTACTCACTCGCTAAATATGAATGTTTAGTATATAGTTTATATTCAGCGATATATAAGACCCATGACGACAGCCTATATAAGTGTGTATATGTGATACTAATGGGTTTATGTTACTCGACAGCCGTGTGCGAAGAGGCAGGCAAGCTGGCCCGACGGCAAGAGGAGTATGTCTGCCCCCCAACAGAACAATCCTTCGGTTACATGAGCTTCTGTGCCTGGGATCCCTGCGAGATGTTTGCTGATGAGCCTTGTGCTGACGTCCCTGGCGCTGTCTGCAAGTAAGTACCTGCATGTGCTGGTTGTGTTTGTGTCAGATCGTACCCAAACAACGCGGGTAACAGAAATGCTAGTTACTTGTAACATGTGTCGATACAACAACCTCAGTCAAAGACACTGAAACTTACATTTTAAAAATACGTTTAACAAGTCTAAAATAGCAGTAATTAATTCCAAAGTACGTGAAGAGTTACTTTGGTGTCTACTTTCACAACTTTGGAGTTACAATCAAGCAAGCTTTCTCTGGGAATAATTGAAAGAGCGTTACACGACTCTTGCTTAAAAGTTGTTTGATCAGGGTTTCACCGTTCGAGGCCTCGGTAAAACTTTCACAACGTTTTATGGTTTGAGAACATTTCTAATTTGATGCATCAGTGACAAAAAATATGTCAATACAATCCCTATTTTGACTTGTAAACACATGCTTATAATATACAATGAAATCATGGAGAGAAACATTGTCGCTTTGTTCACATGCAGCATTATTCGATATTTCCGTCTGATGTTAAAGGGGATCTCCATTAGGGCCAGGTTGCATATAAAATATAAAATATTAAAAAGAGTGATGGTGAATAGCCGTTGCCAAATCCTCGTGTGATTAAAGTCGTTTTATGTCACCATTGTTTGGCTGTTAATTCTGTCCATCACCGAGCAATTTGTAATATTCGCTAGTATTGTAAACATCCACTGGTAGCTATGTTAGTGATGATGTGAGTCCTGATAGGCTTTGATATTGGAGGCTTTGTACTGTACGTCCTAATGATCAACAATAGGGGTCACGTCACGTCACGTCACGTCACGTCACGTCACGTCACGTCACGTCACGTCAACCCACCTCGCCTCGCCTTGCCTCGCCTCGCTTCACCGCACCGCACCGCACCGCGCCGCACCGCGCCGCACCGCACCGCACCCCGCCGCACCGCGCCACACCACACCGCACCCCGCCGCACCGCACCGCACCGCACCGCACCGCACCGCACCGCACCGCATCGCACCCCGCCACAACTAACCTCACCTCAACTCAATTCAACTCAACCCGCCTCTAAATCACAAATATCTTTGTTTCAGATTCGACGTGTGTCCCAACCATAACTGTATTCCCATGTTCTTTGTGGACAAGCACTGGGTGGAATGCGAAGACACCGTCTATCGAGAGTACTGAGTCTAACACATCGTCTCTATGTTCCACATATTACAAAGGCTGATATTTTCTTGGTGTTGTATACATACTTTCCATATATATACGTGTAATTTATGTCATATTTCTAATAAAGTGTATAGATTGTTTATCTTGTATTTGCTTTATATGTTTCATATTTGAAGGATTAACCTTATGATCCAACCTTGTTTCTAGTTTTGTTTAATTCATGGATAGATGCTGGATTGAATGGTGTAGTCGTGTGGCTTTAGTTATTTTTTCATATCATTTTCACCACTGTTTTGCCTTTGACCATCTTCATTGGGCACACATTTAGTACTGTAAACAACGTACGACCATCGTCAGACCAGCCTCAATAGAAAACAATCGTATATAAAAAGAGTATGGTTATTTGACATTATAAGTTGTCAACTGATCGCAAGGCGTATATGTTGTGATGTACCCTGTGTGTGATCCTCTGTACTCCCACCCGTCAGGCTCACACACAGGGTACATCACACCTTATGCCCCAAGGGATCGACTGACAACGAATTTATCTTGCCGATATCCAGTCGGAATATATGTCCGAAGTTTTACCGAGTAAAGCGCTTTGATTCAGCCATTTTGACAGCTAACATACGAAGCATAAAAAACCGAGTGACTTCCCTTTACCTAATGCAGCGGATAAACATCGGTTCATTTCACCTCAACGATACTTATGCGAGATAAGCAAGTTACAAGATGTGTTCCGTTTGATTTCTCATTATATGGAAAATAATTGCCCTCTCATTAACCAGAGGGAAGTATTTTAATGTAAGGTGGGGTAATGGTTTTTTTTTAACTCCGTACTAGTAATATTACAGATAATTGACGGTAGTCTCTAAATAATCGAGTCTTGATCAGACAACCCAGTGATTGACATCATGAACATTGATCTACGCATCCCGTTAGTCCTCTCTTACGACAGGCATAGGTTGCTGAAGACCAATTCTAACCCAGATCATCACGGGCCAGTTATTTGACACGGGAACATAGACTAGGTCGGGTGAAGTTTAATAATTCAGTCATACAAAATCCAAGTTATTTCAACAGGAAGCTTTAATGCTCCGTAACGATATTATCCTTTAGCAACGAAGTCAAAATACGACCTCACAACAACCCTGGTTTATCTTACATTGAAGAACGGAGACTAGAGTGGTTGGAATAGTTACAAAAAAAACACAGAAAATTATAATAAGGTGATAAGGCATGGCACTTTTCGATGAATATAAAACGCCGTCACCAGAGAATATAACCACGCCGAGCTCGGTTAAAACAAGAACTGCAGTTAGATCCGCTATCTGTCGTAGATCTCCTTAAGCCAAGAGATGCAATAGCGAAGGCCAAACTAACTCTATTTCTGAGAGATGGACAGCTACTCGAACGAATATAAACAGAGCAGCCAAAGATAAAAATGAAATTATATCAATATACGAAAACAGAAATCATATCAATACGAAAACAGAAATTCTGCGAATACCAAACTCACAATAGATATGTGTACCCTACTCACACACAGGAATCTCAAAGAGGGACAGGTCAGACGAAATTGCAACAACAACAACAACAACAACAACAACAACAACAACATAACCAGTCTCGATTATCTGCCGAAACAGATTCAGAACAGAGATCCTTCTGTCATGTAATAAAAACTTTATTTTATTGAAAAAAATTAAAAGATTATTTAAATCAATACAATTTCCAATTGGGTTGATGTCATTACCTTTAATCGATTGGCGTTTATTTTTTTAAGAGCATTCGCTTGTTTCTACAACGGGTGATAATAACCTCGAGTTAGTTTGGTTCGAAATCGTAAAACAGATTGGTATGAATTTAGTGATGAGATACTGTATTTATCTGAAAATATAAAATGGATATGTCACTGCAGTAAAATAACACTTGACGTCGGTTTAAGAGGCCCAACTCAATCCACGGCTTAAATGAGATAAATCCAGAGTGTTTTAAGCCTTGGCTCTGATCATATTCCTTGGCTTTGGCCGCTCCATCCCACTTTAAGTCTGCCTCAGTGACACTATTTTAGAGAAAGATGAAGATTAGAATTATTTTTTTAAAAAAAAGAGCTTTTTTTTTTTTATAGTAAAATAACATGTTTATCTCGTCACCTGACAAAGTTGACCATTTTTATAAGAAAATACTTATAGATTCTTTATGGTTAAATTGTCAAGGTGAATATCATTAGCAGTATGGAGGACAAGCATGCAACAGGACTTGACGTTGAGCTACTCCCACCCACTCTTCCCCAATAGGCCACTTGTGTTTGCTATTTAACATATAGTACATGGGTGTCCCGCAAAGAGGAAATTAAGTCACTTGATGACATTATTTAACACTCAAGCCATGTAATTATCGTCCTATTTCATCAATTAGCAGTTTATGTAAATTATTGGAACGCATTTCTATAATTACAGTCAACAGTTTTTAATCAGGGCAAATAAAATGTGCCTTGCATATGTCATTGATAATTTTGGGAGACATATCACGTTTGAGTCTTTGCACTCATTAAATTTTTTGTTGCAACAAGAACTTCAGTAATTTCATTTTTTCGTCGACCATTTGGCAGCCATCCTGGATTTAAAATGACGACATTTTTTACTATATTCAATATTTAAACGTCTTTATTTAATTCGGAACAATTGTGGATGAAGAAGTTTGTGATATATCAAGATGACGGTGATGGAGTTTCAGATAGCCTGATTGTGACGGTATCAGATGACCTTGCAAAATGAATATGACTTTTTAACTCATTGAGGTGTAAATATTAAAGTCCATGGTCTATGTAAATAAAATACAGAATTTCTTGTTCATATCAGCATGTAATTAATTATTTCAGTGCATGTAGTATTACCCCTATCTTAATGTGGTATGTCATCATCGAGGCCGTTGAAACTTTTTTCAAATAAAAAATCAGTTTTTCTATCCTGTCACAGGAGGCAATAATACGTGTCGAGTGGGATAGACACAAATCAGTATGATATCGTGGGGAAAAGAGCCACCGTGATGCGTCTGCAAGTATCCCAGTTCATGGTTTACTTGTGACTAAAATAAGAGGCTTCAGCATGCAACCTTGACGTATCCCAAATAGGAAATTGTTATGTTTTAAATTATCAATAATGGATGGCATGAATATAAGTATACAATTTATCCAAATATCGATGTAGCGTTTTCCCATCTTTTTGGTTTAATCTGGGGTTGTTTTACGCCGCATTTGTCAAACTTCCACCTCCATCCATGTCCTTCAAATGATAAAGTCTGGGCTTGACAAACCTGTGATTGATATTATGAGCAACGAGCCACGCGTGACCGAGCTTGACTACCTGATCAGTTAAGTATTTTCCTTCGGCCAGCATATAGGATGCTGCGGAATAATTCTAACCCGGAATTACCATGGCAACAGTAACATTATAATTGATGAAGATACTGTGTCACGTGTGTGATCAGAGGCCCTCTACTAAATACGACCGCATCCGTGGTCTAGTGGTAGAGCGTCCGCCCGGAGAGCCCCCGGCCGCGTCATACCAAAAGACGTTAAAAGATGGTACTTGTTGTTACCCTGTCTGGCGCTCGGCATTAAGGGGCTAAAACAAGGACTGGTCGGCTCGGAGTCAGTATACTGTGTCTGAGTGGGGTATTCATGTTAAACTGCGGCATGGTATCTCAGTGGGCTAGCACTATAATTCGGCATCAGTCCGGACTAGTACAAGCAGACTCACACACACTAACACGTGCATGCTATATAAGTGCAATAATCTTGGACGCGACGTTAAACCCAATTTCACCTCACCTCACCTCTTCAAAATACATATTCTTGATCAGAAAATAGATTAGCCTTCTACACCTGTTTTTATTAATTAGGGGCATTGGTGGCCTAATCGTCTCACGCGCCGCAATTTGCTGTGCAGAGTTGCGTCCCTTGGACACACCAGGAACTTATTATTGTGGGTTCGAATTCCGGTTCGCGTCGATTATGTTTCTAGGATTGTCAGGACCATACCCTCGCTCGTGGGTTTCATCAAAGTGGTAAACGTCTGAGACCTGCATCACTTCGTCTTCGACCTGAAATACTGTTCAAAATGGTTTTAAACCAACTTCCTTCACTGATTCAAAACCGGCAGATGTTTACCAATAAATTTGGTTTCCCCAAAGACGAAAAAGGTGTCACATGTAAAAAGTATTATAGGCAATATAGATCAAGAACTTTTACCTCTCAAGCACAACCATGTAAGTACTCTATTGAGATTTATATACTGCAACTTTATCTTGCTATTCAATCGGGAAGATGAAATTAAACCAAACACTCACTCACTCACTTAAGCAAATACTACGTATCCTAGCAGGCTAAACAAAAATATCTTATATTTCACAATTAGTCATTGAAATTAAAGTTAAAACTTTTAGACCCAGAAAAGTGTAATGAACATATTTCAGTGAAGAAATCATACGAACGAGAAAGGTGAAGAGTTAATGAGATAATGTTTTCTTTTTATTGTAATACAATGTAGGGTTTCTTGAGTTAATAAAATGTGCTTACTGTGTGATTAAATCAGATTCTGTTGTGATATTATAAGAGTTATTAATAAAGTAATAATATATATTCGGTTAAATAACGATCTTCAAACGATGACCCTTCCTTTGGGAGGTGGGGTTAGTGATATGGGGTTTGACGTTCATGGTTCTCGCACTTATTGCACAATATTATTGTACTAGTTTGGACTAAGGCCGGTTTATAGTGCTAGCCCACTGAGATACCATGCCGCAGTTGAACATGAATACCCCACTCAGACACAGTATACTGACTCAGAGCCGATAGTCCTTGTTTTAGTTTCTGAATGCCGAACGCCAGACAGGGTAACAACAAGTACCATCTTTTAAAGTATTTTGGTATGACGCGGTATCCACCACTAAGCCAAGAAGGCATCCCCCAACTTCGAAAGTTGTAAGTTTACTCCTGTTCTCTATAAAGTGGTAATAATAACTGAATGAAATGCATTTGTCAAATGGAACACCCTACCGACGAGAATAACAAACTCATTATAATTTCCTCAACGATAATTTCACAACAGGAATTAAATTGAACTAATCATAAACATAAACACCACTAATAAACCATAACCTTCAGATGCCACAAATGTGGCATTTGAGTCCCACTGATTTTAAACGAAGGGAAATTTACCGTTATAACCATCCAAACAAGAGCCCTGAACCAATGAATTTAATCAATTATATCTTAAAGTTCAAACACATAGTCCATGTCAATGCCAAACACATTTTAATCTACGTAAGGAAATAAGTACAACGTAATAATTCACGGTTGACATTTCGATAAATATAGCGTGCGCTAAGAAACCTCTTTATGGAAATTCACGCCTCGGAGGCCAATGCCACTTGTCCCAATGTGAGTTATCCTTCGTCCCAGATGGTCGACCGCCCAGTGATAAAAATGCTGAGATTCGTGTTCTAAACGACATGACTTCTAATACGATTGCAATTAACACTAGTAATGAATCTTAATTGGATTAAAATTTGTAATTTGTTGTGGGCATTGGACGCTAGTTGGCGTTTTCTCGGGTGTATAAATGCCCTCTTTGTTCGCAGTTGAGTCATAACTCCTTGTTTTGATTCTGAGCGATCTCTGACTTTGAAACAACAATGAAGGTCCTCTGTGTTCTCCTTGTCGTGGTCGGAGCTGGTGAGTTCACCTTTTTTGTTTCGGGGTGTACCTTTCCTTGCCTTTTCAGCCAAATGAATTCCATAATGACTCGTAATTATTCTCAATATTTCATATTGATAGACGAAACCAATCTCTTATGTAAACTCTGAAGTGATGGACTATGGTTTTAAGCCGCTTTTAGCAATATTCCAGGAATATCACAGCGAGGACACCAGAAATAGGCTTCACACATTTCACCCAGTGGAGAATCGAACCCTTATCTTCGGCGTGACGAGCGAACGTTCTAACCACTAGGCTACTTGACCGCCCTTTATGCTTTGAAATGACAAACTCTTTAAAGCGACATTGCATTTTGACCACATCCACATAAAAAGAAAAAATGAAAGGAAAAAGAAACATTATTTTTAATATTTCAATATGTTATATTTTTTAGGCGTTTATGCTAAGACTGTAATCATGCATGGACAAGCAAAGTCGCAAATGGTTCACATTTCGTTATAATGGGCGTCAATAACGTTCAGCCCGTGAAGATCAGGGGTAGAATAGGTCTTCAGCAACCCATGCTTGACGTGAAAGGCGACTATGCTTGTCGTAAGAGGCGACCATGCTTGTCGTAAGAGGCGACTAACGGGATCGGTTGGTCAGGCTCGCTGACTTGGTTGTTGCATGTCATCGATCCCAATTGCGTGGATCGATGTTCATGTTATCAATCACTGGATTGTCTGGCCCAGACTCGATTATTTACAGACCGCCGTCATATAGCTGGATATTGCTGAGTGCGGCGTTAAACAACAAACAAACAAACAAACAAACAATAACGTTCACATTTCATATTCAACCGTTCCAACTTCTCGGGAAGGGAACCAACACGATCTGCATCATTTAACAAAGAAACCCTTTAAAGTTATCAAAGGTTATCTTAAGCAACGACTATTGTAGGCCAATGTTAAAGTATTGGAGTTACGATCGCCTTAGAATGGGATCGCTTTTTGGAACGGGGCCTAGATGTGTGATCATTAAGAACTGGGGGCATGGGTGGCCCAGTCGTCTAATGCGCCGCGATTCTCTGTGCAGAGTTGCTTTCCCTTGGGCACGCCAGAAACCGATGATTGTGGGTTCGAATCCCGGTTCGACCCAGTTATGTTTCTAGGTTTGTCAGCAACCATACCCGTGCTCGTGGGTTTCACCAAAGTGGTAAACGTCTGAGACCTGCATCACTTCGGGCTTTCCTCCCACATTAAGCTTACACGCCGTGTTATAACTGGAATACTGTTAAAAGCGGCGTTAAACCCAACTCACTCACTATAATTACAAACTAATGATGAAATATTTACCTTCAGTCATAGACTTGCTCCTGGATTTCTTCTCTAAGTATCTTTAAAAGTTGACATTTTCAGAGGGTCAATTACTACCCTCGCCCATTGAACTGTCCACAATCCGTGCCTTATCAAATCTAATAACAATATGTAATGTAGAACCACAATTTGTGAATATCATACTTGTTTCCTGTTTATCTGCAACCTACACTCGTTAACACGCGTAATCATCATTGAAATATTATTATTGAGTGATTAACACTATCGTGATATAATGTGCAGATTAATTAACGTCCTACGTGTTACCCGCGTGTACATAACACGAAACATAGTAACGAGTCAATGTAATTCATAATAGAGACAGTTGTATATATCATGTAAATATCAGGGGTCACATCTAATGCTAGTCTTGGGTGTAATATCTATAAGTGGCATTTTAAAGCCGCCGTGCTTATGAAAACACTGGTTTGTGGACATTTGCGGTAAATACAAAAAGTCAACAAAACGAAAACGAACTGATATCTAAATAGATGGGATATTACAATTGAAATCCAACTACAGTGAACTACGGTTATAACGAACACGCTTATAACGAACTGACGGATATAACGAACTTACTTTTTGGTCACGACTACTTGCTGTATTCATGCTGTATATGTACTTATAACGAACTACGGTTATAACGAACTAAAATTAGTAGTCCCTTTGAGTTCGTTATAACCGTAGTTTACTGTAAGTCAATATTCAGTCCGTCATTGCGTATTAAACGACGACGCCAGGAAATAACCAGTCGCGATTAGATGCCGAAACAGATTCCATTCTGCAAAAAAGGCCAAATAGAGGAGAAAATTACATAAATGGGCAACTAAAAATACGCGATGACACCAGGTGTTCGCGAAATCGAAAACTCGATCAACAAATGTTTCAATACGTTTTGAACTGCGAAACCGGAATTTCGCTGATTAATTTAATCTTTAAAATATCAACGCGAACTTGTTAGACACTGCATATCTATTTAAATTTTAGAAGATCAATACATACATGGTTCGGCAAGATTGAATTAAAATACACAGATGGGTGATTGGGAGTGTTTTCAAATTTCTTTTAAAAGTTTGCGTAACCCCCTAAACCAATAGACATAATTTTCCCCTGATGGGATATTATTATTATTATTATTATTATTATCATCATCATCATCATCATCATCATCATCATCATCATCATCATTATTATTATTATTTCCGAATTAGTAATTATTGTGTGGTTTAATTTCAAGTTATGTGATATTAGGTTAGCCTGGAGGGTAAAACGGTCGCTCGTCAAGCCGATGGACCGGGTTCGCTTCCTCAAATATTTCCAATTAGTGAAACCTATATGTCATTGTCCCCTGCAATGATATTGCTGGATTATTGAGAAAAGCGACGTAAAATCACACTCATTCACTCGCCCACTCCAGTGAAATGACGTAGCTATCGATACTCATACTCATCATAATATTCCTGGACTTGTAAACCATCATTAATTGGCACAGCTTAAACGCCATGGGTTGTGTTACTTGCAGCAATGTGCAGAGAGGTGGGCAAGGTGGCCCGACGGGAGGAGGGGTATGTCTGCCCCCCACAGGAAGAATCCTTCGGCTACATGAGCTTCTGTGCCTGGGACCCCTGCGACATGTTTGCTGATGAGCCCTGTGCCGACGTCCCTGGCGCTGTCTGCAAGTAAGTACCTGCATGTGCTGGCTGTGTTTGTGTCAGATCGTACCCAAACATCGAGTACGAGGAAGGTTTCCGCCGATTTGAGTAATAATTCAGTACAATGTCAGCACCAAACCTGCGCTCGTCAAAGTTAAGTCAGGTTACGCCAGGATTCAACAATATCAAGCTGACGCCCTGTGATAGAACTAAAATGTGTTCATAGAGAGGGGTGGGAGGGATAAACTCACTCACTCACTCACTCGCAGTGATAAACGCTTGAATATATTCCGGCATTCCGCCAACAACATCGCTGTGATCTATCTGAAGTAATATTCAAGATATATATAGATATAGATATAGATATATATATATATATATATATATATATAGTGAGACTGGCCAATAAGAGAGCAGAACTACTAACCCCTCGTGAGCACGTATCCCGTCAATAAAAATCCAAGATCAGTATCAGCCATTTTCCAACACCCACCCACCTCACGTTTTCCACATGAAATATCTGGTACAGAAATTCGTTATTCTTCACTATTTTGTGTTTTATTATCATTAATTTTCAGGTGCAAGGACATTGATATTTTTTAAGATCACGTTCGTGACTTTATTGATAAAGATTATAGTTAAAATTATACTTTATAGCTTGGCCTCAAAGGTTTGAA
This sequence comes from Haliotis rufescens, assembly GCF_023055435.1. Lineage (NCBI taxonomy): Eukaryota > Metazoa > Mollusca > Gastropoda > Lepetellida > Haliotidae > Haliotis > Haliotis rufescens. Next base: position 14,400,243 of record NW_025963824.1, on the reverse strand, counting down.
GAGTAGTCTCCCTTTGACCCTCATCGTCAGCTGTTGCAAGTGTCAAGTTTTCATTTTGTCCTGACACGTGCGATATGGACACCAGATAGTGTAAACTTTTCGGCATAATAAATTCGTCATGGTGTCTTTAATTGACGTATACTGTGTCATATTTGGTTAGCAAAAAGATATTGGACTGACGCCTCGCCGAATATTTTTCTGCTAACCTAAAATGACTCCGCAAACGGCGACTAAAGACACCATAACTAATAATATACTGCCGAACCCGGTTGTCTTGAACTTGGTTGTGTCGACGCCGGATAAGTCGAACAATTTCTTAAGTCCCAAGGAGTTCGAGACAACTTAAGGTATCGAGCTGCCATTTTAAATAAGACATGGAAATAGGGCAATAGATGTTTATTCAATTATTTCTTTGTGTTGCGAGATACGATGTCTGTTTAATCAAGATATAATACTTATGACGTGAGCAGAAAGGGAATACCATTGCGGCCTATTTAGACCACGTGCAGCTTCAGGTCTTCCAGCCGTTTAGCATGGTTCGATGACTGTCTTAAATTTGGCATTGACGGACACAATTTATCTAAATAAACAACTTTACACGTTTTAATTACAAACACTGTTTATCAAGATATAATACTTATGACGTGAGCAGAAAGGGAATACCATTGCGGCCTATTTAGACCACGTGCAGCTTCAGGTCTTCCAGCCGTTTAGCATGGTTCGATGACTGTCTTAAATTTGGTATTGACGGACACAATTTATCTAAATAAACAACATTACACGTTTTAATTACAAACACTGTTTATCAAGATATAATACTTATGACGTGAGCAGAAAGGGAATACCATTGCGGCCTATTTAGACCACGTGCAGCTTCAGGTCTTCCAGCCGTTTAGCATGGTTCGATGACTGTCTTAAATTTGGTATTGACGGACACAATTTATCTAAATAAACAACTTTACACGTTTTAATTTCAAAAACTGTTCATCAAGATATAATACTTATGACGTGAGCAGAAAGGGAATACCATTGCGGCCTATTTAGACCACGTGCAGCTTTAGGTCTTCCAGCCGTTTAGCATGGTTCGATGACTGTCTTAAATTTGGCATTGACGGACACAATTTATCTAATTAAACAACTTTACACGTTTTAATTACAAACACTGTTAATCAAGATATAATACTTATGACGTGAGCAGAAAGGGAATACCATTGCGGCCTATTTAGACCACGTGCAGCTTCAGGTCTTCCAGCCGTTTAGCATGGTTCGATGACTGTCTTAAATTTGGTATTGACGGACACAATTTATCTAAATAAACAACTTTACACGTTTTAATTACAAACACTGTTTATCAAGATATAATACTTATGACGTGAGCAGAAAGGGAATACCATTGCGGCCTATTTAGACCACGTGCAGCTTTAGGTCTTCCAGCCGTTTAGCATGGTTCGATGACTGTCTTAAATTTGGCATTGACGGACACAATTTATCTAAATAAACAACTTTACACGTTTTAATTACAAACACTGTTTATCAAGATATAATACTTATGACGTGAGCAGAAAGGGAATACCATTGCGGCCTATTTAGACCACGTGCAGCTTTAGGTCTTCCAGCCGTTTAGCATGGTTCGATGACTGTCTTAAATTTGGCATTGACGGACACAATTTATCTAATTAAACAACTTTACACGTTTTAATTTCAAAAACTGTTTGGTTTCAGATTCGACGCCTGTCCTAACCATGCGTGTATACCGATGTTCTTTGTTGGCAAGCAGTGGGTCGAGTGCAACGATGTTGTTTATCTCGACAAATAAATTGAAATATCCTCTGTATTGTCACGGTTTGAACAAAACCTGATAATGTCTTTTGTACAGTGTGTAATTTGTGAAATATGTCAAATAAATTGTATAGATTGTATTTGAGAGTCTGTTATGGCTGTTATTCGAAGGAACAATTTTTTTTTAAATGTATATGTATGTTGCGTTTTGAGTGTTTGTTTGTTGTTTAACGCCACACTCAGCAATATTCAGCTTTTTGACACTTGATTGGGAATAATCGAAGTATATCCAAGACACTCCAGCGATTGACATCATGAGCATTGATCCAAGCATTTGGGATATGATGACATGTTGCAACTTTGTCACCGAGTATGACCAGCAGATCCATTTAATCACTTCATACGACAAGCGGGGCGGTCGGGTAGCCTAGTGGTTAAAGCGTTCGCTCATCACGCCGAAGACCCGGGTTCGAACCCAACATGGGTACATTGTGTGAAGCCCATTTCTGGTTTCCCCCGCCTTGATATTGCTTGAATATTGCTAAAAGCGGCGTAAAACCATATTCACTCACTCACTCACTCATACGACAAGCGTAGGTTGGTGGGGACCTATGTTCTTACCGGCAATCGTCCCCCATGGCCGATGGGCTTTGTCGTCATGGGGCAGATCCCCGCTGTACAGAGAGTTCTTAGCGTTACAGACCGCCTCCGTGGTCTAGTGGTAGAGCGTCCGCCCGAAGAGGGGAAGGTCCGGGGTTCGATCCCCGACCGCGTCATACCAAAAGACGTTAAAAGATGGTACTTGTTGTTACCCTGTCTGGCGCTCGGCATTAAGGGGCTAAAACAAGGACTGGTCGGCTTGGAGTCAGTATACTGTGTCTGAGTGGGGTATTCATGTTAAACTGCGGCATGGTATCTCAGTGAGCTAGCACTATAAATCGGCATCAGTCCGGACTAGTACAAGCAGCCACACAAACACACACACGTACATGCACGTCGCTATATAAGTGCAATAATCTTGGACGCGACGTTAAACCCCATTTCATCTCACCTCTTAGCGTTACGACTATAGTTAATCTGTGTTAGGTATGGGAGTTAGCTATAGGATTACATTAATGCTACGATAGCTTTGCGTATCGGGGCCCAGGTATATATGTGTGTTGAATTGGGGACTAATGATGTGTTCAGGTTTTACGCTACAATAGTCAATTACGCCGCTTTTAGCAATATTCCAGCAATATCACGGCAGTGGACACAACAAATGGGCTTCACACATTGTACACATGTCGGGAATCGAACCCGGGTCTTCGGCGTGACGAGCGAACGCTTTAACCACTAGGCTACCCGACCGCCCCTTAGTGTTCTGTGGACTTCGCTTCAAATTCAAACACCTCAGACAGACGCAGACTTTGCCACCGATTTACGTTTTACATTACACATTCCAATACAAAAACAGCTTTAAATGCAGGTTTCATCACAAAAGACCCATCGCCTTCTGCCAATGATTCAAAATGATTGATCAATCACAAAGTCACCAATCAGAATTTGTATTCTTTTGGCAATTTTATTCAGGTCAATTGGAAAAGTCTACCTTATAAATAAATAGTAGTGAGTGAGTGAGTGAGTATGGTTTTACGCCGCTTTTAGCAATATTCCAGCAATATCACGGCGGGGGACACCAGATATGGGCTTCACACATTGTACCCATGTCGGGAATCGAACCCGGGTCTTCGGCGTGACGAGCCAACGCTTTAACCACTAGGGTACCCGACCGCCCCTAAATAAATAGTAAATGATTCCATGGCGTTTGATTGGCTAAGTTTTGCATAAACCGAAAAAGCAATAGGCCACTCCCACTAACGGACTACTGATTTCTGATTGGCTGATAAAATGATGGGCAGGGCTTGTGTTGCATAATTGCGCTCAACGATGTTACTGGTTCCGTATGGTCCACAGTCAAGTGTGATTATTTGTCTGTAAAGTTACTATTTATGTATTTTTTGTCTCCAATATTTTGACGTATATGAAGTTAATGTTTTGGAACAGTCCAGGGTATATATATATCTAAACTTTTCGAGCAGTTAGAAAAAGTGGAAGATAAAAGCCAAATTAAAAGACTATTCTTGAATTGTTCCTGGAACTGTTGGCGTACACGATGGGCGAATAGGTCGACGTGGACTTTCATATGTAACCAAAGAATTAATATCTCCAGAAATCTGTTATTCGAAATATAGAGATAACAAACAACCGTCACGTCTATGATTTTGTCGCCAGGTTGTTGATGATATGGTCACCGCCGCTCTGGTGACAGTATAATAATCTGGCAATGCTCCTATGTTCAGTGTAAGATGAACGTCCCGTGAAGAGGTGTCTCCCTTGAATCACATAACGCTGTTCACTCAAGCACAAGAGTGAGTGAGTGAGTGAGTGAATGAGTGAGTATGGTTTTAAGCCGCTTTTAGCAATATTCCAGCTATATCACGGCGGGGGACACCAGAAATGAGCTTCACACATTGTACCCATGTCGGGAATCGAACCCGGGTCTTCGGCGTGACGAGCGAACGCTTTAACCACAAGGCTACCCGACCGCCCCCTCAAGCACAAGGAATTACTTAACTGACGGGCAAAAAAAATACATACGTTTGATGAAGGCTTAAAGAAACGAGAAATGGTTATTCGGTGGGGGCGTATTTACACACACACACACACACACACACACACACACACACACACACACACACACACACACACACACACACACACACACACACACACACACACACACATATATATATATATATATGGATGTGTGTAGTTGTGTTTGAACCTGAGGTTTGCGGATATTCTGCGATTGATTTCAGCCTTGTAACATTTTGGTAACGTTTGTTATTTTGGGGTCAAATCCAATTTTCATGTTCTTTTCACTGGCAGTTTATTGGCTGTAGATCATTTACATTCTTTTGATTCTGTCTTTGTTTTTTTGGTTTGAAAAATGAAACATTTTCAAATAATCATGTCATTTTAGAGTTGATGTGTAAGAGTGAATATTATCCTAAACTATTTCTTATCCCGGGTGGGGCGGTCGGGTAGCCTAGTGGTTAAAGCATTCAGTCGTCACGCCGAAGACCCGGGTTCGATTCCCGACATGGGTACAATGTGTGAAGCCCATTTCTGGTGTCCCCCGCCGTGATATTGCTTGAATATTGCTAAAAGCGGCGTAAAACCATAATCACTCACTCACTCTTATCCCGGGGATGATATTCTCTAGTGTCAGGATGATTCCCCCTAGTATTGCTAGTTTTATTTATCCTAGGATCGGATTCCATCCATGGTTGATCAAATCAACTGACAATGTCAATGTCAAACCTCAAAGTCATGAAGTCATGTGATCAGCTGACAGCATGAATGTCATGACAGCATGCAATGCACGTGCAAAGGAAGTCTGTCATGAGATAATATACACTGATTCAAGTTAGTGTAAACTATCCCAGGATACATTTTCCTATTTCCACTTAGGTATGTTTCACTTGGATGAATTTCCCTTAATGTTTGGACATAACCTATCCCAGGTTTCCCACACTAAGGTAGGATACTTTACTCTAGAGTAAAACTTCCCCCGGGATAATATTTAGGTAGGATATAATCCTTGCTTACAGCTGTACTATGTCTGTTGGAAACGCTATGCATTCATGTGGCTTGCTGACAAGATTTATTTGTTTTCATATGTTGTAATACTCCGATATTAATACAAGTAACAAAACATTACCCATGAGTCCATAGTATGATTCCGACTATATCATGACCATGTGTTCATGAATCACTATCAGATAGTGATGGTACCAGGTTTTCGTGAAAAGGTGAGCGTATCCTTCCCCAGCAACGAACTTTATGTGAGGGGGTGTTATCCTGTTGGAAATGACGACTAAGCCTACGCGCAAAGGAGACCACGACTGGTCTCAAAATCGTGAACGTGTTGAGACGAATTTTGTTTATAATCAAACGTTTATGATTAGCAGTCAAGTCATCGTGATGCTTATCACTAGGTGACAACCACTATATCCTGTAGATGGACCAATTGCACCGATCCTTCTAATTTCCTGTGGTTAATTGCCTATACACTCAGCATAGATTGTTAATCACAGCATGTCATGCATATAAACCTTTTTTTTTCTTTGTTTGTTGTTTAACGCCGCACTCAGCACTATTCCATCTATATGACGGCGGTCGGTAAATAATCTAGTCTGGACCAGACAATCCAGTGTTTGACATCATGAGCATCGACCCACGCAATTGGATCGATGACATGCATGAAGCAAGTCAGCGAGCCTGACCACCCGATCCCGTTAGTCGCCTCTTACGGCAAGCATAGTCGCCTTTTATGGTAAGTATGGGTTGCTGAAGACCTATTCTACCCCGGATCTTCACGGGTCGCATAATTAGCTCTCATCACTTGATTGTAGTCACTCCAGCTTGATAACGGTGTAGAATCTACATCAAATCGTCGCTATATGTTGTACATAAAGTTGTACGTTTTTTAATTACTCACTCTGGATGCCATTCAAACAGTTTGCATTTATATAGATATACGTGCATGCACGTGTATGGGTCTGCTTGTATTAGTACGGACTAATGCCAGTTTTATAGTACTAGTCCACCGAGATACCATGCTGCAGTTTAGAATGACTACCCCACACAAACACAGTTAACTGACTCAGAGCTGACTAGTTCATGTTTTAGCCAGGCAAGTACTAAACGAACGGGAAAAAGAAACGCCACCAAACAATTGTCTGGTATAAAACAAAACAGACGCAAAATTTTGTAACAGTAGATTTGTTATTATAAAAACTTTGTTATTATGAACAATTATTCAAAAACGGTATTTGAAAATGATAAGATAAAGAACCATGTAATTAAAGTTCTGCAGACACGTTTGTCATGCTGGGTGCACTGTCCAGTATTCGATCACACCCGCAGAATCGACGTCGATCTTTTTTAAAGTCCCGTGCTACCCACAAGGCTCAGTATCGGATGACCCCCTCCAGCAACGATGCAGGCCGTAACACGACGTCGAACTGAGTAAACGAGTCTCATGACATCCTGATGAGGGATCCTACGCCATTCTTCCTGCAGGGGAATTGCCAAGGCATCCGACGTCAATGGCGGCTGTTGATGTTTCCGAAACCTACGTCCAAGTTGGTCCCAGAGGTGCTCTAGAGGCGACAGGTCCGGTGATCTGGCTGGCCACTGCAATAGGGTCACGTTGTTGGCGTCCAGAAAGTCGCTAGTGACTCGAGCTGTGTGAGGGGTGGCGTTGTCCTGCTGAAACAGCGTCCGTGGGTGTCGTTACAGGTAAAGGCAATACCCACAGGCCGCAAAACCTCATCAATGTAACGACGTGCAGTGAGATTACCGTCGATGGGACCAGATCTGTCTTCTGGTCCCCGCAGATGCCACCCCAGACCATGCCACTCACGAGGCTCCACTCCTTGGACGCAACAACGTGCCGTCCGTTCACCACGTCGTCGGTAGATTCGAACCCGCCCATCAGACTTGAAGAGCTGGCATCTACTCTCGTCGCTGAAGGGCACTTTTCACCAATTTCTCTGCCGTACAGTCCTGGCCAATCTCACTCTGACGTAGGTGTAGAAACGTTAACGTCATGCCCTTGAAAGTTCTATAGGCACGGAGACCATACAGGCGGAGTCGTCGAACAACGGTCCTTCTGGATGTCCAAGGCTGTTTGCGGATGATGACGTCCCAGTTAGGAATCTGGACCTCAGGTGAAGCACCCGTAAATACCGGTCTTCCTGTGGGGTCGTGACCTTGGGTCCTCCACCCCACGGCCTGTCTGCAGCACTGCCAGTTTGCCTGTGACGGTGACAAGTCTGGCGATGGTGCACTTGAAGCAGCCCATGATCCTGGCAACGGGCCCATTTGCAACATACCGATGGCTCTCTCCCTCTGCTCTGCGGTGAGTCGAGGCATGTTCGTTGTTTTAAACGGTTTCATGTGATGAGAGAGTACAATCCTGCTCATGTTCTATGCCAGAATTTCATACGGGTAACTTTGTGCACATTTGTTAGTGATTAAATTCACTTTTCTCGCAAATCACGTGAAGCACGTGCACATGTTCACAGGGAATAGGTGAGTTGCATTTCAGCTGTGTGTTTTTTTCAGTTGTTTTTCGTGCTGTTTTGAAAGTTTGTTGAAAACTGACGACCATTATATATTTGGTGGCGTTTGTGCCCGCTAGTTTATCTTTTAACGTCTTTTGTTTGTTTGTTTGTTTGTTGTGTAACGCCGCAATCAACAATAGTCAGGCTATATGACGGAGGTCTGTAAAATAATCGAGTCTGGACCAGACAATCCAGTGATTGACATCATGAGCATCGATCCACGCAATTTGGATACGATGACATGTATTAACCAAGTCAGCGAGCCTGACCACCGTTAATCGCCTTTTACGACAAACATAGTCGCCTTTTACGGCAAGTATGGGTTGCTGAAGGCCTATTCTACCCCGGAATCTCCACGGGTCCCTTAACGTCTTTTGGTATGACGAGGCCAGGGTTCAAGCACAGCTAGCCGCTAAGTGAAACTGTTTCGTGAGTGCTATATATATTTTGATGTTGAATGTGTATGTGGGTAATTAAGTAATTTATTGCGCCTGTACTCATACAATTGCGTGCCGTGGCGATACAGGGACGTGGGTGTGAGATGTGGGGTTGGGGGAGGGGGGAGACGGGGGGCACTTCAGATTAATTCATCTCTACTCCGTCATTCCCTCACCGTATCAATTACCTCAATCATTAACACATTTGGCAAACCTCCCCCATTATTCTGATTCACACTTTGCTCATTAATAATAGAAATAATGGCTTCATAAAAACAATCATAATACTATAAGCCATGTCGTGAATAATTCATTGTGGGAAGTATTTCACTTGGATATTCTGTATGTGGTTAAATACAGAGATGGATTATCCGTGGTTCACATGTTTATGATAATGATCATCTTGTTAATCTTTCCCAGTTTCCAATGAGGTGAAATGGGGTTTAACGTCGCGTCCAAGATTATTGCACTTATGCGACGTGCATGCACGTGTATGTGTGTGTGTGTGGCTGCTTGTTCTAGTCCGGACTGATGCCGATTTATAGTGCTAGCTCAATGAGATACCATGCCGCAGTTTAACATGAATACCCCACTCAGACACAGTATACTGACTCCGAGCCGACCAGTCCTTGTTTTAGCCCCTTAATGCCGAGCGCCAGACAGGGTAACAACAAGTACCATCTTTTAACGTCTTTTGGCATGACGCGGCTGTGGATCGAACCCAGGACCTTCCGCTCTCCGGGTTTCCAATGAACCATATTTAGTAATAGTTAGAAAATGTATATTAATGTGTCATATGTAGAAATAAAGAAAGCCAAATGAATGAATGAATGAATTCGCTGTCGTATCTGTTGTTTAGATAATGACATTGATATCATTACAGGAGATTGAAATTAGATTTACGAATAGATCTTCCAAAGCTTCAGCGTCGGTTTAGTTAGTCATTTAAAATAGGCGTCAGTTGGGAGGAATAAGACAAGAATTTATTTCTTGAGAATTTTTTAAAAAGTACCTTGAAAAATTATAATTAATATTAAAAGCAAAAAATCCCTTTGCATATTTATTAGAAATATACTGAACAACCAAAGTTCCTGTGACATTGAATAAGATTTAATGCAAAGTTATGTTTTTTTACCAAATCTGAAACAATTTCGTTTTGCAACAGATAAAAGACTCCTGTAAGTGTTCAAATGGTTTAATTTGCCATACTGACTTAAAAAAATGCGGTATTTCATATAAAAAAAAACATGAACATACCAAAATGTCAATTTACAAATCAACGTCGGTTCACTCGAATCCGTCCATCGCTGTAGCTGAGGTGAAAACGAGACTCGTCAGTGAATAGAACTTGTCCCCACTGCATGGCCGTCCAGCGTAGACGCTGTCTGCACCACTGTAGACGTGCTTGACGGTGGTTTCCTGTCAAAATGGGACGTCTGGCGGGTCTTCTGGCGACAATCCCTGCACATCTGAGGCGACGACGTACGGTTTGTGAAGATATTCGTCGAAGGCCATGGATGCTTGCGTTTTTGTGACTTGATTCCATACATGTACTACAATATTGAAAACCAAACTTTACTTGTTTGAAAAATACACTAAAATATTGGTGTCACAGGAACCTTTGTTGTTGAGTATATATTCCAAAACCAGAGTTCATTGTATGGTTCCGACTATGTCATAAGCATGTGTTCATAAATCACTATCAAATAGTTATGATAACAGGTGTACATATTCGCGTCACAAACACATACAAAGGCAAATCAATTGTTCAACTAGAAGGACCACTTTAATATACGGTTAATAATGGGAGAAGGAGAGAGACACATAGAAAATATAATTTAATTAAAAATACGTAATTGGAAATATATTTAATCGATTTAAGAAAAGTAACCATTGATCATGTCAACTTCAATTTTGACCTTATATCTTCAAAAATATAACCCTGTACCTATGATTTGTTTATCCGGACACTTCTTAATCCGGACGATTTCACGTAGTACAGTTTAGTCCGGGTTAACAAAAAGGTAGAGGGAGGGAGAGAGAGGGAGAGAGGGAGGGAGAGACAGACAGAGGGAGGGAGAGAATGAGAGACAGACAGAGGGAGAGAGAGGGAGGGAGGGGGAGAGAGAGACAGACAGACAGAGGGAGAGAGAGAGGTAGGGAGAGAAGGTGGGAGAGGGAGAGAGAGGGAGAGACAGACAGAGGGAGGGAGAGAGAGGGAGAGAGGGAGGGAGAGACAGACAGAGGGAGGGAGAGAATGAGAGACAGACAGAGGGGGAGAGAGAGGGAGGGAGGGGGAGAGAGAGACAGACAAGCAGAGAGGGAGAGAGAGAGGTAGGGAGAGAAGGAGGGAGAGGGAGAGACAGACAGAGGGAGAGAGGGGGAGGGAGGGGGAGAGAGAGACAGACAGACAGGGGGAGAGAGAGAGGTAGGGAGAGAAGGTGGGAGAGGGAGAGACAGACAGACAGGCAAACAGGGGGAGGGGAGAGAGAGGAGAGAGAGGAGAGTGAGAGAAGGAGGGAGAGGGAGAGACAGACAGAGGGAGGGAGAGAGAGAGGGAGAGGGAGAGAAAGAAACACAGACAGAGGGATGGGAAGGGAGAGAGATAGACAAACAGAGGGAGGGAGAGGGAGAGAGACAGACACAGAGAGAACGGGGAGAGAGAGAGAGAGAGAGAGAGACAGACAGACAGGGAGGGAGAGGGATGGAGAGACAGACAGAGGGAGAGGAGAGAGAGGGAGGGAGGGGAGAGAGAGACAGACAGACAGAGAGGTAGAGGGAGAGATATAGACAAACAGGGAGGGAGGGGGAGAGAGAGGGAGGGAGGGGAGAGAGAGACAGACAGACAGAGAGGTAGAGGGAGAGATATAGACAAACAGGGAGGGAGGGGGAGAGAGAGGGAGGGAGGGGAGAGAGAGACAGACAGACAGAGAGGTAGAGGGAGAGATATAGACAAACAGGGAGGGAGGGGGAGAGAGAGGGAGGGAGGGGAGAGAGAGACAGAGAGACAGAGAGGTAGAGGGAGAGATATAGACAAACAGGGAGGGAGGGGGAGAGAGAGGGAGGGAGGGGAGAGAGAGACAGACAGACAGAGAGGTAGAGGGAGAGATATAGACAAACAGGGAGGGAGGGGGAGAGAGAGGGAGGGAGGGGAGAGAGAGACAGACAGACAGAGAGGTAGAGGGAGAGATATAGACAAACAGGGAGGGAGGGGGAGAGAGAGGGAGGGAGGGGAGAGAGAGACAGACAGACAGAGAGGTAGAGGGAGAGATATAGACAAACAGGGAGGGAGGGGGAGAGAGACAGACACACACAGAGAGAGGGAGGGAGGGGGAGAGAGACAGACAGACAGACAGACAGACAGACAGACAGGGAGGGAGAGTGAGGGAGATCCGGACCCTTCTTAATCCGGACGATTTTTCCACAGTACAGTTTAGTCCGGGTTAACAAAATTTCACTGAATAAATAAATAAAAATGTAAATGTTTTTAGGTGTATATCCTGACCAATCTTATTAAGCACTCGTTTTATTGCTCATTGTTTTATGCCGCACTCAGCAATAGTCCAGCTATTTGACGGCGAATAAATATAAAAAAACCTGTTGGCAACTGTATGCTTTGAAACTCGGATTGCCTTGAAACTTATTGACCCTACGACTACGTACTACGACAGCTACATCTTAGCAAGCATTCTAGCCTATAGAGATCGGATAATGGAGTATTTGCATACATAAGGTTGCAGTGTAGGCATTTCATTTTAGTATTTACGTATACGCGGACAGTGCCCTTCTCGTTCCAGTGACCATGATTGGAGTGAACCGCATTTGTTTAAATCGATACATTCCTGTATAGACGCGTTGTCGCATCGTCGCGCTTAAGTTAATTTGACACTTTTTGCTTGTTGCTGTAATTGCGACAATGCGACAATATCCCTTCTAGGATTCCATACTTCTGCGCTCTTACGCGAGCTTCAGTTAACATTTACCAAAACAGATGGTTACATCAGCTATAAATATGTCTGTCCATTTCCCATGCTCTGGTGTTCCCCGTGACGCCTATATCATATTTGCATATTTGATTGAGTTGATAACGATATCCAACTGGCAACGTGGGGCGAAAATAATCCCCGCATTGCGTGATTATCCCTCTGTAAAACTCCACGTGTTCTCTAGTTGACATGTGTGGTAGCGTAACGAACATGTAGGCATCTTCCTTGCAACATTCTATTCTAATACCACCTATTATCATGTAAAACACCTCCCGTTCAAATTAGGAATATTACTATGTAAGTCGCGATTGTTACGGGGATAGATTTATGAATATACAAATTTTACATCGTTCTTCCGCATGTCTTTGTATATGGAGAGGGGGTGAGAGAGACAGACAGACAGAGGGAGAGGGGAGAGACAGACAGACAGGGACGGAGGGAGAGGGAGAGAGAGGCAGACAGACAGACAGAGAGAGAGGAAGAGAGAGGGAGGGAGAGAGGAGAGACAGACAGATAAGGAGGGAGAGGGAGGGAGAGGGGGAGAGAGAGAGGGATAGAGCGGGGGAGAGAGAGAGAGGGATGATGAGGGGAAGACAGACAGACAGAGGGAGAGAGGGAGATGTAGAGAGAGGGGAGAGACAGACAGAGAGAGGGAGGGAGATAGAGAGGGAGAGAGAAGGAGGGAGAGAGACAGACAGACAGAGGGAGAGAGGGAGATGTAGAGAGAGGGGAGAGACAGACAGAGAGAGGGAAGGAGATAGAGAGGGAGAGAGAAGGAGGGAGAGAGACAGACAGACAGAGGGAGAGAGGGAGATGTAGAGAGAGGGGAGAGACAGACAGAGAGAGGGAGGGAGATAGAGAGGGAGAGAGAAGGAGGGAGAGAGACAGACAGACAGAGGGAGAGAGGGAGATGTAGAGAGAGGGGAGAGACAGACAGACAGAGGGAGAGAGGGAGATGTAGAGAGAGGGGAGAGACAGACAGAGAGAGGGAGGGAGATAGAGAGGGAGAGAGAAGGAAGGAGAGAGACAGACAGACAGAGGGATGGAGAGGGGGGAGAAGGAGGTAGAGGGAGAGACAGACAGAGGGATGGAGAGGGGGAAGAAGGAGGTAGAGGGAGAGACAGACAGAGGGAGGGAGAGAGAGAGAAAAACACAGGAGGGAGAAGAAGAGAGACAGACAGACAGGGAGAGAGAGAGATAGATAGACAAACAGAGGGAGGGAGAGGGAGAGAGACAGACAGGGTGAGAGAAGGAGGGAGAGGGAGGGAGGGAGAGAGGGATGGAGAGGAAGAATGAAGGGGGGGGGGGGCAGAGAGACAGCCACTGTATTGGGTGTTATTTAGATGTATTTCGATTAATATAAGATACATGAGTTAGTATACACATTTACAAAACAGGTATGTAGTAGTAGTAGTAGTAGTAGTAGTAGTAGTAGTAGTAGTGGTAGTAGTAGTTTATTCAGTGGTACGGCCACCAAGGAGATCACATTTCTAGTATTTAGCAAATTTAGCATTGAGTGCTGGTCAAGCGATAATAAGGTAAAACCTTATGCTAATACTTTTGGCATATAAACATAATATGATACTCCTCTTCAACAGAAGCTAAATTACAATGTATACATAGAGTATAGGACGTATCTACATTTTTACCTTTTCTTGATCTGTTTACCTTACAGTTATGTAAAGATATTCTAAATTTACAGAAAACGCTTCGTAGGTTTCGATCCTCTAGGTTTGTTTGTTTGTTTGTTTGTTTGTTGTTTAACGCCGCACACAGCAATATTCCAGCTATATGACGGCGGTCAGTAAATAATCGAGTCTGGACCAGTGATTAATATCATCAGCATCGATCCGCGCAATTGGGATACGATCACATGCATCAACCAAGTCAGCGAGCCTGACCACCCGATCCCGTTAGTCGCCTTTTACGACAAGCATAGTCGCCTTTTACGGCAAGCATGGGTTGCTGAAGACCTATTCTACCCCGGTCCTCCAGGTTATTGGTGCAAGATTCTGGTTCAAAGAGCGATACTTTCATTACACTGTAATAAGATAAAAAAAAATGGAATATATAATTGCATCATACCTAGTCTGGATGTACATATCTGGTAATCGTTGTCTTAATATATATATAAGAATTGTTTACCGACGTTTTGTATAATCCTCACATGAGAAAATCCGCAAGAGACTAGAAAATAGTGTATTTCTGATGTCCAATTCGTTTTCTATTTTCATCCAATTTTCTAAGCATAATAAGACACTGTACTCATTCATTCTTAATAATCTGGAGCGGTGGGGTAGCCTAGTGGTTAAAGCGTTCGCTCGTCACGCCGAAGACCCGGGTTCGATTCCCACACGGGTACAATGTGTGAAGCCCATTTCTGGTGTCCCCCGCCGTGATATTGCTGAAAAGTTTGCTAAAAGCGGCGCAAAACAATATTCACACACTCACTCTTAATAATGTAATCCAATATTTAACAACTCTCCTCTGTGTAGATACAAACATGTAATGTCGTCCTGTAAACTTTAAGCTATCAAACATATCTAAGCACGTATTACCAATGTATAATTATCAGATGTATGATATTACGCGTGTGCTATTTACGTGACTTGACTGAAGGTCCAGTCAATAATGTAATTTTCACCACGGGTGTTGCGCAAACCACACATGCTATATACCATGTCTCAGTTAGACACAGTCAGGCGACATCATCGGAATTCGTCTCCCGTATCCAATTATGTTCATGTTTATTTAAAAAGAGATACAGTAAACTACGGTTATAACGAACACGCTTATAACGAACTGACGGATATAACGAACTTACTTTTTTGGTCCCGACTATTTGCTGTAGTTATGCTGTATAAATGCTTATAACGAACTACGGTTATAACGAACTATATTTAGTAGTCCCCTTGAGGTCGTTATAACCGTACTTTACTGTATATCATTTTGATCCAGGCGCACGCATCCATATCTGTCCCAGGGTTTTGGTATATGCAGTAAGGGAGGGATCATTTGATATAAACAGCCTGGCAAAAGAGGTGAGGTGAGGTGAGGTGAAATTGGGTTTAACGTCGCGTCCAAGATTATTGCACTTATATAGCGACGTGCATGCACGTGTGTGTGTGTGTGTGTGTGTGTGTGTGTGTGGCTGCTTGTACTAGTCCGGACTGATGCCGATTTATAGTCCACTGAGCTAGCTAATTGAGATACCATGCCGCAGTTTAACATGAATACCCCACTCAGACACAGTATACTGACTCCGAGCCGACCAGTCCTTGTTTTAGCCCCTTAATGCCGAGTGCCAGACAGGGTAACAACAAGTACCATCTTTTAACGTCTTTTGGTATGACGCGGCCGGGGATCGAACCCCGGACCTTCCGCTCTCCGGGCGGACGCTCTACCACTAGACCACGGAGGCGGTCCTGGCAAAAGAGATTACAGTTGTGTTTTTGTTATCAGTGGTCAGTGTTTCGACGACTGTTTTCAACAATTTGACGTTTTGATAACGTTTGTATTTTTTGGGTCAAATCCAAATTTAAGTGTATACTTTCACTAGCCCCACAGTATATTTAGATTTGTTTCAAATAAATAATCTGAGAGTAGTTAAATGGTCCTGTCTATAGTGAAGGCCGACAGGTTCTAGTGGTAACAGTTTGCAAACGCTCTGGTTCGTTTCAGTATGGTACAGTATGTGATTGCTTTTGCTTGGTGTTATTCATTGTATTATAGCTGGAATATTGCTAAAAGCAGTACAAATTCCCACAAATAATACAAATCTAAAAACATAAAACTTGATTGATAAATGTGGAATATACACCTCATTGGTTTGAACTTCAGTACAACGTGTAAGGAAAATCAGAAAAATATAAATTTAAGAGTTCATGCCCAGACGGATGTCCAGGCAAAGTTTGATCAAGAAATATTGTACGGTCTTTGAGTTATTCTCCGGAAACAAACCTTCATTTGAATCTACATGGAAAACCAAGTTGTTGTCATGGAAACCATTTCGTTCTAAAATTATTCCTTTATATCACAGGTAAACCGATTCAGGGTTAGACTCATAGCTAAGGAAATATTGTACCGACTTGAGTTATGCTCTTGAAATAAACCCTATCCTTTGAACTTGGTGACACGGAAATGAGAAAAAATATCGTTTATTTCCAAAAGGCATCAATTTAGTTTTTCTACGATTGGTATGAAAGGTTTTGTTATAAAACAGGAGCTTTCCTATACCTTTTGCTATATACGTTTGGATACTACCCGTGAAGATCCGGGGTAGAATAGGTCTTCAGCAACCCATGCGTGTCTTAAGGGGCGACTATGCTTGTCGTAAGAGGCGACTAACGGGATCGGGTGGTCAGGCTCGCTGACTTGGTTGATACATGTCATCGTATCCCAATTACGTAGATTGATGCTCATGATTTGAATCAGTGGATTGTCTGGTCCAGAGTCGATTATTTACAGACCTTCGTCATATATCTGGATTATTTCTCAGTGCTGCGTTAGACTACAAACAAATAAACAACATTTTCATGAATGCATTCAGAAATATACACGTTTTTCCCATCGATAATATAAATCACGGAACGCACGTGCAAACCATACATTTCTCGCGACAATCCCGTCTGAGACAGCGGAAGTTATCTGATGCATTTCAAACACATCGTTTCCGCTTCTTCTCCAAAATTTGTCTTCATCCTCTGTCAAAGTCACACAGATAGACTGTGGTCCATAAGGACTTTATAATTAATTGTGTCACTGTAGACTTTGCAACTACGTAATAAAGTCACGGTGTACAGTAACTGTTGTCCAAGTCCCGTGTCACGTGGTATTTGCGGAAGAGTCCACTTGCATACCGACAAGGACAATTACGAGAACTTCCACTCGCTGGTCGTGCATTCTCCATTGCGCACATGAATTAAGGCATGCATTTACCGTATACTTCCATATTGATGAAGTACATATTAATAGTGTTGTCTGTTGTACTAATCTGTTATGACCTTAAAGAAAGGCGGTGGGTAGCCTTGTGGTTAAAGCGTTCGCTCGTTACGCCGAAATCCCGGGTTCGATTCACCGCATGATTACATGGGGTGAAGCCCGTTATCTAGTGTTCCCCTCCATGTGTGTGTGTGTGTGTGTGAGTTGGGTTTAACGCCACTTTTAACAGTATTCCAGTCATATCACGGCGTGTCAGCTTAATGTGGGAGGAAAGCCCGAAGTGATACATGTCTCAGACGTTTACCACTTCGGTGAAACCCACGAGCACGGGTATGGTGCTGACAAACCTAGAAACATAATCGGGGCGAACTGGGATTCGAACCCACAATCATAGGTTTCTGGCGTGCCTAAGGGACGTAACTCTGCACAGCGAATCACGGCGCCTTAGACGACTGGGCCCCCCGTGCCCCCCTGATATTGCTAAATATTGCTAGGGGCTTAAAACCAACTAAATGGATCGGGTAGTGGGACTCGCTGACTTGGTTAATTGCACGTCATCGTATCCCAATTGCGTGGATCAATGCTCATGATGTCAATCACTGTTTTTTTTTAAACCCGCCGTCATGTGGCTGGAATAGTGTTGCGTGTGGTGTTAAACAACAAACAAACAAAATGATGTATTTATCCGGTTTGTTTTTCAATAATCGAAAATATGGGGACGTTTTGTTGTTAAGAGGATTATTATCGACGTGTCGAATATAACCAAATCCTCAAGTCATAAATATCGATTGAATATTTCGGCTTTAAACAATATTCGCTCACTCATGTCAATACTTTTGATTTGGAGTATATCAATATATGAAATATCATTTGAAATGTACCTCCTTATTCAAAGAAGAATAGACCCGTGAAAATCCGGGGTAGAATAGGTCTTCACTACCCATGCCTGCCGTAAAAGGTGACTATGCTTGTCGTAAGAGGCGACTAACGGGATCGGGTGGTCAGGCTCACTGACTTGGTTGATGCATGTCATCGTATCCCAGTTGCGTAGATCGATGCTCATCACTTCAATCACTGGCTTGTCTGGTCCAGACTTGATTATTTACAGACCGCCGTCATATAGCTGGAATAATGCTGAGTGCGGCGATAAACACACAAACGAAAATGAAATCAAAGAAGAATATTTGTTTCAAATCATATCCCCATTAAGTTATGATAAATACACTTGTCCCTTTCGCTATCATTGCTTTTGAGCCCGATTTGAGTGACTAGTCATGCATACATGAGCAAGAGAAATTCTGTGCTACATGTAAGTTATTGATTAACCCAGTGGTTAAAGCGTTCGCTCGCCACGCTGAAGCCATGGTTCGATACCTGACAAAAGTACAATGTGTGAAGCCTATTTCGTGTGTCCCCCGCTCTGATAAGGCTTGTTGCTTAAAGCGGCGTAAAACCTTACTCATTCAAATACTACCGTTGCTGCGATAATCAGGACTATACGAATTAAATGGAGCAGTGTGTGAGTGTGTGTGTGTATATGTGTGTGTGTGTGTGTGTGTGTGTGTGTGTGTGTGTGTGTGTGTGTGTGTGTGTGTGTGTGTGTGTGGTGGGGGGGGGGGGGGGGGGGTCTAGGGGTCCGGTTCACCCGCCCCAGAATATCCAGTGCATTTACTGAATAAAAACGATATGTTGGATGGGTCGATTGATGTGAGGGTGGGTAGATGGGCGGGAGTGTGGGTCGGGCGAGTGTGTGGACGGCTGATGCGGCGTGGAGTGGGCGTGGCTGGGCGGAGGTATGGTTAAAGGGTATGGTTTTGGGAAGATGAATGTAGTCACGGATGAACCTGCCATAATTTTAAGCAATGTAGTGTTATGTTTTGTGTTACGTCATTTTAGCACCATGTGCTTCTAATGTATACTTTTTGTGTTATAATTTGTGTCCCACAGGCCTTGTTGGCCCGACAGTGTACAGTATTGTATTCACTCCTGCGTCTTCGTGATTGTACGGGGACACGGGTGGCCCAGTCGTCTAAGGCGCTGCAATTCGCTGTGCAGATTCCCTTGGGCACGCCAGAAACCTATGATTGTGGGTTTGAATCCCGGTTCGCCCCGATTATGTTTCTAGGTTTGTCAGCACCATACCCGTGCTCGTGGGTTTCACCAAAGTCGTAAACGTCTGAGACCTGCACCACTTCGGGCTTTCCTCTCACATTAAGCTGCCACGCCGCGATATAACTGGAACACTGTTAAAAGTGGTGTTAAACCCAATTCACTCACTCGTGATTGTACACTGTGAGTGAGTAAGTTTGGTTTTACGCCGCTTTTAGCAATATTCGAGCAATATCACGGTGGGGGACACCAGAAATGGGCTTCACACATTGTTACCATGTCGGGAATCGAACCCGGGTCTTCGGCGTGACGAGCGAACGCTTTAACCACTAGGCTACCCGACCGCCCCTTGTACATTGTGCGACACATAAACAAGCTAATTTTCTTCTTCTTGTTAAATTTGAATTACGTCTGCTGTCTACAAGAGCAGAGGTTCTGCTGTTTTTAAGTAGAGAAAAACGTTTAAGAAATTTATATTCTAAAGGAAAATTAATGTTTTCTGCAAAGATTCAGGAAAAGGAAAAGAGCCGAAACAGATAATTTCTAGTCAGAGTGTATCTGTTCATTCATTGACGATACACTAATTCCAGGTCAGAAAAAGTCCCCAACAATTTATTCTTGTTTGCTTGTTTGTTTGTTGTTTAACGACGCACTCAGCAATACTCCAGCTATATGACGGCGGCGGTCTGTAAATAATCGAGTCTGGACCAGAAAATCCAGTGATTGACCACACCGGGCTTTCCTCCCACACGAAGTTGACACATCGTGATTTACTGTTAACGCAGATAATGTCAAAGTTAGAATAGACCCGACAATCTATTTATTTTTATATCATTAGTTAGTGCTGAAATACGACATCTAACTGAAACTATATAATCAATATCTCACTCCAATGAAGAACCACTTTATGCCCGAAATACTGTCGGTGTGCCTCGTCCATGAAGTATAACCAAACTTTATATCTACGATATCTGAACAACTCTACAAAACAAAGAATAAACACGAAAACGGAATAAAACCAAACAATTACAAACGTTATCAAAACGTTACTAGGCTGAAAACAGTCATCGTTACACTGCTAACTTACACTCCAAAACACAACTATGATAAAAACAATCCAGCATAATCCTGAATTAACAATATAACGCCCTGCTTGTTCAACAAACATGTAATTAACAATATAACGCCCTGTTTGCTCAATAAACATGTAATTAACAATATAACGCCCTGTTTGTTCAATAAACATGTAATTAACAATACAACGCCCTGTTTGTTCAATAAACATGTAATTAACAATACAACGCCCTGTTTGTTCAATAAACATGTAATTAACAATATAACGCCCTGTTTGTTCAACAAACATGTAATTAACAATACAACGCCCTGTTTGTTCAATAAACATGTAAATAACAATATAACGCCCTGTTTGTTCAATAAACATGTAATTAACAATACAACGCCCTGTTTGTTCAATAAACATGTAATTAACAATACAACGCCCTGTTTGTTCAATAAACATATAATTACAGAGCTCCAGATAAGCTGCGTATCTGCGTGAAATACGCATCAGAAATGCAGAAATACACAGTAAATTATAATCCAAGCGTATTAAATACGCAACGAACATTACAGTTACGCTACAAAAATAAAACTTGTGCGTATCATCAAAATATTGTGAAGTAACCCTGCGTATTCGATTAGCAAATCAGCAACTTATTTTGAAATTATAAACGGGCATTCCGTCAACCTTGCCAAACTCCACGATGACGGTTACATCATGATCATTTGCCATCACACTTTCTTGTGGAAGTATCTTGGTATTTTTGAGTCCTATAAAGCTCTCAAACCCACACGACACCAGTTTGCAGGGACTAGATGAATAGTGTTTTTAAATATTTAACTTAAATACCCACATGTGTAAAAACTAGTGGGTAACAGAATTTTTAATACGCAGATAGAATTTCTGATACCCAATAATTTTAAAATGCATGGGTAAAATACCCACAACACCAAAAGCTTATCTGGAGCTCTGAATACCCGCATCAAATACATCTCCATCGAATAAGCGTTTCATTTTAAGCCCCCATCAAACATGGATGTACACTTTATTTTGCTCGGCAGAATATCATTGTCCAAATAGTAAATGAAATACGTGCTTCGTCGCAACGCTATTTTAGGACTTCAGAAACAATGGCGTGTGTCTATGTTTAATCTGAATTCTAATCAGTCGTATGCGAGTCGCAACAAGCGCCATTAACGTTTATTAAGTACTTATCGGTAACGATTGGCTTGGAAATGTCACACAGACACAACGCAGACCGCCCCCTTGTCACTGACGCTCTCTGGACGCGAGGGATGATGGCTGGGGGTGGGGACGAGGCCCGGGGGTACTATATAACTCGCCGTGGGACAACGGGGAGACGGCGTCCCTAGCTTCAACACAGCAACACAATGAAGACTCTTCTTGTAATGTCCGCATGTTTCGGTAAGTATTTTTACATATTTACAATTTATTGGTAAAATCACGTCGGAAAAAATTAAATGTACTGAATAGAGTTTGGCTGGGATTAATCTATATTGGGGCATTAACAATTATTATTTCATTTCTGTATGTATATACTGACATAGGAAACTGTTAAAACGATGTATAAATTATATGTGACACCAATTTTATATAAAAGGATCGGACAGTAAGCGTTAATTCAACTTTGGACATATCATCACGAATCCTTAAATTATTCTTTAAAATATTTTTTAAAATAATATTTCAATAACTTGTTTTATGATAATAATCAACGAACTCAGCAAGTCGATATTGAATTGAACTGACTTCCACTGAAAGTCAAAGATAAAAATCAATACGTGGAATACATTAAATGTATATTCGTCTTAGAATAAATTGTGTGGAGTCTATTTCTGGTGTTCTTAAATCGCGGTATGGTTTGAATATTGCACAGCCAGACTCATTCTTTTGATACGAAGTAGCGTGGGTCCAATAAACGACGTCAGGCCTGAGAACCGTTAAAGTTCCTCTGTTCAAACTTAACTCCTCATCAAAGAAGCCGCCCTTGCTTATTTAGGGTATTAACCATCCTTCGCATATAGAACCAATATTTAAGAAAAAAATATATATAAATTCACAATTATCTCTCCCATGTATTGGTTATCAAAGAAGCCATTCATGCATATTTATACCATAAACCAGCCTTCGATTTTAAATCAAATATTTATAAAATAAATTTAACAAGTCTCACGAGGATGCTTCCCATGTATCGGTTATCAAAGAAGTCATCCAGGCACTTTAAGACCATTAATCATCCTTCATTTTTGGAGGGGCGGTCGGGTAGCCTAGTGGTTAAAGCGTTCTCTCGTCACGCCGAAGACCCGGGTTCGATTCCCCACATGGGTACAATGTGTGAAGCCCATTTCTGGTGTCCCCCGCTATGATATTGCTGGAACATTGCTAAAAGCGACGTAAAACCATACTTACTCAGTCTTTTTTTGAACGAATTGTAAAAACACACATTTAACAAATCTCATTAAGATGTTTCCCATGCATTGGTAATCACAGAAGTCGGCCAGGCACATTTAGAGCATTAATCAGACTTACTGTTAAGAACCACTATTTAAAAAAACAACAAATTCAAACAAATCTCACAAGGGTCTTTTCCGTGTATCGGTTATAAGCGAAGTCGGCCATGCATATTTATACCACAAATCAGCCTTCGTTTTAGAAGCAATATTTAAAAAACAAAATGTATTTATAATTAATTTAACAAAATCTCACAAAAGCTTTTCTTATGTATCGAATGTGAGTGTTTTTTGCGATCGTTCTTGATTTCTCTTGATTTAAACATACTTTATTGACAAAGTCAAAAGGACAAACAATATTTTTGTCTCCATTCAGAATAGTTGTCAATTAACTTACAACGATATTGCTAATCAATTTGTTTAAATATTGCGAGAATCATACACATACAACCATGTTTGATTATGGCTAAAAATGAGACAAACATGAAATGGTTATTGTCTTTGATACGTGTATCATAGTTATGTTTTGGACCCTTACTCGCAGTGTTTTCAGCATAGTAACGTTTGACAAAGTTCGCAATTTTTTGGTCAAATCCTTTTTTCAAGTGTGTACTTTCAGTAACCCTGTTTGTTAAACTGAGAAAAAGCTGCACTTATCCCATCAGCGTCATTATCCAATAAATTATTTTATCAACGAATTTCTGTTTTCTGTTTGGTTAGAATACTGTTGTCTGGCGTCGTTTCAATAAATTGCGTACCAGAGTACGGAACAAAAGACCACTTAGCCTTCAAACAATGTGTAAAGGTCATACTGATTGGAATGTATGTCGGATTCACGAGACTGTTGTGATTGAGCGACTTCTGTAAATCCCCACAACTGACCACAGTCCAACTGGTCAAGCTGAGTTCTTATATACTGATGGTAACGGATAAGGAACAACGAAAACTAAAGGGAAATAATCTTTACCGTCATTACATTTGAAATAACGCGAATACAAATTCAACTCATGCCAGAATCAAATGTTGAGATTGTGGGAATTGTTTCCAACGCGTAGACAGGGCTGGGGACCTATGACAGCATCTCATTTTACTGGGTCTAGATCTCAAACTAAATGTTCCCTTATTTATTTCAATCAGTATATTATTAATCTGTTTTGCAGACACAAAAATAGTTTTCAAGATAATAATACATTCTCTTTTGATCTAGTCGTCTTGTGAAAATATTAATGCCAAACTAGATACTTACCGAAATTGCTGTCGGCTTTTTTATGTTGGGGTATGTTTGTTTTCCAGTTTTTCCTCATAACCATCGCCGCCAGTGTTTAAGTTACATGGATACATCTCGAATGACACACAAATACGTGCTATTATATTCGTCGCCAAGAATCTGGGTCAACCGAAATGTCACGTGTCTTCACTAGGTTAATGTAGCAGCGTTGTAGATTATCGTGATGCGCTGGTGTTCTCGGGTTGGGTTTGGTCGTATACAAAGACACCCCGTTATTCCGGACCCGGGTTCGATTCCCGACATGGGTACAATGTGTGAAGCCCATTTCTGGTGTCCCCCTCCGTGATATTGCTGGAATATTGCTAAAAGCGTCGTAAAATCAAACTCACTCACCCACACTATTCCGGACCCGTGTAATCCGGAAACCTCTCATTCCGGACGACTACTGTTGTGAGTGAGTGAGTTGGGTTTACTGCCGCTTTTAAAAGTATTTCAGTTATATCACGGCGTGTGAGATTGATGTGGGAGGAAAGCCCGAAGTAAAGTCGAATTTGTGTGTATTTTACAAAACATGTCAAGTTAACAAGACTTTTGTATTTAAACGTGTGGATTTAAAAAAAAAAAAAAATTATTAAAAAAAATACCAGTTCCCGAGAAACTTATCAGTTTGTAAATCGAGTACGAGTGAGTATGTTATTTTACGCCGCTTTTAGCAATATTCCAGCAATATCACGGCGGGGGACACCAGAAATGGGCTCCACACATTGTACCCATGTCGGGAATCGAACCCGGGTCTTCGGCATGACGAGCGAACGCTTTAACCACTAGGCTACCCGACCGCCCAAATCGTGTACGACGTTGACGTTGATGTTGGTGTTGCAGCTGCGGCCCTGTGTGCCTACAACGAGTACATCCACGACACGGAGGAGTGCGAGCCGGGCATGGGGATGACGATACCCATGTGCTTCGTGACCCCCTGTCAGATGGAGGAGTTTTGCAATAACTACCCTACAGCCACCTGCCGGTCAGTTGTCTGCACGGGGTGGGGGTTAGTGAATCAGTGTGTGTCTCGGGATGTGAGTGAGTGAGTGTATCGGGATGTGAGTGAGTGAGTGTATCGGGATGTGAGTGAGTGAGTGTCTCGGGATGTGAGTGAGTGAGTGTCTCGGGATGTGAGTGAGTGAGTGTATCGGGATGTGAGTGAGTGAGTGTCTCGGGATGTGAGTGAGTGATTGTATCGGGATGTGAGTGAGTGAGTGTATCGGGATGTGAGTGAGTGAGTGTATCGGGATGTGAGTGAGTGAGTGTATCGGGATGTGAGTGAGTGAGTGTATCGGGATGTGAGTGAGTTAATGACTGGGTGAGCGTGTTTGGATGTGAGTCAGTGTGTTAGGGTTAGTAAGTGAGTTTTGAGTTGGTGGTTTTGGAATGTGAGTGGGTGAGGGAGGGTCAGTTGTCTACACGGGGTAGAAGTGAGTGAGTGAGTGAGTGTCGGGATGTGAATCAATGGGTGTGTCGGGATGTGAGTGGGTGAGGGAGGGTCAGTTGTCTACACGGGGTAGAAGTGAGTGAGTGAGTGTCGGGATGTGAATCAGTGGGTGTGTCGGGATGTGAGTGAGTGAGTGAGTGAGTGTCGGGATGTGAGTGAGTGAGTGAGTGAGTGTCGGGATGTGAATCAGTGGGTGTGTCGGGATGTGAGTGAGTGAGTGAGTGTCGGGATGTGAGTGAGTGAGTGAGTGAGTGTCGGGATGTGAATCAGTGGGTGTGTCGGGATGTGAGTGAGTGAGTGAATTGGGATGTGAATGGGTATGTTTTGATATGAGTCAGTGTGTGAGTGAGTGAGTGAGAGAGTATGTCGGGATGTGAATGAGGGAGTGTTAGAGGGGTTATTTTTGGTGAGTGAGTGAGTGAGTGTGCTGGGATATGAATCAGTGAGTGAGGGTTAGTGAATGAGTTTTGAGTGAGTGAGTGTGTTGGGATATGAATCAGTGAGTGAGGGTTAGTGAATGAGTTTTGAGTGAGTGAGTGTGTTGGGATATGAATCAGTGAGTGAGGGTTAGTGAATGAGTTTTGAGTGAGTGAGTGTGTTGGGATATGAATCAGTAAGTGAGGGTTAGTGAATGAGTTTTGAGTGGGTGGATGAGTGAGTGAAGGTTAGTAAGTGATTTGTTTTAGACAATGACTGGATGAATATGTAGAAATGTGGGTGAGTGTGTTGAGGTGTGAATGGGTGAGTTACAATGGGAGGGTGAGTTTTGAGTGGGTGAGAAAGTGACAATCATTCATTCTTTAAAACTTGGGTTTCGGATAAAAAAATGCAATCCTAAGACTGACACTTCATCTCGTTTTACCTACTATGCTGATATAATTGATTTTTAGAATAAAAATAACATTATTTATCTTTATTATAAGTTAACTTAGTCGGATGGAAAACCTACAGTCATATTACTCTCCCGTTACTCGTCTTTTTACGACAAGCATGGGTTGCTGAAGACTGTCGCCGAGAAGAGCATTGAGTGGTCTTGTATAGTAATATAAATAATGATAAACATGAAAATAGTTATGAAAATACAAAAGGACATTTTAGGTCGAATCTATGCAATTATAAAGTCCGCAAGATATTTCATACTTCATTTTATCCAGAAACAGTTTTTTCTTCATTTTCATAAGAGGCGACTAACGGGATCAGGCGGTCAGGTTCGCTGACTTGGTTGAAGTTTGTCATTGTATCCCATTTGCGTGGATTGATGCTCATGATATCAATCACTAAATTGTCAGGTCCAGACTCGTCCAGTTACAGACCTCCGTCATATAGCTGGAATATTGCTGAGTGCAATTTGCAACAAACAAACGTACAAACAAACTAAATATTTCTGAAATGTTTATTTTATACACATCTTGGTATGTGATGTTTGCATCACAACCTCACACAACCTCAACCTCCTCCAGTTTTTATTCAGTGCACCCGTGAAGATCCGGGGTAGAATAGGTCTTCAGCCACCCATACTTGTCATAAAAGGCGACTATGCTGGTCGTAAGAGGCGACTAACGGGATCGGGTGGTCAGACTCGATGACTTGGTTGATGCATGTCCTCGTATCCCTATTGCGTGGATCGATACTCATGATATCAAGCATTGGATTGTCGATTATTGTCGACTCTATAATTAACCGACCGTGGTCATATAGCTGGAATATTGATGAGTGCAAACAAACAAACAAACAAACAAACAAACAAACATACAAATCTTATTCATAAGTTAGCTTGGGAAAACCAGAACGATTAGGTTGGACGATTAGTATCAGACTCTGTAAATACTCGAGTCTGGACCAAACAATCCAGTGGTTGACATCATGAGCATCGATCCACGCAATTGGGATACGATGACATGCTTCAACTAAGTCAGTGAGTCTGACCACCCGATTCCGTTAGTCGCCTCTTACGACAAGCACAGTCGTCTACGAAAAGGATTCATTGATCAGGGTGTCATGATAAATGTATCATTAAGCTGAAGTAATTTCACATACACATACAATTTGTTAAAACGTTCTTTCCTTTCAGAAACTACTACTGCAAAGACAACCCATGTTCCACGGTGTGGCGCTACGAAGGGGAAATTGTCGACTGTGGGAACTATTATTATTAATAATGCCAACAATTTGAAAAATATCGTATGCTTTGGTTTAAAGAGTGTGCGTGTGTACATATCTCTATGTATTTTGTATGTTCTAATTTATATTGCTTTTCATCTAATTAAAATCTCACTTGACAACATTTTATTCATGGTATTGTCAATATTTTACTGGAAGATATCAAAATATACTGAACAAAATAAGTTAGGGATCATCGATGTGTTCTGGAATATTTTAATGAAATTGTGTGTTTGGTCATCACTCCAAACAACATCACCAACAATATTCATGATCCCTCACTTTTTTATTCAGTAAATGTTTTGTTTTGATGAGTGGAAATTAATAACAAGGTGGTGGTTCGTGGCCCTGTGCACATTGCATGGATCACAATCGTTAAGCACATTGGTGGCGGTTTGGTTTGGTTTGGTTTGTTGTTTAAAGCCGCACTCAGCACTATTCCAGCTATATGACGGCGGTAAGACAATAATCGAGTCTGGACCAGACAATCCAGTGATTTACATTATGAGCATCGATCCACGCAATTGGGATCGATGACATGCATCAACCAAGTCAGCGAGCCTGATCACCCGATCCCGTTAGTCGCCTCTTACGACAAGCATGGTCGCCTTTTACGACAAGCATGGGTTGCTGAAGACCTATTCCATTCCGGATCTTCACGGGTCTCGACTAATGTAAGTCGGGTCCACTGGTCAGACTCAACAGGCGATAAAGTTGTGGCATAAACCACATTTACTTATTCAATATTTTCACTTGAGATTCACCAACTCAAAGTTAGACCCGGAAGTGGTCAATGGCGTCGGAGCGGGACTAGTTTAGTATTCACGCCACTCCCTCTCGGATTGGAAAATGGCTAAAGGCGGCATAAAACAACACTCGCTCACTATGCGTACATTTGTTTAAACCAGACTACACTCAATATGTACCGCTGGTTTGACCCGGAAGTGGTCAATGGTGTCGGCTCGGGAGCAGTTTAGTATTCACGTCACCCCCTCTCCGATTAGCACAAAGTCACCATGCCCAGCCACGAAGCGCCGACCGAAATCACCTCAAATATCGACGATGCCGCTGTCTGCGTCATTCCCAACGACCACGTTCACACACACATGTAACAACACCAACCCATATAACATATTTGCCATGTCATCAAACCACCAAACCATGCCAATTAGGAAATCAGTGGTAAACACAAACGAGACCAACAGACAAGTCGTGTTTTTAAATCCCCAAAACTCGTCGCTCAAATCATTCCCAGATGCTGCCTTACCTATTTACTTACGTGATCCACCGCTTGCTACTGTAGGCGGTTTATGGCCGTGAATGTTGACTCTATCGCCCCTTTATAAATCCAGGGGGGGACTCGCGTACACGTTTTAAACAGCTGAACAACGTTTGGGGTAGCAGGTTTTAGCGCGACGTTCGCACGGACAGCTGGTCGCATTTTGACCATGAACAGCACGCAACAAATAGTGATACTTACTGCAGGTAAACTTTATCACTTAACGTTTTGCAAATGTTTTTTTAATTGAGCAAACTGTATCAAGCTGTGGTAATTTTTTACAGGTAATTTTATCACTTTTGGTTTGTTTGTTTGTTGTTTTACGCCGCACTTAACAATTAATATTCCAGCTGTATACGGTCTGTAAGTAATCTGGACAAGACAATCCAGTGATTGAAATCACGTACATCGATCCACGCATTTGGGATACGATGACATAAATCAACCAAGTCAGCGAGCCTGACCACCTGATCCCGTTAGTCGTCTCTTACGGCAAGCATGGGTTGTTGAGGTGTATTCTAACACGGATATTCACGGGGCATATAAATGTATAGAAATCCATTGAAATTATATACAGAGTCGCCTCTCGGGTTGCCGCCATTTCAATGTAGATTGACCACTGTCCATGTTGTGATTCGGACATCTTCAAATACAGTTAAGATGTATGTATCCTTACCTTAATTTCAGTCATGACACAAACTACAGTGATATTTGAAAGTGGGTTAGTCTAGTGGTTAAGGTGTTCGTTTGCTACACTGAAGATACGGGTTTGATTCACCCAAAGCGTGGAATCCTTTGCTCATGTCCCCCGCTACCATATGCTGGTCTATCTGTGCCAAGTCGACTCACTCACTCGTAATATGGGATGGTGGGGTAGCCTAGTGGTTAAAGCGTTCGCTCGTCACTCCAAAGACCCGGGTTCGATTCCCCACATGGGTACAATCTGGTAAGCCTGTATCTGGTGTCTCTCATTGTGATATTGCTGGAATATTGCTAAAAGCGGCGTAAAATCAAACTCACTCTCTCAATCACAATTCGCGAAGCCTATTTCTGGGGCCCCAGCCGTTACATTGCTGTAGTATTGCTCAAAATCTTTTGTTCTACTAGATGGTTATCGGATACTTGTTCACCATACTTTAGGTCGGTGGTCGAAGTCAAAATAAAACTGGACCCTTTTAATTTGAAACGATCGGTATGACTTGAACTAGATTTTGATTTCATTCTACACAAATTCGACACTGTTTGTGGTCTGCGGAATTCTAAACCAAGTGATGAAAAATGAAACTACCAAATATGGTAGTTGTTTTTAAGCCGACAATTAATGAGTGGCCATTCGGATATGTCGAAGTGGTATTAAAGGTTCAATTGCGTTCGTCATACCCGGAGCTAATATAAAGTTATTTTAACAAAATCGGACATTTACGGTGTCGTTCCATTTGCTTTTTGTTATATATGGTGTTTCCGTAAATTATTTCGTAATAAATTGCTGGACAAAAGAAAGTTTTCACCCATGTTTGATGAGGCAAAATAAAACAAACAAGTAAAGGGTTTTTTCGATGGCGATGTATTTGATAAGAGTATCTCCTTGTGTTTTGTGGGGCGGTCGGGTAGCCAAGTGGTTAAAGCGTTAGCTCGTAACGCCGAAGACCCGGGTTGGATTCCCGACATGGATACAATGTGTGAAGCCAATTTTTGGTGTCCCCCGCCGTGATATTGCTGAAATATTGCTTCGAAAAGCGGCGTAAAACATACTCACTCACTCCTGTAACGTTTTGATAACGTTTGTAATTTTTGGGTCAAATCCAGTTTTCATGTGTATATTTGCTTTTGCCTTGTTGTGTGTTTGTGATTGACCCTTAAGTGATAGTTTGTTTGTTAGTTGTTTAATGCCGCACTCAGCAATATTCCAGCTTTAAGGGGGAGGTCGGGTAGCCTAGTGGTTAAAGCGTTCGCTCGTCACGCCGAAGACCCGGGTTCGAATCCCGACATGGGTACAATTTGTGAAGCCCATTTCTGGTGTCACCCGCCGTGATATTGCTGAAATATTGCTAAAAGCGGCGTAAAACCAAACTCACTCACTCACTCACTCCAGCTTTATGACGGTGGTCTGTAAATAATCGAGTCTGGACCAGACAATCCAGTGTTTGACATCATGAACATCGATCACAGCAATTGGGATACGATGACATGCATCAACCAAGTCCGCGAGCCTGACCCCCGGATCCCGTTAGTCGCCTCTTACGACATGTATTGGTTGCTGAAGACCTATTCTACCCCGGATCTTCACGGGTCGAGAATGAATGCAATTGATCACAAATGTGAGCATTTTTAGAAAGCGAAGAAGAAAATATAGCTCTCAAATTATACTACTCAAAAGAAGTTAAGCATGACTACAGTTAATCTCTAATTGCTGGTGGGTATTGCACAGCTTTCTAACTGTTGGTGTTCCTTAACATGTTTCGAGTAGCATATTACAATTTTTTTCCATCAATGTCATGCTCTGATTCCAAAAGTGTACTTAATTTTAGGTACATATATTTAAGTCTTTGAAAGGCATTTAGAAGCGATACAAACAAGGAACAGAATTTATGGATGTCAACTTTTTTATAATGAGGAACACAACGTTTCGGAGTACAGTAAACTACGGTTATAACGAACTCAAAGGGACTACTAATTTTAGTTCGTTATAACCGTAGTTCGTTATAAGCATATATACAGCACAACTACAGCAAATAGTCGGGACCAAAAGAGTAAGTTCGTTATATCCGTCAGTTCGTTATAAGCGTGTTCGTTATAAACGTAGTTTACTGTATATATATATATCAACATAGTTCGTTATAAGCATATATACAGCTAATAGTCGGGACCAAAAGAGTAAGTTCGTTATATCCGTTAGTTCGTTATAAGCGTGTTCGTTATAACCGTAGTTTACTGTATGTGCTTACCCGTTCATCATGTGAAGGAATGTGTATACTCCGAAACGTTGTGTTCCTCAAAATAAAGAAGTTGACATCCATAAATTCTTTTTCTTATATCTTAATTCATTTGTTAATATACATCTTCGTTAGATATACTTTACTGTTGTAAAAATACTTTTAATTTCAACTAATTGTATTTTTGTTTTCTCCACGCGTCAGCGGGTTGTAGTCTTGTCTCGTCGCAAGAATACCAGCTTACAATCAATGTGTTAAGCTAATTCATGGTGAAATGTTAAACGCTTCATTTGACGTCATTTTAGGAGTGCTCTCTTTAGTTCGTCAAATATTTGACGTTACGCTTTCTAGCTAAAACTGCATGCAAAACAAACATTTCTCAGGTACTTTCTTCTGAAAAGTGTGGAGGGAGGTAGATGCTATTTTTTTTATGGAAAAACGAAAGTAGCTCACTACATTCCGCTTGACCTTGAACGGCGACCTGTGTCAATATCGTGGTGTTGACAGTTGACAGTAGGTGTTCATTACGGCTGAAATATACACACACAATCTCGGATAATGATGCTAGCAGTTTGTCAATACGACCTTTGTCAACATCTGAGTATCTGTATACTTTAAACCTATGTTCTCAGAGTTGCAATTAGATTATTTCTACGTAGCTTCAATGATGTTATGCGTAAAAGCGCCGATTAACCATTGAAAAATAATTGGATCTCTTGGAACCTGAATAAAACGAAACTGGCGTTTTTAAATTTCAATCCACGATCGTTTTAAGTACTCTTGATTTGTTCGTTTTGTGATCACTTGTACTGGTAACATTGACAGTGAGTTCAGCCTTTGGTCAAAGTTAACCCCTGGGTAAATTTCACAAACGATTGAACGAACAATAGCTGCATATAAATTATGGAATGAACATGGCTGTTTAATTGTTCATCTTTAAAACGAAAAAGGATTGTGTAAATACAAATAACCAATTCTGGTGTCAGTGTTTAGGGTATATCTGTGTTTTAATGCATTCACTGTTTTATAATTAGACGAATGGGAGAGACAAATACGAATTCTTCAACATTGATAGCAGCCATTAACACAATTATCCTTTAAAATTGGTGAAGAAGCAACGTGTTTTGTCGATATGTTCATGGGTGTAGTATAAAACAAGGGCTTTTTGATAATTAGTACTTATGAACTTTTCAGTTTTTTTGTTTTTTTTATTATTATGTTTTTGGAGATGTATTATTTTTTTCATTTGAAAAAATTAACTCGATATTTCAACCAAGTGATATAACAAGTTATACGGGAACTGTTGGCAGTCTCCCTCCACCATTATATTGTTTTAATTGATTGTTTTATTGTTTGATGTTTAATACGGCAATTAGTTTTTCGACTAAATTACAATTTTTTTTGCTTTACAGAGAAAAGAGAAATGTCAAAAGTGATAATTGTTAAAAAAAATATGACAACAGGATAACACAGAATACATACATAACAATTAAACAACGCATATGACAACGTTAACTAGCCCATTATCTATTCTGTTGTAAAATACATTGTCTATGTCTACAGGTTAAATTCCACAAAAACATTTTCTCTACCTCCTGGTGAGTATTTTGATAATTATTCAAAAAATAATTGTGACACATATGTTTACGTTACGTAATTCATCACAATCTTTTAATCCCCGACCCCTGAAAGAGTTGTCTTCACAAAGAACACAAACAAAATCACAGAATTACAACAATTAGCACAAAATTATCACATCATACAACATGGTATTTATTCAGATATTTTTAAAATGTTTATAAAAATTGAGATAGTAAATGTTAAGGGGGTCAATTGTTCTATTGGCGCATATATTCTTAGAATAACCTACGGCCTTCGATGAATTGCGAACAGTCTGTTTAGGGGAATTAACTTTGTAAGTCTCAGGCTTTAGAGAGTAATATACACCATTACCATGTAATGGGTAGGTTTCTCGGCAGGATAAAGCCAACGATATCCGTTGGGGTCATTTGCGGATAGAGATGCAAATATCAAAGGTCAAGTCGGGACTACTTTCAGTGTTTATAAACAAACATGGCGCCGCCCTTGATATTCGGCGATCGAGTCAGAATTATCCATCGGGAGTCTCGAGATAGTACTGGAATATTTGCTATCATTATCAAAAGAATAGTCTAATGTCAATCTCATTAAAATCAGATCTAATTTCTAGCTACCGCTAAACAAAGATCCCGTGTTACTGTGACTTACCTGAGGCATTTTACAAGTTTTGGTTAATTTAGGAGATACCTAGAAACCTACCTATTTTATGATAAAGCAACATTTCCCCAATGTTCTATTTATAGAATTATACCGGGTTAGAATTGGTCTTCAGCGACCTATGCTTGTCGTAAGAGGCATCTAACGGAGATCGGGTAGTCAAGCTCGCTGACTTAGTTGATGTATGTTATCGTGTTCTAATTGCGTGGATCGATGCTCATGATGTCAATCACTGGATTGTCTGGTCCAGACTCGATTATTTACAGACCGTCTTGTTGCTGGGATTTTATCGAAAAACCGAATTGTCCCACAAAAATTACAATGTTGCGAGGTGTTTTCAAGAAAATTCAGGCTTATAATTTAGTTATAAATACAAAATTATTTAGGTTGTGTAGCTGTGGCAGAAAACTATCTTATCTTGATACCCCCAACACCCCCACGCCCTACCCCACCCCCACCCTGAACGTAATGGTCGGTCCCTAACCACCAGGCCACCTCGCCACCCCACATAGACATAGACATATACTTATTTCTTGTAGGGGGCGGGCGGGTAGCCTAGTGGTTAAAGCGTTCGCTCGTCACGCCGAAGACCCGGGTTCGATTCCCGACATGGGTACAATGTGTGAAGCCCATTTTTCTGGTGTCCCCCGCCGTGATATTGCTTGAATATTGCTAAAAGCGGCGTAAAACCATATTCACTCACTCCATGTAGACAGGGTTCCTAAAGCCAAGTTGTACCTCTCTTAAGTATGTTTGAAATTCATTTGCTTAACTTGATGACGGCGTGCTCATAATATCAATCACTGGTTTGCCTGGTTCGGACTCCACCATTTCAGGTCGCAGTCATATAGTCGGACAATTGCTGAATGCGATGTTAAACAAGAAAGTAACATCACGGGTCAAGAGATTTGTTCATAGTGCAATTCAAAACCGATGACCTTTCACGCCGCGAAAGGAGAACATGCTCTTCTCACTGTCAACAAGACCGCCTCCGTGGTCTAGTGGTAGAGCGTCCGCCCGGAGAGCGGAAGGTCCGGGGTTCGATCCCCGACCGCGTCATACCAAAAGACGTTAAAAGATGGTACTTGTTGTTACCCTGTCTGGCGCTCGGCATTAAGGGGCTAAAACAAGGACTGGTCGGCTCGGAGTCAGTATACTGTGTCTGGATGGGGTATTCATGTTAAACTGCGGCATGGTATCTCAGTGAGCTAGCACTATAAATCGGCATCAGTCCGGACTAGTACAAGCAGCCACACACACACACACACACACGTGCATGCACGTCGCTATATAAGTGCAATAATCTTGGACGCGACGTTAAACCCCATTTCACCTCACCTCACCACTGTCAACAATTATGGCAGTTAGTTTTGGGTTATGCGCAGGTGCGTTATGGGAAAGGTCAATGACATGACCTTCTTGACACTATGTCAAATTCAGCAGTCAACCAGTCCGTACTCGCAATTGACCTCGCATTCTCGCATCAATCACACTTACGTTGATTCAGTGAACTCGTCAGCTTCCTGATGACTTCAACATACCCTAACTTAGGTCACCATAATTAGGTGACATGTTTTTTATTTTATGGTTTTGAACTATTTGTTACCCAGTTAGCTTCGGTCGTACTCTTGCAAGACGTTTGTAGGGGCAAGGGTATCAAATATTATTCATGACCTTATAAGTTTGTTTGTTTAACGCCGCACTCAGCAGGGGCAGTCGTCTAAGGCGCCGCGATTCGCTGTGCAGAGTTGCGTCCCTTGGGCACGTAAGAAACCTATGATTGTGGGTTCGAATCCCGGTTCGCCCCGATTATGTTTCTAGGTTTGTCAGCACCATACCCGTGCTCGTGGGTTTCGCCGAAGTGGTAAACGTCTGAGACCTGCATCACTTCGGGCTTTCCTCCCACATTAAGCTGACACGCCGTGATATAACTGGAATACTGTTAAAAATCCCCATCCGACTAATTTAGGTTGCCAAGTTATATTTTCCGACGTCAGATGTGTGTTAATACTTAATTCCTCTTCGCGTCTCTCAAATGCCGACACCATTTTGAGCAGTCGTACGTATCACAAATCACGTGACTTCTCAGCAGTATCGGAATGGTTGTAAATGGCCACGCCTGTTTGACAAACATTCACCGCCAAAATCGAGTTTGAAACACTAATCTGTTGGCCAAAATATTGTTGAGAATAAAAACGGATATTTTTCGCAAACTTCATGTACTAGCTTGCAAACTGTTTTCGCAATGTTCACAAACACAAATATGTTTGTAAACATCAATCGACAAACTTCAGTTTTCAAGGCAAGATTAAGTCTGATAAGCGAGTTGAGTTCCAGTGACATGACATTCTGGGTAGCGTGACAATCCACGCTGACATTTGCGTGTTTGAAGATATTGACAGACGCGACCGACAAACCAGTCAACACGGAAACTTGTAGACAAGTCAGGTCTTTGTCGTAAAAAACACGTTTGTTTGATAATTGAATTTCTTTTTAGACTTAGGTGCCTTCATTATTTCTCGAAATATAAGGGGAGGTAGGGTAGCCAAGTGGTTAAAGCGTTGACTAGTCACGGTGAAGGCCTGGTTCGATTCTCAAGCAAACGCCGATCTAGAGCGGGCGTGCACTTCAGCGCACTGCACCCTACAAATCCGTATCACCCGACTTTTGAACCATACTATTCATATTAATGTATAAGATGAATATAACTTAATAGTTACACTGCATTCTTCCAGCAGTTTCTATATCTAAAGTTCCCCCCGACCCGACAAACCGGGTGTGAAGCCCCCCCCCCTTTCGTGTGTCCCCCTTTGGTATTTATCGTCACGCTATAAAATAAAATAACATCTGGTTTTGCAGCTGAAGCTGAAAAACATGTTTAATCTCGAAACAAAATTGAGTGCTCCAGTCAGTATCATGAATATTTTATTTCAGCTGTTACAATTATGAGACCCGTGAAGATCCGGGATAGAATAGGTCTTCAGCAAACCATGCTTGCCGTAAAAGGCGACTATGCTTGTCGTAAGAGGCGACTAACGTGATCGGGTGGTCAGGCTCGCTGACTTGGTTGATGCATGTCATCGATCCCAATTACGTGGATCAATGCTCATGATATCAATCACTGGTTTGTTTGGTCCAGACTCAATTATTTACAGACCGCTGTCATATAGCTGGAATATTGCTGAGTGCGGCGTTAAACAACAAACAAACAAACAAAAATATACAATTATGATATTGTTGTTATGTGACATTAATTTGGAAATAAATAAATTAGTTGTTAAACGATATATTCTTAAATATAACTAAAACATATTTGCGCAGAGAAAGAGTCAATCAGTCTTCGTCTTTCAATAACATGAGCCCCGTGAAAACATGTATACATGTGATTATTCGCCGCGTTAATTTCGGTGCATTACAGCTTTCGTATGTTACAATCTCGTTTAAGTCGTGCAAGTAAATAACTATTTCAGTCACCTGTCACGGAGTCATTTTACACGCACGATTTGCACGTGCTTTCCGTGAACACCTGTGCGCAAATGGTGTCCTCACCTCACCTCACCTCACCTCACCTCACCTCACCTCACCCAGAGCCGTGGTCAGACTCGCTGACTTGGTTGATGCATGTCATCGTATCCCAATTGCGTGGATTTGACTGGTCCAGACTGGATCATTCACAGACCGCCGTCATATAGCTGGATTATTGGTAAGTGCAGTTAAACAACAAACAAACAAACAAACACAGCGCTCAAGACTATTCCCAGTACGAAGTTAACATTATCGTGCTATTTCTAGCGTAGGACACTTACGTCAAACTGTAGAAAGGGAATTCAGCGGTGATGTAATTTGGTCACGTGCTACTTTAAGTCTTCCGGCCTTTGGATATCGGTCAATGACTTCTTTAAACAGAGTTTGTGTGGCACGGAGTGACAATGATTGTTTTAATTACATCTGATATAGCCATGCGGAAAAACGCCCGTTCTCTGTTTGCAAATACAAATGAACAATTGTCAATTGCTCTGACATTCAGATGCATTTCCTCCCGGCCTTTGGTGAAGCGTGTATTGTTTGGTGCTAATTGCAGCTTAGTAATCGCCGTGTACCGTCGGGCAGATCGAGCAGATAAGCAGCACAAGGGAGTGTCTTTGTCATAGCTGGGGGCACGGGTGGCCCAGTCGTCTAAGGCGCCG
The DNA here is from genome assembly GCF_023055435.1 of Haliotis rufescens. Taxonomy (NCBI): domain Eukaryota; kingdom Metazoa; phylum Mollusca; class Gastropoda; order Lepetellida; family Haliotidae; genus Haliotis; species Haliotis rufescens. The sequence goes on along the minus strand of NW_025963824.1, from coordinate 14,361,752 downwards.
CGATTCGCCTTGCAGAGTTGCGTCCCTTGGGCACGCCAGAAACCTATGATTGTGGGTTCGAATCCCGGTTCGCCCCGATTATGTTTCTAGGTTTGTCAGCACCATACCCGTGCTCTTGGGTTTCACCGAAGTGGTAAACGTCTGAGACCTGCATCACTTCGGGCTTTCCTCCCACATTAAGCTGACACGCCGTGATATAATTGGAATACTGTTAAAAGCGGCGTTAAACCCAACTCACTCACTCACACTTTGTCATAGCTGCTGATACCGTATCTCCTCATCCACTCCACGTTCAGGGGCCTGGGGTTGTATTGGCAGAAAAGAATTGTTCCCGAAAATTCGTGGAAAATAATTTATGCTTCATATTTTTGGAAAAATAAGAAATTGTCTGCCACAAAATCTGGTATTTCAGCTGTAACTGAAAATATATCTGGTCTCAATAGAAAATTCCAAAGAATAGAAATGTTCAGTGGGTGAATGAACCAGTAAATGAATGGACCACTGAATGAATGGGCGAGTGAATGAAGGAAGATTGAATGAAGGGGCGAGTGAATGAATTAGCGAGTGAATGAATGGGCGAGTGATTAGATGGACCAGTTAATGAAGGAAGATTGAATGAATGGACCAGTGAATGAATGGATCAGTGAATGAATGGACTCCTGAATGAATGGGCGAGTGAATGAAGGAAGATTGAATGAAGGGGCGAGTGAATGAATGGGCGAGTGAATGGACGAGTGAATGAATAGGCGAGTGAATGAATGGACCAGTGAATGAAGGAAGATTGAATGAATTGACCAGTGAATGAATGGGCGAGTGAATGGACGAGTGAATGAATAGGCGAGTGAATGAATGGTCCAGTGAATGAAGGAAGATTGAATGAATGGACCAGTGAATGAATGGCCGATTGAATGAATGGACCAGTCAGTTGATGAAAAGGAACAATTAGGCGTTTTTCTTTTACAGGATCAAATATTAAACAGTGTCATACAAATTTACAAATCTCAAGCATTTACAGTTCCGTCGGCAGTGACGTAATGTGGACATTCTGCTTTCAGTGTTTGCTGCTCTGCTGGGGGTTGTGACGTCAGCAGACAGGGACGGATGTGACGTCGACATTAAATATGACCCCTACCACCCCTGTCCCCGGAGCTACTTCCCCGTATGTGGATCAGACTCCCGGACATACCCGAACGACTGCGTGTTCTGTCAGGCCAAGCGAACACAGATGTACAGGGGCTTGCCAGGCATCAGCCTCTACCATTCGGGTACGTACTGCAGATGGGGCACCCTGAATAATCGGGGGGGGGGGGGGGGGGGGGGGGGGGGTGGCGGTCCGGGGGGATGATAAGGGAGCAAAGGTGACCCAGAGTGCCGTTGCACTAACTGATGAAAGCGCAGAGTGAGTGAGTCAGTTAAGTTTAACGCCGCTTTTAACAGTATTCCAGTTATATCACGGCGTGTCAGCTTAATGTGGGAGCAAAGCCCGAAGTGATGCATGTCTCAGACGTTCACCACTTCGGTGAAACCCACGAGCACGGGTCTGCACAGCGAATCGCGGCGCCTTGGACGACTGGGCCACCCGTGCCCCCTCCAAAGCGCAGAGGGTGACTCACGTACCTTATCAAAGTGTGATTTGTCCAACGGCACCCTGTCTCTCAGGCGCTGCAATTCGCTGTGCACAGTTGCGTCCCTTAGGAGCACCAGAAACCTATGATCGTGGGTATCTTGGTTTGTCAGCACAACACATGTGTTCGTGTTTCACTAAAGTGAGGACAGCACCAGTGGTGTAGTGGGTAGAGCGTTCGCCCGGAGAGCGGAAGGTCCGGGGTTCGATCCCCGGCTGCGCCATACCAAAAGCATTAAAAGATAGTATTTGTTGTTACCGGGTGAGAATAGGTCTTTAAACATCAACCCATGCTTGCCGTGAGAAGCGAATATGCTTGTCCTAAGAGGCGACTAACGGGATCGGGTGGTCAGGTTGATGCATGTCATCGTGTCCCGATTGCGATGCTCATGGTGCCCATCACTGGATTGTCTGGTCCAGACTCGATTATGTACAGACCGCCGTCATATAGCTCGGATATTGAATCGGTTGTATAAGGTTTGACGAATCGTTACATGGCGCTGGTCTGTGGCAGGGGTGATATTCTGTCTGCATGGATCCCTTGGTAGGAGAGTATGGCTTCCGTTGATACAGCCACTAAAATTATGCTGCTGTTTGTTGACTTACTCATCTTGGGATGAGATACAATTCATTCACTGATCCATACACCGTTACATCATTCATCTCGTGTAATTGATTATGAAAATGTTATCATCATCATCATCATCAACATCATCATCAACATCATCATCATCATCATCATCATCATCATCATCATCATCATTATTATTATTATTATTATTATTATTATTATTATTATTATTATTATTATTATCATTTCTGGACAAGCATTGATCTCCTCAAGGTGTCTGTTTAATCTATCATCCGTCACCTCAGTCACTTAAAATCACTCGTCGGGGAACCCAAATCACCCAAATGGGAACAATGTTCGAAGCCTATTTCTGATGTCCCTTGCCATGATACTGCTGGAATGTTGCAAAAAGCGGCATAAAACTCACTCACTTTCATTCATCTGCTTATATCGCCATTTATAATTTATCTTGAATCCGTGTATGGCAATATAAGATCATGTAATTAAAACAATCATTGTCACTCCGTGCCCCACAGACTCTGTGGGCAAAACGTGCTTTAAAGGAAGTCATTGACCGATATCCAAAGGCCAGAAGATCTAAGGTAGCACGTGACCAAATTTCATCACAGCTTAATTCCCTTTCTACAGAGAGGGGCGGTCGGGTAGCCTAGTGGTTAAAGCGTTCGCTCGTCACGCCGAAGACCCGGGTTCGATTCCCGACATGGGTACAATGTGTGAAGCCCATTTCTGGTGTCCCCCGCCGTGATATTGCTGGAATATTGCTAAAAGCGGCGTAAAACCATACTCACTCACTCACTCACTTTCTACAGAGTGACGTATGTGTATCTCCTTCAAGCGATGTACTTTTGTAGGTAACTGTGAAGAAAACACACGCCGGCCAGTTACACAACGTCCCACAACGAGGCGCCCCACCTTGACGATACGCCCCACCCCTACCCCCACCGGGTCGTCCCGAGGGTACACCTCTCGCTTCCAGGCTCTGATGCGGTATTTCCAAGACATGCGAAACCCCTGGGTGGGGAGGAGGAAGGGACGGTCGGTCGACAGGTCGGCGGGAGATCGTCAACAATCGGCACTGTATCACTAACTACACCTAAACCGAGGACAACAAGGTAAGGGGTGAATGTGTTGATATGGCAATGTTTGTAGTGAGTGTGTGTGAGTGAGTTGGGTTTAACGCCGCTTTTAACAGTATTCCAGTTATATCGCGGCGTGTCAGCTTAATGTGGGAGGAAAGCCCGAAGTGATGCAGGTCTCAGACGTTTACCACTTTGGTGAAACCCACAAGCATGGGTATGGTGCTGACAAACCTAGAAACATAATCGGGGCGAACCTGGATTCGAACCCACAATCATAGGTTTCTGGCGTGCCCAAGGGACGCAACTCTGCACAGCGAATCGCGGCGCCTTAGACCCGTGCCCCCTGTTTGTAGTAAGAGACAACACAATGGATCGAGCGGTTACACGAGCTTATAATCATACCCCGGATATCGTTGCTGATAATATTAATCACTGGAATGATATTTACAGACCGCTGTATTATAGCTGGAATACGGATGGAATAGTGCAGCGTGAAACAAAAAGAAACATGGCAATAAAGAAAATTAACTTTGTTTGTTTGTTGTTTAACCCCGCACTCAGCAATATTTCAGCTATATGACGGCAGCCGATAATAATCAAGTCTCGACCAAACAATCCAGTGATTGACATCACGAGCATCGATTCACGCAATTGGGATACGATGACATCCATCAACCAAGTCAGCAAGCCTGACCACCCGATCCCATCAGTCGCCTCTTACGACAAGCAAAGTCGCTTTTTACGGCAAGCATGGGTTGCTGAAGAGCTATTCGGATCTTCACGGGAGACAGATTAACTATGTTCTTTTTAAAGAACCTGGTGTTCTATAACTTCTTTTGAGAAGTATATGTACACATAACTGTCCACAGTTAATTGTAATCTTTCATTATCTAAAGTAAATACATCTTACTATTTTCGGGTGGCCTCGTCGTCAAAGTCGCCACGATTCGCTGTGCAGGGTTGCGTCCCTTGGGCACGCCAGAAACCTATGATTGTGGGTTCGAATCCCGGTTCGCCCCGGTTACGTTTCTAGGTTTGTCAGCACCATACCCGTGCTCGTGGGTTTCACCGAAGTGGTAAACGTCTGAGACCTGCATCATTTCAGGCTTTTCCCCCTCATTAAGCTGACACGCCGTGATATAACTGGAATACTGTTAAAAGCGGCGTTAAACCCAACTCACTCACACATTATCCAAAGTAAATATATCTTGCTATTTTCAGATTTCGGATAAATCTTCAGCCAGTACGGAGCACAAGTACGTGATGTCTAATCAGGCCAAAGAAACAGCTTCTCGGTTTTGTTTGGAAATGACCAACGGTCCTTGTCGTTATGCATTTCACTTTTAAAGTACATTGTAACATCTCTTGGCTGATGAGTTCGGAAGGAAACGAGTATCGCCAGCGGCGGTGAATGGTACGTTGTTCAACAACCCATGATAATATGTGCCGTTATAATAAACCGTTTGATTACAACTTATTTTCGTCCAATTTCTTTGTTTAGTGGATCGTGTTCACCAACTTCAGGTGACAAAACACTTCGAATCGATAGCACCTGTCGTCACGCCCATCGCCATTCATTCTAGACGCGTGAAGATCCGGGGTAGAATAGGTCTTCAGCAACCCATGCTTGCCGTAAAAGGCGACCATGCTTGTCGTAAGAGGCGACTAACGGGATCGGTTGGTCAGGCTCGCTGACTTGGTTGAAGCATGTTATCGATCCCAATTGCGTGGATCGATGCTCATGATATCAATCACTGGATTGTCTGGTCCAGACTCGATTATTTACAGACCGCCGTCATATGGCTGGAATATTGCTGAGTGCGGCGTAAAACAACGAATCAACCAACAAAAACATTCATTTTGGTGGTATTATGAGTTTACGTACATTTATTTACCTCGATCGACCCTTTGCCGTGCTCCCTTCGCCATAGACGACCTTTTTAGAAGAATATTTGGAATATGTTGGGTGGGTGAGGTTTGATTTCGCCACTTTCAACAGTATTTCAGCTTAAGATATCACACGGCCTCGAAACAAACACAATCAGCATTCGCACTCTGAGGGTTGAGGGACACAACTCTGCACAGCCAATAGTGGCGCCTGGGCCTCCCGTAGCCCTTATAAAATTATGAGTGAGTGAGTTGGGTTTAACGCCGCTTTTAACAGTATTCCAGTCATATCGCGGCGTGTCAGCTTAATGTGGGAGGAAAGCCCGAAGTGATGCAGGTCTCAGACGTTTACCACTTCAGTGAAACCAACAAGCACGGGTATGGTGCAAACAAACCTAGAAACATAACCGGGGCGAACCGGGATTCGAACCCACAATCATAGATTTATGGTGTGCCCAAGGGACGCAACTCTGCACAGCGAATCGCGGGACCTTAGACGACTTGGCCACCCGTGCCCCTTATAAAATGATGAAATAGCTTGAAGTAAAAAACATCATTAAAAAAACAAATCTCCTGTATATTTATTACATACACCATCTGATTTACAGTGACGATTGACGATATGTATACATGCTTATGTGACGTTCATATAGGGTGGTTAAGGAATAGGACATGCAAGGACGTTGATATGTGTTATACGTATAACGGGAAGCGACACCACCTCTAGTGCAATTCTAACAGTAATCCTAACAATCTTAGCACCAATGCACAGATCCTACGATCTGTAAATAAATACGATTATGAAAACGACAAACACTGTTGGGAGCAACCATTTCATTTAAGGGGGGAAGGGGCGGAGAAAATATATATATCAAACCCCTGTTTTATTTCTAAAACATTATATATTCCTCGCACCGTAGGAATATAAAAAATGTCGTTTTCTTAAAGTCAAGTGCCCAAAGAATATAGTTCGTTGTTTATATTTACTTAAAAAATGAGCCTGTGTATTTTTGGGAAAAAATAATTGAGCTCCTAAACATTTAAAACATGCTGATCTCATACCAAAATCCCCGCCCCCTGAAAATGAAATGGGTGTTGCTGTATTCTTAGATTTTGAACTTCAGTGGTCCGTTATCCATCACGAAAAGCCACGTCGTGCACAAAAAATAGATCACAATGAAGTAAAAATTTTGTATAAGCTTGCTTCGGATTAAAGAGGTTCAGGATAAACCAATAGCCATAAGGAATATAATCTCATCAAAAGGAAGTTTGTTCAGAATGAACGTCAGTTAGCCAATCGAAAATATTTATTTTTTTTACCGGCTGACCATCAGCTGGTTGACAAATGGCACAGCGCCAAAGAAATACAAATCACATGACATCTCTGGAAGCAAACAAACTGGACAATGCGGGACGGACAGACATACATTGTAAACATGATTGTAAAATGATATAATGAAATCCGCCTTCAAGTACATTCTAAACAGATTGCCAATTTCGCATTTGTTTTTTATGTCGGTTGCCTCATTCGTCACTACTCGCCTCTTTCCGTAACCTGCAAGAAGACTCGTCCCCCTATCAATGAATGTTATATGCGAAAATACGACAAATCAATCAGAATGCGCGTATGAATTCAAGTTCTTCGTCAAAGAATCCCTCAGAAATAATTTTTGATTTTACATATGTCTTGCATCTAAAAATATACCCAAGACACAGTTAAATGTGTTCAATCATACTGTATTATTTCGCATGTCCCGATGTGCTTTAAATTGTGTCTGAAATATATATAATATATGGGGAAAGATGTGTGAACCATTACGCAACGAGTTGACAAATGTTTTAGGTATGCTCGTTTGCGCTAAGACGGAGCCAGGTCGCAAAAATGGCCATGAGAGGGGCACGAGTCGCTATTCGGCTTGTCCCGGAATAACACGAGTTGGTCACGAATGTCGGCTGACTATGTTGACGACGCCATGTTGATGACGTCATCTACGACTCCCCGGATGATGCTTTGGTTGACTGAGTTGGGTCTCCGAACAGAAAGTTGCCGACTTCCGCTGGGTCGTCGCTGACCAAGAAACGAAACCAAAACTGCCTGAAATGGTCCCTGGTCAACTGTTCCCCATTCAACTGAAAACAATTCATTGTTGTGAAATTACGTCACGTAAACAACATCGTTAATATCAAATATAATGTAAAACAGCAACGCCATAGATTAACCAGTTTCGATTATCTGCCGAAATAGGTGAGGTGAGGTGAAATGGGGTTTAACGTCGCGTCCACGATTATTGCACTTATATAGTGTATACACGCGTGTGTGTGTGTGTGTGTGTATGGTTGGGGGGGGGGGGGGGGGGGGGGGGGGGGGGGGGGTACAGATACTCAGATACAGTAAACTGACTCCGAGCCGACCAGCCCCTTAATGCCGAGCGACAGACAGGGTAACAACAAGTACCATCTTTTAACGCCTTTTGGATCGAACCCCGAGCCTTCCGCTCTACCACTAGACCACAGAGGCGGTCATCTGCCGAAATAGATTCCAATGAGCGTAAACGGCTAAATAGTGGTGAAAAGTTTTGGAAAGGATACCCACTGTTCGTGTAAATGGGCAATTCGCCCCTAATATAATTTGCATATAAAAGTAAATGTTTCTTTGTTGCCTAACGCTTCACAACAAAATTGCTGTCATAACGGCGGCTTGTGAACAATCGAATCTTGCCCAGACAATCCAGTGGCACGATAGACCTTTCACTGAAGGCGGTTCTGCGCAAATATCTCACAGCTCGACCTTTGACACGTGTTGCACGGGCTACGATTTGCACGTGCAGGGCATCTGTTCCCGGAAGTGAGGCTCAGTCGACTTTTCCGAAGGGGGTGGAAAGAATTGAGGAGGTGATGTGAATTGGTATTTAAGATCACGTTACGATTATTTCATTGGTTCAACTTGCTCTCAATTGTCGACCAGACATATGTTTAAATTGTCAAATATTTGGTTGAGATCGTTAAGGTTGGTTTGTTGTTGGTTTGTTGTTTAACGCCGCACTCAGCAATATTCCAGCTATAACGGCGGTCTGTAAATCATCGAGTCTGGACCAGACAATCCAGTAATTAATATCATAAGCATCGATCCACGCAGTTGGGATACGATGGCATGCATCAACCAAGTCAGCGAGCCTGACCACCCGATCCCATTAGTCGCCTCTTACGACAAGCATAGTCGCCTTTTACGGCAAGCATGGGTTGCTGAAGACCTATTCTACCCCGGATCTTCACGGGTCTCGTCAAGGCCTTGAATCTGTACGATAGCCTTTTGTTTTCACAATGTAAATTTGAAGAGTCCTGCAATCACGAGCCTTTTTAAACACTTTTTTTCATATTCCCTCCCTCCGGCCCCTCTCGGAAAACCTTTGAGATGAGCAACACACACATAAGTATGGACGCCCTAATATCTATATTTTGAAGCGCCCTTAAAATATCAGAATATCCATTACATTGAAAATGTCACAACATTTTATCCGTAAATGCCGTGTTTTCTCTACTATGTGCTCACCAAAGGCTGGATCTGTGAGTGGGGTTTGAAATAAAAGCCGGGATTGTGATAACACACAGCTGACGGATAAAAAATTGTGCCAAATATATTTCAGTGCGATCGAGTTTACTAAACCAAGCCGTGATCTATTGATACTTCCTATACAGAAATAAAAGTCTGCCCCAATTAAGATTTATATCCGTAATATAGGAACCACGGTAAACATATTTCCTTCATTAAAATCAGAGCTTGAGTACGTGTTTTTTTAGCATGCTTGTCGTAAGAGGCGACAAACGGGATCGGGTGGTCAGGCTCGATGACTTGGTTGATGCATTTCATCGATCCCAATTGCGCGGATCGATGCTCATGATTTCAATCACTGCTATTGTCTGGTTCAGACTCGATTATTTACAGACAAATAAAATATTTGCGACCGTCCGGAGGAACAAACAGTGTTCTTGTGAGGACGTATCGGTGGTCGTGAAGATCCGGGGTAGAATAGGTCTTCAGCAACCCATGCTTGCCGTAAAAGGCGACTATGCTTATCGTAAGAGGCGACTAACGGGATCGGGTGGTCAGGCTCGCTGATTTGGCTGATGCATGTCATCGAATCCCAATTGCGTGGATCGATGCTCATGATATTAATCACTAGATTTCTGTTACAGACTCGATTATTTACAGACCGCCGTCATATAGCTGGAATATTGCCGAGTGCGGCGTTAAACAACAAACAAACAAACAAACAGATACATGGGAGTTCGGGATTCACGAAACTAAAGAAGGGGATGCTTAACTTTTTTTCAGCAGTATAGTATGAAATTGGAAGTTGAACGTACCGCTTGGGAGAGTTTGTTGTAAGACTGATTGCAGTTGTCTGCCGGGACGCTGAACTGTGTCAAGCTGCTGATGTATTCTTCCTTGTCGATAACGCTGTCGCCTGAAATACACATTCACAGGTGTTCGTTGTATCGAGGTCTCTCTTTATTAGGTTGAGTAGTGGGGCAGTCCTGCGCACCCCTTTATTGAAGCATACTAATCAAGCTTGCGTATACAACAAATTATACAACGTAATCATTTGGTAGGATGTTTTCAACAACTCCAATAATAATAATAATAATAATAATAATAATAATAATAATAATTATTATTATTATTATTAGTAGTAGTAGTAGTAGTAGCAGAAGTAGTAGTAGTAGTAGTAGTAGTAGTAGTAGTAGTAGTAGTATTGTAGTAGTAACAGTGGAATCCTCTTTCAGATTTCATTTTCAACAAATGAAAGTGTACGTATTTGGAGATTTAGTGATTAAGGCTGTATCATGATTTTAAGCCAATCGGCCAGATGGTGAAACTTACTGTTGATGTCCATGACGTCAAACACGAAGTCCACGAACTCCACGTGCCAGTCGTACACTGCGTGATCGTCAATGGAAGATGCCGGCCAGTCACGTGACTTTGACGCCGCCTTCACAAAGTCGCTCCAATACGACAACCACTCAGGCAAACTCAGCTTAAAGAGAAACAACAAAATACAATGTCATGTGCTGTTGGTTGGTTTGTTGTTTAACGCCGCACTCAGCAATATTCCAGCTATATGACGGCGGTCTGTAAATAATCGAGTCTGGACCAGAAACATACGGTGATTAACATCATGAACATCGATCTACCCAATTGGGATACGATGACGTGCATCTACTAAGCCAGACCGAACACCCAATCCTGTTAGTCGCCTCTTACGACAAACATAGTCGCCTTTTACGGCAAACAAATGGTCGCTGAAGATCTATTCTAATCTGGATCTTCACGGGTCGGTTTAACAGTACTTCAGTGATATCACGGTGTGTAAGATTGATTTGATAGAAAAATTGATATGACACAGTTCCTAGACGTTTTACCCATGAACACAGGCAAAGATATCGTGACATTAAACATATGAACACATTTAGGACGAATCTACGGCCACCGGTTTGTGGCAGGCCCGAGGTGCTGACATTGAAACATATGACGACTGGACCATTTGTGTCTCAAAGAACAATCATAGAATAAATATCTCGAAAACACGAAGAGGGGATATCAGCTTTCTTCAAATAGCATGTGTACCAAATCGTGTAAAGCTCACAATGTTGATTTGTTCATGACTTACGCAGAAACAAAAGAAAACAGCTAAATGCAAGAGTCTATTGTGCACATTAATATAGTCAGGACATGTATGAAAATTGCGGATCGAAGTCAAAATTATATCAATAGCAAAACACTGCTTTTCCAAAACAATAGACTTATCATTTGCATAGAAATGAAACACCGAAATATATCACACAAATTCGTAAGAGGCGACTTAGTTATTTCTTGGTAAATATGTAAATAAGACATACCCTATTTATTTAATATACTACACATTTCCTAAAACATTCTAACAGAGGCGCTTAAAGAATCCCCGCCATGTGGCTCTTCGCGTGACATCATGGTAATTCTGCATCAGTTTAGTTACAAATATTTCGAATGCTTCTCGTAAGAGCCGACTAACGGGATCGGGTGGTCAAGCTCGCTGACTTGGTTGATGTATGTCATCGTATCCCAATTATGATGCTTATGATGTTAATCAATGGATTGTCTCATCCAGATCCGATTATTTACCGACCGCCGTCATATAGCTGGAATATTGCTGAGAGCGGCGTTAAACAACAAACCAACAAACAGAAACAAAAAAAAGGCATTTCAATCACTAAAATCGATTTTCAACGCTGACATTGACAACTTTTCCTGTTTCCCCATGACCCCAACCAGACAATCCAGTGATTGGCATCATGAGCATCGATCCACGCAATTGGGATCGATGACATGCATGAACCAAGTCTGCGAGCCTGACCACCCGATCCCGTTAGTATTAGTTAGGAATATACCGATGCTCATGATATCAATTACTGGATTGTCTGGTCCAAACTCTATTATTCAGAGACCGCCGTCATATAGCTGGAACATTGTGAAGTGTGGCGTTAAACGACAAACAAACAAACAAACAAACAAACGGTACAATCAGTGAGTGACCGATCTTCTTACTTATTTTGACCTTAAAAGATATATACGGCCAGGACCCGAAGAGAAGACAAAATTACAGCCTTAGATAGAAATATAAATTGTGAGAAACGAGGGATCCCTGATTGCGTAAGGTTGCACTATTCTATCACTTAAATGTTGTGGACGTTACGACAACCGTAAGTCTGTTCCTATGTGAAAGTTACGACATATGTAGCGTTACTATTGCTTCTCCAATGAGGCCATGGGACCAGTTTACCAAAGCGATCTTAGGGCTAAGGTTGTCGTTACTTCCAAACTATAGCGATAAGTCATAAAACAGCAATCTGTCCGCGCAACTGACAGAAAGGACGTACGTGCATTTGTAGTGGGTTCTTCCGGTAGTGCTTGGAGCTCTTCATCAGTCCCGACCAGATGCTGGCCATCCGCGTCTGCAGCGCCCGGCTCTGTTCACATCGTCCCGACAGCCCTTTGATACCTGTAACCAGCTGTAACAGACAATGTTTACCTGTATCTAGCTGTAACAGACCTGTGCCTGTAACCAGCTGTAACAGACAACGTGTACCTGTAACTATCTTAACCAGAATTTACCTGTAACCAACTGTAACAGTCGTTTACCCGTAACTATCTGTAACAGAAATTTACCGGTAACAAGACAACGTTTACCTGTAACACAAGGTGTACTCGTAAACAGCTGTAACAATATCGACACGAAACGAGGTGTAAAAAAGTGTATGTAACTTACAATGTGTACATGTAACCGAGTGCAACATACAACGCGTACATGTAACCAGCTATGGCAAACATCTGCCTGTAACCAACTGTAACACACGTCCACATGTAACCAGCTGTGACAAACATCTGCCTGTAATCAACTGTAACACACGTCTACACGTCTACATGTAACCAGCTATGACAAACATCTGCCTGTAACCAACTGTAACACACGTCCACATGTAACCAGCTATGACAAACATCTGCCTGTAACCAACTGTAACACACGTCTACATGTAACCAGCTGTGACAAACATCTGCCTGTAACCAACTGTAACACACGTCCACATGTAACCAGCTGTGACAAACATCTGCCTGTAATCAACTGTAACACACGTCTACACGTCTACATGTAACCAGCTGTGACAAACATCTGTCTGTAATCAACTGTAACACACGTCTACATGTAACCAGTTGTGACAAACATCTGTCTGTAATCAACTGTAACACACGTCTACATGTAACCAGCTGTGACAAACATCTGTCTGTAATCAACTGTAACACACGTCTACATGTAACCAGCTGTGACAAACATCTGCCTGGAACCAACTGTAACACACATCTACATGTAACCAGCTGTGACAAACATCTGTCTGTAAGCAACTGTAACACACGTCTACATGTAACCAGCTGTGACAAACATCTGTCTGTAACCAACTGTAACACACGTCCACATGTAACATTGGCGACAAACATCTGCCTGTAACCAACTGTAACACACGTCTATATGTAACCAGCTGTGACAAACATCTTCCTGTAACAAACTCTAACACACGTCTACATGTAACATTGGCGACAAACATCTCCCTGTAACCAACTGTAACACACGTCTACATGTAACATCGGCGACAAACATCTGTCTGTAACCAACTGTAACACACGTCTATATGTAACATCGGCGACAAACATCTGCCTGTAACCAACTGTAACACACGTCTACATGTAACATCGGCGACAAACATCTGCCTGTAACCAACTGTAACACACGTTACATGGTACCAGCTTTGACAAACATCTGCCTGTAACTAACTGTAACACACGTCTACATGTAACCAGCTGTGACAAACATCTGCCTGTAACCAACAGTAACACACGTCTACATGTAACATCGGCGACAAACATCTGCCTGTAACCAACTACAACACACGTCTTCATGTAACCAGCTGTGACAAACATCTACGTGTAACCAACTGTAACACACGTCTACATGTAACATCGGCGACAAACATCTGCCTATAACCAACTGTAACACACGTCTACATGTAACCAGCTGTGACAAACATCTGCCTGTAACCAACTGTAACACACGTCTACATGTAACATCGGCGACAAACATCTGCCTGTAACCAACTACAACACACGTCTTCATGTAACATCGGCGACAAACATCTGCATGTGACCAACTGTAACACACGTCTACATGTAACATCGGTGACAAACATCTCCCTGTAACCAACTGTAACACGTCTTCATGTAACATCGACGACAAACATCTGCCTGTAACTAGCTGTATAATACAATGCCTACATGTAACCAGCTGTTACAAACTACATCAAACGTTAGACGGCTGTAACATAGTGTATACATGTAACCAGATGTAATTACAGCTGTAAAATTGACTAAAAAAACTCTAGTGGTGACTTGCATTATTTAATAAGTAGATTGTCAAAGGCATTAAGGTTTTGTCCAACATGAATCATTCGAACTGCAACCTAAATGACGTGCAAAAGATCAGACAAACTGTTACCTGTATCTAAACCACGACATTTTTACAATGTTATAACATATATATGGGATTGTAGTTTTTTTCCAAATGAGATAACCTATTTTTCTGATATCGTTTACGTGACATGAACAATATGCAAGTCGTCGGGGGCTTCCAGGTCTCTGGTCACATTATCTGTGGGAGATTCACCGAGGTTATGTGTGAGGCCAGCCCCACACCGCGACATGGCCTGTCACCTCCATGTCAGCCTTGTGGATCTCTGTTTCCGCTACATGCCACCAGCGTGTTCGTCCCCTCTCGTAGCATCCCGACACATGCCGAATGCAACTATTTACATTAAGTGTGGAAAATATTGTTTTAAGGTTGAAAAATGTCTTGTAAGTTGGAACGAGTAAAATGTCTAACTTATCCCGATCTTTTAGCCTGCATCTGAGAGTGTTGGTTCCGGTTGTCGACTTGTTCCTTCAAAGATTTATGTTCTGGTTCGATCCCCAACATTGGTACAATGTGTATAGATCATTTCTGTTGTGATATTGCTGGAATATTGCTAAAAGCGTCGTAAAACCACACTCACTCACTCTCCTAACATAAGCCTACTCTCCTAACATCAACCAACTCTCCTAACATAAGCCCACTGTCCTAGTCTCCTAACATAAGCCTACCCACCTAACATAAGCCCACTCTCCTGACATAAGCCCACTCTCCCGACATAAGCCTACTCTTCTAACATAAGCCCACTCTCCTAACATAAGCCCACTGTCTCCTAACATAAGCCCACTCTCCAGACATAGCCCACTCTCCTAACATAGCCCACTCTCGCAACATAAGCCCCATGTCCTAACATAAGCCCACTCTCCTAACATAAGCCCACTCTCCTAACATAAGCCCACTGTCTCCTAACATAAGCCCACTCTCCAGACATAGCCCACTCTCCTAACATAGCCCACTCTCGCAACATAAGCCCCATGTCCTAACATAAGCCCACTCTCCTAACATAAGCCCACTCTCCTAACATAAGCCCACTGTCTCCTAACATAAGCCCACTCTCCTGACATAAGCCCACTCTCCTAACATAAGCCTACTCTCCTGACATGAGCCCACTCTCCTGACATAAGCCTACACTCCTAACATAAGCCCACTCTCCTAACATAAGCCCACTCTCCTAACATAAGCCCACTGTCTCCTAACATAAGCCCACTCTCCTGACATAAGCCCACTCTCCTAACATAAGCCTACTCTCCTGACATAAGCCCACTCTCCTGACATAAGCCCACTCTCCTGACATAAGCCCACTCTCCTGACATAAGCCCACTCTCCTAACATAAGTCCACTCTCCTAACATAAGCCTACACTCCTAACATAAGCCCACTCTCCTAACATAAGCCTACACTCCTGACATAAGCCCACTCTCCTAACATACGCCCACACTCCTAACATAAGCCCACTGTCTCCTAACATAAGCCCACTCTCCTAACATAAGCCCACTCTCCTAACATAAGCCCACTCTCCTAACATAAGCCCACTGTCTCCTAACATAAGCCCACTCTCCTGACATAAGCCCACTCTCCTAACATAAGCCTACCCTCCTGACATAAGCCCACTCTCCTGACATAAGCCCACTCTCCTGACATAAGCCCACTCTCCTGACATAAGCCCACTCTCCTAACATAAGTCCACTCTCCTAACATAAGCCTACACTCCTAACATAAGCCCACTCTCCTAACATAAGCCTACACTCCTGACATAAGCCCACTCTCCTAACATACGCCCACTCTCCTAACATAAGCCTACTATCCTGACATAAGCCCACTCTCCTGACATAAGCCTACTCTCCTAACATAAGCCCTCTCTCCTAACATAAGCCCACTCTCCTAACATAAGCCCACAGTACTATCATAAGCCCACTCTCCTAACATAAGCCCACAGTACTAACATAAGCCCACTCTCCTCACATCAGCCCACTCTCCCAACATACGCCCAGGATCCTAACATAAGCCCACTGTCCTAACATAAGCCCACTCTCCTCACATAAGCCACTCTCCCAACATAAGCCCATTATCCCCAAATAAGCCTATTATCCCAAAATAAGCCCACTGTCCCAACTGAGCCCTATATCGCAACATAAGCCCGATGTCCTCACATACGCCCACTTTCCCAACATAAGCCTTATCTCCTCACATAAGCCTACTCTCCCAACATAAGCCTTATCTCCTTACATAAGCCCACTATCCAAAAATAAGCCCACTCTACAAACATAAGCCAATTATCCAAAAATAAGCCCACTCTCCTCACATAAGCCCGCGTCACGCCTCAGGCTACGCATCTGAAATTTATTCTCGGGAATTTTAACAGATCCTCTAACCTTTATTTTACATTAATTTTCATAACCTAATTTACAGTAAGCGTTCTACTCATAGGTACTAACTGACTACACATGACCCCATGACTACTGTGTGTGCAATTTGAGATAGTTTAGAGACCAACCACTTGTGTCACAACCTCATGCATGCCCAGCATACGTTTGTACAGTTGTACGTAAAACCCTTTTTTAATCCTCGGCACGTCTCTCCCCCGCACCCAGAATACCAAATGGTCCGTCCCTTAACATGTGATTGACGTCATCACTTGTCTACCTCTGGTATTGACTTCAAAACGTGCAGATGAACGATACTTACTTTTTGCAATTTGGTGAAATCTTGCCTCGACAGGTTTCTATCGTGTGTAATATCTGCAAGAAAGAAAAGTTGACCATGAATGTGACTTTATTTGTTTGTTTGTTTGTTGTTGAACGCCGCGCTCAGTAATATTCCAGCTATATGACGGCGGTATTTAAATCGAGTCTGGGCCAGGCAATCCAGTGATTAATATCATGAGCATCGATCCACACAATTGGGATCACCCGATCCCGTTCGTCGCCTCTTACGACACGCATAGTCGCCTTTTACGGCAAGCATGGGTTGCTGAAGACCTATTCTACCCCGGATCTTCAGGGGTGGCCCTGTATGTGAACATATGATAGGAAAATGAAGGAAAAATGGAATTACTAGGAAAGTGACATTGGCACTGTTTACAAAGACGCTGACAGATTTGTCAGACTGAAAAAAGATACCCCTCTGGTGACAATGGCTGTAGATCAAACGTTGAAATTTCTTTCATGTTAAACTATGCATGAAACTGTATAAATATTATGTGTGTTAACGCTATAAGTGAGTGAGTTGGGTTTAACACCGCTTTTAACAGTATTGCAATTATATCACGGCGTGTCAGCTTAATGTGGGAGGAAAGCCCAAAGTGATGCAGGTCTCAGACGTTTACCACTTCGGTGAAACCCACGAGCACGGGTATGGTGCTGACAAAGCTAGAAACATAATCGGGGCGAACCGGGATTCGAACCCACAATGCCCTACTCTCCAACGTGTATCACGAGAAGTGCACTACTCTCGAACGTATATCACGAGAAGTGCCTTAATCTCCAACGTATATCACAAGAAGAGCCCTACTCTCCAACGTATATCACAAGAAGTGCACTACTCTCCAACGTATATCACGAGAAATGCCCTACTCTCCAACATATATCAGGATAGGAGCCCCACTCTCCAACATATATCACGAGAAGTGCCCTACTCTCCAACATATATCACAAGAAGTGCACTACTCTCCAACGTATATCACGAGAAATGCCCTACTCTCCAACATATATCAGGATAGGAGCCCCACTCTCCAACATATATCACGAGAAATGCCCTACTCTCCAACATATATCAGGATAGGAGCCCCACTCTCCAACATATATCACGAGAAATGCCCTACTCTCCAACGTATATCACGAGAAGTGCCCTACTCTCCAACGTATATCACGAGAAATGCCCTACTCTCCAAAATATATCACGAGAAATGCCCTACTCTCCAACATATATCAGGATAGGAGCCCCACTCTCCAACATATATCACGAGAAATGCCCTACTCTCCAACATATATCACAAGAAGTGCACTACTCTCCAACGTATATCACGAGAAATGCCCTACTCTCCAACATATATCAGGATAGGAGCCCCACTCTCCAACATATATCACGAGAAATGCCCTACTATCCAACGTATATCACGAGAAGTGCACTACTCTCTAACGTATATCACAAAACGTGCCCTATTCTCTAACGTATATCACAAAATGTGTCCTACTCTCTAACGCATATCACAAAACGTGCCCTACTCTCTTACATATATCACAAAACGTGACCTATTCTCTGACGTATATCACAAAATGTGTCCTACTCTCTAACGTATATCACAAAACGTGTCCTACTCTCTAACATATATCACAAAACGTGTCCTACTCTCTAACGTATATCACAAAACGTGTCCTACTCTCTAACGTATATCACAAAACGTGCCCTACTCTCTAACGTATACCACAAAACGTGCCCTACTCTCTAACGTATACCACAAAACGTGCCCTATTCTCTGACGTATATCACAAAATGTGTCCTACTCTCTAACATATATCACAAAACGGGTCCTACTCTCTAACGTATACCACAAAACGTGCCCTATTCTCTGACGTATATCACAAAACGTGTCCTACTCTCTAACATATATCACAAAAACGTGTCCTACTCTCTAACATATATCACAAAACGTGTCCTACTCTCTAACGCATATCACAAAACGTTTACCACTTCGGTGAAACCCACGAGCACGGGTATGGTGCTGACAAAGCTAGAAACATAATCGGGGCGAACCGGGATTCGAACCCACAATGCCCTACTCTCCAACGTGTATCACGAGAAGTGCACTACTCTCGAACGTATATCACGAGAAGTGCCTTAATCTCCAACGTATATCACAAGAAGAGCCCTACTCTCCAACGTATATCACAAGAAGTGCACTACTCTCCAACGTATATCACGAGAAATGCCCTACTCTCCAACATATATCAGGATAGGAGCCCCACTCTCCAACATATATCACGAGAAATGCCCTACTCTCCAACATATATCACAAGAAGTGCACTACTCTCCAACGTATATCACGAGAAATGCCCTACTCTCCAACATATATCAGGATAGGAGCCCCACTCTCCAACATATATCACGAGAAATGCCCTACTCTCCAACGTATATCACGAGAAGTGCCCTACTCTCCAACGTATATCACGAGAAATGCCCTACTCTCCAAAATATATCACGAGAAATGCCCTACTCTTCAACATATATCAGGATAGGAGCCCCACTCTCCAACATATATCACGAGAAATGCCCTACTCTCCAACATATATCACAAGAGGTGCACTACTCTCCAACGTATATCACGAGAAATGCCCTACTCTCCAACATATATCAGGATAGGAGCCCCACTCTCCAACATATATCACGAGAAATGCCCTACTATCCAACGTATATCACGAGAAGTGCACTACTCTCTAACGTATATCACAAAACGTGCCCTATTCTCCAACGTATATCACAAAATGTGTCCTACTCTCTAACGCATATCACAAAACGTGCCCTACTCTCTTACATATATCACAAAACGTGCCCTATTCTCTGACGTATATCACAAAATGTGTCCTACTCTCTAACGTATATCACAAAACGTGTCCTGCTCTCTAACATATATCACAAAACGTGTCCTACTCTCTAACGTATATCACAAAACGTGTCCTACTCTCTAACGTATATCACAAAACGTGCCCTACTCTCTAACGTATACCACAAAACGTGCCCTACTCTCTAACGTATACCACAAAACGTGCCCTATTCTCTGACGTATATCACAAAATGTGTCCTACTCTCTAACATATATCACAAAACGGGTCCTACTCTCTAACGTATACCACAAAACGTGCCCTATTCTCTGACGTATATCACAAAACGTGTCCTACTCTCTAACATATATCACAAAAACGTGTCCTACTCTCTAACATATATCACAAAACGTGTCCTACTCTCTAACGTATATCACAAAACGTGTCCTACTCTCTAACGTATATCACAAAACGTGCCCTACTCTCTAACGTATATCACAAAACGTGCCCAACACTCTGACGTATATCACAAAACGTGTCCTACTCTCTAACGTATATCACAAAACGTGTCCTACTCTCTAACGTATATCACAAAACGTGCCCAACACTCTGACGTATATCACAAAACGTGCCCGACACACTGACGTATATCACAAAACGTGCCCTACTTTCCAACGTATATCACAAGAAGTGCCCCACTCTCCAACGTATATCACAGAGCGTGCCCTACTCTCTAAGGTAAATCTCAAAACGTGCCCCACACTCTACCGTATACCAAAAACGTGCCCTAGACCCCCAACGTTTATCACAAAACGTGCCCTACACCTCCAACGTATATCGAACAAAGTTACCTACACTCCACCTTATCTAAACGGAAACGTGCCCGTCTCTCAAAAATCGTGTCTAAAAACGAGCCTTAAACTTAAACCCGACTATATCTCAAAATGCTGTTCATAATATCAATCATTGGATTGTCTGGTCAGAACTGGATTATTTACAAGCAGCCTTCGAATATTGCTGAGTGGCACTGAACACCATATAAACAACCAACTATGAAACGTGCCCCCTCTCTCCAACGCGCGTCCCAAAACGTGCCCTACAGTTAATGTTGGGTCACTCGATGTAAGCGTGTCACCTCGCCCTTTATCAACAGAAATGTACACGTATCATCTTCTACCTGTCAATCAAACATACGCGAGATTAGCAAGCAACCCAAACCCTGATATCTGATCCGAGAATACCAGGGGAGATTAACATAATGTCTCGACCGAGGGAGACGAACAGAACAGCCTTACAAAATGGCTGACGAAATACGAAATGTAAATACGCTCACCCGGCACAGCATCCGCAGAACGTTAGATGTTTGAAATAGCTCGGGTGTAGCGGGTGGATTCGTCAAATGTACACAGTGTCGTGGGGATTTACGAGGGACGGGGAAAATCAGAGAGCGGCGGAAGGGGCGTGTGTTTGGAAATGGATATCAAGTGCCGTCTGAAGTTATAGCGAGACGAATAAACACTCGACTTTTGAAGTACCGTTTGTCGGTATGTATCTAGGTTGATAGGAGCGTTTAATCTTTAACAATCATAAATATTCAATGCGCTTGCTTTCATTAAACGATGAAAAGCGAAAAAGATATTTGAAAACGTTCAAGGATATTGTTAGAACTTGATGTATATAAATTAAAATGAAATATTAAAAAAATACATTTTTGGTTGTATTTACTTTTTTTAAAAAAGGTATTAAGAGTAATAATTTTTATCCTCCGCACTGTGAACATGGATGCTATACATGTCGTTATTTTACACATATCTAAAAAACATACAATTTCCTATAACAATAATATTATTTTTTAACCAAATATGAAAATAATGTATTCACTTTCTTGTGTTTATTTACTATCATACATAACGAAAAACGTCTTAATTGGTATGGGACATATTATTACGATAATAACACTCACTATTTCTATGCACATTTTACACTTGAGAGGTTTTATGAATTAATATCGTTTATTAACATCAGCTGACGTAAAACCTCTGTGTAGGCTAATCAAAATATACGCCATCATGTAAATATCAATTTGAACCTATCGCGGGTCACGTCACCCCAGCGCACGGACAAAAGCTGCAGCGCGTGCTCATTTAGGCAGCCCGGAGACTTGAAATCGACACTGTTTACAAAGACGTTGACAGCCTTGTCAAAACAAACTGAGAAGCGATCTTCTTTCCTGTTTGGTGACAATGGCGTTGGGTCAAACGTAGAATTAGTTTTGTGTTAAAATAAGCATACAGCTGTGCAGTTATTTCATTTTTTAGTAATATAACCAATAAATAAGCACAGGCGGAGATTTATTGGCCATACATATATGACCATGAAACATGAAAACGCATTTGAGTTTACTTTAAATGACATCCAAGACTACGTCATCGGACGTCGATGCTCATGATGTCAATCACTAGTTTCTCTCGGCCAGACTCGATTATTTACAGACTGCTGAAGTCATCGGAGGTCATTACAAGACTATAGAATGTGAGCTCTGAAAAGGGCGTTAATACTAAACCTAAGATCAGACTCTTACTTTTGTTCACGAATTTTAACGGTGAAATATTTGCTTGGTAGGTCGAAATAAAATATTTAATAAAATGCATTATACGGGATTTGTTTATACATCTTACAATTTGCTTTGGATCTGTAAGGTGATAAAACAATGACTATTCATCGTTTAGAAAAATCTGTTTTAGACATATAAAAATCCCTCTCGTTACATTTATTGTCAAAGCGATCTTTACCATCGGCGGTAGAAAACATAGTTAAAAAATAATTATCAAGCCCCTGTTTTACTAAAAGATTTTTACACATGCGTCGCATTGTAGGACCAAATAATATGCGCTCTTTTGCATACTAAATTTTAGTGTCTAAAGATTAAAGTCCGTTATTTTTATTTATTTTAAAAGAAATATTTGAGCACCTGTTTATGTTGAAAAAAAACCCCGCTGAGCTGCTAAACAATGAATATAATGCTGATATCGAACGAACCGCCGCCCCGAAAATCAAATGGTTGCTCCCTAAACTTCTAAGCTCTATGGGGCGGTCGGGTAGCCTAGTGGTTAAAGCTTTCGCTCGTCACACCGAGGACCAGGGTTCGATTCCCGACGTGGGTACAATGTGTGAAGCCCATTTCTGGTGTCCCCCGCCGTGATATTGCTGGAATAATATTGACAACCTGTTCAAAGCGTCTTTAAACCAAACTCACTCACTAACTTTCCCTTACACTCCCTCTAAAACTTTCTATCTTTTTCTTTCTCTGCCACACGTTCTCTCATACTCTCCATTCTCTTTCCGGGCCGTGAGCTAGCCTAGTGGTTAAAGCGTTCGCTCGTCACGCCACAGACCCGGGTTCGATTCCCAAAACGGGTACAATGTGTGAAGCCCATTTCTGGTGTCCCCTGCCGTGATATTGCTTGAATATTGCTAAAAGCGGCGTAAAACCAAACTCACTCACTCACTCTCTTCCGGGGCAGTGAGCTAGCCTAGTGATTTAAGCGTTCGCTCGTCACGCCACAGACCCGGGTTCAATTCCCAAAATGGGTACGATGAGTGAAGCCCATTTCTGTGGTCCTCTGCCTAATGCTGAATATAGCTAAAAGCGGCGTAAAACCAAACTCACTCACTCACTCTCTTCCGGGACAGTGAGCTAGCCTAGTGATTTAAGCGTTCGCTCGTCACGCCACAGACCCGGGTTCAATTCCCAAAATGGGTACGATGAGTGAAGCCCATTTCTGTGGTCCTCTGCCTAATGCTGAATATAGCTAAAAGCGGCGTAAAACCATACTCACTCTTTCCTTGCACTATTTCGCATTTCTTTCTCCCACATAATCTTTTCTCACTTTCTCTCCAAAATTTAAAAAAAAAAAAATCTTTTAAGAATATTCAGGAAATACAGTTAAACCCAAGCCAAACACGCCACCAAAGGAAAAGCTTTTATACAAATGTGACCTCGTCCTAATTAAGAAGACATCACCGCAGCATGCGACACCGCACTACCCGGATCTAAGCAAACACCCTGACTGTCCCGTGACCTGGGTGTCAGGCCAGTGTTAACGGAGATTCCACACTCGGCCAGGAGAGCGCCCTGTGCAGACACTAAGCTCCAAAGTGTGATCGGAATTCGTCCCTTGCTGTTTCTAGGAATTTTGCAAACGAACGAGATTAGCATACGTAATTTGAAGCAAACAGTTTTAATTTTGCGAATACTGACAGCGATACATGTTTCGAATTCGTACTGCACGAGTGGAATAATTTCCGTCAGTTTCAATGATTTTGCATATATTGACATTGGTACAACCTTTGACCCCTAAACACTAAACATTGGATGTTAAGTAAAATTCTGACATTGCACTGCAGCCCGCTCGTTACGTGACATCCCCACCATTTAATGGACTGTTCTGTGCACGGATCGCTTTCAATAATACAGTAAACTACGGCTATAACAAACTGAAAGGGACTACTATTTTTAGTTCGTTATAACCGTAGTTCGTTATAAGCATATATACAGCATTACTACAGCAAATAGTCGGGACTAAAAAGTAAGTTCGTTATATCCGCCAGTTCGTTATAAGCGTGTTCGTTATAACCGTAGTTTACTGTATATATATATATATATGTCAATGTGAGTGAGTGACTTTGGTTGAACAGTATTTCAGTATATCACGGCGTGTCAACTTGATGTGGGAGGAAAACCCGAAGTGATGCAGGTCTCAGACGTTAACCCACGAGCACGGGCATGGTGCTGACAAACCTAGATACATAATCGGGCCGAAACGGGATTCGAGCCAAACATCATATGTTTTCTGACACACTTAAACGACGCAACTATGCACAGCGTTAGGTCGTCTGTTTGTTTAATTTGTTGTTTAACGCCGCACACAGTAATATTCCAGCTAAACGTTTAAAAAGTCGGTAAAAATTCGAATCTGGACCAGACAATCCAGTGATTGATATCATGAGCATCGATCCAAGCAGATGGGATACGATGACATGCATCAACCAAGTCAGCGAGCCTGACCACCCGATCCCGTTAGTCGCTCCTCATGACGAGCATGGGTTGCTGAAGACTTATTCTAACCCGGATCTTCACGGTTGCTGTGCACAACGAATTCGTGCCCCCATATATTTATAGTAATTATGCAGACCCACTGGTATTTCATGAAAGTGAGTGAACACAAATTTTCTTCGACGTTTATACCATTAAGAAATTTCGACATCTCACCACGTTAATTGGTTTGTTTGTTTCTTGTTTAACGCCGCACTCAGCAATATTCAAGCTATTTGACGGCGGTCTGTAAATAATCGAGTCTGTGACTGATATCATGAGCACCGATCCACGCAACTGGGATCGATGACATGCAATGCTCTTTTATTTCATAGGTGTTTCAATTATATTATGGCACTTGTTGTTACCCTGCCTGGATAAAACAAGGACTCTTCGGCTTAGAGACAATGTTCTGTGTCTGAGTGGGGTATCCATGTTAAGCTGTGGCATGGTATCTCAGTGGCCAGGCACTATAAAACCAGCATCAGTCCGGACTAGAACAAGCAGCCACACACACACGTGCATGTGCGTCGCTATATAAACTGCCACGCAAAAGAAAGCATACAACCATGTTTGATGGTGGCTATACATAAAAAAACAAAAAATCCTATTCGATGGTGATCAACTTAGTGCAGCCATCATAGTTATGTTTTGGACCTTGCATTTGCAGCGGGACCGCCTCCGTGGTCTAGTGGTAGAGCGTCCGCCCGGAGAGCGGAAGGCCCGGGGTTCGATCCCAAGCCGCGTTATACCAAAAGACGTTAAAAGATGGTACTTGTTGTTACCCTGTCTGGCGCTCGGCATTAAGGGCCTAAAACAAGGACTGGTCGGCTCGGAGTCAGTATATGCTGTGTCTGAGTGGGGTATTCATGTTAAACTGCGGCATGGTATCTCAGTGAGCTAGCTCTATAAATCGGCATCAGACTAGTACAAGCAGCCAAACAAACACACACACGTGCATGCACGTCGCTATATAAGTGCAATAATCTTGGACGCGAAGTTAAACCCCATTTCACCTCACCTCACCTCACCTCACATTTGCAGCGTTTTCAGGATAATAACGTTTTGATAACGTTTAAAATATTTTGGTCAAATCCAATATTCATGCGTACATTTCCATTTACCCGCAACTTCAAGTGAACAACTTAAACGAGAATCTAAACCCCATTTCACCACACCTACCAATTAAGTTGTGCTGGGGCCGCTTTGTGGAGCTGGACTGTGGTCAGCGCATGGGCTGACCCCTGCTATACGGTGTGGCATTGCAGAATTCCTCATGTTCTGAGGCGGTTCTCGTTAACCTTTCCAGTACCCTACACCGTCTTTCATCTCTACGGCTTGAAAAGGACATAGAATGATTCAAGAAATCTCTCCTCAGTTGGTGTTTTGTCCCCAAATTGTTAATATTTTACAACACAGTTGCCCTCAAACTCAAACTAAATTTCGTAACAGCAAAAACGTGAGTCTGAACGCATCTGATGTTTTGTTCGGAATGTTTTTTTATCGTTATATACTGCTCAAAAGATTATTTTTCATGTGACAATAGTTAATCTGCTATGAGACCCGATTTATTATAACCTCTTTTGAGTTGTACAATGCATATGATTACTTAAAAAACAAAACAAAAAACAACAACGCGGATACAGCGTATTGAAAAAGGGATGGGGTGGGGATCAGCTCCTCTTTTAGGGGTGTGTGTGTGTGTGTGTGTGGGGGGGGGGGGGGGGTTTAGAGGTGCACATCTATTTAGAAATGCATCATAAGTATGCTAATTATTCGGAAAATAATTTGCATTTGTCAGACAAAAAGTTACTAAATGATTTAGTTGTAATGTTTTTTATATGTCATTGTGATAAGTTCGCTTAAACGTAGGTGTGTGTTGGGTGGGGTTTAAAGGTGCACCCTCGCAAGGGCTATCCTGTGATTTAATATCTAACTTAGATAAAAGTAATTGTTACTGTAAAATTTTAACATCACACATATTGCTTTATGTCTCATTAACTAATGTTTCAGTTCTCCGTAAATACGTCAGTTGTTGTCTGTCTACAACAGATACTGCTTCATGTCTCGCTAACTAATGTTTCAGTTCTCCGTAAATACGTCAGTTGTTTGTCTGTCAACAACAGATACTGCTTCATGTCTCGCTAACTAATGTTTCAGTTCTCCGTAAATACGTCAGTTGTCTGTCAACAAACAACAGATACTGCTTCATGTCTCGCTAACTAATGTTTCAGTTCTCCGTAAATACGTCTTTTGTTGTCTGTCAACAATAGATACTGCTTCATGTCTAAATAAATCACGTTTAAATGTCCAGCAAATATATTAATTGTAATATTATTGTCTATAAATAGCAGAAAATGTTTCATTTCTATTTACAATAGTTCAGCTTTCAGTTAATGTATGAATAGTAATATTATTGTCGGTGAAAAACCAATACAGTATAGTTTCTCAATAAATCTTGATTTAGTGAAAGAGGTGTCAGTTCTCAGCCATCTTTTGGTTTTGCATGCTAGGACACGTTGTAAGGGAACAATACATTAGTTAAGGCCGTGTCCCGATCTGCGCAGGTGTTTAAAGGGCAATTCACACGGAAATTAACCTATTTTTCTTGTACTTTTTCCACATTAAAAGTGTTAACCTAGAAGTGTCATAGACAAAAATATAAAAATATCACAATTAATTAACATATTTTTCGCGTTAAAACGATTTATATTTTTCACATTTACCAAGTGTTCTATTTCCACAACAAAAACACCATGGCTTATGCCCCTTGCAATATGACGTCATTGGTGCCAATTGATAAACATTATGACGTCATCATGCTTTGTTAGAGCCGCTTCACGTGGTGTAGGTCTAGGTGTGTGATTCTAGCGTCTCAGATGCCAGCCAGCATAGTGTTATGCTGAGTCACCACTGCGCCGGAGTGTGTCGTAGGCCATGTTGTTTTACCGCAAACTGGTACTTGATATCTTTTGCGTTGAGAATAGACAGGGACCCAGTTGAATTGGCACCAATTACGTCATAATCTAAGGGGGATAACTCAGGCCTGTTTAGCTCGAAAAACGAAGGCCTCATAACGGCATATCATTTTCACACTATTGTGAGCTTCCTACTTTCACTGTGAAAAAAATGAGTGTATATTTTCAAACACAGATACTAATTAATTCTAAAATTGCGTTTTGTTTAGAAAAAGAAAGAAAGTGATTTTTACGTGTACACTTCCCCTTTAAGGGCGAGTAGCTGAAAATGGTCACGTCTTGGCATTGGCGTTATAAATCATATACGATACTGATTCATCGCGCCTGTTTAATCATATCATTGACTGTTAGATTTACATCCGTGATAAATTTCAAGAAGCAGAGAAAGTTCCAAATGACCTTATTACATTTCCTTTGGTAAATTGTAAGCATGCAACTTTTGTTTGTTTGTTGTTTAACGCCGCTCTCAGCAATATTCCAGCTATATGACGGCGGTGTATAAATAAGCGAGTCTGGGCCAGACAATCCAGTGAATGATATCATGAGCATCGATCTACGTAATTGGGATACGATGACATGCACCAACCAAGTCAGCGCGCCTGACCACCCTATCCCGTTAGTCGCCTTTTATTTTACGACAAGCATGGTCGCCTTTTACGGCAAGTATGGGTTGCTGAAGACCTATTCTACCTGACCTTTCAGAGAATACACATGTAGGTTTTGAAAATGTGACCGAAATGGTATCTAAATATCCCTAATGTTTTTTATGGTTTTTTTTCACTTAAACATTCAGTTCCTGTTCCGCAATATGAGTTAATGAATATTTAAAGTTAAAGCGGTATAGCTTTCGTGAATCTTTCTTAAGTGTGGATTAAAGCCTTGCCTGGACGTTTTGTACGCTGAAGGTTGATCCAGGTTGGTGTGCTGGTGTGCTGACCAACCCATGCTTGTCTTGTTTGAACAGTTATGAGAAACAAGCTGTTTGTTTATTTAGCCTTTACAAAAACCCATGTCGAAACGCGATTATTTTTCATCAATATCCATATAATAAAATATTCACGGGGAACAAACATTAATAGTTTTACCTACATGTAACCGGGTACATGGACCTTATTTAGTCGAAAATACAGCGTCTGTTTGAATAATCCTGATATGGAGTGACCTGTCGACTGTGGACATAAATCTTCCTCGGTGAAAGTCATCCCCTCCTGACTATACCGTTACAATTATAAGATAAAAAGAAAAGAAAAAAGTAATTTATACACGGAGGCGAGCAGCCCGTGCTGTGAGGGTCACACTTGTAGCACGCTGAACGTATCACGTAACTCACACCCTACAGTCAAGGACATGGGCTGCAAAAGAACGAGGTTCGCTTTGTTTTCTACAAGGAAATAGTTTTGTTTGAAATAAGGAAAAATCTCCACACGAGTAACTAGAGCGTGTTGATGTTACAGGTGACGTATTGGCTTTGTTCAAAACTGAGTTGCTTAGCGACATCGTAAGCCTCCAGTTGGGGCAAAGTATACCATCAAAGTGGGACAAATACTTTCTCAATATAAATAACGAGTGAGTATTGTTTTACGCCGCTTTTAGCAATATTCCAGCAATATCACGGCGGGGGACACCAGAAATGGGCTTCACACATTGTACACATGTGGGGAATCGAACCCGGGTTTTCGGCGTGACGAGAGAACGCGTTAACCACTAGGCTACCACACCGCCACTCTCAGTATGTATATTCCAAGTAAATACATATATGTGTTAATTTCTTTTTCGGGTGAAGGGAGGTCAAATCGACTGAAACGCGGCCGATCAGTTATGGGCTTTTCTAAATGGAAATATGGACAGATATAGCTAAAAGGTCGACCATTAGATATTGGCGTGGGGGTAGATAAAGAATATTCTTAGGTCAATAGATCAATGCGAAATGAGAAACCGAACATATATTTTAAAGTAAATACTTGCTAGTACTGTTTTTCAGCATTTTCCCACCTCCCCATCCCTGTTTATAAAATTGGCCAAACCGTGTGCTCCGCGCGCCTTAGGGCTGTTCCGTAAAGCGATGTTACGCTATGCCGCTCTTAACTCAAGTACATTTAACATGGACTTACGATCGACGCAGCGCTAAGAGGGCTTTGTGAACATGAGCCAATAACGAGTAACTATCTCTTCATACTAACGTCATTATGCACAAGGCGATCTATTGCTTCAAAAATATTTCTAAAGCTACACCGCGCAAAATTATTTATACATCCATGTTTGATGGTGGCTAAATGAAACAAACACGGCTGGTCGGTTGGTTGGTTTGTTGTTTGCCGCACTCAGAATATTATTCGTCTTAATGACGAGCTTCAGGCAGGGAAACAACAAGAACCATCTTTTAACGTATTTTTGTATTACGCTACCGGGGATCGAATCACCAACCTTTCACTCTCCGGGTAGACGCTCTATTCACTTTGTTTCTTAGTTTGTTGTTTAACGCTGCACTCAGCAATATTCCAGCTATATGACGGCGGTCTGTATATAATCGAGTCTGGACCAGACAATCCAGTGATTGACATCATGGGCATCGATCCACACAATTGGGATCGATGACATGCATCAACCAAGTCAGCGAGCCTGACCATCCGATCCCGTTAGTCGCCTCTTACGACCAGCATAGTCGCCTTTTAGGGCAAGCATGCTTAAGATCTTTTTCACCCCAAATCTTCACGGGTCGAAACAAACAAGGAATGGCGATGTATTTGAGACAGGTGTCATAGGCGATATTACATTCATCATATCAATGAGTATCTCACGACAGGTCACGTGCACATGTACATTTCACAGTCTACAGTTATGAGCAGAGTGAAGCGAAAATTTTAATGTGTATACTTTCTTTCAATTTTGCCCGACAGTTGAGTACATCTAATGTAATTTATTCACTCTAACATTGAATCATTTGTCTCAAACCAATAAATAAACTCACATTTCGCAAAGTTAGTTTTCTAATGTAATCAGTTAACATTTACTCGTGAATGAATTCTGGTACAAGAGGTTATCGCTAGGTCTACACAAGTGTCATATCTCGGCACGTATGCCCTATGGTATAATTACATACAAACTTTAAAAAATCACCTAACCTAACCCACTGATTATCTGCAACGCAAGTGAATTTTGAAAGCGGAGCAAATTCCACCGAAACATAATTAAAAATGAAATGAAATAAATAGTGTTCATATATGTAATTGACAACAGGCAAATGATCATGATTGGTTTGGAAATGTCATACTGTCACAGGTATTTCCAATTCTCAACTTGAAATATTTACAATTATAACATTTCAATATGCGTTTGCTATGAATGTACATACATAAAGGCGATTTTAAAAAACTCAGGTGTATAATACATATATTACCCACCAGGAAGTCAGACAGTTACACAACCATGTCGATATCATGTTTATAGCTGTCGCCTTCCCTATGGGCTATAGACGACAATGAAATAAAACGTTGTACATATCAATCTGATATCACTTTCATATCCCCGTCGCTAAGCACCTACCGTAAAGTGTGTCAAATATATACTCCTGTTTGCGGCTCTGAAACTCTGTTAAAGAATTCCCAGTTCGAACAGTCCCGTTCATCGCCATTTTAGACAAAAAAATGCGATTTCACTGTGGTCCGAACAGCGAAAAAAGCCGAGCGTAAGTTCACAGGTGTATTCGGAAGCTTACGTGAGGCTCCATATGGGGTGTCGCAACAGGTGGCCACTGCGGTATTTCACATGACTGTCTTTCATTTGTGACCTTGTCAGGTATGTTTGCCATCCACTTCAACGACATATTGCCGCGTGGGCGTGGTCTAGCGCTGCCATTGTGTACTTGCATGAAATAATTGTGGTAATTTAATATACGGACGTATTGATAGCGGCAAATTTTTGATATACTGATGGTCACAAGTCACGCAACAATACGTTTTAATCACTGACAGCAGAAATTCATACCCCTTAAATGTACGGTATAACCGTGTTTTGCACATTGAAAATAATTAGGCTGTTTGTATATTATTTCTAGGCATACATATACTAATTAAGCTAGTTAGGTTTGTTTGTTTGTTTGTTTGTTGTTTAACGTCGCACTCAGCAATATTCCAGCTATATGACGGCGGTCTGTAAATATTCGAGTCTGGACCAGACAATCCAGTGATTGACATCATGAGCATCGATCCACGCAATTGGGATCGATGCGAGCATCAACCAAGTCAGCGAGCCTGACCGCCCGATCCCGTTAGTCGCCTCTTATGACCAACGATGGCCTCACTGTGGTAGCACAGCTGGCCCAGTTGTGAAAATTCCCTGTGAAGAGTTGCGTCCCTTTATTGTGAATGGATCCGTTGATCTTAAGTTCGAACCAATGTTCGCCCTGATTATGACCCTCGATTTGTCATCACTATACCCATGCGTTTTAGCGTCACCTGGGTGGCATACGTCACATGATCCATGACCTAAGCTCAACCCTACCCTGGGTGTTGTGATATTTCCCAAGCGGCGGTGGGGGCACGGGTGGCCCAGTCGTCTAAGGCGCCGCGATTCACTGTGCAGAGTTGCGTCCCTTGGGCACGCCAGAAACCTATGATTGTGGGTTCGAATCCCGGTTCGCCCCGATTATGTTTCTAGGTTTGTCAGCACCATACCCGTGATCGTGGGTTTCACCGAAGTGGTAAACGTCTGAGACCTGCATCACTTCGGGCTTTCCTCCCATATTTAGCTCACACGCCGCGATATAACTGGAATACTGTTGAAAAGCGGCGTTAAAACCCAACTCACCATCACCACCACCCAAGCGGCGTTATGCCTCGTAACCCATTCACTCACTGGACCCGTGAAGATCCGGGTTAGAATAGGTCTCCAGCAACCCATGCTTGTCGAAATAAACGACTAACGGGATCGGGTGGTCAGGCTCGCTGTTTTGTAGATGCGCAAATTCATTGCGCTTACCTTGACGACCAGTCCTTGTTTTATCCCCTTAATCCAGAGGGCCAGGCAGGGTAACAACAATTAGCATCTTTCTGCGTCTGGTATGACGCGGCCGGGAGTCGAACCATCTAGAACCCACTAGACCACGGATGCGGTCCTTAAGTTATAGTCGTATCTGTATATACCATCTGGTGTTTGGTCGTCGAGTATATATTACAACATCCTTTTCATTGTTTAACTGGCCCATGTCAAAACATTCTGTGATTAAGCACGATAGAATCATTTGCCATCGTTTTTTTGACGTTAGTTGAGATCTTTGTTTTGAAATATTCACGACGCTGCTAGTTATGGTTATAAATTTTGAATTGGGTGAAACTTGAAGCCGCAATGACGAGGGAGTTTCTAAAGTATCGATGTCTGCGTGGGACACCCTACTGTGTCGCGACGGGTCGGGTCTGAGAGAAGTGTATTCTATCCCTCTACCCACTTATTTCATGTAAAATGAATGGTAATGTCAGTTTGGAGATTACCCCTCGTTTACGAATTAGCACTTGAGATGCTTTGAGTGTTATCACCAAATCAGCAAGATAACTTACACAATATATCCCGTGGGAATGCCATGTTATAGATGGACCAGGACGAGGGGACGGTTGGGGGAGGGAGGGGAGGGGAGACGGGTTAGTGAAGGAGGGAGGGAGAGGGATGACTGGTTGTGAAGGAGGGAGGGGCGGATGGGTTAGTGAAGGGTGGGAGGTGAGGGCGTGACGGGTTGTGAAGGAGGGAGGGGGAGGGGTGAAGTGTTGTGAAGGAGGGAGGGGAGGGGAGGGTTGACTGGTTGTGAAGGAGGGAGGGGGAGGGGTGAAGTGTTGTGAAGGAGGGAGGGGAGGGGAGGGTTGACGGGTTGTGAAGGAGGGAGGGGGAGGGGTGAAGTGTTGTGAAGGAGGGAGGGGAGGGGAGGGTTGACTGGTTGTGAAGGAGGGAGGGGAGGGGTGAAGTGTTGTGAAGGAGGGAGGGGAGGGGTGAAGTGTTGTGAAGGAGGGAGGGGAAGGAGGGAGGGGTGAGGGGGTGACTGGTTGTGAAGGAGGGAGGGGGAGGGGTGAAGTGTTGTGAAGGAGGTAGGGGAGGGGTGACAGTTTCTGAAGGAGGGAGGGGAGGGGTGAAGTGTTGTGAAGGAGGTAGGGGAGGGGTGACAGTTTCTGAAGGAGGTAGGGGAGGGGTGACAGTTTCTGAAGGAGGGAGGGGAGGGGTGAAGTGTTGTGAAGGAGGGAGGGGAAGGAGGGAGGGGGGAGGGGGTGACTGGTTGTGAAGGAGGGGAGGAGAGGGCGTGACTGGTTGTGAAGGAGGGAGGGGGAGGGGTGAAGTGTTGTGAAGGAGGGAGGGGAGGGGAGGGTTGACTGGTTGTGAAGGAGGGAGGGGAGGGGTGAAGTGTTGTGAAGGAGGGAGGGGAGGGGAGGGTTGACTGGTTGTGAAGGAGGGAGGGGAGGGGTGAAGTGTTGTGAAGGAGGGAGGGGGAAGGGTGAAGTGTTGTGAAGGAGGGAGGGGAAGGAGGGAGGGGTGAGGGGGTGACTGGTTGTGAAGGAGGGAGGGGGAGGGGTGAAGTGTTGTGAAGGAGGTAGGGGAGGGGTGACAGTTTCTGAAGGAGGGAGGGGAGGGGTGAAGTGTTGTGAAGGAGGGAGGGGAAGGAGGGAGGGGTGAGGGGGTGACGGGTTGTGAAGGAGGTAGGGGAGGGGTGACTGGTTGTGAAGGAGGGGAGGAGAGGGCGTGACTGGTTGTGAAGGAGGGAGGGGAGGGGTGAAGTGTTGTGAAGGAGGGAGGGGAAGGAGGGAGGGGTGAGGGGGTGACGGGTTGTGAAGGAGGTAGGGGAGGGGTGACTGGTTGTGAAGGAGGGGAGGAGAGGGCGTGACTGGTTGTGAAGGAGGGAGGGGAGGGGTGAAGTGTTGTGAAGGAGGGAGGGGAAGGAGGGAGGGGTGAGGGGGTGACTGGTTGTGAAGGAGGGAGGGGAGGGGTGAAGTGTTGTGAAGGAGGGAGGGGAGGGGTGAAGTGTTGTGAAGGAGGGAGGGGAGGGGTGACAGTTTCTGAAGGAGGGAGGGGAGGGGTGAAGTGTTGTGAAGGAGGGAGGGGAGGGGTGAAGTGTTGTGAAGGAGGGAGGGGAAGGAGGGAGGGGTGAGGGGGTGACTGGTTGTGAAGGAGGGAGGGGGAGGGGTGAAGTGTTGTGAAGGAGGTAGGGGAGGGGTGACAGTTTCTGAAGGAGGGAGGGGAGGGGTGAAGTGTTGTGAAGGAGGGAGGGGAAGGAGGGAGGGGTGAGGGGGTGACGGGTTGTGAAGGAGGGAGGGGAGGGGTGAAGTGTTGTGAAGGAGGGAGGGGAAGGAGGGAGGGGTGAGGGGGTGACGGGTTGTGAAGGAGGGAGGGGAGGGGTGAAGTGTTGTGAAGGAGGGAGGGGAAGGAGGGAGGGGTGAGGGGGTGACTGGTTGTGAAGGAGGGAGGGGAGGGGTGAAGTGTTGTGAAGGAGGGAGGGGAGGGGTGAAGTGTTGTGAAGGAGGGAGGGGAAGGAGGGAGGGGTGAGGGGGTGACTGGTTGTGAAGGAGGGAGGGGGAGGGGTGAAGTGTTGTGAAGGAGGGAGGGGAGGGGAGGGTTGACTGGTTGTGAAGGAGGGAGGGGAGGGGTGAAGTGTTGTGAAGGAGGGAGGGGAGGGGTGAAGTGTTGTGAAGGAGGGAGGGGAAGGAGGGAGGGGTGAGGGGGTGACGGGTTGTGAAGGAGGGAGGGGAGGGGTGAAGTGTTGTGAAGGAGGGAGGGGAAGGAGGGAGGGGTGAGGGGGTGACGGGTTGTGAAGGAGGTAGGGGAGGGGTGACTGGTTGTGAAGGAGGGGAGGAGAGGGCGTGACTGGTTGTGAAGGAGGTAGGGGAGGGGTGAAGTGTTGTGAAGGAGGGAGGGGAAGGAGGGAGGGGTGAGGGGGTGACTGGTTGTGAAGGAGGGAGGGGAGGGGTGAAGTGTTGTGAAGGAGGGAGGGGAGGGGTGAAGTGTTGTGAAGGAGGGAGGGGAAGGAGGGAGGGGTGAGGGGGTGACTGGTTGTGAAGGAGGGAGGGGGAGGGGTGAAGTGTTGTGAAGGAGGGAGGGGAGGGGAGGGTTGACTGGTTGTGAAGGAGGGAGGGGAGGGGTGAAGTGTTGTGAAGGA
Organism: Haliotis rufescens; assembly: GCF_023055435.1. NCBI lineage: Eukaryota > Metazoa > Mollusca > Gastropoda > Lepetellida > Haliotidae > Haliotis > Haliotis rufescens. Next base: position 14,325,783 of record NW_025963824.1, on the reverse strand, counting down.
GGGAGGGGGAGGGGGTGACGGGTTGTGAAGGAGGGAGGGGGAAGGGGGTGACCTGTTGTGAAGGAGGGAGGGGAGGGTGTCGGGTTGGTGAAGGAGGGAGGGGAAGGGGTGAAGTGTTGTGAAGGAGGGAGGGGAGGGTGTCGGGTTGGTGAAGGAGGGAGGGGGAGGGGGTGACGGGTTGTGAAGGAGGTAGGGGAGGGGTGACTGGTTGTGAAGGAGGGAGGGGGAGGGGGTGACGGGTTGTGAAGGAGGGAGGGGGAAGGGGGTGACGGGTTGTGAAGGAGGGAGGGGAGGGGAGGGTGTCGGGTTGTGAAGGAGGGAGGGGAGGGTGTCGGGTTGGTGAAGGAGGGAGGGTGAGGGGTGACGGGTTGTGAAGGAGGGAGGGGAAGGGGTTGACGGGTTGTGAAGGAGGGAGGGGAAGGGGGTGACGGGTTGTGAAGGAGGGAGGGGTGAGGGGGTGACGGGTTGTGAAGGAGGGAGGGGAGGGTGTCGGGTTGGTGAAGGAGGGAGGGTGAGGGGTGACGGGTTGTGAAGGAGGGAGGGGCAGGGGTTGACGGGTTGTGAAGGAGGGAGGGGAAGGGGGGGACGGGTTGTGAAGGAGGGAGGGGAAGGGGGTGACGGGTTGTGAAGGAGGGAGGGTGAGGGGTGACGGGTTGTGAAGGAGGGAGGGGAAGGGGGTGACGGGTTGTGAAGGAGGGAGGGGAAGGGGGTGACGGGTTGTGAAGGAGGGAGGGGGAGGGGGTGACGGGTTGTGAAGGAGGGAGGGGGAAGGGGGTGACGGGTTGTGAAGGAGGGAGGGGAGGGGAGGGTGTCGGGTTGGTGAAGGAGGGAGGGGGAGGGGGTGACGGGTTGTGAAGGAGGGAGGGGAAGGGGTTGACGGGTTGTGAAGGAGGGAGGGGAAGGGGGTGACGGGTTGTGAAGGAGGGAGGGGGAAAGGGGTGACGGGTTGTGAAGGAGGGAGGGGTGAGGGGGTGACGGGTTGTGAAGGAGGGAGGGTGAGGGGTGACGGGTTGTGAAGGAAGGGGGGTGAGGGGGTGAAATGTTGTGAAGGAGGGAGAGGTGGTGTCTTAGTGAAGGAGAGAGGAGGAGGGGTGACGGGTTGTGAATGAAGGAGGATGAAGGGGGGTGACGGATTGGTGAAGGAGGGAGGGGGAGGGGGTGACAGGTTGTGAAGGAGAGAGGGGGAGTGGTGACGGGTTTTGAAGGATGGAGGGGGTGACAGGTTGTGAAGGAGGGAGAGGGAGTGTTGATGGGTTAGTGAATGAGGTAGGAAGGGGGTGGCGTGTTAGTGGAGTTGGGAGGGGGAGGGTTGTCGGGCAAGTGGAGGAGGGAGTGGGAAGGGAAGTCGTGTTAGTGGAGGAGGGAGGGGGCGATGGGTTAGTGAAGGAGGGATGGAGAGGGGGTGTCGGGTTGGTGAAGGGGGGAGGGGGTGACGGTTTCGTGGAGAAGGGAGGGGAGGGGTGACGGTTTCGTGGAGAAAGGAGGGGAGGGGTGACAGTTTCGTGGTGAAGGGAGGGGAGGGGTGACGGGATTATTGCACATCATACTCACTCCGAGGCGACCAGTCCTTGTTTTATCACCAAAAGCCCATTCGATTTGAATAGTTGCGTCCCTTTGGCACGCCAGAAAATTTATGATTGTGAGTTCGATTCCCGGTTCGCTCCGATTAATATTTCTAGGTTTGTCAGCATCATAGCCCTGCTCATGGGTTTCTCCAAAAGTGGAAACGTTTAAGGTCTGCATCTTACATCAAGCTGACACGCCGTGATAAAACTGGAATTCTGTTCAAAGCGGCGTTAAACCCAACACACTCACTCTATTTTGATCTGAACAATTAAGATTTAAGCTTTCAGTATATTATTTGTTTATGATACATAATCATTGAGTCATTGAGTCATTGAAGTAAAAGATCGCATAAAGTTGAATAACATTCCTCTCAGTATCGTCATATTTTACACAATCCATGCTCAGGTTAATAAAACAACTTAACGACCTACTTTTACCTCATCTGAAAATATCTGATATAAATGTATGGAAAAATAATAACGAAGTCTCAGTTCCATAATTTTGTGGAACAAACTTAGAATTGGAATACTCACAGAAACAGAGGAGTCCAAAATAGATTATGAAATTCTATAAAGTCTCAGACTTCAAATCAAGTTTGAAATAGATTTTTAACAACAGCGCATCTGACAGCTTCGATTGTCCACTCGGTCTACGATAGGGTGTGTATTAAGTCCTGTTGCGGGGTGATTTCCAAATATACTACCGGGCAAAAGAAAGTAGACACTTGAAAATTGGATTTGACCAAAAGATAAACGTTATCAAAACGTTACTAGGCTGAAACTGTCGCCGAAACATTGCAAAACACAACTATGATACCCGTATGAAATACATCACCATCGAATAACCAATTCTTGTTTTTTTCATTTTTAGCCACACTTTGAACTAAACTCGGGAGTGACACTTTCTTTTGTCCAGCAGTTTAGAAGAGTAAAGGTAATTCTAGATTGGGTTCGTGCAGAACAAAACTGCGAAAACAGTAACTGACCACACAAGAGTTGGGATGGTGGGGTGATGGGATCAATGTCGCGTCCAAGATTATTGCACGTATATAGCAGCGTGCATGCACGTGTGTGTGTGTGTTTGGCTGATTGTGCTAGTCCGGACAATGCCGATATTATAGTGCTAGCTCACTGAGATACCATGCCGCAGTTTAACATGAATACCCCACTCAGACACAGTATACTGACTCCGAGCCGACCTTTCCTTGTTTTAGCCCCTTAATGCCGAGCGCCAGACAGGGTATGGTATGACGCGACCGGGGATGGAACCGCTGACCTTCCCGGCGCTCTCCTGGCGGACGCTCTAACCACTAGACCACGGAGGCGGTCCAAGGTGAGATGAAATGAAGTTTAACGTCCAAGACAATTGCACTTATATAGCGACGTGCATGCGCGTATGTGTGTGGCTGCTTGTACTAGTCCGGACTGATGCTGGTTTTATTATGCTTGCCCACTGAGATACCATTCCGCAGTTTTAACAAGAATACCTTACTCAGACACATTAAACTGTCTCAGAGCCGACCAGTCCCCCTTAATGCCTAGCGCCATTCTTCAGCTTGCTTGCCGTAAAAGGTGACTATGCTTATCGCAGGAGGCGACTAACGGGATCGGGTGGTCAGCGTCCCTGACTTGGTTCATGCATGTCATCGTATCCCAATTGCGTAGATCAATGCTCATGATGTCAATCACTGGATTGTCTGGTCCAGACTCGATTATTTACAGACCGCCGTCATATAGCTGCAATATTGCTGAGTGCAGCGTTAAACAACAACCTAACAAACAAAGTGGATAGAGCGTCTACCCGGAGTGACAGGTTGGTGGTTCGATCCCCGGCAGCGTAATACCCAAATACGTTAAAATATGGTTCTTGTTGTTTCCCTGCCTGAAGCTCGTCATTAAGAGGATTAAACAAGGACTCGGTATAGTGTGTCTAAGTGGGGTATTCATGTACAAAGTGCAGAGTGGTATCTCAGTTGGAGACCAGTTTAAAACCAACAATAGTCCGTACTTGTACAAACAGCCACACAAACACACAAATGCGTTTATTATGCCTCAAAGTGAGATTGACCAATCAGAGAGCAGAACTACTAACCCCACATGAATCCGTATTCCGTCAGTAAAAATCCAAGATGCTTGTCACTGACCTAATATGAGACCGTATACCGTCAGTAACAGCCATCTTGGATTTTCCAACACCCACCTCACATATTTCCGGTACAGAAATTCGTTATTCGACACTGTTTTGTGTTTTAATATAATTAATTTTGATGTGCAGAACGTTAATGATTTTTAGGTGATCACATTCGTGACTTTAATAAAGATTATATAAACTTAAAATTATCAACAAGGTTTGGCCTCTGAGGTTTGAAGAGTAGTCTCCCTTTGACCCTTAACGCCCGAGGTTTAAGTGTTACGTTTTGAGTTTTAAGTTTTGACATGACGTGTGCGACAAAGATACCAAATAGTGTAAACATTTCGGCATAATAAATCCGTTATGGTGTCTTTAGTTGTCGTATACGGTGTCATATTAGGTTAGCCGAAAAATATTGGCGTTAATATTTTTCAGCTAACCTAATATGACATTGTATACAGCAACTAAAGACACCATAACTAATAATATAAGTGCAATAATCTTGAATATCCCGAAACCAGATGTCACCTCACCTCATCCCACCCAAGGGGGCACGGGTGGCCCAGTCGTCTAAGGCGCCGCGATTCGCTGTGTAGAGTTGCGTCTTGTGGGTTCGAATCCCGGTTCGCCCAAATTATGTTTCTAGGTTTGTCAGCACCATACCCGTGCTCGTGGGTTTCACCGAAGTGGTTAACGTCTGAGACCTGCATCACTTCGGGCTTTCCTCCCACATTAAGCTGACACGCCGCGATATAACTGGAATACTGTTAAAAGCGGCGTTAAACCCAACTCACTCACTCACTCATCCCACCCAAACTACCACTCCTCCCGTGCCGCTGAGAGCAAAGTCTGCAAATCGTTAACATATTTTACAAAAAATCTATGTATTCAGATATTTATTTGAAGTAAGTACTTCATATTCTTTTAACACGTGAATTTACTCGTCCTAATTTTTAATTTCTGGCACATATCTTGAGGAAACATCATTCACCGATAATTCCTTTTTCCAATTCAACACAATAATAACTGAAATCTTCGTGCAATGTTGATCGAAAATTGTATTATTAGGTATCGTTCTCAAAATATCCAACAAAATAGATCGATCAAGTTTAATTCAACCGATCTATACACAAGACTTAATGAGATCCAGGCAAAGTGAGTGAGTGAGTTTGGTTTAACGCCGCTTTTAACAGTATTCCAGTTATATCGCGGCGTGTCAGCTTTATGTTGGAGGAAAGCTCGAAGTGATGCAGGTCTCAGACGTTTACCACTTCGGTGAAACCCACGAGCACGGGTATGGTGCTGACAAACCTAGAAACATAATCGGGGTGAACCGGGATTCGAACCCACAATCGTAGGTTTCTGGCGTGCCCAAGGGACGCAACACTGCCCAGCGAATCGCGGCGTCTTAGACGACTGAGCCACCCGTGCCCTCCTCCAGGCAAAGACATGATTTGTGATAGATAGAATTCACAATGGGAAAACTTGAACAAATATTTTTTTTATAAAATATAATATGATTTTCCTATTATGACTTATCAAACCAACATACGACCTGAAACAAATAGATATACATGTTTCCCTCGCCAGCGAAAGTATTTATAATATCTGATCGTCTTGCTAAGGTGTCCTTCTCGACCCTCGTGTCCTACAAAATAGCATGTGTACACACCTCAACCCTTGACATTCTGTTATGCGACCGCCAAGTGACGTTTTTACGCTGCTTGAGTTGATAGCATCAATGTAATTACCTACGCTCCCGGGGAACTTTCTCTATAAAGAGGTTCATTATATGATGTTTGTTAATAGAAATATCATTTGCTATTTTTCATGTCTAATATTTTATATACGTGTATCTATGTAGTCCCTGTGGAAAAGGGGTACCTAGTGGTTAAAGCCTTCGCTCGGTCAGTCTGAAGACCTGGGTCCGATTCCCCTAATGGGAACAATGTGTGAAAACTGGTGCCGTGATATTGCTGGAATATTGCTAAAAGCGGCGTAAAACCATACTCACTCTTTTGTGTTGTAAATCGTGTACATGCTTACATAGGGGTAATGGCGATGTATCGTAATTAAAGTTATGATGATGATGATAATAGATGATGGATGATGATGATAATTATTTTTTATTATTGATGATGATGATGATTGTTTATTGATGATGATGATGATGATGGTGGTGATGATGATGATGATGATGATGATGATGATGATGATGATCATGATAGGCCAAAATCCACATCCTAAAGCATCCTACAATATTGTAACCCCGGTCGATGGATCAGTGTGAACTTGATCCGGGGTAGAATTGAGCTTCAGCTTCTCATGGGGAGATGTGGGGGTGGTTCATAGGCATTAGGGAGGCCACTAAACCACCGCAAATGAAATCCAATGAATGATCATTCTTTTCCTTATATTACAGGCGTGGGCTTCCAACATAGTACGTATCAATAGTCATCATCATCATCATCATCATCATCATCATCATCATCATTCTTCTTCTTATTATTATTATTAATATTATTTGGTGGACGTGAGTGTTTACACCGAATTCAGCAATATTCCATATGTTTGTTTGTTGTTTAACGCCGCACTCAGCAATATTCCAGCTATATGACGGCGGTCTGTAAATAATCGAATCTGGACCAGACAGTCCAGTGATTGATATCATGAGCATCGATCCACGCAATTGGGATCGGTGACATGCATCAACCAAGTCAGCGAGCGACCACCCGATCCCGTTAGTCGCCTCTTACGACAAGCATAGTCGCCTTTTACGGCTAGTATGACATTTTCAACCCCGGATCTTCACGGGTCGTATTCAAGCTAGTGTTTTAGGTTCGCTTGTTTTGTTTGTGTGTTGTTTAACGCCGCAATCAACAACACAGCAGCCACAGGACGTCAACGGCGGTCTGTGAATAATCGAATGTTGACTAGACAATCCAGTGATTGATTTCATGAGCATCAATCCAAGCCTTGGGGGTCCGGTGACACGAATCCTACATGTCACCAAGCCTGACAATACAATCCATTATAATAAAGTGTCAGTGTCCAATAATTCGAAGAATGTGCAATTAGTTGACCTTGGCGCCTGCGCAGGGCAGGATCCGACAGGGTGCACTTTGTGCACGTGCAGCACGTGATTGAGACGCAGCAGACATTACTTTTGTCTTCTGTGTCCAACACCTGTTAAGTATGATTATAACAGTGTCTTTACCAATATAGCTTAAGATAAGCGAGTTGATGAAACTAAAACTAAGATCACGTGGCTAATCACGAATGTGATTATCGTATTATTATCCACGCTATGTAATTCGGGTCGACATGACATCACAATGGTATAGCGTGACGTCACAACAATTATTATGTCATCACGTTACGTCAAAAGAGGTTATCACGCGAGTGTGTTTGGGGGTGGCAAATATCCTGTATTGGGAATAAACACTATATTTATCGAGCCTTGAAATCGATTTTCGCGTAAGTTTACCAGCTTTATAATAAGTGATATATATATAGAGTCGTTACTTTTACATCTAGATTTATGTGTGAAGCCCATTTCTGGTGATATTCCTGGAATATTGCTAAAAGCGGCGTAAAACCAAACTCACCCACTACATCTAAATTAGCAATGTTTACCCGAATATAAAATCAAAAGCATAAATGCCTTCGGATAAAGTTCGGCAATTCGGAATAAAAGTTATTATGGCTGAAATGGATAGAATTATCATTAAACCGCCCGCATGTTATCAAAAATGAGCGGGCCACTGTAACTTGATAATGCCCTCATATTGATTGACGACGGGCCTTTATCACGCCCGTTGTTAGGTGACGTCATAGGGATAGAGATAGGTGACGTCACGTTGAATACTGACGTCAACTGGTTTGTTCTATGACGTTTCCATATTTGTAAAAGTGGGTCAGTGACATTCGTCTTGATTGCAGTAAATGTTTCTTTTCAACTGCCATACTTCGTCAGGCAGTTAATGGAAGACATTGGGCTTCTGCCCTAAAAAATAGCGTTACCCTTATAGTGACCAATATATGTTACATCTAATAAAGTCTATGTTGTGCAATGTCGGCCAACAACTAGCACACCCTCCAACCAAAAGGTCAATTCCTTTGAATACGATTCTCATTCTGTCACACCCAGGTGTGTGGGATTTGACCTATTCTCATACGCGTGGTTAATATTTCTGTCACAATATTTATCTCACAAGCGCAATGAGGACCAGCTGACAGGTTAGGTCAAATGTCAAGGGTTAGGTGACGTGGTCGCTGACCTGTATACGAGGGAGCAAGCATTGTCTCGGAGGGAGCATGGGGCATGGCCTGTCGACAGCGGACACCGAAAATATGACAACTGAGCAATGTCGCGCAAAACAAATGTGCAGTGATGCGGCTTATATTGATGTGGTCATTGGGACATAATAATTAACGGTGCAATATCTAACGAGGGGTAACGGTTGTTTTCGAGAGGTTTTTTAGTTAGATGTGGAGATTGGCAGACTGTTTCAATCAACAATGTATCAGATTGACAGCCGACAGTGATGCGTTCATAAAATATATAATTAGGAGATAAACATGCTGTGTTTTCAATGTAGAGCTAGGTTACCTGTAGATTTAACCGCGCTAAATTGAATTTGGGACCGAACTGGAACTGTTAAATCTACAGGTAACCTAGCTCTACATTGAAAACACAGTATGTTTATCTCCATTCTACCTTGACTAAATAAAACGCGAACTCTTTGGTGTTAGCAAATATACTGAGTGAAACGGCATGGGTTGAGTCCAGTGTTTTGAGTGGGTTATCGATCTGAATTACGGAATCACCGAACAAAATATGGCGCTGTTTATACTCAAGCAGTTTGTTAACACCGTAATATTTTAATCGAACATATGACAGGCATTGAAAGCATATAAGCACGGCAACTTGGTAAGCTAACATGGGGTGGGCATCCCTAAAGAAAACAAAGCAAGCTTTGCAAGGCTGTCGCTCTACATCGCGCGTCACCATTACGACGTCATATCGCTCATTGTGTCCCAAAAGATATGACGTCACAGTCGTATATTGAAAAGCGCCAAAATTCCAAGCTCTCTGTTGCCTCCAAAACGTAAATACATTCCCTTTGTAGATTTCTATCGTGTTTTCTGCATGAAATGTATTGCCACACATCCTTTGAATATTGTAGTAACCGCATCTGTGCATTTCGTAACCTGTAATTGTAGATATAATTATTTAAACATGCCTACCGACAATGACTGAAAATAGTACTATTCTATGAATATTAGCTTCCGCGGTGATGAAGTCGTCAAACCAGCTGTCAATCAGAGGGGGTTTGTTGTGATTTAATAGCCTCTGATTGAATCAGAATCAAGTAAATTCCAAATTCATTGTAGAATAGCTGTTGGGCTTATACTATCCATAACAGCTGACACAGTTGCATGTGATACAGCTGTCTATTTCCCTACCTGCTATACAGCTGTAGTATTTCCCTGCATGTGACACAGCTGTAGTATTTCACTGCATTATATACAACTGCAGTATTTCCCAGCCTGATATACAGCTGTTTATTTCTCTGCATGTGATACAGCTGTAGTATTTCCTTGCATGTGATACAGCTGTAGTATTTCCGTGCATGTGATACAGCTGTAGTATTTCCCTGCATGTGATAGAGCTGTAGTATTTCCCTGCATGTGATACAGCTGTAGCATTTCCCTACATGTGATACAGCTGTAGTATTTCCTGCATGTGATACAGCTGTAGTTTTTTCCCTGCATGTTATACAGCTGTAGTATTTCTCTGCATGTGATACAGATGCAATATTTCCCTGCATGTGATACAGCTGCAGTATTTCCCTGCATGTGATACAGCTGCAGTATTTCCCTGCATGTGATACAGCTGCAATATTTCCCTGCATGTGATACAGCTGCAGTATTTCGCTGCATGTGATACAGATGTAGTATTTCCCTGCATGTGATACATATGCAATATTTCCCTGCATGTGATAAGGTGTAGTTTTTCCCTGCATGTGATACAGCTGTAGTATTTCTAAGCATGTGATACAGCTGCAGTACTTCCCTGCATGTGATACAGCTGTAGTATTTCCCTACATGTGATACAGCTGTAGTATTTTCCTGCATGTGATACAGCTGTAATATTTCCCTGCATGTGATACAGCTGCAGTATTTCCCTACATGTGATACAGCTGTAGTATTTCCCTACATGTGACACAGCTGTGGTATTTCCCTGCATGTGATACAGCTGTAGTATTTCCCTGCATGTGATACAGCTGCAGTATTTCCCTGCATGTGATACAGCTGTAGTATTTCCCGGCATGTGATACAGCTGTAGTATTTCCCTGCATGTGATACTTTGTAATATCGTCATGCCAGAGAAATATTTGTGACTGGTACAAGTATCTACCAGAAGAAAACATACAAATTTATGGATCAACTTCTGGTTTATTGCATTTCGATGTAGATCAACAACAACAACAACAACAACAACAACAACAACAACAACAGGAAATAGATAACAAGTAGCACACAGATAATTAATTGAAGCAAGATGTAGGTTACAGTGTCTATCAGATAACCATGTATAACTATGGCTATATAACTAGCTAGGCCACATACGATCTTAAATTTCAGATAAAGAATTCCTTCCAGTAAAAATTACCGTTTGTTTATAACTCGAAAAATACATCCCGATATGGCATGGAAGGGAAATCTGATTTGTGTACACCTACGTCCGAGTGGTTTATTGATCTACAGGATGACTAAAACGGTGGCTTTTACGTTGCAGTAATCTAAAAAACAGAACGGAATGGTGAAATATTTGTCCCATCAATTCGATCGATACATTTTCTGGCGAATCATGAATATTTTATGACATAATGCCATATATTATGCTAACAAGAACAGTCATCACACTTTACGGGAATATTTTCACAGTAACTATAGTTAAAGAGTCTCACTATAAATCATCGAGTCATGAATGACAAATGAAAAGTTGACCAAACAAGTTTAACATATTTTCAGTCTATTGACGCACTCATAAAATATACATTACTTCGTAGTCTAGTCCAAGATTATTAAATACCCGTTGCACGCGCACTGATCTTTTTCGATCGGAATAAGTTCTCCCTCGTAAATATGAGGACAATAAGACCTCCCTTGGCCACACACTTCCGCTTCCGGCCAAAAAGAGCGTCTGCGACGAGCGGCTGTCAAAAACTTCAATTTTGGTGGTTTATTGTCAAAAGTAAACCGAAAATGGTGGAATTTGGATCAGGTCCAGTGAAAGAAACAATAGACAATACAGTCTTCATCGTCCCCGGGATCGTAATTGCAGCTTTAGTCAGTAAGTGGACCGGCATCTGGTAGAATCACTGCCGACAACGTCACGCCGCGATGTATGTGGGTTGGCACATGCAATCGGGGCTGTAGAATATTGATAATTTATTATCAGATCTGAACATAATTTTGAATGATGGGGAAACACCCTTGCCCCTGAAGTGTGGGGGATAAATAAAACTGACTCCCTGGTTAGATCACACGCAACCGTGACGAGACAAAGTCGGGTCTCATTATCAAGATAATGTGATAGCCCATTGTGGGAGGATAACTTCAGACTCATGATAGAAATCACTAAAATAACTTTTGCCATTTTCTTCGATAATTTTTCTCGTTCGGGCCAAAACTTATATTTATTCTAATTTTGTTTGTAATTAGCAAGAAAATGTAACAGAGGAATATTTTCATTAGACAATTAAGTGTTGTGTAATAATAGGGGGAGTATATATATATCAGGCACATGGGAATTTTGGTCTTAGAATTGTTTCCAACAACCTATGTTTGTGATAAAAGTCAACTTAATGGATTTTTGTAGGCTTGTCAACTTGGTTCATAGTGTGTCACTGTGCCCATATTGTGCCATTGCTTACAATATCAATCACTGGATTGTCTCATCTAGATTGGATTATTTACAGCAGCGTTAGAAATTGGCACTAGTCCTATAGTCCTTGCCAAATTGCCCAATGGTAAAGGTATCATAAGGACTAGTGGTCGAAAACTGTTAGTTTCTAACTCTGTTTACAGTAACTATACAGCCTGCGAAATTCACACTGGTCCTGCACATGTAATTCTGTGGAATATATTCATCATCAAATAGCCTTGTTATACGTTTACCTTTAGTGTTCCTGATTACATATAAAACGTATAAATGTATAAATGTTTCTTTAGAATGGTGGAGTGGACGTTGCCAACACCATTAGTCAGAGCTCCAGATAAGCTGCGTATCTGTGTAAAATACGCATCAGAAATGCATTAATACGCAGTAAAATAAAATCCAGCATATCAAATACGCACTGAACATTACAGATACGCTACAAAAATAAAACTTGTGCGTATCATCAAAATATTGTGAAGTAACCCTGTGTATTCGATGAGCAAATCAGCAACTTATTTTGAAATTATAAACGGGCATTCCGTCAACCTTGCCAAACTCCACGATGACGGTTACATCATGATCATTTGCCATCACACTTTCTTGTGGAAGTATCATGGTATTTTTGAGTCCTATAAAGCTCTCGAACCCACACGACACCAGTTTGCAGGGACTAGATGAATAGTGTTTTTAAATATTTAACTTAAATACCCACATGTGTAAAAACTAGTGGGTAACAGAAATTTGAATACCCAGATAGAATTACTGATACCCAATGATTTTAAAATGCATGGGTAAAATACCCAAAACACCGAAAGCGTACCTGGAGCTCTGATTAGTCAAATGCAGCTAGCCAGCATTTTGAGATAGGTGTTTATTTATAATAGCTATATTTTAGTAGAAGACTACTAGTGCTTATGGACTTTAACTTGTCTCGGACTGACAGACCAGTTGCCGTGACTCGCTGCTGGACGCGCCATTTTCTGGATCAGCTTATGCTACAGTAACCATACATCAATCGAAATTCAGGCTAGACTGCTGGCCCAAGACTACTAAATTGTGCTAGGGCACAACTAAAAACTTCAATAATTTTAGTACTTATTGACCAGTAGCATGTGAGGTCTATAAGTTTGAACCAGTTCTCAATAATTCCATTTTGTTACATTTTAGTAGAAGTATTCAAAACAAATACCGTATTCAACGTAATAAGCGCCCAAGGCGATATTTGCTAATATATTGGCAAGTGAACAATCCCAATTAGCAACCCTTCCGATTGATCAATGTACACAAGACTTAAATTCATTCGTGTTTAATACGCACTCGATCATGTGTTATATGCAACCTTGATAATGGGCAATTATATTCTGGAAAAATATATCTGTCGTATAATAAACATTTCAGGCTGTCAGCATATACCACGAAATTAACGCCCTTTCAACTCAGTTTTTTTCACCAAAATAATTTTCTAATAAGAGCCCCCTATTTCTAATTTTGAGAGCATCCTGGGTGCTTGTTATGTAGAATACGGTACCCAAAACTGGAACTAATGGGCTGACGTAATGACGCTGTTCAAATTACCTTCCCCGTGATCTTATGTATCCTTGGGGGCCTTGGGGTAGCCTAGTGGTTAAAGGTTGACTCATCACACCAAAGACCCGGGTTTGATTCCCCACACAGGTTACAATGTGTGAAGCCCATTTTCCGGTGTCCCCTGACGTGATATTGTTTGAGTATTTCTAAAAGCGGCTTAAAACTATACTCACTCACTAATGTATCCTTGGCAACATCATTCTTTCATTACTGTCAGGCAAGATGGCCATCTGCATCGATAACAGTCGGTTAAACAGTTTCTTTAAACTTGTCGAATAATTAAATGTTATAACGTGAGGGAAAAAGTGGCAAGATGATGTCAACCACCTCTCAAACTGCGGGTTTTTCCCCAAACATATTCCAACCACTGTGTCCATGCCACAGCAGCTGTAGGGGGCACGGGTGGCCCAGTCGTCTAAGGCGCCGCAATTCGCTGTGCAGATTTGCCTCCCTTGGGCATGCCAGAAACCTGTGATTGTGGGTTCGAATCCCTGTTCGCCCGATTAAGTTTCTAGGTTTGTCAGCACCATACCCGTGCTCGTGGGTTTCACCGAAGTGGTAAACGTCTGAGACCTGCATCACTTCGGGCTTTCCTCCCACATTAAGCTGACACGCCGCGATATAACTGGAATGCTGTTAAAAGCGGCGTTAAACCTCACTCACTCACTCACAGCAGCCACCAAGTTGTCCAAAGCGGGCGTTTGATCAAGAATTATGGCTTCCTCTGGACACAGTCAGGCGCAATCCTTGAGTTTCTTAACCACATGTACACCTGTTGCTCAGCGTACGGCATTAAGCAACATACTGCAGTCAAACGAACAACTGCCGTTGCTGGGGATGTTGCTCTTCCTTCACCATGTTCGTCCAATGGCGACAACATATCACGCTCCAGGATGTCGATTCACAAATATTACGGTACCACGTAGTACAATAGCTCGGGAAGCACACTATTTCACGGCTTGCAGTTACTGCCCTCTCCTAACATTAGTGGTGGACACAAACTTGCAACTTGTACAACAGAAGACACCTCAACAATAACCAGCGACGTTCAAACATTTGTTAGCTCTGCCCCACAATGCACTTGTGGAATGTTTCAAGTCATGTGATTAGCCTGAAGCAAATTATATAAAGATAAATTTCTATCTTTCTCGGGGCTGCATTGGGTTATGGATAATTACACACTGAAGGGATAACAAAATGTGACTTAGCCATAAACTACCCTTTTTAATGGTGTTTTTTTATGTATATGTACAATAACATACTTTGTCTTTTAACGTCAGAGTGCAGACAATTTGGTGGAACAGTTCCATAGTTAGCCCTGTTCCAGGATTTTCAATTTAAGGCACCACTTATAAAATAATTGATATTAAGCCCATCTTCAATAAAACATTAAATAACTCAGCATCTTAGAAAAGTGTTACGTTTGTTCTACCCCCATGTGTAGTGTAATAAAGTATAGTTTTGCCATGAACTAATATAGTTAGAGCTTGAGGATGCTTTATTTCTTGAATATGTCCCGTTTAAATTATTGTACACCTGTCAGATGTGGTTCTTTATTACTGGTGGACAAGTTTCGATCCTTATGTATTATTATCCTTTATATCAATACCTGTGTATGTGTGTGGCTCCTTTCATCATATATTAATGTACATCTGTACACATGACCATGAAGCTCCTTATCACTGGCTCCTTTCAACATATGCATGCTTGTACATGTTCATATGGCTCCTTATCACTGGCTCCTTTCAACATATTATCATGGGATAACATTTATACTAAGTTATCTTATAATAATTAGATCTACATCAAGTGCTTTTATGAGTTATCATGATGTAATATTTATACATCATTTCATATAATTGTAGTTTTAGCAAGTAATAATTATCATTAGGTAAAATGCATATATAAAAATATCAGTAGTTTCAGTTAAAGCTTTTTAGATGGTTGCTAGCCTAAGGTAATGGGAGCGCGTCTTCTAGACATACTATTCAATAAGACAAGAGTTACGTCTACATAGTTTAATTGATTTAAAGCTTTTAGATAAATGCTAGCCTAAGGTATCAAGATCCCATCTCCCAGACAAAGGATATTTATTTAAGTATATCTGTCATCACCCACCGGGGTATATTAGAATAACATTATTTCAATTAAGACTCATTAAGGATTAGCCCCCATACAAGCTTGTCTATAGTGCATTAAGGATTAGCCCCCATACAAGCTCGTCTACAGGGCATTAAGGATTAGCCCCCACACAAGCTCATCTATAGTGACACCCTAATCTCTTTCAAAGCATCCAGTAAATATGTCAACAAGATTAGTGCCAGTCCAACAGGATAAACAGGATTTAGTATTCCCCTCTGTCTAGCCATCCATTTAGCTTAGGACACAACCAAGCGTGTATCATCCAATCACATTCCTTTCTATTGTTTAAATTTTTGTTAAATACATACTGTAGGCAGGTTTTAAGCAGAGAAGGGGTTTGACCAACTTACCAAGCAGACCTCTCTCCCACAGCCCAGAGTGTTGTACCGACTCTCTGTGGCACCCTCAGTTATTATCTAAGTATATTGTTAATTGTTCTTGTAAATAAAATTGTGATTAGTCTCCTGTGACTCTGGCTCTTTGCTGACTAATTCCCCAAGAAAACCAGCACGTCATTTGGAAGGTATTGTTCACCCAGAACAGTTCCATGATAATTTGGCGGAGAATCATCGTTTTCGGAACCACAGAGTCCAGGAACTAACTACGACCAGCTACAAGAACCCATTGGAGGACATGTCCAACTGTGATCATCTGATGGAATAACAAGCAAGCTGCATCAACCTCTGACCTCAACACTGGATTAAAGACAACCAACTCCTCCAAAGACACCAACAAAGGAAGAAAAAGTCTTCAAATATTGTAAGTAATACATTGTTGATTTCTTGTCATCCTTTAATTTAGTACGGTACATACTAATAGGTGTCATGGCAAATATGGAGTCTGGTATGGAAAGTAACTTTGAAAGTGAAATTCCAACAGTGTCTTTAGTTACGCCCCTTGCCAAAAGTGTAATTCAGGCAAAATTTGGCACAACAACAACAAATTGTTTAGTAGACACAGGGGCATCCATTTCTTGTATTTCGTCTGCTTTTCTTAGCACAGCTTTTGAAAACCTTACTCTTGGAAACTCACCCTTTCCACAGGTTAAAGGTGTTGGCGGCGAATTGCATAAAGTGTTAGGTTCAGTTGTGTTAGATTTTGTCATTGAGGATCAGGAATTTTCTCAAAGATTCCACATTCTGCCTACACTTCCAGAGGCAGTGATACTAGGTGAAAACTTCCTTGATGACAATGATGCAGTCTTAGATTATAGCTGTCATTCCTTGATACTTAACAACAGCACCTCAGACAGGCAATATATCAATTTCATAGCCAATTCAGTACAAGAGATTAGTGGATTAGCAAAAACAATAGATCAGATTTACATCCCCCCTCAGAGTGAAATTCATTTCAAGGTTAGACTATCAGAGACCAAAGAGGACTCCCTCATCCTCATTGAACCCATTGCTTCCCTCACTGCTCATTCTGAAGTAGCAGGTGGTAGAACTCTTTCCAAAGTGAAAAGCAAAACTGCTACATTTAGGCTTATGAATCCCTCCCAAGAAGAAAAGGTTCTTGACAAGGGTACAGTTGTAGGCAAATTTAGTTACATTGAACAGGGCTCTGTTTATGAAATCGACTCTGACCAACCATTCATCAGTACCGTTCACACCACTGAGAAGAGAGCCAATGACACCAGGGATTATGTTAAAATTGCACAAGAATTAGGATTTGATTTGACCAATACACAACTGACTCCAGACCAACGACACAGACTACTTAGATTTTTGGGACAAAATAGAAACATGTTTTCAACGAGTCTTGCAGATTTAGGTAAGACTGACATGCACCAACATATCATTGACACTGGCAACCACCAACCCGTTAAGAGTAGACCATATCGTCAATCTCCTCATCTCCAAAAAGTCACTGAAGAACTTATAGATGATTTTCTAAAGTATGATTTGATCGAGGAATCTACTTCTATGTATTCAGCTCCAATTATCCTAGTCAAAAAACGTGATGGCTCATATAGATTTGTTTGTGACTACAGAAAGTTGAATTCTGTCACTGTCTTGGCCTCTTCCTGTTTTTGATGATGTTATTGATAACATCGCCAATGCACATGCTAAGATCTTCTCAACTTTAGACCTTGCTAATGGCTTCTTCCAAGTGCCATTACATGAAGATTCAAAGCATAAAACTGCTTTCGTCACCCATCAAGGCCTTTATCAATTCAAACGATTGCCCCAAGGTTTGACTAATTCTCCACTTTGTTTTCAACAGCTCATGAGCAAAGTGCTACGAAAATTGCTTTTTAAGGTTGCGCTGATATACATTGATGATTTGATAATTTACAGCAAAAACTTTGAAGAGCATCTCCAACATTTGGAGCAAGTATTTTACTATCTGAAACAGGCAAAATTAACACTAAAGCCATCCAAATGCAATTTTGCAACGGACAAAGTTTCTTTTCTGGGTCATGTTTTATCATGTGGAGGTGTTCAAGTTGATGACAAAAAGATTGAAGCAATTAGAACCTTTCCAGTGCCCAAGTCACAAAAGCAGATTCGCTCCTTCTTAGGTCTCACGAACTTCTACAGGAAGTATGTGAAAAATTACGCTCACATAGCGCTTCCACTGAATGCCTTGCTAAAGAAGCATTCGGAGGCAGAACTAGGAAAGAAACCAAAGTTCCAATGGTCACTTGAGTGTGATCAGGCATTCAACACACTCAAACATGCTATGAGTAATACACCTGTTCTGGCGTATCCAAATTTTGACAAAGAATTTCTTCTTGCAACTGATGCCAGTGATATGAGCATAGGTTTTGTTTTGAGTCAAAAAGACGAGAAAAATAATGAACATCCAATAGCTTTTGGTGGTAGAGCTCTTCATGGCAGCGAAAAGAACTGGAGCATTACAGAAAAGGAAGGCTTAGCTCTAGTTGAAGCCATTAGATCCTTTCGTCCATACCTTGCAAATTCCAAATTCACAGTCTACACTGATCATATAGCATTGAAGTGGCTGAAATCCATCAAGGATGCCACAGGTAGGTTAGGACGATGGTCTTTGGAACTTTCTACCTACACTTTTGACATTGTTCACCGCAGCGGCAAAGCCAATGGGAATGCTGATGCTCTGTCACGTAGGGAATATGAGGAAAATATTAACTGTAATGATCAGACAGAAGAAGATGCTGAGAAAACAGTCTTCTCAGTAACTTCAACTCAGCAAAGCAAATCAACTAGCAATACAATCTTGCCAAACACCCATTCATCCACACAGGTCACACAGACAACTCAGACTGAGGATATTTGCACACCTATTGTCAATCACTTAGAATCAGACACACAGACAACACATTGGTCAGCCACCTTTGAATATGAAGAGGATTATCAGTCAGTACCAGTTAATGTTGTCGCAGCATTACATGCTTCAAATGCTGATGTTACCCAAGACACATTGGTTGAAGTAAGTATAAAAGAACATCCAAATTTACGTCACCTACAAAGGATTTGTCCAGATTTCATCCAAATCTTTGACTACAAAGAGGATGAAGTCCTTCCACAAAATGAAAAGGATCGTCAAAAGATTCTTATTGAAGCCAATACTTTTGAAATTGATGAAGGCATCCTATACCGATTTGTTCCACAAAGACAGAAAGGCCACGCAGACAAGTTCATTAAACAGCTGGCAGTCCCAAGAACCCTCAGAAATCAAGTCCTGCAATCCTATCATGACTCAGAGTTTGGCGGTTGCCACCATGGGAAAGAAAGGATGCACAACACCATGAGACCTAAGTACTACTGGCCCAAAATGTACAGCGATATTGCTACTTATGTCCAGACATGTGAGGTATGTCAACAGACCAAGAGGCACTACCATGGCAAGAAGGCACCACTTCGTCCACTACCTGTAGAAGAGGTCTTCACCCGATGGCACATTGACATTCTCGGTCCCCTGCCAACAACACCAGATAAGTACAAGTACATTTTGGTCATCACAGATGCATCATCTAGATGGTGTGAAGCCTTTCCACTTCGGACCCAAGAAGCCAAAGAGGTAGCAGATGTTTTCGTCAGAGAAATAATTTGTCGTTATGGCGCTCCAAGGACCTTAATTTCAGACAGAGGTCAGAATTTCATGTCCAAACTTATCAAAGCAATTTGTGAACTTTTGGCAATTAAATTTACCCATACCAGCCCATACCATCCTCAAACAAACAGCTGTGTAGAAAGGCTCAACTCTTACATCAATCAATCACTAAGAGCCTATTGTAACAAGTCTCAAAATGATTGGCCCCGTTTTATTCCTGGCATCATGATGGCCTATCGGATGGCTCCAAATTCATCAACTCAAAAATCCCCATATGTTATGCTTTTCGGCCGGGAAATGAGAGCTCCACAAGATGTAGCATTAATTCCAAAAGAAAATTTAGGCCACAATAACAAAAGTTATCTTTCCAATTTGCTTGAGGAGCTTGAAATCACTAGAACAATCGCAGCTGAAAACACTGCTCGGGCTAAGGAGGTGTATTCAGAACAATATAATAGAAAGGCTAAAGAACCAGAATTCGCCCCAGGTCAAAGAGTTTGGCTTTACTGTCAAAAAGTTGAAAAAGGCCTTTCCAACAAATTAACCAAAAAGTGGTATGGTAGCTATTATATCATCCATACAGGTCCAAATTATACCTACAAACTGCGCCGATGTTCTGACGACAAAATACACAAACCACTGGTCCATGCCAACCGTCTGAAGCCATATTTTGATCCTGCTGATCGTCCACAGTATCCTCCAGAACCATACCTCAATAACCCCAGTGACATAGATTCAGGAGTCATGGATGACAACGAGGAACCAGTCAATGATACTCATCTTGACAGCAACAATTCCCCACCAACAAGTTCAACTTACCAGGCTACTGATCAATCACCTCCACAACAGAAAGGTAAGAAGGTCAATTCCAAAACAAAGGCAGGTACTTCCAGCAACAAGAGTCCAAAGCAAAAGACCCCAACAAAGAAGAAAATCCCTGCTTCAAGTACAACAGAAAAACCTACCAGTCCCACGGCAACAATGAAGGAAAATCATGCCACACCAGGTCCTAGTGCTCCAACCAAGGTAAATGAAAAGGTAAACAAAGGGGAAAGAGGAGTGAATAGTAAGCATCACCAGCCCAAATCCAGAAAACAACCTGACGACAGCCAGGTACAACCTCCAAGTCCAACATCAGGTAATCAAACCAAGGATATCCCTCAGGTCTTCAATCCAGAGGGCATCCACTCAATTGTTAGTTCCAAGAGAGCAAATGGCAAAATCTACTACAGAGTAAAATGGAAGGACCCAGAAAGAGGAAACACATGGGAGTATGGCAGCAGCATTCCAGACTCCATTCGGAGAGAATTTCACCTCAAAAGAAGTATGTCAGGAAAACGACGAAAACGTCCACTGAAGAATCATAAGTTTTTCGACCAAAAGGAATCAGCACAAGACAATAAATCAATCAATGTTCTGTCAGGGAATACAATGTCCGGAAATGTCAAGCAAGACAACACCAAACCATGCATAGAATTAGATGTCAAACCATATCCGTTTTTTCCAAAACACCTACGAAAAGTAGATCATAAAATGGAAAGAGTTATGGGCATTGAAATTATTCAAGGAGACTGCTATGTCAAGGTCTCATATAAAGAATATCCTGGTCAATTCACATGCTATTTCGAAAGTGTTCCTCCCCACCTCATACAGCGCTACCTTGATGATAGCTGGAACGATCTCCATGAGTGGCTGGGTCTAGAAGATAATCCTCGATATGATCCAGAGGAACCACCAATTTATAAATCCAAAAGGGTTATTTTTCAAGATATAGACCATGAAAACATCAACACCTTTTCCTACCGTATTTCACTCACAGACAGTATTCATCCATACCAGGATCAACGCACCATACATACCGAACAATGCCAATTGCACATATTCTTGATAAAAATACAAAATCTCCTGAATAAACGGTGCAAATCACGAAACAGCTATTAGCTGTATCTTGTTATGTTTTCTTGTGTCCAGTCTTTTCACTATGGGTCGCCAGTTGAGAACAAATGGCATCAGCCTGATTATCTGAGTTATTTGTATCACAACAAATTTTGAGCATTGACCTGATCAACCAATCTCAAAAGCGAAGTGAAATGACACAACCCAAACCGTACCGAAGCGAACCAAACCATACTGGGAATCGAACCCAAACCGTACCGAAGCGAACCAAACCATACTGGGAATCGAAACCCAAACCGTACCGAAGCGAACCAAACCATACTGGGAAGCGAACCCAAACCGTACTGAAGCGAACCAAACCATACTGGGAATCGAACCCAAACCGTACCGAAGCGAACCAAACCATACTGGGAAGCGAACCCAAACCGTACTGAAGCGAACCAAACCATACTGGGAATCGAACCCAAACCGTACCGAAGCGAACCAAACCATACTGGGAATTGAACCCAAACCGTACCGAAGCAAACCAAACCATACTGGGAATCGAACCCAAACCGTACCGAAGCGAACCAAACCATACTGGGAATCGAACCCAAACCGTACCGAAGCAAAATAAACCAAACGCTATCGCATTGAACCGAAGGAAAATCAAAGCGAAACAAACCAAATTCAAATAAAGTAAACTTAACAACCGAAATGAACCAAAACAAAGAAAAGGCAAACCAAATAGTTACAAAAACTAACAATGATATACACCTTTTGTATACCGTATTAATGTAACAAATCAATGCACTTGTTATATGCACATGCACATATAATGTGTCTAATGATTGTATCCAAAAGTAGAAGGATATTACTATTTTTTTTTCATGATAAACTTTTGTAATTTGCCGCCAATACATTCTTCCTGGTCATGACACCGTTTAGTAATAATTATGTACTGATCTTTTACATCATAATTATCATATTTGTTTTATTTTCTAGTTATTACAGACAAACTAAGGAAGTATTTATATATGACATATTATTTGAACATGCTAACTCTCTTTTCTTTGTTTCCATGTAAAACCTCCATGGACACAGCCTACTACCTTACAACCCCAATCCAGGATGTGGAACTCAAGGCCTCCTACATCACCCATAAAGCCACCAGTACAGAGTGCCAAGACAAGCCAGCTCCACATCCAGAACCCCTGATGACAGCATTTTTATATTATGTTTCATTATATCAAAGAGACTCTATAATAATTATTATTCACTACTACCAGTTTAACTTTATACATTGTCCATCTAAGCCTTAATTATTTTTATTTTTACACGTTTGGGGTCCAAACTTTTTCAGACGGAGGGGAAGTTATCATGGGATAACATTTATACTAAGTTATCTTATAATAATTAGATCTACATCAAGTGCTTTTATGAGTTATCATGATGTAATATTTATACATCATTTCATATAATTGTAGTTTTAGCAAGTAATAATTATCATTAGGTAAAATGCATATATAAAAATATCAGTAGTTTCAGTTAAAGCTTTTTAGATGGTTGCTAGCCTAAGGTAATGGGAGCGCGTCTTCTAGACATACTATTCAATAAGACAAGAGTTACGTCTACATAGTTTAATTGATTTAAAGCTTTTAGATAAATGCTAGCCTAAGGTATCAAGATCCCATCTCCCAGACAAAGGATATTTATTTAAGTATATCTGTCATCACCCACCGGGGTATATTAGAATAACATTATTTCAATTAAGACTCATTAAGGATTAGCCCCCATACAAGCTCGTCTATAGTGCATTAAGGATTAGCCCCCATACAAGCTCGTCTATAGGGCATTAAGGATTAGCCCCCACACAAGCTCATCTATAGTGACACCCTAATCTCTTTCAAAGCATCCAGTAAATATGTCAACAAGATTAGTGCCAGTCCAACAGGATAAACAGGATTTAGTATTCCCCTCTGTCTAGCCATCCATTTAGCTTAGGACACAACCAAGCGTGTATCATCCAATCACATTCCTTTCTATTGTTTAAATTTTTGTTAAATACATACTGTAGGCAGGTTTTAAGCAGAGAAGGGGTTTGACCAACTTACCAAGCAGACCTCTCTCCCACAGCCCAGAGTGTTGTACCGACTCTCTGTGGCACCCTCAGTTATTATCTAAGTATATTGTTAATTGTTCTTGTAAATAAAATTGTGATTAGTCTCCTGTGACTCTGGCTCTTTGCTGACTAATTCCCCAAGAAAACCAGCACGTCATTTGGAAGGTATTGTTCACCCAGAACAGTTCCATGATAATATCATGCATGCTTGTACATGTTCATATGGCTCCTTATCACTGGCTCCTTTCAACATATGCATGCTTGTACATGTTCATATGGCTCCTTATCACTGGCTCCTTTCAACATATGCATGCTTGTACATGTTCATATGGCTCCTTATCACTGGCTCCTTTCAACATATGCATGCTTGTACATGTTCATATGGCTCCTTATCACTGGCTCCTTTCAACATATCATGCATGCTTGTACATGTTCATATGGCTCCTTATCACTGGCTCCTTTCAACATATGCATGCTTGTACATGTTCATATGGCTCCTTATCACTGGCTCCTTTCAACATATGCATGCTTGTACATGTTCATATGGCTCCTTATCACTGGTTCCTTTCAACATATGCATGCTTGTACATGTTCATATGGCTCCTTATCACTGGTTCCTTTCAACATATGCATGCTTGTACATGTTCATATGGCTCCTTATCACTGGCTCCTTTCAACATATGCATGCTTGTACATGTTCATATGGCTCCTTATCACTGGTTCCTTTCAACATATGCATGCCTGTACATGTTCATATGGCTCCTTATCACTGGTTCCTTTCAACATATGCATGCTTGTACATGTTCATATGGCTCCTTATCACTGGTTCCTTTCAACATATGCATGCTTGTACATGTTCATATGGCTCCTTATCACTGGCTCCTTTCAACATATGCATGCTTGTACATGTTCATATGGCTCCTTATCACTGGTTCCTTTCAACATATGCATGCTTGTACATGTTCATATGGCTCCTTATCACTGGTTCCTTTCAACATATGCATGCTTGTACATGTTCATATGGCTCCTTATCACTGGCTCCTTTCAACATATGTATGCCTGTACATGTTCATATGGCTCCTTATCACTGGCTCCTTTCAACATATGCATGCTTGTACATGTTCATATGGCTCCTTATCACTGGTTCCTTTCAACATATGCATGCTTGTACATGTTCATATGGCTCCTTATCACTGGCTCCTTTCAACATATGCATGCTTGTACATGTTCATATGGCTCCTTATCACTGGCTCCTTTCAACATATGCATGCTTGTACATGTTCATATGGCTCCATTTAATTATAACCTTATAGCTATTCTAGGGGATAAGCTAGAAACAAATATATCCAATACAGCCCATGTAAGTCTATAATGTTTGGCAATTCTAGATTACTGCATCTGAAAATGAAGAAAGTCTCTGGGCTTCTAATTATAGATGTTTTATGACTATAATTTAAGAACTGTTTTTTCTGTAAAATATTTTTATTTCAGAGACTAGGTGTTAGTCTAGGGATGAGCCTTTTGTATCTACAGGGTTTGAACAGGCTTAAAAAAGCCTTGAATTTTAATTCCCCCCCCAGTGAAAAGCCTTGAATTTTAATTCCCCCCTTGAAAGGCCTTGAATTTTAATGTCAACCTTGAAAAGTCTTGAAAATCATCAAAATAGCTTGAAAAGCCTTGATTTTGAATAAAAGGACATATACTTGTTAATCAAAGTATTAAAGCACACACAGTATGTACCAAAGATGTTTAACATTTTTAAGTGAGATTTATCAAAGTGATAGATTTGTGTGCCAAAGACCCTGAAGAATTCATGACAGGCTTAATTTATTTTTTGGTTGAGTGAAAAATAAATCTCGTTGGAAAATGTGTGATAGTTATGCTGCTTTTTAGGTCTTACGACTACTATATAGTATGCTGGAGTTAATAAAATAGTCACAGACTAAGGCTAAAAACCCAACTTAAAAAGCCTTGAAAATTACAGTTGGCAGCCTTGAAAAAGCCTTGAATTTAGTGTCTGAGTCTTCAGTTTGGCCCCCCAAAAGTTGTTTGCAGATTGTGTCAAGCTGTTATGTATGAAGCAAGGTGAGGTGAGGTGAAATTAGGTTTAACGTCGCGTCCAAGATTATTGCACTCATAAAGCGACGTGCATGCGTGTGTGTGTGTGTGTGTGTGTGTGTGTGACCACGGGGGCAGTCTTGTATGGAGCAAGAGGGTTTTAGAGGATTATTCACTGATTTCAATTTTCATCATTTCTTACTGTTTGTTGTGTATATCGTGATTCCAGTTGTATCGTCAGCTTGTATAGTGATGTAGCAGGGCGTGGAGTCATCCCACAGATGACATCCTTACCTTGTCAGCTTGCTGACGGGGTTAACCTCTTTGGTCATGTGGACAAGGTGTCTGACCTCGGTCAGAAGGTCCGTGGTTCGAATCCCATCATGGGACTCTGAAATTTTATGGCCGCTACATTGGGCGCCAATGTTCGAGTCCCGTGATGGGATTCGAACCACGGACCTTCTGACCGAGGGCGGACGCCTTGTCCACATGACCAAAGAGGTTAACCCCGTCAGCAAGCTGACAAGGTAAGGATGTCATCTGTGGGATGACTCCACGCCCTGCTACAGTGATATGGATGGTCATATCGCGAGATTACAGGTAATAATCAGCTCATGGCCAGGGGTCCTTAAGGTTTTTCCTATAGTATTGGAATCTAGGGACCCTCTAACCTTTAACTTTCAACATTAGGGTTAAGAGTGAGTGAGTGAGTTGGGTTTAACGCTGCTTTTAACAGTATTACAGTTATATCGCAGCGTGTCAGCTTAATGTGTGAGGAAAGCCCGAAGTGATGCAGGTCTCAGACGTTTACCACTTTGGTGAAAACCACAAGCACGGGTATGGTGCTGACAAACCTAGAAACATAATCGGGGTGAACCGGGATTCGAACCCACAATCATAGATTTCTAGCGTGCCCAAGGGACGCAACTCTCCACAGCGAATCGCGGCGCCTTAGACGACTGGGCCACCCGCGCCCCCTGGTTGCTGCATTAGCATGGACACAGTGGTTGGAATATGTTTGGGGAATACCCCGCAGTTTGATAGGTATTAGGGTTATGACAAGGACCTTTTGACTTTCATGCCTAGTTTCAAACTGCATATCAAGTACTTCTGTGCTTGTCAAAATGGCTCCTCTAATCTAATACCTGTGAACTTGTTTGTCTCCTAGACTGTCTGAC
Organism: Haliotis rufescens; assembly: GCF_023055435.1. NCBI lineage: Eukaryota > Metazoa > Mollusca > Gastropoda > Lepetellida > Haliotidae > Haliotis > Haliotis rufescens. Next base: position 14,299,136 of record NW_025963824.1, on the reverse strand, counting down.
AGTCTCTGAACCTATATTCCCTCCAGCCCAGTTCTTTCTGTAATGCAAAAGCCCTAAATGAAGCAAGTCTAGATTTTACTCAGGTTCAGGTCTCCTTTTCATTTTAAATTGAGTTATTTGATTCGCTTATGTCGGTCCCTTTGAATATTTACCTGTGGAAGGACTAGCTGTTTTGTCCTAAATTGGGCTTCTTTGAATATGTTCTCGTTGAAGAACTATCTGTTTTGTCCTAAATTGGGCTCCTTTGAATAATTTCTTGTAGAAGAACCAGCCGTTTTGTCCTAAATGTGTCTCCTTTGACTATTTTCCTGTGGAAAGACAAGCCGTATTGTTCCAAATGGGGCTCCCCTGAATATTTTCTTGTTGAAGAACTAGCTGTTTTGTCCTAAATTGGGCTCCTTTGAATAATTTCTTGTAGAAGAACTAGCTGTTTTGTCCTAAATGGGGCTCCTTTGAATAATTTTTTTTGACATATTTGGCTCCTTTGAATCCTTGATGAATTGTTTGGCACATGTTTGTGACACAGTATTGATACAAGCGCATAAGTATTGTATATGAATTAGCTTGTGCAAAGAAGACATCCATGACTGGGATGGCTAATGGGGAATTGATAGCTTTGTTGCCTTTGCTGGGATTGATGAGAAACAGGATCTGACAGCTTCACAATGTACCGGTAGGTGTAAGTTGTAGGAGCAACAGATGGCTTGACACCTGTGAGCTAGGCTGCTGTTGTAGAGTAAGGCCAAACGTATTTTATGTTTAGATTCAGGTTTGATTTCCAGGAAACTGTTCACATTATGGGGCTCCCTGGGCATATAAGGTCCCCAGTGCCCCTGTATGTCATATAAAATCCCCAGTGCCCCTGTATGTCAGATAAGGTCCCATGTGCCCCTGTATGTCATATAAGGTCCCCAGTTCGCCTGTATGTCATATAAGGTCCCCAGTGCCCCTGTATGTCAGATAAGGTCCCATGTGCCCCTGTATGTCATATAAGGTCCCCAGTGCCCCTGTATGTCATATAAGGTCCCCAGTGCCCCTGTATGTCAAATAAGGTCCCCAGTGCCCCTGTATGTCATATAAGGTCCCCAGTGCCCCTGTATGTCATATAAGGTCCCCAGTGCCCCTGTATGTCATATGAGGTCCCATGTGCACCTGTACGTCATATAAGGTCTCCAGTGCCCCTGTATGTCATATAAGGTCCCCAGTGCCCCTGTATGTCATATAAGGTCCCCAGTGCACCTGTATGTCATAAGGTACCCAGTGCCCCTGTACATCATATAAGGTCCCCTGTGCCCCTGTATGTCATATAAGGTCCCCAGTGCCCCTGTATGTCATATAAGGTCTCTAGTGCCCCTGTATGTCATATAAGGTCCCCAGTGCCCCTGTACATCATATAAGGTCCCCTGTGCCCCTGTATGTCATATAAGGTCCCCAGTGCCCCTGTATGTCATATAAGGTCCCCAGTGCTCCTGTATGTCATATAAGGTCCCCAGTGCTCCTGTATGTCATATAAGGTCCCCAGTGCCCCTGTATGTCATATAAGGTCCCCAGTGCTCCTGTAGGTCATATAAGGTCCCCAGTGCCCCAGTATGCCATATAAGGTCCCCAGTGCCCCTGTATGTCATATAAGGTCCCAAGTGCCCCTGTATGTCATATAAGGTCCCCAGTGTCCCTGTATGTCATATATGGTCCTCAGTGCCCCTGTATGTCATATAAGGTCCCCAGTGCCTCTGTATGTCATATAAGGTCCCCAGTGCCCCTGTATGTCATATAAGGTCCTCAGTGACCCTGTATGCATGATATGTCATATAAGGTCCCCAGTGCCCCTGTATGTCATATAAGGTCCCATGTGCCCCTGTATGTCATATAAGGTCCCCAGTGCCCCTGTATGTCATATAAGGTCCCATGTGCCCCTGTATGTCATATAAGGTCCCCAGTGCCCCTGTATGTCATATAAGGTCCCATGTGCCCCTGTATGTCATATAAGGTCCCCAGTGCCCCTGTATGTCATATAAGGTCCCATGTGCCCCTGTATGTCATATAAGGTCCCCAGTGCCCCTGTATGTCATATAAGGTCCCATGTGCCCCTGTATGTCATATAAGGTCCCATGTGCCCCTGTATGTCATATAAGGCCCCCAGTGCCCCTGTATGTCAGATAAGGTCCCCAGTTCCCTGTATGTCATATAAGGTCCCCAGTGCCCCTGTATGTCATATAAGGTCCCCAGTGCCCCCGTATGTCATATAAGGTCCCCAGTGCCCCTGTATGTCATATAAGGTCCCATGTGCCCCTGTATGTCATATAAGGTCCCCAGTGCCCCTGTATGTCATATAAGGTCCTCAGTGCCCCTGTATGTCATATAAGGTCCCCAGTGCCCCTGTATGTCATATAAGGTCCCCAGTGCCCCTGTATGCCATATAAGGTCCCCAGTGCCCCTGTATGTCATATAAGGTCCCCAGTGCCCCTGTATGTCATATAAGGTCCCATGTGCCCCTGTATGTCATATAAGGTCCCCAGTGCCCCTGTATGTCATATAAGGTCCTCAGTGCCCCTGTATGTCATATAAGGTCCCCAGTGCCCCTGTATGTCATATAAGGTCCCCAGTTCCCTGTATGTCAGATAAGGTCCCCAGTGCCCCTGTATGTCATATAAGGTCCCCAGTGCCCCTGTATGTCATATAAGGTCCCCAGTGCCCCTGTATGTCATATAAGGTCCCATGTGTCCCTGTACATCATATAAGGTCCCCAGTGATCCTGTATGTCATATAAGGTCCCCAGTGCCCCTGAAACTCAAATGAGGTCACCAGTTCCTTTGTACATCACAGGGAAAGAAATTAACCAAGAACGTTTGCTAGCCCGAATTGTATTATCAAGTCTGGCCATACAATCCAGTGATTGACATCATGAGCATCGATCTGTGCAACTGAGATATGATGATGACATACATCAACCAAGTCAGAGAGTCTGAACATCTGATCGCCTCTCTTGACAAGCACATGCTGCTAAAAGACCGATTCTAACCTGAATCTTCTTGAGGCGTCTGTTCTTGTAGATGGAAACGAGTAGAGTGGTACACAGTATATTAAAAAGGGGAAGTAATTAAAAATTTACTCATTTATTTAGTACAGTCACAGGTCAGTGGTCATTTTTGTTTTCTGTATTTCAATATGTGTATGTCACATTGTGAGGTGAGGTGAGGTGAAATGGGGTTTAATGTCGCGTCCAAGGTTATTGCACTTCTATAGCTACGTGTAAGTGTGTGTGTGTGTGTGTGTGTGTGTGTGTGGCTGCTTGTACTGGTCCAGACTGATGCCGATTTATAGTGCTAGCCCATTGAGATACCATGCCGAAGTTTAACATGAATACCCTACTCAGACACAGTATACTGACTCCGAGCTGACCAGTCCTTGTTTTAGTGTTTTAGTCCTATATAAATGTCGAGCGCCAGGTCTCTTGATTTGACGCGGCCGGGGATCGAACCTTTCGCTGTCCGGGCGGAGGCTCTACCGCTAGACCCCGGAGGCAGTGCGTCACATTGTGAACAAAGTTGGGATGACAATCTAATAATGTATTCATTATGGCCTCAACAAGGAACTTTCTCCGTCTGGTCTGAAATGTGTTGCCTGTATCAATCAATATCTGGCGGGTGCATCGTTTGGTACTTACACTGCATTGTCGGAGACGGACATTACCCAGAGCATCAAGCAGGACAATAGGGATCTGTTTCTCCATCACCTGAAGATGGTCGACTACGGATTTGGACCGTATGAGGAGGGGATGTCGGACTATGTGTTTGTGGTACCGGGGATATGTGTGACTATCTTTGCAGGTGGGTTTCCGATTGTGTTTCTCAGATATTGAAAATAAGACAAACAGCTGTTGTCAGCCCGTGAGCATCGGTTTTAGCATATGTGGCTGATTCAAGGGAGGGCTTGAAAAAATGACAGTTCTATTTTTTTCAAATATAAAAGTTTTAAAGTGGAAGATTATTTAGGGTTTTAACATCTTCCAGGGCGGTCGGGTAGCCTAGTGGTTAAAGCTTTCGCTCGTCATGCCGAAAACCCGGGTTTTGATTTCCGAAATGGGTACAATATTTGAAGCCCATTTCTATGTCCCCAGCCGTGATATTGCTTGAATATTGCTAAAAGCGGCGTAAAACAATACTCACTCACTCACTCACTTTACCTAAATGTCATATTTCCTGTAACGATCCTTGAAATTAATTTTTGAGTCAAAGTGAGAACCCTGTTATAGGTAGAGCCTAATTTGATATAGTCCAAACACCCTTTTCAGAATCTCCCCCCCCCACACACACACACACCTATAATAAATAACCTGTCCCATGTACCATGTTTGAAATTACATGTAATCGTAAAAAAGGTGGGTTGGGAATTCCAGGATTAGATGTTGTCATTCATGCCCTGCGGGTGGATGGTTTTCAGATCGAATATCCATTTGATTTCAATGGATCCGCGTCTAGCCGTGCTCTGAGCTGACTCAGGGTCTGTTTTGAGCTGTTGTATGATTTGATAGTGTAGGTCTCTGGTTGAGTGAACTACGGAGTTGAAGTGTTAAGCGACAGGTTTGTCCCTCTGATGGTTTGTGTCCGCAGAGTGTTCTTTGAGTCTGGTGCCGAGGTGGCGTTTGGTTTCGCCTACGTATTGTTTACCACATTTAGTGCAGCTTAGCAAGTAGATTATGTTTCTGCTTTTGCAAGTGAAATGCGAATGGCATTATATGTCTTGCCTGTTGTGTGGCTGACGAAGGCGTTGACCAGCTTCATATTTGTGCAGATTTTGCATGATTGTTTGTGACAGCTGTCATCTAGGTTTGGTACAGTGCGGCCACTGATTTGTGGTTTAGGTGGTGGATATGTGATTGTCGCTCTCATGAAGATATCTCTGAGTGTGCGGTTCTTCCTATATGTGACATGTGGGACTCGGAAGGTGTCTTTGCAGATGTCTGTACCTTGAAGTAGGTGCCAGGACTTTTTGATCATAGAGCTAACCTTGAGTGCAGTGGGGTTGTAATCTGTGATAATATAAGGGTAACGCTATTTTTCAGGGCATTATCATTTGCAGAAGCCCGAGGTCTTCCATTAACTGCCCGACGAAGGAGGGCAGTTGAAAAGACTGAGGGCTTCTGCAAATGATAATGCCCTGGAAAATAGCGTTACCGTTATTATAGCTAAAATGGATGGAATTTGTTATCAAATAAAAAGAAACAACAATGTCGATTTTGAAACATTTACTGCAATCAACACGAATGTCACTGACCCACTTTTACAAATATGGAAACGTCATAGAACAAACCAGATGACGTCACTATTGAACGTGACGTCACCTTTCCCTATCCTATGACGTCACCTAACAACGGACTTGATAATGGCCCGTCGTCAATCAATATGAGGGCATTATCAAGTTACAGTGGCCCGCTCATTTCTGATAACATGCAGGCGTTTTTATGATAATTCTATCCATTTTAGCTATAAATACATGTAATCGTAGGTTACTTGTGGAAATTTGGCTTGTGGAAATTTAGATGGGATGGTCACTACGTCTACTGTTGTTTAATTGTTCAAGCATTCGGAAGTCTTCATTTTTTACCTTGTACCAGTCCCCGTGAAGAGGGCGGGGTTAGTCGATCTTCAGCAACCCATGCTTTTCATAAGAGGTGACTAACAGTGAGTGAGTGAGTGAGTATGGTAAGCTGCTTTTAGCAATATTCCAGCAATATCACGGCATGGGGGACACCAGAAATGGGCTTCACACATTGTACCCATGTAGGGAATAGAACCCTGTCTTCAGCATGACGAGAGAACGCTTTAACCACTAGGCTACCCCACCGCCTCAGCGACTAACAGGATTGGGTGGTCAGTCTACTGAAATCTACTGCAGGTGCTTGCAGTTGTTGTGACATGAGAGTGAGTGTAGGTCAGACAAATACTGTTTTTGTTAATTAGCCCTAACTGGCTTTAAAGATCAGTTGATGTGTAACTTTATTACGACATGGATTGAGGGGGAAGGGGGACCTTTTTAACCTTCATGCTAAATTGACAGGGGTTTTGGGGGTCTTGCCCCTCCCTCAAGCCGTTGTATTGTAATAAAAGCTTTCGTGAAAAGATGTCATTTTCAGTCACCAAAGTTAATAAAAAATGCTTTATGTTTGTTGAAATGTGGCCTTTATCCATCTAACTGATGAGGTTGTGACACCATTATGGAACTTCTATTTTCGAGTAATTGATGATTTTGTTTATGTACATGTGTATGAATTGCTTTGATATTTAGCTTCATTTTTTAAAATCATATTAAACCGTATAAATGCATGCAGGGTAATTTTTTTCTGCTTAATTTGAGCTTTATCCCCTTATTTTTTACATAGCAATGCTGTTGTGTGCCCCTGTCAGATCATGTCGAAACAACAAACAAACATGGCCGACACTATCCGGTATAATGCACGTATATCCAGACTCACTAATTGTTCTCTGTCTCACAGGTAGATTTTCGTGGTTAATGTCTTTTGGAGTTTCATCAGTCCAGGAAATATTTGCAGGAAATGTAACCTTCCTCAGAATATGCAGAAGCATCACAGAGTTTGCCTTTTTTATCAATCAATGCACTAATTTAATGATTTTCAAGCTTTTCTATGAGATTTTGCAAACAAATTACGCCCAAACATTTAACATGCAATTCAAACATACAAAATATGAAACCTGCAAACAAACAAGACAAATATATCATTCTCACTTCAAAATGTTCCTGTGGTATTACGACTATATAAACTATATTTACATCTAACCATCAATAAATATCAGACACTATGCATATGTATTTGCATAATTGTATGTCTTAAAATGTCTAAAAGTTAGAGGTATAAAGTTTTAAATTAAAAAAAAATAAAAAAAATAATTTATTTTTTAGGGGGAAATGGTTATGCTTTTACCACACAATTTACCACAAAATTGTGTTATTTTAGCCTCAGAATTTTGGTAATTTTCCGCTGAATTTTGATAATTTTACTGCAAAATTCGTCTGTGCCTGTTTAATTAAGCCCTACACCTGTGACAGTGTGGAGTAATAACACAGTGCTTTGAGGATAACATCTGCCATTACGTGAGTTCCCAGCATGTGTTCCTTTGATTTGACAGCTGTTGATTTTATTACCTGATTACTGAATGTACATGAGTAGATTGTCTCTGGTGTTTTCTCTTAATCACAAATATCCTGTTGCAGTCTTGAAATAGTACAACCAAAATGATTCAACATGTCATAGACTTTGTGAATTTGTGTGACTTGCTAACTTGTTACATTACTCTAGCTCCATACATATGATTGAGTGATGAATGACTGGACTGGACCCGTGAACATCCGGGGTAGAATAGGTCTTCAGCAACCCATGCTTGCCGTAAAAAGCGAATATGCTTGTCGTAAGAGGTGACCAACGGGATCGGGTGGTCAGGCTCGCTGACTTGGTTGATGCATGTCATTGATCCCAATTGCGTGGATCGATGCTCATGATGTCAATTACTGGATTGTCTGGTCCAGACTCAATTATTTACAGACAGCTGTATGTTCAGCTATGTTCCACCTAAATGATGAGGGCTTGTAAATAATTGTATGTGGACCAGACAATCCAGTGATTGATATTGTGAGCAACAATCCACACTGCATGGGTCTATTTAACTGTTGGCCCGTTGGCCCATGGCCAGTAGAAATTACAAAAGGCTTGCTGAAACGTATAGTAGATGGCCCATCTGGCTTGTCAGAATTTCACCCCTTCTCCATTTATGTTTAATTATTTCATCATGTGAATCAAAAGGAGTTTTAGGGGTGAGGAGTTCTATAGTTTTCAGAGCCCCGTTAGGTGGCTAGCGACCTCAGGTTCAGCCGCTTCCTAGCCTCCACCAGTGGGCCAGTTTTGGAGAAAGGCCAGCAACTTGTAAAAGGAGCAATCTCTAATGGCAACCTACAACTTTGTTGTTAAATCTACCCCTGCACTGTAGGGTGCAATGACAAGGATAGGTTGCTAGGGACCTGTTCTAACCCTAGTAACTACAATACAAAAGTGTACCTTGTCAATGCAGTAGCCTTACAGTCCGCGACTTTAGTTACTAGTCCGATGCCTGGGGCTAGCAACATTTATTCTAGTCTTGGAACAGTACAGCTTATACTAGCCCATAGGGGGCAGGTGTGGCCCAGTCGTCTAAGTCGCCACGATTCTCTGTGCAGAGTTTGAGTCCCTTAGGCACACCAGAAACCTATGATTGTGGGTTTGAATCCCGGTTCGTCCCGATTATGTTTCTAGGTTTGTCAGCACCATACCTGTGCTCGTGGGTTTCACCGAAGACCTGCATCACTTATGGCTTTCCTCCCACATTAAGCTGACATGCCGTGATAAAACTGGAATACTGTAAAATAAAAGCGGCGTTTAACCACTCACTCACTCACTCACTCACTCACTCACTCACTCACTCACTCCAAACACTTTGACTAAAATTTATTGAAAATAATGCAAATGTGCATAATGCCAATATAGCATAAGCGCTCCTTTTGTAATTTGGATGTCCCAGGATCGGATCAATAATCAAGATCTATATTGTAAAGAAATGGGTCTTACCCTATGAAGTGCATCTAATCACCTTGAAAATGTACCTTGATTAAAAACATGAAAAGATTTGCAAAATATCTGTTGATGCTGGGTTGGCGGTACACATGCTTTGTAAACCCTGCAGTCAACCGAAATTTGCACGTTGAAGTTCATGCTGTCTGCGAACCAAAATGAGCTTATTCATTTGATTAACCATGGTTGATAGTACATGTTTTACTAGGCACATGATTCTTGTTAGTTTTGTGATGTTATCCTAAGTGGTAAAAGCACATTAGGGTCTGAAGCCCAATCTCTCTCTCTCTCTCTCTCTCTCTCTCTCTCTCTCTCCCTCTCTCTCTCTCTCTCTCTCTTTCTCTCTCTCTCTCTCACTCACTCTTTCTCACTCAAAAGTAGCAATTCTGCAGGTTTGTCAGCCAACAAAATCACCTTTTCAGACTTTTGACTATTCAACAGCATTAGAAACTAACAGTTTTAGTCCTCTAGTCCTCATAATGACAACACTTATCAAAAGTCTAATTTCTTCTAGTCCTTATGATACCTTAACTATTGGGCAGTTTGACAAGAACTACAGGACTAGTGCCAATTCATAAAGCAGTTCAACAATTCTGTTCATTTCAAAACAATACTCATCTTTTGTATTAAAGAATTATTTCTTTTAACTGACATCCACATCTTAAAGTGCCCCCTTAATAGAGAGTTTGCACATCACTGGTATTTGAAGCTGTGATTTAAACGTAATAATTTGTCTAACCCTAATCTGTAGATGTTTTCACTGCAACCCTATTGAGCACAGATGATATTTAATTTAACATGCAAATATTTTTCAAGTAAAAGTTATGATATTATCCTTTGAACAGCAGTCCACAAACCGATCACAAGCAACATTCTAATCCAGTCGTTCTGGTTACTTCACATCAATCTGGTCGCACATGAAGATCTGCACATGATGAAATAACGGTCTACCTTGTGTGAGAGCACAGGTGTCAGACATACATTATAACACCAGACCAGCTGCAGAACTTTGCAGTTTTCTCATATGAATGTGTTGGAGCAGTTTTAAACACAACATATTGTCACACAAATGAATTTAACTAGTTTTGTTTCTCAAGTACGTTCATAAGCCAAATTTATAACCTGACTGTCAAACACATCAAGATAAAAACCCATTAGCACTTACCATAAGATCCAGTTCATCTGCTCTATAGTAGTACTGTTAATCTGAATATGCAAATGTGGTAGGTCAAATCCATTGAACTGGGCTATGTTTGGGGCTCAAGAAGGTGGTCCAAGTCAGCTGGAAATATTATCTTGTTATACACAGACAACAGTGACTACTTATTTGACAATAAATTATTACATGTATTATTTTATGATGAGAGTCAATAGAAAAAATGATATCTTGATATGTTATTGATTGTTCGTGTATACTGTGTTTTTATTCAGTGTGATTTGAAAATTTGCAGTACAATTGTTCAGATACCGTATTTGACGTAATAAGCACCCAGGGCGCTCTCAAAATTAGAAATAGGGAGCTTTTATTAGAATATAATTTTGGTGAGATAAAAAACACAGTTGAAAGATTGTAAATTTTGTGGTTTATGCTGACAGCCTGAAATGATATAAAAGAAGAATCTGTGCGTATTATACACGATAGATATATTTTCTAGAATTTAATTGCCCATAATTAAGGGTGCATATCACACAAGAGTGCATATTTTACACGAATAAATGTCTTGTGTCCATTGATCAATCAGAAGGGGTGCTAACTGGTATTGTTCCCTAGCCAATATATTAGCAAATATCGCTGTGGGCACTTATGAGAGCGGGGCGCTTATTACGTCAAATAAGGTAAATATTATTTATATTCACCAATTTGAAACACGTTTGGGGCTATATGTAAGTTTTAAAAAGATAAACTTAGATGATAATACAAAAATGTTTGCGGAATGGCCCAATCTTGGCTCTCAGCATAATTATCAGTCAATTTTAGTGTTATGATCGAACAGAATTTTACTAGTCTCGGGCTACGGACTAGTGGCTTAAGTCACAGACTGTTACAATATTGTTTCGAAATCAAGCATGAAAGATGGGTCCTGTTGTAACCCTATTGTTGAGTGTTGAGATTGAGGGGCCCTTGATACAAATACTATATACAAACAAACCCCAGTGATCCCAGGTTACCGTTAACTTCACAAACTGATATTACAAGCTGGAAATTAAACATAAAATTGAAGGGGTAGCCGAACCTGAATGTTGAATACCGTATTCGACGTAATAAGGGCCCAGGGCCCTCTCAAAATTAGAAATAGGGGGCTCTTATTAGAATATTATTTTGGTGAAAAAAAACAGAGTTGAAAGATAAATTTCGTGGTTATGCTGACAGCCTGAAATGTTTATGTACGACAGTTAGTTTTTTCAGAGTTTAATTGACCATGATTAAGGGTGCATATAACACACGAGTGTGTATTATACGCAAAAATTAAGTCTTGTGTACATTGATCGTACATTGATCAATCGGAAGGGGTGCCAATTGGGATTGTTCACCAGCAAATATCGCTGTGGGCGCTTATTACGTCGAATACGGTATATGAGATTGAAGGGTTCGTAAATCCTGTAGATTAAAACACATATATAGGCTGTTAGAGAAAACTTAAGGCAGCCAAGGTGAGGTGAGGTGTGGGGTCACATTCAAGATTGTTGCCGTCACAGTGACATACGTGCTTGTACTAGTCCGGACTATTGCCGGTTTAATAGTTTTATAGCTCACTGAGATAGCATGCAACAGTGTAGCATGGATACCCCACTCAGACACAGTATGCTGTCTTCGAGCCGATCAGTCCTTGTTTAAGCCCCTAATGAAGAGCACCGGGCAGGGTAACAAATACCTTCTTTTAACATCTTTTGCTGTGACACGGCCAGGGATTTGACCACAAACCTTCAGTTCTTGGGGCAAGCGCTCTATCCACTTCAACCTGAAACAGTCAAGGTGTTCCGAAGACATGTTTGTTCATTAAAAATGTGCTCCAAAACGCATCCGGAGCCTATAGATCACGCTTCACGTGAAGTCATGTTAGTTTTAAATAAAGAATCTGTTCTCCAAAACGCACCCGATGCATAACAATCGCATCGCTTGAACACACCAACGTATGGCTGTGACTGCACGTGAAATGTGAGGGTTGTGAGCAAATATAAGGCGGTAGCGCGCATCAATAAGTTAGTTGGTGAGATTTCGTTAGAGAGTTCGTTAGAGAGCTGGTTAGTTAGATGGTTAGTTAGATGGTTGGTTAGAGAGATGGTGTTAGACAGCGTTAGACAGTGTTAAGACTCCCGTAGGAGTAACCAACACATAAGTATACAGTAACTGTTAGAATTAGCATTAGTTCTAGATATTTAGTTTCTTTCATTTGAGGTTTATTCATCTCTCCTTCACATAATAACAGGTAATCACGTTAAGTTCCTTATAGATCTTCATAGTTTTTAATAGGTTATCACGTTTAGTTCCTTGTTTCATTTAAAAAAGGTAAGTCATACAAATTTAAGATTAGTTTTCATTTTAGGTCCATGTGTTTTTTAATTTTTTTCGATACTATCTTGAAATTTCAAGATACAGAAGTTGAAATTTCAAGATACTAAGTTGGATTTTAAGATACTATCTTGGAATACAAGATACTATCTTCAAATTTCAACTTCTGTATCTTCAAATTTCAACTTCTGTATCTTGAAATTTCAACTAAGTTTCTTGAAATTTCAACTTAGGATCTTGAAATTTCAAGATAGTATCGATAAAAAGAAGAAAAAAAAAGGCCCTAATATGCTTCCTGTATTTAAGTTAAACCACGCTAAAAAATATTCAGTTCCACTGCGCAACACGACCAATCAACCCTGTTATCTTTGAACACTGTTAAAATATGTTAAGGATAAAACAGGACTGAGGTTTTGGTTGAGGGAAAAGCCAGAGGGCTAGGAGGAGGAAGAAGCCTACCGGTACATAACAAGAGGCAAAAGTGGCTGGTTTATAAGGCAGCGTCACAAAAAGTACCATCTTTTAGCATCTTTTGGTATAACCAGTGACCTTCCGTTCTTGGGGCAGCGCTCTACAGCTTTAGAAATTGGCACTAGTCCTGCAGTCCTTACCAAACTGCCCAATAGTAAAGGTATCCTAAGGACGAGTAGAAACTGGCCCATTTTAAGGGTTTTGCTATACGTTACCATGATAAGGACTAGTGGACAAAAACTGTTAGTTTCTAACCCTGCTCTATCCACTACACCACAGAGACAGTCAAGGACCCAATACAGTCCCTTAACTCAGACCACTGTTACAACAATGTGTAAAACCACATGTACCTCTCTCTCATACAGAGCCTCATGTTATATCTTGAAGCTCCACGTTACTACTGAACATGTGTTGAGTCCCGGACTGACATGCAACATATGTCAGAGACTGTATCGTGAAATCTACCTGCCAGTTTGTCCACCACTGTCCATTTGAATGGATGCCCAGAACATGACAGATCCACCTCCTGGTGATGGCAGTCCCTACACCTTCATCGGATTCTTGTACCTCATCATGACTGTGATTCCGGGGGGTGTTATAGGTAAACCTGTTCTCCACCAGTGCCATTTGGAGTCACACAAGTTTGGATTGTTTCATATGAACTAATTTTCATGGCAAAGGAGTTGACATAGAGACAAGGGTTGAAACATTTTCATTAATTTTTTTGTATGTTTGCCATCATGGTCACATATGTTTTTAATTCTACGCATATTGAAATGTCTGGTGAATGGAATGAACTTCCATATGGTGACATTTGTGTTGGTTTGCAGTTGCTTGCTTCACACTGTTCAAAGTGAGTTAGACAACTTTAACTTGGTGAGAAGCTATATTATTGTCGTTATATTTTGTTTTGGTCTAATTTTTAGATATTATTGTTAGGAGAAAAAAATGTATATTAATATGGCTAGTGGTTGCTATGTTGTTTGTTTGTGTTGATTTGGAGCTGCTAGTTTATAGTGAAATGAGTTAAACTTGATACATGTTTCTTTTCCTTGTCCATGTAGTTTTATCTGTTTAGCCCCGGGCTACTTTTTTGGATATTGTTCTATGATAATACTTTTATTACTATGGATAGCAAGTGCTCTGTTGTTATTTGGCAGTGTTGAAATGCCAGGTCGATTAACGTCTCCATATCTTGAGAGTTGATTTGGAGTTGCTATGGTTTATTATACCCCTGACTTGTAAGGCCGGGTGTGTTTAGTTATGCCAAGGAATTCCCTCCCTCCCTCCCTCCATCCTTCAGTCCATCCTTCCATCCAAGGTATTCTGTCCTTCCGAGGACATTTTGTTGTGCGACCAATAACTTGAAAACAACTGTATAGATTCTTCTCAAACTTTGAGAACACTTTCTATAGCAATAGGAGAGGTGCAGTGCAAAGTTTGATTTCCATATTTGTATTTTTCTGAAAAAATACAGCTTTATTTTTTTGTTTACTTAGAATTTTTTTTATTTAAACATTTGTGCACCTATAACTTGAAACTACTGCATGGATTCTTTTCAAACGTAACAAAGTTAGGGAATGAATGTAAACAAATGGGTCTCGTAAACGGAATGGGTTTTAGTAAACAGAGTGGGTTTTAGTAAATGGAGTGGGTTTTAGTAAACGGAATGGGTCTAGTAAACGGAATGGGTCTAGTAAACAGAATGGGTTTTATTAAGCGGAATGGGTCTAGTTAACGGAATAGGTTTAAGTAAACAGAATGAGTCTACTAAATGGAATTGGGTCTAGTAAATGGAATGGGCCAAGTAAATGAAATGGGTCTTGTAAACGAAGTTGGTTTTATTAAACAGAATGGGTCTAGTAAACGGAATGGGTCTACTAAGCGGAATGGGATCTAGTAAACGGAATGGGCCAAGTAAATGAAATGGGTCTAGTAAATGGAATGGGTTTTAGTAAACAGAATGGGTCTAGTAAACGGAATGGGTTTTAGTAAACAGAGTGGGTTTTAGTAAATGGAGTGGGTTTTAGTAAACGGAATGGGTCTAGTAAACGGAATAGGTCTAGTAAACAGAATGGGTTTTAGTAAGCGGAATGGGTCTAGTAAACAGAATGGGTTTTAGTAAACAGAATGGGTTTTAGTAAACAGAATGGGTCTAGTAAACGGAATGGGTCTACTAAGTGGAATGGGATCTAGTAAACGGAATGGGCCAAGTAAATGAAATGGGGCTAGTAAATGGAGTGGGTTTTAGTAAACGGAATGGGCCAAGTAAATGGAATGGGTTTTAGTAAACAGAATGAGTCTTGTAAATGGAATGGGTCTGGTCAGCTCCGCTGATAATATTAACCGATGATGCTGAGGTCACTCTTGTGGGGGTTCTTTGCCCCACACGGCTATGTGATCCGAAGCCCTTTCTTGGTGTCCCTGCCATGATATAAACCGATCTCCCTCCCTCAATGATAATAGGATTTCCCTGAGAAGATCGACCGCCTCCGTAGTCTAGTGGTAGAGCGTCCACCCAGAGAGCGGAAGGTCGGGCGTTCGATCCCCGGCCGCGTCATACCAAAAGACGATAAAAGATGGTACTTGTTGTTACCCTGTCTGGCGCTCGGCATTAAGGGGCTAAAACAAGGACTGGTTGGCTCGGAGTCAGTATACTGTGTCTGAGTGGGGTATTCATGTTAAACTGCGGCATGGTATCTCAGTGAGCTAGCACTTTAAATCGGCATCAGTCCGGACTAGTACAAGCAGCCACACAAACTATATAAGTGCAATAATCTTGGATGCGACGTCAAACCCAATTTCACCTCACCTCACCTCACCCCTTGAGAAGATCAGGTTAGAATTGGTCTTTAGCAGGAGGTGACAATCAGGATCAGGTGGTCAGACTCGACTGCTTGATTGATACATGTCCGGTGATTGTATCCCAGCTGAGTGGATCAATGCTTATGACATCCATCACTGGATTGTCTGGTCAAGACTCGACCCCCACATATAGCTGGAATATTGCTGAGTGCGGACTTGAATAGGGGTGTGCCATATACTTGTAGAAACATATGGTCTTGGGTTTGAATCAGGGGTCCGGAAAATTTAAAATCCCAATCTGACATTTGCATTTAGGCCACGCCCCCTTCAAATAGCTTATTTTAGTACGACTTTTCACACACATTACAAGTTTACGTATTCATAATATGATGAATTATGAATTGTTTCAATTTAAATTGTTTAATTCACCGGACAATTAATAACAAATAATATCTAATATCATTTTAGATTTATATTGAAAACATACGTTTGTTTCTGTTATAATAACGATCTGTTAACGTAGTGAACGGTCTAATTAATATTCATGAGTTATATTCATGAGTCTGCTCAAGTGTACCCGTTGTCACATTTGGATCAAGACTATTATCCCATATTTGGTTATCACGTGACCTCACGGGAAAAGTTTTTTTTTAAACTAATTTTTTTTTTAAAAACAAGACAGATAATTTAATCACAAATACTAAAATATCGTTGATAGCAATAGTTATTTGAATACTTTTTTCATCTGTACTTAATTATTGACCATAAAAAAATTGGATATCGATCGTCCGAGAAAGCAAAATGGCGGTCAATCAAGATTCAATATACGACTAGCTACTGAAAACAATAAAATCTGCAAATCCTCATTGTATGTCAACCAAGTGAAAGTCGTTAGCCACGACTTACAAAATGATCGTCCAGACTTTGAGGGTTTGGCAGATCCGCTCGACTGATCTGCATCGGTCGACTGGCTGTCGTCACGCTTTCGCTTCTTGTCTGAGGTTACGTATCGTAGCATTGTGAGGATAATGAGGTACATCAATGATGCAAGGTATTAATGTACAGTTGTAAACACCTTTCACTCAAATTAACAAGATGTTCTCAGTAATTAATCCTCGATTAATCAGTGTCAACTCAGTTTATTGCCTATTACAGTGATTGACCGATTGGACTATCATGTAGGTACGATGTATTTACAGCAATCAAAACAAACAAAGCTTGTCAATGTAGTTAATCTTCATTGTGTTGCAACTGCAGACAGAAACTGCTCAGTCCTAACTGTTGATCATGTCCGGTCAAAATTTAAGAATGTCCGGACAATACTTTTTAAAATGTCCGGTAAGCAATATTTTAAAATGGACATTTGAGATTCCCAATCTGACATGTCCGGCGCATATGACGGTTTCCGGACCCCTGGTTTGAATCCAATTTTGGCAACAATGCAGTTTACCGGGCGCAGCCCGAGCTCTACCATCCGCTCAATTACCGCGCTATAGTGCCACCGCTGTCTCGTTATACCGTTACCGTGCCTCACGCTCTGGTGACTCTCGCTTCACGATCCAACACCTGTTTTCGGTCTTAGGGAAACTTACACATCTTTACAATCAAACACCCGTTCTCGGTCTTAGGGAAACTTACACGTCTTTACGATCAAACACCCTTTTTCGGTCTTAGGGAAACTTACACGTCTTTACGATCAAACACCCGTTTTTCGGTCTTAGGGAAACTTACACGTCTTTACGATCAAACACCCGTTTTTCGGTCTTAGGGAAACTTACACGTCTTTACGATCCAACACCCGTTTTCGGTCTTAGGGAAACTTACACGTCTTTACGATCCAAAACCCCTTTTCGGTCATTAGGGTCAGCTGGCTTTGGGCAAGGGTTAGCCATAAATTCTTACCTTTTCAAGCGTTAATCCAGTTAATCCCATTGGTCGGTCATGTTGACATAAACAATTGCGGGTGTGGTTTCAAGAAAAGATGAACAGGAGAGCGGGCAGTGACGTCACACGCATGCGCAATTCATTGTTTACTGAATTACGCATGCATGTCAATGGTGATTCTAATGACCTGTTAAACGAGCACTGATTACATGAGATAGCGCCTGTGGTCCAGTGGTAGAGCGTCGGCTAATTAACGCATTTAATTAGCAGAGCCGGTGAGCCGGCGAAGCGCGTTCGAGCCCCCACAGCGCTAATTGGATCTGAAAAAGTGCGCCCGGTAAAGTGCACTACTCCCCCAATTTTGTCCAGGTTGTTTCTCTAGCTTAGTCAGCACCAAACCCGTTCTCGCGGGTAACAAAATCTCCAGTGGTAAACATCTTAACTCATACATCATTTTGGGGACCAATGAAGACCCGGGTTAGAATAGGTCTTCAGCAACCCATGCTTGGGTAAGAGGCGACTAAGCATGTCATAAGAGGCTTGATCTTGGGTTGATGATGTGAGGTGAAATTGGGTTTAACGTCGCGTCCAAGATTATTGCACTTATATAGCCACTTGCATGCACGTGTGGCTGCTTGTACTAGACCGGACTGATGCCGATTTATAGTGCTAGCACACTGAGATACCATGCCGCAGTTTAACATGAATACCCCACTCAGACACAGTATACTGACTCCGAGCCGACCAGTCCTTGACGTCTTTTGGTATGACGCGGCTGGGGATCGACTTGGGTTGATGAATGTCATTGTATCCTAATTGTGTGGATAAACGCTCATTATGTCAATCACTGGATTGTCTGGTCCAGACTTGATTATTTACAGACTGTGGAATATAGCTTGAATAGTTGCTGAGTGCGGCATTAAGCAACTAACACAAACAAACATATTTTTATTACTATGGGCAGTGATTACTCTGTCACAAACACACAAACAAACATAAAATACCTCCTAATTCAAGAAAATAGACCGCCTCCGTGGTCTAGTGGTAGAGCGTCCGGCCTTAGAGCGGAAGGTCCGGTGTTCCATCCCCGGCCCCGTCATACCAAAAGACGATAAAAGATGGTACTTGTTGTTACCCTGTCTGGCGCTTGGCATAAGGGGGTAAAACAAGGACTGGTCGGCTCGGAGTCAGTATACTGTGTCTGAGTGGGGTATTCATGTTAAACTGCGGCATGGTATCTCGGTGAGCTAGCACTATAAATCGGCATTAGTCTGGACTAGTACAAGCAGCCACACACACACACACTTGCATGGACACTGCTATATAAGTGCAATAATCTTGCATGTGACGTTAAACCCAATTTCACCTCACCTCAAGAAAATAACTTTAACAAAAATCCCAATAATAAGGAGATGAAGTTATTCCAGTTTTCTTGCCATGGACACTTACAGTCCTGCATCCTGCTCACATGTTGATTCTATTTTGGTTCCAGTTTTCTTCACATACAAGCTGGTCTCAAGTCTGAGGCAGAAAGAAAGAGCCAAAGAAGAAAAGAAGAAAATGAAACAACAAAGAAAAGAAAAGGAAATGTCGAAAAAACAGAAGAAGAAATGAACCGTCACGAAATAGATGCCTGAAATACATGTGTATACTGTCATTGTCAATTTCACCTGCATCGTCAATTTCATTGGCATCAACGATGATACGAAGGAGCACAGAAACAGACAAGTTTCAGCAGGGTTCATGCCTTGATTGACAGCATTTCATCCATTTCATCACAGATTGTAGTGACATTGATTATTCAGATATATGAAATGAACATAAGTGTTGATTTCACTCCTCAAAATCAAATCTGTTTGTGAGAATTTGAATTGTACATATCATTGTTAATTTTAGATGGAATGGAATTGGTTCTTGGGAAAGTCATCATTAGTAATGTACTGTGAAACCCATTTGTCCTCATAGTCTGTGAGACAATGAAGGGAGAGTCTTCAGGCTTTGTAATTCCTTGTATTGCAGTTCCAATGGCGTCGCTAAGACTGTAATGGCAGGTTAATAAGTTTCTGGTGCCTAAAGGCATTCTTAGAAATCATATATGTTTTAGGAAAATGTTTATCATAAAAAATGTACTTCAACAAAACTAAACTGGACAAACAGATGGAAAATTGACATACTTGATAGACAGTACCATTCCGGTGATAATCCAGGGATTCAGAAACTGATGAGGGTATTATTAATGTCAATCTCAGGAAGGGGGAAAACCAGCTCTTGGTAGAAAGTCATTTACTGAGGGGGAACATGGATCAAAGTGTTGTACTTGTTAGAACACTTAAATTCCATCCTTTAACTTTAATTCCATCCTTTAAATTTAATTCCATCCTTTAACTTTTAACAATAGGGTTATGACAAGGAGCCCTTATCTCTCATGCTTTGTTTCCTATACTGATTAGGAATTACGTCGTCAATTATTAAGAACATCTCCAGTCTGCTACTTAAGCCACTGGCTCGAGTCTAGTAACATTTTATTTGGTCAAGTACACTCAGCTAATAATAGTCCATATATTAACACAAAAGCCTACAGAATATGATGTGAGGAGACAAGTTCGGGCTAGGAAAGTACGACGTTTTAGCACAAACTGCATACACAAACGGATTGTCTCCATACCTGGTTTCATTAATTAGAAAATGTGTAATTCAATGATTTCATTTGGACTCAAAGTGTTTCTCTATCCTACAAAGATCTACTGAAGATGATACCAAGAGACAGTTTCGGTCCAGTCAACAAGAAGATGCGTCTATGTAAATACAAAAGGATGAACTTGTTAAATTATTTCAGAAATGTGTAGGAGTAACTGGTTTTCACTGTACACAGAATTTGTCCAAGGACAAGCAACTGGATGATTGACAAGTCAGTCTATATGATTCAAATGAAATGTTTTGCTCTGATACGATACCTCACTCCATGAAGATCTGAGGACCCTACTATAAGAGTAAAAGATCTGCATTTGCTCAAAGCTATCTTAGCGCTACTACTATCATAAGTTTTTGTCAAAGTGTGGAAGTTACGTAGTGCTAAGGTCGCTTCTTGCAGGTGCCCCTGATTTTGATTGAGAGGTAATCAAGGAATGGCTTGTGTTTCTTCATCAGAGTGAATGCGTCTATGTCATGTACATTTCACATGTCAGCATGCAGTGTACCTGACCATATGTGACCAAAGCAACGTTCATTTCATGTCAGTTTGTTCTTGTTACAGTTGATGTTCAATGCTTATTTTTTTCCACTTGGCCTGTTCTTGTTTGTTAATTAAGCTTCATACAGAAATACTTTCTTTAAGTAACAGTAGATATTATCAATCATTGGCAAACATTGTAATATGATGACACTTGTTATGTTATTTAACAGGGTCTCCAGATTGTTATTTGTTAGGGCAGGGCTGCACAATAATCACTTGCTCCAGTGGAATCAATTTCCTCGAAATCAGATCTGTTACACCGATATGATACTTCTCTGTGTTGAAATTTGACGACACCTCTGTCAGGGGATCCTTGCCTGAACTTTGACCCCCCAATCCAAATGAAGGTTGCCTGGGTACTGTTAGCTTTCTAAATGCTTTATTTTTATTACTGCATCAATTCAAAAATTTTGATTTTGTACAAAAACTGCCACAACTCCTTTGATAATACTCCCTTTCGTGTGTAGATGACACGATGCTCAGAACAACAGGGTCATGAAATATATATAATGTACTTCCTACTTTTGAAACTTAACGTTTTCGTTTGTTTTCAAGTCGCAGAAATCAGACATGCTTGTTTGAATTCTTCGCTCACTCCTACCGAGAATTTATCGTCGAAGCGAATTGGCTGATTAGAATATTCACGTAATGCGACCTCCTGTGAAGATGTCTTCAGACCTCAGTCCTCAATGGTATCCTTTCTGAGTAAGAGATCTGATTTGATGATTGCAGTAAAATTAGTCAGACACCCAACTGCAAATTTTTGGAGCCTGTCTTCACACCTTTATGTGATTATATTTTCCATTTTGTTCTTTCCTTTTTATGTGAATTAGTGGCCCTGTCGTCATCTTTACAATTCACTGTGCAGAGTTGCGACCTTTAAGTGTGACTAGATACTATGATCATGGTTCGAATCCCACTTCACCCAAATATGTTTCTAGGTTTGTCAGCACCATACCCGTGCTCATGGATTTCACCAAAGTGGTAAACGTCCGAGACCTGCATCACTTCGGGCTTTCCTCCCACATTAAGTTGACACACCGTGGTATAACTGGAATACTGTTAAAAGCAGCATTAGACCAACTCACTCACAACTTGCAACATAGGAAAGTGTCATATTGAAAATATTGTTATATGTGCTGCAAAATGGACCAAACATAACTCATTGAAGAAGTTTTAGCAGAATTAATGCCATAAATATTTTGTGATCAGATTTTTTACCAGTGTAGTGCACTTAGTGTCTGAAATAACTTCCTGCCCCCCTGCCCATGGCTGGTAACTTTTCTGTTGGGCTGCATGAAATTTTCCTCCACCAGAAAATTATAAGACTGCTTTTATAATATTACGTATTCAGTTTTATTTTTGCTTACTCCTTGTAGATTCTCAAGTAACTGTATGCATTATTTCAACTGAATTGAATCAGGACACGAATTGTCTCTTATTTTTATGCGATATTTCAATATTAACAATGTCTGAATGTGTGCAGGTAACTTTGAAGATGGGCAGGTAACTCTTGTGGGTCACCTGCCTGACTGACTTGTTGGGTTTTAAAAATATTTTACACACTGAATGCACTCGCATAATCCAAGACGGCAAACAATGTTACTGTTTGGGAATGAATGCTGTGAGTCCTTCCTGTTAGTGTCAGGGAGGTGTGTTCCTATAGTATCGAATTAAGTGTCCCCCTTTTATTTTAAGCAATTGGCCTATGACAAGGACCTCTAGAAATGTGTGATTAATTTCAAACATTCCGCTTACACCAGTCATTCACTTGATCGCCAGACGTCTGAGTGCTAGCTGGAATGTTTGTTATTATAAATTCTGTCAATTATCTTTTTTTATAAAATGTGTGAAACATGTTTTTCCAGTAACGTAAGTAGACAATACTAGAGTCAAGCCATTGACTGACATCATGAGCAATGTATGACAAAATTTTCAACTATTTGTCACAGTTTGTCAAAGGGAATACTTTCAGGGCAATGTTTCTGTCACATCCTCGTTTGTCCAGTGAATAACATCTCCATTTTATTATGAAATACTCAGGACACATTTGCCGCCATACAAGTGATGCACCACCTCAGTCTCATTAAGAATTACTCATAGAATTGAAATCAACAACCAATCAAAATGCTTGTTATGCAAATTCAGCACAGATCAACAACTGCCCCCTCAAACAGGCGAAGTCTTGATATGCAGGCATACTGAGCAAAAAAAGTTAGAATCATGATTTGGGAGGGGGTATATTTTTTTTGTAGTGAACACTGGGCACACAATTTCATAAAAATATCCCTAAAAATAGTTATGACCCCCAACTTTTTATGTTCAGTATATTTAATAAAATTAGAAAGCATTTAGCTGGGAAAGCTATATTTGAGAGTTGCAACAAGGAGATTCATGCTTCTCGTTTCAGTTATGAAAGAAAAGTGCAATTTGATTGGATAATTTTACCATAACAGAATGGAGATACCGTTCTCCCAATAATCGAGGATGCCCTTAAATCTTGCATCCCTGTGTATTTAAATGTTGTATAAAATTAGCTGTCATAATGATTGTGTTAAATATACTCTTTATTTGTGAGGCTTCATTCCTTAGAGTTCTCTAAGTGAAATGTTTCTTACAGTTTGTAAAGGATTTTAGTTTTAAATGGACGTGGTTAGTGCAATCATTAGGGTCAGTGGTTCAAATAAAATAAAAGTTGCAGTATGGTAGTTTTTTTTAAATGGTCACTATATAGTACAGTTGGTAGGGTGAAGAAATTCATGACCAGTTTTACAACTATTAGAACCAAAAAAACAATGGTGACAGTTTTAGACATTGATTCTCTTTTTTGTACCCTAACATTACAGGCCCCGAAAATGGGCTTATCACATGACACGATTATTTTTTATTTTAATGAAATTGAAATATATTAACAGACTCAACAGGGAAAAAAATGACTGCCCTGAGATTTATTTTAATCTATATTTGTGAAAGGACAAGGTATTTATGAAAAGGGAAGTTTTTATTAAGGGGATGAAGGTTACCGTATTTGACGTAATAAGCGCCTGCTCTAATAAGCGCTATTATATTGGCTAGTGAACAATCCCAGTTAGCACCCTTTCCGATTGATCAATGTACACAAGACTTATTTATTCGTGTATAATATGCACTCGTGTGTTATATGCATCCTTAATAATGGCAATTAAATTCTGGAAAAATATATCTATCGTATAATAAACACTTCAGGCTGTCAGCATAAACCACAAAATTTATCTTTCAACACTTTTTTTTTTCACCAAAATAATATTCTAAAAAGAGCCCCTATTTCTAGTTTTGAGAGCACCCTGCTTATTATGTTGAATACAGTATATTAACAGACTCAACAGGGAAAAAGATGACTGCCCTCTTGAATCTAATTTTAATCCACATTTGTGGAAGGACATGGTATTTATGAATAGGTATGTTTTTATCAAGAGGATGAAGGTTAATGTATTTTGTCTAAAATTATATTCATAGGTCATTTGATATGATACTTCATACAGCTCTTTCACCAATCATTGGTGTACATAATAAAAGCAATTGTCAAAGTTGTCCAGTGCAGACTATATTTGAGACGACAGTATTGTAGGACAGGGTATTAAAATACTATCTTGAAATAGGTTCATACAGAAAAATAGGTTTATCATCCTAAACTGACAGGTGATATCGCTTGGGTGAGATGAAGCTAGTTATCACCTATGAGATATTGCTGCAATGGAACTTCCTCACAATGCTTTGCAGGCCATTTTGACATCATCGGTTACCGGTACTTCTCTCTCTCTGTGCCTCAAAAAAAAGGCTGTACTTTTTACACACAAAACACTGCTTACTACTAATTACAAACTGAAAAGTTGGAAGAATGATTTTCATGATAAATAGAAAACTTGTCGATAAATATTTAAAACTCCTGCAAGCCTCAGAGTAGTAAACTTGTATGGACTTACGTTGATATATTTGGCATTAAAAGATGCTCGGGTGAGATTCTCTATTCAGCCTCATTTCTTGTGTTATTTGAACAATAAGGGACCATTCTGTGTTGACTTTAATAAATCATCATTCACAGCCACTGGCAGGGAGCCTTCTGTGGAAGATGAAATGCAGGGATGGTAACCTTCCAGTATACGGAATTCTGTTAATCCCTGGAATTTGCTGATTCGTGTAATTTCTTGGAATTGAAAACCATTAGAATATTTCTATGAATATTCCCAAGTGTATTTCTGCTGAAATGATTCCAAACCAGGGCTCACAATTAACAAAGTTGGCTTGTCCAAGACCAGTTAAATTCAGAAAAGGCTAGTGTCATTTAGATGTGATTGACCACTTTTATCATTAGGCTAAAAAAATAATAGTCTTGGTTCTCAGGCACCGCCCGCATCATCATAAAGTTCGCAGCACGTTTCATATATATTTCTATTTCTGAAAAAAGGAAATGATTGATGTTCAAGAATTCTATTGGATGCAGGATTTATCAATAAAATACAAAGAAACTGGTGAACTTTTAACCAGAAAACACAGATTACTACAAACAATATGTTTTATTTATTTATTAATTATTATATTAATTATTTTCTCGATATGATTGGTGAATGTAGGAGATATAATCAACAGATACCAATTAGAAATTCCCCAAGTTCAGCTATATGGTTGTGAAGAGGTGTTTCACAAAGACCCAGTATCGGTTGTGTAACCTGTTACTCACTTGGCATTGTGAACTTGGAAGTCAGGACATTTTCATTTGACCAGTGGATCTCAGTAAACATGCCTCATTTCAGTTTTGTCTACCAATGAATGATGTTGCATGAAAATGGTTTATTTGATGGCTTGTGAATGTTAGTTTTGCTATATAGATATCACAATAAAGTTTCCAGTGCTGTGACACAAGCTCCTTCCAGCGCGTGACACCTACGTTACACGCTCGGTAACATCGCTGCCACCAGTGTGGGCGCGGCCATTACAAGAATCTTGAAATTTGCCCTCTAACCCCAAATGTAGTAATGTTTATACTTTTGTTTGTGTCTTTAGGAATGCCATCATATTTCAATTTGAAAAGGTTTACGACTGACCATGTTTTCCAGATGAATTTACTTTGTTGTTATAATAATCAGATTGGTTCGAGATTGCAGACTAACGGAATATCAACCAACTTCTCCCTTACATTCTCACTATATCAATAACATGATAGTTTTAATGAAATAGAAATTCAAATTGACAAAGAAAGTAATTTAGCAGCGGTAAGTGTATTCCGCGTCACGACAGTCTTCACTTGTTTGTAAACATAACGGTCATTCGGTTGTGAGTTCAGCTCCAAGCATGGTTGTGGTTATCTATCACTGTGGGGAGTTTTGACTGATGGCAGCCATAGTATAGAGAGCTCTGCGAACGGACTATCGCTGTGAGGAGCTTGTCTGTGACACTGTCAGGGGAGGTAATTCTAGATTTTCAGTCTTCCCATGATTAGCTCCCTTATCTCAGCATTGCATATTGTCTCAAATCTCTCTGTTCATTGATTCAGTATTGGCTTAATGTTATGACTATTGTTACCCAATAAAAATATATTCAGAAAATGTTATCAAATCTACTTAAATGAAACCTATATATGAGCAAAAGAAATATGAATACCTGTTGAGCTATCATGATTATATGTGCTGTTTCATGTTGGAATATTTCACTATATAAACATGGTAAGAGCTTGAATGGATTTGAATGGTTAATAATAATACTTGAGTGAAAATCTGGCTTAGTCATGAAAGTTATGTTACTTTGGTGAAAATGTTTTGCTTCATTGGTGTGTTTACAGCTAAGACCATATAGTTTTAGTTTTCTGACCTTAGTTATTTATTCTCAGTATACAAAACCACTTTCACAGCCCATTACTGCCTAGTCTAGTTTCAGTTTTTTTTAATTTCAACCACATAAAAATCAAATCTGGAAACTAAGTTACTGAAAAGACGACGAACTCAAGTAATGCAGAAATGGTACTGATGCAGATTTTGGCAGAATCATCACCAAGTTTTGCCACTACATCAAGTGAAATCTATTGGGAATTTTGTCCTAAAAACATTACCTAATTCAGCCTGAGTATTGACATCGCAACTGACATTATCAAGAATAATTAATAATCACTTATTTGTGATGATAAAATACATGCAAAAGTTTATTTATTTTATTGAAGAGCAAGCAGTCAGTCATGCTTATAATTTATTAATTTTAGATGCTAATTATCCCAGAATTGCCTCAATTTAGGCTTGTTATTTCTGGTAGTTGTAGGTATTCGCCGCTATAGGTTGTAAGTGGTGACTTCATGTATCAAGTGATCCGACTCATTGACTTGGTTGATGCATGTCATCGTATCCCAATAGCGTTGATAGATGCTCATATGTCAATCACTGGATTGTCTGGTCCAGACTTGATTACTTACAGACTGCCATCATATAGCTGGAGTATTTTTGTGTGCTGCGTTACTCAACAAACAAACAAAACCTCAGTTGTAATAAACTCACTCAGTGGTCCAAATTGGAGTGTTATGAGATTATTCTATTAATATTGACACAGTCAACATGTAATATCTATGCTAATACTGTAACCTATTTTGTTTTTTCCTTCTTAGAATGTGAATTTCCACGACTTTTTGGGTAATGTGACATGTTTGAGGCTTCAAGTTGTTTCTGTGAGAGACATTCAATAATTTCCTTGTATTTAATCACCTTTAACAATTTTTTTAAAAGGAAATTTTCAGTATTTTATTAATATTCAAACAGTAAGCTTATTTCTTCAAGCTATTGTAACATTTGAGTAGCTACCAAAATACATTGTACAACATACAACATGTATATATGGATTAATGCCATCTTGTTTTCAATTTCGGATCTTCACACAGATGAGATTATTGCAGTATGGATTATCAGTCCAAAGCGTGACTTTCCAGAAAATGACTGCATGGTCTAAAAATGATATGTAATCTTATTAACATTTAAGGGGCGGTTGGGTAGCCTAGTGGTTAAAGCGTTCGCTCGTCACGCCGAAGACCCGGGTTCGATTCCCGACATGGGTACAATGTGTGAAGCCCATTTCTGGTGTCCCCCGCCGTGATATTGCTGGAATATTGCTAAAAGCGGCGTAAAATCAAACTTACTCTCTCACTATATACATTTAATGTATCACAATGGTGTAATTTAAATGCATATTTCCGTCTGTGTAGTTTCTAGTCATTGAATGTAGTCGTGATGTACATGAGGGCTGTAACAAGTTGCCGAACATAAGGTGCATAAGGAACATAAGATACAATGTGCAATGCATATTGTGTCAGTAGGTCATCTAGCACATAACACCATACATGTATACCGGTAATGAGAATAATAAGCTTGTATAAAATGTAACTGTGAAACCCTCTTTTCTGCTGGTATGTGCAAGAGGTCTTAAGCCTCTGTTTCATTAATTAACTATGATCAGGACTTGGATCGGTAGGGTAATAAAAAAATGATGATTTATTGTTGGAAACATTCTCTTTTACTAATACCGCATTCGACGTAATTAGCGCCCCGCTCTAATAAGCGCCCACGGTGATATTTGCTAATATATTGCCTAGTGAACAATCCCAATTAGCACCCCTTCGGATTGATCAATGTACACAAGTCTTATTTATTTGCGTATTATACGCACTCGTGTGATATATGCACCCTTAATTATGGGCAATTAAATTCTGGAAAACTATATATGTCGTATATAAACATTTCAGGCTGTCAGCATAAACCATGAAATTTATCTTTCAAATCTGTTTTTACCACCAAAATAATATTCTAATAAGAGCCCCCTATTTCTAATTTTGAGAGCGCCCTGGGCGCTTACTACGACGAATACGGTATTCCCTGTCATGTTTATTGGCAAAGCGATAGTTACGTCTATATTTACGGTATACAATATTACTGGTATTAGAAAAAACTTGTCTTTTGAAGTTATTTTTCTGATTTTCTAATTTTAAGGTTGGTGGAACTGTTAACCCAGGAAAAAATAATTTTAGGCAGTATCATAAACAATCTATTTGTAACAAGTAAATCAACATGATGTAGAACGTAAACAACTGTTTATCTTGTCCTTTACAATATCATTAGAATGTACATGTATGGAAATCAAGTCTTTGAAAGGCATATAGAAGTGATGCACATAAGGAAGAGAATATATGGATGTCAACTTCTTTATTATAAGGAACACAACGTTTTGGAGTATATACTTACTCCTTCATCAGGTGAATAAATGCTATGAGGCTGAGAACATATATACCTGTAAGAACAACAAAGGTAATAAGATGACAAAGGAGGAAACGTAACAAGGGAAGCCAACAAATAACTGGCTAAAATAATTGATTAAAATCAGCTTAATATATTGTGGTTTGGTTATTTCGTTCTCACTTGTGATCAGCTGTCTCCTGGCTACCTAAAATTATCATGTGTCACATGATGTCGCATGTTGTGGTTAATTTTAACAAAACATTTTTCGACTAAAAAGATATAACATTTCAATGTTTTCTATCAAACTCATCGTTTAATTTATTCATTAGTCTTAAGTTTGCAAGACTGAAACGATTTGTCTTCATTGCTGAAGAAGGCATAAATGTTATGACTATTGCTACAGGGATAGTATAGAGAGCTCTCCGAACAGACTATCGCTGTGAGGAGCTTGTCTGTGACACTGTCAGGGGAGGTAATTCTAGATTTTCAGTCTTCCCATGATTAGCTCCCTTATCTCAGTATTGCATATTGTCTCAAACCTCTCTGCTCATTTATTCATTATTGACTTAATATTATGACTATTGTTACCCAATAAAAATATATTCAGAAAATGTTATCAAATCTACTTAAACGAAACCTATATTTGAGCAAAAGAAATATGATCACCTGTAGAGCTATAAATAGAAAATTTGAAGACATATGTTCAACATCAAAATATAATCAAACATTGAACATCGTAATCAAACATTGAAACATCATAATCAAGAAGACGGAGTTTCGACTTTAGCCTGAATATCACATACCTGATTAAAATGATAGCACATGCATATTCAGATAAGATTTTGGAGAACAAAATATATCTGAGTTGTCTTTTTTTTTTATATATTATTTTTTTCTCCAACAAACCTATATGAAATCAAACAATTTAAATCCAAGACTATACACTAACTATTGTACGGAGAAATGATCTGTATTCGTGAAAATATGACCTACATGTAATAAGTAATCTGGCAATGGCAGATAGGATCAAGAGACATCTTTTTTTTTGAACTGCAAAAATTGTTTCATATTTATATTTGAATTTTATGTTTTTGTTTTAGAATCCTAGAAAATACTTGAAAAAAATATTTTGTCTGAACATTTCTTTCTTTGAACTGCAAAAAGTGTTTCATCTATACATTTTATTTTTTGTTTTTGTTTTAAAATCCAAGAAAATGCTTGAAAAAATTATTTTGTCTAAATATTCTAAAGAATTACTTGTTCATGTCAAGTCCTGAAACAACAAAATAACTGAAAATATGTCTCTAACAAGATGTCCATGACACCCTCTCATAACCCCAAACAAGCCAGGATTTAAAATACAAATATTGTTCTAGTTTTATGTTTTGTAAGAGTTCTCAATCAAAATATAAATAAAAAGTATTTATATACAACTTTGTGACCGTTTTAACTTTCTATATGTTTCTTTTAAGTCAACGGGGCGGTCGGGTAGCCTAGTGGTTAAAGCGTTCGCTCATCATGACAAAGACCTGGGTTCGATTCCTGACATGGGTACAATGTGTGAAGCCCATTTCTGGTGTCCCCCACCGTGATATTGCTGGGATATTGCTTACAGCGGCGTAAAACCATACTCAATCAAAACATCATTTAAGTCAACACTATTTCGATCATTAATTCACCTCATAAGGAATGAGGGGCGGTCGGGTAGCCTAGTGGTTAAAGCGTTCGCTTGTCACGCCGAAGACCCGGGTTCGATTCCCGACATGGGTACAATGTGTGAAGCCCATTTCTGGTGTCCCCCGCCGTGATATTGCTGGAATATTGCTAAAAGCGGCGTTAAACCCAACTCACTCACTCACTCACTCACTCATAAGGAATGGGATCAGGCAAAGGGAGGCAACTGTTGCATATCTGAGTAAAATGATTGTTTTCTTCAAGAGATGTGGTAATATAAATCATAAAAAAATATAGAACTGTTTGCTTTAAGGGTTAGCTGCTCATGAGTCAGAAATTAATTGTGTTGAGGGTGACCCCCAAAATTGTATGTCTGAAAATAAAAAAATCCCAGATTCCCAAACTTTGGGTTTTCCTTTTCAGCTTAAAAATTGGAAAACTTTTTGATTTAACAAACTGCTTACGAGTCTTCTCCACATTCCAAACTGAAGATGTATCTATAAGAGTTAAGTTAGGGCTACAGTTAGCATAACAACCAGTTTCTATAGCTACCAGCTGTAATGATTTCATCACCATCAGTACTGTTGTCATGGTGATCTGTCCATAAACATACACGTTTATGCATGTAATTAAGTAATTATTAACAATTGATGTCCAGTTTCGAAACAAACATTTAACATTAGATCAAGATAATAAAGCAGAATTATGTTTCATTACAAACATGTGTAAGAATGAAACACTGAGTTTTAAAGCTTTTTATTGACAGTGGGATGCATCTTCCCGAGGCAAGCGAGTTAACTGACTATAAAAGTCCAGTTTCCACCCTTGCCGAACTAGGCTGGTATTATGGAGTTACATTTTGGCTGGACTAACGAGTCTATGCATAGTCCAATCAAAATCGCGCACCGAAATCGAAATCCGGTTCGTAAAGTGTCATGCAGATTTCATTTGGGTGCAAGATTTGCAAAGCATGTGCACCGCTAACTCGTTGTCAACAGATATTTTCTAAATCTTTTCATGCTTTTAATCAAGGTGCTCATGTGATTTGATGCACTTCGCGATGTAAGACTCGTTTTATCACAAGATAGATCTTGATTATCAATCAGATCGTCTTGACTGGGCGCCACCGTTTTGTTTGAAGCAAATGCAAGTGATACGAGATGTGGAATCTGATTGGTCAATAGGAGAGGCATAGAAAGGACATAACTCATAATAGCCACTGGTGGCGCTACGATCGAGCCCAGGAATTCCAGCCTAGTTCAGCAAGGGTGGAAACTGGACTTTTAAAGTCAGTTAACTCTCTTGCCTTGGGAAGATGAGTGGGAGTATACTGGTACTCTTGTAGAAACATTTAGACTAGACATCTTTTATTCAGTAGCTCCCCCAAAATATACAAATTGCATTTTACGGGTTATTTCTATTCATCTTAAACATGGTGAAGTTTGATTTTGATCGGTAGGGTAATAAAAAAATGATGATTTATTGTTGGAAACATTCTGTTTTACTAATATTCCCTTGGATTATGTTTATTGGCAAAGCGATAGTTACGTAAATAATTATGATATACGATATCTACTGATATTATAAAAAACTTTTTTGTTATTTTTCTGAATTTTTAATTTCTAAGTTTGTCGGAACTGTAAACCTAGCAAAATGTAACGTAAGGCTGTATGATAAACTATCTGTTTGTAACAAGTAAATCAACATGATGTAAAGAGTAAACAACCGTTTATCTTGTTCTATTAGAAAATCATTAGAATAGAGACGTACATGTATGAAAATCAAGTCCTTGAATGGCGTTTAGAAGTGGTACACATAAGAGAGAGAATTTATAGATGTCCACTTCTTTATTATGTGGAACACAGCGTTTCAGGGACAAACTTTTAAAGCTTTCACTGTTAAGATTCAGAGGCATAATAAATACAAATTGATGAATATTTATCTCGTGTAACTTTCAGTCATAATTCTATTTAGTTCAGCATGTCAGTTTGTTCTAAGAAGTGTAATACCTCAGCTGTTTAGTGTAGGATTTATTTTGTAATATTTGTTCAGTTTCTACCATGTGACCTCATTGTTGTCTGTTACCATGGTTACCTTCCAAGGCCTGTGAGTGTTTAAGGGACAGCTGTCATACATGCAGGCATTTTCACTGATCTAGGGTGTAATATCTACATTGTATTGCCATAAGGCTAGAATGATTGTCTGTAATAACCTTCTAATATTTACACATGTGCAGCTTAGCAATTCTCAATGCTGATTGGGCTTTTGAAGCAATGTGACATCAGAGTATGTGCTTCGTTGTTAAGAAAAATCAATGACATCATCCATTGTTCGTGATGTCATAAATTCATCATTTATGTCTTCTGAACATTAGGCTGCCTTCTGTGAAGTTCTCTGTTGGTGTGACATTTCATATGTTTTATCTTAATTTTTTCTCTTAAAATGTCAAATGGAAAATATAGAATAACCCACTTGACACTGAATTACAGATTTCCTGTTCCTCGTGAATGAATACCGAAGTCCCTCGCCAAAGGCTTGGGATTAACACCATTCATTCACTCCGGGCAAATAATCCATAATTCCTCGTAGCTTGTTGGTTATTCTCTAATTATTATCATAAATACCCTTGGTCTGTTTCATCAACAAGCCTGGCTAATTTTCATCTGATGAGTATTTCTCTCGCACATGAGTGTGTTTTGTTTGAGAGTTGTATCTTTTGATTCCATCTCAAAACTAGGCTTGTAAATGGACCCAGGGTACATATGACCACACTGGAGATATAAGACCCTGGATTGTTGAGGATGATCTGCGAGGACCGATGTATATTTCAGTATGGGTTGTGGGGTCAGTGTGTTTATGAATGAAGTCATGTTACATTGAAATCATCTGTGTGGGCAAGTGATATACACTTTTTCACAAATAAATAACATACTATTCTCACAGTTAGTCGTAAGTGTTGTTTTGTTCAAGGATGTTTAGAAAAATGTATCCACGTGTCTACACCCCTGACACTCTCTCGTCTGACTAACCGCCTCCGTGGTCCAGTGGTAGAGCGTCCGCCCGGAGAGCGGAAGGTCCGGGGTTCGATCCCCGGCCGCATCATACCAAAAGATGTTAAAAGATGGTACTTGTTGTTACCCTGTCTGGCGCTCGGCATTAAGGGGCTAAAATAAGGACTGGTCGGCTCGGAGTCAGTATGCTGTGTCTGAGTGGGATATTCATGTTAAACTGCGGCATGGTATCTCAGTGAGCTAGCACTATAAATCAGCATCAGTCCCGACTAGTACAAGCAGCCCCACACACACACACGAGCATGCACGTCGCTATATAAGTGCAATAATCTTGGACGCGACGTTAAACCCCATTTCACCTCACCTCACCTCAAGGATGTTAAGTTTGTTTTGATAGGACCTTGGAATGAAGGAGGCACTATTCTTTATGGTTTACTGCTGCCTCCATGGTCGGGTGGCGCAGTTGTCTAAAGCGCCGTGATTCACTGTGCAGAGTTGCCTCCCTTGGGCACGCCAGAAACATCTGATTGTGGGTTCGAATCCCAGTTCACCACGATTATGTTTCTAGGTTTGTTAGCACCATACCCATGTGGGTTTCACCAAAGTGGTAAACATCTGAGACTTGCATCACTTCGGGCTTTCCTCCCACATTAAACTGACACACCGTGATATAAATGGAATACGGCAAAAAGCAGCGTAAGACCAACTCACAACTTACAATAGGAAATGATCATACTGAAAATATTGTTATATGTGTTGCAAAATGGACCAAACATAACTCATTGAAGAAGTTTCAGCAGAATTAATGCCTTAAATATTTTGTGATCAGATTCTTTACCAGTGTAGTGCACTCAGTGTCCAGAATAACTTCCTGCCCCCCTGCCAATGGCTGGTAACTTTCACTTTAACAAGCTGCGATATAACTGGAATACTGTTAAAAGTGGCGTTAAAACCCAACTCACTTAATTCCCTTTTGGTCCCACTTCACAAGGTGAGATACACCGCACTGAATTCTCAAGGGGAACACAAGGAAAACATTATACTGAGAAGCAGCCCCAGTGAGATGGGGTATGCCGGTTTTTGCAACATTTCACCAACAAAGCAGAAGATGACACCGGAAACGAGCTTCACCCATTGTAGGGGGATCAAACCCAAGCCTTCAGTGTGATTAGCGAACACCTCATCCACTATTCTTCCCAACAGCAGCAGCTGTTACTGGTGAAAGAGGACTATTTCAAGGTGAGGTGAGGTGAAATTGGGTTTAACGTCGCATCCAAGATTATTGCACTTATATAGCGACGTGCATGCACATGTGTGTTTGTGTGTGGCTGCTTGTACTAGTCCGGACTAATGCCGATTTATAGTGCTAGTTCACTGAGATACCATGCCGCAGTTTAACACGAATACCCCACTCAGACACAGTATACTGACTCCGAGCCGACCAGTCCTTGTTTTAGCCCCTTTATGCCGAGGGGTGAAACAAGGGGTGCAAACTGTCTCAAAATATTTATGTCGAACACTGTTGTCTTGAATAGTGAGAGTTCTCTATGACCAGACTGTGAATTTACCGCAACTGGGAATTCAACACATCTGAGTTCGAAACATCAGGGTCGACTATTTGTGAAATGGTGGTTTTGTGGTAAAATTGATGAAAATTGAAGGATATGATAAAATGAATGGTAAGTGATACAAAACTGTTACCAGATAATCCGGACAGCATCCTACAGCATTTGCCTCGTCCTAACTAAACTAGCCCTGGTTAAGGAGATGGTGTGTGTGTCTCACGTTGTTTGTCAACATAACACAAAAACACATGTTTTGTCTTTACAGAAACAATTTATTTCAAGATTATCAGAACATGTAAGCAATCAGTATTTGGCTTAAAAAAATAATAGAATTGGTTCTCAGGCAATGGCTTTTAAAAATATAGAGCGGCGGGTGGTTGTTTTTTCGTTGTTGTTCAAGCTAGTATGTAACCAAATTTGGGTTACAATAATTTCGGCGAAATCATGTTGTTCTTAAGTATAGTAGCATTTCAATACTGGGGTCGTGCTTGAGATGCGGAATATTTAAAGATTTTTTGGGGAAAATGGAAATCATAACGACTTAATGATGATGCAGGCGGTGCCTGAGAACCAATATTATTATTTTTTTAGCCTTAATGTTGCCAACTTTCCACTCTGAGATGATGATATATGTTTTGTGCCCAATCCAAGCTCTGAGCTGTTTTGGTAACCATGTTAGCCAAACAACACATCCATTCAGTACAAACAAGTTTATTCTACCCGACCACACAGAAGTGGTGACGTGAAATGGGGTCTGACATCGCGTCCAAGATTATTGCACTTATATTGCGATGTACATGCATGTGCGTGGTACTTGTATTGTCTGACTAATGCCAGTTCTATAGTGCTAGCCCCGAGAAACAAGTTTTAACATGAATACCCCACTCAGATAAAGTATACTTTGAGATGACACGGTCAGTGCTTGTTTTAACCCAAACACAAGAGAGAGTTGGGTTCAAAACGGCTTTGTTTTTGTTTGTTTGTTTGTTTGTTGTTTAACACCGCACTCAGCAATTATATAGACGGCGGTCTGTAAATAATCGAGTCTGGACCAGACAATCCAGTGATTGATATCATGAGTATTGATCCACGCAATTGGGATCGATGACATGCATCAACCAAGTCAGCGAGCCTGACCACCCGATCCCGTTAGTTGCCTTTTACGACAAGCATAGTCACCTTTTCATCAAGCATGGTTTGCTGAAGACCTATTCTACCCCGGAATCTTCACGGGTCCAAAACCGCTTTGAGTGAGTGAGTGAGTATGGTTTTACGCGGCTTTTAGCAATATTCCAGCAATATCATGCCGGGGGACACCAGAAATGGGCTTCACACATTGTACCCATGTCTGGAATCGAACCCGGGTCTTCGGCGTGACGAGTGAACGCTTTAACGACTAGGCTACCCGACCGCCCCAAAACCGCTTTGAAGAGTATCAAGCCTTATCATGGCACAGATGCTGATTGATGAGGCTAAACAAACTCATGATCAGAAATTGCTTGCCAGCAAAGGGAGCCAACTCTGTACGAGTTGCAGCACCTTAGATCGCTGACCTAGCCCTAACCCACCACTACGCCTATTCTGCTTCCCACCCCTTATCCCAAGATAACAGGTCACGGATGTCATACTCTGCAACAACAAGGCTTCGGATATTTTAAACTGAAACAAGCAACCATGACCAACATTATACACATTCGATGAATGAACGCTGCCATACACAATCCTTAAGACTAAGAAAAATAAAATAATTGGTTCTCAGGTATTGGCTTTTGAAAATATAGTGAGGACAGGCGGCGTTTTTTGTGGGGGGGGGGGGGGGGGCGTTACAAACTAATATGTAACGAAATAAAAAGGTGTGTAACCCAATAAACAGTTGTGGGAATATTTAAGGATTTTTTAATTACCGTATTCGACGTAATAAGCGCCCAGGGCGCTCTCAAAATTAGAAATAGGGGGCTCTTATCAGAATATTATTTTGGTGTTAAAAGATTGCAGATTTCGTGGTTTATGCTGACTGCCTGATATATTTTTCCAGGACTTAAATGCCCATAATTAAGGGTACATATAAGACACGGGTGCATATTATACACGAATAAATAAGTCTTGTGTACATTGATCAATCGGAAGGGGTGCTAATTTAGATTGTTCACTAGCCAATATATTAGCAAATATCGCCGTGGGCGCTTATTAGAGCGGGGCGCTTATTACGTCGAATACGGTATTATTTTAAATGGAAATAAAAATTAAACGTGCAGCGAACTTTATGATGATGCGGGCGGTGCCTGAGAACCAAGACTATTATTTTTTTTAGTCTAAGACACAACTTTTACTGTTCTAAATTACCATCATCAACGTACTCCATCTTGACAGTTAGACTTGTATATACTCTCTCAAACATATTTACAATTATGAGTCACAAATGTATTATTCAAAATAAATAGTGACAAGAACTACATTAGGAAAAAGTTAACAGGCCATGTATCCTTCCAAACAGATTGAATGATATTGTCACAACACGTTTGTCATACAAATATTTGTAGTAATCCTTTTTTGACATGTTTGACATTAAAGAATTGAGTTATATTATAATGTGACACAATAGCATCATACAGACAATCCAGGGAGTATATTTTATTTTCCCTTGCGACCTTTCTTCTTCTGCTGTTTTGAAGACTGTTGTTGATGGCC
This sequence comes from Haliotis rufescens, assembly GCF_023055435.1. NCBI lineage: Eukaryota > Metazoa > Mollusca > Gastropoda > Lepetellida > Haliotidae > Haliotis > Haliotis rufescens. Next base: position 14,261,435 of record NW_025963824.1, on the reverse strand, counting down.
CCCTGACTGAGACTGTGACTGTGTACGAGCTTTCAACTTGGGAATGGTCTGTCCGAGGTACAGCAGGAGTGAGTTCCCTGAAACAGAGTAAAGTGAATGAGTGAGTGAGTGAGTTGGGTTTAACGCCGCTTTTAACAATATTCCAGTTATATCGCGGCGTGTCAGCTTAATGTGGGAGGAAAGCCCGAAGTGATGCAGGTCTCAGACGTTTACCACTTCGGTGAAACCAACGAGCACGGGTATGGTGCTGACAAACCTAGAAACATAATCGGGGCGAACCGGGATTCGAACCCACAATCATAGGTTTCTGGCGTGTCCTAGGGACGCGACTCTGCACAGCGAATCGCGGCGCCTTAGGTGACTGGGCCACCCATGCCCCCAGAACAGAGTAAAGAGAATGAGTTGTGATTTGGGCTAAATGTCACTTTGAACAGTATGGTGGCTTGATGTGGGAGAGCAGTGTCTGAAATAAGTCGGCCCATAGGCCTGTGACAGGTCTCATGTTGGGCCAACTCTTCCAAATTTGTATGGGTCATAGAAAATTTATGTGTAGGTTTATTTGTCACAATAAGCTGCAGCTTCTAAAATGACGCCTGAAGAGTTTACAGGATTAGAACTTAACACTAGCCTGCTAGCCAGGGGCTAGTAACAATTCCTGCGGGCAAGTACAAATTTTCCCATTGTTATAACGTTACAAGGGCATTTTATCTTTACCCGGACTAGAGAAGCTTTTGTGTTTAGTTCTAACCCTGAACTTCTGAAGTCTGTGGGTTGTGATGGCAGCCTGGCAATATTGTATATTTCAAAGACTGTCTGGGAGAAAAACCCATAGTGAATGAGTTGGGTTTAACGCCATTATTATTACAGTATTCCATTTACATCAGCCCTAAGTGATGCAGGTCTTAGACATTTACCACTTTGGTGAAACCCACGAGCACGGGTATAGTCTGACAAACATTCAAACATAATTAGGGCGAACCAGGATTCGAACGCCCAAGGGATGCAACTGTGCAAAGCAAATTGTGGCGCCTTAGACAATTCAGGTACCAGTGCCACCCCACCACCCAAAAACCACATGAAGGTCCTACAACCTAGCAACATAATAAGAGTAAATCTTGGATTCAAACCCAAGGATTTCTATGGGACGCAACCCTGCACATCAAACTGCAGCAACTGGATTGGTGTGACCTGTCAGAGTCACTTGTGCCCCCGATCAAGTGAGTGAGTGAGTGAGTTGGGTTTAACGCCGCTTTTAACAGTATTTCAGTTATACCGCGGCATGTAAGCTTAATGTGGGAGGAAAGCCCGAAGTGATGCAGGTCTCAGACGTTTACCACTTCGGTGAAACCCACGAGCACGGTATGGTGCTGACAAACCTAGAAACATAATCGGGGCGAACCGGGATTCGAACCCACAATCATAGGTTTCTGGCGTGTCCTAGGGACGCGACTCTGCACAGCGAATCGCTGGGCCTTAGATGACTGGGCCACCCGTGCCCCCCGCCCATGATCAACCAGAGATGGAGTCTGTCCATAGTGAGCACAAGCGTTATTTTGCTCTTAAGCCAAAGCTATTACACATACCAAATTAGAACCATTTGAAATGAAATAAAATATATAGAAACACATTTTTTTTTAATAATGACAAGACAAAAAGTGAGCAGAGCTCACTAATACCCCTGACTTATTTCTACGTTCAAAACATGAAATAAGAATATTTCTCTGAAAATCTGTTCATCAAAATTAAACTGTGCACTGCACCTCTCCTATTGGCATAGAAACTCTACCCCCAATAGGAAAAGAATCCACAAAGTAGTTTTAAAGTTATAGATCGCGCAAATGTTGCAGTAAAAAAAATAAAAACATTAAAAAAATCAGATTTTTTTCAGAATATACACAGCCTAATGTTTAAAGCATTCACTCGTCACTCTGAAGACCCGGGCTCAATTCCCTGCATGGTGTCCCCTGTCGTATCATATGCTTTTTGTTTGTTTGTTCTTTAACGACGCACTCAGCAATATTCCAACAATATCATGGTGGTCTGTAAATAATCGAGTCTGGACCAGACAATCCAGTGATTGACACCATGAGCATCGATCCACACAATTGGGATACGATGACATGCATCAACCAAGTCAGCGAGCCTGACCACCCGATCCTGTTTCTGCCTCTTACGACAAGCATAGTCGCTTTTTAGTGCAAGCATGGGTTGCTGAAGACATCTTCTACCCTGGATCTTCAACTGATATGACATCTGTAAGACTGAGAATTCTTGGAAATCAAGTGTAGCGTGCCACGTGTTGCCAGTCTGGACCCTTATTGCTAAGACCCTAAATGTGTCAGAGAGTTCGCTGCACAGACCTAGATAAATCCCTGCCTGGCAAAGAGTTGTATAATATATGTACCCACCATGGGAACGTGTGTGGCTTGAGACCCCCTTAATACTGACAAATGGTAGCTGAATTTTGACTAAACTAGACACAAAAGATGTTTATTGATTACTTTTTTGTCTGAAGTTCATAATTCCATCAATAATATCCATGCATAAAAGTTATCACTGGGATATAAGGTGATCCATGTTTATCATAATAATAAGCTGAAGCAAAGGTAAGCGTAAGATATGCATGTGAGTGAGTGAGTGAGTGAGTGAGTGAGTGAGTGAGTGAGTGATTTGGGTTTAACGCCGCTTTTAACAGTATTCCAGTTATATCACGGCGTGTCAGCTTAATGTGGGAGGAAAGCCCGAAGTGATGAAGGTTTCAGACGTTTACCACTTCGGTGAAACCCACGAGCATGGGTATGGTGCTGACAAACCTAGAAACATAATTGGGGCAAACCGGGATTCAAACCCACAATCATAGGTTTCTGGCGTGCCTAAGGGACGCAACTCTGCACAGCGAATCGCGGCGCCTTAGACGACTGGGCCACCCATGCCCCCTAGATACGCATGTGCAAAATTTTAGACGATTTCTGCAATATCACTGTAGGTATTGCATAGTTTAAACAGCAAGTGTTTGTGTTAACACTGAATGGGTCGAAGTTAAAATGTGTTGCATACAAGTTTGACTTCTCTCACAAAACAACAACAAAATGAGTCTTGGTATAAACAATACCACTCAACTTCAGACAGGGATACTGTGCTAATTCACATTTTTACAAAGTCACTGGACAACAACATATAAAAACATTTGAACTGAAGCTTAACATGTGTCAGTTCCATGTCCAAATGACATCCTATTCGTATGACAACAACTCCAAACAACATCTCAGATTTATCCCCACCTGGATATTCAGAATACCTCTATGAAATGTTGAGTAGCCGGTAGTACATTTTAAAATATTTCTACATCGGATGCAATTCCATAAATATTTATAAAAATTGTTGTCTCGATCATCTGTAGAAACCATTCAAATTCTAGCTTCTATCTGTTAATAAGAGTGAGTGAGCGAGTTGGGTTTTACACCGCTTTTAACGTTATTCCAGTTATATCACGGCGTGTCAGCTCAATGTGGGAGCAAAGCCCGAAGTGATGCAGGTCTCAGACGTTTACAACTTCGGTGAAACACACGAGCACAGGTATGGTGCTGACGAACCTAGAAACATAATTGGGGCGAACCGGGATTCGAACCCACAATCATAGGTTTCTGGCGTGCCTAGGGGACGCAACTCTGCACAGCGAATCGCGGCGCCTTAGACGACTGGGCCACCCGTGACCCCCTGTTACTAAGGCACAGTTCAACAAATGACCAGATTGTGATGACTTACGAGAAGGAAATTGTTCGGACATTGGCTGTCCCTCCTCGTTCCTCAGTTGGACACGGATTCGACCTCGGAACTTCTGATCTCTGTGATCCAACTCCCGGGGATAAACTTTATTCTGAAGCATTCAAATGACTCAATAACACACTCGTTCAAAAATCAGTGGACATTTCTCTGGGAAACTTAACACTAAAACTCAATAACAATGTCAGTATGAGGTAATGTTAGTTTTGTCTGTTTCGTAATGACACAATCAGCAATATTCCAGCTCTATGATGGCTGTCTGTCAATAATCAGGCTGGACTAGAGGATTGACATCTTAAGCAATGATCTGTGAAATTGGGATACAATGACATGCATCAGATGGCCGACTTGGTATATATACAGTATATATACTGTTTAACGCCAAATTGAACCAAACTCACTTCCTGATCGTGACCTTCTGAATACTGTTCAACGCCGAATTGAACCAAACTCACTTCCTGATCGTGACCTTCTGAAGAATCCAGTTTGAATTTGTCTTCTTATATATATATATATTAATGTGTGTCAGCTTAATGTGGGAGGAAAGCCCAAAGTGATGCATGCCCTTGACATTTAACACTTACGAGAAACCACGAGCATAGGTTTTGTGCTGACGAACAAAAAACATAATCCAGGTGAGATTCAACCACCTTTAGAATATCTTTCAATACATTATACACCATGATATCCCGCCGCCCTTGATTCTAGTGTTGGTACAGACTAAGCTTCTTTGGTCACGCCTTTACATCAGATTGAAGGATGGGAGCATGGGCATCACAGTTGTTGTGAAGAGTTGCCTCCCTTTGACTTACCAGAATCCTATGATCATGGGTTTGAAACCCAGATTTGCCCTGATAATGTATCTTGAAATATTAGCATTATAGTGGCAAACAGCTAGGATTGCATCACTTCAGGATACCTGTTCAAAATGGCATAAACTCAACTTGGTCACTTATTTGAAAAATGTGTGCACTGCACAGTAACAGCACAAACCTCTACACCAAGTGTCAAACCGGCTGCTGCGCACACATCCCGGATCTCAGCATAACTAGGGTTGTCTACAGCCTGCAAGGAAATAACATACAATCATATCAAATGTATACCATGGGAAATAAATAATTACATTTAGTAGAAAAAGTGTTTTCTTAAAGTTCAGTGCTTACAGTTGGTTGGTTGGTTCGTTATTTAACGCCGCACTCAGCAATATTTCAGCTATATGACAGCAGTCTGTAAATAATCAAGTCTGGACCAGACAATCCAGTGATTGGTATTATGACATGGATCCACGCAATATGGGATCGATGACATGCATCAACCAAGTCAGCGAGCCTGTCCACCCGATCCTGTTAGTCTCCTTTTACGACAAGCATGGGTTGCTGAAGACCGATTCTACCCCGGATCTTCACGGGTGCAGCGCTTACAGACGGATGACAACCGATGAACACAAGCGCATTTCGCAATGCCAAGGTGACCTAAAAATATTTTTTCTAAGTATGTAACTCTGCCAACTAGCATTGTTTAAGAACTGGGAATTAATTTTAATGATTCAATAGGATTTTGACAATGCCATCAGTACTCTAGTTCACTGAATTTGAAACCCTAATAAATGATGCTTTCTTCATCTTCCAAAGACAAGGGAGTTAACTGACATAAAGTCCAGTTTCCCTCCTTGCTGAACTTGGGTGGAATTATGGCGTTATATTTTGGCCGGACTAAACAGTCTATGCATAGCCCAATCAAAATCGTGTAACGAAATCAACATCCGGTTCGTAAACTGTCATACAGATTTCAGTCAACCGCAGGATTTACAAAGCATGTGTGCTGTCAATTTAGCATCAACATATATACAGTAAACTGCGGTTATAGCGAACACGCTTATAACGAACTGACGAATATTCTTTTTGGTCCCGACTACTTGCTGAAGTCATGCTGTATATGTACTTATAATGAACTACGGTTATAACAAACTAAAATTAGTAGTCCCTTTGAGTTCGTTACAACCGCAGTTTACTGTATTCCAAATCGTTTCATGTTTTCAATTAAGGTGCTCACGGATTTAATGCTCTTCATGAAGAAAGGAGGGACATAGAAGGACATAACTCAAAATAGCCACTGGTGGCCCTAAGATAAAGCCCAGAAATTCCAGTCTAGTTCGGCAAGTGTGGAAGCTGGATTTTTACAGTCAGTTAACTCCCTTGCCTTGAGGTGAGGTGAAATTGGGTTTAACGTCGCGGCCAACATTATTGCACTTATATAGCGACGTGCATGCACGTGTATGTGTGGCTGCTTGTACTAGTCCGGACTGATGCCAATTTATAGTGCTAGCTCACTGAGATACCATGCCGCAGTTTAACATGAATACCCCACTCAGACACAGTATACTGACTCCGAGCCGACCAGTCCTTGTTTTAGCCCCTTAATGCCGAGCGCCAGACAGGGTTACAACAAGTACAATCTTTTAACGTCTTTTTGTATGACGCGGCCCGGGGACGAACCCTGGACCTTCCGCTCTCCGGGCGGACGCTCTACCACAAGACCACGGAGGCGGTCCTTGCCTTGAGAAGATGGCTTTCTTGGGGATCCAAAGAAAAACAAGGTGTGTCTCACAAACCTGATCCTTGGGTATTCTGCGTCCCTCCTTGAGAGACTTCCGGCTGTTGATGTAGGCTGGGTACACACATATCCACCTGCAAAGAGGGAGTTTAATTTAACAGTGTTTCAGGATGGGTATTAGGGCTGGTTATCTTATAGATCATAGAGATCGATAATCGCTAACAAAATATTGATCAATTATTGATAAATATTGGAGAAGTAACTTTAAGCAAATGTGCAAGTAAATCACGAAAGAATTTAACATAAATCACACTACTGGTGAGCAGTGACACGTTTATGCCGGGATTACTTTGTGGACATGTGAAATATAACAATTGCTTTTCATATTCGACAACGGACATGATTGACAATAACAAGCCCCTTTCCGTAAATCTAAACTTTTTCATCACAATAGTTGATGTGAGTTATCATCGATGACAACAATTTCATATCGATATCTATTGCTTCCAATTGACAATCCTTTTGATTATTGATCGTTTTAGCCAGCCTTTATGGGATAATACTGAGCGAAAGACAGTAACTTCGGTTAACCTGTGACTCCAAGCCAAATTGATTGGAGGTGATATGAAATGGAGTTTAACGTGGCGTTCACGATTATTGCATATATATAATGATTGTATATGCATTCATGTGTGTGTGTTAGGCTGCTTGTACTAGTCTGGACTGATGCCGTTTTAATTGTGCTGGCCTACCGAGATACCATGCCCCATTCCGGTTACTGACTCTGAGCCGACCAGACAGGGTAACAACAAGTACTATATTTTCAATCAAGATAATACTACTTTAAGGCATCGGGATCACTTGTAAGTGTCAGAAGACTCAATCGCGAGACACCATGCCTATCTGTAATCTTCGTAAGTGTCCGCCACCTATTCCACCATTTTCGTTCAGTTCTGTAAGGGTGTAGGCATGACTAGGTAAATTTGCACTTAGTTTTACAGTGTGGAGGTAGCTCAGTCAGTTAGCTGTCAGACTAACAATCCAAAATCCAAAGGTTGTGAGTTCGCGTCCGACGGATTCTCACAACAACTGGCCTTTAGGACATGTGACACACAGAGATCGTTCTCACAAGAAATTGTGGTACTGTATTCTAAAGGTGCTCCCCATATCTTTCCCGACAACTAACCTTAGGGTAGAAAAGGGGTGTTTGATTGGGAAGTGGTGCCCAACCCTATTGAGAAGAGGTGTCAGAACAGAAAGGGCTACGCAATCCTAATGATCGTTAAAGGACGCTTGATCAGAAAGTTGATCCAAGGGCTAAGGAAAGAGATGTGGTTAACCTAGCCTTACCCTAAGGGTCGAAGAAGCAAGCGAGATCTGTGACTGTGAAGCCAGACCCACTGCCTTCAGTCTGTGCCAATTGAGCAACATAAGCTGCTCCGGGTAAACCTCATTTAGAAGTGAGAGTCTTTTAGGTTTTGCGTAAAATAGTATAACCCCTGTCAACACCGACCAAATGAGCGTAAGAATACACAATGTGGAATGAAACATCTGCCTTCCCATCTACCATATGGCCACAAGTTCTGGAAACATGTTGAATTTACAGTTTATTTGGTCCAAATATATTAACCAAACTTTGGACATGGATTCATGGGCATACTAAGTCTATACCTAAAAAAATTACGCTTACCTCTCCCTGTCTGTATGTTTGTAGTCGGGATTCCATGGACGAGCAGTCGGTGCGACAGATGGGGCAGCCATGTTGAATTGTCAACTTCCGGTTTATTGATCCAAAAGATGAAATTACTACTACGGGAAAGTATTTTCAATTATTCGATAAACAAAACAAAACTGTTTCAACCGATTTGTAAATAATACTATATTAAACTTGAAACTGTATTTATTTTTGTTCACATTATGTTTTTCGTCTTACACGTTAAATTCCAACAGTGATAGATGCAACCAAAAACTAGAATATATTTTTCCGAACCAGGATTTGTTGCCAGCAAACCTAGTTATTTTCGTTTAGATAAATAAACTGCAACACAGACATTGATCTTATCTAATCACTTTGTTCACTGTTACAGTAACAAAATACTCGAACAGGTAAAAGCGAGTAAGGTGGCGAGGATATAAAAAATGCTCTCCCGTGAGTCCCCGGACGAAAAAACATAATTCTCGACTAGTTCGCGACCTGTGCTGCGCAATTCGTAAGCGCATGTGTCACTTTAAATGAGTGAGTGAGTGACTTTGGTTTTACGCCGCTTTTAGCAATTGTCTAGCAATTGATAGTATAAGGGCGTATGGTCACATTGATCAACAAAATGAAAATACAGTTTTTGGAAATAACAAGGAAATGTAGTATCTTTGTGGGTAGCATCGGTGATTGTGAGGAAGTATTAATAAGTCACTTGCTTGGTAATTGTGCGATTTTCCTTTACAAAAATTTGACTTGCAATATTTTTACAGTCAAAATGTGCAAAATTTATGAAACGCCAAAACATTCAGTTGTTTTTCAAATTGACTGAAAAATATGTCCATCTGTATTATTATGATAACGAATTCCAAACATTTTTTATGTTTAATATCATCACCAAATGACTGAAAATGTTAGGATTAAAAGTACATTTGTATATTGTGTGGGTCCTAATCCTAGCATAATTAATCTATTGTGGTGTTTTTGACAGTCTTAATAATTTTTAGTCAATCTGTTAATTATCCGTTTCATTATTGCACTTATACAGCAACGTTCATGTGTGTGTGTGTGTGTGTGTGTGTGTGTGTGTGTGTGTGCTTGTTCTAGTCCGGACTTATGCCGAATTTTTAATGTTTTCTTTTATGACGTTTCTTAAATGATCTATATTTTCCCCCATGTATAAAATGTAGCGTATCGCGGGCAGCCTTTCACACTGAAGTATATGATAAAACTGTTTATTATATACTTCAGTGTGAAAGACGGAGCTTTCTGAAGTTGGGAAAATTGATATTTGCATTGCAGTGAACATAACACTTGATATTTCACTGCAGTGAACAAAACACTTTGACGGAATTTTAACGCCGCTTTTAACAGCAGTCCAGTTATATCACGGCGTGAGGGAGGAAAGCCCGAAGTGATGCAGGTCTTAGAAGTTTACCACTTTGGTGAAACCCACGAGCACGGGTATGGTGCTGACAAACCTAGAAACATAATCGGGGCGAACCGGGATTCGAACCCACAAGGGTCGCAATTCTGCACAGCGAATCGCGGCGCTTTAGACGACTCGTTATAAACCGTAAATTTCTGTCTTCACTCGTCAGTCGAGACTGTTATGAACTACAGGACCCGTGAAGATCCGGGGTAGAATAGGTCTTCAGCAACCCATGCTTGCCGTAAAAGGTGACTATGCTTGTCGTAAGAGGCGACTAACGGGATCGGGTGGTCAGGCTCGCTGACTTGGTTGATGCATGTCATCGATCCCAATTGCGTTGATCGATGCTCATGATATCAATCACTGGATTGTCTGGTCCAGACTCGATTATTTACAGACCGCCGTCACATATCTGGAATATTGCTGAGTGCGGCGTTAAACAAACAAACAAACAAACAAACAAACAAAAACATGATGTCAATCACTGGATTGTCTGGTCCAGACTCGATTATTTACAGACCGCCGTCATATATCTGGAATATTGCTGAGTGCGGTGTTAAACAACAAACAAACAAACAAACAAACAAACAAACAAACAAACAAACAATCGAGACTGTTCGTTTCACAAAGGGCCATTTCTGTTACTTGACCAGCGTGTATTCTTTCGCTCCAACAGCGGTCTCTAAGTTTTCAAGATTTTTTTTGGTTAAAGTTGATTTTGTATATAATCATATTTATATGTATGATACAGAATTTTCGTGACCCTAAATATCTTTTGTTACTTTTGTTTATATTTTTTATGATTTTGCAAACACGAAGCTACTTTTTTAGTCGCAAATACAAGGGGTGGTGAACCGTCCCTGTGAGTTAGGTAGGGAGAATTCACATTTCAAGGTTTCACACAAAGTATATAGTTTTATAGTAAATGTGACGATGTAGAGCCTTGTTTAAGAATTGTATGATTAGAATTTGAGAATTCTGTTTAAGTGAGAAAACGTGTGCTGACATTCTTGTGTGTTTTCTTTTTACAATAAAACAATAATTATGATGAATATACCGTGTGCTCATCTGCATATATCGTGTTATCAGCAAAGGTAAACTTGCTAAATCGAAAACACTATACCACTGCTCAAACAACGCGCGCATGCGTAATGGTCGAAGTGGACCTTTTACACGCAAGACCGTCAGTTTTATATAAACATAAACAACTCCCAATAACAAACGGTTATACTCGTAGTCGTACCATGGACTGTGCAACTTGAATTTTGTTGAAAATCTTACATAATTTAGTTGTCAATAAATTGATGCATTTAATGGAGTATGCAATTAAAAGGACAAACATTTTATTATCAAGCTGACGTCAAGAACCTGGGCTTCTATTATCCATCATCAGTCTTGAATGCCACCCAAACTCTCATCATCAATACTGTAATCGTTTCTCATCCAAGCAGATACTTATTTAATGATTCTTTTTAACGATACATGACTTTATCGTTTAAGAGATACGTAGATAACTTTGAAATAATTATGAAAACATTTTTTTCCGCATCACAAACATGTATCATTGACAGAAGCCGCAGATATTTGGTATTAAATTTTTTTTTTTTTAATGTATAATGAAGAAGAGCTTTCTCTACGATACAATTGTGTTTTGTTTATATAGACAAGAATGGCGGAGACAAATGCATCTTTTAAGTTAAAGGGACCAGTTGGTTTTAATACGTACGTGATATTTTCCTGAACGTTTATTATAAAAAAACAACATAATTGTCATTATTTTGGAAAATAATTGATTTGTCATACATTCCATATCTTAACAAACAAACACAAAAAACACTGTTTTCTAGTCGCATTCCCGCCAACATATTGTATTATTTATGTTCAAATGTTGAGTCCCATGAACATCCACTGGAAGGAAGTCCATTCCTGGTGTCCCCCGCCGCGATATTGCTGGAATATTGCTGAAAGCGGCGTAAAACCACACTCACTCACTCCACTGTAAGCTTAGTCAGAGCTTATGTGGGGCAGGCGGTAAGAAACAGATCGCGATCGTTGTTATGTTGTGAGGAATGATACGAGGTGCCCGATGAAGCGAACGTAAAATATTGCTTTCCCTGCGTGTTCTGCAGCATCTCTGAGTTCACTTGACGTTGCATCCATGTGCCTCCGACCATGTGGTACCTTTAAGATACCTCTAAACAATAATGGACAACTTTCATAATTGTTGCAGTCCTTACGTAAAAATTAAATCTTTTTTCACTCACAGAGGACACACAAAAATATCATGCATTTAGCTGATTCCTCCTAAACGGTGATCGACCATGTGGTCCCTTTACCGGTAGCCTTCCCCACATACATCTTGATATGCTTGTCAATAATAAGACGTGTACAATCAGAAAATCAACAAAGATATCCCTTCATCCCTTAGTTTCTTTCAATACAAGGTGTTGTGAAATGGAGTTTCCGTCGCGTTCAAGATTAGTTCACTCACTTATTCAGCGACCGGCAATCACACGTGTGTGTGTGTGTGTGTGTGTGTGTGTGTGTGTGTGTGTGTGTGCGTGTGTGTGGCTGTTGGTTTATTTGTTTGTTGTTTAACGCTGCACTCAGAAATATTCCAGTTAAATGACGGCGGTCTGTAAATAATCGAGTCTTGACCAGACAATCCGGTGATTGACATTATGAGCATCGATCCACGCAATTGGGATACGATGACAACCCGATCCTGGTAGTCGCCTCTTACGACAAGCAGAGTCGCTTTTCACAGCAAGCATGGGTTGCTGAAGACCAATTCTATCCCGTATATCTGTATATCCTAATCAATAATAAGACGTGTAAAACAGAAAATCAACAAAAATATCCCTTTAATCCTCAGTTTCCTTCAATACAAGGTGTTAGTTCACTTATATAGCGACGTGCAATCAGGCGCGTGTGAGTGGCTGCTTGTACTGGTCCTGACAATTGTTGGTTATATTGACCTAGCCAGGCAGGGCAGCAACAAATACCATCTGTGAACGTCATTTAGTACGAGGCGGTCAGTGGTTGGAACCACCGACCTTCCCATTACCGACCAACGCGCATTACATCCGATGCTGGTCACGTGTTTGATTTCAATGTGTGGATCGTGATGTGACTACAGACATTATGATAAGTTTACTTTCTGTAACTTCTATGTATGGATCGTGATGTGACTACAGACATTATGCTATTCTTTCTTTCTGTAACTTCTACGTATGGATCGTGATGTGACTACAGACATTATGCTAATTTTACTTTCTGTAACTTCTATGTATGGATCGTGATGTGACTACAGAAATTATGCTAATTTTTCTTTCTGTAACTTCTATGTATGGATCGTGATGAGACTACAGACATTATGCTAATTTTACTTTCTGTAACTTCTATGTATGGATCGTGATGTGACTACAGACATTATGATAAGTTTACTTTCTGTAACTTCTATGTATGGATCGTGATGTGACTACAGACATTATGCTAATTTTTCTTTCTGTAACTTCTATGTATGGATCGTGATGAGACTACAGACATTATGCTAATTTTACTTTCTGTAACTTCTATGTATGGATCGTGATGTGACTACAGACATTATGATAAGTTTACTTTCTGTAACTTCTATGTATGGATCGTGATGTGACTACAGACATTATGCTAATTTTTCTTTCTGTAACTTCTATGTATGGATCGTGATGAGACTACAGACATTATGCTAATTTTACTTTCTGTAACTTCTATGTATGGATCGTGATGTGACTACAGAAATTATGCTAATTTTTCTTTCTGTAACTTCTATGTATGGATCGTGATGAGACTACAGACATTATGCTAATTTTACTTTCTGTAACTTCTATGTATGGATCGTGATGAGACTACAGACATTATGATAAGTTTACTTTCTGTAACTTCTATGTATGGATCGTGATGAGACTACAGACATTATGCTAATTTTACTTTCTGTAACTTCTATGTATGGATCGTGATGTGACTACAGAAATTATGCTAATTTTACTTTCTGTAACTTCTATGTATGGATCGTGATGAGACTACAGACATTATGCTAATTTTACTTTCTGTAACTTCTATGTATGGATCGTGATGAGACTACAGACATTATGATAACTTTACTTTCTGTAACTTCTATGTATGGATCGTGATGAGACTACAGACATTATGCTAATTTTACTTTCTGTAACTTCTATGTATGGATCGTGATGAGACTACAGACATTATGCTAATTTTACTTTCTGTAACTTCTATGTATGGATCGTGATGTGACTACAGACATTATGATAAGTTTACTTTCTGTAACTTCTATGTATGGATCGTGATGAGACTACAGACATTATGCTAATTTTACTTTCTGTAACTTCTATGTATGGATCGTGATGTGACTACAGACATTATGATAAGTTTACTTTCTGTAACTTCAATGTGTGGATCGTGATGTGACTACAGACATTATGCTAATTTTACTTTCTGTAACTTCTATGTATGGATCGTGATGTGACTACAGACATTATGATAAGTTTACTTTCTGTAACTTCTATGTATGGATCGTGATGAGACTACAGACAATATGATAAGTTTACTTTCTGTAACTTCTATGTATGGATCGTGATGTGACTACAGACATTATGCTAATTTTACTTTCTGTAACTTCTATGTATGGATCGTGATGAGACTACAGACATTATGCTAATTTTACTTTCTGTAACTTCTATGTATGGATCGTGATGTGACTACAGACATTATGCTAATTTTACTTTCTGTAACTTCTATGTATGGATCGTGATGTGACTACAGGCATTATGCTAATTTTACTTTCTGTAACTTCTATGTATGGATCGTGATGTGACTACAGACATTATGCTAATTTTACTTTCTGTAACTTCTATGTATGGATCGTGATGAGACTACAGACATTATGATAATTTTACTTTCTGTAACTTCTATGTATGGATCGTGATGTGACTACAGACATTATGATAAGTTTACTTTCTGTAACTTCTATGTATGGATCGTGATGTGACTACAGACATTATGCTAATTTTACTTTCTGTAACTTCTATGTATGGATCGTGATGAGACTACAGACATTATGATAAGTTTACTTTCTGTAACTTCTATGTATGGATCGTGATGTGACTACAGACATTATGCTAATTTTACTTTCTGTAACTTCTATGTATGGATCGTGATGTGACTACAGACATTATGATAAGTTTACTTTCTGTAACTTCTACGTATGGATCGTGATGTGACTACAGACATTATGCTAATTTTACTTTCTGTAACTTCTATGTATGGATCGTGATGTGACTACAGACATTATGCTAATTTTACTTTCTGTAACTTCTATGTATGGATCGTGATGTGACTACAGACATTATGATAAGTTTACTTTCTGTAACTTCTACGTATGGATCGTGATGTGACTACAGACATTATGCTAATTTTACTTTCTGTAACTTCTATGTATGGATCGTGATGAGACTACAGACATTATGATAAGTTTACTTTCTGTAACTTCTATGTATGGATCGTGATGTGACTACAGACATTATGATAAGTTTACTTTCTGTAACTTCTACGTATGGATCGTGATGTGACGTACAGGCTACTAGAGCTGCGAAGGGGTGGGAATAAAATGTGAATGATTGTCTTGTTTAATATATGATCTGTTTTCGGTGAGAGAAGCTGTCTAGTTACTGTAAAGGGGTGTATCGATAACTCCTTGTATGCCAGTTTTTCTTCAGAGTCCAACTGACAAGTCGGAGGCAACACATGGGACACATATCTGGGACTTTAGATGAATAGTTTTCTTACTTCTGCACAACATGGAGATCTAGTATCAATGATATAAGCTAACCTAAGAGATTGACGACATGCATCACAGTAGGGCTGGGACGAGTCCAACTTTACTACCCGGGTATCCACCCTCCTATTACCCGACCCTACCCGGGTACCCGCTGTAGGTCTCAATAGATAGGTACAAAATTGGGAATAGTTTGACCGTAGCCCTGGACAAAATGTATTCAGATACAGGTATAAAACGATCTCGTCCTGCATACACTGAAGTTGACTGAAGTTTTATCTTTATTCAAACATATACAAGTCAGAAGGAATGGGTGCATAGTCAGAAGGAAATGTGAACATTAGTGACTTGTAGTGTAACCACATATTTTTTTTAGCATTTTTGTCATCAAACAATATAGCACATGACTAACCAAGGGTTCGGGTAGTCCTGTGGGTACCCGGGTCCTTCTCAGTTCCCATCCAAACCGAGTACCCGAATTACCCGTCCCAGCCCTACATCACAGCTCATCACGAAAGTACAGTGTGGCACGAGGGGCCATTATTTACCATGGGCGACTATTTTCTAAAGTAAACAAATTAGTTTGGGATAGTTCACCTTCTAACTAGACATCACATCTCACAGATGGGAATGTTTACAACAACTAACGTGTGGCGGAGCTATGCTTTGAAAATTATTTTTAGGGTGTTGAATCAAGGGAAATGATTGTTAAACTTTTTGTTTATCACTTTGCGATTTCACTGTCGTTAATCTATTCCAAAAGCGCTTATTGCCCATTAAATGTGAACAAATCGATAAATAGATACATAGATATTTTATTGCACAAACGTTCCAAACAGAAACAGTGACAATATAAAATGACATACACACAGGTTAATAGTACCTGACGGTGCTCTGCATTGTAGTAAAATATGAGGGAGAGCAAAACCCAGTGACCATAGTCGCCTTTTACGACAAGCATAGTCGCCTTTTACGGCAAGCATAGTCGCCTTTTACGACAAGCATAGTCGCCTTTTACGGCAAGCATAGTCGCCTTTTACGACAAGCATAGTCGCCTTTTACGGCAAGCATAGTCGCCTTTTACGGCAAGCATAGTCGCCTTTTACGACAAGCATAGTCGCCTTTTACGGCAAGCATAGTCGCCTTTTACGACAAGCATAGTCGCCTTTTACGGCAAGCATAGTCACCTTTTACGACAAGCATAGTCGCCTTTTACGGCAAGCATAGTCGCCTTTTACGACAAGCATAGTCGCCTTTTACGGCAAGCATAGTCGCCTTTTACGACAAGCATAGTCGCCTTTTACGGCGAGCATAGTCGCCTTTTACGACAAGCATAGTCGCCTTTTACGGCAAGCATAGTCACCTTTTACGACAAGCATAGTCGCCTTTTACGGCAAGCATAGTCGCCTTTTACGACAAGCATAGTCACCTGTTACGACAAGCATAGTCACCTGTTACGACAAGCATAGTCGCCTTTTACGGCAAGCATTGTCGCCTTTTACGACAAGCATAGTCGCCTTTTACGACAAGCTTAGTCACCTGTTACGACAAGCATAGTCGCCTTTTACGGCAAGCATGGGTTGCTGAAGACCTATTCTACCCCGGATCTTCACGGGTCGCATCATGATATGGAGTCGCCTTACGCTGAACTCTGAAGAGTACGGAGAGAATAATAAAAGATAATTCATACAAACAACATATTTTGTTCCTCACGTTTCCTCGTATCTTCAACGGCTATGCATAGAACACATAAGTTAAGACAAAATAGTTTCCATGACAATGACGCTGACAAAAGGCTGAGTATTATTCTCTCGTGTAACGGGGATGGTTATTGTCAACATGTTTTTCATTACTATGATATTGGCATTGACAAGAGGGATTAAGATTCCCGTGTATTGAGGTGAGGTGGAATGTGGTCTGACGTCGCGTTCAAGATTATTGCACTTGTAAGGCAACATGTGTGTGTGGGTACGTGTGTATGTGTGTGTGTATGTGTGTGTGTGGTGTGTGATGTGGCCGCTTGCCTGTTTTATAGTGCTACCCCACCGAGATACCAATCTGCAGTTTAATGTATACTGAACCAAATTAAAAACTTCACAATCCTAAAATTTTAACATTTTGACCAGTTATCATTGTGGGCCCTTATTGTGTATTTAAACAGTACTGGCCACGTATTGTCTTCAGATAACACCCGTTTTTGTGCAGGTGAATCGATCAAAAGTGTTTTTTCACGTGCAACTGGTCACGTGGCCATAATACCGCACGTGTTTTCAGCCATACTTGTTAGCAGTCATTAACAAAAAAAGAAAAACACAAGAAAACAAAAGTCTTTACGGCCATTTGTCATGCCACGCCTTTCAAATGTGCAACGTGAACGTGCCATCGGCATGTTGCAGACGGGAACGTCCGTAGCTGAAGTCGCAAGGACGATGGGTTGTAGTCGACGGACTGTTTATGATTTACAGACGCGTCTACAGCAAACGGGTACCACCGCTGATCGCCCTCGGCCAGGTCGACCACGTGTGACGTCACATGCAGAGGATCGTCAGATTGTCTTACGTCAGCTCCGTAACCGAGTTTTGACGGCTACATCAACCAGAAATGAACTGTTTAGGGGTAGACTGAGTGCGCAAACTGTTCGAAACCGTCTGAGAACTGCTCACCTTCAAGCACGACGGCCATACTGTGGGCCGATTCTGACTCAATTACACAGACGTCAACGTCAATTGTGGGCACAGCGACACTTACGATGGACTCAGAGGAATTGGAATCAAGTCGTCTTCAGTGATGAATCCCGATTTAATCTTCGATTTGCTGATGGTAGGGCGAGGGTGTGGAGGCGCCGTCATGAACGTTACGCCCAGTGTTGTGTACAGGAAGTTGACAGATTTCGAGGCGGAAATGTCATGGTGTGGGGTGCTTTCTGTGGCAATGCACGTTCCAGGCTTCTTGTCATCCGTGGCAACCTCAACGCTGCTGCTTACCGCGACCAGGTACTGGCACCAGAACTTCTGCCTTTTATGGCAGCGCATGGACCCGGTTTGATCTTCCAACACGACAATGCCAGACCCCACACAGCAATTTTGACAAGGAATTTCCTTCAGAATGCGGGAGTCAACGTCATGGACTGGCCATCAAGGTCTCCCGACCTCAATCCCATCGAACACGTCTGGGATCCTCTTGGCAGAAGCCTGCGCACTCTGAGCGGAAGGTCCGGGGTTCGATCCCCGGCCGCGTCATACCAAAAGACGTTAAAAGATGGTACTTGTTGTTACCCTGTCTGGCGCTCGGCATTAAGGGGTTAAAACAAGGACTGGTCGGCTCGGAGTCAGTTTACTGTCTGAGTGGGGTATTCATGTTAAACTGCAGCATGGTATCTCAGTGTGCTAGCACTGTAAATCGGCATCAGTCCGGTCTAGTACAAGCAGCCACACAAACACACACACGTCGCTATATAAGTGCAATAATCTTGGACGCGACGTTAAACCCAATTTCACCTCACCTCACCTCCAGAACCAACCACAGAATTTGCAAGATCTTGTGTTCTTGCATTTACTTTTAAGTCAGGAAAAAAGACTTTAAAGGGGAGTTGTTGAATTTAATTATTAAATGTTGCCTATACGCTAATCTGGACGTACCACTCATAGGTACCACTCATGAAGATGGACCCCATAGGCATTATAAATAGTAGTTGTGTTTTAATGGCCAACCAACTGCTCACATGTGTTTTATATCCGTCTGGATGCTCAGCTTGTATTATCTGGAATGAGGGAAAATATCATTACTGATCATGTATTTCATCTCATTTTGTTATTTGCGAAATGTTAAATTTATAAGTGTAAACTGAATTTGAAAAAAAATATAGAAACAGATTTTATATAAATAGGGCATTATATCATTTAAGGATTGACTGTGTATTTTTTTCGGTTCATTGAGGTATGAATCGAAAAACCGATGTGCAAACTCTATGAATCCGCGTAGCAATGAATATGCATGAAAGTCGCTAAATGTCCTGTGCATGACGATACACGTGAACAGAAAGGGAATTCCCTCGACTATAATATTGGGATTTCCCGACATTCCGCAGTAATAAAAGTAGTGCGCCGCGGTGGGCGGGGCTTAATTCTTTACATTCATTGGGGAATGAATGTAATAACACGTGACCAATTCAGCTAATCAGAATGCAGGAATTTCCATGAACACAACGAAAATTTAATTATATATTGTTTGAAGATAAAAGTTCTGTCCCGTGTGCGAAATACGCATCAGTCGGAAAGCGCACGTTAAATCTCCAAAGTAAGTAAGTAAGTAAGTTCTGTCACTTGAATAACTTGAATTGTATGTATTCTTTTAGAATTCAGCTTTGTTATATATTTTACATGTATGAGGACCATTGTTAAGCAGTACAGAATGAATTAAATTGTTGTGTGGACGTGTGGATGAAAGTGGGGAAAAAATCAGAATCTCTGTTCATATGGTTATCGATCTGTCCGAAGTCGCGGCTCGCAAATACTGTACTGGACACATAAACTACATGTTATATACGTGGTGTGCCCGATTGTGAGCAAAAAATCGTATCAATGACAGCCGAGAGAGCGATGCGGAAGATAGTGTAACGTAATCACAAAAGCTCCGCCGAACGCTCACGCGATGGGTGAGATACATTTTCTCCCTACCAACGCAGCGTGCAATGTTACATATAATCTTTGTTTGATCATGTTTAACTTTGTCGTTGTGTCACATATACAAATAATCTGATGCGCAGAGATAAGCCTGTCCAGGCGAACTACTCAAACAACAATAGGTCGTTATGTCAAGCTTCTGTAGGACACGATCCTTAAAGAGTTCTGCGTGCAATAATGACACAGACTATACCAAGCGATTAAGTGATCTGTGTCTCTTAATCCCCTATAATCCACTATAACAACATTTGGGGTGAGGGCACAGTGAGGTTAAACCATTTCCGAAGTTGTTAATTAACCTGTGGCTATTTCAAGCCCATGTCATCACTGATCAAGTGGCCGATCATTGAAAGGTTCGGCAAGGGTGGAAACTGGACTTTTATAGTCAGGTAACTCCCTTGCCTTGGGAAGATGGTCACTGGGTGATGAGAATAAACATCAAACTGTTTGGAATTCATTACCATAATAAATTAAATCAACATATTTTCAGTTAATTTAGGATATAACTGAATATTGAGGCGTTTAATAAATTGTCTAAGCGAAACTTTTTACCAATTACACATGGACTATAGCAAATACGCACGATAAAACACTTGTTCAGGTGAAATATTTAGTTTGTGTTACAGGTGAAAATAGTATAGACGAAAAACTCACTTTATCAGACAAGTGTCATCACCATTACCGATGCTACCCCAATAGATTCCCACATTTCCTTATTATTTCAAAGAAAAAACTGTATTTCATTTTGTTGATCAATGGGCACATACGACCTTTATACTAGCACAGGTAGCGAGATTTCTGGGATATCATCCGGGTATCTACGGGGAAAAAACAATAACAAAGGCAACAATCCGCCCTGGTGAATTGTCAGAGATCATTGCCCCCTTAAAACCGGCGTCTCCTTCTATTTATGTCATTATTATGTGTTTACTTTTGGCTCACCGATTTCATGTAAATAACGCTTGTAAATAGCACGTGATCAAATGTCGAAATTTCATTGGATAACACTGCAAACTCGAAAAAGTCGTTTTTTCCGTATATGGTCATTCGACTAAAAATTCATTAAAATTGATTAATTGGTGAGCGTCTAGAAAGTGTCCGGAAAAGGGTCGAATTTTTCAAGCGTAAAATGGACGGAAAAACGATGCTTTTTGCCCCGCCTTGTACAACTGTTAACGGCCAATCAGATGGCGCTGGTTCCCCGATGCACGTGATGCCTCAGACCTCCTTTCGGAAGCATTAGGTTTCATATTTCTGGCATGCCTTGCTCTAGTATCTGTCGCGCGCAGTGCAGCGAGATTTGCTGATAAGCCAGTTGTAGGATATGTAACATGTTAAAGGAATTCAGACACGCGCTAAGAAGTCAAACCAAACAATGTTACCAAGTTTATTGTGATAACATATCCCTCCGCTATGCACAGTTACCTTTATCGGATAATGGGTTTTGTTTCATTTGGTTATTACAGTAACTAATTTTTTAATGTTAAGTTTACAAGATATACGGCTTATCCATTTCACGTGACTGTATTCTTGAAATGACGTAAACACTTACTTCTTCCAAATTCCTGGGGAAAACCCTAGGAATTCCCAAGTACGAATTCATACAGAAGCGTTGTTTCTTATCATTTAGACCCTTTAATTTTGAACGTAGCGTCTTAGCTTACTCTGGGATAAGTCAGGGAGTTTGGTTGCATGCCCATTCAAGGATACCCTCGCTACAACCCATCTTAGAGAAAAAAACAACCCAAAAAACAAAAATCCAATTATCGTTGTGACAATCTAGTAGTGAATCTACAGCAATCTATGAATTTACCTTAGTATCTATTTGACACATCTTTACAATCACCTTTCAATGATCGGCCAATTGAACAGTGATGACAAAGGCTTGAAATAGCCACAGGTTAATTAACAACTTCGGAAATGGTTTAACCTCACTGTGCCCTCACCCCAAATGTTGTTATAGTGGATTATAGGGGATTAAGAGACACAGATCACTTAATCGCTTGGTATAGTCTGTGTCATTAAAGTGAACTCTCTTCTGAGGGTGAACTCTGTTCAGTTAGTGTCTAACTGTTATTTGGTGATAATAGGTGAACAGTTTTCTCATGTACATGATTAGATGCATAGGGATGATTCAAATTATATATGTGAGTGATTGATGTCAATCTTGGAAGTGTATAAAATGGCATTTGCAACGCCTTCACAATGGCTAATGCTCAAGTTAATGTTCGATTTGTTGCTAACTCCCAAGGTGTACAGAACTTAGTTTTCAACGGACACAGATTCCGAATTAAGAACAGAAGAAACACCATCATACGTTGGCGTTGCTGCAGGAAGGACTGTCCGGCGACAATCAACATCATCACCACCTATCGTGACGTCCACAACCACCCAGGAGACAACAAAGATGTTGTCGTTCAGGTGAACTGAATATTTCTGCTGTAAAGTGAATTTGAAATGGAATACGTAATCTTTCAATATGAAATATATGAAATTTTATGATATAAATGCTTGCAGACATGCAACAGACTATAGGCAATCCCCCTATTGTTACCCACGGCTGACTACACCTGTACCCTATAACAACAGGTGAGGGCACAGTGAGGTGTTCCCGTACGGAATTTGGAAAACAAGATGGCGGCTCCCAGTTTTCTTCCTTTTAGTTGCGAAGCCGAGAAATAACGTCTGTGGTCGGAGGGGCAGTGAGTGGGTATGGTTTTAGGCCGCTTTTTGCTGTATTCCATCAATATAAGAAGCGTGACACCAAAAATGGGCTTCACAATTTATGGGGAATCGAACTCGGGTCTTGGACGTGACGAGCAAACCTTTTAACCATTAGGCTATCAAACAGTCGGTTCAGAGGTTAAGTGATCGGGAGGTACCTGGGATGATTTTTGTGACCATTTTTTTTCTTCTTAAGGACATTTAGTTTTCAAAGTGTTAAACCTGAAGCAAAAATACCTTATACAGTTTAATATGCACCCGCTCGAATATGAAAAGCAAGTATTGCCATGACTCAATCTCTTCTACACACCACAACAGATTTGTATTTTTAAAGACTTCTGGCATTTTTATATAAAAAAATATCTTCCTTGTTTTATTTTTCAAATATCTTCAATTTTTGTGTATTTTGCTTGCTCAGCTGATAGTGGCACACAAACCAGCCCCAATGTTCCCGTTGACAAGATGCTACAAGCTTTCCAGAATAAGGATATGCTGGGAGCGATATGTTCTACTGTTACCGAGGTCATATGGCCCATGTCTTGATAGAACAAATCATTTCTGGAACAAGATTCTAGGGGGGGAAAAGTATCTGATCTAACCACTAAAATTCAGGAAGAAGACAAAATGATTGAGACTCTTTCTGACAAACGACGGAAGCGAACAATATTCACGCAGAAATAATATCTCTGGCATCCCAGAACATGAAAACGAGAATACAGATCGGTTAGTGCTAGATGTGGCCAAGTCTACTGGGGTAGTTCTGATCCCAGGAGGTGTTGATATCAACCACAGAGTACCTCGACGTCCAACTACACCTCACGATAGGTCTCGCCCGATACTTCTGAGGCTCGCAAGCAACCTTCCAAACATGCTATTCTGAAAACCCGTTCTAACCTTAAAGGGGAAGTTTACACGCAAAAATCACTTTCTTTCTTATTTGAATCAAAACGCAATTTTGGAATTAGTTATTATCAGTGTTTGAAAATATACACTCATTTTTGTCACAGTGAAAGTACGAAGCTCACAATAAGTGTGAAAATGTCATGCCGTTATGAGGCCTTCGTTTCCCAAGGTAAACAGGCCTCAGTTATCCCCCTTAGATTATGACGTAATTGGTGCCAATTTAACTGGGTCCCCGTCTTGTCACAACGCAAATGATATCTTGTACCAGTTTATGGTGAGACAACATGGCAGCCTGATTCGAGAAGTTCCCTTTAGGACACATCAAGAAATCGCAAAACCATACGCTTATGAACCAACATGAGCAAGTTTCGCGGTATGGAAACGATGAACATCAAGTGGAAACAAGAGAAGACCCACATCACCTGATGTGTCACCCGACCCCGACTCCACATCTACGCAATCACCGGTAAGAATAACTTTCATGTGTGTATACCTAAATTACCTATATGCTCATTTTTTACATTTTCAGAAGCGGAGGAAGCAGGCGAACCGGAAATCTTCATCAGTGACGATCTCACAAGAACAAGGGCTACTATAGCTCGCGAAGCACGGAAACTTGTTTCAGACAAGAAAGTCGAGACTGCCTGGTAACCGGTAGAGTCGTTTTCATAAAACGCCTTGATGGACCCTTACGAGTGAGTGAATGAGTTTGGTTTTACGCCGCTTTTAGCAATATTCAAGCAATATCACGGCGGGGGACACCAGAAATGGGCTTCACACATTGTACCCATGTTGGGAATCGAACCCGAGTTTTCGGCGTGACAAACGAAGGCTTTAACCACTAGGCTACCCGACCGCCCCAGTGTCGAGAGGTGTGTGAGTTAACGAGATTGAAAATGGTTCTTGGTCTCAGTTAGGACATGCAGACAACCTAGATCTGATTATGAGACCGGCATGTTTTGTGAACCCAATTTACAACGAAAATTTAACCTCACTTTCTATGTCTATTCTGTTTTGAAAATGATGATCTTGCAACAATAATCAAAATTAACCACAAAGGCAGCAACAGCGGTATCGTTAGTATAATAATTTCTACATTGCGAAATGCTGACTTAGAGGAAATTAAATTGTAAATATTTACTGCTGTGTTGATATCGTTATTACTTATAATGAAGTTATGTTGTTCGGAGTTTTTCTACTTTAATCAACTGTGTATATTTGATATCAAAAGACACGAGGGTGAGATCATTTTTAATCATCCAACATCATTCTTCCAACTTTTTCAGTTTGTAGACAGTCATAAGCGTGTATTAAGTGTAAAAAGTACTGCTAACAGCTTCAGTGGCAGAGCCATTAGTGATATTATTTGATTGTGACGTCATGGTAACCAATGACGTCACAATGGTCTGCAAAGCATTGTGATGGAATTTCATTGCAGCGATATCTACAATGTAGATATCCCTTGATCTCACATTAGCGATACCTCCTGTGGGAGCCAGTTTTTGATGATAAATTATTTTAAACACAATCAATTTCGACCACTCAGATTAAGTGAAAGTTCATACCGAATACATATTATTTGTTTAGACGACATGTCTGGTCTCTGCTCTGTCATTCATAGACCGCCTCCGTGGTCTAGTGGTAGAACGTCCGCCCGGAGAGCGGAAGGTCCGGGGTTCGATCCCCGGCCGCGTCATACCAAAAGACGTTAAAAGATGGTACTTGTTGTTACCCTGTCTGGCGCTCGGCATTAAGGGGTTAAAACAAGGACTGGTCGGCTCGGAGTCAATATACTGTGTCTGAGTGGGGTATTCATGTTAAACTGCGGCATGATATCTCAGTGGGCTAGCACTATAAATCGGCATTAGTCCGGTCTAGTACAAGCACACACACACACACACACACACACACACGCTATATAAGTGCAATAATCTTGGACGGGACGTTAAACCCAATTTCACCTCACCTCTGTCATTCATAAACACAACATAAACCCAACGGTAACACGTCATGTATAATAACACGAACATAACGGCATTGTGTCCCGTGCTTTAACGGTATCGTGCTACACGGATGCATGCTTTTCATGATCTTCTGTCGTTCCCTGTACACATCATAAAGAAGCCATCATCACCACTTCTGCCTGGTAACTGGTGGAGTCGTTCTCATAAAACGCCTTGATGGACCGTCACGAAGGTCGCTAGCAACACTCGGTGTCGAGAGGTGTGCGAGTCAACGAGATTGAAAATGGTTATTAGTCCCAGTCACACCATGTGGACAGCCTAGATCTGGACATTAGGCCGGCACGTTTAGTGAGCGCCATGAGTGAGTGAGTGAGTATGGTTTTACGCCGCTTTTAGCAATATTCCAGCAATATCACGGCGGGGGACACCAGAAATTGGCTTCACACATTGTACCCATGTCGGGAATCGAACCCGGGTCTTCGGCGTGACGAGCGAACGCTTTAACCACTAGGCTACCCGACCGCCCCGTGAACGCTATGAACGACGAGTACTGACCTCACTTTCTGTGAATATTTTAAGTTGAGTGAAAACGATGATGCATCAATAATCAAAATAAACCACAACAGCAGCAACAGCGGTATCATTACCATATTGGTTTCTACATTGCGTTAATATTGACTTGGAAAAAAATAACTTGTAAATATTTTTGCTATATTGACATCGTTATTACTTATGATGAAGTTTGTTTGTTTTTTGTTTGTTTGTTGTTTAACGTCGCACTCAGCAATATTCTAGCTCTATGACGGCGGTCTGTAAAATGATCGAGTCTGGACCAGACAATCCAGTGATTCACATCATGAGCATCGATCCTCGCAATTGGGATCGATGACATGCATCAACCAAGTCAGCGAGCCTGACCACCCGATCACGTTAGTCGCCTTTTACGACAAGCATAGTCACCTTTTACGGCAAGCATGGGTTGCTGAAGATCTGTTCTACCCTGGAATCTTCACGGGTCTATGATGAAGTAATGTTGTTCAAATTATTATAAACACAATCAATTTCGATCACTCATATTAAGTGAAAGGTCATACAGTTTACATATTATTTGTTTAGACGAAATGTCTGGTCTCTTTACTGTCATTCATAAACACAACATAATCCTAACGGTAATCAGCTCATGTATTACGTGGCTTAAAGAATCAAATGGCATTATTTTCCCGCGATTTAACTGTATCGTGCTACACGGATGCATGCGTTTCATGTGTTTGGGTACCATCGGTCACGACATGCAAAAGTTCTTAATTATTCTTCATCAAAGGCCATATGACCCTTTTGACATTTCGGACTTGTTTGTTTGTTTGTTGTTTACCGCCGCACTCAGCAATATTCCAGCCATATGACGGCGGTCTGTAAATAATCGAGTCTGGACCAGACAATCCAGGGATTGACATCATGAGCATCGATCCACGCAATTGGGATCGATGACATGCATCAACCAAGTCAGCGAGCCTGACCACCCGATATCGTTAGTCGCCTCTTGCGACAAGCATAGTCGCCTCGTACGGCAAGCAGGGGTTGCTGAAGACCTCTTCTACCCCGAATCTTCACGGATCAATTCTGCATGTAACGCGTTGGCCAGTTGTGGGAATGTCTGCGGCGTGTTCTGACGTTGACGTACACGACGTTCAAGTTCATTCCAGATGTGTTAGATTTGGTTGAGATCTGGAGATCTCGACGGCCAGGGCAAGTCGTTCATGTTGGTATTATGAAGGTAGTCTACCGTGACACGAGCTGTGTGCGGTGGAGCTTTGTCCTGTTGAAACAACTCCCCCTGGCGGTAATTGATTAGAAGAAGGTGAGGTTGAAGAATTTGATTCATGTAGCGATTTTCTGTCAAATATCCTTGAACCACAACCAAATAAGATCTCATGGTGTAGGATATGGATCTGTTGCAAAACAGTGACGATAACTGGTCTTCTGGGTCGGATTACAGCCTCGCGAAGATGGTTCCTGACAGTCTGGTCCGATATCCTCCTCAAACCAGGGATGCGTCTTGCACTCTCCTTAGCTGTGGCATTGCGATGACGTAGGTGGAACAGTCGAATATAGCGATCCTGTGCAGGGATGGTAACTCTTGGTCGGCCGGTACTCGGACGGCCTACAGTGGAATTGAACTGTGTGTATCGGTCACAACGGCGGCAAATGGTGCTGTACCGGACGCTGAAGTGGCGTGCAACAGAAGACTGCGATTCCCCTCTTTGGATACGTCCTATGGCGATGTTCGATCGCCAGCGCTGAGTCTCGGTATTTTCGAACTTGAAAAATTGTTGACAATTGAATGACAAATTATTGGCTTGTCTTTTTATAGCCACTGCCACGAGTTACAAATGCCATAACTTGCACGTGCATTTTGCTTTACTGTTTTCCTCCATGACATTTTTGAACAAGTGTGAAAACAATGCCGTTTAAGACATTGCAAATCGACAATGGCTGCGTTTTGACGCACCGTTTGTCGAATATCAGGCCACCAACATATATTCAATTTATATACTGGATTTTTTGTGTGGTCGGGTTCAGTGAGCTACATACTACCTGTGCGTTTCTTTTTTTGAGGAGCGTATACAGGTGGTACATGAGCTATACATTAATTATATCTTTCTATTATATTGTTACATGATATTTGTATTTGTTTACGTATTAAAACTGCCAATGTATATATATAATCTTCGGGAGCGGTATTGATATGAGCATTGTTGCTTGTTTACCAATCCCCATTTCATTCTACATGTATGAGATAAAATTATTAAATAAGTTTAAACCAATAGACCGCCTGGAATACTACAAAAACTACCATGAATTTGGAGTTTACACCAATCTGCTTGGTCAGTCAGAGGTATCAAATCACAATAAACACCTCTGATTGAAAAAGCCTAGTTGACGGCCGCATCACCACGGAAGCTAATATGTATAAAATGTACATTTTATCCATGATTGTCGGTAGGCATTTTAAAAACAATTATATGTTATAGTTCAAAAAATGATTTGACGATCTACAATATTCCAAGAATGTGTGGCAATAGATATCGTGCAGAAAACATGATAGAAGTCGATAAGGAGAATGGATTTCAAGTTTCAGGGACAACAGATAACTTGGAATTTGACGCGTTTCTATATACGACTGTGACGTCATACCATTTCGTCTCAATAAGAGAAATGACGTCATAATAGTGAGGCGCGATGTGAACTGAAACCTTGCAAGGCTTGCTTAGGCTTCTTCAGCAGTGCGTACTTGGTTACCCACGATGTCGCTGTACTAAAGCCTGCCATGTATTGCACTGTGAAAAACGGCTTGAGAAAAACAGCGCCGTATTTTATTTAAAAGCTGTTGTCGGTGATTTCGTAATTCGGATCAACAACCCACTCAAAACATTGGACGCAATGTCGCTTTACTCAATATATTTCCTGACACCAAAGATATCGCGTTTTAGTTAGTCATGGTAGTATGGAGATAATCACATTGTGTTAAGCGAGGCATCTTCCCGAGGCAAGGGCGATAACTGACAAAAAAAGAAACTTGACTTTTATAGCCAGTTCAATCCCTTGCCACGGGAAGATGGAAGCGAGGTAACAGTACTAACTTTAACATTTGGAACATCACGATATTATGGAATACAGTAAGGGACATTCTCGCGATCTCGCATGCTCGCGATTTCCACCATTGGGAACGAGTTAAATATGCCCAAAACGCGAGAATGCGAGATCGCGAGAACGCGAGATTTGGCCAAAATCTCGAGTTCTCGCGGTCTCGCATTCTCGTGTTAATGGTACGGAGCACTTTTTGTCAAAAGTCGAAAACGCGAGAATGGGACATTTGGACATGATGCAACATCTAGCAATCTCGCAAATTGGCAAGATTAGATATGCAGGTCACCTCTTCCTAGACTGAAAACTCCGTATATGTCCTTATTCATTAACTGACTCCGGAGCGCCCAGACATATGTGATTATTATATCAAAAGCATGCATAACGAAACGTAATAAACTATGTATGAACATCGGTGTTTATGTATTTATAGGGTAAACAATTGTACAACTGACTTGAACTTAACATTCTCCTAATCTTGCTATTTACATTGATCGTGTTTAAAGCTCCGTCGTTAAGCAATAAATCCAAGCGCGTGATCTTGTAATCTCCGCGTCATAAATATAGCGTGTGTCAAGCTTGACTTGAGTTGGCTTGTCTCTGACTGGCATACGTGTTGTGTACAATGTGTGAATTGGAGTGATTCAGGGGTGTTGCACCTCGCAGAGGTAGGTCTAACATATGTTCTACATGTAAACGTTATACTGTGTGGCCTTGACGTCTAATCTATTGCAGAGTCGCGTCCTATAGGCCTGCCAGGTATATCGAGGGGTTCGAGTCTCCGGTCGGTCCAGATTCACGTCGGTTTCACCAGGAGGGCGTCAGAGAATCTCGTTACTGCAGGCTTTCCTCTCACTTTAGGATGAAACGCCGTGATGTTACTGAATTCTGTTCAAAGCGGCGCTTAACTACATAACTGACGGGGGGCACGGATGGCCCAGTCATCTAAGGCGCCACGATTCGCTGTGCAGAGTTGCGTCCCTTGGGGACGCCAGAAACCTATGATTGTGGGGTCGAATCCCGGTTCGCCCCGATTATGTTTCTAGGTTTGTCAGCACCATACCCGTGCTCGTGGGTTTCACCGAAGTGGTAAACGTCCGAGACCTGCATCACTTGGGCTTTCCTCCCACATTAAGCTGACAC
Source organism: Haliotis rufescens (assembly GCF_023055435.1). Taxonomy (NCBI): domain Eukaryota; kingdom Metazoa; phylum Mollusca; class Gastropoda; order Lepetellida; family Haliotidae; genus Haliotis; species Haliotis rufescens. The sequence continues at coordinate 14,231,077 of NW_025963824.1, read as the reverse complement.
GCCGTGATGTAACTGGAATACTGTTTAAAGCGGCGTTAAACCCAACTCACTCACTCATGACTGACGCCTGGTCGTTATGAGATATTTTTGGGAACCGTGTACGTTTGTGAGTTTTATTGTTTTGTTTTCTTGTTTAACGCCGCACGAAGCGATATTTCAGCAATGTGACGGTCTGCACATGTTCGAGTCTGGACCAGACAATCCATTGACTGACATCATGAGAATCCTTCTATGCAATTGGGATTCGATGTCATGAATTACTTCTGATTCCTGTGATCCAACTCCCGGGGATAAACTTTATTTTCTGAAGCATTCAAATGACTCAATAACACACTCATTCAACAATTAGTGAACATTTCTCTGAGAAAATTAACGCTAAAAATCAATAACAACGTCAATATGAGCTAACACTCAGCAATATACCAGCTATATGATGGCAGTCTGTAAATAATTAAGTCTGGACTAGCCAATCCAGTGACTGACATCATGAGCATCGATCTATGCAATTGGAATACAATGACATGCATCAACCAAGTCAGCGAGCCTGACCACCCGATCCCGTTAGTCGCCTCTTACGACAAGCATGGGTTGCTGAAGACAAATTCTGTAGCATGGGTAACGAAAGTCCGAATGGAATTCGCTCATCCTGCTTCTTCTTCTTCTTCTTCTTCTTTTAAAAAAAAACTGTACCATTGTACCAAGGTGGTTTCTTTCAAACATATTCAGGCTCATACATTTAATTTAAAAAACATACTATCCCCCCCCCCCCCCCCCCCCCAACACACACACACACACACACAGACGCGGCAGAATATCAAATCATCGGTCCCTAAAAGCGTATTCAATGCAATTTTAGAATAAACATCAAATGACCGCGTCTAGACCATCCGAACGTTGGGAAAGGCTCGTTTGACAAACTCTGTCGATAATCTGAATTATTTTATTGCACAACGGAGGTAGTAAATTGTATCTGTCGCAACGTCAACACTCGTACAGGTTTGGGAGAGAGCTGAATCCACATGCTGCTTTGGAAGTAGAATATAAAGATATAAAATATGTTTATGACTTAAGATAGAGATTCTAATGTTATATGACCAATGTGTATCGTACTGGTGTAGCAGGCTTAAATAAATCAATTAAAATGTCACACCAGAGTGGTGTGAAGCTCGACTGAGGTCACGTCCTTTACTCGCCTATTCACTCAAGGCTCAGGGGGCACGGGTGGCCCAGTCGTCTAAGGCGCCACGATTCGCTGTGCAGAGTTGCGTCCCCTGGACACGCCAGAAACCTATGATTGTGAGTTCGAATCCCGGTTCGCCCCGATTATGTTTCTAGGTTTGTCAGCACCATACCCGTGCTCGTGGGTTTCACCGAAGTGGTAAACGTCCGAGACCTGCAACACTTCGGGCTTTCCTCCCACATTTAGCTGACTCGCCGTGATATAACTGGAATACTGTTAAAAGCGGCGTTAAACCCAACTCACTCACTCACTCAAGGCTCAAATCAATCCCCTACAATATAGGTAATCTATTTCTCCTTTCATATTTTGTATACAGATCTAAAGCTTTCCGATGGGCATGAAAATGTATATGTAAAAACAAGTGATTTCGTCAGGTGGATAAGAAATAAATAAACACCATGAGTCCAGATATTTGTCCTTGTCAAAACTCCTTCATGCATTCAAGATCTTTCGCCGTTTCATAACTCAGTGAACTGAAAACTTCAATATAACCATTGGCGACGCCCAACAGTAGTATTTGTGACGCCCCAATGACTTTCACGTAATAGTGACCCAAGTACAAAAATCTTAAATAGGGATATTATCAAGCCTATATACAAGAGAAAGGGTGACCCGCTAGACCCTGTTTCTTATCGTCCTATCACAATGCTTAGTTATCTTGATAAGCTATTTACTGGTATTTTATAATCTAGATTAACTAACTATTTAAATGTGAATAACATATTGTCGCCAGCCCAAGCTTGATTTCGTAAGGGCTTTTCTACAATTGACAATATTTTTGTTTTGAATATGCTAATAAATATACTAAAAAATAATAAAGAAAAATTATATAGTTCTTTCATTGACTTTTCAAAAGCTTTTGATAATGTTTGGAGGGTGGGTCTCTGGTCAAAATTGTTAATTTCTGGAGTTATCGGTAAAGTTTTAACATTAGTTAAACACATGTACAGTGACATTAAGCAATGTGTTCAAATAGGCAAACACACTTCTAGTTTCTTCTCAAGTTACAGTGGAGTCCGCCAAGGAGAACATTTATCTCCCCAACTATTTTCAATATTCCTTAATCACCTCGAACCGTGGTTGATAGAAAACTGTTGTCAAAGTGTCAAGTTAACGCTGTCAGATGAAACATTTACTCTCTGTGTACAGCTCCTGTCACTGCTGTACGCTGATGACATAGTTCTATGTGGTACCGATCCTAGACCTCTACGAACGTCTTTAAACTCACTCTTATTATACTGTCGAAAACGGGAACTAACCGTTAACGTATCTAAAACTAAAGTTGTTGTGTTTGGCAGCGGTACTACAAAGAGAAACTCGCCTCCTTCATTTTCGACAGTAACTTATTAGAAACGGTAGACTTCTGTGATTATTTAGGCATAAAATTCAATAAAAATAGGAAATTTGGACATGCCGTCAAAACTTTAGTCGGAAATGCCACAAAATGAATGTGCTCTCTCCTGAAGAATTCCCGAAATATCAATCTCCCACTCGATTGTACTATTTAAAAATTTGATTATATGGTGTTACCAATCTTACTGTATGGCTTCGAAGTGTGGAGATTTGAATGTTTGAATATGATTGAGAAAGTTCATTTAAAATTCCTTAAATTAGCGGCTGGTTTAAAATTATCTACTCCTTCTTTTATGGTCTATGGCGAATTAAGCAGGACCCCCCTTAATATTAGAGTAGCTAAGAGAATTATAGGTTTTTGGCATAGACATATAGTACGATCTCCACAAAATATCTTTTCGACTCTAATTCATCATTTCATGAAGATGGATGCTGACGTAAATTCCAATAATCACCCTTGGTTATATGATTTAGAATGTTTATTAAGCTCCTGTGGCCTGAACCAACTATATGATATGCCATGTAATTTCAACACCAAGTGGCTAGTCTCGTCTGTGGAAAGAATATTGACCGATCATTTTCTACAATCCTGGAGAAGTTCAATATTGAGGAGCTCAAAGGGTTTCTAATAACAAAATCTGAAAGAAATGCCATTATTTGAAAACTATCCCTATCTACCTGAATCTAAATCTAAACCCGCTCTTAAAATAACCACAATTTACCAGTCGAGACTGGCCGCTGGAATAATGTTCCCAGAGAACAGCGTCTATGTTCACTGTGTAACTCCCCGGCAATAGCTGACGAATTTCATTATATATTTCGATGTAAAGCTTTTGAAAACAGAAGACTTTCACTTATTCTTAGCAGATATTTAACATGGTCAAATGTGTTTTCATTAAAAAGCCCCCGCATCCTGCCTCCTCCTCACCCGTCCCCATCATTACATCTGTCCTCGCTAATCCCCGCATCCTGCCTCCTCCTCACCCATCCCCATCATTCTATCTGTCCTAAAATATCCCCGCATCCTGTCTCCTCCTCACCCGTCCCCATCATTCTATCTGTCCTCACTAATCCCCGCATCCTGCCTCCTCCTCACCTGTCTCCATCATTCCATCTGTCCTCACTAATCCCCGCATCCTGCCTCCTCCTCACCTGTCTCCATCATTCCATCTGTCCTCACTAATCCCCGCATCCTGCCTCCTCCTCACCCGTCCCCATCATTCCATCTGTCCTCACTAATCCCCGCATCCTGCCTCCTCCTCACCTGTCTCCATCATTCCATCTGTCCTCACTACTCCCCGCATCCTGCCTCCTCCTCTCCCGTCCCCATCATTCCATCTGTCCTCACTAATCCCCGCATCCTGCCTCCTCCTCACCCGTCCCCATCATTCCATCTGTCCTCACTAATCCCCGCATCCTGCCTCCTCCTCTCCCGTCCCCATCATTCCATCTGTCCTCACTAATCCCCGCATCCTGCCTCCTCCTCACCTGTCTCTATCATTCCATCTGTCCTCACTAATCCCCGCATCCTGCCTCCTCCTCACCTGTCTCTATCATTCCATCTGTCCTCACTAATCCCCGTACCCTGCCTCCTCCTCACCTGTCTCTATCATTCCATCTGTCCTCGCTAATCCCCGTACCCTGCCTCCTCCTCACCCGTCCCCATCATTCCATCTGTCCTCACTAATCCCCGCATCCTGCCTCCTCCTCACCTGTCTCCATCATTCCATCTGTCCTTACCCCTCCCCACATCCTGCCTCCTCCTCACCTGTCTCCATCATTCCATCTGTCCTCACTAATCCCCGCATCCTGCCTCCTCCTCACCTGTCTCCATCATTCCATCTGTCCTTACCCCTCCCCACATCCTGCCTCCTCCTCACCTGTCTCCATCATTCCATCTGTCCTCACTAATCCCCGCATCCTGCCTCCTCCTCACCTGTCTCCATCATTCCATCTGTCCTTACTCCTCCCCACATCCTGCCTCCTCCTCACCTGTCTCCATCATTCCATCTGTCCTCACTAATCCCCGCATCCTGCCTCCTCCTCTCCCTTCCCCATCATTCCATCTGTCCTCACTAATCCCCGTACCCTGCCTCCTCCTCACCTGTCTCCATCATTCCATCTGTCCTCACTAATCCCCGCATCCTGCCTCCTCCTCACCTGTCTCCATCATTCCATCTGTCCTCACTAATCCCCGCATCCTGCCTCCTCCTCACCTGTCTCCATCATTCCATCTGTCCTCACTAATCCCCGCATCCTGCCTCCTCCTCACCCGTCCCCATCATTCCATCTGTCCTCACTAATCCCCGCATCCTGCCTCCTCCTCTCCCGTCCCCATCATTCCATCTGTCCTCACTAATCCCCGTACCCTGCCTCCTCCTCACCTGTCTCCATCATTCCATCCTGCCTCCTCCTCACCTGTCTCCATCATTTCATCTGTCCTTACCCCTCCCCACATCCTGCCTCCTCCTCACCTGTCTCCATCATTTCATCTGTCCTTACCCCTCCCCACATCCTGCCTCCTCCTCACCTGTCTCCATCATTCCATCTGTCCTCACCCCTCCCCACATCCTGCCTCCTCCTCACCTGTCTCCATCATTCCATCTGTCCTTACCCCTCCCCGTATCCTGCCTCCTCCTCACCTGTCTCCATCATTTCATCTGTCCTTACCCCTCCCCACATCCTGCCTCCTCCTCACCTGTCTCCATCATTTCATCTGTCCTTACCCCTCCCCACATCCTGCCTCCTCCTCACCTGTCTCCATCATTCCATCTGTCCTTACCCCTCCCCACATCCTGCCTCCTCCTCACCTGTCTCCATCATTTCATCTGTCCTTACCCCTCCCCGCATCCTGCCTCCTCCTCACCTGTCTCCATCATTCCATCTGTCCTTACCCCTCCCCACATCCTGCCTCCTCCTCACCTGTCTCCATCATTCCATCTGTCCTTACCCCTCCCCACATCCTGCCTCCTCCTCACCTGTCTCCATCATTCCATCTGTCCTTACCCCTCCCCACATCCTGCCTCCTCCTCACCTGTCTCCATCATTCCATCTGTCCTTACCCCTCCCCACATCCTGCCTCCTCCTCACCTGTCTCTATCATTCCATCTGTCCTTACCCCTCCCCACATCCTGCCTCCTCCTCACCTGTCTCCATCATTCCATCTGTCCTTACCCCTCCCCACATCCTGCCTCCTCCTCACCTGTCTCCATCATTACATCTGTCCTTACCCCTCCCCACATCCTGCCTCCTCCTCACCTGTCTCCATCATTCCATCTGTCCTTACCCCTCCCCACATCCTGCCTCCTCCTCACCTGTCTCCATCATTCCATCTGTCGTTACCCCTCCCCACATCCTGCCTCCTCCTCACCTGTCTCCATCATTCCATCTGTCCTTACCCCTCCCCACATCCTGCCTCCTCCTCACCTGTCTCCATCATTCCATCTGTCCTTACCCCTCCCCACATCCTGCCTTCTCCTCACCTGTCTCCATCATTCCATCTGTCCTTACCCCTCCCCACATCCTGCCTCCTCCTCACCTGTCTCCATCATTCCATCTGTCCTTACCCCTCCCCACATCCTGCCTCCTCCTCACCTGTCTCCATCATTCCATCCTGCCTCCTCCTCACCTGTCTCCATCATTCCATCTGTCCTCACTAATCCCCGCATCCTGCCTCCTCCTCACCTGTCTCCATCATTCCATCCTGCCTCCTCCTCACCTGTCTCCATCATTCCATCTGTCCTCACTAATCCCCGCATCCTGCCTCCTCCTCACCTGTCTCCATCATTCCATCTGTCCTTACCCCTCCCCAACCTATCTTTTACGCGCCCTTGTACACACACACACACACGTGTATATATATATATATATATATATTTTTTGTGTGTGTGTGTATATATATATATTTAAATGAGACCAGCAAACTAAGCTTGTAAGAGGCGACCAACTGGGTTGGTAAGGTCCAGTGAATTTGTTGACAACATACCGTGTACGACTTGCGTGGACCAATGCCCTTCATATACAACCAATTACGTTATTCCTTTCAAATTACTTTTCAGAGGAAATCGTCCAAAACAATACCGAAGACGTGAACACATCAAAAGTGACACAAATGCTGGCGAGTGATGGAGATTCACGCGAAGGATAACAGTGCACAAAACTGCACTTTCCAAAGAAGAACTGGGCCTTTCACGTTAACCCAACACCTGTGCGGCCACCATTACAAGTATATAAGGATTTGACATATGAATATGTCGCTTATGTTTTAATGTTGCATTAATCAGTGTGAAAACATTAAAAGCATCTACTTTTTACTGATATTAGAAGAAGAGAAATGAAATGATGGTGGCTCTACACACTCTGAAATATTGCTTCATACTTATAAGCATTACATTGTCGATGCTGTGTTTGGTTTTGATTCTAAATCAGCCTATTCCATATTCAGAAAGGTACATTTTCAATCATACTGAATTACACAACAGGACTCAGGAAAACACGTCAGCTGAACATCTTAACATCACTTCACCATCCTTCAACAACATCACACTTTCTGATGAAGTCGTCAAGAAGGTGTTTTCAAGATGGCGAACGACCAGACCACGTGACAATATTTTGACAGTGACATTCTATGGTCGCCTTGGAAATAATATGTTTGAATATGCCTCATTGCTTGGCATTGCTGCAAGAACAAGAAAACAGCCCCTTGTTCCAAATTCCAATCCACTCAGTAAACTTTTCAATATATCCTTCATTGGTGACGTCAGCAATAAGTCTTGGACTCATCTAACCGAGAGGCAATATGGCACCTTTGACTGCAAGCTCTTTACACTGCCTGGTGGAAATGTTGAAATATCGCGGTATTTGCAATCATGGAAGTATTTCCACTCGATCAGGTCGTCAATAAGAAAAGAGTTTATCTTCACTCAAAAATATATCGATCTCAGTTCTCAATGTTTTCAGAAACACACTATTCAGTATAAAAACAGAACGGTGATCGGGATTCATGTTCGTCGGACAGACATGGCTTCTGGGGGAACAAGAGGCTATCTGGCCGCACCTTTATCGTATATTCAGAAAGCTATTGCACATATGAAAACAAAGTTTCATAATCCAGTTTTCCTTATAGCTACCGATGACAAGATATGGTGTAGAGCAAATGTAGTGTCCACGGATATCATACTCATGGACAACACAGATCCATTTTTAGACTTTGCGACCTTGACCTTGTGTGACCATATGATAATGACAGTGGGGACATTTGGATGGTGGGCCGCGTGGCTGGCAGGCGGGTATGCTGTTTATTATAAGGATTTTCCCAGATCAGGATCAGAGTTAGCTAGAGGTATAAAAAATGAAGACCATTTTCTGCCACACTGGGTTCCCATTGGTGCTTGAATTTGAAATATTTTGGTGCCATCCGAATTGCTTGAATTGATTCATAGTATTATCAATGCGATATACCAATCCGATAAACTTGTTATCACGCTCTGATAACATGCATATGAGGTCATCTGCCAGGAACTAAACTCATGTCCAAAAGAAACGATGCCAAGTGTTCGAAAGGTTATGGAAGAAAAACAAAACCACACAGAAAATTCATATTGGTATATTTCATTAGAGTAATCTTTTAACATCATGTGTACAAAAATTCGTTTTAATCATATTTTAACGTTTGTGTTGGTGTTGTGTTCCTAACGTGCCGGGGCAACAGTTTTAACAGTAGATCTGCACGTGGATTTCGTGCTACGGCACATGACATCGTTTTAGCAAAGTGTACGTTTTTCACACAAATTGTCAAATTTTCCGGTTTTTTTCCCACCGATCACATTTGGCTTGGTACGTGGGGTATGTTTAAATATGTTTCATATAAAGTAAATCACTTATAACTCAAAATGAATTAAAAATAGTTGGTATCGTTATTTTTGGACATTAGTTTACTTTCAAGCTCCGTACATCGATGCGCTGCCTTCTTTCTCAATATAGTGTCACCTTGCTTCTATAGACAAGCTTGTCGCAATATGAGCAGTTATGTGTTCACTCAAAAACCAAATGTCGCAAAACGAAAATATACTCAAAATACTGACTGTAAGTTTAAAGTCAATAAACGTTCGGTTATGTAATTTCCTAATGCACGGTCTTATTCTGTGATATTGCTGGAAAAATGCTTAAAGCGGCGTAAAATCATACTCACTCACTTATTCTGTGGCATGATTCATCCAAACCTTCAATTTAGAGGTGAGTGAGTGAGTGAGTGAGTTGGGTTTACCTCCGCTTTGAATAGTATTCCAGCTATGTCGCATGACAGCTTTAAGTGAGTAAATAGCCCGATGGTATGGAGGTCTCAAACGTTTCCCATTTTGGTGAAACCCACGAGCAGGGGTACAGCGCAGACCAAAAAACACTTACTTTATATACGAAACACAAACTAACTCGACGATAGTTAAAAATAGGGTATATGCGGTAATAACAAGCACACAGCACAACAACACGTCGGAACATCTCTCAAACCGTTCGGGTTGAAGGAATTTACACTTTCATAAATACATATAACAGGCATGAATGTACTCTGAGTTCCTTTCAAATGTCGTTTGAGTGAGTGAATGAGTGAGTGAGTGAGTAAGGCTTTAAGCCGCTTTTAGCAATATTCCAGCAATATCACGGCGGGGGACACCAGAAATGGGCTCCACACATTGTACCCATGCGGGCAATCGAACCCGGGCCTTCGGCGTGACGAGCGAACCCTTTAACCACTAGGTTACCCCACCGCACCAAATGTCGTTGAAGGACATGCTGGTTGATAAGAGTCGTAAATCTGTTAACATCGATGTCACGCCAAACCGCATGCATTTTGCCTCATACCCTCCGCCGGCAGTTATCTCCCCTGTACAAATCAAAACATATACGGCCAAATAAACAGTCCCTGTCATCTACACTGATGCTAGATCCCGCCAACCAATGCTTTATAAAGTCCTATGAATGTATGTTTAGAGAGCAAATACATGCTTTCAATTGTTTGTCTTGTAATTTGATTTTCCTGGTGAAGATTCGACCAAGATTCAGCTTTATTGATCACGCGATTTCGAAAATTTAGTGTTTTACGCCGCAATCAACATTTTGTCAGTAATATCCCACGTATCCCAATAGGTGATGTGAGGTGAAATGGGGTTTAACGTCGCGTCTAAGATTATTGCACTTATATAGCGACGTGCATGCACGTGTGTGTGTGTGTGGCTGCTTGTACTAGTCCAGACTGATGCCGATTTATAGTGCTAGCTCACTGAGATACCATGCTGCAGTTTAACATGAATACCCCACTGAGACACAGTATACTGACTCCGAGCCGACCAGTCCTTGTTTTAGCCCCTTAATGCCGAGCGCCAGACAGGGTAACAACAAGTACCATCTTTAACGTCTTTTGGTATGACGCGGTCGGGGATCTTCCGCTCTCCGGGCGGACGCTCTACCACTAGACCACGGAGGCGGTCTATCCCAATAGCATGGGACGTGGCTCATAATATCAATGAACGGCTTGTATGTCCCGGAATCATTTATTTACATGCCGCAACCTGTGGAGGTCGTAAGAGGCGACCACAAGCATCGGGTGGTCAGACTCGGTGATTTGGTTGCATGTCAAAGTACCCTGGCGGATGTGGATCGTTACTAGAGATCATGTACATTGTGTAGATCGATACTCATGATGTCGTCACCGGATTGTCTGGTCAAGACTCGATTATTTACATGTCTCCATCATACAGCTGGACTATTACTGAGTGTGGCGTTAAACAACTAAGAAGTGAGTGAGTGAGTCGGGTTTAACGCCGCTTTTAACATTATTCCAGTTATATCACGGCGTGTCAGCTTAATGTGGGAGGAAAGCCCGAAGTGATGCAGGTCTCAGACGTTTACCACTTCGGTGAAACCCACGAGCACGGGTATGGTGCTGACAAACCTAGAAACATAATCGGGGCGAACCGGGATTCGAACCCACAATCTTAGGTTTCTGGCGTGCCCAAGGGACGCAACTCTGTACAGCGAATCGTGGCGCCTTAGACGACTGGGCCACCCGTGCCCCCAAAACAACTAAGAAAGAAACAAAGAAAGTTGTAACAGGTGGTAGTATGAATGCATATCGGACTGTTCTTTTCAACACGCGTTTTGGATTTAAAAACAACACAGGGGCGGTCGGGTAGCCTAGTGGTTAAAGTGTTCGCCTCATCACGCCGAACACCCGGGTTCGATTCCCGACATGGGTACAATGTGTGAAGCCCATTTCTCGTGTCCCCCGCCGTGATATTGGTGGAATATTGCTAAAAGCGGCGTAAAACCATACTCACTCACTCAAAAACTCACTTAAAACAACACAAATACAACCGACACAAATCCGGACTAACAGCCAAAACGTGCATGGATGTGATATAGTCGCCACGAAATCACGAAGTATCGCAATTGTTCATAAACAAAATGGCTGCAGGCGTTTTCATACTTATAAAGAGAAGAAAAGTCATTCCGGCGACAAGGAATGTTACACTCATGACAAAAATATGCTATTGATCTTATCGAGAAATGTCCATTTTGTAACCGATAAATGTTATCAAGTTTTGATCACATTGTTGCAATCCGGGTAAGGATAGGTGGTCGGGTGACTGCAAGCGGCTATATTTAGCAGCGGGCGCAACGTACGTACTTTAAAAGCACGAACTGAAAGAAAAACCGTGCACGGGTAGTATTTAAAGCTCTATTTACCTCGTTCGAGAAGCACACACTGCTAAATATAACCGCTCGCAGTCACGCTATGTCTTATACTTGTCTCGTAATTTATTGATTTTTTTACTACAATTATATTTTTCTTCTATTTATCTTATAGCTGTAGAAAAGATTATAATGTACAATAAAATTACAGTTATCAACTTCCGGAAACTACGCTGTTTCGCAACAGTTTCTAGAAGGCTGTCTGTACCTATTTAAGTGCGAGGCAAGAGCGACTTGAGGCCTTCCTTCTCCGACCTGACTTGCAATTCTACATGCCGAGTGAGATCGTGATACCTATCGGAAAACACAAATTTGTCTGCCTGCTTTTCACAGTTTTCTTGACTCAAGACCGGAGGACGTACCTCATTAATGCTGTTTTACCATGACAATACTTGAGTGCATTTCCTTTTTTGGGACTGTTATTTAATTGCTACTGGACACCTGTGAAGATCCGGGTTAAAATAGTTCTTCATGCTTATCGTGGTCATGCTCGCTGACTTGGTTGATGCGTGTCATCCTATCCCAATTGCGTGGTTCGATGCTCATGGTATCAGTCACTGGATTGTCTGGCCCAGACCGCCGCCATACAGCTGGAATGTTTCTGAGTGTGGCCTGTCAGCTGTGTCCGTTACAAGCCGAGGAAACTGTAGCTGGAATGTTTCTGAGTGTGGCCTGTCATCTGTGTCCGTTACAAGCCGAGGAAACTGTAGCTGGAATGTTTCTGAGTGTGGCCTGTCAGCTGTGTCCGTTACAAGCCGAGGAAACTGTAGCTGGAATGTTTCTGAGTGTGGCCTGTCAGCTGTGTCCGTTACAAGCCGAGGAAACTGTAGCTGGAATGTTTCTGAGTGTGGCCTGTCAGCTGTGTCCGTTACAAGCCGAGGAAACTGTAGCTGGAATGTTTCTGAGTGTGGCCTGTCAGCTGTGTCCGTTACAAGCCGAGGAAACTGTAGCTGGAATGTTTCTGAGTGTGGCCTGTCAGCTGTGTCCGTTACAAGCCGAGGAAACTGTAGCTGGAATGTTTCTGAGTGTGGCCTGTCAGCTGTGTCCGTTTCAAGCCGAGGAAACTGTAGCTGGAATGTTTCTGAGTGTGGCCTGTCAGCTGTGTCCGTTACAAGCCGAGGAAACTGTAGCTGGAATGTTTCTGAGTGTGGCCTGTCAGCTGTGTCCGTTACAAGCCGAGGAAACTGTAGCTGGAATATTTCTGAGTGTGGCCTGTCAGCTGTGTCCGACTGTGTAACCTGACATTTCAGAATAGAAACTGAGGAAGAGGGGTTGAAAACCTTTTTAATACAAGATATGTTTGATCTATTCTGTAATTATTTTAATTCAAAACGAGGGGAGTCATTTGGGCCCAGTAGGGGAGTTAGCTGAGCCTAGAGCGAGTATTTTGAGCCTGGCAAGGGGAGTCATGTGAGCCTATGCCCATATGACTCTAGAGACTTTTGAGCCTAGGCCCATATGACTCTAGAGACTTTTGAGCCTATGCCCATATGACTCGAGAGACTTTTGAGCCTAGGCCCATATGACTGTAGAGACTTTTGAGCCTAGGCCCATATGACTGTAGAGACTTTTGAGCCTAGGCCGATATGACTCTAGGGACTTTTGAGCCTAGGCCCATATGACTGTAGAGACTTTTGAACCTAGGCCCATATGACTCTAGAGACTTTTGAGCCTAGGCCCATATGACTCTAGAGACTTTTGAGCCTAGGCGGATATGACTCTAGAGACTTTTGAGCCTAGGCGGATATGACTCTAGGGACTTTTGAGCCTAGGCCCATATGACTCTAGAGACTTTTGAGCCTAGGCCCATATGACTCTAGAGACTGTTGAGCCTATGCCCACATGACTCTAGAGACTTTTGAGCCTATGCCCATATGACTCTAGAGACTTTTGAGCCTATGCCCACATGACTCTAGAGACTTTTGAGCCTATGCCCACATGACTCTAGAGACTTTTGAGCCTATGCCCCCATGACTCTAGAGACTTTTGAGCCTATGCCCACATGACATGGGTGTCGTTTGCGCCGACTACACCGGGGTGGAGGCGCGTGAAATCATTAAACTAACTTGTCATGATAACAAACAGTCCTTGGTGAGTCACAACACTGGCTCGTCGGCCGATCAGAAAAATATGCCATTCTTCGATTCTGCAGTGTTCAAATTCGACAGCGAGTCAAGTATCCTCCACTATCACTTCAAATTTCAACCTTGCACAAAATGTAAAAACTGGCAGGTCCGCCTCTTTCCAAATTTCAAACTGTCAACAACTGCTTCCAAGAAAATAAGTAGTTCAGGCCATTCCATGTAGTGTTGCTAGGGGGTCAAGTACTGAAGCAAATGAAAAACGTCCCGTTTGTCACACACCTTAACACAACGTAGGTCATGGCTGAAGGCACTGACTGGTCTACCCTGTGTTACCTAAGTATTAGAATGGAGTGATCCAAGAAAACTTGAAAAGTAACCTTGTACTTGTTTTACTTTATGTACTTGGGTTTACATAACCAAGCTGTTACTTATTTACATCGTAAAAAAATGTTGCATTGATCAAATAGTTGTTTGTTGTCTTTTGACGAACAGTTCTTTTACGTTACAATGTTAAAAAGCACACAACGATAGACACCTACCACCCCTTTCACAGACGAGGTCATTCGCCTCTTGTGCCATGCAGGATTACCAATATCTTCCGCGGAACGAAGGAGTTCGACTTTGAATCGTTCATGGTAGAATGAAGATAAACGTACACTAAACTACGGTTATAACGAACTCAAAGGGACTACTAATTTTAGTTCGTTATAACCGTGGTTCGTTATAAGTACATATGCATGACTACAGCAAGTAGTCGGGACCAAAAAGTAAGTTCGTTAAATCCGTCAGTTCGTTATAAGCGTGTTCGTTATAACCGGTGTTTACTGTATTGCGTTTTTAAAATTAGCGTTGGTGTAGCTGATACAAAAACAAAGCTAAATCCTGTATGTAAATATAATAAATGCAATAAGTTATTTGAATGTATTGCTGTATTAATGCTGTCCTATAGGCGTGTTAGAAACCTTTGATCGTGGGTTCGAATCCCGGTTCAACCTTGGCATGTTTGTGGGTTTGTCTGTACCTTCCATTCACCCATGTAATATGATGCGGCCAGGGGACCGAACCACTAACCTTCCACTTACATGTACGCTCTATCCACAGGACCACGGAGGCGGTCACGCCCCAAGTATTTTTCTAGGTTTGTCAGCACCATACCCGTGCTCGTGAGTTTCACCCAAGTGGTAAAATTCTAAGACCTGGTTCGACAGTAGCGTTGTGGGCCTGCTGAATTATTTTCACGCTTCTTACCCCTGCCTGCTGGATTAATTTTCAGTCGGTGCCTCATTAAACAAGCGCCAATTGAAGAAATATTTGGCACATTTATTCATGATAGAAAACTACACATATACTATATAAGACCTGCATCACTTCGTGCTTTCCTCCAATTTCAAGCTGCGCGTCGTGATAAAACTAGAAAACTGTTAAAAGTGACTTTGAACCTAACTCACTCACTATTTCGGAATACCCTCAACATGTATATACAGTGGTGCATATTTTAGGCTCATGTTCAACATGACTATGTCGTGTATTATGCTGAGTCATCAATACAGAAGTCGCACACGACCGGAGTCTGAACCGGATGTACACACGCTACACACGACGTCACATCTACAAATAGATATGGATCACATAACAGAAGAACACCAACGTTTATACAGACCAGAAGATCACTGACGTTTAGACATAACAGAAGATCACAAACGTCTAGAGAGAACGGAAGATCACTGACGTTTAGACAGAACAGATCACTGACGTTTAGACAGAACAGAACATCACTGACCTTAAGACTGAAAAGAACATCACTAACGTTCAGACAGAACAGAACATCACTAACGTTCAGACAGAACATAAGGTCACTAACGTTCAGACAGAACAGAACATCACTAACGTTCAGACAGAACAGGAGGTCACTGACGTTCAGACAGAACAGAACATCACTAACGTTCAGACAGAACAGAACATCACTAACGTTCAGACAGAACAGGAGGTCACTGACGTTCAGACAGAACAGAAGATCACTAACGTTCAGACAGAACAGAACATCACTAACGTTCAGACAGAACAGAACATCACTAACGTTCAGACAGAACAGGAGGTCACTGACGTTTAGAGAGAACAGAACATCACTAACGTTCAGACAGAACAGCAAGTTACTGACGTATACACAGAACAGAAGATCACGAACGATAAGACGGAACAGAACATCACTAACGTTCAGACAGAACAGAATATCACTAACGTTCAGACATGATAGAAGATCTCTGACGTTTAGAGAGAACATGCAGACGGTTATAAACATTTTGACCAAATAGAAGATCACTGACGTTTAGACAGAACAAAAGATCACTGACCTTCAGACTGAAAAGAACATCACTAACGTTCAGACAGAACAGGAGGTCACTGACGTTTAGAGAGAACAGAACATCACTAACGTTCAGACAGAACAGCAAGTCACTGACGTATACACAGAACAGAAGATCACGAACGATAAGACGGAACAGAACATCACTAACGTTCAGACAGAACAGAATATCACTAACGTTCAGACATGATAGAAGATCTCTGACGTTTAGAGAGAACATGCAGACGGTTATAAACATTTTGACCAAATAGAAGATCACTGACGTTTAGACAGAACAGAAGGTCACAGACGGTTATAAACGTTTGGACCAAATAGAAGATCACTGCCGTTTAGACAGAACAGAAGATGTCTGACGTTTTGACAAACGGTAGGTCACTGACATGCCCGCAGAAGATCATTAGGTTTACTGTGGACAGTGTATCGCTGACGATCTTACAGTTGTTCTGTGGGTATATCCAGGTAGGCGAATGTTTGTCTTAAGTTGGACTGTTCAACTTGTAGAAGGTGATGGTGACGAGTCACCCTTTTACCACTGCCATGAATAACGTGTTCACTGATACAGGCATTTTATGTAAACAGATACGTCTTGAAGAAACTTTCCTCAGGGGTTAAATAATTTTGTGCGTGTCCTAAAGATTTTGTGTAGATTCTTTCAGAGAAAAGACTGTATGTCTTGAATGAGTAAGTACGCCGCTTTTAGCAATATTCCAGCAATATCACGGCGGGGGACACCAGAAATGGGCTTCTCACATTGCACCCATGTGGGGAATCGAAGCCAGGCCTTCGCCATGACTAGCGAACACATTAACCACTAGACTACCCAACCGTCCCCGTATGTCTTGCATACCTGACTGAAACCCATATATAATCTCCAAGATGCATCATTACTATTTGATAGTGATTCATAAACACATGTTCATGATATAGTCGGAATTGTACAATCGACTCTGCTTTATGCAGATATTTCTATTAGATATGAAAGGGTTTTGTCGCTTCATTTATGCTTTCATCCCACTGTCAGCTTTCTATGTTTCACAGGACAAAACCATACATGTATATCTATGGAACACTGTATGGGTCATTCTCAATCTCTGGCGATTTTCGCGACCTCGACCTTTGGAAACCAGGTAAAAATGAAAAAGATACGAGAATGCGAGAAAATCTCGTGTTTTCACATTATTGCACATTAAACTCATTCTCAAAGGTGGCGAGAATGTCCCTTACAGTACTCCATATAACTCTGATGACGACGTCCCATGGTGATGAATGCTTACATGTAGCTGTAGTCAACGATTTCATGTCAGGTGAGGTTAGGAAGTAGTAATGACATACTGTGGGCTGATTGAATAAATAAAGAATAACGGTCGCCTGACCCCACTTATAGTATGCTGGTAGAGACAGGACTAGGTTACAGTGTGCTGGTAGAGATTTAACTAGGTTACAGTGTGCTGGGAGAGACAGGACTAGGTTACAGTATGCTGGTAGAGACGGGACTAGGTTACAGTGTGCTGGTAGAGACGGGACTAGGTTACAGTGTGCTGGTAGAGACGAGACTAAGTTACAGTGTGGTGATAGAGACAGGACTAGGTTACAGTGAGGTGGTAGGGCGGGACTTTGTTACAGTGTGCTGATAGAGACAGGACTAGGTTACAGTGTGCTGGTAGAGACGGGACTAGGTTACAGTGTGCTGGTAGAGACGGGACTAGGTTACAGTGTGCTGGTAGAGACGGGACTAGGTTACAGTGTGGTGACAGAGACAGGACTAGGTTACAGTGAGGTGGTAGGGCGGGACTTTGTTACAGTGTGCTGATAGAGACAGGACTAGTATACAGTGTGTTGATAGAGACAGGACTAGGTTACAGTGTGCTGATAGAGACAGGACTAGTATACAGTGTGCTGGTAGAGACAGGACTAGTATACAGTGTGCTGATAGATACAGGACTAGTATACAGTGTGCTGGTAGAGACAGGACTAGTATACAGTGTGCTGGTAGAGACAGGACTAGTATACAGTGTGCTGATAGAGACAGGACTAGTATACAGTGTGCTGATAGAGACATGACTGGTTTACAGTGTGCTGATAGAGACAGGACTAGTATACAGTGTACTGATAGAGACAGGACTAGTATACAGTGTGCTGGTAGAGACGGGACTAGGTTACAGTGTGCTGGTAGAGACAGGACTAGGTTACAGTGTGCTGATAGAGACAGGACTAGTTTACAGTGTGCTGATAGAGACGGGACTAGGTTACAATGTGCTGATAGAGACAGGACTAGGTTACAGTGTGCTGATAGAGACAGGACTAGGTTACAGTATGCTGGTAGAGACGGGACTAGGTTACAGTGTGCTGATAGAGACGGGACTAGGTTACAGTGTGCTGGTAGAGACGGGACTAGGTTACAGTGTACTGGTAGAGACGGGACTAGGTTACAGTGTGGTGGTAGAGGCGGGACTAGGTTACAGTGTGGTGATAGAGACAGGACTAGGTTACAGTGAGGTGGTAGGGCGGGACTTTGTTACAGTGTGCTGATAGAGACAGGACTAGTATACAGTGTGCTGATAGAGACAGGACTAGTATACAATGTACTGATAGAGACAGGACTAGTATACAGTGTGCTGGTAGAGACAGGACTAGTATACAGTGTGCTGATAGAGACAGGACTAGTATACAGTGTGCTGATAGAGACAGGACTAGTATACAGTGTGCTGGTAGAGACGGGACTAGGTTACAGTGTGCTGGTAGAGACAGGACTAGGTTACAGTGTGCTGATAGAGACAGGACTAGTTTACAGTGTGCTGAAAGAGACGGGACTAGGTTACAATGTGCTGATAGAGACAGGGCTAGGTTACAGTGTGCTGATAGAGACATGACTAGGTTACAGTATGCTGGTAGAGACGGGACTAGGTTACAGTGTGCTGGTAGAGACAGGACTAGGTTACAGAGTGCTGCTAGAGACGGGACTAGGTTACAGTGTGCTGGTAGAGACGGGACTAGGTTACAGTGTGCTGGTAGAGACGGGACTAGGTTACAGTGTGTTGTTAGAGACGTGACTAGGTTGCAGTATGCTGGTAGATACGTGTCTTGGTTACAGTGTACCAGTAGAGACCGGACAAGGTTGCAGTATGCTGGTAGAGACGGGATTAGCTTATAATTTGCTGGTAGAGACAGGACTAGTTTATAAATTGCTGGTAGAGATGTAACTAGGTAACATTGTGTTGGTAGAGAGAGGACTAGTTGATAAATTGCTGGTAGAGATGTGTATAGGTTTCAGTGTGCTGGTAGTGACGGGTCTAATTAAGTAACAGTGTGCTGGTAGAGACTGAACTAGGTTACAGTGTACTGGTAGAGACTGAACTAGGTTACAGTGTACTGGTAGAGACGGGACTAGGATACAGTGTACTGGTAGAGACGTGACTTGGTTTCAGTATGCTGGTAGTGACGGGTCTAATTAAGTAACAGTGTGCTGGTAGAGACGGGACTAGGTTATAGGTGCCTGAGACGGCTTCAGTGAAGTCATATTCAATATATGGACATTACCAAACATTGTTGAACACCTGTGTGTTGGTATAAAACGTTATCAGTGCATCAGTTATGCAGTGAAGTATTGGGTTACGTGTTGATAGCGTTATCTCGGTTTTGTTCCACATCGGTACAAATTGTGATACTGTGTTATTGCAGGAATATTGCTAAAAGCTGACGTTAGGACCCACACATGCAAACGAATTTGCATATTCCACATCTGATGCTTTTAGTTTATGCGTAATTTGTATTTACCTTCAACTTGTGTTGTGCGCAGGAACGGCAGAGTGCAGGCAGCAGGCCATCATGTCGGATGTAGAAGACAAGAACCTGGCGTCCGAGGATGCAGCGCCAGACGTTCACGAGGATGGTGAAAAATCGGAGACAGCGATGCGCTACACCCTCACAAAACGACCTCCGGTTCTATTCACCCTGGGTGCAGCTTTACAGGTAAGACAAATATGTAGACATACTTAAAAAAGGCTTAGAACATTTAATACACGTGCATCCGTTGATCTACGTAACCAAATCTTGTGTCGCCGTAACGTCGAATCCTAAAAATCGAACTGATCATTATAAAGTTTTTCGTATTTGCTTGCATGCTACATTCGATTCCGGTTCCGCATTTTAAAAATTGCTTTCTATTTCAAAGTTGTTTTTATGTAACCCGTACCAACAATGCTCTTTAATGAAAACAGGCGGTGTTATACCCACTTTCTGAACTTACCGAAAACAGTAAATTGTTTAAATTATAGAAAGGTGGTGGCAGGTGTGTGTTTGTTTGAACCTGACACACTGCCCTGGGATAAACTGGGCGGCAAAAGAAAGTATAGGTCGAGTTCCATGAACGATAAAAAAATAACAAGAAGAGGTTTTGTTGTGAATTATTATATAATCTAGGGAGGGGTTACAGATGATTGATCAACCACAGTTTGAATGAAATTGAGCAATCACAGGTAATGTAAGCTCAAGGTAAACAATGGTGGGGTAAGAAATTTCATTTTCAAAAGTTGTCTGAAATGTCACCAAAATATTGTCAGACACACTACAAGTTCATTCTCGACACAGTTGCCTTCAATAGCGTGTATGACGTCCGGTTGCCTCAATGCATGCTGTGATGACGTCAGTCTTCTGATGATGTGGACTGGAATTGGTTGCCACTCGTCTCTCAGGGCCTGCTGCAATTCTTGTCTGTTGACGGGAGGCTGATGGCGTGCTCTAATCTGTCTGTCAAGTTGGTTCCACAGATGTTCAATAGGATTCATATCGGATGAGTGGGCAGGCCAGGGCAAAACGTCAACGTTCTGCTGGTTTAGAAAGTTCCGAGTCAATCTTGCAGTATGGGGCCTGGCATTGTCCACTGCTGTTGGTTTTATAAGACACAACTGGCTGCAACCCATGGTCTCTGTATTGCACAGCGTTCAGATTTCCCTGTATAATCACCAAATCAGTCTTCTGATCTCCACAAATACCGCCCAACACCATGACACCTCCAGTCTCAGGCGTCGATGTTGAGCAGTCAGTACCATTCCTCGGAAAGGACGATACGCTCCGATATCAGCAGCACGAAGTCGTCGTAGTACTGTACGTTGGCTAATGGGATGTCCCAACGCTGTTGCTGCCGTCGCCGTCGCCGTCGCCGTCGCCGTCGCCGTTACGAATTTGTTTCGCAGGTGAATGAGCCGTATCTGACCGTCTTCCAGTGGTGTTGTCACTCGGGGTCGTCCGGTTCTAGGCCTGCCCTGTGTCCTCCCTGTCTGCCTGTACCCTGAATCACCCTGGCTACTGTCAATGGTGTACAACCAAACCTTCTGCCATTTCGACCATACCGATGGCTCTCTCTCTCTGCTCCTGTGACAGTCGTGGCATTTCTTTTGTGTGCTTTCATCACGTGTGCAGACGAACGCATATATATCGGGTGAGGTGTTTTTTGGTACCTGTTCCTGGGCAGTCATATTCTCACTACCCACTTTCCACTAGTTATCGCTGTTTTTAGGAAAATTACAAATTGCCAACCTATACTTTCTTTTGTCGCTTAGTTTAGATAAGTTTTGTAATCTTAGCGCATTTCCTCTTATTTCAAGGTACAATTTTGATATTTGCATTCGGTATACAGAAAGCTACTGGTAAATTATTAATATCCTCAACATACATATTTGACCAGAGTGGAACTACTCGTTACTGACATTGCCTTATACACTCTTAAAAAAAGATATATGTTATTGGAAAATGTTGGTGATATTCGACAAACGGTGCTTCAAATGCAGCCATTGTCGATTTGCAATGTCTTAAACGTATTGTTTTCACACTTGTTCAACATTGTCATGGAGGAAAACAATAAAGCAAAATGCACGTGCAAATTATTGCATTCGTAACTCGAATTAGTGGCTATAAAAAGGCAAGCATAAGCCAATAATTTGTCATTCAATTATCAACATTTTTCAAGTTCGAAAATGCCGAGGCTCAGCGCTGCCGATCGGAACATCGCCAAAGGACGTATCCAAAGAGGGGAATCGCAGTCTTCTGTTGCACGCCACTTCAACGTCCACCACAGCACCATTTGCCGCCTTTGTGACCGATACACACAGTTCAATTCCACTGCAGGCCGTCCGAGAACCGGCCGACCAAGAGTTACCACCCCTGCACAGGATCGCTATATTCGGCTGTTCCACCTAGGTCATCGCAATGCAACAGCTACTGAGACTGCAGGACACATCCCTGGTTAGGCGGTCCACACTTCGAGTAAATTCTCAATTCATGTATTTCCCATCGACGGAATGACAAACAGAGCATGGAGTATGGGGCACTGACCAATGCAGGCTCGTTTCAGTCCCCTCTATGACAAACATGATACCTAGGGCCTCCGCATCATAGAAGGGTTACAGTATAAGGTGTCCTACACATCCCAGAGGGTTACAGCATAAGGTGTTCTACACATCCCAGAGGGTTACAGTATAAGGTGTTCTCCATATCCCAGAGTGTTACAGTATAAGGTGTTCTACACATCCCAGAGGGTTACAGTATAAGGTGTTCTCCACATCCCAGAGGGTTACAGTATAAGGTGTTCTCCACATCCAAGAGGGCTGCAGTATAAGGTGTTCTCCACATCCCAGAGGGTTACAGCATAAGGTGTTCTACACATCCCCGAGTGTTACAGTATAAGGTGTTCTTCACATCCCAGAGTGTTACAGTATAAGGTGTTCTACACATCCCAGAGGGTTACAGTATAAGGTGTTCTCCACATCCCAGAGGGTTACAGTATAAGGTGTTCTCCACATCCAAGAGGGCTGCAGTATAAGGTGTTCTCCACATCCCAGAGGGTTACAGTATAAGGTGTCCTACACATCCAAGAGGGTTACAGTATAAGGTGTTCTCCACATCCCAGAGGGTTACAGTATAAGGTGTTCTCCACATCCCAGAGTGTTTCAGTATAAGGTGTTCTACACATCCCAGAGGGTTACAGTATAAGGTGTTCTCCACATCCCAGAGGGCTGCAGTATAAGGTGTTCTCCACATCCCAGAGGGTTACAGTATAGGGTGTTCTCCACACCCCAGAGGGTTACAGTATAAGGTGTTCTCCACACCCCAGAAGGGTTACAGTATAAGGTGTTCTCCACATCCCAGAGGGTTACAGTATAAGGTGTTCTCCACATCCCAGAGGGTAACAGTATAAGGTGTTCTCCACACCCCAGAGGGCTACAATATAAGGTGTTCTCCACATCCCAGAGGGTTACAGTATAAGGTGTTCTCCACACCCCAGAAGGGTTACAGTATAAGGTGTTCTCCACACCCCAGAAGGGTTACAGTATAAGGTGTTCTCCACATCCCAGAGGGTTAGAGTATAAGGTGTTCCCCATACCCCAGAGGGTTAGAGTATAAGGTGTTCTCCACACCCCAGAAGGGTTACAGTATAAGGTGTTCTCCACACCCCAGAGGGCTACAGTATAAGGTGTTCTCCACATCCCAGAGGGCTACAGTATAAGGTGTTCTACACATCCCAGAGGGCTACAGTATAAGGTGTTCTCCACATCCCGGAGGGCTTCAGTATAAGGTGTTCTCCACATCCCAGAGGGCTACAGTATAAGGTGTTCTCCACATCCCAGAGGGTTACAGTATAAGGTGTTCTCCACACCCCAGAAGGGTTACAGTATAAGGTGTTCTCCACACCCCAGAGGGCTACAGTATAAGGTGTTCTCCACACCCCAGAAGGGTTAAAGTATAAGGTGCTCACTGGTCTCGAGGGGGTATGGGTTGATGTTACCTTTGTTAGTTTATGTACCCCCAAGGCTAGAGGGTACACCAAATAGGTTTTGGCAATTCGAGCGGGGAACATTCGAAATGCACCTTAAATGTAAACGGGGTACGACATTCATGTGTAAGGTAAGATAACTGTTATGTATTTCAGAGTTTGGAATAGATTAAGTAAAGATTTTTGCTTGACAATGTAAAACATTCTGACACTTTTATCGACTGTTCTGTCAAATTCGACAAACGAATAAAAAGAATATGAAGTCAGGAAGTTCCAGAAGTACCCCGACACCAAACGACTGTAATTTGCAATGAAAGTGAAAGTGTTTTGTTTGTTTGTTTGTTTGTTTGTTTGACGCCGCATTCCAGCTATATGACGGCGGTCTTATAACTAATCGAGTCTAGACCAGACTATCGACTGATTGACATCATGAGCATCGATATACGCAATTTGGATACGATGACATGCATCAACCAAGGCAGCGATCCCTCGTCCGACAAGCAGGAAAGTGAAAGTGAAAGTGAAAGTGAAAGTGAAAGTGGTGGAAGGGATGAGTCACCAGCTGTTGTAACCAGCCACATGAAAGATGTTGTGTGTCTTTCAGCAGATCGATGGTAGCTCAGAACACAGAAAACGTAGAGAATCAATACTATCTATTTTGGAGTTACAGTACTGTATTACCGATTGGCTGTAACGGTAAAGAATTACAAGTAAGGAATAACATAATTTGTATACACTCTTCAAAAAAGGAAACGCACAGGGAGATTTTTAGTAAATCGATTGACACCTCATAAAGTCGATATATTTGATTTAATATCATAGATACGGATATGAAATGTTGGGGCTTGATAGTCACATGTTGTCGTTGTACAAAGGCATTAAACTGTTCATTGTCATGTCACGGCTCTGCATCTCCTCGGCACTGACTGGATAAGTGTACGAATTCTGTCCTGCGGAGTTCTGCGGAATTCTGCTTGTAACGCGTTGACCAGTTGCGGTTGTGTCTGCGACGTGTTCTGACGCTGACGTACACGTCGATCGATCCCAGAGGTGTTCGATTTGGTTGTGATCTGGAGAGCTCGGCGACCAGGTTAAGTCGTTGATGTTGGCATCATGAAGGTAGTCTACCGTGACACGAGCTGTGTGCTTTTGAGCGTTGTCCTGTTGAAACAGCTCCCTCTGGCGGTCAATGATTCGAATAGGGTGAGGTTGAAGAATTTGATTCATGTAACGATTTGCTATTAAATTTCCCTAAACCACAACCAAGTCAGATCTCCTGGTGTAGGATATGGCGGTCACCCACACCATGACACTACCACCACCGAATTTGTCCAATTCACGTACACAATGTAGGGCAAAACGCTCATTTCGACGACGATAATCACGTTGTCTTCCGTCTCGCCGGTGAAGATGAAATCGTGATTCATCGCTTAACCACACTCGTCTCCAGTTTCTCAAATTCTAAGGCTCTAAGGTATGACACTAACGCAAGCGTCGCTGTCGATGGATCTGTTGCAAAACAGGGACGATAACTGGTCTTCTGGGTCGGATTCCAGTCTCGCGAAGATGGTTCCTGACAGTCTGGTCCGATATCCTCCTCAAACCACTGCGTGGTCTAGTGGATATAGAGCGTATATCCGAAGAGCGGAAGTCCTTGTTTTAGCCCCTAATACCGAGCGCCAGGCAGGGTAACGACAAGTAACATCTTTTAACGTCTTTTGGTATTACGATGCCGGGGATCGAACCCCGTATCTTCCGCTCTCCGGGCGGACGCTCTACCACTAGACCACGGAGGTCGGTCACATGATTAGGACACGGGGGAGAATAGGACACAGTGAAGTATATTGTTTCGTTTGATTAAAGATGCAAATGCGTTCACTATTTTCTATTCACAGCACACTTTCATCTGCGTTCCTTATTTTCTGATTGGGTGTTTCCTGACCGCTGATATAGTGGGCGCAGATCATGGCAGTCTTATTAGAACCCAACTCTTTTCTACCATAATATTTACATCAGGCGCCTGTACCCTGCTTCAGACAGCACTCGGTACCAGGTAAGTAGTAGCATGTATTTACTTTCACCCTTTGTCGTGTTTCGGGGGGAGAGAAGGGTTGGGGGATCTGTGGTTTCGGCTATCGTATCTAAGCTTAACGTAACAATTGGTTTAACGCATATGGTCCCCGACAAACACGAGGGCTGGTACAAAAGTTCCAAGCCTAACAAACAAAACCAACTATTGTGAACTTGTGTTTAATTTTATTTTTCAACATAATCTCTCTGCTTTTCAATACACCTCTCATATCGATAGTGAAGCTTTTAAATTCCAGTCACTCCATACACCGCACACCACACACACCACACCACTCAACACACAGCACAGCACCCACCAGACAACCAAACACAACCCAAACCACACCACACTACACTCCACACTCCGCACACCACACACAGCACACCACCCAAGACATAACACAACACCCACCATACAACCAAACACCACCGACACCACACCACACCACACTACACTCCACACTCCGCACACCACACACACCACACCACCCGAGACACAACACAACACCCATCACATAACCAAACACCATCGACAATTCACCACACAACACCACACCACGCCACACTACACTCCACACTCCACACTCCACACTCCACACACCACACACAGCACACCACTTAACACACAACACAACACCCACAAGACAACCAAACACAACCCACACCACACCACACTACACTCCACACTCCACACTCCGCACACACACCACACCACACCACACCACACCACACCACACCACACCACACCACACCACACCACACCACACCACACCACACCACACCACACCACACCACACCACACCACACCACTCCACACTACCCTCTACACTCCACACTCCACACTCAACATTCCACACTCCGCACACCACACTACCCTCTACACTCCACACTCCACACTCAACATTCCACACTCCGCACACCACACTACCCTCTACACTCCACACTCCACACTCCAAATTCCACACTCCGCACACCACACACAGCACACCACTTAACACACAACACAACACTTACCAGACAACCAAACACAACCGACACCACACCACACCACACTACACTCCACACTCCGCACTCCACACTCCACACTCCACACTCCACACTCTACACTCCACGTTCCGCACACCACACACAGCACACCACTCAACACGAACTACAAACAACACACCACATCACACCACACCACACTCCAAACACCAGACACACCTCACACCACACACCACACATCACACAACAGCCACCACCTTACACAACACACAACACACATTACACGCTGCACAGCACACACTCCACACTCCACACACCACACTGCACGCACTCCATACACAACAGTCTACATACCACACACTGTACACACAACACACCATACACCACATACCACAGACTTAACATGCCACGTACCACACACTACACCCACCCACCGTAAACCACAAACTACACAGCCCACACTGCACACAACACATTACACACCATACACTGCACACCATCCACTACACACTTGAAGCACCACACACCACACGCCGCACACCACACGCCCAACACTGCACACACCTCACACTCCACACCTCACACCAAATATCACACCCACCACCCACCACACCCACCACCCACTGAACACTCCACACCTCATATTAAAACATCACCCACAACACACAACCCATCACCCACAACACACCACGCACACTGCACACTCCAAACACCGCACACCACACACAGCAAACCACTCAACACACAACACAACACCTACCAAACACGAAACACCACCCACACCACACACTCCACACCACACACTCCACACCACACACCACACACAAAACACCACGTATTACACACCACCCACCACACACTCCACACACCAAACACCACACACTGCACACTGCACACACCACACACTCCTCACCACACACAAAACACAAAACACCACATATTACACACCTCCCACCACACACTCGACACACCAAACACCACACACTGCACAATGCACACACCACACCACACAGCACACACTTCACACTACACACCATACACAAGACACTGCACACCACATACCACACAGTGCACACCTCACACCAACCACCACAAACACTGCAAACTACACACAACACACACCACATACCACACACTACAGACTCTACACCATGCACCAAACACTCGACACACCACATACCGCACACCACAAACAGAACACAGCACACAGAACACAGCACACAGCACACACCACAAACCACACACTTGACACACCAAACTACACACACTGCCCACACTGCACACCACACACCGCACACCACAAACAGAACACAGCACACAGCACACACCACAAACCACACACTTGACACACCAAACTACACACACTGCCCACACTGCACACCACACACTGCACACTACACAATGTACACTACAGCAGCCACACTCCACACACTACAAACCCCATGCTCCACACACAAGAAATTCCATACTCCACACACCACATACCACCAGTGCCGTAGCCAGCCGGCTCACACAACCTACCACACACAACACACAACACACTACACACTACACATTCCACACACCACGCACTCCATACCACAAATCCGTTACCACACTCCCCGCACTCCACACGCTAGACACTACACCAACCACCCACCACACCCCCGATACCACACACACTAGACATTTCACACTCTACACACCACACACTACACACTACACACCATACACCATACACCACGCACTACACACTACACACTACACACACTACATGCTACACACGACACACTCACACACTCACAAACCACATACCACACACTACACACCAAACACTACACACCACACACCACTCACCACGCACTACACACTACACATGACACACTCACACACTACACATACCACACACCACACACTTCACACACCACACACAACACACTATACATCACACACTACATGCCACACAAACGATAATACACTCCACAATCCACATTCCAGACACCACACATTACCCGATATCACACGCCACACAACCACACACCAAAGAGCACACAACACACAACACACAACCTTAAACCACACACTACACATCTAACACTACATACCACATATTACACACCACCACCCACACCACCCACTCCACACTCAAAAAAGCACACACTACACACCACACACACTACACCTCACTTACTACAGACTACACACCACACAACCAGTCACCACCAACCATCCAGCAGACACTACACACCACCCAAATCCCACCACACCACACTCCATACACAACACACTCAACCACCACCACACATCACACACCACACACTACACGCAACACACTAAACATACTTCACGTCACTCACTCCAGATTACACACCACACAACCAGACACAACCCACCATCCAGCAGACACTACACAGCACCCACAACCCACCACACCACACTCCATACACAACACACTCCACCACCACACATCACACACCACACACTACACAAAACACACTAAACATACTTCACGTAACTCACTCCAGACTACACACCACACAACCAGACACTACCCACCACCAACAAGACACTACACACCACCCACAACCCACCACACCACACTCCATACACAACACACTAGACACTACGCAATTTGCACTACGCACTACACACTAGACACTACACACAACACACTACGCACTACGCACTAGACAATATACGCTATGCACTACACACTACGCACTACACACTACACACTACACACTACACACTACACACTACGTACTGGACACTACACACTAGATACTACACACTACGCACTACGCACTACGCACTACACACTACACACTACGCACTACGCTCTACGCACTACACACTACACACTACACACTACACACCACACACTACGCACTACACACTACGCACTACGCACTACGCACTAAACACTCTTCACGTCACTCGCTCCAGACTAAACACCACACAACCAGACACAACCTACCACATATTACACACCACACATAACACCTCATCCACCACACACTATATAATCCACTACACACTTTCAGACCAGACACCAGACACCAGACACCAGACACAACACACTACACACTACACACCACACACCACGCACTACGCACTACACACTACGCACTACACACTACACACTACGCACTACGCACTTTGCACTACACATTACACAATACACACTAAACACTAAACACTAAACACTACGCACTACACACTAGACAATACACACTACGGACTACACACTCCACACTACACACTACACACTACACACTACGCACTACGCACTACGCACTAGGCACTAGACACTAGACACTACATACTACACTCTACACACTACACACTACACACTACGCACTAGACACTACACACTACACACTACACACTACACACTACACACTACGCACTGGACACTACACACTAGACACTACACGCTACACACTACGCACTACACACTACATACTACGCACTACGCTCTACGCACTACGCACTACACTCTACGGACTAGACACTACACGCTACACACTACGCACTGGACACTACAGACTACAAACTACGCACTACACACTACATACTACGCACTACACACTACGCACTACATACTACACACAACACACTACGCACTACACACTACACACTACACACTACACACTACACACTACACACTACGCACTACACACTACATACTACGCACTACGCACTACACACTACATACTACACACTACACACTACGCACTACACACTACACACTACACACTACACACTACGCACTACACACTACATACTACGCACTACGCTCTACGCACTACACTCTACACACTACGCACTACACACTACATACTACACACTACACACTACGCACTACACACTACACACTACACACTACGCACTACACACTACATACTACGCACTACGCTCTACGCACTACACTCTACGCACTACGCACTACACACTAGATACTACACACTACACACTACACACTACGCACTACATACTACACACAACACACTACGCACTACATACTACACACAACACACTACATACTACACACAACACACTACGCACTACATACTACACACAACACACTACGGACTAGACACTACGCACTACACACTACATACTACGCACTACGCTCTACGCACTACACTCTACACACTACGCACTACACACTACATACTACACACTACACACTAGACACTACACACTACACACTACACACTACACACTACGCACTACACACTACATACTACGCACTACGCTCTACGCACTACGCTCTACGCACTACACTCTACACACTACGCACTACACACTACATACTACGCACTACGCTCTACGCACTACACTCTACACACTACGCACTACACACTACATACTACACACTACACACTACACACTACACACTACATACTACACACTACACACTACGCACTACATACTACATACTACGCACTACGCTCTACACACTACGCACTACACACTACATACTACGCACTACATACTACACACAACACACTACGGACTAGACACTACGCACTACACACTACATACTACGCACTACGCTCTACGCACTACACTCTACACACTACGCACTACACACTACATACTACACACTACACACTAGACACTACACACTACACTCTACACACAACACACTACGGACTAGACACTACGCACTACACACTACATACTACGCACTACGCTCTACGCACTACACTCTACACACTACGCACTACACACTACATACTACGCACTACACACGAGACACTACACACTACACTCTACACACTACGCACTACACATTACATACTACACACTACGCACTACATACTACACACTACACACTACACACAACACACTACGCTCTACACACTACGCACAACACACTACATACTACACACAACACACAACACACTACATACTACACACAACACACTACGCACTACATACTACACACAACACACTACGCACTACACACAACACACAACACACTACGCACTACATACTACACACAACACAGAACACACTGCATACTACACACAACACACTACGCACTACATACTACACACAACACACTACGCACTACATACTACACACAACACTCTACATACTACACACTACACACTACGCTCTACACACTACGCACAACACACTACATACTACACACAACACACAACACACTACATACTACACACAACACACTACGCACTACATACTACACACAACACACTACGGACTAGACACTACACACTACACACTACGGACTACATACTACACACAACACACTACGGACTAGACACTACACACTACACACTACGCACTACATACTACACACAACACACTACGGACTAGACACTACACACTACACACTACGCACTGGCCACTACACACTAGACACTACACGCTACACGCTACACGCTACACACTACACACTACACACCACGCACCACGCAACACGCACCGCATACCACTCACTACGCACTACGCACTACACACTACACACCACAAACCACGCACTCCACACTCCACACCCAGAGCCAACTCCGGGGTAACCTGGGCGTGTCATTCGACAAGGAAGATGGGTGTAGCTAATTTTCCTCGTGCCTGTTGCACAGCGAACTTCGCGCTAACACTATCACTCCAACGCTAACTGCCACTCTTTACCATAGCGCTGGCATCGCTGTGTGCACGGGCCCCAGGCTCAGAATATTTACAGGCCGCCTTGATACAGATGGAACATATCCATACCGAACAAAAGATTACTTGTGTCAATTGAGGGTGCCTCGTTGCAATAACTCTTTTCCCAGGCTGCCGATGATCCAGGGTCCGTCAGTTGCATTTCTACCTGCCCTGCTGACAGCCCAGAGAAGCAGGGAGTGGTCTTGTACAGGTGATTAAGCGAGCGGTTGTGTCGGAGTTGATGAGTGTGTGAGTGAGTGGATTAACGCCGCTTTGAACAGTATTCGAGTTATATGTCGGTGTGTCAACTTCATGTGGGAGGAAACCCCGAAGTGATGCAGGTCTCAGAGCAGGGGTATGGTGCTGGCAAACCTAGGAACCTCGAATCCATGATCCAAGGTTTCTGGCGTGCCCAAGGATGCAACTGTGCACAGCGAAATGCGGCGTCTTAGACGACTGGGACACCAGTGGTGAGTGAGTGAGTTAGCGAGTGTAAAGGTTAGTGGAGTGAGTACGTGACTGAGTCTGGTTGGGTGGTTAGTTTGGTGAGAGGATGGGTTAGTGGCTAGAAAGGCTTGATGAAATGGCAACGGAGGGAGAGTGGCCGGCGATATGTTACCTGTGTTCTCCAGGAGAGATCGCCACAGGGATCTTAGGGACAGTACAGTAACTTCCTGACTGATGCCCAGCAGGTTTCGAGTCATTGTCCTAACATGAAAAAGTCAACACTGTATCCGGGATTGCTAACAGTACCCGGGGATGACGAAGGGCCTACACTCACTGACGTGTGTATTTCAGGCTGATAAGTGCTCCTGTGACTGTCGTGAGTGAGTGATTGTGAGTGAGTGTGTGTCTGTCGTGTGAGTGAGTGAGTGAATGAATGAGTGAGTGAGTGAGTGAGTGAGTGAGTGAGTGAGTGAGTGAGTGAGCGAGTGTGTAGATGAGTTAGTGAATGAGTGTTTGGGTAGGTGAGTGGGTGAGTGTGTAGGTAGGGTGAGGAGTGAGTGAATTAATTTAAGTAGGTAGTTGGTGTGTGAGTGAGTGTGTTGGTGTGAAGGTTGTGTCGGGAGTGAGTCAGTGGAGGCGCTTGTAGATAGGTAGGTGAGTGTGTGTAAGAAGGGTGGGTGGGGTGGGGTGGGGTGGGGTGCGGTTAGTAGGTAGGTAGTGAGTGGGTGAGTGTTGGGTAGATGTGTGAGTGGTGGGTAGGTAGGTAAGTGAGTGTTGGTATTTTCAGCAGGCGATTGGATGGGTGAGTGGTGGGTGAGTGGTGGGTCGGTAGGTGTGTCGGTAAGTAGGGGAGAGCGTGAGTGAGTGTGCGGGTGTGTAGATAATGTGGGATGTTGCTTTTGTGAGTGAATGGTTGAGAGAGAGAAAGTGAGTGAGTGAGTGGGCGGATGGATGAGTGAGTGAAGGAGGGATTGTGGAGAGATAGAGTGCTTCTATGTGGGGGAGTTTGTATGGGTGGGTGGCTGATTCTCTCTTTCTTTCCAGATAGCAGCACAGACTACAACAGCACATACTACAACATCACCAACGATGCTAACCACACCACCTCAACCCCAGATACTGTTCCAATGGACGACTTGCCGACCTGTTTGAGTCCCGAAGACAAACTGAGAGAAGTATGTGTATCGAAGTTTCGTACAATGATTGTCATTGGTATACAGAAGGTGTTTAACGGTGAAAGAATACTGATCCTATTTATTATAACGCCGCTCTCAGTATCTGTGCTGTGCCATGTCAGCTTAATGTGGGAAAAAAGCCCAAAGTGATGCAGATCTTGGCGTTTACCACTTTGGTGAAAACCACCAGAACGGATGGTGACGACAAACCGAGTAACATAATTTGAGCGAACATCGATTTCGAACCCACGTTTAATTTCTGGCACGCATTAGAGGTGGGGTGGGGTGGATCGAGGTGGGGTGGGGTGGGGTGGGGTGGGATGGGGTGGGATGAGGTGGGGTGGGGTGGGGTGGGGTGGGGTCAGGTGAGGTGAGGTGAGGTGGGGTGGGGTGGGGTGGGGTGAGGTGGGGTGGGCTGGATCGAGGTGGGGTGGGGTGAGGGTGAGGTAGCGACGAGTATGCGTGTGTGTGTTTGTGTTGCTGTTTATACTAGTCCGAGTAATGCAGAGTTAATAGTGCTAGCCCACCGAGATACCTTGCCGTAGTTTAACACGAATTCTTCATTCAGACACAGTCTACTGACTCCAAGCAGACCAGTCCTTGTTTTAGCCCCTTAATGCCAAGCGCCAGACAGGGTAACAAGTAATATTTAAACCTCTTTTGCTATGACGCGGCCTGGGATCGAACCCCGACCTTCCGCTCTCAGATCAGACAATCTACTTCTAGACCACGGGGGCGGTCTCAAATAGCTTGGATCTATAACGTGATTTCGTATACTCACACTTCCATAATTCACCTCCCTAATGCGTGAGTGAGTAAATTGGGTTAAACGCCGCTTGTAACAGTATTCTAGTTACATGTATACTCTAAGAAAAAAGAAACGCACAGGTAGATTTGTAAGAAATTTATTGTACCTAATAAAGTCAACATATTTAACTTAATATCATAGATACAAATTTGAAATGTTGGAGCTCGATAGGCACATGTTGCCGTTGTACACTGGTATTGAAAACTGTTCATTGTCATGTCACATAAGGCCACAAGATTGCGCTGAACTCACTATCTCGTGTGGCCGCTCCGGGCAGCAATCGAGGCTCTGCATCTCCTCGGCACTGACTGGATAAGTGTACGAATTCTGTCCTGCGAAATTGTGCGCAATTCTGCGCAGTTCTGCTTGTAACGCGTTGGCCAGTTGTGGTAGTGTCTGCGGCGTGTTCTGACGTTGACGTACACGTCGATCGAGTTCATCCCACAGGTGTTCGATTTGGGTTGTGATCTGGAGATCGCGACGGCAAGGGCATGGCGTTGATGTTGGCATTATGAAGGTAGTCTTCCATGACACGAGCTGTGTGCTTTGGAGCGTTGTCCTGTTGAAACAGCTCCCTCTGACGGTCAATGATTCCATCTCGCCGGTTGAAGAAATCGTGATTCATCGCTTAACCACACTCGTCTCTAGTTTCTGAAATTCCAAAGCTGTAAGGTATGGCACCAACGCAAGCGTTGCTTTCGATGGATCTGTTGCAAAGCAGGGACGATAACTGGTATTCTGGGTCGGATTCCAGCCTCGCGAAGTCGGTTCCTGACAGTCTGGTCCGATATCCTCCTCAAACCAGGTATGCGTCCTGCAGTCTCCGTAGCTGTGGCATTACAATGACGTAGGTGGAACAGTCGAATGTAGCGATCCTGTGCAGGGATGGTAACTCTTGGTCGGTCTGCAGTGGAATTGAACTGTGTGTATCGGTCCCAAAGGCGGCAAATGGCGTGCAACAGAAGACTGCGATTCCCCCATTTGGATACGTCCTGTGGTATTACGTCTCGGCAATTTCGAACTTGTAAAATGTTGACAATTGAATTGCAAATCGACAATGGCTGCGTTTTGACGCACCGTTTGTCGAATATCAGGCCACCAACATTTTCTAATAACATATATCTAATTCATATACCGGATTTTTTGTGTAGTCAGGTTCAACGAAGTACATATTACCTGTGCGTTTCTTTTTTTGAAGAGTGTATAACACGTCGAGTCTGTGGAAGGGATGCAAGTCTTAGATATTTACCACTTTTGTGAAATCCACAAGCAGACATGCTGACAAACCAATAAACATAATAGGGTATTAAGTACACACGAGTTCTGCAACCACACGTCTGCTGAACATTTTACGAAGCTTTATCAAAAGGGCGTTGAGAATGCAGTGTGTGTGAGCTGGGTTTGAAAGCCTCGCGAGATTATGATAATGCGTAGAAATAATAGTGATAACGGTGAATGCGATATGATGATGATGATGATGATAATGATGATGATGATGATGACGGTGCTTAATAAAAGTTGTACTTTCAGATATCTGGAAGTTTAATGGCTGCTTCGTCTGTTGAGATCCTCATTGGCGGGACAGGACTTGTAGGGCTTCTAATGAAGTTTGTAGGACCAGTTACAGTGGCCCCTACCATTGCTCTGGTAGGACTGAGTGTGTACAAGGTGCTCATTGCCTACTCACGGTCGTCATGGGAACTATCCTTACTGTGAGTACATACTTCTATGATATGGTGGATTGTACGATTCCGACTATATCATGAGCATGTGTTCATGAATCACTATCAAATATAGATGACACCAGGTGTTCGGAAAAGCTATTCCAAAAAGCTTGTGTGTGATAGAGTTTGGCCTAACGCCGCTTTTAGTGAATATTCCAGCAATATCATGGCGGTGGACAACCTGCTTTATACATTGAACCCTGTGAGGAATCGAACATGCCTGCAAATCAGTTGACACTTGATACTTAGTGAATGAGTTGGAACATTAATTCAGTTGTATCGCTGAGTGTCTAGTTGATGTGTGAGGAAGGCCTGAAGTGATTCTGATCTGTATACCTGTATCATGATAAAGGTGAATATGAGAAAACACACGCACGCACGCACGCACGCACGCACGCACGCACGCACATTTGACGTGAACCAGAATCACAGAAAAAAGAGTCCAAAAACATTACCATCGAATAACAATTTCTTCTTGTTTCATTTCAAGGTACATTGAGACATGGGTGTATGCTATATTGTACCCGGCAGTTTATCATACATTACAAAGGAACAATGTTTATATATGTAAGTTACAGAAACAAATGCGGATATAATCTCATGTAATTTACACATAATATCTAAGATTCATCACCGTAGAACGTTATACTCAGAACAACCGCAACAACACAAATCTAAACATGTGCAGCTTATTTGAATGCAGAACATAACAAATTGTTTAAATGTTTTTTCACCAGAGGTGTTGTGCTTGTCGTGCTGTTTGCGTTGTACCTTGGCCATATCGCCGTGCCCTTCCCCACACAGAGCGCATGTAGCGCCCAACACAGGAGGAGAAAGAGCAAGACTCATGGCGTGCTAATCTTTCAGCTACTTCCGGTACGTGGAAACAATCATGCGATTAACAGTAAACATTTATTCATTAGTCAATTTCAAATGTTGTTATTAGTGAGTGAATGTCGTTAACGCTGACTCAGCAGTATTCCAGCTATGTCCAAGCAGCCTGTCAATAATGGACTGAAAGCAATGACACACATGTTAAGTCTGTACTCAAAAGAACTGTGAAAAGTGTGAAACCAACAAACAACACAATTTCCGAACAACCATTACAATGGCAGTACACAACAGAGTGGTGGCACAATTTTCAATGACAGTAAATAATGTAATGGCAGTGGTCAGTATCAAACTTCCAAAATGGGCTAGGCAGGGATTCCGGGGTGATCTTAACACTTTTGGTCTTGATGTATTCTCAAATGGAAATAAACAACCTAACAAGCTACTGGAAATTTCTACACAGTGCCCTCATCAGTCTAGCGGCACTGGAACATTCCAGATGTTTCTATAACATACTATCACTGTCCGAGGTATACCGGACCGGAAGTTTACATATCACACTAGCATCTAAATATAGTAACTTCCTGACGACTGATTACTGTCTTAACATTATGCAATGAGGGTCTACCGAATCTTAACAGAAACACAGTTACAATCTTTGTAAACAATAAAATACACTGCCACATAGCACACAATCTGAAAACCCCAACAAGCATGAGATACTGGGTACTTATACTGAACCGGAACCCGCATGGGTATTAAAACAAATAACCATCATGAAAAATGCTTGCAAAATACAAGATCGATAAGGTTTCAACTGTTGTTGTGACTGCTGTTGTAACTGTTGTTGTGACTGTTGTTGTGACTGTTGTTAGGGCTGTGTTTGTGACTGTTGTTGTAAATGTTGTTGTGACCGTTGTGGTAACTGTTGAGAAGTTGTTGTTACTGTTGTTGTAACTGTTGTTGTGACTGTTGTAACTGTTGTTGTGACTGTTGTGACTGTTGGTGTAACTGTTGTTGTGACTGTTGTTGTGACTGTTGTTAGGGCTGTGTTTGTGACTGTTGTTGTAACTGTTGTTGTGACTGTTGTAACTGTTGTTGTGACTGTTGTGACTGTTGTTGTAACTGTTGTTGTGACTGTTGTTGTGACTGTTGTTAGGGCTGTGTTTGTGACTGTTGTTGTAAATGTTGTTGTGACCGTTGTAGTAACTGTTGAGAAGTTGTTGTTACTGTTGTTGTAACTGTTGTTGTGACTGTTGTAGCTGTTGTTGTAACTGTTGTTGTAACATCAGGTCCTCCTCAGCATCCTCGTAGTGTGGGCCGTATCTGGAATCCTAACACACGCAAACGTGTTCCCTACAGACCCCGCCAATCCAAGGTTCAGGGCCAGGACAGATGCCAAATCCACGATGTTACATCGCACGCCTTGGTTTTACGTCCCCCACCCAGGTAAATAACACTATTAAAGATTGTTTGTTTGTGGTTTAACGCCTCATTATTCCAGCTTTATGACAGCAACCTGTAAATAATCGAGTCTGAACCTGACAAATCAATGATCGATATTGTGAGCAACGACCCACGCTGTCTGGGTACGATGACACATAATCAAGCAAGTCACCGAGTCTCACCAACAGATCCATGTGGTCACCTCTTACGACCTGCATTGGAAGCTGGGGATCTATTCTAACCCAGGATCCCTACGGGGTTGTTAAAGATAGTAGTTGAGTCTTGCTAACTGGCTGGAATAATAAACGTGACCCGAATACCTCACAACGGAAGTCTCTCTCTGCAGCAAGACATCTTGATTTAAGAGTGAGTGAGTATGGTTTTACACTGCTTTTAGCAATATTCCAGCAATATCACGATGGGGGACACCAGAAGTGGGCTTCATACATTATACCCAAGTCGTGAATCGAACCCGGGTATTCGGCGTGACGAGCGAACGCTTTAACCACTAGGCTACCCGACCGACCCCTTGATTTTAGAAAGAATCGCGCGAAACAATGAAGTTATAACGTCAATATGTCCATTTTTTATTTCGCAAAACTTACAGTCATGCCGTTGGCTAAATTTATCGGTACCCAGATATGGAAGAGTTGTGGGTGAATTAATACGGTTGTGATTGGCTGAACATAAATTACGTTATGTGATTCACTTGGAAGTCACGATGGCACTACTTTAGATTCATTCACAAATGCACAACCAGCTTAACACTGAACTAGGGGCTAAATGGTGTTTAGATTTCAAATAAAAGGTTGATTTAGGAGATAAACCCACTGTGTTTTAAATTTGATGTGATCCCACTGTAGTCCCAAATGTAAAAATAAGAGGCATCTACTCTACAGTGGGACTACATCAAATTTCAAAACACAGTAGGTTTATCTCCATTCTACCATGACAGCAACAACGCTTTGAAAACGGAGCTCTCTTGCAATGCGTAACAAAACAGGGTACAAAGGTCCACAATCTTAGGACATTCCGAAAAGTGACCACAGGTAGTAATATGTCTAACAAATATGAAGAAGGTCCATCATTAAATTACCCATAGTCTTGAGAAGTTCAAATTAAGTGTTCAACACACATAGTTTTTCAAAAAGAAGTTGACAAATAACCCACCAAACTTAGTCCAAAGATAGATGTTTTAATTCTATCGCAACCTGCTCTGCACAATTTGGACTCGGCAAGTCATTTCTTGGAAATCAACGAGAGAATTCATTTTTTGGAAACCGAGTATGCCATTTCCATTGTAGGGGTGACAGGTTGTAGAAATAGTTTTAAAAATGCTAAACGAATATATTTCTCAAAAAAACTTTATGATATAACTTTCTACCATTTATTTTACGTTGGTAAGATTTATCAGGTAGTTAGCAATTGCCTCAGAAAATAATAAAAAATATCACAATAAAAGCCTCTCCACCTCGAACTTGGATGTGGCAGCACCTGACCTACATCACGGTTACTCACACCTCACAGCTGTCAATGGCTGTCAGTGTTGTGTTTACATTTTGTGCCTCATACAAGTTACACCAGCAAGATGGCAACCCCGAACTATGATGTGGTTCAACATTAACCTGTAAATTTACTTGGAATGAGCCTGCTGGTACAATGCGATTGCCAATGGAACTGAGTAGGAC
Source organism: Haliotis rufescens (assembly GCF_023055435.1). NCBI lineage: Eukaryota > Metazoa > Mollusca > Gastropoda > Lepetellida > Haliotidae > Haliotis > Haliotis rufescens. The sequence goes on along the minus strand of NW_025963824.1, from coordinate 14,190,691 downwards.
TGTACAGCTGCTTTTTAGGCTGCAGAAGAGCCGGCTATTTTGACACGAGAAATCTGCATGGATTCAAAGTCTGTGTGTGAAAGAAATGAGACATTTGTGAAATTGTGGTTCGTGTATGATTTTCATAAATGTGCGTGTCCTGAAATAAATTTCATCAATTTTGATAAGCTGTGATGTTGGGGGAAATTGTTTTCGTGGCCTTTTCGAAGGGACAAGTGCTTTCTGATGGACTTTTAAGTCTCCTCCTGCCAAATCTTTACGGTGGTGCTTGACGGAGATGACAATGACTATCGATCACAAAAAAATGGTTTCATGAATAAAGTTTCTCCAAACACAACAATTATATTGTTATATTTTACTTTCATTGTCGGTTGCTGCAATGATGAAATTGCCTCTTCCGAGTCTGTTCGTCATCTAACTTGTCCCTAACAGTTTCGTAAACATTTAATTTGTATGCAAAATTTATGCCTTCGTAGAGTATTGTAATCTCATTATCGAAGCAGTCAGGGTTACGGCCTAGAACATCATGCCGTCGCCAAAAACATCCGATAACAAACTACCGTACTTCCTCTATTAGAGGCTAGGCAGTCTATTATTTTCGCGAGAGCTGTTGACCCGGCATGTTTTAGAGACCTGGCTTGTATTAGAGACCCAGTATAGAATAGAGGAAATATTGATACGTTTTACAGTTTCAATGGGTGATCAATTGGCAGCCATTTTTTATTAATCGATATGTAGGCTATCGATGTATTCATGCGCACGTTTTTTTGTGTGAAAAGGAGTAATATATAATTAAGGGGTTTCCGTAGCCAAATGGAAACCTCTTTTTTAACCAGTCAGAATCAAGCATTCTTCAATGTCATGGTAGAATTATTATTGAGCTATGATTGTATATGAATAACAGGCAGTGTCTTTGTATTGAACGTCAGTACTTACAAACAAAAAGTCGTTTTGCTGGTCTCTGTCCAAAGTTTGCTAAGTAGACAATGCTTTAACTGACCAATGTTTTTTTTTCAAACTTTTCACAGAAATTTCCGCATTAGGTTCATATGCCTATAAAACGTAGAAATGTATTTGACAGAAGAGAGCAATTGACATGCCTTTGCGTGTGTTTGTGACAGATGTGGCCAGTTGGGGAGATACTCTGACTATTTGATAGTGATTCTGAACACTTTGCATACGATATGGTCGCAATCGTACGGTGGACGGTGATGAAGGAAAGATTTTTATTGCTTCTATTCACGGTATATGTAGCTTGAACCATACACTAATGTTAGTCCTAACTGCACTAGGTGAACCTTAAATCCACAGGCTCTTTGTCAAAGCAATCCTATTGCTGCATCCGATTACAATCCTTTTTTGGGCTGCCAATCCGATTTCAAATGATGTAAGGGAGAAGCTATTTGACATTCGGGGTGGGGTGGTGGTTGTTTCTAATAAATAATATTCAAGCTCCTGTATTTTTTCTGAAATATAATTACATATGCCTCACATTTTTAGGGAAAAGGATAATTTGCCCCTTTCTTGCAGACCATATTAAAGTATCCCAAGAATACAGTACGTTATTTTTGTTTATTTAATTCAGTAAGAATTGAGCTTACTTTCAACTTTGGTTTTGCCAGGTGAATTTCAACAAGTTGATGTACATATATGTTTATTGTACACCACTTATGTCTTCAACTGTTTCAGGACAGTTTGGAAAGCCATCGTTCAACATAGGACTGTTTATAGGATTTATAGCAGCGTTCCTTGCCTCAATTATTGAGTCTGTAGGGGACTACTTTGCTACGGCCAAAGCGTGTGAAGTCACCACTCCACCGAAACACGCCATCAACAGGGGGATATTTGTAGAAGGGCTTGGGGGACTACTTTCTGGAGCGGTGGGATTTGGCCTCTCAACAACTTCGTACACACCCAACATTGCTGCAATGACTCTGACTAAAGTATGTTCACATACTCAAAAGAGATATTTTCACTGGATATAAACAAGTTGCAAGTGATTTCTTGACATTTGATTGGCTGACCATTAGGTCACCCTACAAACGGGCTACTGATTTTTGATTGGTAGATAGTAGAATGAGCAGGCTTTGTTGTATTATTGCACTAAACGACGTAGCTGATTTTGTATTGTTGTCTACAGCCTTATTAAATAAGTAGTATGTGAACTTGTCATTGTTGACGTATTTATTTATAAGAATTGACTTAAATATGATTTTGCGTTTCTGGAGTCGTAAATGCATAAACCGGTATGTACACCATTGTGATCCTGCATTGTGGACCTGCATTTAACATGACCGATTTTAAATGGTAAAAATTAGCTAAATACTTTGATTGATTCGTACCATGCCACTGTTGCAGACAGCTCACCGCTACATCATGTACAGTGCCGGTGCCATTATGCTGGTGCTGTCGGTCGTGGGGAAGGTCGGTGCTGCAATAGCGACAATACCGGACCCAGCTCTTGTCGGTTCTATGGTAGCAGTATGTGGCATGATGGTCACTCTCGGACTCTCTTCGTTACAGTACGTCAATATGAACTCTTCCAGGAACCTCCTCATCGTTGGGATGGCTCTGTTCATTGGCATATTTTTGCCAGAGTGGTTAGAGAGACACCCTGAGGACCTCGAAACAGGTTTGTCTCTAGTACTAATGATCACCGGCTTTTCGTACACACCTCTGTGGGTGAGAATTTAGATAACTGATAGCAAACATATGAGTGAGATCGAATTTCAGGTCCGTGGTTGGCTACTCCATGGCGATGACCTGAGGTATACTTTCCTGATTGTAATCAACTGATACGTTTCTCGTGCTTCAGTCTGATTTTAGTGTGTTTCACATATATTCTGTGATCTTATCTAGACTTTGCTTGATCATCGCTGCCCTGACAATCCACAGATATGGTAGACCTCCTTTTGTGGAGGGTCACACTACGTGTGAGTTGTTAGCAGTCAACCGGATGATGTCACCCATGACCGTTGTGTTATGTTTTAATGCGCCAGTGCGATCACGAGAATACAATAAAATGGTTCAAATTAAGGGTGTGTAAGAACCAGATTACTGCATATTTTCCGATGAGTGTGTTTTAATTATGAGATCTGATGCCGTTACATTAAGCGTTGTTTATTCAAAATGTAAAAAGAGAAAAGGTTTATCTCCATTCTACAATGACTAACATGCGTTTATTAAAAAGGATTCTTTTTCGTGATCACGTATTCAGCGCAGTGATGCGGTCGGAAGTGGTCATCGCTCATTAACCACTTTAAATGTAGTCAAATCTACCAATCAAATAAGATCATCAATCAACGTCACGCTAGCATAAGGGACCAACGATTACACCCCACATTCCGAGTTTATCACGTAGTCGTCCCCTTAACAGCTTTTACACAATTCACTGGACATGTGCTCACCCACGGATATATATAAATCCCAACAGCATTAACCTCGGCAGCCTTTTCTTGTCTAAAGGGGACAGAAGGTTAGCTAGTGGTTAAACGTTCGCTCGTCATGCCGAAAACCCGAGTTCGATTCCCCACATATATATGAAGCCCATTTCTGGTGTGCACCGATGCTGGATATGATTCACTTTCAGGGGTCAAGGACCTTGATAAAATTCTGCAGCTTATTCTTGGAACTCCAATGCTTCTTGGTGGCCTCATCGCCATCTTCCTGGATAATACCGCGAAAGGTAAACATTATCACCAATCGAGGACTGTCGATTACCACACAACGCCTCTGAAAAGGGACATATTCTGTGACATGCATATGATATATGCAAGAAATATACATGTTTTCACCCAGAACATCTCCATTAATTTCCTCAATATCTGTAAAAAGATAATAGAGTAGTGACCAACTCTTAAAAAGAGGCTTATTTAGGGAGTAACCCCTCCCCACAGTTGAACAAAGCACAACCACATTTTTCTTCACAAGATGTCATTTATGCATTAGAAAATGATGGTTGTGATGATTACTTTTGTTGGCAGACATGTTTTTTTATTCTATTGGGCGTAACAGCAAAAGAGCCGTGAACATCATATGAATTGATCAATGAAATCCAGTAAGAATGGTTAACATGTCCTGCCCTACCGGTAACACCTGTCACTCACAAAATTTTCAAAAACGTAATCGTAATGGAAAAGAGAGAAAATCAAGTAACACAATAATGCATTGATTGCTTTTCGTGGAAACTAAAAACCGACATATTCATTTTGAATTACGTCTGCTGTGTACACCCGCAGAAGTGTGTTTGGAACGCAGTATGGCTACATAGCCACAATATTGTTTTTATGCCATGAGTAAAGATATTTCTCATTAACATCTTGGTCATATGTATTTGTTGTTACTTTTGACAGTCTAGTCATACCGAACTGTACGCGTTTTGTGGTTTAAGTGACGTCCTCTTATGAAGAATCATGTATGTAATTACAAATATAATCATACAGTACACTCCTTGGGTATTCATAAATATTCTGATATATGTCAGATTATGAGGTTAAGGTACATTTATGTCGTCTTTGAATGACATTTAAAAGTGATACACATAAAGAAGAGAATTAATGGATGTTGACTTCTTTATTATGAGGAACACAGCATTTCGGAGTATATGCTTACTCCTTCATCAGGTGAAGTAATGCTATGAGGCCCAGAACATATATATGTACCTGTAAAAACAACAAAAGTAATAAGATAACAAAGGTAGAAACTAAGCAAGGGAAGCCAACAGATAATTGGCGCTGATTTAATGGCGGATTTCAGGTCTAGTTTGTTGACAGAGGTCTGATGTTCTTTGAGTCTAGTATTGAGGGATCTGAGGGTTTCTCCAATGTGTTGGTGGCCACAGTTGCAGGGGATCTGGTATTACATCCTCTGGGGTTGGGATTTGTGCTGATTGTGCCTCTGCCATTGGCTCGGAGACTGTTAACTGTTCCATTTGTCCATTGCTAATCACCTATCAGCGCCAATTAACTGTTGGATTCCCTTGTGAAGTTTCCACCTTTATTATCTTATTACTTTGTTGTTCTTACAGGAAAATGTACATGTTCTCTGCTCCATAGAGAAAGTACTCCCAGCTTTACTCCGAACCGGTTTGTTCCTCATAAATAAAGAAGTTGACGACCATAAATTCTTTTCCCTATGTACCTCAATGTGTCCTGAGTCCACAGTATCATCTGATTGTCAATTTTGAGGGGGAGCAGCTATTTTGATCTTATTGTGCACATGTTTTCTTTGTTTCTTCGTATATTCTATAGGGCTTAACCAAGCATACCCAGAACCAGTAATGTATGTGCATTTGTAGCCATTTTAATTCTAACTATGTATTAATTTAGAACTTGACCTTGAAAATGACTGACCTTCAAATGTACCTCCTAGGTGGTTTAAATAATCATTGATTTTAGCCAAACCTTCAATTATATCCTACATAGAAAAGGTATTTGCAAATGGTGATATGTATTTGTTGTATAATTCTATTATTAATGAAATTAGCAATGGGAATGCACATTTTGACAAAATGGGGGTGGGATGGGGTGGGGTGGGGTAACATATTACCAATTTTTAAAAAAATCATAAAAGCTATGTGGAATATGAACACTGCCGTCTCCTCATAAGACGTGTCGGCTCATTTTGAGATATCAAATGGCTGGGTTGATAAAACTAATAATTCATTACAGTTCATTTTCCAATAATTGGAAAATGAAAAAATAGAAACATTTACCATATTTTGGCTTATTTTTACTAATAACTCAATTTGTGAGAAGCTATAATTAAAATAATGATAATAATAATAATTCAAGTCTACTATGTGTTAACTATCACACAAATGATAAAAATAAGGAATCAATGCATACATTACCTTTTAAGGGGACTTTATTTGATTTTCTTAATTTTTACAAAATCTAAGCGTATTTTGACCCCAAAACAGTGTCTGCCACCAAAACATTTGACCACAAGCATCATTTTCTAGTCCGTTGGATACAAAAACATAAGGAAAATCTTTAGTTTTCTTTGTTCTACTATTGGAAGGGGTATGTCTGCAGTTTGAGGGTCTGGCCACTACTCTGTAACAAGTTCACTAATTATATGGGGAAAAGTAATTTGTACTGAGGTTATTCACAAAAGAAATGTTAGATGTTCTGAAAATAATGTGATGTCGACCAAAAATACTTGTTTGGCTAAAGTGACTTGATGGAAACTTATTTCTTGTGTCTTGCGGTTTTCTCGACCTTCTCCCACAAGATGAGCTAAGTGAGGCATTACAATCACACGCGAGGGTTGCCTCGTGAATGTACTGCCTCCATGTTCTCTGTGTGGCTGCTTTTTAGAATAGAGATGTGAATATAAAACCCCTTTTTCAACTACACCTTTTACAGGATCACGGAAAGACCGAGGCATTGATGCTTGGCAGAATCTCCTGGGGACTGACGCCACCAACACCAGCATCACACAGAAGCCCGTGGAGACGTCATCAAACAATACGTATGGATGGTTCTGGCAAGGTCGACTGTATCAGTACCTGCCCTGCTGTTCACGGCTCCCCTTCATGCCTCCGGGGACAGGGTTAGATCGTACCCTCACGTCACCATCCCAGCCAGGTGGGACGCCGGATAATGTCAGATCACTCTTGGGAAACTCTAGTGTGTAGTTCCTCTTCGGGCCGCATCATTTTGATTAATCATTTTCAACCCCCATCGTTGGGATGTTGTATTTGCCGGATAATTAACCAAGGGCCGGTAGCTCTGACCAGCCATTCCAAAATCGATGTACATGCTGCACATGACGCACGATGGCTGTCGTGTCTGTGCAGGTAGTGTGTTGGGGGGGGGGGGGGAAACTGTGAGGTCTTTGTTGTGGACGTGCCGAGGGCTCTTTAGATACCATTTTATTTTTCATGAATCGCCGCGAAAATGCATTAATGTTCGCAAAAAGGTGTAAAAGAGCCACGTCGTTGCGTCATATTAGACCAAAACAATAATGCATTATAATGTATTAATACCATGAATGGTCTTCTTCAGTGACCAATGACGTTTGTGTAATTATTTCATTTATTCCACGCATGTTTGCAGAATACGTGTATAATGACTTTCTGTTTACCTTAATTTCCACTTATGTACTTTTTATCTGACCTGGACGCATTTTGTTATCTATTTTTCAATGCAATAAAATATTACCAACAGATGTGTTTTCTGTTTTCCAACGTTAACGAAATATGTCATATCCTGAGAACATTTTTACCTTTTTGTTGTTGTACATAAACGTCTCTCATAAATTCATTAATAGGAATTGTCAACGCTGGGGAATAATCAGTCTCGCTTATCTGCCGAAACAGATTCCACTGGGGGTAAAGGGCAAAACAGTGGTGAAAGTTGTATGAATGGATCACTGGAAATCAGTGATGACACCAGGTGTTCGTGAAAAGGGTAATCATGTCCTGCTCTATAGTCGCACCCGCCACTCACAAATGAATGAAATAGAAAGTGTTGTTTGCTGTCTAACACAGGACAGCTGAAGGGAATTTTCTGGTTTGTTGTTTCTACTCTATAAGGTGTGATTAAGCTCTGTGTTAAATTAATTAGATTAGTAGCACAAAGAACCCTTTTCTTAGCGTTACGACTTACGTTCGCCTTCGTGAAATAATGGGAGTTACAATCATTTATGCTTTGTGCATCTGGACCTAGGACACAATCATTGAGCATCGGACACCCATTCTACACTGCACCCGCAGCGACGAAACACGCACGGGGTACCTGAAACATTTCTGCTATCTGGAATACTCAGTGTTAAATGCATGATTCGGTATGCTCCTTGGAATCAGTACGTTGACTGTTCGTATGTCGGTCACAGGAAGAGTGAGTGAGTCTTCGAGTGGGTTGGAGGGAGAGAGGCTGGGCGCGTGGTTGGGCCTCAGTTAGCTAGTGTGTGATTGAGTGTTTTATCGCCGCCTTGAACAACAGTATATCAGTCCTTTATTTTGGCTTGAAGAAAACCCTAAGTGATGAAGTTTTAGAAATCTTACCACGTAGGTGAAACCAACGAGCATGGGTATGGTGCTGAGAAACCTAAAACTATAATCAAGACGGATCTGAGATTCGAACCTACGATCAATGAGTGAGTGAGTTGGGTTTAACGCCGCTTTTAACAGTATTCCAATTTTATCGCGGCGTGTCAGCTTAATGTGGGAGGAAAGCCCGAAGTGATGCAGGTCTAAGACGTTTACCACTTCAGTGAAACCAACGAGCACGGGTAACGTGCTGACAAACCTAGAAACATAATTGGGGCGAACCGGGATTCGAACCCACAATCATAGGTTTCTGGCGTGCCAAAGGGACGCAACTCTGCACAGCGAATCGCGGCGCCTAAGACAACTGGGCCACCCGTGTCCCCCTACGATCAATGGTTTCTGGTACGTCATTGCGACACGGTGTCCCTGATCACACAAAGACAAATCAGGTTTTAAAACGAACATGGAAGTGAACAGTTTATATTTTTTAATATTTTCATGTCATTTCCAATTTACCATTGTTAGAAACAGAAATGAAAGTAAATCGGCCTTTTCATCATGTATCGCAGTTGCCGTGTCATTTCTTCAGAAAACAATAAACTTTAGCATGCAATTGTTAGATTTTGATTGTTTAAGGTAGGATAAGGAGTCGACTTGACGTGGGTATTTATGTTTTAATACTAAATAGAGTTGCAAGTGCCACGCCCCAAAACAATCCCAATGAAAGTGACATTCTGCTTTCTTCGTTTGGACACACGTACACAACTTTCTCTGTCGTCGCTGAAACAGAAGAATCACATGTTTATCTCTGGTTGTGACGTAATCTCCCACACATGACAACCTGAACTAACGTGGAAAGCATGGTGGTTGACCTCGAGGTATTGGTACTTACGCTGTCACACACCGATGTAGTGATGACGATTACGTCATCGATACAGCTAATTTGCATAGCATATGATCCTGGACATTTATTTTGAAAAAAATGCTCTTGTACTGGCTTCGAAAAATGGGAATTACAGTGTCATGCACTATTAAGCAGATGTCGCGGGTGAAATAGGGTTAACGTCACGTTCAAAATTATTGCAATCAACGACGTGCCTGCCGGTGTGTGTGTGGCTGCTTGTACTCGTCCGGACTAGCCTACTGCGATGCCTTGCTGCAGTATAACAAGGATACCCCACATTGACACATTTTATAAACCTCCAGTGACGTCAGGCTATTGTTCTCCATTTGGATTAAATGTCCTAAAGATCATGTTATTATATTTTATTCATACAACATCCATTTATATTGTAACATGTGAATAATTCTGGAAAGAAATGTATTTAGAATTTGAACACAATAAAATGAAATGCAAAATGACAATGTTTTTTATATTCCCGCGAATTGAACATGCAACCTTCGTACCTGTAGCCCATTGATTGTTCCACCAGGATACAGATGCGATGATAAATTACAATACTTATGAGTTTGTCTTCTTTAAGGACCCGTACGCCAGCAACAGATATTTTACGTCCGTTTCCTAAGGTTCATGGGAAGTATTTCTGACACATGAAAATGTTGATAAATTTTGTGTTAAAGTTCTTTTGTCTGTTTATAAGAAAGATAAAACACAAACCCTCGGAGATTTAAAACCCTGATCCTCGGGGAAACACCACGGGGCTAACGACCCTCGGTTTTATCCCCTGGCTTCGGGTTTTAAATCTCATAAAACCCTTTGACGTGCTGTATCCTACACATAGTATACCAGTCCCTTTAATGCCGAGTACCCGGCAGGGTAACACCAAGTACCAATCAACCAACCAACCAACCACTCAAACAAACAAACAAACAAACAAACAAACAATCCAATCAATTAACAAACCACTCAAGCAATCAGTTGATGTCTCTTGCTATGGCTGACTTACTTTCAGAGTCTGCAGGCGTGTCGCCGTTCTCGATGATATGTGGCATGAACACACGGTGCTGATTCCTCAAGCCCTGATTGCTGGCTTGTCCGGCAGCCGTGAAGACAAGGGAGAATTTATCAGTCAGGCTGTATATAGGCCACTGTAAGTTGGATGTTTCAGATAGGTTTTGATTGCTGCCAAATTGACTACCAAACGTTAATAGTGTTGTTTCTCAATAGTTGTTAGTTCAAATTTTACAACAGAAGTTTATTCAAATACAAATACATAGAGGTTATCAAACGAGTGTGATTTGAGGATGGTATATAACCTGTGTTAGGAATAAACATTGTATTTAGCAAGCCTTGGCGAGTTAAATGTATCGTGTGTTACATATCAAGTCAGGTAGGCAGAGCATGTTCTGGTAATGTAAGGTAATCTGGCATTTTAGGTAACGTTGTATCGAGCGAGTACTGTATTTTTGTTGCAATCATGAATGTGAAGACATGTGCATTTACATGCCCTGTACCTTAAATATGCATAAGAACTTATTATATGCATAGCTCTCTTCAAAGACAGCAAACACTCTTTAATTAATATCAAATTTGACAGTAATGTGGTCACTGGCCATTGTCGTATTTGAGCAGATATTAGAAGCATGATAAGTGCAGTAATTATGTTTTTTTAGTAAAACAATAGTGCACGATCACTATTTGCCTACACTTGACGCATTCAAATATACTTAGCAATATGACACTGTCGTTTATGCCATGCTAAAGCTACAAGGAGTGAGGAAAGCTTATTTAAAATATATTTTATTTTCAGCACTGTATTGTATATTAAATATTGAATAAAACCTTTGGAGACGTGCCCTAAAATGACACCCAAAAAGTAAAATCGACTAACCCTAGGTAAGCCCCTACGCCCCGAAGAATAGCCCTAACCATACCCGTTAGCTCGATTTTCGACTCTTACCCTAGCTAAGACCAGTTTAGGTTAAAATGACCCCAAACGATCAGAACTAGGGTGAAAAAACGTCTTTTTTCAACCTCCAACCTCCAAACGCACACTCCTGGGGGCACCCAAGGCCATTTCTACCTCTTTCCACACCTCGTTCTTACAAAATAATAAGTTCAGGTCACAAAGAGCATATGCGCCAAACATATAGACACAATCATTCATACATTCTGGGATTGCAGCCAGGTGAACCTCATTTTGGAAATTACCTGAAAATTGCCTTCAGCATAAACTGTAACTAAAACTTGATATTACGAGCAGACTAATAGTACTACATTATCCAAGAAGATACAATGATCCGATAACCATTACAATCATACTTTGTTAAAATGGATTTCAAATAAAAAGGTTTCACGAAACCATGCTACCTTATATGTCTTTTTAGTAAAACAATAGTGCACGATCACTATTTGCCTACACTTGCCGCATTCAAATATACTTAGCAATATGACACTGTTGTTTATGCCATGCTAATGCTACAACGAGTGAGTAAAGCTTATTTAAAATATATTTTATTTTCAACACTGTATTGCATATTAAATATTGAGTAAAACCTTTGGAGACGTGCCCTAAAATGACAAAAAAAGCAAAATCAACCTAACCCTAGGTCGTTTATGCCATGCTAAAGCTACAAGGAGTGAGGAAAGCTTATTTAAAATATATTTTATTTTCAGCACTGTCTTGTATATTAAATATTGAATAAAACCTTACGAGACGTGCCCTAAAATGACACAAAAGAAAGCAAAATCGACCTAACCGTAGCTAACCCCGTACGCTCCTACGGTTAGCCTAAACATACCCGTTAGCTCGATTTTCGACGACAACGGGGAACTGCTGACATCAAAAACACCACCAACACTCAACAACGTCCCGACCCTGCCGCGGGACCTCCAAAAATCCACCGAAACATCGAAAAAAAGCAAAATCGACTTAACCCTAGCTAACCCCCTAACCCCCTAGGGTTAGCCCTAACCATACCCGTTAGCTCCATTTTCGACTCTAACCCTAGCTAAGACCAGTTTAGGTTAAAATGACCCCAAACGATCAGATCTAGGCTAAAAAAACGTCTTTTTTCAACCTCCAACCTCCAAACGCACACTCCTGGGGGCACCCAAGGCCATTTCTACCTCTGTCCACACCTCGTTCTTACAAAATAATCAGTTCAGGTCACAAAGAGCATATGCGCCAAACACATAGACACAATCATTCATACATTCTGGGATTGCAGCCAGGTAAACCTCATTTTGGAAATTACCTGAAAATTGCCTTCAGCATAAACTATAACTAAAACTTGATATTACGAGCAGACTAATAGTACTACATTATCCAAGAAGATACAATGATCCGATAACCATTACTATCATACTTTGTTAAAATGGATTTAAAAAAACAAGTCTCACGATACCTTGCTACCTTATATGTTTTTTTAGTAAAACAATAGTGCACGATCACTATTTGCCTACACTTGCCGCATTCAAATATACTTAGCAATATGACACTGTCGTTTATGCCATGCTAAAGCAAGAAGGAGTGAGGAAAGCTTATTTAAAATATATTTTATTATCAGCACTGTCTTGTATATTAAATATTGAATAAAACCTTACGAGACGTGCCCTAAAATGACACAAAAGAAAGCAAAATGGACCTAACCCTAGATAACGCCCTACACCCCTAGGGTTAGCCCTAACCATACCTGTTATCTCGATTTTCGACGACAACGGGGAACTGCAGACATCAAAAACACCACCAACACTCTGCAACGTCCCGACCCTGCAGCGGGACCTCCAAAAATCCATCGAAACATCGAAAAAAAGCAAAATTGACTTAACCCTAGCTAACCCCCTAACCCCCAAGGGTTAGACCTAACCATACCCGTTAGCTCCATTTTCGACTCTAACCCTAGCTAAGACCAGTTTAGGTTAAAATGACCCCAAACGATCAGATCTAGGGTGAAAAAACGTCTTTTTTCAACCTCCAACCTCCAAACGCACACTCTTGGGGGCACCCAAGGCCATTTCTACCTCTGTCCACACCTCGTTCTTACAAAATAATAAGTTCAGGTCACAAAGAGCATATGCGCCAAACACATAGACACAATCATTCATACATTCTGGGATTGCAGCCAGGTAAACCTCATTTTGGAAATTACCTGAAAATTGCCTTCAGCATAAACTATAACTAAAACTTGATATTACGAGCAGACTAATAGTACTACATTATCCAAGAAGATACAATGATCCGATAACCATTACTATCATACTTTTTTAAAATGGATTTCCAAAAACAAGTTTCACGAAACCATGCAACCTTATATGTTTTTTTTAGTAAAACAATAGTGCACGATCACTATTTGCCTACACTTGCCGCATTCAAATATACTTAGCAGTATGACACTGTCGTTTATGCCATGCTAAAGCTACAAGGAGTGAGTAAAGCTTATTTAAAATATATTTTATTTTCAGCACTGTCTTGTATATTAAGAATTGAATAAAACCTTACGAGACGTGCCCTAAAATGACACAAAAGAAAGCAAAATGGACCTAACCCTAGATAACGCCCTACACCCCTAGGGTTAGCCCTAACCATACCCGTTATCTCGATTTTCGATGACAACGGGGAACTGCAGACATCAAAAACACCACCAACACTCCGCAACGTCCCGACCCTGCCGCGGGACCTCCAAAAATCCACCGAAACATCGAAAAAAAGCAAAATCGACTTAACCCTAGCTAACCCCCTAACCCCCTAGGGTTAGCCCTAACCATACCCGTTAGCTCCATTTTCGACTCTAACCCTAGCTAAGACCAGTTTAGGTTAAAATGACCCCAAACGATCAGATCTAGGGTGAAAAAACGTCTTTTTTCAACCTCCAACCTCCAAACGCACACTCCTGGGGGCACCCAAGGCCATTTCTACCTCTGTCCACACCTCGTTCTTACAAAATAATAAGTTCAGGTCACAAAGAGCATATGCGCCAAACACATAGACACAATCATTCATACATTCTGGGATTGCAGCCAGGTAAACCTCATTTTGGAAATTACCTGAAAATTGCCTTCAGCATAAACTATAACTAAAACTTGATATTACGAGCAGACTAATAGTACTACATTATCCAAGAAGATACAATGATCCGATAACCATTACTATCATACTTTTTTAAAATGGATTTCCAAAAACAAGTTTCACGAAACCATGCTACCTTATATGTTTTTTTAGTAAAACAATAGTGCACGATCACTATTTGCCTACACTTGACGCATTCAAATATATTTAGCAATATGACACTGTCGTTTATGCCATGCTAAAGCTACAAGGAGTGAGGAAAGCTTATTTAAAATATATTTTATTTTCAGCACTGTCTTGTATATTAAATATTGAATAAAACCTTACGAGACGTGCCCTAAAATGACACAAAAGAAAGCAAAATGGACCTAACCCTAGATAACGCCCTACACCCCTAGGGTTAGCCCTAACCATACCCGTTAGCTCGATTTTCGACGACAACGGGAACTGCAGACATCAAAAACACCACCAACACTCCGCAACGTCCCGACCCTGCCGCGGGACCTCCAAAAATCCACCGAAACATCGAAAAAAAGCAAAATCGACTTAACCCTAGCTAACCCCCTAACCCCCTAGGGTTAGCCCTAACCATACCCGTTAGCTCCATTTTCGACTCTAACCCTAGCTAAGACCAGTTTAGGTTAAAATGACCCCAAACGATCAGATCTAGGGTGAAAAAACGTCTTTTTTCAACCTCCAACCTCCAAACGCACACTCCTGGGGGCACCCAAGGCCATTTCTACCTCTGTCCACACCTCGTTCTTACAAAATAATAAGTTCAGGTCACAAAGAGCATATGCGCCAAACACATAGACACAATCATTCATACATTCTGGGATTGCAGCCAGGTAAACCTCATTTTGGAAATTACCTGAAAATTGCCTTCAGCATAAACTATAACTAAAACTTGATATTACGAGCAGACTAATAGTACTACATTATCCAAGAAGATACAATGATCCGATAACCATTACTATCATACTTTGTTAAAATGGATTTAAAAAAACAAGTTTCACGAAACCATGCTACCTTATATGTTTTTTTAGTAAAACAATAGTGCACGATCACTATTTGCCTACACTTGACGCATTCAAATATATTTAGCAATATGACACTGTCGTTTATGTCATGCTAAAGCTACAAGGAGTGAGGAAAGCTTATTTAAAATATATTTTATTTTCAGCACTGTCTTGTATATTAAATATTGAATAAAACCTTACGAGACGTGCCCTAAAATGACACAAAAGAAAGCAAAATGGACCTAACCCTAGATAACGCCCTACACCCCTAGGGTTAGCCCTAACCATACCCGTTAGCTCGATTTTCGACGACAACGGGAACTGCAGACATCAAAAACACCACCAACGCTCCGCAACGTCCCGACCCTGCCGCGGGACCTCCAAAAATCCACCGAAACATCGAAAAAAAGCAAAATCGACTTAACCCTAGCTAACCCCCTAACCCCCTAGGGTTAGCCCTAACCATACCCGTTAGCTCCATTTTCGACTCTAACCCTAGCTAAGACCAGTTTAGGTTAAAATGACCCCAAACGATCAGAACTAGGGTGAAAAAACGTCTTTTTTCAACCTCCAACCTCCAAACGCACACTCCTGGGGGCACCAAAGGCCATTTCTTCCTCTTTCCACACCTCGTTCTTACAAAATAATAAGTTCAGGTCACAAAGAGCATATGCGCCAAACACATAGACACAATCATTCATACATTCTGGGATTGCAGCCAGGTAAACCTCATTTTGGAAATTACCTGAAAATTGCCTTCAGCATAAACTATAACTAAAACTTGATATTACTAGCAGACTAATAGTACTACATTATCCAAGAAGATACAATGATCCGATAACCATTACTATCATACTTTGTTAAAATGGATTTAAAAAAACAAGTCTCACGATACCTTGCTACCTTATATGTTTTTTTAGTAAAACAATAGTGCACGATCACTATTTGCCTACACTTGCCGCATTCAAATATACTTAGCAATATGACACTGTCGTTTATGCCATGCTAAAGCAAGAAGGAGTGAGGAAAGCTTATTTAAAATATATTTTATTATCAGCACTGTCTTGTATATTAAATATTGAATAAAACCTTACGAGACGTGCCCTAAAATGACACATAAGAAAGCAAAATGGACCTAACCCTAGATAACGCCCTACACCCCTAGGGTTAGCCCTAACCATACCTGTTATCTCGATTTTCGACGACAACGGGGAACTGCAGACATCAAAAACACCACCAACACTCTGCAACGTCCCGACCCTGCAGCGGGACCTCCAAAAATCCATCGAAACATCGAAAAAAAGCAAAATTGACTTAACCCTAGCTAACCCCCTAACCCCCAAGGGTTAGACCTAACCATACCCGTTAGCTCCATTTTCGACTCTAACCCTAGCTAAGACCAGTTTAGGTTAAAATGACCCCAAACGATCAGATCTAGGGTGAAAAAACGTCTTTTTTCAACCTCCAACCTCCAAACGCACACTCTTGGGGGCACCCAAGGCCATTTCTACCTCTGTCCACACCTCGTTCTTACAAAATAATCAGTTCAGGTCACAAAGAGCATATGCGCCAAACACATAGACACAATCATTCATACATTCTGGGATTGCAGCCAGGTAAACCTCATTTTGGAAATTACCTGAAAATTGCCTTCAGCATAAACTATAACTAAAACTTGATATTACGAGCAGACTAATAGTACTACATTATCCAAGAAGATACAATGATCCGATAACCATTACTATCATACTTTTTTAAAATGGATTTCCAAAAACAAGTTTCACGAAACCATGCAACCTTATATGTTTTTTTTAGTAAAACAATAGTGCACGATCACTATTTGCCTACACTTGCCGCATTCAAATATACTTAGCAGTATGACACTGTCGTTTATGCCATGCTAAAGCTACAAGGAGTGAGGAAAGCTTATTTAAAATATATTTTATTTTCAGCACTGTCTTGTATATTAAGAATTGAATAAAACCTTACGAGACGTGCCCTAAAATGACACAAAAGAAAGCAAAATGGACCTAACCCTAGATAACGCCCTACACCCCTAGGGTTAGCCCTAACCATACCCGTTATCTCGATTTTCGATGACAACGGGGAACTGCAGACATCAAAAACACCACCAACACTCCGCAACGTCCCGACCCTGCCGCGGGACCTCCAAAAATCCACCGAAACATCGAAAAAAAGCAAAATCGACTTAACCCTAGCTAACCCCCTAACCCCCTAGGGTTAGCCCTAACCATACCCGTTAGCTCCATTTTCGACTCTAACCCTAGCTAAGACCAGTTTAGGTTAAAATGACCCCAAACGATCAGATCTAGGGTGAAAAAACGTCTTTTTTCAACCTCCAACCTCCAAACGCACACTCCTGGGGGCACCCAAGGCCATTTCTACCTCTGTCCACACCTCGTTCTTACAAAATAATAAGTTCAGGTCACAAAGAGCATATGCGCCAAACACATAGACACAATCATTCATACATTCTGGGATTGCAGCCAGGTAAACCTCATTTTGGAAATTACCTGAAAATTGCCTTCAGCATAAACTATAACTAAAACTTGATATTACGAGCAGACTAATAGTACTACATTATCCAAGAAGATACAATGATCCGATAACCATTACTATCATACTTTGTTAAAATGGATTTAAAAAAACAAGTTTCACGAAACCATGCTACCTTATATGTTTTTTTAGTAAAACAATAGTGCACGATCACTATTTGCCTACACTTGACGCATTCAAATATATTTAGCAATATGACACTGTCGTTTATGCCATGCTAAAGCTACAAGGAGTGAGGAAAGCTTATTTAAAATATATTTTATTTTCAGCACTGTCTTGTATATTAAATATTGAATAAAACCTTACGAGACGTGCCCTAAAATGACACAAAAGAAAGCAAAATGGACCTAACCCTAGATAACGCCCTACACCCCTAGGGTTAGCCCTAACCATACCCGTTAGCTCGATTTTCGACGACAACGGGAACTGCAGACATCAAAAACACCACCAACACTCCGCAACGTCCCGACCCTGCCGCGGGACCTCCAAAAATCCACCGAAACATCGAAAAAAAGCAAAATCGACTTAACCCTAGCTAACCCCCTAACCCCCTAGGGTTAGCCCTAACCATACCCGTTAGCTCCATTTTCGACTCTAACCCTAGCTAAGACCAGTTTAGGTTAAAATGACCCCAAACGATCAGATCTAGGGTGAAAAAACGTCTTTTTTCAACCTCCAACCTCCAAACGCACACTCCTGGGGGCACCCAAGGCCATTTCTACCTCTGTCCACACCTCGTTCTTACAAAATAATAAGTTCAGGTCACAAAGAGCATATGCGCCAAACACATAGACACAATCATTCATACATTCTGGGATTGCAGCCAGGTAAACCTCATTTTGGAAATTACCTGAAAATTGCCTTCAGCATAAACTATAACTAAAACTTGATATTACGAGCAGACTAATAGTACTACATTATCCAAGAAGATACAATGATCCGATAACCATTACTATCATACTTTGTTAAAATGGATTTAAAAAAACAAGTTTCACGAAACCATGCTACCTTATATGTTTTTTTAGTAAAACAATAGTGCACGATCACTATTTGCCTACACTTGACGCATTCAAATATATTTAGCAATATGACACTGTCGTTTATGTCATGCTAAAGCTACAAGGAGTGAGGAAAGCTTATTTAAAATATATTTTATTTTCAGCACTGTCTTGTATATTAAATATTGAATAAAACCTTACGAGACGTGCCCTAAAATGACACAAAAGAAAGCAAAATGGACCTAACCCTAGATAACGCCCTACACCCCTAGGGTTAGCCCTAACCATACCCGTTAGCTCGATTTTCGACGACAACGGGAACTGCAGACATCAAAAACACCACCAACGCTCCGCAACGTCCCGACCCTGCCGCGGGACCTCCAAAAATCCACCGAAACATCGAAAAAAAGCAAAATCGACTTAACCCTAGCTAACCCCCTAACCCCCTAGGGTTAGCCCTAACCATACCCGTTAGCTCCATTTTCGACTCTAACCCTAGCTAAGACCAGTTTAGGTTAAAATGACCCCAAACGATAAGAACTAGGGTGAAAAAACGTCTTTTTTCAACCTCCAACCTCCAAACGCACACTCCTGGGGGCACCAAAGGCCATTTCTTCCTCTTTCCACACCTCGTTCTTACAAAATAATAAGTTCAGGTCACAAAGAGCATATGCGCCAAACACATAGACACAATCATTCATACATTCTGGGATTGCAGCCAGGTAAACCTCATTTTGGAAATTACCTGAAAATTGCCTTCAGCATAAACTATAACTAAAACTTGATATTACGAGCAGACTAATAGTACTACATTATCCAAGAAGATACAATGATCCGATAACCATTACTATCATACTTTTTTAAAATGGATTTCCAAAAACAAGTTTCACGAAACCATGCAACCTTATATGTTTTTTTTAGTAAAACAATAGTGCACGATCACTATTTGCCTACACTTGCCGCATTCAAATATACTTAGCAGTATGACACTGTCGTTTATGCCATGCTAAAGCTACAAGGAGTGAGGAAAGCTTATTTAAAATATATTTTATTTTCAGCACTGTCTTGTATATTAAGAATTGAATAAAACCTTACGAGACGTGCCCTAAAATGACACAAAAGAAAGCAAAATGGACCTAACCCTAGATAACGCCCTACACCCCTAGGGTTAGCCCTAACCATACCCGTTATCTCGATTTTCGATGACAACGGGGAACTGCAGACATCAAAAACACCACCAACACTCCGCAACGTCCCGACCCTGCCGCGGGACCTCCAAAAATCCACCGAAACATCGAAAAAAAGCAAAATCGACTTAACCCTAGCTAACCCCCTAACCCCCTAGGGTTAGCCCTAACCATACCCGTTAGCTCCATTTTCGACTCTAACCCTAGCTAAGACCAGTTTAGGTTAAAATGACCCCAAACGATCAGATCTAGGGTGAAAAAACGTCTTTTTTCAACCTCCAACCTCCAAACGCACACTCCTGGGGGCACCCAAGGCCATTTCTACCTCTGTCCACACCTCGTTCTTACAAAATAATAAGTTCAGGTCACAAAGAGCATATGCGCCAAACACATAGACACAATCATTCATACATTCTGGGATTGCAGCCAGGTAAACCTCATTTTGGAAATTACCTGAAAATTGCCTTCAGCATAAACTATAACTAAAACTTGATATTACGAGCAGACTAATAGTACTACATTATCCAAGAAGATACAATGATCCGATAACCATTACTATCATACTTTGTTAAAATGGATTTAAAAAAACAAGTTTCACGAAACCATGCTACCTTATATGTTTTTTTAGTAAAACAATAGTGCACGATCACTATTTGCCTACACTTGACGCATTCAAATATATTTAGCAATATGACACTGTCGTTTATGCCATGCTAAAGCTACAAGGAGTGAGGAAAGCTTATTTAAAATATATTTTATTTTCAGCACTGTCTTGTATATTAAATATTGAATAAAACCTTACGAGACGTGCCCTAAAATGACACAAAAGAAAGCAAAATGGACCTAACCCTAGATAACGCCCTACACCCCTAGGGTTAGCCCTAACCATACCCGTTAGCTCGATTTTCGACGACAACGGGAACTGCAGACATCAAAAACACCACCAACGCTCCGCAACGTCCCGACCCTGCCGCGGGACCTCCAAAAATCCACCGAAACATCGAAAAAAAGCAAAATCGACTTAACCCTAGCTAACCCCCTAACCCCCTAGGGTTAGCCCTAACCATACCCGTTAGCTCCATTTTCGACTCTAACCCTAGCTAAGACCAGTTTAGGTTAAAATGACCCCAAACGATCAGATCTAGGGTGAAAAAACGTCTTTTTTCAACCTCCAACCTCCAAACGCACACTCCTGGGGGCACCCAAGGCCATTTCTACCTCTGTCCACACCTCGTTCTTACAAAATAATAAGTTCAGGTCACAAAGAGCATATGCGCCAAACACATAGACACAATCATTCATACATTCTGGGATTGCAGCCAGGTAAACCTCATTTTGGAAATTACCTGAAAATTGCCTTCAGCATAAACTATAACTAAAACTTGATATTACGAGCAGACTAATAGTACTACATTATCCAAGAAGATACAATGATCCGATAACCATTACTATCATACTTTGTTAAAATGGATTTAAAAAAACAAGTTTCACGAAACCATGCTACCTTATATGTTTTTTTAGTAAAACAATAGTGCACGATCACTATTTGCCTACACTTGACGCATTCAAATATATTTAGCAATATGACACTGTCGTTTATGTCATGCTAAAGCTACAAGGAGTGAGGAAAGCTTATTTAAAATATATTTTATTTTCAGCACTGTCTTGTATATTAAATATTGAATAAAACCTTACGAGACGTGCCCTAAAATGACACAAAAGAAAGCAAAATGGACCTAACCCTAGATAACGCCCTACACCCCTAGGGTTAGCCCTAACCATACCCGTTAGCTCGATTTTCGACGACAACGGGAACTGCAGACATCAAAAACACCACCAACGCTCCGCAACGTCCCGACCCTGCCGCGGGACCTCCAAAAATCCACCGAAACATCGAAAAAAAGCAAAATCGACTTAACCCTAGCTAACCCCCTAACCCCCTAGGGTTAGCCCTAACCATACCCGTTAGCTCCATTTTCGACTCTAACCCTAGCTAAGACCAGTTAAGGTTAAAATGACCCCAAACGATAAGAACTAGGGTGAAAAAACGTCTTTTTTCAACCTCCAACCTCCAAACGCACACTCCTGGGGGCACCAAAGGCCATTTCTTCCTCTTTCCACACCTCGTTCTTACAAAATAATAAGTTCAGGTCACAAAGAGCATATGCGCCAAACACATAGACACAATCATTCATACATTCTGGGATTGCAGCCAGGTAAACCTCATTTTGGAAATTACCTGAAAATTGCCTTCAGCATAAACTATAACTAAAACTTGATATTACGAGCAGACTAATAGTACTACATTATCCAAGAAGATACAATGATCCGATAACCATTACTATCATACTTTGTTAAAATGGATTTCCAAAAACAAGTTTCACGAAACCATGCTACCTTATATGTTTTTTTAGTAAAACAATAGTGCACGATCACTATTTGCCTACACTTGACGCATTCAAATATATTTAGCAATATGACACTGTCGTTTATGTCATGCTAAAGCTACAAGGAGTGAGGAAAGCTTATTTAAAATATATTTTATTTTCAGCACTGTCTTGTATATTAAATATTGAATAAAACCTTACGAGACGTGCCCTAAAATGACACAAAAGAAAGCAAAATGGACCTAACCCTAGATAACGCCCTACACCCCTAGGGTTAGCCCTAACCATACCCGTTAGCTCGATTTTCGACGACAACGGGAACTGCAGACATCAAAAACACCACCAACACTCCGCAACGTCCCGACCCTGCCGCGGGACCTCCAAAAATCCACCGAAACATCGAAAAAAAGCAAAATCGACTTAACCCTAGCTAACCCCCTAACCCCCTAGGGTTAGCCCTAACCATACCCGTTAGCTCCATTTTCGACTCTAACCCTAGCTAAGACCAGTTTAGGTTAAAATGACCCCAAACGATCAGATCTAGGGTGAAAAAACGTCTTTTTTCAACCTCCAACCTCCAAACGCACACTCCTGGGGGCACCCAAGGCCATTTCTACCTCTGTCCACACCTCGTTCTTACAAAATAATAAGTTCAGGTCACAAAGAGCATATGCGCCAAACACATAGACACAATCATTCATACATTCTGGGATTGCAGCCAGGTAAACCTCATTTTGGAAATTACCTGAAAATTGCCTTCAGCATAAACTATAACTAAAACTTGATATTACGAGCAGACTAATAGTACTACATTATCCAAGAAGATACAATGATCCGATAACCATTACAATCATACTTTGTTAAAATGGATTTCCAAAAACAAGTTTCACGAAACCATGCAACCTTATATGTTTTTTTTAGTAAAACAATAGTGCACGATCACTATTTGCCTACACTTGCCGCATTCAAATATACTTAGCAATATGACACTGTCGTTTATGCCATGCTAAAGCTACAAGGAGTGAGGAAAGCTTATTTAAAATATATTTTATTTTCAGCACTGTCTTGTATATTAAGAATTGAATAAAACCTTACGAGACGTGCCCTAAAATGACACAAAAGAAAGCAAAATGGACCTAACCCTAGATAACGCCCTACACCCCAAGGGTTAGCCCTAACCATACCCGTTATCTCGATTTTCGACGACAACGGGGAACTGCAGACATCAAAAACACCACCAACACTCCGCAACGTCCCGACCCTGCCGCGGGACCTCCAAAAATCCACCGAAACATCGAAAAAAAGCAAAATCGACTTAACCCTAGCTA
The DNA here is from genome assembly GCF_023055435.1 of Haliotis rufescens. Taxonomy (NCBI): domain Eukaryota; kingdom Metazoa; phylum Mollusca; class Gastropoda; order Lepetellida; family Haliotidae; genus Haliotis; species Haliotis rufescens. The sequence goes on along the minus strand of NW_025963824.1, from coordinate 14,167,230 downwards.
ACCCCCTAACCCCCTAGGGTTAGCCCTAACCATACCCGTTAGCTCCATTTTCGACTCTAACCCTAGCTAAGACCAGTTTAGGTTAAAATGACCCCAAACGATAAGAACTAGGGTGAAAAAACGTCTTTTTTCAACCTCCAACCTCCAAACGCACACTCCTGGGGGCACCAAAGGCCATTTCTTCCTCTTTCCACACCTCGTTCTTACAAAATAATAAGTTCAGGTCACAAAGAGCATATGCGCCAAACACATAGACACAATCATTCATACATTCTGGGATTGCAGCCAGGTAAACCTCATTTTGGAAATTACCTGAAAATTGCCTTCAGCATAAACTATAACTAAAACTTGATATTACGAGCAGACTAATAGTACTACATTATCCAAGAAGATACAATGATCCGATAACCATTACTATCATACTTTGTTAAAATGGATTTCCAAAAACAAGTTTCACGAAACCATGCTACCTTATATGTTTTTTTAGTAAAACAATAGTGCACGATCACTATTTGCCTACACTTGACGCATTCAAATATATTTAGCAATATGACACTGTCGTTTATGTCATGCTAAAGCTACAAGGAGTGAGGAAAGCTTATTTAAAATATATTTTATTTTCAGCACTGTCTTGTATATTAAATATTGAATAAAACCTTACGAGACGTGCCCTAAAATGACACAAAAGAAAGCAAAATGGACCTAACCCTAGATAACGCCCTACACCCCTAGGGTTAGCCCTAACCATACCCGTTAGCTCGATTTTCGACGACAACGGGAACTGCAGACATCAAAAACACCACCAACACTCCGCAACGTCCCGACCCTGCCGCGGGACCTCCAAAAATCCACCGAAACATCGAAAAAAAGCAAAATCGACTTAACCCTAGCTAACCCCCTAACCCCCTAGGGTTAGCCCTAACCATACCCGTTAGCTCCATTTTCGACTCTAACCCTAGCTAAGACCAGTTTAGGTTAAAATGACCCCAAACGATCAGATCTAGGGTGAAAAAACGTCTTTTTTCAACCTCCAACCTCCAAACGCACACTCCTGGGGGCACCCAAGGCCATTTCTACCTCTGTCCACACCTCGTTCTTACAAAATAATAAGTTCAGGTCACAAAGAGCATATGCGCCAAACACATAGACACAATCATTCATACATTCTGGGATTGCAGCCAGGTAAACCTCATTTTGGAAATTACCTGAAAATTGCCTTCAGCATAAACTATAACTAAAACTTGATATTACGAGCAGACTAATAGTACTACATTATCCAAGAAGATACAATGATCCGATAACCATTACAATCATACTTTGTTAAAATGGATTTCCAAAAACAAGTTTCACGAAACCATGCAACCTTATATGTTTTTTTTAGTAAAACAATAGTGCACGATCACTATTTGCCTACACTTGCCGCATTCAAATATACTTAGCAATATGACACTGTCGTTTATGCCATGCTAAAGCTACAAGGAGTGAGGAAAGCTTATTTAAAATATATTTTATTTTCAGCACTGTCTTGTATATTAAGAATTGAATAAAACCTTACGAGACGTGCCCTAAAATGACACAAAAGAAAGCAAAATGGACCTAACCCTAGATAACGCCCTACACCCCAAGGGTTAGCCCTAACCATACCCGTTATCTCGATTTTCGACGACAACGGGGAACTGCAGACATCAAAAACACCACCAACACTCCGCAACGTCCCGACCCTGCCGCGGGACCTCCAAAAATCCACCGAAACATCGAAAAAAAGCAAAATCGACTTAACCCTAGCTAACCCCCTAACCCCCTAGGGTTAGCCCTAACCATACCCGTTAGCTCCATTTTCGACTCTAACCCTAGCTAAGACCAGTTTAGGTTAAAATGACCCCAAACGATCAGATCTAGGGTGAAAAAACGTCTTTTTTCAACCTCCAACCTCCAAACGCACACTCCTGGGGGCACCCAAGGCCATTTCTACCTCTGTCCACACCTCGTTCTTACAAAATAATAAGTTCAGGTCACAAAGAGCATATGCGCCAAACACATAGACACAATCATTCATACATTCTGGGATTGCAGCCAGGTAAACCTCATTTTGGAAATTACCTGAAAATTGCCTTCAGCATAAACTATAACTAAAACTTGATATTACGAGCAGACTAATAGTACTACATTATCCAAGAAGATACAATGATCCGATAACCATTACAATCATACTTTGTTAAAATGGATTTCCAAAAACAAGTTTCACGAAACCATGCAACCTTATATGTTTTTTTTAGTAAAACAATAGTGCACGATCACTATTTGCCTACACTTGCCGCATTCAAATATACTTAGCAATATGACACTGTCGTTTATGCCATGCTAAAGCTACAAGGAGTGAGGAAAGCTTATTTAAAATATATTTTATTTTCAGCACTGTCTTGTATATTAAGAATTGAATAAAACCTTACGAGACGTGCCCTAAAATGACACAAAAGAAAGCAAAATGGACCTAACCCTAGATAACGCCCTACACCCCAAGGGTTAGCCCTAACCATACCCGTTATCTCGATTTTCGACGACAACGGGGAACTGCAGACATCAAAAACACCACCAACACTCCGCAACGTCCCGACCCTGCCGCGGGACCTCCAAAAATCCACCGAAACATCGAAAAAAAGCAAAATCGACTTAACCCTAGCTAACCCCCTAACCCCCTAGGGTTAGCCCTAACCATACCCGTTAGCTCCATTTTCGACTCTAACCCTAGCTAAGACCAGTTTAGGTTAAAATGACCCTAAACGATCAGATCTAGGGTGAAAAAACGTCTTTTTTCAACCTCCAACCTCCAAACGCACACTCCTGGGGGCACCCAAGGCCATTTCTACCTCTGTCCACACCTCGTTCTTACAAAATAATAAGTTCAGGTCACAAAGAGCATATGCGCCAAACACATAGACACAATCATTCATACATTCTGGGATTGCAGCCAGGTAAACCTCATTTTGGAAATTACCTGAAAATTGCCTTCAGCATAAACTATAACTAAAACTTGATATTACGAGCAGACTAATAGTACTACATTATCCAAGAAGATACAATGATCCGATAACCATTACTATCATACTTTGTTAAAATGGATTTCCAAAAACAAGTTTCACGAAACCATGCTACCTTATATGTTTTTTTAGTAAAACAATAGTGCACGATCACTATTTGCCTACACTTGACGCATTCAAATATATTTAGCAATATGACACTGTCGTTTATGCCATGCTAAAGCTACAAGGAGTGAGGAAAGCTTATTTAAAATATATTTTATTTTCAGCACTGTCTTGTATATTAAATATTGAATAAAACCTTACGAGACGTGCCCTAAAATGACACAAAAGAAAGCAAAATGGACCTAACCCTAGATAACGCCCTACACCCCTAGGGTTAGCCCTAACCATACCCGTTAGCTCGATTTTCGACGACAACGGGAACTGCAGACATCAAAAACACCACCAACGCTCCGCAACGTCCCGACCCTGCCGCGGGACCTCCAAAAATCCACCGAAACATCGAAAAAAAGCAAAATCGACTTAACCCTAGCTAACCCCCTAACCCCCTAGGGTTAGCCCTAACCATACCCGTTAGCTCCATTTTCGACTCTAACCCTAGCTAAGACCAGTTTAGGTTAAAATGACCCCAAACGATCAGATCTAGGGTGAAAAAACGTCTTTTTTCAACCTCCAACCTCCAAACGCACACTCCTGGGGGCACCCAAGGCCATTTCTACCTCTGTCCACACCTCGTTCTTACAAAATAATAAGTTCAGGTCACAAAGAGCATATGCGCCAAACACATAGACACAATCATTCATACATTCTGGGATTGCAGCCAGGTAAACCTCATTTTGGAAATTACCTGAAAATTGCCTTCAGCATAAACTATAACTAAAACTTGATATTACGAGCAGACTAATAGTACTACATTATCCAAGAAGATACAATGATCCGATAACCATTACTATCATACTTTGTTAAAATGGATTTCCAAAAACAAGTTTCACGAAACCATGCTACCTTATATGTTTTTTTAGTAAAACAATAGTGCACGATCACTATTTGCCTACACTTGACGCATTCAAATATATTTAGCAATATGACACTGTCGTTTATGTCATGCTAAAGCTACAAGGAGTGAGGAAAGCTTATTTAAAATATATTTTATTTTCAGCACTGTCTTGTATATTAAATATTGAATAAAACCTTACGAGACGTGCCCTAAAATGACACAAAAGAAAGCAAAATGGACCTAACCCTAGATAACGCCCTACACCCCTAGGGTTAGCCCTAACCATACCCGTTAGCTCGATTTTCGACGACAACGGGAACTGCAGACATCAAAAACACCACCAACACTCCGCAACGTCCCGACCCTGCCGCGGGACCTCCAAAAATCCACCGAAACATCGAAAAAAAGCAAAATCGACTTAACCCTAGCTAACCCCCTAACCCCCTAGGGTTAGCCCTAACCATACCCGTTAGCTCCATTTTCGACTCTAACCCTAGCTAAGACCAGTTTAGGTTAAAATGACCCCAAACGATCAGATCTAGGGTGAAAAAACGTCTTTTTTCAACCTCCAACCTCCAAACGCACACTCCTGGGGGCACCCAAGGCCATTTCTACCTCTGTCCACACCTCGTTCTTACAAAATAATAAGTTCAGGTCACAAAGAGCATATGCGCCAAACACATAGACACAATCATTCATACATTCTGGGATTGCAGCCAGGTAAACCTCATTTTGGAAATTACCTGAAAATTGCCTTCAGCATAAACTATAACTAAAACTTGATATTACGAGCAGACTAATAGTACTACATTATCCAAGAAGATACAATGATCCGATAACCATTACAATCATACTTTGTTAAAATGGATTTCCAAAAACAAGTTTCACGAAACCATGCAACCTTATATGTTTTTTTTAGTAAAACAATAGTGCACGATCACTATTTGCCTACACTTGCCGCATTCAAATATACTTAGCAATATGACACTGTCGTTTATGCCATGCTAAAGCTACAAGGAGTGAGGAAAGCTTATTTAAAATATATTTTATTTTCAGCACTGTCTTGTATATTAAGAATTGAATAAAACCTTACGAGACGTGCCCTAAAATGACACAAAAGAAAGCAAAATGGACCTAACCCTAGATAACGCCCTACACCCCAAGGGTTAGCCCTAACCATACCCGTTATCTCGATTTTCGACGACAACGGGGAACTGCAGACATCAAAAACACCACCAACACTCCGCAACGTCCCGACCCTGCCGCGGGACCTCCAAAAATCCACCGAAACATCGAAAAAAAGCAAAATCGACTTAACCCTAGCTAACCCCCTAACCCCCTAGGGTTAGCCCTAACCATACCCGTTAGCTCCATTTTCGACTCTAACCCTAGCTAAGACCAGTTTAGGTTAAAATGACCCCAAACGATCAGATCTAGGGTGAAAAAACGTCTTTTTTCAACCTCCAACCTCCAAACGCACACTCCTGGGGGCACCCAAGGCCATTTCTACCTCTGTCCACACCTCGTTCTTACAAAATAATAAGTTCAGGTCACAAAGAGCATATGCGCCAAACACATAGACACAATCATTCATACATTCTGGGATTGCAGCCAGGTAAACCTCATTTTGGAAATTACCTGAAAATTGCCTTCAGCATAAACTATAACTAAAACTTGATATTACGAGCAGACTAATAGTACTACATTATCCAAGAAGATACAATGATCCGATAACCATTACAATCATACTTTGTTAAAATGGATTTCCAAAAACAAGTTTCACGAAACCATGCAACCTTATATGTTTTTTTTAGTAAAACAATAGTGCACGATCACTATTTGCCTACACTTGCCGCATTCAAATATACTTAGCAATATGACACTGTCGTTTATGCCATGCTAAAGCTACAAGGAGTGAGGAAAGCTTATTTAAAATATATTTTATTTTCAGCACTGTCTTGTATATTAAGAATTGAATAAAACCTTACGAGACGTGCCCTAAAATGACACAAAAGAAAGCAAAATGGACCTAACCCTAGATAACGCCCTACACCCCAAGGGTTAGCCCTAACCATACCCGTTATCTCGATTTTCGACGACAACGGGGAACTGCAGACATCAAAAACACCACCAACACTCCGCAACGTCCCGACCCTGCCGCGGGACCTCCAAAAATCCACCGAAACATCGAAAAAAAGCAAAATCGACTTAACCCTAGCTAACCCCCTAACCCCCTAGGGTTAGCCCTAACCATACCCGTTAGCTCCATTTTCGACTCTAACCCTAGCTAAGACCAGTTTAGGTTAAAATGACCCTAAACGATCAGATCTAGGGTGAAAAAACGTCTTTTTTCAACCTCCAACCTCCAAACGCACACTCCTGGGGGCACCCAAGGCCATTTCTACCTCTGTCCACACCTCGTTCTTACAAAATAATAAGTTCAGGTCACAAAGAGCATATGCGCCAAACACATAGACACAATCATTCATACATTCTGGGATTGCAGCCAGGTAAACCTCATTTTGGAAATTACCTGAAAATTGCCTTCAGCATAAACTATAACTAAAACTTGATATTACGAGCAGACTAATAGTACTACATTATCCAAGAAGATACAATGATCCGATAACCATTACTATCATACTTTGTTAAAATGGATTTCCAAAAACAAGTTTCACGAAACCATGCTACCTTATATGTTTTTTTAGTAAAACAATAGTGCACGATCACTATTTGCCTACACTTGACGCATTCAAATATATTTAGCAATATGACACTGTCGTTTATGCCATGCTAAAGCTACAAGGAGTGAGGAAAGCTTATTTAAAATATATTTTATTTTCAGCACTGTCTTGTATATTAAATATTGAATAAAACCTTACGAGACGTGCCCTAAAATGACACAAAAGAAAGCAAAATGGACCTAACCCTAGATAACGCCCTACACCCCTAGGGTTAGCCCTAACCATACCCGTTAGCTCGATTTTCGACGACAACGGGAACTGCAGACATCAAAAACACCACCAACGCTCCGCAACGTCCCGACCCTGCCGCGGGACCTCCAAAAATCCACCGAAACATCGAAAAAAAGCAAAATCGACTTAACCCTAGCTAACCCCCTAACCCCCTAGGGTTAGCCCTAACCATACCCGTTAGCTCCATTTTCGACTCTAACCCTAGCTAAGACCAGTTTAGGTTAAAATGACCCCAAACGATCAGATCTAGGGTGAAAAAACGTCTTTTTTCAACCTCCAACCTCCAAACGCACACTCCTGGGGGCACCCAAGGCCATTTCTACCTCTGTCCACACCTCGTTCTTACAAAATAATAAGTTCAGGTCACAAAGAGCATATGCGCCAAACACATAGACACAATCATTCATACATTCTGGGATTGCAGCCAGGTAAACCTCATTTTGGAAATTACCTGAAAATTGCCTTCAGCATAAACTATAACTAAAACTTGATATTACGAGCAGACTAATAGTACTACATTATCCAAGAAGATACAATGATCCGATAACCATTACTATCATACTTTGTTAAAATGGATTTCCAAAAACAAGTTTCACGAAACCATGCTACCTTATATGTTTTTTTAGTAAAACAATAGTGCACGATCACTATTTGCCTACACTTGACGCATTCAAATATATTTAGCAATATGACACTGTCGTTTATGCCATGCTAAAGCTACAAGGAGTGAGGAAAGCTTATTTAAAATATATTTTATTTTCAGCACTGTCTTGTATATTAAATATTGAATAAAACCTTACGAGACGTGCCCTAAAATGACACAAAAGAAAGCAAAATGGACCTAACCCTAGATAACGCCCTACACCCCTAGGGTTAGCCCTAACCATACCCGTTAGCTCGATTTTCGACGACAACGGGAACTGCAGACATCAAAAACACCACCAACGCTCCGCAACGTCCCGACCCTGCCGCGGGACCTCCAAAAATCCACCGAAACATCGAAAAAAAGCAAAATCGACTTAACCCTAGCTAACCCCCTAACCCCCTAGGGTTAGCCCTAACCATACCCGTTAGCTCCATTTTCGACTCTAACCCTAGCTAAGACCAGTTTAGGTTAAAATGACCCCAAACGATCAGATCTAGGGTGAAAAAACGTCTTTTTTCAACCTCCAACCTCCAAACGCACACTCCTGGGGGCACCCAAGGCCATTTCTACCTCTGTCCACACCTCGTTCTTACAAAATAATAAGTTCAGGTCACAAAGAGCATATGCGCCAAACACATAGACACAATCATTCATACATTCTGGGATTGCAGCCAGGTAAACCTCATTTTGGAAATTACCTGAAAATTGCCTTCAGCATAAACTATAACTAAAACTTGATATTACGAGCAGACTAATAGTACTACATTATCCAAGAAGATACAATGATCCGATAACCATTACTATCATACTTTGTTAAAATGGATTTAAAAAAACAAGTTTCACGAAACCATGCTACCTTATATGTTTTTTTAGTAAAACAATAGTGCACGATCACTATTTGCCTACACTTGACGCATTCAAATATATTTAGCAATATGACACTGTCGTTTATGCCATGCTAAAGCTACAAGGAGTGAGGAAAGCTTATTTAAAATATATTTTATTTTCAGCACTGTCTTGTATATTAAATATTGAATAAAACCTTACGAGACGTGCCCTAAAATGACACAAAAGAAAGCAAAATGGACCTAACCCTAGATAAAGCCCTACACCCCTAGGGTTAGCCCTAACCATACCCGTTAGCTCGAGTTTTGATGACAACGGGAACTGCAGACATCAAAAACACCACCAACGCTCCGCAACGTCCCGACCCTGCCGCGGGACCTCCAAAAATCCACCGAAACATCGAAAAAAAGCAAAATCGACTTAACCCTAGCTAACCCCCTAACCCCCTAGGGTTAGCCCTAACCATACCCGTTAGCTCCATTTTCGACTCTAACCCTAGCTAAGACCAGTTTAGGTTAAAATGACCCCAAACGATCAGAACTAGGGTGAAAAAACGTCTTTTTTCAACCTCCAACCTCCAAACGCACACTCCTGGGGGCACCAAAGGCCATTTCTTCCTCTTTCCACACCTCGTTCTTACAAAATAATAAGTTCAGGTCACAAAGAGCATATGCGCCAAACACATAGACACAATCATTCATACATTCTGGGATTGCAGCCAGGTAAACCTCATTTTGGAAATTACCTGAAAATTGCCTTCAGCATAAACTATAACTAAAACTTGATATTACGAGCAGACTAATAGTACTACATTATCCAAGAAGATACAATGATCCGATAACCATTACTATCATACTTTGTTAAAATGGATTTCCAAAAACAAGTTTCACGAAACCATGCTACCTTATATGTTTTTTTAGTAAAACAATAGTGCACGATCACTATTTGCCTACACTTGACGCATTCAAATATATTTAGCAATATGACACTGTCGTTTATGCCATGCTAAAGCTACAAGGAGTGAGGAAAGCTTATTTAAAATATATTTTATTTTCAGCACTGTCTTGTATATTAAATATTGAATAAAACCTTACGAGACGTGCCCTAAAATGACACAAAAGAAAGCAAAATGGACCTAACCCTAGATAACGCCCTACACCCCTAGGGTTAGCCCTAACCATACCCGTTAGCTCGATTTTCGACGACAACGGGAACTGCAGACATCAAAAACACCACCAACGCTCCGCAACGTCCCGACCCTGCCGCGGGACCTCCAAAAATCCACCGAAACATCGAAAAAAAGCAAAATCGACTTAACCCTAGCTAACCCCCTAACCCCCTAGGGTTAGCCCTAACCATACCCGTTAGCTCCATTTTCGACTCTAACCCTAGCTAAGACCAGTTTAGGTTAAAATGACCCCAAACGATCAGAACTAGGGTGAAAAAACGTCTTTTTTCAACCTCCAACCTCCAAACGCACACTCCTGGGGGCACCAAAGGCCATTTCTTCCTCTTTCCACACCTCGTTCTTACAAAATAATAAGTTCAGGTCACAAAGAGCATATGCGCCAAACACATAGACACAATCATTCATACATTCTGGGATTGCAGCCAGGTAAACCTCATTTTGGAAATTACCTGAAAATTGCCTTCAGCATAAACTATAACTAAAACTTGATATTACGAGCAGACTCATAGTACTACATTATCCAAGAAGATACAATGATCCGATAACCATTACTATCATACTTTTTTAAAATGGATTTCCAAAAACAAGTTTCACGAAACCATGCTACCTTATATGTTTTTTTAGTAAAACAATAGTGCACGATCACTATTTGCCTACACTTGACGCATTCAAATATATTTAGCAATATGACACTGTCGTTTATGCCATGCTAAAGCTACAAGGAGTGAGGAAAGCTTATTTAAAATATATTTTATTTTCAGCACTGTCTTGTATATTAAATATTGAATAAAACCTTACGAGACGTGCCCTAAAATGACACAAAAGAAAGCAAAATGGACCTAACCCTAGATAACGCCCTACACCCCTAGGGTTAGCCCTAACCATACCCGTTATCTCGATTTTCGATGACAACGGGAACTGCAGACATCAAAAACACCACCAACGCTCCGCAACGTCCCGACCCTGCCGCGGGACCTCCAAAAATCCACCGAAACATCGAAAAAAAGCAAAATCGACTTAACCCTAGCTAACCCCCTAACCCCCTAGGGTTAGCCCTAACCATACCCGTTAGCTCCATTTTCGACTCTAACCCTAGCTAAGACCAGTTTAGGTTAAAATGACCCCAAACGATCAGAACTAGGGTGAAAAAACGTCTTTTTTCAACCTCCAACCTCCAAACGCACACTCCTGGGGGCACCAAAGGCCATTTCTTCCTCTTTCCACACCTCGTTCTTACAAAATAATAAGTTCAGGTCACAAAGAGCATATGCGCCAAACACATAGACACAATCATTCATACATTCTGGGATTGCAGCCAGGTAAACCTCATTTTGGAAATTACCTGAAAATTGCCTTCAGCATAAACTATAACTAAAACTTGATATTACGAGCAGACTAATAGTACTACATTATCCAAGAAGATACAATGATCCGATAACCATTACTATCATACTTTGTTAAAATGGATTTCCAAAAACAAGTTTCACGAAACCATGCTACCTTATATGTTTTTTTAGTAAAACAATAGTGCACGATCACTATTTGCCTACACTTGCCGCATTCAAATATATTTAGCAATATGACACTGTCGTTTATGCCATGCTAAAGCTACAAGGAGTGAGGAAAGCTTATTTAAAATATATTTTATTTTCAGCACTGTCTTGTATATTAAGAATTGAATAAAACCTTACGAGACGTGCCCTAAAATGACACAAAAGAAAGCAAAATGGACCTAACCCTAGATAACGCCCTACACCCCAAGGGTTAGCCCTAACCATACCCGTTATCTCGATTTTCGACGACAACGGGGAACTGCAGACATCAAAAACACCACCAACACTCCGCAACGTCCCGACCCTGCCGCGGGACCTCCAAAAATCCACCGAAACATCGAAAAAAAGCAAAATCGACTTAACCCTAGCTAACCCCCTAACCCCCTAGGGTTAGCCCTAACCATACCCGTTAGCTCCATTTTCGACTCTAACCCTAGCTAAGACCAGTTTAGGTTAAAATGACCCTAAACGATCAGATCTAGGGTGAAAAAACGTCTTTTTTCAACCTCCAACCTCCAAACGCACACTCCTGGGGGCACCCAAGGCCATTTCTACCTCTGTCCACACCTCGTTCTTACAAAATAATAAGTTCAGGTCACAAAGAGCATATGCGCCAAACACATAGACACAATCATTCATACATTCTGGGATTGCAGCCAGGTAAACCTCATTTTGGAAATTACCTGAAAATTGCCTTCAGCATAAACTATAACTAAAACTTGATATTACGAGCAGACTAATAGTACTACATTATCCAAGAAGATACAATGATCCGATAACCATTACTATCATACTTTGTTAAAATGGATTTCCAAAAACAAGTTTCACGAAACCATGCTACCTTATATGTTTTTTTAGTAAAACAATAGTGCACGATCACTATTTGCCTACACTTGACGCATTCAAATATATTTAGCAATATGACACTGTCGTTTATGCCATGCTAAAGCTACAAGGAGTGAGGAAAGCTTATTTAAAATATATTTTATTTTCAGCACTGTCTTGTATATTAAATATTGAATAAAACCTTACGAGACGTGCCCTAAAATGACACAAAAGAAAGCAAAATGGACCTAACCCTAGATAACGCCCTACACCCCTAGGGTTAGCCCTAACCATACCCGTTAGCTCGATTTTCGACGACAACGGGAACTGCAGACATCAAAAACACCACCAACGCTCCGCAACGTCCCGACCCTGCCGCGGGACCTCCAAAAATCCACCGAAACATCGAAAAAAAGCAAAATCGACTTAACCCTAGCTAACCCCCTAACCCCCTAGGGTTAGCCCTAACCATACCCGTTAGCTCCATTTTCGACTCTAACCCTAGCTAAGACCAGTTTAGGTTAAAATGACCCCAAACGATCAGATCTAGGGTGAAAAAACGTCTTTTTTCAACCTCCAACCTCCAAACGCACACTCCTGGGGGCACCCAAGGCCATTTCTACCTCTGTCCACACCTCGTTCTTACAAAATAATAAGTTCAGGTCACAAAGAGCATATGCGCCAAACACATAGACACAATCATTCATACATTCTGGGATTGCAGCCAGGTAAACCTCATTTTGGAAATTACCTGAAAATTGCCTTCAGCATAAACTATAACTAAAACTTGATATTACGAGCAGACTAATAGTACTACATTATCCAAGAAGATACAATGATCCGATAACCATTACTATCATACTTTGTTAAAATGGATTTAAAAAAACAAGTTTCACGAAACCATGCTACCTTATATGTTTTTTTAGTAAAACAATAGTGCACGATCACTATTTGCCTACACTTGACGCATTCAAATATATTTAGCAATATGACACTGTCGTTTATGCCATGCTAAAGCTACAAGGAGTGAGGAAAGCTTATTTAAAATATATTTTATTTTCAGCACTGTCTTGTATATTAAATATTGAATAAAACCTTACGAGACGTGCCCTAAAATGACACAAAAGAAAGCAAAATGGACCTAACCCTAGATAAAGCCCTACACCCCTAGGGTTAGCCCTAACCATACCCGTTAGCTCGAGTTTTGATGACAACGGGAACTGCAGACATCAAAAACACCACCAACGCTCCGCAACGTCCCGACCCTGCCGCGGGACCTCCAAAAATCCACCGAAACATCGAAAAAAAGCAAAATCGACTTAACCCTAGCTAACCCCCTAACCCCCTAGGGTTAGCCCTAACCATACCCGTTAGCTCCATTTTCGACTCTAACCCTAGCTAAGACCAGTTTAGGTTAAAATGACCCCAAACGATCAGAACTAGGGTGAAAAAACGTCTTTTTTCAACCTCCAACCTCCAAACGCACACTCCTGGGGGCACCAAAGGCCATTTCTTCCTCTTTCCACACCTCGTTCTTACAAAATAATAAGTTCAGGTCACAAAGAGCATATGCGCCAAACACATAGACACAATCATTCATACATTCTGGGATTGCAGCCAGGTAAACCTCATTTTGGAAATTACCTGAAAATTGCCTTCAGCATAAACTATAACTAAAACTTGATATTACGAGCAGACTAATAGTACTACATTATCCAAGAAGATACAATGATCCGATAACCATTACTATCATACTTTGTTAAAATGGATTTCCAAAAACAAGTTTCACGAAACCATGCTACCTTATATGTTTTTTTAGTAAAACAATAGTGCACGATCACTATTTGCCTACACTTGACGCATTCAAATATATTTAGCAATATGACACTGTCGTTTATGCCATGCTAAAGCTACAAGGAGTGAGGAAAGCTTATTTAAAATATATTTTATTTTCAGCACTGTCTTGTATATTAAATATTGAATAAAACCTTACGAGACGTGCCCTAAAATGACACAAAAGAAAGCAAAATGGACCTAACCCTAGATAACGCCCTACACCCCTAGGGTTAGCCCTAACCATACCCGTTAGCTCGATTTTCGACGACAACGGGAACTGCAGACATCAAAAACACCACCAACGCTCCGCAACGTCCCGACCCTGCCGCGGGACCTCCAAAAATCCACCGAAACATCGAAAAAAAGCAAAATCGACTTAACCCTAGCTAACCCCCTAACCCCCTAGGGTTAGCCCTAACCATACCCGTTAGCTCCATTTTCGACTCTAACCCTAGCTAAGACCAGTTTAGGTTAAAATGACCCCAAACGATCAGAACTAGGGTGAAAAAACGTCTTTTTTCAACCTCCAACCTCCAAACGCACACTCCTGGGGGCACCAAAGGCCATTTCTTCCTCTTTCCACACCTCGTTCTTACAAAATAATAAGTTCAGGTCACAAAGAGCATATGCGCCAAACACATAGACACAATCATTCATACATTCTGGGATTGCAGCCAGGTAAACCTCATTTTGGAAATTACCTGAAAATTGCCTTCAGCATAAACTATAACTAAAACTTGATATTACGAGCAGACTCATAGTACTACATTATCCAAGAAGATACAATGATCCGATAACCATTACTATCATACTTTGTTAAAATGGATTTCCAAAAACAAGTTTCACGAAACCATGCTACCTTATATGTTTTTTTAGTAAAACAATAGTGCACGATCACTATTTGCCTACACTTGACGCATTCAAATATATTTAGCAATATGACACTGTCGTTTATGCCATGCTAAAGCTACAAGGAGTGAGGAAAGCTTATTTAAAATATATTTTATTTTCAGCACTGTCTTGTATATTAAATATTGAATAAAACCTTACGAGACGTGCCCTAAAATGACACAAAAGAAAGCAAAATGGACCTAACCCTAGATAACGCCCTACACCCCTAGGGTTAGCCCTAACCATACCCGTTATCTCGATTTTCGATGACAACGGGAACTGCAGACATCAAAAACACCACCAACGCTCCGCAACGTCCCGACCCTGCCGCGGGACCTCCAAAAATCCACCGAAACATCGAAAAAAAGCAAAATCGACTTAACCCTAGCTAACCCCCTAACCCCCTAGGGTTAGCCCTAACCATACCCGTTAGCTCCATTTTCGACTCTAACCCTAGCTAAGACCAGTTTAGGTTAAAATGACCCCAAACGATCAGAACTAGGGTGAAAAAACGTCTTTTTTCAACCTCCAACCTCCAAACGCACACTCCTGGGGGCACCAAAGGCCATTTC
Source organism: Haliotis rufescens (assembly GCF_023055435.1). Lineage (NCBI taxonomy): Eukaryota > Metazoa > Mollusca > Gastropoda > Lepetellida > Haliotidae > Haliotis > Haliotis rufescens. The sequence goes on along the minus strand of NW_025963824.1, from coordinate 14,151,859 downwards.
TTCCTCTTTCCACACCTCGTTCTTACAAAATAATAAGTTCAGGTCACAAAGAGCATATGCGCCAAACACATAGACACAATCATTCATACATTCTGGGATTGCAGCCAGGTAAACCTCATTTTGGAAATTACCTGAAAATTGCCTTCAGCATAAACTATAACTAAAACTTGATATTACGAGCAGACTAATAGTACTACATTATCCAAGAAGATACAATGATCCGATAACCATTACTATCATACTTTGTTAAAATGGATTTCCAAAAACAAGTTTCACGAAACCATGCTACCTTATATGTTTTTTTAGTAAAACAATAGTGCACGATCACTATTTGCCTACACTTGACGCATTCAAATATATTTAGCAATATGACACTGTCGTTTATGCCATGCTAAAGCTACAAGGAGTGAGGAAAGCTTATTTAAAATATATTTTATTTTCAGCACTGTCTTGTATATTAAGAATTGAATAAAACCTTACGAGACGTGCCCTAAAATGACACAAAAGAAAGCAAAATGGACCTAACCCTAGATAACGCCCTACACCCCTAGGGTTAGCCCTAACCATACCCGTTATCTCGATTTTCGATGACAACGGGGAACTGCAGACATCAAAAACACCACCAACACTCCGCAACGTCCCGACCCTGCCGCGGGACCTCCAAAAATCCACCGAAACATCGAAAAAAAGCAAAATCGACTTAACCCTAGCTAACCCCCTAACCCCCTAGGGTTAGCCCTAACCATACCCGTTAGCTCCATTTTCGACTCTAACCCTAGCTAAGACCAGTTTAGGTTAAAATGACCCCAAACGATCAGAACTAGGGTGAAAAAACGTCTTTTTTCAACCTCCAACCTCCAAACGCACACTCCTGGGGGCACCAAAGGCCATTTCTTCCTCTTTCCACACCTCGTTCTTACAAAATAATAAGTTCAGGTCACAAAGAGCATATGCGCCAAACACATAGACACAATCATTCATACATTCTGGGATTGCAGCCAGGTAAACCTCATTTTGGAAATTACCTGAAAATTGCCTTCAGCATAAACTATAACTAAAACTTGATATTACGAGCAGACTAATAGTACTACATTATCCAAGAAGATACAATGATCCGATAACCATTACTATCATACTTTGTTAAAATGGATTTCCAAAAACAAGTTTCACGAAACCATGCTACCTTATATGTTTTTTTAGTAAAACAATAGTGCACGATCACTATTTGCCTACACTTGCCGCATTCAAATATATTTAGCAATATGACACTGTCGTTTATGCCATGCTAAAGCTACAAGGAGTGAGGAAAGCTTATTTAAAATATATTTTATTTTCAGCACTGTCTTGTATATTAAGAATTGAATAAAACCTTACGAGACGTGCCCTAAAATGACACAAAAGAAAGCAAAATGGACCTAACCCTAGATAACGCCCTACACCCCTAGGGTTAGCCCTAACCATACCCGTTATCTCGATTTTCGATGACAACGGGGAACTGCAGACATCAAAAACACCACCAACACTCCGCAACGTCCCGACCCTGCCGCGGGACCTCCAAAAATCCACCGAAACATCGAAAAAAAGCAAAATCGACTTAACCCTAGCTAACCCCCTAACCCCCTAGGGTTAGCCCTAACCATACCCGTTAGCTCCATTTTCGACTCTAACCCTAGCTAAGACCAGTTTAGGTTAAAATGACCCCAAACGATCAGATCTAGGGTGAAAAAACGTCTTTTTTCAACCTCCAACCTCCAAACGCACACTCCTGGGGGCACCCAAGGCCATTTCTACCTCTGTCCACACCTCGTTCTTACAAAATAATAAGTTCAGGTCACAAAGAGCATATGCGCCAAACACATAGACACAATCATTCATACATTCTGGGATTGCAGCCAGGTAAACCTCATTTTGGAAATTACCTGAAAATTGCCTTCAGCATAAACTATAACTAAAACTTGATATTACGAGCAGACTAATAGTACTACATTATCCAAGAAGATACAATGATCCGATAACCATTACTATCATACTTTGTTAAAATGGATTTCCAAAAACAAGTTTCACGAAACCATGCTACCTTATATGTTTTTTTAGTAAAACAATAGTGCACGATCACTATTTGCCTACACTTGACGCATTCAAATATATTTAGCAATATGACACTGTCGTTTATGCCATGCTAAAGCTACAAGGAGTGAGGAAAGCTTATTTAAAATATATTTTATTTTCAGCACTGTCTTGTATATTAAGAATTGAATAAAACCTTACGAGACGTGCCCTAAAATGACACAAAAGAAAGCAAAATGGACCTAACCCTAGATAACGCCCTACACCCCTAGGGTTAGCCCTAACCATACCCGTTATCTCGATTTTCGATGACAACGGGGAACTGCAGACATCAAAAACACCACCAACACTCCGCAACGTCCCGACCCTGCCGCGGGACCTCCAAAAATCCACCGAAACATCGAAAAAAAGCAAAATCGACTTAACCCTAGCTAACCCCCTAACCCCCTAGGGTTAGCCCTAACCATACCCGTTAGCTCCATTTTCGACTCTAACCCTAGCTAAGACCAGTTTAGGTTAAAATGACCCCAAACGATCAGATCTAGGGTGAAAAAACGTCTTTTTTCAACCTCCAACCTCCAAACGCACACTCCTGGGGGCACCCAAGGCCATTTCTACCTCTGTCCACACCTCGTTCTTACAAAATAATAAGTTCAGGTCACAAAGAGCATATGCGCCAAACACATAGACACAATCATTCATACATTCTGGGATTGCAGCCAGGTAAACCTCATTTTGGAAATTACCTGAAAATTGCCTTCAGCATAAACTATAACTAAAACTTGATATTACGAGCAGACTAATAGTACTACATTATCCAAGAAGATACAATGATCCGATAACCATTACTATCATACTTTGTTAAAATGGATTTAAAAAAACAAGTTTCACGAAACCATGCTACCTTATATGTTTTTTTAGTAAAACAATAGTGCACGATCACTATTTGCCTACACTTGACGCATTCAAATATATTTAGCAATATGACACTGTCGTTTATGCCATGCTAAAGCTACAAGGAGTGAGGAAAGCTTATTTAAAATATATTTTATTTTCAGCACTGTCTTGTATATTAAATATTGAATAAAACCTTACGAGACGTGCCCTAAAATGACACAAAAGAAAGCAAAATGGACCTAACCCTAGATAACGCCCTACACCCCTAGGGTTAGCCCTAACCATACCCGTTAGCTCGATTTTCGATGACAACGGGAACTGCAGACATCAAAAACACCACCAACGCTCCGCAACGTCCCGACCCTGCCGCGGGACCTCCAAAAATCCACCGAAACATCGAAAAAAAGCAAAATTGACTTAACCCTAGCTAACCCCCTAACCCCCTAGGGTTAGCCCTAACCATACCCGTTAGCTCCATTTTCGACTCTAACCCTAGCTAAGACCAGTTTAGGTTAAAATGACCCCAAACGATCAGAACTAGTGTGAAAAATCGTCTTTTTTCAACCTCCAACCTCCAAACGCACACTCCTGGGGGCACCAAAGGCCATTTCTTCCTCTTTCCACACCTCGTTCTTACAAAATAATAAGTTCAGGTCACAAAGAGCATATGCGCCAAACACATAGACACAATCATTCATACATTCTGGGATTGCAGCCAGGTAAACCTCATTTTGGAAATTACCTGAAAATTGCCTTCAGCATAAACTATAACTAAAACTTGATATTACGAGCAGACTAATAGTACTACATTATCCAAGAAGATACAATGATCCGATAACCATTACTATCATACTTTGTTAAAATGGATTTCCAAAAACAAGTTTCACGAAACCATGCTACCTTATATGTTTTTTTAGTAAAACAATAGTGCACGATCACTATTTGCCTACACTTGACGCATTCAAATATATTTAGCAATATGACACTGTCGTTTATGCCATGCTAAAGCTACAAGGAGTGAGGAAAGCTTATTTAAAATATATTTTATTTTCAGCACTGTCTTGTATATTAAGAATTGAATAAAACCTTACGAGACGTGCCCTAAAATGACACAAAAGAAAGCAAAATGGACCTAACCCTAGATAACGCCCTACACCCCTAGGGTTAGCCCTAACCATACCCGTTATCTCGATTTTCGATGACAACGGGGAACTGCAGACATCAAAAACACCACCAACACTCCGCAACGTCCCGACCCTGCCGCGGGACCTCCAAAAATCCACCGAAACATCGAAAAAAAGCAAAATCGACTTAACCCTAGCTAACCCCCTAACCCCCTAGGGTTAGCCCTAACCATACCCGTTAGCTCCATTTTCGACTCTAACCCTAGCTAAGACCAGTTTAGGTTAAAATGACCCCAAACGATCAGAACTAGGGTGAAAAAACGTCTTTTTTCAACCTCCAACCTCCAAACGCACACTCCTGGGGGCACCAAAGGCCATTTCTTCCTCTTTCCACACCTCGTTCTTACAAAATAATAAGTTCAGGTCACAAAGAGCATATGCGCCAAACACATAGACACAATCATTCATACATTCTGGGATTGCAGCCAGGTAAACCTCATTTTGGAAATTACCTGAAAATTGCCTTCAGCATAAACTATAACTAAAACTTGATATTACGAGCAGACTAATAGTACTACATTATCCAAGAAGATACAATGATCCGATAACCATTACTATCATACTTTGTTAAAATGGATTTCCAAAAACAAGTTTCACGAAACCATGCTACCTTATATGTTTTTTTAGTAAAACAATAGTGCACGATCACTATTTGCCTACACTTGACGCATTCAAATATATTTAGCAATATGACACTGTCGTTTATGCCATGCTAAAGCTACAAGGAGTGAGGAAAGCTTATTTAAAATATATTTTATTTTCAGCACTGTCTTGTATATTAAGGATTGAATAAAACCTTACGAGACGTGCCCTAAAATGACACAAAAGAAAGCAAAATGGACCTAACCCTAGATAACGCCCTACACCCATAGGGTTAGCCCTAACCATACCCGTTATCTCGATTTTCGATGACAACGGGGAACTGCAGACATCAAAAACACCACCAACACTCCGCAACGTCCCGACCCTGCCGCGGGACCTCCAAAAATCCACCGAAACATCGAAAAAAAGCAAAATCGACTTAACCCTAGCTAACCCCCTAACCCCCTAGGGTTAGCCCTAACCATACCCGTTAGCTCCATTTTCGACTCTAACCCTAGCTAAGACCAGTTTAGGTTAAAATGACCCCAAACGATCAGAACTAGGGTGAAAAAACGTCTTTTTTCAACCTCCAACCTCCAAACGCACACTCCTGGGGGCACCAAAGGCCATTTCTTCCTCTTTCCACACCTCGTTCTTACAAAATAATAAGTTCAGGTCACAAAGAGCATATGCGCCAAACACATAGACACAATCATTCATACATTCTGGGATTGCAGCCAGGTAAACCTCATTTTGGAAATTACCTGAAAATTGCCTTCAGCATAAACTATAACTAAAACTTGATATTACGAGCAGACTAATAGTACTACATTATCCAAGAAGATACAATGATCCGATAACCATTACTATCATACTTTGTTAAAATGGATTTCCAAAAACAAGTTTCACGAAACCATGCTACCTTATATGTTTTTTTAGTAAAACAATAGTGCACGATCACTATTTGCCTACACTTGACGCATTCAAATATATTTAGCAATATGACACTGTCGTTTATGCCATGCTAAAGCTACAAGGAGTGAGGAAAGCTTATTTAAAATATATTTTATTTTCAGCACTGTCTTGTATATTAAATATTGAATAAAACCTTACGAGACGTGCCCTAAAATGACACAAAAGAAAGCAAAATGGACCTAACCCTAGATAACGCCCTACACCCCTAGGGTTAGCCCTAACCATACCCGTTAGCTCGATTTTCGACGACAACGGGAACTGCAGACATCAAAAACACCACCAACGCTCCGCAACGTCCCGACCCTGCCGCGGGACCTCCAAAAATCCACCGAAACATCGAAAAAAAGCAAAATCGACTTAACCCTAGCTAACCCCCTAACCCCCTAGGGTTAGCCCTAACCATACCCGTTAGCTCCATTTTCGACTCTAACCCTAGCTAAGACCAGTTTAGGTTAAAATGACCCCAAACGATCAGAACTAGGGTGAAAAAACGTCTTTTTTCAACCTCCAACCTCCAAACGCACACTCCTGGGGGCACCAAAGGCCATTTCTTCCTCTTTCCACACCTCGTTCTTACAAAATAATAAGTTCAGGTCACAAAGAGCATATGCGCCAAACACATAGACACAATCATTCATACATTCTGGGATTGCAGCCAGGTAAACCTCATTTTGGAAATTACCTGAAAATTGCCTTCAGCATAAACTATAACTAAAACTTGATATTACGAGCAGACTAATAGTACTACATTATCCAAGAAGATACAATGATCCGATAACCATTACTATCATACTTTGTTAAAATGGATTTCCAAAAACAAGTTTCACGAAACCATGCTACCTTATATGTTTTTTTAGTAAAACAATAGTGCACGATCACTATTTGCCTACACTTGACGCATTCAAATATATTTAGCAATATGACACTGTCGTTTATGCCATGCTAAAGCTACAAGGAGTGAGGAAAGCTTATTTAAAATATATTTTATTTTCAGCACTGTCTTGTATATTAAGAATTGAATAAAACCTTACGAGACGTGCCCTAAAATGACACAAAAGAAAGCAAAATGGACCTAACCCTAGATAACGCCCTACACCCCTAGGGTTAGCCCTAACCATACCCGTTATCTCGATTTTCGATGACAACGGGGAACTGCAGACATCAAAAACACCACCAACACTCCGCAACGTCCCGACCCTGCCGCGGGACCTCCAAAAATCCACCGAAACATCGAAAAAAAGCAAAATTGACTTAACCCTAGCTAACCCCCTAACCCCCTAGGGTTAGCCCTAACCATACCCGTTAGCTCCATTTTCGACTCTAACCCTAGCTAAGACCAGTTTAGGTTAAAATGACCCCAAACGATCAGAACTAGGGTGAAAAAACGTCTTTTTTCAACCTCCAACCTCCAAACGCACACTCCTGGGGGCACCAAAGGCCATTTCTTCCTCTTTCCACACCTCGTTCTTACAAAATAATAAGTTCAGGTCACAAAGAGCATATGCGCCAAACACATAGACACAATCATTCATACATTCTGGGATTGCAGCCAGGTAAACCTCATTTTGGAAATTACCTGAAAATTGCCTTCAGCATAAACTATAACTAAAACTTGATATTACGAGCAGACTAATAGTACTACATTATCCAAGAAGATACAATGATCCGATAACCATTACTATCATACTTTGTTAAAATGGATTTCCAAAAACAAGTTTCACGAAACCATGCTACCTTATATGTTTTTTTAGTAAAACAATAGTGCACGATCACTATTTGCCTACACTTGACGCATTCAAATATATTTAGCAATATGACACTGTCGTTTATGCCATGCTAAAGCTACAAGGAGTGAGGAAAGCTTATTTAAAATATATTTTATTTTCAGCACTGTCTTGTATATTAAGAATTGAATAAAACCTTACGAGACGTGCCCTAAAATGACACAAAAGAAAGCAAAATGGACCTAACCCTAGATAACGCCCTACACCCCTAGGGTTAGCCCTAACCATACCCGTTATCTCGATTTTCGATGACAACGGGGAACTGCAGACATCAAAAACACCACCAACACTCCGCAACGTCCCGACCCTGCCGCGGGACCTCCAAAAATCCACCGAAACATCGAAAAAAAGCAAAATCGACTTAACCCTAGCTAACCCCCTAACCCCCTAGGGTTAGCCCTAACCATACCCGTTAGCTCCATTTTCGACTCTAACCCTAGCTAAGACCAGTTTAGGTTAAAATGACCCCAAACGATCAGAACTAGGGTGAAAAAACGTCTTTTTTCAACCTCCAACCTCCAAACGCACACTCCTGGGGGCACCAAAGGCCATTTCTTCCTCTTTCCACACCTCGTTCTTACAAAATAATAAGTTCAGGTCACAAAGAGCATATGCGCCAAACACATAGACACAATCATTCATACATTCTGGGATTGCAGCCAGGTAAACCTCATTTTGGAAATTACCTGAAAATTGCCTTCAGCATAAACTATAACTAAAACTTGATATTACGAGCAGACTAATAGTACTACATTATCCAAGAAGATACAATGATCCGATAACCATTACTATCATACTTTGTTAAAATGGATTTCCAAAAACAAGTTTCACGAAACCATGCTACCTTATATGTTTTTTTAGTAAAACAATAGTGCACGATCACTATTTGCCTACACTTGACGCATTCAAATATATTTAGCAATATGACACTGTCGTTTATGCCATGCTAAAGCTACAAGGAGTGAGGAAAGCTTATTTAAAATATATTTTATTTTCAGCACTGTCTTGTATATTAAGAATTGAATAAAACCTTACGAGACGTGCCCTAAAATGACACAAAAGAAAGCAAAATGGACCTAACCCTAGATAACGCCCTACACCCCTAGGGTTAGCCCTAACCATACCCGTTATCTCGATTTTCGATGACAACGGGGAACTGCAGACATCAAAAACACCACCAACACTCCGCAACGTCCCGACCCTGCCGCGGGACCTCCAAAAATCCACCGAAACATCGAAAAAAAGCAAAATCGACTTAACCCTAGCTAACCCCCTAACCCCCTAGGGTTAGCCCTAACCATACCCGTTAGCTCCATTTTCGACTCTAACCCTAGCTAAGACCAGTTTAGGTTAAAATGACCCCAAACGATCAGAACTAGGGTGAAAAAACGTCTTTTTTCAACCTCCAACCTCCAAACGCACACTCCTGGGGGCACCAAAGGCCATTTCTTCCTCTTTCCACACCTCGTTCTTACAAAATAATAAGTTCAGGTCACAAAGAGCATATGCGCCAAACACATAGACACAATCATTCATACATTCTGGGATTGCAGCCAGGTAAACCTCATTTTGGAAATTACCTGAAAATTGCCTTCAGCATAAACTATAACTAAAACTTGATATTACGAGCAGACTAATAGTACTACATTATCCAAGAAGATACAATGATCCGATAACCATTACTATCATACTTTGTTAAAATGGATTTAAAAAAACAAGTTTCACGAAACCATGCTACCTTATATGTTTTTTTAGTAAAACAATAGTGCACGATCACTATTTGCCTACACTTGACGCATTCAAATATATTTAGCAATATGACACTGTCGTTTATGCCATGCTAAACCTACAAGGAGTGAGGAAAGCTTATTTAAAATATATTTTATTTTCAGCACTGTCTTGTATATTAAATATTGAATAAAACCTTACGAGACGTGCCCTAAAATGACACAAAAGAAAGCAAAATGGACCTAACCCTAGATAACGCCCTACACCCATAGGGTTAGCCCTAACCATACCCGTTAGCTCGATTTTCGATGACAACGGGAACTGCAGACATCAAAAACACCACCAACGCTCCGCAACGTCCCGACCCTGCCGCGGGACCTCCAAAAATCCACCGAAACATCGAAAAAAAGCAAAATCGACTTAACCCTAGCTAACCCCCTAACCCCCTAGGGTTAGCCCTAACCATACCCGTTAGCTCCATTTTCGACTCTAACCCTAGCTAAGACCAGTTTAGGTTAAAATGACCCCAAACGATCAGAACTAGGGTGAAAAAACGTCTTTTTTCAACCTCCAACCTCCAAACGCACACTCCTGGGGGCACCAAAGGCCATTTCTTCCTCTTTCCACACCTCGTTCTTACAAAATAATAAGTTCAGGTCACAAAGAGCATATGCGCCAAACACATAGACACAATCATTCATACATTCTGGGATTGCAGCCAGGTAAACCTCATTTTGGAAATTACCTGAAAATTGCCTTCAGCATAAACTATAACTAAAACTTGATATTACGAGCAGACTAATAGTACTACATTATCCAAGAAGATACAATGATCCGATAACCATTACTATCATACTTTGTTAAAATGGATTTCCAAAAACAAGTTTCACGAAACCATGCTACCTTATATGTTTTTTTAGTAAAACAATAGTGCACGATCACTATTTGCCTACACTTGACGCATTCAAATATATTTAGCAATATGACACTGTCGTTTATGCCATGCTAAAGCTACAAGGAGTGAGGAAAGCTTATTTAAAATATATTTTATTTTCAGCACTGTCTTGTATATTAAGAATTGAATAAAACCTTACGAGACGTGCCCTAAAATGACACAAAAGAAAGCAAAATGGACCTAACCCTAGATAACGCCCTACACCCCTAGGGTTAGCCCTAACCATACCCGTTATCTCGATTTTCGATGACAACGGGGAACTGCAGACATCAAAAACACCACCAACACTCCGCAACGTCCCGACCCTGCCGCGGGACCTCCAAAAATCCACCGAAACATCGAAAAAAAGCAAAATCGACTTAACCCTAGCTAACCCCCTAACCCCCTAGGGTTAGCCCTAACCATACCCGTTAGCTCCATTTTCGACTCTAACCCTAGCTAAGACCAGTTTAGGTTAAAATGACCCCAAACGATCAGAACTAGGGTGAAAAAACGTCTTTTTTCAACCTCCAACCTCCAAACGCACACTCCTGGGGGCACCAAAGGCCATTTCTTCCTCTTTCCACACCTCGTTCTTACAAAATAATAAGTTCAGGTCACAAAGAGCATATGCGCCAAACACATAGACACAATCATTCATACATTCTGGGATTGCAGCCAGGTAAACCTCATTTTGGAAATTACCTGAAAATTGCCTTCAGCATAAACTATAACTAAAACTTGATATTACGAGCAGACTAATAGTACTACATTATCCAAGAAGATACAATGATCCGATAACCATTACTATCATACTTTGTTAAAATGGATTTCCAAAAACAAGTTTCACGAAACCATGCTACCTTATATGTTTTTTTAGTAAAACAATAGTGCACGATCACTATTTGCCTACACTTGACGCATTCAAATATATTTAGCAATATGACACTGTCGTTTATGCCATGCTAAAGCTACAAGGAGTGAGGAAAGCTTATTTAAAATATATTTTATTTTCAGCACTGTCTTGTATATTAAGAATTGAATAAAACCTTACGAGACGTGCCCTAAAATGACACAAAAGAAAGCAAAATGGACCTAACCCTAGATAACGCCCTACACCCCTAGGGTTAGCCCTAACCATACCCGTTATCTCGATTTTCGATGACAACGGGGAACTGCAGACATCAAAAACACCACCAACACTCCGCAACGTCCCGACCCTGCCGCGGGACCTCCAAAAATCCACCGAAACATCGAAAAAAAGCAAAATCGACTTAACCCTAGCTAACCCCCTAACCCCCTAGGGTTAGCCCTAACCATACCCGTTAGCTCCATTTTCGACTCTAACCCTAGCTAAGACCAGTTTAGGTTAAAATGACCCCAAACGATCAGAACTAGGGTGAAAAAACGTCTTTTTTCAACCTCCAACCTCCAAACGCACACTCCTGGGGGCACCAAAGGCCATTTCTTCCTCTTTCCACACCTCGTTCTTACAAAATAATAAGTTCAGGTCACAAAGAGCATATGCGCCAAACACATAGACACAATCATTCATACATTCTGGGATTGCAGCCAGGTAAACCTCATTTTGGAAATTACCTGAAAATTGCCTTCAGCATAAACTATAACTAAAACTTGATATTACGAGCAGACTAATAGTACTACATTATCCAAGAAGATACAATGATCCGATAACCATTACTATCATACTTTGTTAAAATGGATTTCCAAAAACAAGTTTCACGAAACCATGCTACCTTATATGTTTTTTTAGTAAAACAATAGTGCACGATCACTATTTGCCTACACTTGACGCATTCAAATATATTTAGCAATATGACACTGTCGTTTATGCCATGCTAAAGCTACAAGGAGTGAGGAAAGCTTATTTAAAATATATTTTATTTTCAGCACTGTCTTGTATATTAAGAATTGAATAAAACCTTACGAGACGTGCCCTAAAATGACACAAAAGAAAGCAAAATGGACCTAACCCTAGATAACGCCCTACACCCCTAGGGTTAGCCCTAACCATACCCGTTATCTCGATTTTCGATGACAACGGGGAACTGCAGACATCAAAAACACCACCAACACTCCGCAACGTCCCGACCCTGCCGCGGGACCTCCAAAAATCCACCGAAACATCGAAAAAAAGCAAAATCGACTTAACCCTAGCTAACCCCCTAACCCCCTAGGGTTAGCCCTAACCATACCCGTTAGCTCCATTTTCGACTCTAACCCTAGCTAAGACCAGTTTAGGTTAAAATGACCCCAAACGATCAGAACTAGGGTGAAAAAACGTCTTTTTTCAACCTCCAACCTCCAAACGCACACTCCTGGGGGCACCAAAGGCCATTTCTTCCTCTTTCCACACCTCGTTCTTACAAAATAATAAGTTCAGGTCACAAAGAGCATATGCGCCAAACACATAGACACAATCATTCATACATTCTGGGATTGCAGCCAGGTAAACCTCATTTTGGAAATTACCTGAAAATTGCCTTCAGCATAAACTATAACTAAAACTTGATATTACGAGCAGACTAATAGTACTACATTATCCAAGAAGATACAATGATCCGATAACCATTACTATCATACTTTGTTAAAATGGATTTAAAAAAACAAGTTTCACGAAACCATGCTACCTTATATGTTTTTTTAGTAAAACAATAGTGCACGATCACTATTTGCCTACACTTGACGCATTCAAATATATTTAGCAATATGACACTGTCGTTTATGCCATGCTAAAGCTACAAGGAGTGAGGAAAGCTTATTTAAAATATATTTTATTTTCAGCACTGTCTTGTATATTAAATATTGAATAAAACCTTACGAGACGTGCCCTAAAATGACACAAAAGAAAGCAAAATGGACCTAACCCTAGATAACGCCCTACACCCCTAGGGTTAGCCCTAACCATACCCGTTAGCTCGATTTTCGACGACAACGGGAACTGCAGACATCAAAAACACCACCAACACTCCGCAACGTCCCGACCCTGCCGCGGGACCTCCAAAAATCCACCGAAACATCGAAAAAAAGCAAAATCGACTTAACCCTAGCTAACCCCCTAACCCCCTAGGGTTAGCCCTAACCATACCCGTTAGCTCCATTTTCGACTCTAACCCTAGCTAAGACCAGTTTAGGTTAAAATGACCCCAAACGATCAGAACTAGGGTGAAAAAACGTCTTTTTTCAACCTCCAACCTCCAAACGCACACTCCTGGGGGCACCAAAGGCCATTTCTTCCTCTTTCCACACCTCGTTCTTACAAAATAATAAGTTCAGGTCACAAAGAGCATATGCGCCAAACACATAGACACAATCATTCATACATTCTGGGATTGCAGCCAGGTAAACCTCATTTTGGAAATTACCTGAAAATTGCCTTCAGCATAAACTATAACTAAAACTTGATATTACGAGCAGACTAATAGTACTACATTATCCAAGAAGATACAATGATCCGATAACCATTACTATCATACTTTGTTAAAATGGATTTAAAAAAACAAGTTTCACGAAACCATGCTACCTTATATGTTTTTTTAGTAAAACAATAGTGCACGATCACTATTTGCCTACACTTGACGCATTCAAATATATTTAGCAATATGACACTGTCGTTTATGCCATGCTAAAGCTACAAGGAGTGAGGAAAGCTTATTTAAAATATATTTTATTTTCAGCACTGTCTTGTATATTAAATATTGAATAAAACCTTACGAGACGTGCCCTAAAATGACACAAAAGAAAGCAAAATGGACCTAACCCTAGATAACGCCCTACACCCCTAGGGTTAGCCCTAACCATACCCGTTAGCTCGATTTTCGACGACAACGGGAACTGCAGACATCAAAAACACCACCAACGCTCCGCAACGTCCCGACCCTGCCGCGGGACCTCCAAAAATCCACCGAAACATCGAAAAAAAGCAAAATCGACTTAACCCTAGCTAACCCCCTAACCCCCTAGGGTTAGCCCTAACCATACCCGTTAGCTCCATTTTCGACTCTAACCCTAGCTAAGACCAGTTTAGGTTAAAATGACCCCAAACGATCAGAACTAGGGTGAAAAAACGTCTTTTTTCAACCTCCAACCTCCAAACGCACACTCCTGGGGGCACCAAAGGCCATTTCTTCCTCTTTCCACACCTCGTTCTTACAAAATAATAAGTTCAGGTCACAAAGAGCATATGCGCCAAACACATAGACACAATCATTCATACATTCTGGGATTGCAGCCAGGTAAACCTCATTTTGGAAATTACCTGAAAATTGCCTTCAGCATAAACTATAACTAAAACTTGATATTACGAGCAGACTAATAGTACTACATTATCCAAGAAGATACAATGATCCGATAACCATTACTATCATACTTTGTTAAAATGGATTTCCAAAAACAAGTTTCACGAAACCATGCTACCTTATATGTTTTTTTAGTAAAACAATAGTGCACGATCACTATTTGCCTACACTTGACGCATTCAAATATATTTAGCAATATGACACTGTCGTTTATGCCATGCTAAAGCTACAAGGAGTGAGGAAAGCTTATTTAAAATATATTTTATTTTCAGCACTGTCTTGTATATTAAGAATTGAATAAAACCTTACGAGACGTGCCCTAAAATGACACAAAAGAAAGCAAAATGGACCTAACCCTAGATAACGCCCTACACCCCTAGGGTTAGCCCTAACCATACCCGTTATCTCGATTTTCGATGACAACGGGGAACTGCAGACATCAAAAACACCACCAACACTCCGCAACGTCCCGACCCTGCCGCGGGACCTCCAAAAATCCACCGAAACATCGAAAAAAAGCAAAATCGACTTAACCCTAGCTAACCCCCTAACCCCCTAGGGTTAGCCCTAACCATACCCGTTAGCTCCATTTTCGACTCTAACCCTAGCTAAGACCAGTTTAGGTTAAAATGACCCCAAACGATCAGAACTAGGGTGAAAAAACGTCTTTTTTCAACCTCCAACCTCCAAACGCACACTCCTGGGGGCACCAAAGGCCATTTCTTCCTCTTTCCACACCTCGTTCTTACAAAATAATAAGTTCAGGTCACAAAGAGCATATGCGCCAAACACATAGACACAATCATTCATACATTCTGGGATTGCAGCCAGGTAAACCTCATTTTGGAAATTACCTGAAAATTGCCTTCAGCATAAACTATAACTAAAACTTGATATTACGAGCAGACTAATAGTACTACATTATCCAAGAAGATACAATGATCCGATAACCATTACTATCATACTTTGTTAAAATGGATTTCCAAAAACAAGTTTCACGAAACCATGCTACCTTATATGTTTTTTTAGTAAAACAATAGTGCACGATCACTATTTGCCTACACTTGACGCATTCAAATATATTTAGCAATATGACACTGTCGTTTATGCCATGCTAAAGCTACAAGGAGTGAGGAAAGCTTATTTAAAATATATTTTATTTTCAGCACTGTCTTGTATATTAAGAATTGAATAAAACCTTACGAGACGTGCCCTAAAATGACACAAAAGAAAGCAAAATGGACCTAACCCTAGATAACGCCCTACACCCCTAGGGTTAGCCCTAACCATACCCGTTATCTCGATTTTCGATGACAACGGGGAACTGCAGACATCAAAAACACCACCAACACTCCGCAACGTCCCGACCCTGCCGCGGGACCTCCAAAAATCCACCGAAACATCGAAAAAAAGCAAAATCGACTTAACCCTAGCTAACCCCCTAACCCCCTAGGGTTAGCCCTAACCATACCCGTTAGCTCCATTTTCGACTCTAACCCTAGCTAAGACCAGTTTAGGTTAAAATGACCCCAAACGATCAGAACTAGGGTGAAAAAACGTCTTTTTTCAACCTCCAACCTCCAAACGCACACTCCTGGGGGCACCAAAGGCCATTTCTTCCTCTTTCCACACCTCGTTCTTACAAAATAATAAGTTCAGGTCACAAAGAGCATATGCGCCAAACACATAGACACAATCATTCATACATTCTGGGATTGCAGCCAGGTAAACCTCATTTTGGAAATTACCTGAAAATTGCCTTCAGCATAAACTATAACTAAAACTTGATATTACGAGCAGACTAATAGTACTACATTATCCAAGAAGATACAATGATCCGATAACCATTACTATCATACTTTGTTAAAATGGATTTAAAAAAACAAGTTTCACGAAACCATGCTACCTTATATGTTTTTTTAGTAAAACAATAGTGCACGATCACTATTTGCCTACACTTGACGCATTCAAATATATTTAGCAATATGACACTGTCGTTTATGCCATGCTAAAGCTACAAGGAGTGAGGAAAGCTTATTTAAAATATATTTTATTTTCAGCACTGTCTTGTATATTAAATATTGAATAAAACCTTACGAGACGTGCCCTAAAATGACACAAAAGAAAGCAAAATGGACCTAACCCTAGATAACGCCCTACACCCCTAGGGTTAGCCCTAACCATACCCGTTAGCTCGATTTTCGACGACAACGGGAACTGCAGACATCAAAAACACCACCAACACTCCGCAACGTCCCGACCCTGCCGCGGGACCTCCAAAAATCCACCGAAACATCGAAAAAAAGCAAAATCGACTTAACCCTAGCTAACCCCCTAACCCCCTAGGGTTAGCCCTAACCATACCCGTTAGCTCCATTTTCGACTCTAACCCTAGCTAAGACCAGTTTAGGTTAAAATGACCCCAAACGATCAGAACTAGGGTGAAAAAACGTCTTTTTTCAACCTCCAACCTCCAAACGCACACTCCTGGGGGCACCAAAGGCCATTTCTTCCTCTTTCCACACCTCGTTCTTACAAAATAATAAGTTCAGGTCACAAAGAGCATATGCGCCAAACACATAGACACAATCATTCATACATTCTGGGATTGCAGCCAGGTAAACCTCATTTTGGAAATTACCTGAAAATTGCCTTCAGCATAAACTATAACTAAAACTTGATATTACGAGCAGACTAATAGTACTACATTATCCAAGAAGATACAATGATCCGATAACCATTACTATCATACTTTGTTAAAATGGATTTAAAAAAACAAGTTTCACGAAACCATGCTACCTTATATGTTTTTTTAGTAAAACAATAGTGCACGATCACTATTTGCCTACACTTGACGCATTCAAATATATTTAGCAATATGACACTGTCGTTTATGCCATGCTAAAGCTACAAGGAGTGAGGAAAGCTTATTTAAAATATATTTTATTTTCAGCACTGTCTTGTATATTAAATATTGAATAAAACCTTACGAGACGTGCCCTAAAATGACACAAAAGAAAGCAAAATGGACCTAACCCTAGATAACGCCCTACACCCCTAGGGTTAGCCCTAACCATACCCGTTAGCTCGATTTTCGACGACAACGGGAACTGCAGACATCAAAAACACCACCAACGCTCCGCAACGTCCCGACCCTGCCGCGGGACCTCCAAAAATCCACCGAAACATCGAAAAAAAGCAAAATCGACTTAACCCTAGCTAACCCCCTAACCCCCTAGGGTTAGCCCTAACCATACCCGTTAGCTCCATTTTCGACTCTAACCCTAGCTAAGACCAGTTTAGGTTAAAATGACCCCAAACGATCAGAACTAGGGTGAAAAAACGTCTTTTTTCAACCTCCAACCTCCAAACGCACACTCCTGGGGGCACCAAAGGCCATTTCTTCCTCTTTCCACACCTCGTTCTTACAAAATAATAAGTTCAGGTCACAAAGAGCATATGCGCCAAACACATAGACACAATCATTCATACATTCTGGGATTGCAGCCAGGTAAACCTCATTTTGGAAATTACCTGAAAATTGCCTTCAGCATAAACTATAACTAAAACTTGATATTACGAGCAGACTAATAGTACTACATTATCCAAGAAGATACAATGATCCGATAACCATTACTATCATACTTTGTTAAAATGGATTTCCAAAAACAAGTTTCACGAAACCATGCTACCTTATATGTTTTTTTAGTAAAACAATAGTGCACGATCACTATTTGCCTACACTTGACGCATTCAAATATATTTAGCAATATGACACTGTCGTTTATGCCATGCTAAAGCTACAAGGAGTGAGGAAAGCTTATTTAAAATATATTTTATATTCAGCACTGTCTTGTATATTAAGAATTGAATAAAACCTTACGAGACGTGCCCTAAAATGACACAAAAGAAAGCAAAATGGACCTAACCCTAGATAACGCCCTACACCCCTAGGGTTAGCCCTAACCATACCCGTTATCTCGATTTTCGATGACAACGGGGAACTGCAGACATCAAAAACACCACCAACACTCCGCAACGTCCCGACCCTGCCGCGGGACCTCCAAAAATCCACCGAAACATCGAAAAAAAGCAAAATCGACTTAACCCTAGCTAACCCCCTAACCCCCTAGGGTTAGCCCTAACCATACCCGTTAGCTCCATTTTCGACTCTAACCCTAGCTAAGACCAGTTTAGGTTAAAATGACCCCAAACGATCAGAACTAGGGTGAAAAAACGTCTTTTTTCAACCTCCAACCTCCAAACGCACACTCCTGGGGGCACCAAAGGCCATTTCTTCCTCTTTCCACACCTCGTTCTTACAAAATAATAAGTTCAGGTCACAAAGAGCATATGCGCCAAACACATAGACACAATCATTCATACATTCTGGGATTGCAGCCAGGTAAACCTCATTTTGGAAATTACCTGAAAATTGCCTTCAGCATAAACTATAACTAAAACTTGATATTACGAGCAGACTAATAGTACTACATTATCCAAGAAGATACAATGATCCGATAACCATTACTATCATACTTTGTTAAAATGGATTTAAAAAAACAAGTTTCACGAAACCATGCTACCTTATATGTTTTTTTAGTAAAACAATAGTGCACGATCACTATTTGCCTACACTTGACGCATTCAAATATATTTAGCATTATGACACTGTCGTTTATGCCATGCTAAACCTACAAGGAGTGAGGAAAGCTTATTTAAAATATATTTTATTTTCAGCACTGTCTTGTATATTAAATATTGAATAAAACCTTACGAGACGTGCCCTAAAATGACACAAAAGAAAGCAAAATGGACCTAACCCTAGATAACGCCCTACACCCCTAGGGTTAGCCCTAACCATACCCGTTAGCTCGATTTTCGATGACAACGGGAACTGCAGACATCAAAAACACCACCAACGCTCCGCAACGTCCCGACCCTGCCGCGGGACCTCCAAAAATCCACCGAAACATCGAAAAAAAGCAAAATCGACTTAACCCTAGCTAACCCCCTAACCCCCTAGGGTTAGCCCTAACCATACCCGTTAGCTCCATTTTCGACTCTAACCCTAGCTAAGACCAGTTTAGGTTAAAATGACCCCAAACGATCAGAACTAGGGTGAAAAAACGTCTTTTTTCAACCTCCAACCTCCAAACGCACACTCCTGGGGGCACCAAAGGCCATTTCTTCCTCTTTCCACACCTCGTTCTTACAAAATAATAAGTTCAGGTCACAAAGAGCATATGCGCCAAACACATAGACACAATCATTCATACATTCTGGGATTGCAGCCAGGTAAACCTCATTTTGGAAATTACCTGAAAATTGCCTTCAGCATAAACTATAACTAAAACTTGATATTACGAGCAGACTAATAGTACTACATTATCCAAGAAGATACAATGATCCGATAACCATTACTATCATACTTTGTTAAAATGGATTTAAAAAAACAAGTTTCACGAAACCATGCTACCTTATATGTTTTTTTAGTAAAACAATAGTGCACGATCACTATTTGCCTACACTTGACGCATTCAAATATATTTAGCAATATGACACTGTCGTTTATGCCATGCTAAACCTACAAGGAGTGAGGAAAGCTTATTTAAAATATATTTTATTTTCAGCACTGTCTTGTATATTAAATATTGAATAAAACCTTACGAGACGTGCCCTAAAATGACACAAAAGAAAGCAAAATGGACCTAACCCTAGATAACGCCCTACACCCCTAGGGTTAGCCCTAACCATACCCGTTAGCTCGATTTTCGATGACAACGGGAACTGCAGACATCAAAAACACCACCAACGCTCCGCAACGTCCCGACCCTGCCGCGGGACCTCCAAAAATCCACCGAAACATCGAAAAAAAGCAAAATCGACTTAACCCTAGCTAACCCCCTAACCCCCTAGGGTTAGCCCTAACCATACCCGTTAGCTCCATTTTCGACTCTAACCCTAGCTAAGACCAGTTTAGGTTAAAATGACCCCAAACGATCAGAACTAGGGTGAAAAAACGTCTTTTTTCAACCTCCAACCTCCAAACGCACACTCCTGGGGGCACCAAAGGCCATTTCTTCCTCTTTCCACACCTCGTTCTTACAAAATAATAAGTTCAGGTCACAAAGAGCATATGCGCCAAACACATAGACACAATCATTCATACATTCTGGGATTGCAGCCAGGTAAACCTCATTTTGGAAATTACCTGAAAATTGCCTTCAGCATAAACTATAACTAAAACTTGATATTACGAGCAGACTAATAGTACTACATTATCCAAGAAGATACAATGATCCGATAACCATTACTATCATACTTTGTTAAAATGGATTTCCAAAAACAAGTTTCACGAAACCATGCTACCTTATATGTTTTTTTAGTAAAACAATAGTGCACGATCACTATTTGCCTACACTTGACGCATTCAAATATATTTAGCAATATAACACTGTCGTTTATGCCATGCTAAACCTACAAGGAGTGAGGAAAGCTTATTTAAAATATATTTTATTTTCAGCACTGTCTTGTATATTAAATATTGAATAAAACCTTACGAGACGTGCCCTAAAATGACACAAAAGAAAGCAAAATGGACCTAACCCTAGATAACGCCCTACACCCCTAGGGTTAGCCCTAACCATACCCGTTATCTCGATTTTCGATGACAACGGGGAACTGCAGACATCAAAAACACCACCAACACTCCGCAACGTCCCGACCCTGCCGCGGGACCTCCAAAAATCCACCGAAACATCGAAAAAAAGCAAAATCGACTTAACCCTAGCTAACCCCCTAACCCCCTAGGGTTAGCCCTAACCATACCCGTTAGCTCCATTTTCGACTCTAACCCTAGCTAAGACCAGTTTAGGTTAAAATGACCCCAAACGATCAGAACTAGGGTGAAAAAACGTCTTTTTTCAACCTCCAACCTCCAAACGCACACTCCTGGGGGCACCAAAGGCCATTTCTTCCTCTTTCCACACCTCGTTCTTACAAAATAATAAGTTCAGGTCACAAAGAGCATATGCGCCAAACACATAGACACAATCATTCATACATTCTGGGATTGCAGCCAGGTAAACCTCATTTTGGAAATTACCTGAAAATTGCCTTCAGCATAAACTATAACTAAAACTTGATATTACGAGCAGACTAATAGTACTACATTATCCAAGAAGATACAATGATCCGATAACCATTACTATCATACTTTGTTAAAATGGATTTCCAAAAACAAGTTTCACGAAACCATGCTACCTTATATGTTTTTTTAGTAAAACAATAGTGCACGATCACTATTTGCCTACACTTGACGCATTCAAATATATTTAGCATTATGACACTGTCGTTTATGCCATGCTAAAGCTACAAGGAGTGAGGAAAGCTTATTTAAAATATATTTTATTTTCAGCACTGTCTTGTATATTAAATATTGAATAAAACCTTACGAGACGTGCCCTAAAATGACACAAAAGAAAGCAAAATGGACCTAACCCTAGATAACGCCCTACACCCCTAGGGTTAGCCCTAACCATACCCGTTATCTCGATTTTCGATGACAACGGGGAACTGCAGACATCAAAAACACCACCAACACTCCGCAACGTCCCGACCCTGCCGCGGGACCTCCAAAAATCCACCGAAACATCGAAAAAAAGCAAAATCGACTTAACCCTAGCTAACCCCCTAACCCCCTAGGGTTAGCCCTTACCATACCCGTTAGCTCCATTTTCGACTCTAACCCTAGCTAAGACCAGTTTAGGTTAAAATGACCCCAAACGATCAGAACTAGGGTGAAAAAACGTCTTTTTTCAACCTCCAACCTCCAAACGCACACTCCTGGGGGCACCAAAGGCCATTTCTTCCTCTTTCCACACCTCGTTCTTACAAAATAATAAGTTCAGGTCACAAAGAGCATATGCGCCAAACACATAGACACAATCATTCATACATTCTGGGATTGCAGCCAGGTAAACCTCATTTTGGAAATTACCTGAAAATTGCCTTCAGCATAAACTATAACTAAAACTTGATATTACGAGCAGACTAATAGTACTACATTATCCAAGAAGATACAATGATCCGATAACCATTACTATCATACTTTGTTAAAATGGATTTAAAAAAACAAGTTTCACGAAACCATGCTACCTTATATGTTTTTTTAGTAAAACAATAGTGCACGATCACTATTTGCCTACACTTGACGCATTCAAATATATTTAGCAATATGACACTGTCGTTTATGCCATGCTAAACCTACAAGGAGTGAGGAAAGCTTATTTAAAATATATTTTATTTTCAGCACTGTCTTGTATATTAAATATTGAATAAAACCTTACGAGACGTGCCCTAAAATGACACAAAAGAAAGCAAAATGGACCTAACCCTAGATAACGCCCTACACCCCTAGGGTTAGCCCTAACCATACCCGTTAGCTCGATTTTCGATGACAACGGGAACTGCAGACATCAAAAACACCACCAACGCTCCGCAACGTCCCGACCCTGCCGCGGGACCTCCAAAAATCCACCGAAACATCGAAAAAAAGCAAAATCGACTTAACCCTAGCTAACCCCCTAACCCCCTAGGGTTAGCCCTAACCATACCCGTTAGCTCCATTTTCGACTCTAACCCTAGCTAAGACCAGTTTAGGTTAAAATGACCCCAAACGATCAGAACTAGGGTGAAAAAACGTCTTTTTTCAACCTCCAACCTCCAAACGCACACTCCTGGGGGCACCAAAGGCCATTTCTTCCTCTTTCCACACCTCGTTCTTACAAAATAATAAGTTCAGGTCACAAAGAGCATATGCGCCAAACACATAGACACAATCATTCATACATTCTGGGATTGCAGCCAGGTAAACCTCATTTTGGAAATTACCTGAAAATTGCCTTCAGCATAAACTATAACTAAAACTTGATATTACGAGCAGACTAATAGTACTACATTATCCAAGAAGATACAATGATCCGATAACCATTACTATCATACTTTGTTAAAATGGATTTCCAAAAACAAGTTTCACGAAACCATGCTACCTTATATGTTTTTTTAGTAAAACAATAGTGCACGATCACTATTTGCCTACACTTGACGCATTCAAATATATTTAGCAATATGACACTGTCGTTTATGCCATGCTAAACCTACAAGGAGTGAGGAAAGCTTATTTAAAATATATTTTATTTTCAGCACTGTCTTGTATATTAAATATTGAATAAAACCTTACGAGACGTGCCCTAAAATGACACAAAAGAAAGCAAAATGGACCTAACCCTAGATAACGCCCTACACCCCTAGGGTTAGCCCTAACCATACCCGTTATCTCGATTTTCGATGACAACGGGGAACTGCAGACATCAAAAACACCACCAACACTCCGCAACGTCCCGACCCTGCCGCGGGACCTCCAAAAATCCACCGAAACATCGAAAAAAAGCAAAATCGACTTAACCCTAGCTAACCCCCTAACCCCCTAGGGTTAGCCCTAACCATACCCGTTAGCTCCATTTTCGACTCTAACCCTAGCTAAGACCAGTTTAGGTTAAAATGACCCCAAACGATCAGAACTAGGGTGAAAAAACGTCTTTTTTCAACCTCCAACCTCCAAACGCACACTCCTGGGGGCACCAAAGGCCATTTCTTCCTCTTTCCACACCTCGTTCTTACAAAATAATAAGTTCAGGTCACAAAGAGCATATGCGCCAAACACATAGACACAATCATTCATACATTCTGGGATTGCAGCCAGGTAAACCTCATTTTGGAAATTACCTGAAAATTGCCTTCAGCATAAACTATAACTAAAACTTGATATTACGAGCAGACTAATAGTACTACATTATCCAAGAAGATACAATGATCCGATAACCATTACTATCATACTTTGTTAAAATGGATTTCCAAAAACAAGTTTCACGAAACCATGCTACCTTATATGTTTTTTTAGTAAAACAATAGTGCACGATCACTATTTGCCTACACTTGACGCATTCAAATATATTTAGCAATATGACACTGTCGTTTATGCCATGCTAAAGCTACAAGGAGTGAGGAAAGCTTATTTAAAATATATTTTATTTTCAGCACTGTCTTGTATATTAAGAATTGAATAAAACCTTACGAGACGTGCCCTAAAATGACACAAAAGAAAGCAAAATGGACCTAACCCTAGATAACGCCCTACACCCCTAGGGTTAGCCCTAACCATACCCGTTATCTCGATTTTCGATGACAACGGGGAACTGCAGACATCAAAAACACCACCAACACTCCGCAACGTCCCGACCCTGCCGCGGGACCTCCAAAAATCCACCGAAACATCGAAAAAAAGCAAAATCGACTTAACCCTAGCTAACCCCCTAACCCCCTAGGGTTAGCCCTAACCATACCCGTTAGCTCCATTTTCGACTCTAACCCTAGCTAAGACCAGTTTAGGTTAAAATGACCCCAAACGATCAGAACTAGGGTGAAAAAACGTCTTTTTTCAACCTCCAACCTCCAAACGCACACTCCTGGGGGCACCAAAGGCCATTTCTTCCTCTTTCCACACCTCGTTCTTACAAAATAATAAGTTCAGGTCACAAAGAGCATATGCGCCAAACACATAGACACAATCATTCATACATTCTGGGATTGCAGCCAGGTAAACCTCATTTTGGAAATTACCTGAAAATTGCCTTCAGCATAAACTATAACTAAAACTTGATATTACGAGCAGACTAATAGTACTACATTATCCAAGAAGATACAATGATCCGATAACCATTACTATCATACTTTGTTAAAATGGATTTAAAAAAACAAGTTTCACGAAACCATGCTACCTTATATGTTTTTTTAGTAAAACAATAGTGCACGATCACTATTTGCCTACACTTGACGCATTCAAATATATTTAGCAATATGACACTGTCGTTTATGCCATGCTAAAGCTACAAGGAGTGAGGAAAGCTTATTTAAAATATATTTTATTTTCAGCACTGTCTTGTATATTAAATATTGAATAAAACCTTACGAGACGTGCCCTAAAATGACACAAAAGAAAGCAAAATGGACCTAACCCTAGATAACGCCCTACACCCCTAGGGTTAGCCCTAACCATACCCGTTAGCTCGATTTTCGACGACAACGGGAACTGCAGACATCAAAAACACCACCAACACTCCGCAACGTCCCGACCCTGCCGCGGGACCTCCAAAAATCCACCGAAACATCGAAAAAAAGCAAAATCGACTTAACCCTAGCTAACCCCCTAACCCCCTAGGGTTAGCCCTAACCATACCCGTTAGCTCCATTTTCGACTCTAACCCTAGCTAAGACCAGTTTAGGTTAAAATGACCCCAAACGATCAGAACTAGGGTGAAAAAACGTCTTTTTTCAACCTCCAACCTCCAAACGCACACTCCTGGGGGCACCAAAGGCCATTTCTTCCTCTTTCCACACCTCGTTCTTACAAAATAATAAGTTCAGGTCACAAAGAGCATATGCGCCAAACACATAGACACAATCATTCATACATTCTGGGATTGCAGCCAGGTAAACCTCATTTTGGAAATTACCTGAAAATTGCCTTCAGCATAAACTATAACTAAAACTTGATATTACGAGCAGACTAATAGTACTACATTATCCAAGAAGATACAATGATCCGATAACCATTACTATCATACTTTGTTAAAATGGATTTAAAAAAACAAGTTTCACGAAACCATGCTACCTTATATGTTTTTTTAGTAAAACAATAGTGCACGATCACTATTTGCCTACACTTGACGCATTCAAATATATTTAGCAATATGACACTGTCGTTTATGCCATGCTAAAGCTACAAGGAGTGAGGAAAGCTTATTTAAAATATATTTTATTTTCAGCACTGTCTTGTATATTAAATATTGAATAAAACCTTACGAGACGTGCCCTAAAATGACACAAAAGAAAGCAAAATGGACCTAACCCTAGATAACGCCCTACACCCCTAGGGTTAGCCCTAACCATACCCGTTAGCTCGATTTTCGACGACAACGGGAACTGCAGACATCAAAAACACCACCAACGCTCCGCAACGTCCCGACCCTGCCGCGGGACCTCCAAAAATCCACCGAAACATCGAAAAAAAGCAAAATCGACTTAACCCTAGCTAACCCCCTAACCCCCTAGGGTTAGCCCTAACCATACCCGTTAGCTCCATTTTCGACTCTAACCCTAGCTAAGACCAGTTTAGGTTAAAATGACCCCAAACGATCAGAACTAGGGTGAAAAAACGTCTTTTTTCAACCTCCAACCTCCAAACGCACACTCCTGGGGGCACCAAAGGCCATTTCTTCCTCTTTCCACACCTCGTTCTTACAAAATAATAAGTTCAGGTCACAAAGAGCATATGCGCCAAACACATAGACACAATCATTCATACATTCTGGGATTGCAGCCAGGTAAACCTCATTTTGGAAATTACCTGAAAATTGCCTTCAGCATAAACTATAACTAAAACTTGATATTACGAGCAGACTAATAGTACTACATTATCCAAGAAGATACAATGATCCGATAACCATTACTATCATACTTTGTTAAAATGGATTTCCAAAAACAAGTTTCACGAAACCATGCTACCTTATATGTTTTTTTAGTAAAACAATAGTGCACGATCACTATTTGCCTACACTTGACGCATTCAAATATATTTAGCAATATGACACTGTCGTTTATGCCATGCTAAAGCTACAAGGAGTGAGGAAAGCTTATTTAAAATATATTTTATTTTCAGCACTGTCTTGTATATTAAGAATTGAATAAAACCTTACGAGACGTGCCCTAAAATGACACAAAAGAAAGCAAAATGGACCTAACCCTAGATAACGCCCTACACCCCTAGGGTTAGCCCTAACCATACCCGTTATCTCGATTTTCGATGGCAACGGGGAACTGCAGACATCAAAAACACCACCAACACTCCGCAACGTCCCGACCCTGCCGCGGGACCTCCAAAAATCCACCGAAACATCGAAAAAAAGCAAAATCGACTTAACCCTAGCTAACCCCCTAACCCCCTAGGGTTAGCCCTAACCATACCCGTTAGCTCCATTTTCGACTCTAACCCTAGCTAAGACCAGTTTAGGTTAAAATGACCCCAAACGATCAGAACTAGGGTGAAAAAACGTCTTTTTTCAACCTCCAACCTCCAAACGCACACTCCTGGGGGCACCAAAGGCCATTTCTTCCTCTTTCCACACCTCGTTCTTACAAAATAATAAGTTCAGGTCACAAAGAGCATATGCGCCAAACACATAGACACAATCATTCATACATTCTGGGATTGCAGCCAGGTAAACCTCATTTTGGAAATTACCTGAAAATTGCCTTCAGCATAAACTATAACTAAAACTTGATATTACGAGCAGACTAATAGTACTACATTATCCAAGAAGATACAATGATCCGATAACCATTACTATCATACTTTGTTAAAATGGATTTAAAAAAACAAGTTTCACGAAACCATGCTACCTTATATGTTTTTTTAGTAAAACAATAGTGCACGATCACTATTTGCCTACACTTGACGCATTCAAATATATTTAGCAATATGACACTGTCGTTTATGCCATGCTAAACCTACAAGGAGTGAGGAAAGCTTATTTAAAATATATTTTATTTTCAGCACTGTCTTGTATATTAAATATTGAATAAAACCTTACGAGACGTGCCCTAAAATGACACAAAAGAAAGCAAAATGGACCTAACCCTAGATAACGCCCTACACCCCTAGGGTTAGCCCTAACCATACCCGTTAGCTCGATTTTCGATGACAACGGGAACTGCAGACATCAAAAACACCACCAACGCTCCGCAACGTCCCGACCCTGCCGCGGGACCTCCAAAAATCCACCGAAACATCGAAAAAAAGCAAAATCGACTTAACCCTAGCTAACCCCCTAACCCCCTAGGGTTAGCCCTAACCATACCCGTTAGCTCCATTTTCGACTCTAACCCTAGCTAAGACCAGTTTAGGTTAAAATGACCCCAAACGATCAGAACTAGGGTGAAAAAACGTCTTTTTTCAACCTCCAACCTCCAAACGCACACTCCTGGGGGCACCAAAGGCCATTTCTTCCTCTTTCCACACCTCGTTCTTACAAAATAATAAGTTCAGGTCACAAAGAGCATATGCGCCAAACACATAGACACAATCATTCATACATTCTGGGATTGCAGCCAGGTAAACCTCATTTTGGAAATTACCTGAAAATTGCCTTCAGCATAAACTATAACTAAAACTTGATATTACGAGCAGACTAATAGTACTACATTATCCAAGAAGATACAATGATCCGATAACCATTACTATCATACTTTGTTAAAATGGATTTAAAAAAACAAGTTTCACGAAACCATGCTACCTTATATGTTTTTTTAGTAAAACAATAGTGCACGATCACTATTTGCCTACACTTGACGCATTCAAATATATTTAGCAATATGACACTGTCGTTTATGCCATGCTAAACCTACAAGGAGTGAGGAAAGCTTATTTAAAATATATTTTATTTTCAGCACTGTCTTGTATATTAAATATTGAATAAAACCTTACGAGACGTGCCCTAAAATGACACAAAAGAAAGCAAAATGGACCTAACCCTAGATAACGCCCTACACCCCTAGGGTTAGCCCTAACCATACCCGTTAGCTCGATTTTCGATGACAACGGGAACTGCAGACATCAAAAACACCACCAACGCTCCGCAACGTCCCGACCCTGCCGCGGGACCTCCAAAAATCCACCGAAACATCGAAAAAAAGCAAAATCGACTTAACCCTAGCTAACCCCCTAACCCCCTAGGGTTAGCCCTAACCATACCCGTTAGCTCCATTTTCGACTCTAACCCTAGCTAAGACCAGTTTAGGTTAAAATGACCCCAAACGATCAGAACTAGGGTGAAAAAACGTCTTTTTTCAACCTCCAACCTCCAAACGCACACTCCTGGGGGCACCAAAGGCCATTTCTTCCTCTTTCCACACCTCGTTCTTACAAAATAATAAGTTCAGGTCACAAAGAGCATATGCGCCAAACACATAGACACAATCATTCATACATTCTGGGATTGCAGCCAGGTAAACCTCATTTTGGAAATTACCTGAAAATTGCCTTCAGCATAAACTATAACTAAAACTTGATATTACGAGCAGACTAATAGTACTACATTATCCAAGAAGATACAATGATCCGATAACCATTACTATCATACTTTGTTAAAATGGATTTCCAAAAACAAGTTTCACGAAACCATGCTACCTTATATGTTTTTTTAGTAAAACAATAGTGCACGATCACTATTTGCCTACACTTGACGCATTCAAATATATTTAGCAATATGACACTGTCGTTTATGCCATGCTAAACCTACAAGGAGTGAGGAAAGCTTATTTAAAATATATTTTATTTTCAGCACTGTCTTGTATATTAAATATTGAATAAAACCTTACGAGACGTGCCCTAAAATGACACAAAAGAAAGCAAAATGGACCTAACCCTAGATAACGCCCTACACCCCTAGGGTTAGCCCTAACCATACCCGTTATCTCGATTTTCGATGACAACGGGGAACTGCAGACATCAAAAACACCACCAACACTCCGCAACGTCCCGACCCTGCCGCGGGACCTCCAAAAATCCACCGAAACATCGAAAAAAAGCAAAATCGACTTAACCCTAGCTAACCCCCTAACCCCCTAGGGTTAGCCCTAACCATACCCGTTAGCTCCATTTTCGACTCTAACCCTAGCTAAGACCAGTTTAGGTTAAAATGACCCCAAACGATCAGAACTAGGGTGAAAAAACGTCTTTTTTCAACCTCCAACCTCCAAACGCACACTCCTGGGGGCACCAAAGGCCATTTCTTCCTCTTTCCACACCTCGTTCTTACAAAATAATAAGTTCAGGTCACAAAGAGCATATGCGCCAAACACATAGACACAATCATTCATACATTCTGGGATTGCAGCCAGGTAAACCTCATTTTGGAAATTACCTGAAAATTGCCTTCAGCATAAACTATAACTAAAACTTGATATTACGAGCAGACTAATAGTACTACATTATCCAAGAAGATACAATGATCCGATAACCATTACTATCATACTTTGTTAAAATGGATTTCCAAAAACAAGTTTCACGAAACCATGCTACCTTATATGTTTTTTTAGTAAAACAATAGTGCACGATCACTATTTGCCTACACTTGACGCATTCAAATATATTTAGCAATATGACACTGTCGTTTATGCCATGCTAAAGCTACAAGGAGTGAGGAAAGCTTATTTAAAATATATTTTATTTTCAGCACTGTCTTGTATATTAAATATTGAATAAAACCTTACGAGACGTGCCCTAAAATGACACAAAAGAAAGCAAAATGGACCTAACCCTAGATAACGCCCTACACCCCTAGGGTTAGCCCTAACCATACCCGTTATCTCGATTTTCGATGACAACGGGGAACTGCAGACATCAAAAACACCACCAACACTCCGCAACGTCCCGACCCTGCCGCGGGACCTCCAAAAATCCACCGAAACATCGAAAAAAAGCAAAATCGACTTAACCCTAGCTAACCCCCTAACCCCCTAGGGTTAGCCCTTACCATACCCGTTAGCTCCATTTTCGACTCTAACCCTAGCTAAGACCAGTTTAGGTTAAAATGACCCCAAACGATCAGAACTAGGGTGAAAAAACGTCTTTTTTCAACCTCCAACCTCCAAACGCACACTCCTGGGGGCACCAAAGGCCATTTCTTCCTCTTTCCACACCTCGTTCTTACAAAATAATAAGTTCAGGTCACAAAGAGCATATGCGCCAAACACATAGACACAATCATTCATACATTCTGGGATTGCAGCCAGGTAAACCTCATTTTGGAAATTACCTGAAAATTGCCTTCAGCATAAACTATAACTAAAACTTGATATTACGAGCAGACTAATAGTACTACATTATCCAAGAAGATACAATGATCCGATAACCATTACTATCATACTTTGTTAAAATGGATTTAAAAAAACAAGTTTCACGAAACCATGCTACCTTATATGTTTTTTTAGTAAAACAATAGTGCACGATCACTATTTGCCTACACTTGACGCATTCAAATATATTTAGCAATATGACACTGTCGTTTATGCCATGCTAAACCTACAAGGAGTGAGGAAAGCTTATTTAAAATATATTTTATTTTCAGCACTGTCTTGTATATTAAATATTGAATAAAACCTTACGAGACGTGCCCTAAAATGACACAAAAGAAAGCAAAATGGACCTAACCCTAGATAACGCCCTACACCCCTAGGGTTAGCCCTAACCATACCCGTTAGCTCGATTTTCGATGACAACGGGAACTGCAGACATCAAAAACACCACCAACGCTCCGCAACGTCCCGACCCTGCCGCGGGACCTCCAAAAATCCACCGAAACATCGAAAAAAAGCAAAATCGACTTAACCCTAGCTAACCCCCTAACCCCCTAGGGTTAGCCCTAACCATACCCGTTAGCTCCATTTTCGACTCTAACCCTAGCTAAGACCAGTTTAGGTTAAAATGACCCCAAACGATCAGAACTAGGGTGAAAAAACGTCTTTTTTCAACCTCCAACCTCCAAACGCACACTCCTGGGGGCACCAAAGGCCATTTCTTCCTCTTTCCACACCTCGTTCTTACAAAATAATAAGTTCAGGTCACAAAGAGCATATGCGCCAAACACATAGACACAATCATTCATACATTCTGGGATTGCAGCCAGGTAAACCTCATTTTGGAAATTACCTGAAAATTGCCTTCAGCATAAACTATAACTAAAACTTGATATTACGAGCAGACTAATAGTACTACATTATCCAAGAAGATACAATGATCCGATAACCATTACTATCATACTTTGTTAAAATGGATTTCCAAAAACAAGTTTCACGAAACCATGCTACCTTATATGTTTTTTTAGTAAAACAATAGTGCACGATCACTATTTGCCTACACTTGACGCATTCAAATATATTTAGCAATATGACACTGTCGTTTATGCCATGCTAAAGCTACAAGGAGTGAGGAAAGCTTATTTAAAATATATTTTATTTTCAGCACTGTCTTGTATATTAAATATTGAATAAAACCTTACGAGACGTGCCCTAAAATGACACAAAAGAAAGCAAAATGGACCTAACCCTAGATAACGCCCTACACCCCTAGGGTTAGCCCTAACCATACCCGTTATCTCGATTTTCGATGACAACGGGGAACTGCAGACATCAAAAACACCACCAACACTCCGCAACGTCCCGACCCTGCCGCGGGACCTCCAAAAATCCACCGAAACATCGAAAAAAAGCAAAATCGACTTAACCCTAGCTAACCCCCTAACCCCCTAGGGTTAGCCCTAACCATACCCGTTAGCTCCATTTTCGACTCTAACCCTAGCTAAGACCAGTTTAGGTTAAAATGACCCCAAACGATCAGAACTAGGGTGAAAAAACGTCTTTTTTCAACCTCCAACCTCCAAACGCACACTCCTGGGGGCACCAAAGGCCATTTCTTCCTCTTTCCACACCTCGTTCTTACAAAATAATAAGTTCAGGTCACAAAGAGCATATGCGCCAAACACATAGACACAATCATTCATACATTCTGGGATTGCAGCCAGGTAAACCTCATTTTGGAAATTACCTGAAAATTGCCTTCAGCATAAACTATAACTAAAACTTGATATTACGAGCAGACTAATAGTACTACATTATCCAAGAAGATACAATGATCCGATAACCATTACTATCATACTTTGTTAAAATGGATTTCCAAAAACAAGTTTCACGAAACCATGCTACCTTATATGTTTTTTTAGTAAAACAATAGTGCACGATCACTATTTGCCTACACTTGACGCATTCAAATATATTTAGCAATATGACACTGTCGTTTATGCCATGCTAAAGCTACAAGGAGTGAGGAAAGCTTATTTAAAATATATTTTATTTTCAGCACTGTCTTGTATATTAAATATTGAATAAAACCTTACGAGACGTGCCCTAAAATGACACAAAAGAAAGCAAAATGGACCTAACCCTAGATAACGCCCTACACCCCTAGGGTTAGCCCTAACCATACCCGTTATCTCGATTTTCGATGACAACGGGGAACTGCAGACATCAAAAACACCACCAACACTCCGCAACGTCCCGACCCTGCCGCGGGACCTCCAAAAATCCACCGAAACATCGAAAAAAAGCAAAATCGACTTAACCCTAGCTAACCCCCTAACCCCCTAGGGTTAGCCCTTACCATACCCGTTAGCTCCATTTTCGACTCTAACCCTAGCTAAGACCAGTTTAGGTTAAAATGACCCCAAACGATCAGAACTAGGGTGAAAAAACGTCTTTTTTCAACCTCCAACCTCCAAACGCACACTCCTGGGGGCACCAAAGGCCATTTCTTCCTCTTTCCACACCTCGTTCTTACAAAATAATAAGTTCAGGTCACAAAGAGCATATGCGCCAAACACATAGACACAATCATTCATACATTCTGGGATTGCAGCCAGGTAAACCTCATTTTGGAAATTACCTGAAAATTGCCTTCAGCATAAACTATAACTAAAACTTGATATTACGAGCAGACTAATAGTACTACATTATCCAAGAAGATACAATGATCCGATAACCATTACTATCATACTTTGTTAAAATGGATTTAAAAAAACAAGTTTCACGAAACCATGCTACCTTATATGTTTTTTTAGTAAAACAATAGTGCACGATCACTATTTGCCTACACTTGACGCATTCAAATATATTTAGCAATATGACACTGTCGTTTATGCCATGCTAAACCTACAAGGAGTGAGGAAAGCTTATTTAAAATATATTTTATTTTCAGCACTGTCTTGTATATTAAATATTGAATAAAACCTTACGAGACGTGCCCTAAAATGACACAAAAGAAAGCAAAATGGACCTAACCCTAGATAACGCCCTACACCCCTAGGGTTAGCCCTAACCATACCCGTTAGCTCGATTTTCGACGACAACGGGAACTGCAGACATCAAAAACACCACCAACGCTCCGCAACGTCCCGACCCTGCCGCGGGACCTCCAAAAATCCACCGAAACATCGAAAAAAAGCAAAATCGACTTAACCCTAGCTAACCCCCTAACCCCCTAGGGTTAGCCCTAACCATACCCGTTAGCTCCATTTTCGACTCTAACCCTAGCTAAGACCAGTTTAGGTTAAAATGACCCCAAACGATCAGAACTAGGGTGAAAAAACGTCTTTTTTTCAACCTCCAACCTCCAAACGCACACTCCTGGGGGCACCAAAGGCCATTTCTTCCTCTTTCCACACCTCGTTCTTACAAAATAATAAGTTCAGGTCACAAAGAGCATATGCGCCAAACACATAGACACAATCATTCATACATTCTGGGATTGCAGCCAGGTAAACCTCATTTTGGAAATTACCTGAAAATTGCCTTCAGCATAAACTATAACTAAAACTTGATATTACGAGCAGACTAATAGTACTACATTATCCAAGAAGATACAATGATCCGATAACCATTACTATCATACTTTGTTAAAATGGATTTCCAAAAACAAGTTTCACGAAACCATGCTACCTTATATGTTTTTTTAGTAAAACAATAGTGCACGATCACTATTTGCCTACACTTGACGCATTCAAATATATTTAGCAATATGACACTGTCGTTTATGCCATGCTAAAGCTACAAGGAGTGAGGAAAGCTTATTTAAAATATATTTTATTTTCAGCACTGTCTTGTATATTAAGAATTGAATAAAACCTTACGAGACGTGCCCTAAAATGACACAAAAGAAAGCAAAATGGACCTAACCCTAGATAACGCCCTACACCCCTAGGGTTAGCCCTAACCATACCCGTTATCTCGATTTTCGATGACAACGGGGAACTGCAGACATCAAAAACACCACCAACACTCCGCAACGTCCCGACCCTGCCGCGGGACCTCCAAAAATCCACCGAAACATCGAAAAAAAGCAAAATCGACTTAACCCTAGCTAACCCCCTAACCCCCTAGGGTTAGCCCTAACCATACCCGTTAGCTCCATTTTCGACTCTAACCCTAGCTAAGACCAGTTTAGGTTAAAATGACCCCAAACGATCAGAACTAGGGTGAAAAAAACGTCTTTTTTCAACCTCCAACCTCCAAACGCACACTCCTGGGGGCACCCAAGGCCATTTCTACCTCTGTCCACACCTCGTTCTTACAAAATAATAAGTTCAGGTCACAAAGAGCATATGCGCCAAACACATAGACACAATCATTCATACATTCTGGGATTGCAGCCAGGTAAACCTCATTTTGGAAATTACCTGAAAATTGCCTTCAGCATAAACTATAACTAAAACTTGATATTACGAGCAGACTAATAGTACTACATTATCCAAGAAGATACAATGATCCGATAACCATTACTATCATACTTTGTTAAAATGGATTTCCAAAAACAAGTTTCACGAAACCATGCTACCTTATATGTTTTTTTAGTAAAACAATAGTGCACGATCACTATTTGCCTACACTTGACGCATTCAAATATATTTAGCAATATGACACTGTCGTTTATGCCATGCTAAAGCTACAAGGAGTGAGGAAAGCTTATTTAAAATATATTTTATTTTCAGCACTGTCTTGTATATTAAATATTGAATAAAACCTTACGAGACGTGCCCTAAAATGACACAAAAGAAAGCAAAATGGACCTAACCCTAGATAACGCCCTACACCCCTAGGGTTAGCCCTAACCATACCCGTTATCTCGATTTTCGATGACAACGGGGAACTGCAGACATCAAAAACACCACCAACACTCCGCAACGTCCCGACCCTGCCGCGGGACCTCCAAAAATCCACCGAAACATCGAAAAAAAGCAAAATCGACTTAACCCTAGCTAACCCCCTAACCCCCTAGGGTTAGCCCTAACCATACCCGTTAGCTCCATTTTCGACTCTAACCCTAGCTAAGACCAGTTTAGGTTAAAATGACCCCAAACGATCAGAACTAGGGTGAAAAACGTCTTTTTTCAACCTCCAACCTCCAAACGCACACTCCTGGGGGCACCAAAGGCCATATCTTCCTCTTTCCACACCTCGTTCTTACAAAATAATAAGTTCAGGTCACAAAGAGCATATGCGCCAAACACATAGACACAATCATTCATACATTCTGGGATTGCAGCCAGGTAAACCTCATTTTGGAAATTACCTGAAAATTGCCTTCAGCATAAACTATAACTAAAACTTGATATTACGAGCAGACTAATAGTACTACATTATCCAAGAAGATACAATGATCCGATAACCATTACTATCATACTTTGTTAAAATGGATTTAAAAAAACAAGTTTCACGAAACCATGCTACCTTATATGTTTTTTTAGTAAAACAATAGTGCACGATCACTATTTGCCTACACTTGACGCATTCAAATATATTTAGCAATATGACACTGTCGTTTATGCCATGCTAAAGCTACAAGGAGTGAGGAAAGCTTATTTAAAATATATTTTATTTTCAGCACTGTCTTGTATATTAAATATTGAATAAAACCTTACGAGACGTGCCCTAAAATGACACAAAAGAAAGCAAAATGGACCTAACCCTAGATAACGCCCTACACCCCTAGGGTTAGCCCTAACCATACCTGTTAGCTCGATTTTCGACGACAACGGGAACTGCAGACATCAAAAACACCACCAACGCTCCGCAACGTCCCGACCCTGCCGCGGGACCTCCAAAAATCCACCGAAACATCGAAAAAAAGCAAAATCGACTTAACCCTAGCTAACCCCCTAACCCCCTAGGGTTAGCCCTAACCATACCCGTTAGCTCCATTTTCGACTCTAACCCTAGCTAAGACCAGTTTAGGTTAAAATGACCCCAAACGATCAGAACTAGGGTGAAAAAACGTCTTTTTTCAACCTCCAACCTCCAAACGCACACTCCTGGGGGCACCAAAGGCCATTTCTTCCTCTTTCCACACCTCGTTCTTACAAAATAATAAGTTCAGGTCACAAAGAGCATATGCGCCAAACACATAGACACAATCATTCATACATTCTGGGATTGCAGCCAGGTAAACCTCATTTTGGAAATTACCTGAAAATTGCCTTCAGCATAAACTATAACTAAAACTTGATATTACGAGCAGACTAATAGTACTACATTATCCAAGAAGATACAATGATCCGATAACCATTACTATCATACTTTGTTAAAATGGATTTCCAAAAACAAGTTTCACGAAACCATGCTACCTTATATGTTTTTTTAGTAAAACAATAGTGCACGATCACTATTTGCCTACACTTGACGCATTCAAATATATTTAGCAATATGACACTGTCGTTTATGCCATGCTAAAGCTACAAGGAGTGAGGAAAGCTTATTTAAAATATATTTTATTTTCAGCACTGTCTTGTATATTAAATATTGAATAAAACCTTACGAGACGTGCCCTAAAATGACACAAAAGAAAGCAAAATGGACCTAACCCTAGATAACGCCCTACACCCCTAGGGTTAGCCCTAACCATACCCGTTATCTCGATTTTCGATGACAACGGGGAACTGCAGACATCAAAAACACCACCAACACTCCGCAACGTCCCGACCCTGCCGCGGGACCTCCAAAAATCCACCGAAACATCGAAAAAAAGCAAAATCGACTTAACCCTAGCTAACCCCCTAACCCCCTAGGGTTAGCCCTAACCATACCCGTTAGCTCCATTTTCGACTCTAACCCTAGCTAAGACCAGTTTAGGTTAAAATGACCCCAAACGATCAGAACTAGGGTGAAAAAACGTCTTTTTTCAACCTCCAACCTCCAAACGCACACTCCTGGGGGCACCAAAGGCCATTTCTTCCTCTTTCCACACCTCGTTCTTACAAAATAATAAGTTCAGGTCACAAAGAGCATATGCGCCAAACACATAGACACAATCATTCATACATTCTGGGATTGCAGCCAGGTAAACCTCATTTTGGAAATTACCTGAAAATTGCCTTCAGCATAAACTATAACTAAAACTTGATATTACGAGCAGACTAATAGTACTACATTATCCAAGAAGATACAATGATCCGATAACCATTACTATCATACTTTGTTAAAATGGATTTCCAAAAACAAGTTTCACGAAACCATGCTACCTTATATGTTTTTTTAGTAAAACAATAGTGCACGATCACTATTTGCCTACACTTGACGCATTCAAATATATTTAGCAATATGACACTGTCGTTTATGCCATGCTAAAGCTACAAGGAGTGAGGAAAGCTTATTTAAAATATATTTTATTTTCAGCACTGTCTTGTATATTAAATATTGAATAAAACCTTACGAGACGTGCCCTAAAATGACACAAAAGAAAGCAAAATGGACCTAACCCTAGATAACGCCCTACACCCCTAGGGTTAGCCCTAACCATACCCGTTATCTCGATTTTCGATGACAACGGGGAACTGCAGACATCAAAAACACCACCAACACTCCGCAACGTCCCGACCCTGCCGCGGGACCTCCAAAAATCCACCGAAACATCGAAAAAAAGCAAAATCGACTTAACCCTAGCTAACCCCCTAACCCCCTAGGGTTAGCCCTAACCATACCCGTTAGCTCCATTTTCGACTCTAACCCTAGCTAAGACCAGTTTAGGTTAAAATGACCCCAAACGATCAGAACTAGGGTGAAAAAACGTCTTTTTTCAACCTCCAACCTCCAAACGCACACTCCTGGGGGCACCAAAGGCCATTTCTTCCTCTTTCCACACCTCGTTCTTACAAAATAATAAGTTCAGGTCACAAAGAGCATATGCGCCAAACACATAGACACAATCATTCATACATTCTGGGATTGCAGCCAGGTAAACCTCATTTTGGAAATTACCTGAAAATTGCCTTCAGCATAAACTATAACTAAAACTTGATATTACGAGCAGACTAATAGTACTACATTATCCAAGAAGATACAATGATCCGATAACCATTACTATCATACTTTGTTAAAATGGATTTCCAAAAACAAGTTTCACGAAACCATGCTACCTTATATGTTTTTTTAGTAAAACAATAGTGCACGATCACTATTTGCCTACACTTGACGCATTCAAATATATTTAGCAATATGACACTGTCGTTTATGCCATGCTAAAGCTACAAGGAGTGAGGAAAGCTTATTTAAAATATATTTTATTTTCAGCACTGTCTTGTATATTAAATATTGAATAAAACCTTACGAGACGTGCCCTAAAATGACACAAAAGAAAGCAAAATGGACCTAACCCTAGATAACGCCCTACACCCCTAGGGTTAGCCCTAACCATACCCGTTAGCTCGATTTTCGACGACAACGGGAACTGCAGACATCAAAAACACCACCAACGCTCCGCAACGTCCCGACCCTGCCGCGGGACCTCCAAAAATCCACCGAAACATCGAAAAAAAGCAAAATCGACTTAACCCTAGCTAACCCCCTAACCCCCTAGGGTTAGCCCTAACCATACCCGTTAGCTCCATTTTCGACTCTAACCCTAGCTAAGACCAGTTTAGGTTAAAATGACCCCAAACGATCAGAACTAGGGTGAAAAAACGTCTTTTTTTCAACCTCCAACCTCCAAACGCACACTCCTGGGGGCACCAAAGGCCATTTCTTCCTCTTTCCACACCTCGTTCTTACAAAATAATAAGTTCAGGTCACAAAGAGCATATGCGCCAAACACATAGACACAATCATTCATACATTCTGGGATTGCAGCCAGGTAAACCTCATTTTGGAAATTACCTGAAAATTGCCTTCAGCATAAACTATAACTAAAACTTGATATTACGAGCAGACTAATAGTACTACATTATCCAAGAAGATACAATGATCCGATAACCATTACTATCATACTTTGTTAAAATGGATTTCCAAAAACAAGTTTCACGAAACCATGCTACCTTATATGTTTTTTTAGTAAAACAATAGTGCACGATCACTATTTGCCTACACTTGACGCATTCAAATATATTTAGCAATATGACACTGTCGTTTATGCCATGCTAAAGCTACAAGGAGTGAGGAAAGCTTATTTAAAATATATTTTATTTTCAGCACTGTCTTGTATATTAAATATTGAATAAAACCTTACGAGACGTGCCCTAAAATGACACAAAAGAAAGCAAAATGGACCTAACCCTAGATAACGCCCTACACCCCTAGGGTTAGCCCTAACCATACCCGTTATCTCGATTTTCGATGACAACGGGGAACTGCAGACATCAAAAACACCACCAACACTCCGCAACGTCCCGACCCTGCCGCGGGACCTCCAAAAATCCACCGAAACATCGAAAAAAAGCAAAATCGACTTAACCCTAGCTAACCCCCTAACCCCCTAGGGTTAGCCCTAACCATACCCGTTAGCTCCATTTTCGACTCTAACCCTAGCTAAGACCAGTTTAGGTTAAAATGACCCCAAACGATCAGAACTAGGGTGAAAAAACGTCTTTTTTCAACCTCCAACCTCCAAACGCACACTCCTGGGGGCACCAAAGGCCATTTCTTCCTCTTTCCACACCTCGTTCTTACAAAATAATAAGTTCAGGTCACAAAGAGCATATGCGCCAAACACATAGACACAATCATTCATACATTCTGGGATTGCAGCCAGGTAAACCTCATTTTGGAAATTACCTGAAAATTGCCTTCAGCATAAACTATAACTAAAACTTGATATTACGAGCAGACTAATAGTACTACATTATCCAAGAAGATACAATGATCCGATAACCATTACTATCATACTTTGTTAAAATGGATTTCCAAAAACAAGTTTCACGAAACCATGCTACCTTATATGTTTTTTTAGTAAAACAATAGTGCACGATCACTATTTGCCTACACTTGACGCATTCAAATATATTTAGCAATATGACACTGTCGTTTATGCCATGCTAAAGCTACAAGGAGTGAGGAAAGCTTATTTAAAATATATTTTATTTTCAGCACTGTCTTGTATATTAAATATTGAATAAAACCTTACGAGACGTGCCCTAAAATGACACAAAAGAAAGCAAAATGGACCTAACCCTAGATAACGCCCTACACCCCTAGGGTTAGCCCTAACCATACCCGTTATCTCGATTTTCGATGACAACGGGGAACTGCAGACATCAAAAACACCACCAACACTCCGCAACGTCCCGACCCTGCCGCGGGACCTCCAAAAATCCACCGAAACATCGAAAAAAAGCAAAATCGACTTAACCCTAGCTAACCCCCTAACCCCCTAGGGTTAGCCCTAACCATACCCGTTAGCTCCATTTTCGACTCTAACCCTAGCTAAGACCAGTTTAGGTTAAAATGACCCCAAACGATCAGAACTAGGGTGAAAAACGTCTTTTTTTCAACCTCCAACCTCCAAACGCACACTCCTGGGGGCACCAAAGGCCATTTCTTCCTCTTTCCACACCTCGTTCTTACAAAATAATAAGTTCAGGTCACAAAGAGCATATGCGCCAAACACATAGACACAATCATTCATACATTCTGGGATTGCAGCCAGGTAAACCTCATTTTGGAAATTACCTGAAAATTGCCTTCAGCATAAACTATAACTAAAACTTGATATTACGAGCAGACTAATAGTACTACATTATCCAAGAAGATACAATGATCCGATAACCATTACTATCATACTTTGTTAAAATGGATTTCCAAAAACAAGTTTCACGAAACCATGCTACCTTATATGTTTTTTTAGTAAAACAATAGTGCACGATCACTATTTGCCTACACTTGACGCATTCAAATATATTTAGCAATATGACACTGTCGTTTATGCCATGCTAAAGCTACAAGGAGTGAGGAAAGCTTATTTAAAATATATTTTATTTTCAGCACTGTCTTGTATATTAAATATTGAATAAAACCTTACGAGACGTGCCCTAAAATGACACAAAAGAAAGCAAAATGGACCTAACCCTAGATAACGCCCTACACCCCTAGGGTTAGCCCTAACCATACCCGTTATCTCG
Organism: Haliotis rufescens; assembly: GCF_023055435.1. Taxonomy (NCBI): domain Eukaryota; kingdom Metazoa; phylum Mollusca; class Gastropoda; order Lepetellida; family Haliotidae; genus Haliotis; species Haliotis rufescens. Next base: position 14,109,277 of record NW_025963824.1, on the reverse strand, counting down.
ATTTTCGATGACAACGGGGAACTGCAGACATCAAAAACACCACCAACACTCCGCAACGTCCCGACCCTGCCGCGGGACCTCCAAAAATCCACCGAAACATCGAAAAAAAGCAAAATCGACTTAACCCTAGCTAACCCCCTAACCCCCTAGGGTTAGCCCTAACCATACCCGTTAGCTCCATTTTCGACTCTAACCCTAGCTAAGACCAGTTTAGGTTAAAATGACCCCAAACGATCAGAACTAGGGTGAAAAAACGTCTTTTTTCAACCTCCAACCTCCAAACGCACACTCCTGGGGGCACCAAAGGCCATTTCTTCCTCTTTCCACACCTCGTTCTTACAAAATAATAAGTTCAGGTCACAAAGAGCATATGCGCCAAACACATAGACACAATCATTCATACATTCTGGGATTGCAGCCAGGTAAACCTCATTTTGGAAATTACCTGAAAATTGCCTTCAGCATAAACTATAACTAAAACTTGATATTACGAGCAGACTAATAGTACTACATTATCCAAGAAGATACAATGATCCGATAACCATTACTATCATACTTTGTTAAAATGGATTTCCAAAAACAAGTTTCACGAAACCATGCTACCTTATATGTTTTTTTAGTAAAACAATAGTGCACGATCACTATTTGCCTACACTTGACGCATTCAAATATATTTAGCAATATGACACTGTCGTTTATGCCATGCTAAAGCTACAAGGAGTGAGGAAAGCTTATTTAAAATATATTTTATTTTCAGCACTGTCTTGTATATTAAATATTGAATAAAACCTTACGAGACGTGCCCTAAAATGACACAAAAGAAAGCAAAATGGACCTAACCCTAGATAACGCCCTACACCCCTAGGGTTAGCCCTAACCATACCCGTTATCTCGATTTTCGATGACAACGGGGAACTGCAGACATCAAAAACACCACCAACACTCCGCAACGTCCCGACCCTGCCGCGGGACCTCCAAAAATCCACCGAAACATCGAAAAAAAGCAAAATCGACTTAACCCTAGCTAACCCCCTAACCCCCTAGGGTTAGCCCTAACCATACCCGTTAGCTCCATTTTCGACTCTAACCCTAGCTAAGACCAGTTTAGGTTAAAATGACCCCAAACGATCAGAACTAGGGTGAAAAAACGTCTTTTTTCAACCTCCAACCTCCAAACGCACACTCCTGGGGGCACCAAAGGCCATTTCTTCCTCTTTCCACACCTCGTTCTTACAAAATAATAAGTTCAGGTCACAAAGAGCATATGCGCCAAACACATAGACACAATCATTCATACATTCTGGGATTGCAGCCAGGTAAACCTCATTTTGGAAATTACCTGAAAATTGCCTTCAGCATAAACTATAACTAAAACTTGATATTACGAGCAGACTAATAGTACTACATTATCCAAGAAGATACAATGATCCGATAACCATTACTATCATACTTTGTTAAAATGGATTTCCAAAAACAAGTTTCACGAAACCATGCTACCTTATATGTTTTTTTAGTAAAACAATAGTGCACGATCACTATTTGCCTACACTTGACGCATTCAAATATATTTAGCAATATGACACTGTCGTTTATGCCATGCTAAAGCTACAAGGAGTGAGGAAAGCTTATTTAAAATATATTTTATTTTCAGCACTGTCTTGTATATTAAATATTGAATAAAACCTTACGAGACGTGCCCTAAAATGACACAAAAGAAAGCAAAATGGACCTAACCCTAGATAACGCCCTACACCCCTAGGGTTAGCCCTAACCATACCCGTTAGCTCGATTTTCGACGACAACGGGAACTGCAGACATCAAAAACACCACCAACGCTCCGCAACGTCCCGACCCTGCCGCGGGACCTCCAAAAATCCACCGAAACATCGAAAAAAAGCAAAATCGACTTAACCCTAGCTAACCCCCTAACCCCCTAGGGTTAGCCCTAACCATACCCGTTAGCTCCATTTTCGACTCTAACCCTAGCTAAGACCAGTTTAGGTTAAAATGACCCCAAACGATCAGAACTAGGGTGAAAAAACGTCTTTTTTTCAACCTCCAACCTCCAAACGCACACTCCTGGGGGCACCAAAGGCCATTTCTTCCTCTTTCCACACCTCGTTCTTACAAAATAATAAGTTCAGGTCACAAAGAGCATATGCGCCAAACACATAGACACAATCATTCATACATTCTGGGATTGCAGCCAGGTAAACCTCATTTTGGAAATTACCTGAAAATTGCCTTCAGCATAAACTATAACTAAAACTTGATATTACGAGCAGACTAATAGTACTACATTATCCAAGAAGATACAATGATCCGATAACCATTACTATCATACTTTGTTAAAATGGATTTCCAAAAACAAGTTTCACGAAACCATGCTACCTTATATGTTTTTTTAGTAAAACAATAGTGCACGATCACTATTTGCCTACACTTGACGCATTCAAATATATTTAGCAATATGACACTGTCGTTTATGCCATGCTAAAGCTACAAGGAGTGAGGAAAGCTTATTTAAAATATATTTTATTTTCAGCACTGTCTTGTATATTAAATATTGAATAAAACCTTACGAGACGTGCCCTAAAATGACACAAAAGAAAGCAAAATGGACCTAACCCTAGATAACGCCCTACACCCCTAGGGTTAGCCCTAACCATACCCGTTATCTCGATTTTCGATGACAACGGGGAACTGCAGACATCAAAAACACCACCAACACTCCGCAACGTCCCGACCCTGCCGCGGGACCTCCAAAAATCCACCGAAACATCGAAAAAAAGCAAAATCGACTTAACCCTAGCTAACCCCCTAACCCCCTAGGGTTAGCCCTAACCATACCCGTTAGCTCCATTTTCGACTCTAACCCTAGCTAAGACCAGTTTAGGTTAAAATGACCCCAAACGATCAGAACTAGGGTGAAAAAACGTCTTTTTTCAACCTCCAACCTCCAAACGCACACTCCTGGGGGCACCCAAGGCCATTTCTTCCTCTTTCCACACCTCGTTCTTACAAAATAATAAGTTCAGGTCACAAAGAGCATATGCGCCAAACACATAGACACAATCATTCATACATTCTGGGATTGCAGCCAGGTAAACCTCATTTTGGAAATTACCTGAAAATTGCCTTCAGCATAAACTATAACTAAAACTTGATATTACGAGCAGACTAATAGTACTACATTATCCAAGAAGATACAATGATCCGATAACCATTACTATCATACTTTGTTAAAATGGATTTCCAAAAACAAGTTTCACGAAACCATGCTACCTTATATGTTTTTTTAGTAAAACAATAGTGCACGATCACTATTTGCCTACACTTGACGCATTCAAATATATTTAGCAATATGACACTGTCGTTTATGCCATGCTAAAGCTACAAGGAGTGAGGAAAGCTTATTTAAAATATATTTTATTTTCAGCACTGTCTTGTATATTAAATATTGAATAAAACCTTACGAGACGTGCCCTAAAATGACACAAAAGAAAGCAAAATGGACCTAACCCTAGATAACGCCCTACACCCCTAGGGTTAGCCCTAACCATACCCGTTAGCTCGATTTTCGACGACAACGGGAACTGCAGACATCAAAAACACCACCAACGCTCCGCAACGTCCCGACCCTGCCGCGGGACCTCCAAAAATCCACCGAAACATCGAAAAAAAGCAAAATCGACTTAACCCTAGCTAACCCCCTAACCCCCTAGGGTTAGCCCTAACCATACCCGTTAGCTCCATTTTCGACTCTAACCCTAGCTAAGACCAGTTTAGGTTAAAATGACCCCAAACGATCAGAACTAGGGTGAAAAAACGTTTTTTTTTCAACCTCCAACCTCCAAACGCACACTCCTGGGGGCACCAAAGGCCATTTCTTCCTCTTTCCACACCTCGTTCTTACAAAATAATAAGTTCAGGTCACAAAGAGCATATGCGCCAAACACATAGACACAATCATTCATACATTCTGGGATTGCAGCCAGGTAAACCTCATTTTGGAAATTACCTGAAAATTGCCTTCAGCATAAACTATAACTAAAACTTGATATTACGAGCAGACTAATAGTACTACATTATCCAAGAAGATACAATGATCCGATAACCATTACTATCATACTTTGTTAAAATGGATTTCCAAAAACAAGTTTCACGAAACCATGCTACCTTATATGTTTTTTTAGTAAAACAATAGTGCACGATCACTATTTGCCTACACTTGACGCATTCAAATATATTTAGCAATATGACACTGTCGTTTATGCCATGCTAAAGCTACAAGGAGTGAGGAAAGCTTATTTAAAATATATTTTATTTTCAGCACTGTCTTGTATATTAAATATTGAATAAAACCTTACGAGACGTGCCCTAAAATGACACAAAAGAAAGCAAAATGGACCTAACCCTAGATAACGCCCTACACCCCTAGGGTTAGCCCTAACCATACCCGTTATCTCGATTTTCGATGACAACGGGGAACTGCAGACATCAAAAACACCACCAACACTCCGCAACGTCCCGACCCTGCCGCGGGACCTCCAAAAATCCACCGAAACATCGAAAAAAAGCAAAATCGACTTAACCCTAGCTAACCCCCTAACCCCCTAGGGTTAGCCCTAACCATACCCGTTAGCTCCATTTTCGACTCTAACCCTAGCTAAGACCAGTTTAGGTTAAAATGACCCCAAACGATCAGAACTAGGGTGAAAAAACGTCTTTTTTCAACCTCCAACCTCCAAACGCACACTCCTGGGGGCACCAAAGGCCATTTCTTCCTCTTTCCACACCTCGTTCTTACAAAATAATAAGTTCAGGTCACAAAGAGCATATGCGCCAAACACATAGACACAATCATTCATACATTCTGGGATTGCAGCCAGGTAAACCTCATTTTGGAAATTACCTGAAAATTGCCTTCAGCATAAACTATAACTAAAACTTGATATTACGAGCAGACTAATAGTACTACATTATCCAAGAAGATACAATGATCCGATAACCATTACTATCATACTTTGTTAAAATGGATTTCCAAAAACAAGTTTCACGAAACCATGCTACCTTATATGTTTTTTTAGTAAAACAATAGTGCACGATCACTATTTGCCTACACTTGACGCATTCAAATATATTTAGCAATATGACACTGTCGTTTATGCCATGCTAAAGCTACAAGGAGTGAGGAAAGCTTATTTAAAATATATTTTATTTTCAGCACTGTCTTGTATATTAAATATTGAATAAAACCTTACGAGACGTGCCCTAAAATGACACAAAAGAAAGCAAAATGGACCTAACCCTAGATAACGCCCTACACCCCTAGGGTTAGCCCTAACCATACCCGTTATCTCGATTTTCGACGACAACGGGAACTGCAGACATCAAAAACACCACCAACGCTCCGCAACGTCCCGACCCTGCCGCGGGACCTCCAAAAATCCACCGAAACATCGAAAAAAAGCAAAATCGACTTAACCCTAGCTAACCCCCTAACCCCCTAGGGTTAGCCCTAACCATACCCGTTAGCTCCATTTTCGACTCTAACCCTAGCTAAGACCTGTTTAGGTTAAAATGACCCCAAACGATCAGAACTAGGGTGAAAAAACGTCTTTTTTTCAACCTCCAACCTCCAAACGCACACTCCTGGGGGCACCAAAGGCCATTTCTTCCTCTTTCCACACCTCGTTCTTACAAAATAATAAGTTCAGGTCACAAAGAGCATATGCGCCAAACACATAGACACAATCATTCATACATTCTGGGATTGCAGCCAGGTAAACCTCATTTTGGAAATTACCTGAAAATTGCCTTCAGCATAAACTATAACTAAAACTTGATATTACGAGCAGACTAATAGTACTACATTATCCAAGAAGATACAATGATCCGATAACCATTACTATCATACTTTGTTAAAATGGATTTCCAAAAACAAGTTTCACGAAACCATGCTACCTTATATGTTTTTTTAGTAAAACAATAGTGCACGATCACTATTTGCCTACACTTGACGCATTCAAATATATTTAGCAATATGACACTGTCGTTTATGCCATGCTAAAGCTACAAGGAGTGAGGAAAGCTTATTTAAAATATATTTTATTTTCAGCACTGTCTTGTATATTAAATATTGAATAAAACCTTACGAGACGTGCCCTAAAATGACACAAAAGAAAGCAAAATGGACCTAACCCTAGATAACGCCCTACACCCCTAGGGTTAGCCCTAACCATACCCGTTATCTCGATTTTCGATGACAACGGGGAACTGCAGACATCAAAAACACCACCAACACTCCGCAACGTCCCGACCCTGCCGCGGGACCTCCAAAAATCCACCGAAACATCGAAAAAAAGCAAAATCGACTTAACCCTAGCTAACCCCCTAACCCCCTAGGGTTAGCCCTAACCATACCCGTTAGCTCCATTTTCGACTCTAACCCTAGCTAAGACCAGTTTAGGTTAAAATGACCCCAAACGATCAGAACTAGGGTGAAAAAACGTCTTTTTTCAACCTCCAACCTCCAAACGCACACTCCTGGGGGCACCAAAGGCCATTTCTTCCTCTTTCCACACCTCGTTCTTACAAAATAATAAGTTCAGGTCACAAAGAGCATATGCGCCAAACACATAGACACAATCATTCATACATTCTGGGATTGCAGCCAGGTAAACCTCATTTTGGAAATTACCTGAAAATTGCCTTCAGCATAAACTATAACTAAAACTTGATATTACGAGCAGACTAATAGTACTACATTATCCAAGAAGATACAATGATCCGATAACCATTACTATCATACTTTGTTAAAATGGATTTCCAAAAACAAGTTTCACGAAACCATGCTACCTTATATGTTTTTTTAGTAAAACAATAGTGCACGATCACTATTTGCCTACACTTGACGCATTCAAATATATTTAGCAATATGACACTGTCGTTTATGCCATGCTAAAGCTACAAGGAGTGAGGAAAGCTTATTTAAAATATATTTTATTTTCAGCACTGTCTTGTATATTAAATATTGAATAAAACCTTACGAGACGTGCCCTAAAATGACACAAAAGAAAGCAAAATGGACCTAACCCTAGATAACGCCCTACACCCCTAGGGTTAGCCCTAACCATACCCGTTAGCTCGATTTTCGACGACAACGGGAACTGCAGACATCAAAAACACCACCAACGCTCCGCAACGTCCCGACCCTGCCGCGGGACCTCCAAAAATCCACCGAAACATCGAAAAAAAGCAAAATCGACTTAACCCTAGCTAACCCCCTAACCCCCTAGGGTTAGCCCTAACCATACCCGTTAGCTCCATTTTCGACTCTAACCCTAGCTAAGACCAGTTTAGGTTAAAATGACCCCAAACGATCAGAACTAGGGTGAAAAAACGTCTTTTTTTCAACCTCCAACCTCCAAACGCACACTCCTGGGGGCACCAAAGGCCATTTCTTCCTCTTTCCACACCTCGTTCTTACAAAATAATAAGTTCAGGTCACAAAGAGCATATGCGCCAAACACATAGACACAATCATTCATACATTCTGGGATTGCAGCCAGGTAAACCTCATTTTGGAAATTACCTGAAAATTGCCTTCAGCATAAACTATAACTAAAACTTGATATTACGAGCAGACTAATAGTACTACATTATCCAAGAAGATACAATGATCCGATAACCATTACTATCATACTTTGTTAAAATGGATTTCCAAAAACAAGTTTCACGAAACCATGCTACCTTATATGTTTTTTTAGTAAAACAATAGTGCACGATCACTATTTGCCTACACTTGACGCATTCAAATATATTTAGCAATATGACACTGTCGTTTATGCCATGCTAAAGCTACAAGGAGTGAGGAAAGCTTATTTAAAATATATTTTATTTTCAGCACTGTCTTGTATATTAAGAATTGAATAAAACCTTACGAGACGTGCCCTAAAATGACACAAAAGAAAGCAAAATGGACCTAACCCTAGATAACGCCCTACACCCCTAGGGTTAGCCCTAACCATACCCGTTATCTCGATTTTCGATGACAACGGGGAACTGCAGACATCAAAAACACCACCAACACTCCGCAACGTCCCGACCCTGCCGCGGGACCTCCAAAAATCCACCGAAACATCGAAAAAAAGCAAAATCGACTTAACCCTAGCTAACCCCCTAACCCCCTAGGGTTAGCCCTAACCATACCCGTTAGCTCCATTTTCGACTCTAACCCTAGCTAAGACCAGTTTAGGTTAAAATGACCCCAAACGATCAGAACTAGGGTGAAAAAAACGTCTTTTTTCAACCTCCAACCTCCAAACGCACACTCCTGGGGGCACCCAAGGCCATTTCTACCTCTGTCCACACCTCGTTCTTACAAAATAATAAGTTCAGGTCACAAAGAGCATATGCGCCAAACACATAGACACAATCATTCATACATTCTGGGATTGCAGCCAGGTAAACCTCATTTTGGAAATTACCTGAAAATTGCCTTCAGCATAAACTATAACTAAAACTTGATATTACGAGCAGACTAATAGTACTACATTATCCAAGAAGATACAATGATCCGATAACCATTACTATCATACTTTGTTAAAATGGATTTAAAAAAACAAGTTTCACGAAACCATGCTACCTTATATGTTTTTTTAGTAAAACAATAGTGCACGATCACTATTTGCCTACACTTGACGCATTCAAATATATTTAGCAATATGACACTGTCGTTTATGCCATGCTAAAGCTACAAGGAGTGAGGAAAGCTTATTTAAAATATATTTTATTTTCAGCACTGTCTTGTATATTAAGAATTGAATAAAACCTTACGAGACGTGCCCTAAAATGACACAAAAGAAAGCAAAATGGACCTAACCCTAGATAACGCCCTACACCCCTAGGGTTAGCCCTAACCATACCCGTTATCTCGATTTTCGATGACAACGGGGAACTGCAGACATCAAAAACACCACCAACACTCCGCAACGTCCCGACCCTGCCGCGGGACCTCCAAAAATCCACCGAAACATCGAAAAAAAGCAAAATCGACTTAACCCTAGCTAACCCCCTAACCCCCTAGGGTTAGCCCTAACCATACCCGTTAGCTCCATTTTCGACTCTAACCCTAGCTAAGACCAGTTTAGGTTAAAATGACCCCAAACGATCAGAACTAGGGTGAAAAAACGTCTTTTTTCAACCTCCAACCTCCAAACGCACACTCCTGGGGGCACCCAAGGCCATTTCTACCTCTGTCCACACCTCGTTCTTACAAAATAATAAGTTCAGGTCACAAAGAGCATATGCGCCAAACACATAGACACAATCATTCATACATTCTGGGATTGCAGCCAGGTAAACCTCATTTTGGAAATTACCTGAAAATTGCCTTCAGCATAAACTATAACTAAAACTTGATATTACGAGCAGACTAATGGTACTACATTATCCAAGAAGATACAATGATCCGATAACCATTACTATCATACTTTGTTAAAATGGATTTAAAAAAACAAGTTTCACGAAACCATGCTACCTTGTATGTTTTTTTAGTAAAACAATAGTGCACGATCACTATTTGCCTACACTTGACGCATTCAAATATATTTAGCAATATGACACTGTCGTTTATGCCATGCTAAAGCTACAAGGAGTGAGGAAAGCTTATTTAAAATATATTTTATTTTCAGCACTGTCTTGTATATTAAATATTGAATAAAACCTTACGAGACGTGCCCTAAAATGACACAAAAGAAAGCAAAATGGACCTAACCCTAGATAACGCCCTACACCCCTAGGGTTAGCCCTAACCATACCCGTTAGCTCGATTTTCGACGACAACGGGAACTGCAGACATCAAAAACACCACCAACGCTCCGCAACGTCCCGACCCTGCCGCGGGACCTCCAAAAATCCACCGAAACATCGAAAAAAAGCAAAATCGACTTAACCCTAGCTAACCCCCTAACCCCCTAGGGTCAGCCCTAACCATACCCGTTAGCTCCATTTTCGACTCTAACCCTAGCTAAGACCAGTTTAGGTTAAAATGACCCCAAACGATCAGAACTAGGGTGAAAAAACGTCTTTTTTCAACCTCCAACCTCCAAACGCACACTCCTGGGGGCACCAAAGGCCATTTCTTCCTCTTTCCTCACCTCGTTCTTACAAAATAATAAGTTCAGGTCACAAAGAGCATATGCGCCAAACACATAGACACAATCATTCATACATTCTGGGATTGCAGCCAGGTAAACCTCATTTTGGAAATTACCTGAAAATTGCCTTCAGCATAAACTATAACTAAAACTTGATATTACGAGCAGACTAATAGTACTACATTATCCAAGAAGATACAATGATCCGATAACCATTACTATCATACTTTGTTAAAATGGATTTCCAAAAACAAGTTTCACGAAACCATGCTACCTTATATGTTTTTTTAGTAAAACAATAGTGCACGATCACTATTTGCCTACACTTGACGCATTCAAATATATTTAGCAATATGACACTGTCGTTTATGCCATGCTAAAGCTACAAGGAGTGAGGAAAGCTTATTTAAAATATATTTTATTTTCAGCACTGTCTTGTATATTAAGAATTGAATAAAACCTTACGAGACGTGCCCTAAAATGACACAAAAGAAAGCAAAATGGACCTAACCCTAGATAACGCCCTACACCCCTAGGGTTAGCCCTAACCATACCCGTTATCTCGATTTTCGATGACAACGGGGAACTGCAGACATCAAAAACACCACCAACACTCCGCAACGTCCCGACCCTGCCGCGGGACCTCCAAAAATCCACCGAAACATCGAAAAAAAGCAAAATCGACTTAACCCTAGCTAACCCCCTAACCCCCTAGGGTTAGCCCTAACCATACCCGTTAGCTCCATTTTCGACTCTAACCCTAGCTAAGACCAGTTTAGGTTAAAATGACCCCAAACGATCAGATCTAGGGTGAAAAAACGTCTTTTTTCAACCTCCAACCTCCAAACGCACCCTCCTGGGGGCACCCAAGGCCATTTCTACCTCTGTCCACATCTCGTTCTTACAAAATAATAAGTTCAGGTCACAAAGAGCATATGCGCCAAACACATAGACACAATCATTCATACATTCTGGGATTGCAGCCAGGTAAACCTCATTTTGGAAATTACCTGAAAATTGCCTTCAGCATAAACTATAACTAAAACTTGATATTACGAGCAGACTAATAGTACTACATTATCCAAGAAGATACAATGATCCGATAACCATTACTATCATACTTTGTTAAAATGGATTTAAAAAAACAAGTTTCACGAAACCATGCTACCTTATATGTTTTTTTAGTAAAACAATAGTGCACGATCACTATTTGCCTACACTTGACGCATTCAAATATATTTAGCAATATGACACTGTCGTTTATGCCATGCTAAAGCTACAAGGAGTGAGGAAAGCTTATTTAAAATATATTTTATTTTCAGCACTGTCTTGTATATTAAGAATTGAATAAAACCTTACGAGACGTGCCCTAAAATGACACAAAAGAAAGCAAAATGGACCTAACCCTAGATAACGCCCTACACCCCTAGGGTTAGCCCTAACCATACCCGTTATCTCGATTTTCGATGACAACGGGGAACTGCAGACATCAAAAACACCACCAACACTCCGCAACGTCCCGACCCTGCCGCGGGACCTCCAAAAATCCACCGAAACATCGAAAAAAAGCAAAATCGACTTAACCCTAGCTAACCCCCTAACCCCCTAGGGTTAGCCCTAACCATACCCGTTAGCTCCATTTTCGACTCTAACCCTAGCTAAGACCAGTTTAGGTTAAAATGACCCCAAACGATCAGAACTAGGGTGAAAAAACGTCTTTTTTCAACCTCCAACCTCCAAACGCACACTCCTGGGGGCACCCAAGGCCATTTCTACCTCTGTCCACACCTCGTTCTTACAAAATAATAAGTTCAGGTCACAAAGAGCATATGCGCCAAACACATAGACACAATCATTCATACATTCTGGGATTGCAGCCAGGTAAACCTCATTTTGGAAATTACCTGAAAATTGCCTTCAGCATAAACTATAACTAAAACTTGATATTACGAGCAGACTAATAGTACTACATTATCCAAGAAGATACAATGATCCGATAACCATTACTATCATACTTTGTTAAAATGGATTTAAAAAAACAAGTTTCACGAAACCATGCTACCTTATATGTTTTTTTAGTAAAACAATAGTGCACGATCACTATTTGCCTACACTTGACGCATTCAAATATATTTAGCAATATGACACTGTCGTTTATGCCATGCTAAAGCTACAAGGAGTGAGGAAAGCTTATTTAAAATATATTTTATTTTCAGCACTGTCTTGTATATTAAATATTGAATAAAACCTTACGAGACGTGCCCTAAAATGACACAAAAGAAAGCAAAATGGACCTAACCCTAGATAACGCCCTACACCCCTAGGGTTAGCCCTAACCATACCCGTTAGCTCGATTTTCGACGACAACGGGAACTGCAGACATCAAAAACACCACCAACGCTCCGCAACGTCCCGACCCTGCCGCGGGACCTCCAAAAATCCACCGAAACATCGAAAAAAAGCAAAATCGACTTAACCCTAGCTAACCCCCTAACCCCCTAGGGTCAGCCCTAACCATACCCGTTAGCTCCATTTTCGACTCTAACCCTAGCTAAGACCAGTTTAGGTTAAAATGACCCCAAACGATCAGAACTAGGGTGAAAAAACGTCTTTTTTCAACCTCCAACCTCCAAACGCACACTCCTGGGGGCACCAAAGGCCATTTCTACCTCTTTCCACACCTCGTTCTTACAAAATAGTAAGTTCAGGTCACAAAGAGCATATGCGCCAAACACATAGACACAATCATTCATACATTCTGGGATTGCAGCCAGGTAAACCTCATTTTGGAAATTACCTGAAAATTGCCTTCAGCATAAACTATAACTAAAACTTGATATTACGAGCAGACTAATAGTACTACATTATCCAAGAAGATACAATGATCCGATAACCATTACTATCATACTTTGTTAAAATGGATTTCCAAAAACAAGTTTCACGAAACCATGCTACCTTATATGTTTTTTTAGTAAAACAATAGTGCACGATCACTATTTGCCTACACTTGACGCATTCAAATATATTTAGCAATATGACACTGTCGTTTATGCCATGCTAAAGCTACAAGGAGTGAGGAAAGCTTATTTAAAATATATTTTATTTTCAGCACTGTCTTGTATATTAAGAATTGAATAAAACCTTACGAGACGTGCCCTAAAATGACACAAAAGAAAGCAAAATGGACCTAACCCTAGATAACGCCCTACACCCCTAGGGTTAGCCCTAACCATACCCGTTATCTCGATTTTCGATGACAACGGGGAACTGCAGACATCAAAAACACCACCAACACTCCGAAACGTCCCGACCCTGCCGCGGGACCTCCAAAAATCCACCGAAACATCGAAAAAAAGCAAAATCGACTTAACCCTAGCTAACCCCCTAACCCCCTAGGGTTAGCCCTAACCATACCCGTTAGCTCCATTTTCGACTCTAACCCTAGCTAAGACCAGTTTAGGTTAAAATGACCCCAAACGATCAGATCTAGGGTGAAAAAACGTCTTTTTTCAACCTCCAACCTCCAAACGCACCCTCCTGGGGGCACCCAAGGCCATTTCTACCTCTGTCCACATCTCGTTCTTACAAAATAATAAGTTCAGGTCACAAAGAGCATATGCGCCAAACACATAGACACAATCATTCATACATTCTGGGATTGCAGCCAGGTAAACCTCATTTTGGAAATTACCTGAAAATTGCCTTCAGCATAAACTATAACTAAAACTTGATATTACGAGCAGACTAATAGTACTACATTATCCAAGAAGATACAATGATCCGATAACCATTACTATCATACTTTGTTAAAATGGATTTAAAAAAACAAGTTTCACGAAACCATGCTACCTTATATGTTTTTTTAGTAAAACAATAGTGCACGATCACTATTTGCCTACACTTGACGCATTCAAATATATTTAGCAATATGACACTGTCGTTTATGCCATGCTAAAGCTACAAGGAGTGAGGAAAGCTTATTTAAAATATATTTTATTTTCAGCACTGTCTTGTATATTAAATATTGAATAAAACCTTACGAGACGTGCCCTAAAATGACACAAAAGAAAGCAAAATGGACCTAACCCTAGATAACGCCCTACACCCCTAGGGTTAGCCCTAACCATACCCGTTAGCTCGATTTTCGACGACAACGGGAACTGCAGACATCAAAAACACCACCAACGCTCCGCAACGTTCCGACCCTGCCGCGGGACCTCCAAAAATCCACCGAAACATCGAAAAAAAGCAAAATCGACTTAACCCTAGCTAACCCCCTAACCCCCTAGGGTTAGCCCTAACCATACCCGTTAGCTCCATTTTCGACTCTAACCCTAGCTAAGACCAGTTTAGGTTAAAATGACCCCAAACGATCAGAACTAGGGTGAAAAAACGTCTTTTTTCAACCTCCAACCTCCAAACGCACACTCCTGGGGGCACCAAAGGCCATTTCTTCCTCTTTCCACACCTCGTTCTTACAAAATAATAAGTTCAGGTCACAAAGAGCATATGCGCCAAACACATAGACACAATCATTCATACATTCTGGGATTGCAGCCAGGTAAACCTCATTTTGGAAATTACCTGAAAATTGCCTTCAGCATAAACTATAACTAAAACTTGATATTACGAGCAGACTAATAGTACTACATTATCCAAGAAGATACAATGATCCGATAACCATTACTATCATACTTTGTTAAAATGGATTTCCAAAAACAAGTTTCACGAAACCATGCTACCTTATATGTTTTTTTAGTAAAACAATAGTGCACGATCACTATTTGCCTACACTTGACGCATTCAAATATATTTAGCAATATGACACTGTCGTTTATGCCATGCTAAAGCTACAAGGAGTGAGGAAAGCTTATTTAAAATATATTTTATTTTCAGCACTGTCTTGTATATTAAGAATTGAATAAAACCTTACGAGACGTGCCCTAAAATGACACAAAAGAAAGCAAAATGGACCTAACCCTAGATAACGCCCTACACCCCTAGGGTTAGCCCTAACCATACCCGTTATCTCGATTTTCGATGACAACGGGGAACTGCAGACATCAAAAACACCACCAACACTCCGCAACGTCCCGACCCTGCCGCGGGACCTCCAAAAATCCACCGAAACATCGAAAAAAAGCAAAATCGACTTAACCCTAGCTAACCCCCTAACCCCCTAGGGTTAGCCCTAACCATACCCGTTAGCTCCATTTTCGACTCTAACCCTAGCTAAGACCAGTTTAGGTTAAAATGACCCCAAACGATCAGATCTAGGGTGAAAAAACGTCTTTTTTCAACCTCCAACCTCCAAACGCACACTCCTGGGGGCACCCAAGGCCATTTCTACCTCTGTCCACATCTCGTTCTTACAAAATAATAAGTTCAGGTCACAAAGAGCATATGCGCCAAACACATAGACACAATCATTCATACATTCTGGGATTGCAGCCAGGTAAACCTCATTTTGGAAATTACCTGAAAATTGCCTTCAGCATAAACTATAACTAAAACTTGATATTACGAGCAGACTAATAGTACTACATTATCCAAGAAGATACAATGATCCGATAACCATTACTATCATACTTTGTTAAAATGGATTTAAAAAAACAAGTTTCACGAAACCATGCTACCTTATATGTTTTTTTAGTAAAACAATAGTGCACGATCACTATTTGCCTACACTTGACGCATTCAAATATATTTAGCAATATGACACTGTCGTTTATGCCATGCTAAAGCTACAAGGAGTGAGGAAAGCTTATTTAAAATATATTTTATTTTCAGCACTGTCTTGTATATTAAATATTGAATAAAACCTTACGAGACGTGCCCTAAAATGACACAAAAGAAAGCAAAATGGACCTAACCCTAGATAACGCCCTACACCCCTAGGGTTAGCCCTAACCATACCCGTTAGCTCGATTTTCGACGACAACGGGAACTGCAGACATCAAAAACACCACCAACGCTCCGCAACGTCCCGACCCTGCCGCGGGACCTCCAAAAATCCACCGAAACATCGAAAAAAAGCAAAATCGACTTAACCCTAGCTAACCCCCTAACCCCCTAGGGTTAGCCCTAACCATACCCGTTAGCTCCATTTTCGACTCTAACCCTAGCTAAGACCAGTTTAGGTTAAAATGACCCCAAACGATCAGAACTAGGGTGAAAAAACGTCTTTTTTCAACCTCCAACCTCCAAACGCACACTCTTGGGGGCACCCAAGGCCATTTCTACCTCTGTCCACACCTCGTTCTTACAAAATAATAAGTTCAGGTCACAAAGAGCATATGCGCCAAACACATAGACACAATCATTCATACATTCTGGGATTGCAGCCAGGTAATCTTCATTTTGGAAATTACCTGAAAATTGCCTTCAGCATAAACTATAACTAAAACTTGATATTACGAGCAGACTAATGGTACTACATTATCCAAGAAGATACAATGATCCGATAACCATTACTATCATACTTTGTTAAAATGGATTTAAAACAACAAGTTTCATGAAACAATGCTACCTTATATGTTTTTTGAGTAAAACAATAGTGCACGATCACTATTTGTCTACACTTGCCGCATTCAAATATACTTAGCAATATGACACTGTCGTTTATGCCATGCTAAAGCTACAAGGAGTGAGGAAAGCTTATTTAAA
This sequence comes from Haliotis rufescens, assembly GCF_023055435.1. NCBI lineage: Eukaryota > Metazoa > Mollusca > Gastropoda > Lepetellida > Haliotidae > Haliotis > Haliotis rufescens. The sequence goes on along the minus strand of NW_025963824.1, from coordinate 14,092,448 downwards.
ATATATTTTATTTTCAGCACTGTCTTGTATATTAAGAATTGAATAAAACCTTACGAGACGTGCCCTAAAATGACACAAAAGAAAGCAAAATGGACCTAACCCTAGATAACGCCCTACACCCCTAGGGTTAGCCCTAACCATACCCGTTATCTCGATTTTCGATGACAACGGGGAACTGCAGACATCAAAAACACCACCAACACTCCGCAACGTCCCGACCCTGCCGCGGGACCTCCAAAAATCCACCGAAACATCGAAAAAAAGCAAAATCGACTTAACCCTAGCTAACCCCCTAACCCCCTAGGGTTAGCCCTAACCATACCCGTTAGCTCCATTTTCGACTCTAACCCTAGCTAAGACCAGTTTAGGTTAAAATGACCCCAAACGATCAGATCTAGGGTGAAAAAACGTCTTTTTTCAACCTCCAACCTCCAAACGCACACTCCTGGGGGCACCCAAGGCCATTTCTACCTCTGTCCACATCTCGTTCTTACAAAATAATAAGTTCAGGTCACAAAGAGCATATGCGCCAAACACATAGACACAATCATTCATACATTCTGGGATTGCAGCCAGTAAACCTCATTTTGGAAATTACCTGAAAATTGCCTTCAGCATAAACTATAACTAAAACTTGATATTACGAGCAGACTAATAGTACTACATTATCCAAGAAGATACAATGATCCGATAACCATTACTATCATACTTTGTTAAAATGGATTTCCAAAAACAAGTTTCACGAAACCATGCTACCTTATATGTTTTTTTAGTAAAACAATAGTGCACGATCACTATTTGCCTACACTTGACGCATTCAAATATATTTAGCAATATGACACTGTCGTTTATGCCATGCTAAAGCTACAAGGAGTGAGGAAAGCTTATTTAAAATATATTTTATTTTCAGCACTGTCTTGTATATTAAATATTGAATAAAACCTTACCAGACGTGCCCTAAAATGACACAAAAGAAAGCAAAATGGACCTAACCCTAGATAACGCCCTACACCCCTAGGGTTAGCCCTAACCATACCCGTTAGCTCGATTTTCGACGACAACGGGAACTGCAGACATCAAAAACACCACCAACGCTCCGCAACGTCCCGACCCTGCCGCGGGACCTCCAAAAATCCACCGAAACATCGAAAAAAAGCAAAATCGACTTAACCCTAGCTAACCCCCTAACCCCCTAGGGTCAGCCCTAACCATACCCGTTAGCTCCATTTTCGACTCTAACCCTAGCTAAGACCAGTTTAGGTTAAAATGACCCCAAACGATCAGAACTAGGGTGAAAAAACGTCTTTTTTCAACCTCCAACCTCCAAACGCACACTCCTGGGGGCACCAAAGGCCATTTCTTCCTCTTTCCACACCTCGTTCTTACAAAATAATAAGTTCAGGTCACAAAGAGCATATGCGCCAAACACATAGACACAATCATTCATACATTCTGGGATTGCAGCCAGGTAAACCTCATTTTGGAAATTACCTGAAAATTGCCTTCAGCATAAACTATAACTAAAACTTGATATTACGAGCAGACTAATAGTACTACATTATCCAAGAAGATACAATGATCCGATAACCATTACTATCATACTTTGTTAAAATGGATTTCCAAAAACAAGTTTCACGAAACCATGCTACCTTATATGTTTTTTTAGTAAAACAATAGTGCACGATCACTATTTGCCTACACTTGACGCATTCAAATATATTTAGCAATATGACACTGTCGTTTATGCCATGCTAAAGCTACAAGGAGTGAGGAAAGCTTATTTAAAATATATTTTATTTTCAGCACTGTCTTGTATATTAAATATTGAATAAAACCTTACGAGACGTGCCCTAAAATGACACAAAAGAAAGCAAAATGGACCTAACCCGAGATAACGCCCTACACCCCTAGGGTTAGCCCTAACCATACCCGTTAGCTCGATTTTCGACGACAACGGGAACTGCAGACATCAAAAACACCACCAACACTCCGCAACGTCCCGACCCTGCCGCGGGACCTCCAAAAATCTACCGAAACATCGAAAAAAAGCAAAATCGACTTAACCCTAGCTAACCCCCTAACCCCCTAGGGTTAGCCCTAACCATACCCGTTAGCTCCATTTTCGACTCTAACCCTAGCTAAGACCAGTTTAGGTTAAAATGACCCCAAACGATCAGAACTAGGGTGAAAAAACGTCTTTTTTCAACCTCCAACCTCCAAACGCACACTCCTGGGGGCACCAAAGGCCATTTCTTCCTCTTTCCACACCTCGTTCTTACAAAATAATAAGTTCAGGTCACAAAGAGCATATGCGCCAAACACATAGACACAATCATTCATACATTCTGGGATTGCAGCCAGGTAAACCTCATTTTGGAAATTACCTGAAAATTGCCTTCAGCATAAACTATAACTAAAACTTGATATTACGAGCAGACTAATAGTACTACATTATCCAAGAAGATACAATGATCCGATAACCATTACAATCATACTTTGTTAAAATGGATTTCCAAAAACAAGTTTCACGAAACCATGCAACCTTATATGTTTTTTTTAGTAAAACAATAGTGCACGATCACTATTTGCCTACACTTGACGCATTCAAATATACTTAGCAATATGACACTGTCGTTTATGCCATGCTAAAGCTACAAGGAGTGAGGAAAGCTTATTTAAAATATATTTTATTTTCAGCACTGTCTTGTATATTAAGAATTGAATAAAACCTTTGGAGACGTGCCCTAAAATGACACAAAAGAAAGCAAAATGGACCTAACCCTAGATAACGCCCTACACCCCAAGGGTTAGCCCTAACCATACCCGTTAGCTCGATTTTCGACGACAACGGGGAACTGCAGACATCAAAAACACCACCAACACTCCGCAACGTCCCGACCCTGCCGCGGGACCTCCAAAAATCCACCGAAACATCGAAAAAAAGCAAAATCGACTTAACCCTAGCTAACCCCCTAACCCCCTAGGGTTAGCCCTAACCATACCCGTTAGCTCCATTTTCGACTCTAACCCTAGCTAAGACCAGTTTAGGTTAAAATGACCCTAAACGATCAGATCTAGGGTGAAAAAACGTCTTTTTTCAACCTCCAACCTCCAAACGCACACTCCTGGGGGCACCCAAGGCCATTTCTACCTCTGTCCACACCTCGTTCTTACAAAATAATAAGTTCAGGTCACAAAGAGCATATGCGCCAAACACATAGACACAATCATTCATACATTCTGGGATTGCAGCCAGGTAAACCTCATTTTGGAAATTACCTGAAAATTGCCTTCAGCATAAACTATAACTAAAACTTGATATTACGAGCAGACTAATAGTACGACATTATCCAAGAAGATACAATGATCCGATAACCATTACTATCATACTTTGTTAAAATGGATTTCCAAAAACAAGTTTCACGAAACCATGCTACCTTATATGTTTTTTTGTAAAACAATAGTGCACGATCACTATTTGCCTACACTTGACGCATTCAAATATATTTAGCAATATGACACTGTCGTTTATGCCATGCTAAAGCTACAAGGAGTGAGGAAAGCTTATTTAAAATATATTTTATTTTCAGCACTGTCTTGTATATTAAATATTGAATAAAACCTTACGAGACGTGCCCTAAAATGACACAAAAGAAAGCAAAATGGACCTAACCCTAGATAACCTCCTACGCTCCTAGGGTTAGCCCTAACCATACCTGTTAGCTCGATTTTCGACGACAACGGGGAACTGCAGACATCAAAAACACCACCAACGCTCCGCAACGTCCCGACCCTGCCGCGGGACCTCCAAAAATCCACCGAAACATCGAAAAAAAGCAAAATTGACTTAACCCTAGCTAAGCCCCTAACCCCCTTGGGTTAGATCTAACCATACCCGTTAGCTCCATTTTCGACTCTAACCCTAGCTAAGACCAGTTTAGGTTAAAATGACCCCAAACGATCAGAACTAGGGTGAAAAAACGTCTTTTTTCAACCTCCAACCTCCAAACGCACACTCTTGGGGGCACCCAAGGCCATTTCTACCTCTGTCCACACCTCGTTCTTACAAAATAATAAGTTCAGGTCACAAAGAGCATATGCGCCAAACACATAGACACAATCATTCATACATTCTGGGATTGCAGCCAGGTAATCTTCATTTTGGAAATTACCTGAAAATTGCCTTCACCATAAACTATAACTAAAACTTGATATTACGAGCAGACTAATAGTACGACATTATCCAAGAAGATACAATGATCCGATAACCATTACTATCATACTTTGTTAAAATGGATTTAAAACAACAAGTTTCATGAAACCATGCTACCTTATATGTTTTTTGAGTAAAACAATAGTGCACGATCACTATTTGTCTACACTTGCCGCATTCAAATATACTTAGCAATATGACACTGTCGTTTATGCCATGCTAAAGCTACAAGGAGTGAGGAAAGCTTATTTAAAATATATTTTATTTTCAGCACTGTCTTGTATATTAAATATTAAATAAAACCTTACGAGACGTGCCCTAAAATGACACAAAAGAAAGCAAAATGGACCTAACCGTAGCTAACCTCCTACGCTCCTACGGTTAGCCCTAACCATACCTGTTAGCTCGATTTTCGACGACAACGGGGAACTGCAGACATCAAAAACACCACCAACGCTCCGCAACGTCCCGACCCTGCCGCGGGACCTCCAAAAATCCACCGAAACATCGAAAAAAAGCAAAATTGACTTAACCCTAGCTAACCCCCTAACCCCCTTGTGTTAGATCTAACCATACCCGTTAGCGCCATTTTCGACTCTAACCCTAGCTAAGACCAGTTTAGGTTAAAATGACCCCAAACGATCAGAACTAGGGTGAAAAAACGTCTTTTTTCAACCTCCAACCTCCAAACGCACACTCTTGGGGGCACCCAAGGCCATTTCTACCTCTGTCCACACCTCGTTCTTACAAAATAATAAGTTCAGGTCACAAAGAGCATATGCGCCAAACACATAGACACAATCATTCATACATTCTGGGATTGCAGCCAGGTAATCTTCATTTTGGAAATTACCTGAAAATTGCCTTCAGCATAAACTATAACTAAAACTTGATATTACGAGCAGACTAATGGTACTACATTATCCAAGAAGATACAATGATCCGATAACCATTACTATCATACTTTGTTAAAATGGATTTAAAACAACAAGTTTCATGAAACAATGCTACCTTATATGTTTTTTGAGTAAAACAATAGTGCACGATCACTATTTGTCTACACTTGCCGCATTCAAATATACTTAGCAATATGACACTGTCGTTTATGCCATGCTAAAGCTACAAGGAGTGAGGAAAGCTTATTTAAAATATATTTTATTTTCAGCACTGTCTTGTATATTAAATATTGAATAAAACCTTACGAGACGTGCCCTAAAATGACACAAAAGAAAGCAAAATGGACCTAACCGTAGCTAACCTCCTACGCTCCTACGGTTAGCCCTAACCATACCTGTTAGCTCGATTTTCGACGACAACGGGGAACTGCAGACATCAAAAACACCACCAACGCTCCGCAACGTCCCGACCCTGCCGCGGGACCTCCAAAAATCCACCGAAACATCGAAAAAAAGCAAAATCGACTTAACCCTAGCTAACCCCCTAACCCCCTAGGGTTAGCCCTAACCATACCCGTTAGCTCCATTTTCGACTCTAACCCTAGCTAAGACCAGTTTAGGTTAAAATGACCCCAAACGATCAGAACTAGGGTGAAAAAACGTCTTTTTTCAACCTCCAACCTCCAAACGCACACTCTTGGGGGCACCCAAGGCCATTTCTACCTCTGTCCACACCTCGTTCTTACAAAATAATAAGTTCAGGTCACAAAGAGCATATGCGCCAAACACATAGACACAATCATTCATACATTCTGGGATTGCAGCCAGGTAATCTTCATTTTGGAAATTACCTGAAAATTGCCTTCAGCATAAACTATAACTAAAACTTGATATTACGAGCAGACTAATAGTACTACATTATCCAAGAAGATACAATGATCCGATAACCATTACTATCATACTTTGTTAAAATGGATTTCCAAAAACAAGTTTCACGAAACCATGCAACCTTATATGTTTTTTTTTTTAGTAAAACAATAGTGCACGATCACTATTTGCCTACACTTGCCGCATTCAAATATACTTAGCAATATGACACTGTCGTTTATGCCATGCTAAAGCTACAAGGAGTGAGGAAAGCTTATTTAAAATATATTTTATTTTCAGCACTGTCTTGTATATTAAGAATTGAATAAAACCTTACGAGACGTGCCCTAAAATGACACAAAAGAAAGCAAAATCGACTTAACCCTAGCTAACCCCCTAACCCCCTAGGGTTAGCCTAACCATACCCGTTAGCTCCATTTTCGACTCTAACCCTAGCTAAGACCAGTTTAGGTTAAAATGACCCCAAACGATCAGAACTAGGGTGAAAAAACGTCTTTTTTCAACCTCCAACCTCCAAACGCACACTCCTGGGGGCACCAAAGGCCATTTCTAACTCTTTCCACACCTCGTTCTTACAAAATAATAAGTTCAGGTCACAAAGAGCATATGCGCCAAACACAAAGACACAATCATTCATACATTCTGGGATTGCAGCCAGGTAATCTTCATTTTGGAAATTACCTGAAAATTGCCTTCAGCATAAACTATAACTAAAACTTGATATTACGAGCAGACTAATAGTACGACATTATCCAAGAAGATACAATGATCCGATAACCATTACTATCATACTTTGTTAAAATGGATTTAAAACAACAAGTTTCATGAAACCATGCTACCTTATATGTTTTTTGAGTAAAACAATAGTGCACGATCACTATTTGTCTACACTTGCCGCATTCAAATATACTTAGCAATATGACACTGTCGTTTATGCCATGCTAAAGCTACAAGGAGTGAGGAAAGCTTATTTAAAATATATTTTATTTTCAGCACTGTCTTGTATATTAAATATTAAATAAAACCTTACGAGACGTGCCCTAAAATGACACAAAAGAAAGCAAAATGGACCTAACCGTAGCTAACCTCCTACGCTCCTACGGTTAGCCCTAACCATACCTGTTAGCTCGATTTTCGACGACAACGGGGAACTGCAGACATCAAAAACACCACCAACGCTCCGCAACGTCCCGACCCTGCCGCGGGACCTCCAAAAATCCACCGAAACATCGAAAAAAAGCAAAATTGACTTAACCCTAGCTAACCCCCTAACCCCCTTGTGTTAGATCTAACCATACCCGTTAGCGCCATTTTCGACTCTAACCCTAGCTAAGACCAGTTTAGGTTAAAATGACCCCAAACGATCAGAACTAGGGTGAAAAAACGTCTTTTTTCAACCTCCAACCTCCAAACGCACACTCTTGGGGGCACCCAAGGCCATTTCTACCTCTGTCCACACCTCGTTCTTACAAAATAATAAGTTCAGGTCACAAAGAGCATATGCGCCAAACACATAGACACAATCATTCATACATTCTGGGATTGCAGCCAGGTAATCTTCATTTTGGAAATTACCTGAAAATTGCCTTCAGCATAAACTATAACTAAAACTTGATATTACGAGCAGACTAATGGTACTACATTATCCAAGAAGATACAATGATCCGATAACCATTACTATCATACTTTGTTAAAATGGATTTAAAACAACAAGTTTCATGAAACAATGCTACCTTATATGTTTTTTGAGTAAAACAATAGTGCACGATCACTATTTGTCTACACTTGCCGCATTCAAATATACTTAGCAATATGACACTGTCGTTTATGCCATGCTAAAGCTACAAGGAGTGAGGAAAGCTTATTTAAAATATATTTTATTTTCAGCACTGTCTTGTATATTAAATATTGAATAAAACCTTACGAGACGTGCCCTAAAATGACACAAAAGAAAGCAAAATGGACCTAACCGTAGCTAACCTCCTACGCTCCTACGGTTAGCCCTAACCATACCTGTTAGCTCGATTTTCGACGACAACGGGGAACTGCAGACATCAAAAACACCACCAACGCTCCGCAACGTCCCGACCCGCCGCGGGACCTCCAAAAATCCACCGAAACATCGAAAAAAAGCAAAATCGACTTAACCCTAGCTAACCCCCTAACCCCCTAGGGTTAGCCCTAACCATACCCGTTAGCTCCATTTTCGACTCTAACCCTAGCTAAGACCAGTTTAGGTTAAAATGACCCCAAACGATCAGAACTAGGGTGAAAAAACGTCTTTTTTCAACCTCCAACCTCCAAACGCACACTCTTGGGGGCACCCAAGGCCATTTCTACCTCTGTCCACACCTCGTTCTTACAAAATAATAAGTTCAGGTCACAAAGAGCATATGCGCCAAACACATAGACACAATCATTCATACATTCTGGGATTGCAGCCAGGTAATCTTCATTTTGGAAATTACCTGAAAATTGCCTTCAGCATAAACTATAACTAAAACTTGATATTACGAGCAGACTAATAGTACTACATTATCCAAGAAGATACAATGATCCGATAACCATTACTATCATACTTTGTTAAAATGGATTTCCAAAAACAAGTTTCACGAAACCATGCAACCTTATATGTTTTTTTTTTTAGTAAAACAATAGTGCACGATCACTATTTGCCTACACTTGCCGCATTCAAATATACTTAGCAATATGACACTGTCGTTTATGCCATGCTAAAGCTACAAGGAGTGAGGAAAGCTTATTTAAAATATATTTTATTTTCAGCACTGTCTTGTATATTAAGAATTGAATAAAACCTTACGAGACGTGCCCTAAAATGACACAAAAGAAAGCAAAATCGACTTAACCCTAGCTAACCCCCTAACCCCCTAGGGTTAGCCTAACCATACCCGTTAGCTCCATTTTCGACTCTAACCCTAGCTAAGACCAGTTTAGGTTAAAATGACCCCAAACGATCAGAACTAGGGTGAAAAAACGTCTTTTTTCAACCTCCAACCTCCAAACGCACACTCCTGGGGGCACCAAAGGCCATTTCTAACTCTTTCCACACCTCGTTCTTACAAAATAATAAGTTCAGGTCACAAAGAGCATATGCGCCAAACACAAAGACACAATCATTCATACATTCTGGGATTGCAGCCAGGTAATCTTCATTTTGGAAATTACCTGAAAATTGCCTTCAGCATAAACTATAACTAAAACTTGATATTACGAGCAGACTAATAGTACGACATTATCCAAGAAGATACAATGATCCGATAACCATTACTATCATACTTTGTTAAAATGGATTTAAAACAACAAGTTTCATGAAACCATGCTACCTTATATGTTTTTTGAGTAAAACAATAGTGCACGATCACTATTTGTCTACACTTGCCGCATTCAAATATACTTAGCAATATGACACTGTCGTTTATGCCATGCTAAAGCTACAAGGAGTGAGGAAAGCTTATTTAAAATATATTTTATTTTCAGCACTGTCTTGTATATTAAATATTAAATAAAACCTTATGAGACGTGCCCTAAAATGACACAAAAGAAAGCAAAATGGACCTAACCGTAGCTAACCTCCTACGCTCCTACGGTTAGCCCTAACCATACCTGTTAGCTCGATTTTCGACGACAACGGGGAACTGCAGACATCAAAAACACCACCAACGCTCCGCAACGTCCCGACCCTGCCGCGGGACCTCCAAAAATCCACCGAAACATCGAAAAAAAGCAAAATTGACTTAACCCTAGCTAACCCCCTAACCCCCTTGTGTTAGATCTAACCATACCCGTTAGCGCCATTTTCGACTCTAACCCTAGCTAAGACCAGTTTAGGTTAAAATGACCCCAAACGATCAGAACTAGGGTGAAAAAACGTCTTTTTTCAACCTCCAACCTCCAAACGCACACTCTTGGGGGCACCCAAGGCCATTTCTACCTCTGTCCACACCTCGTTCTTACAAAATAATAAGTTCAGGTCACAAAGAGCATATGCGCCAAACACATAGACACAATCATTCATACATTCTGGGATTGCAGCCAGGTAATCTTCATTTTGGAAATTACCTGAAAATTGCCTTCAGCATAAACTATAACTAAAACTTGATATTACGAGCAGACTAATAGTACTACATTATCCAAGAAGATACAATGATCCGATAACCATTACTATCATACTTTGTTAAAATGGATTTAAAAAAACAAGTTTCATGAAACCATGCTACCTTATATGTTTTTTGTATAAAACAATAGTGCACGATCACTATTTGTCTACACTTGCCGCATTCAAATATACTTAGCAATATGACACTGTCGTTTATGCCATGCTAAAGCTACAAGGAGTGAGGAAAGCTTATTTAAAATATATTTTATTTTCAGCACTGTCTTGTATATTAAATATTGAATAAAACCTTACGAGACGTGCCCTAAAATGACACAAAAGAAAGCAAAATGGACCTAACCGTAGCTAACGTCCTACGCTCCTACGGTTAGCCCTAACCATACCTGTTAGCTCGATTTTCGACGACAACGGGGAACTGCAGACATCAAAAACACCACCAACGCTCCGCAACGTCCCGACCCTGCCGCGGGACCTCCAAAAATCCACCGAAACATCGAAAAAAAGCAAAATTGACTTAACCCTAGCTAACCCCCTAACCCCCTTGGGTTAGATCTAACCATACCCGTTAGCGCCATTTTCGACTCTAACCCTAGCTAAGACCAGTTTAGGTTAAAATGACCCCAAACGATCAGAACTAGGGTGAAAAAACGTCTTTTTTCAACCTCCAACCTCCAAACGCACACTCTTGGGGGCACCCAAGGCCATTTCTACCTCTGTCCACACCTCGTTCTTACAAAATAATAAGTTCAGGTCACAAAGAGCATATGCGCCAAACACATAGACACAATCATTCATACATTCTGGGATTGCAGCCAGGTAATCTTCATTTTGGAAATTACCTGAAAATTGCCTTCAGCATAAACTATAACTAAAACTTGATATTACGAGCAGACTAATAGTACTACATTATCCAAGAAGATACAATGATCCGATAACCATTACTATCATACTTTGTTAAAATGGATTTCCAAAAACAAGTTTCACGAAACCATGCAACCTTATATGTTTTTTTTTTTAGTAAAACAATAGTGCACGATCACTATTTGCCTACACTTGCCGCATTCAAATATACTTAGCAATATGACACTGTCGTTTATGCCATGCTAAAGCTACAAGGAGTGAGGAAAGCTTATTTAAAATATATTTTATTTTCAGCACTGTCTTGTATATTAAGAATTGAATAAAACCTTACGAGACGTGCCCTAAAATGACACAAAAGAAAGCAAAATCGACTTAACCCTAGCTAACCCCCTAACCCCCTAGGGTTAGCCTAACCATACCCGTTAGCTCCATTTTCGACTCTAACCCTAGCTAAGACCAGTTTAGGTTAAAATGACCCCAAACGATCAGAACTAGGGTGAAAAAACGTCTTTTTTCAACCTCCAACCTCCAAACGCACACTCCTGGGGGCACCAAAGGCCATTTCTAACTCTTTCCACACCTCGTTCTTACAAAATAATAAGTTCAGGTCACAAAGAGCATATGCGCCAAACACAAAGACACAATCATTCATACATTCTGGGATTGCAGCCAGGTAATCTTCATTTTGGAAATTACCTGAAAATTGCCTTCAGCATAAACTATAACTAAAACTTGATATTACGAGCAGACTAATAGTACGACATTATCCAAGAAGATACAATGATCCGATAACCATTACTATCATACTTTGTTAAAATGGATTTAAAACAACAAGTTTCATGAAACCATGCTACCTTATATGTTTTTTGAGTAAAACAATAGTGCACGATCACTATTTGTCTACACTTGCCGCATTCAAATATACTTAGCAATATGACACTGTCGTTTATGCCATGCTAAAGCTACAAGGAGTGAGGAAAGCTTATTTAAAATATATTTTATTTTCAGCACTGTCTTGTATATTAAATATTAAATAAAACCTTATGAGACGTGCCCTAAAATGACACAAAAGAAAGCAAAATGGACCTAACCGTAGCTAACCTCCTACGCTCCTACGGTTAGCCCTAACCATACCTGTTAGCTCGATTTTCGACGACAACGGGGAACTGCAGACATCAAAAACACCACCAACGCTCCGCAACGTCCCGACCCTGCCGCGGGACCTCCAAAAATCCACCGAAACATCGAAAAAAAGCAAAATTGACTTAACCCTAGCTAACCCCCTAACCCCCTTGTGTTAGATCTAACCATACCCGTTAGCGCCATTTTCGACTCTAACCCTAGCTAAGACCAGTTTAGGTTAAAATGACCCCAAACGATCAGAACTAGGGTGAAAAAACGTCTTTTTTCAACCTCCAACCTCCAAACGCACACTCTTGGGGGCACCCAAGGCCATTTCTACCTCTGTCCACACCTCGTTCTTACAAAATAATAAGTTCAGGTCACAAAGAGCATATGCGCCAAACACATAGACACAATCATTCATACATTCTGGGATTGCAGCCAGGTAATCTTCATTTTGGAAATTACCTGAAAATTGCCTTCAGCATAAACTATAACTAAAACTTGATATTACGAGCAGACTAATAGTACTACATTATCCAAGAAGATACAATGATCCGATAACCATTACTATCATACTTTGTTAAAATGGATTTAAAAAAACAAGTTTCATGAAACCATGCTACCTTATATGTTTTTTGTATAAAACAATAGTGCACGATCACTATTTGTCTACACTTGCCGCATTCAAATATACTTAGCAATATGACACTGTCGTTTATGCCATGCTAAAGCTACAAGGAGTGAGGAAAGCTTATTTAAAATATATTTTATTTTCAGCACTGTCTTGTATATTAAATATTGAATAAAACCTTACGAGACGTGCCCTAAAATGACACAAAAGAAAGCAAAATGGACCTAACCGTAGCTAACGTCCTACGCTCCTACGGTTAGCCCTAACCATACCTGTTAGCTCGATTTTCGACGACAACGGGGAACTGCAGACATCAAAAACACCACCAACGCTCCGCAACGTCCCGACCCTGCCGCGGGACCTCCAAAAATCCACCGAAACATCGGAAAAAAGCAAAATTGACTTAACCCTAGCTAACCCCCTAACCCCCTTGGGTTAGATCTAACCATACCCGTTAGCGCCATTTTCGACTCTAACCCTAGCTAAGACCAGTTTAGGTTAAAATGACCCCAAACGATCAGAACTAGGGTGAAAAAACGTCTTTTTTCAACCTCCAACCTCCAAACGCACACTCTTGGGGGCACCCAAGGCCATTTCTACCTCTGTCCACACCTCGTTCTTACAAAATAATAAGTTCAGGTCACAAAGAGCATATGCGCCAAACACATAGACACAATCATTCATACATTCTGGGATTGCAGCCAGGTAATCTTCATTTTGGAAATTACCTGAAAATTGCCTTCAGCATAAACTATAACTAAAACTTGATATTACGAGCAGACTAATAGTACTACATTATCCAAGAAGATACAATGATCCGATAACCATTACTATCATACTTTGTTAAAATGGATTTAAAACAACAAGTTTCATGAAACCATGCTACCTTATATGTTTTTTGTATAAAACAATAGTGCACGATCACTATTTGCCTACACTTGCCGCATTCAAATATACTTAGCAATATGACACTGTCGTTTATGCCATGCTAAAGCTACAAGGAGTGAGGAAAGCTTATTTAAAATATATTTTATTTTCAGCACTGTCTTGTATATTAAGAATTGAATAAAACCTTACGAGACGTGCCCTAAAATGACACAAAAGAAAGCAAAATCGACTTAACCCTAGCTAACCCCCTAACCCCCTAGGGTTAGCCCTAACCATACCCGTTAGCTCCATTTTCGACTCTAACCCTAGCTAAGACCAGTTTAGGTTAAAATGACCCCAAACGATCAGAACTAGGGTGAAAAAACGTCTTTTTTCAACCTCCAACCTCCAAACGCACACTCCTGGGGGCACCAAAGGCCATTTCTAACTCTTTCCACACCTCGTTCTTACAAAATAATAAGTTCAGGTCACAAAGAGCATATGCGCCAAACACAAAGACACAATCATTCATACATTCTGGGATTGCAGCCAGGTAATCTTCATTTTGGAAATTACCTGAAAATTGCCTTCAGCATAAACTATAACTAAAACTTGATATTACGAGCAGACTAATGGTACTACATTATCCAAGAAGATACAATGATCCGATAACCATTACTATCATACTTTGTTAAAATGGATTTAAAAAAACAAGTTTCATGAAACCATGCTACCTTATATGTTTTTTGAGTAAAACAATAGTGCACGATCACTATTTGTCTACACTTGCCGCATTCAAATATACTTAGCAATATGACACTGTCGTTTATGCCATGCTAAAGCTACAAGGAGTGAGGAAAGCTTATTTAAAATATATTTTATTTTCAGCACTGTCTTGTATATTAAATATTGAATAAAACCTTACGAGACGTGCCCTAAAATGACACAAAAGAAAGCAAAATGGACCTAACCGTAGCTAACCTCCTACGCTCCTAGGGTTAGCCCTAACCATACCTGTTAGCTCGATTTTCGACGACAACGGGGAACTGCAGACATCAAAAACACCACCAACGCTCCGCAACGTCCCGACCCTGCCGCGGGACCTCCAAAAATCCACCGAAACATCGAAAAAAAGCAAAATTGACTTAACCCTAGCTAACCCCCTAACCCCCTTGGGTTAGATCTAACCATACCCGTTAGCTCCATTTTCGACTCTAACCCTAGCTAAGACCAGTTTAGGTTAAAATGACCCCAAACGATCAGAACTAGGGTGAAAAAACGTCTTTTTTCAACCTCCAACCTCCAAACGCACACTCTTGGGGGCACCCAAGGCCATTTCTAACTCTGTCCACACCTCGTTCTTACAAAATAATAAGTTCAGGTCACAAAGAGCATATGCGCCAAACACAAAGACACAATCATTCATACATTCTGGGATTGCAGCCAGGTAATCTTCATTTTGGAAATTACCTGAAAATTGCCTTCAGCATAAACTATAACTAAAACTTGATATTACGAGCAGACTAATAGTACTACATTATCCAAGAAGATACAATGATCCGATAACCATTACTATCATACTTTGTTAAAATGGATTTAAAAAAACAAGTTTCATGAAACCATGCTACCTTATATGTTTTTTGTATAAAACAATAGTGCACGATCACTATTTGCCTACACTTGCCGCATTCAAATATACTTAGCAATATGACACTGTCGTTTATGCCATGCTAAAGCTAAAAGGAGTGAGGAAAGCTTATTTAAAATATATTTTATTTTCAGCACTGTCTTGTATATTAAGAATTGAATAAAACCTTACGAGACGTGCCCTAAAATGACACAAAAGAAACAAAATGGACCTAACCCGAGATAACGCCCTACACCCCTAGGGTTAGCCCTAACCATACCCGTTAGCTCGATTTTCGACGACAACGGGGAACTGCAGACATCAAAAACACCACCAACGCTCCGCAACGTCCCGACCCTGCTGCGGGACCTCCAAAAATCCACCGAAACATCGAAAAAAAGCAAAATCGACTTAACCCTAGCTAACCCCCTAACCCCCTAGGGTTAGCCCTAACCATACCCGTTAGCTCCATTTTCGACTCTAACCCTAGCTAAGACCAGTTTAGGTTAAAATGACCCCAAACGATCAGAACTAGGGTGAAAAAACGTCTTTTTTCAACCTCCAACCTCCAAACGCACACTCCTGGGGGCACCAAAGGCCATTTCTAACTCTTTCCACACCTCGTTCTTACAAAATAATAAGTTCAGGTCACAAAGAGCATATGCGCCAAACACATAGACACAATCATTCATACATTCTGGGATTGCAGCCAGGTAATCTTCATTTTGGAAATTACCTGAAAATTGCCTTCAGCATGAACTATCACTAAAACTTGATATTACGAGCAGACTAATAGTACTACATTATCCAAGAAGATACAATGATCCGATAACCATTACTATCATACTTTGTTAAAATGGATTTAAAACAACAAGTTTCACGAAACCATGCTACCTTATATGTTTTTTGAGTAAAACAATAGTGCACGATCACTATTTGTCTACACTTGCCGCATTCAAATATACTTAGCAATATGACACTGTCGTTTATGCCATGCTAAAGCTACAAGGAGTGAGGAAAGCTTATTTAAAATATATTTTATTTTCAGCACTGTCTTGTATATTAAATATTGAATAAAACCTTACGAGACGTGCCCTAAAATGACACAAAAGAAAGCAAAATCGACCTAACCGTAGCTAACCTCCTACGCTCCTAGGGTTAGCCCAAACCATACCTGTTAGCTCGATTTTCGACGACAACGGGGAACTGCAGACATCAAAAACACCACCAACGCTCCGCAACGTCCCGACCCTGCCGCGGGACCTCCAAAAATCCACCGAAACATCGAAAAAAAGCAAAATTGACTTAACCCTAGCTAAACCCCCTAAACCCCTAGGGTTAGACCTAACCATACCCGTTAGCTCCATTTTCGACTCTTACCCTAGCTAAGACCAGTTTAGGTTAAAATGACCCCAAACGATCAGAACTAGGGTGAAAAAACGTCTTTTTCAACCTCCAACCTCCAAACGCACACTCCTGGGGGCACCCAAGGCCATTTCTACCTCTGTCCACACCTCGTTCTTACAAAATAATAAGTTCAGGTCACAAAGAGCATATGCGCCAAACACATAGACACAATCATTCATACATTCTGGGATTGCAGCCAGGTAATCTTCATTTTGGAAATTACCTGAAAATTGCCTTCAGCATAAACTATAACTAAAACTTGATATTACGAGCAGACTAATAGTACTACACTATCCAAGAAGATACAATGATCCGATAACCATTACTATCATACTTTGTTAAAATGGATTTCCAAAAACAAGTTTCACGAAACCATGCAACCTTATATGTTTTTTTTTTTAGTAAAACAATAGTGCACGATCACTATTTGCCTACACTTGCCGCATTCAAATATACTTAGCAATATGACACTGTCGTTTATGCCATGCTAAAGCTAAAAGGAGTGAGGAAAGCTTATTTAAAATATATTTTATTTTCAGCACTGTCTTGTATATTAAGAATTGAATAAAACCTTACGAGACGTGCCCTAAAATGACACAAAAGAAAGCAAAATGGACCTAACCCTAGATAACGCCCTACACCCCTAGGGTTAGCCCTAACCATACCTGTTAGCTCGATTTTCGACGACAACGGGGAACTGCAGACATCAAAAACACCACCAACGCTCCGCAACGTCCCGACCCTGCCGCGGGACCTCCAAAAATCCACCGAAACATCGAAAAAAAGCAAAATTGACTTAACCCTAGCTAAACCCCCTAACCCCCTAGGGTTAGACCTAACCATACCCGTTAGCTCCATTTTCGACTCTTACCCTAGCTAAGACCAGTTTAGGTTAAAATGACCCCAAACGATCAGAACTAGGGTGAAAAAACGTCTTTTTCAACCTCCAACCTCCAAACGCACACTCCTGGGGGCACCCAAGGCCATTTCTACCTCTGTCCACACCTCGTTCTTACAAAATAATAAGTTCAGGTCACAAAGAGCATATGCGCCAAACACATAGACACAATCATTCATACATTCTGGGATTGCAGCCAGGTAAACCTCATTTTGGAAATTACCTGAAAATTGCCTTCAGCATAAACTATAACTAAAACTTGATATTACGAGCAGACTAATAGTACTACACTATCCAAGAAGATACAATGATCCGATAACCATTACTATCATACTTTGTTAAAATGGATTTCCAAAAACAAGTTTCACGAAACCATGCAACCTTATATGTTTTTTTTTTTTAGTAAAACAATAGTGCACGATCACTATTTGCCTACACTTGCCGCATTCAAATATACTTAGCAATATGACACTGTCGTTTATGCCATGCTAAAGCTAAAAGGAGTGAGGAAAGCTTATTTAAAATATATTTTATTTTCAGCACTGTCTTGTATATTAAGAATTGAATAAAACCTTACGAGACGTGCCCTAAAATGACACAAAAGAAAGCAAAATGGACCTAACCCTAGATAACGCCCTACACCCCTAGGGTTAGCCCTAACCATACCCGTTAGCTCGATTTTCGACGACAACGGGGAACTGCAGACATCAAAAACACCACCAACACTCCGCAACGTCCCGACCCTGCCGCGGGACCTCCAAAAATCCACCGAAACATCGAAAAAAAGCAAAATCGACTTAACCCTAGCTAACCCCCTAACCCCCTAGGGTTAGCCCTAACCATACCCGTTAGCTCCATTTTCGACTCTAACTCTAGCTAAGACCAGTTTAGGTTAAAATGACCCCAAACGATCAGATCTAGGGTGAAAAAACGTCTTTTTTCAACCTCCAACCTCCAAACGCACACTCCTGGGGGCACCCAAGGCCATTTCTACCTCTGTCCACACCTCGTTCTTACAAAATAATAAGTTCAGGTCACAAAGAGCATATGCGCCAAACACATAGACACAATCATTCATACATTCTGGGATTGCAGCCAGGTAAACCTCATTTTGGAAATTACCTGAAAATTGCCTTCAGCATAAACTATAACTAAAACTTGATATTACGAGCAGACTAATAGTACGACATTATCCAAGACGATACAATGATCCGATAACCATTACTATCATACTTTGTTAAAATGGATTTAAAACAACAAGTTTCATGAAACCATGCTACCTTATATGTTTTTTGAGTAAAACAATAGTGCACGATCACTATTTGTCTACACTTGCCGCATTCAAATATACTTAGCAATATGACACTGTCGTTTATGCCATGCTAAAGCTACAAGGAGTGAGGAAAGCTTATTTAAAATATATTTTATTTTCAGCACTGTCTTGTATATTAAATATTAAATAAAACCTTACGAGACGTGCCCTAAATTGACACAAAAGAAAGCAAAATGGACCTAACCGTAGCTGACCTCCTACGCTCCTACGGTTAGCCCTAACCATACCTGTTAGCTCGATTTTTGACGACAACGGGGAACTGCAGACATCAAAAACACCACCAACGCTCCGCAACGTCCCGACCCTGCCGCGGGACCTCCAAAAATCCACCGAAACATCGAAAAAAAGCAAAATTGACTTAAACCTAGCTAACCCCCTAACCCCCTAGGGTTAGCCCTAACGATACCCGTTAGCTCCATTTTCGACTCTAACCCTAGCTAAGACCAGTTTAGGTTAAAATGACCCCAAACGATCAGAACTAGGGTGAAAAAACGTCTTTTTTCAACCTCCAACCTCCAAACGCACACTCCTGGGGGCACCAAAGGCCATTTCTAACTCTTTCCACACCTCGTTCTTACAAAATAATAAGTTCAGGTCACAAAGAGCATATGCGCCAAACACAAAGACACAATCATTCATACATTCTGGGATTGCAGCCAGGTAATCTTCATTTTGGAAATTACCTGAAAATTGCCTTCAGCATAAACTATAACTAAAACTTGATATTACGAGCAGACTAATGGTACTACATTATCCAAGAAGATACAATGATCCGATAACCATTACTATCATACTTTGTTAAAATGGATTTAAAAAAACAAGTTTCATGAAACCATGCTACCTTATATGTTTTTTGAGTAAAACAATAGTGCACGATCACTATTTGTCTACACTTGCCGCATTCAAATATACTTAGCAATATGACACTGTCGTTTATGCCATGCTAAAGCTACAAGGAGTGAGGAAAGCTTATATAAAATATATTTTATTTTCAGCACTGTCTTGTATATTAAATATTGAATAAAACCTTACGAGACGTGCCCTAAAATGACACAAAAGAAAGCAAAATGGACCTAACCGTAGCTAACCTCCTACGCTCCTAGGGTTAGCCCTAACCATACCTGTTAGCTCGATTTTCGACGACAACGGGGAACTGCAGACATCAAAAACACCACCAACGCTCCGCAACGTCCCGACCCTGCCGCGGGACCTCCAAAAATCCACCGAAACATCGAAAAAAAGCAAAATTGACTTAACCCTAGCTAACCCCCTAACCCCCTTGGGTTAGATCTAACCATACCCGTTAGCTCCATTTTCGACTCTAACCCTAGCTAAGACCAGTTTAGGTTAAAATGACCCCAAACGATCAGAACTAGGGTGAAAAAACGTCTTTTTTCAACCTCCAACCTCCAAACGCACACTCTTGGGGGCACCCAAGGCCATTTCTAACTCTGTCCACACCTCGTTCTTACAAAATAATAAGTTCAGGTCACAAAGAGCATATGCGCCAAACACAAAGACACAATCATTCATACATTCTGGGATTGCAGCCAGGTAATCTTCATTTTGGAAATTACCTGAAAATTGCCTTCAGCATAAACTATAACTAAAACTTGATATTACGAGCAGACTAATAGTACTACATTATCCAAGAAGATACAATGATCCGATAACCATTACTATCATACTTTGTTAAAATGGATTTAAAAAAACAAGTTTCATGAAACCATGCTACCTTATATGTTTTTTGTATAAAACAATAGTGCACGATCACTATTTGCCTACACTTGCCGCATTCAAATATACTTAGCAATATGACACTGTCGTTTATGCCATGCTAAAGCTAAAAGGAGTGAGGAAAGCTTATTTAAAATATATTTTATTTTCAGCACTGTCTTGTATATTAAGAATTGAATAAAACCTTACGAGACGTGTCCTAAAATGACACAAAAGAAACAAAATGGACCTAACCCGAGATAACGCCCTACACCCCTAGGGTTAGCCCTAACCATACCCGTTAGCTCCATTTTCGACTCTAACTCTAGCTAAGACCAGTTTAGGTTAAAAGGACCCCAAACGATCAGAACTAGGGTGAAAAAACGTCTTTTTTCAACCTCCAACCTCCAAACGCACACTCTTGGGGGCACCCAAGGCCATTTCTACCTCTGTCCACACCTCGTTCTTACAAAATAATAAGTTCAGGTCACAAAGAGCATATGCGCCAAACACATAGACACAATCATTCATACATTCTGGGATTGCAGCCAGGTAAACCTCATTTTGGAAATTACCTGAAAATTGCCTTCAGCATAAACTATAACTAAAACTTGATATTACGAGCAGACTAATAGTACTACATCATCGAGGAAGATACAATGATCCGATAACCATTACTATCATACTTTGTTAAAATGGATTAAAACAAACAAGTTTCACGAAACCATGCTACCTTATATGTTTTTTGAGTAAAACAATAGTGCACGATCACTATTTGCCTACACTTGACGCATTCAAATATACTTAGCAATATGACACTGTCGTTTATGCCATGCTAAAGCTACAAGGAGTGAGGAAAGCTTATTTAAAATATATTTTATTTTCAGCACTGTCTTGTATATTAAATATTGAATAAAACCTTACGAGACGTGCCCAAAAATGACACAAAAGAAAGCAAAATCGACCGAACCCTAGCTAACCCCGTACGCTCCTAGGGTTAGCCCTAACCATACCCGTTAGCTCGATTTTCGACGACAATGGGGAACTGCGGACATCAAAAACACCACCAACACTCAACAACGTCCCGACCCTGCCGCGGGACCTCCAAAAATCCACCGAAACATCGAAAAAAAGCAAAATCGACTTAACCCTAGCTAACCCCCTAACCCCCTAGGGTTAGCCCTATCCATACCCGTTAGCTCCATTTTCGACTCTAACCCTAGCTAAGACCAGTTTAGGTTAAAAGGACCCCAAACAATCAGAACTAGGGTGAAAAAACGTCTTTTTTCAACCTCCAACCTCCAAACGCACACTCTTGGGGGCACCCATGGCCATTTCTACTTCTTTCCACACCTCGTTCTTACAAAATAATAAGTTCAGGTCACAAAGAGCATATGCGCCAAACACATAGACACAATCATTCATACATTCTGGGATTGCAGCCAGGTAAACCTCATTTTGGAAATTACCTGAAAATTGCCTTCAGCATAAACTATCACTAAAACTTGATATTACGAGCAGACTAATAGTACTACATCATCGAAGAAGATACAATGATCCGATAACCATTACTATCATACTTTGTTAAAATGGATTTAAAAAAACAAGTTTCATGAAACCATGCTACCTTATATGTTTTTTTGTATAAAACAATAGTGCACGATCACTATTTGCCTACACTTGCCGCATTCAAATATACTTAGCAATATGACACTGTCGTTTATGCCATGCTAAAGCTACAAGGAGTGAGGAAAGCTTATTTAAAATATATTTTATTTTCAGCACTGTCTTGTATATTAAGAATTGAATAAAACCTTACGAGACGTGCCCTAAAATGACACAAAAGAAACAAAATGGACCTAACCCGAGATAACGCCCTACACCCCTAGGGTTAGCCCTAACCATACCCGTTAGCTCCATTTTCGACGACAACGGGGAACTGCAGACATCAAAAACACCACCAACACTCCGCAACGTCCCGACCCTGCCGCGGGACCTCCAAAAATCCACCGAAACATCGAAAAAAAGCAAAATCGACTTAACCCTAGCTAACCCCCTAACCCCCTAGGGTTAGCCCTAACCATACCCGTTAGCTCCATTTTCGACTCTAACCCTAGCTAAGACCAGTTTAGGTTAAAATGACCCCAAACGATCAGAACTAGGGTGAAAAAACGTCTTTTTTCAACCTCCAACCTCCAAACGCACACTCCTGGGGGCACCAAAGGCCATTTCTAACTCTTTCCACACCTCGTTCTTACAAAATAATAAGTTCAGGTCACAAAGAGCATATGCGCCAAACACATAGACACAATCATTCATACATTCTGGGATTGCAGCCAGGTAATCTTCATTTTGGAAATTACCTGAAAATTGCCTTCAGCATAAACTATAACTAAAACTTGATATTACGAGCAGACTAATAGTACTACATTATCCAAGAAGATACAATGATCCGATAACCATTACTATCATACTTTGTTAAAATGGATTTAAAACAACAAGTTTCATGAAACCATGCTACCTTATATGTTTTTTGAGTAAAAGAATAGTGCACGATCACTATTTGTCTACACTTGCCGCATTCAAATATACTTAGCAATATGACACTGTCGTTTATGCCATGCTAAAGCTACAAGGAGTGAGGAAAGCTTATTTAAAATATATTTTATTTTCAGCACTGTCTTGTATATTAAGAATTGAATAAAACCTTACGAGACGTGCCCTAAAATGACACAAAAGAAAGCAAAATGGACCTAACCCGAGATAACGCCCTACACCCCTAGGGTTAGCCCTAACCATACCCGTTAGCTCGATTTTCGACGACAACGGGGAACTGCAGACATAAAAAAAACCACCAACGCTCCGCAACGTCCAGACCCTGCCGCGGGACCTCCAAAAATTCACCGAAACACCGAAAAAAAGCAACAAAGATGACTTAACCCTAGCTAACGCCCTAACCCCCTAGGGTTAGCCCTAACCATACCCGTTAGCTCCATTTTCGACTCTAACCCTAGCTAAGACCAATTTAGGTTAAAAGGACCCCAAACGATCTGAACTAGGGTGAAAAAACGTCCTTTTTCAACCTCCAACCTCCAAACGCACACTCCTGGGGGCACCAAAGGCCATTTCTACCTCTTTCCACACCTCGTTCTTACAAAATAATAAGTTCAGGTCACAAAGAGCATATGCGCCAAACACATAGACACAATCATTCATACATTCTGGGATTGCAGCCAGGTAATCTTCATTTTGGAAATTACCTGAAAATTGCCTTCAGCATAAACTATAACTAAAACTTGATATTACGAGCAGACTAATAGTACTACATTATCCAAGAAGATACAATGATCCGATAACCATTACTATCATACTTTGTTAAAATGGATTTAAAAAAACAAGTTTCACGAAACCATGCTACCTTATATGTTTTTTTAGTAAAACAATAGTGCACGATCACTATTTGCCTACACTTGCCGCATTCAAATATACTTAGCAATATGACACTGTCGTTTATGCCATGCTAAAGCTACAAGGAGTGAGAAATTTTATTTTCAACCTCCAACCTCCAAACGCACACTCCTGGGGGCACCCAAGGCCATTTCTACCTCTTTCCACACCTCGTTCTTACAAAATAATAAGTTCAGGTCACAAAGAGTATATGCGCCAAACATATGGACACAATCATTCATACATTCTGGGATTGCGGCCAGGTAATCTTCATTTTGGAAATTACCTGAAAATTGCCTTCAGCATAAACTATAACTAAAACTTGATATTACGAGCAGACTAATAGTACTACATTATCCAAGAAGATACAATGATCCGATAACCATTACTATCATACTTTGTTAAAATGGATTTAAAAAAACAAGTTTCACGAAACCATGCTACCTTATATGTTTTTTTAGTAAAACAATAGTGCACGATCACTATTTGCCTACACTTGCCGCATTCAAATATACTTAGCAATATGACACTGTCGTTTATGCCATGCTAAATCTACAAGGAGTGAGAAATCTTATTTAAAATATATTTTATTTTCAGCACTGTCTTGTATATTAAATATTGAATAAAACCTTACGAGACGTGCCCAAAAATGACACAAAAGGAAACAAAATGGACCTAACCCTAGGTAACCTCCTACGCTCCTAGGGTTAGCCCTAACCATACCCGTTAGCTCGATTTTCGACGACAACGGGGAACTGCAGACATCAAAAACACCACCAACACTCAGCAACGTCCCGACCCTGCCGCGGGACCTCCAAAAATCCACCGAAACATCGAAAAAAAGCAAAATCGACTTAACCCTAGCTAACCCCCTAACCCCCTAGGGTTAGCCCTAACCATACCCGTTAGCTCGATTTTCGACGACAACGGGGAACTGCAGACATCAAAAACACCACCAACGCTCCGCAACGTCCAGACCCTGCCGCGGGACCTCCAAAAATTCACCGAAACACCGAAAAAAAGCAACAAAGATGACTTAACCCTAGCTAACGCCCTAACCCCCTAGGGTTAGCCCTAACCATACCCGTTAGCTCCATTTTCGACTCTAACCCTAGCTAAGACCAATTTAGGTTAAAAGGACCCCAAACGATCTGAACTAGGGTGAAAAAACGTCCTTTTTCAACCTCCAACCTCCAAACGCACACTCCTGGGGGCACCCAAGGCCATTTCTACCTCTTTCCACACCTCGTTCTTACAAAATAATAAGTTCAGGTCACAAAGAGCATATGCGCCAAACACATAGACACAATCATTCATACATTCTGGGATTGCAGCCAGGTAATCTTCATTTTGGAAATTACCTGAAAATTGCCTTCAGCATAAACTATAACTAAAACTTGATATTACGAGCAGACTAATAGTACTACATTATCCAAGAAGATACAATGATCCGATAACCATTACTATCATACTTTGTTAAAATGGATTTAAAAAAACAAGTTTCACGAAACCATGCTACCTTATATGTTTTTTTAGTAAAACAATAGTGCACGATCACTATTTGCCTACACTTGCCGCATTCAAATATACTTAGCAATATGACACTGTCGTTTATGCCATGCTAAAGCTACAAGGAGTGAGAAAAGCTTATTTAAAATATGTTTTATTTTCAGCACTGTCTTGTATATTAAATATTGAATAAAACCTTACGAGACGTGCCCTAAAATGACACAAAAGAAAGCAAAATGCACCTAACCCTAGATAACGCCCTACACCCCTAGGGTTAGCCCTAACCATACCCGTTAGCTCGATTTTCGACGACAACGGGGAACTGCAGACATCAAAAACACCACCAACACTCCGCAACGTCCCGACCCTGCCGCGGGACCTCCAAAAATCCACCGAAACATCGAAAAAAAGCAAAATCGACTTAACCCTAGCTAACCCCCTAAACCCCTAGGGTTAGCCCTAACCATACCCGTTAGCTCCATTTTCGACTCTAACCCTAGCTAAGACCAGTTTAGGTTAAAATGACCCCAAACGATCAGAACTAGGGTGAAAAAACGTCTTTTTTCAACCTCCAACCTCCAAACGCACACTCCTGGGGGCACCCAAGGCCATTTCTACCTCTTTCCACACCTCGTTCTTACAAAATAATAAGTTCAGGTCACAAAGAGTATATGCGCCAAACATATAGACACAATCATTCATACATTCTGGGATTGCGGCCAGGTAATCTTCATTTTGGAAATTACCTGAAAATTGCCTTCAGCATAAACTATAACTAAAACTTGATATTACGAGCAGACTAATAGTACTACATTATCCAAGAAGATACAATGATCCGATAACCATTACTATCATACTTTGTTAAAATGGATTTAAAAAAACAAGTTTCACGAAACCATGCTACCTTATATGTTTTTTTAGTAAAACAATAGTGCACGATCACTATTTGCCTACACTTGACGCATTCAAATATACTTAGCAATATGACACTGTCGTTTATGCCATGCTAAAGCTACAAGGAGTGAGAAATCTTATTTAAAATATATTTTATTTTCAGCACTGTCTTGTATATTAAATATTGAATAAAACCTTACGGGACGTGCCCTAAAATGACACAAAAGGAAACAAAATGGACCTAACCCTAAGTAACCTCCTACGCTCCTAGGATTAGCCCTAACCATACCCGTTAGCTCGATTTTCGACGACAACGGGGAACTGCAGACATCAAAAACACCACCAACACTCAGCAACGTCCCGACCCTGCCGCGGGACCTCCAAAAATCCACCGAAACATCGAAAAAAAGCAAAATCGACTTAACCCTAGCTAACCCCCTAAACCCCTAGGGTTAGCCCTAACCATACCCGTTAGCTCGATTTTCGACGACAACGGGGAACTGCAGACATCAAAAACACCACCAACGCTCCGCAACGTCCAGACCCTGCCGCGGGACCTCCAAAAATTCACCGAAACACCGAAAAAAAGCAACAAAGTTGACTTAACCCTAGCTAACGCCCTAACCCCCTAGGGTTAGCCCTAACCATACCCGTTAGCTCCATTTTCGACTCTAACCCTAGCTAAGACCAATTTAGGTTAAAAGGACCCCAAACGATCTGAACTAGGGTGAAAAAACGTCCTTTTTCAACCTCCAACCTCCAAACGCACACTCTTGGGGGCACCCAAGGCCATTTCTACCTCTTTCCACACCTCGTTCTTACAAAATAATAAGTTCAGGTCACAAAGAGCATATGCGCCAAACACATAGACACAATCATTCATACATTCTGGGATTGCAGCCAGGTAATCTTCATTTTGGAAATTACCTGAAAATTGCCTTCAGCATAAACTATAACTAAAACTTGATATTACGAGCAGACTAATAGTACTACATTATCCAAGAAGATACAATGATCCGATAACCATTACTATCATACTTTGTTAAAATGGATTTAAAAAAACAAGTTTCACGAAACCATGCTACCTTATATGTTTTTTTAGTAAAACAATAGTGCACGATCACTATTTGCCTACACTTGCCGCATTCAAATATACTTAGCAATATGACACTGTCGTTTATGCCATGCTAAAGCTACAAGGAGTGAGAAAAGCTTATTTAAAATATATTTTATTTTCAGCACTGTCTTGTATATTAAATATTGAATAAAACCTTACGAGACGTGCCCTAAAATGACACAAAAGAAAGCAAAATGCACCTAACCCTAGATAACGCCCTACACCCCTAGGGTTAGCCCTAACCATACCCGTTAGCTCGATTTTCGACGACAACGGGAACTGCAGACATCAAAAACACCACCAACGCTCCGCAACGTCCCGACCCTGCCGCGGGACCTCCAAAAATTCACCGAAACATCGAGAAAAAGCAACAAAGTTGACTTAACCCTAGCTAACGCCCTAACCCCCTAGGGTTAGCCCTAACCATACCCGTTAGCTCCATTTTCGACTCTAACCCTAGCTAAGACCAGTTTAGGTTAAAAGGACCCCAAACGATCAGAACTAGGGTGAAAAAACGTCTTTTTTCAACCTCCAACCTCCAAACGCACACTCCTGGGGGCACCCAAGGCCATTTCTACCTCTTTCCACACCTCGTTCTTACAAAATAATAAGTTCAGGTCACAAAGAGTATATGCGCCAAACATATAGACACAATCATTCATACATTCTGGGATTGCGGCCAGGTAATCTTCATTTTGGAAATTACCTGAAAATTGCCTTCAGCATAAACTATAACTAAACTTGATATTACGAGCAGACTAATAGTACTACATTATCCAAGAAGATACAATGATCCGATAACCATTACTATCATACTTTGTTAAAATGGATTTAAAAAAACAAGTTTCACGAAACCATGCTACCTTATATGTTTTTTTAGTAAAACAATAGTGCACGATCACTTTTTGCCTACACTTGCCGCATTCAAATATACTTAGCAATATGACACTGTCGTTTATGCCATGCTAAAGCTACAAGGAGTGAGAAAAGCTTATTTAAAATATATTTTATTTTCAGCACTGTCTTGTATATTAAATATTGAATAAAACCTTACGAGACGTGCCCTAAAATGACACAAAAGAAAGCAAAATGCACCTAACCCTTGATAACGCCCTACACCCCTAGGGTTAGCCCTAACCATACCCGTTAGCTCGATTTTCGACGACAACGGGAACTGCAGACATCAAAAACACCACCAACGCTCCGCAACGTCCCGACCCTGCCGCGGGACCTCCAAAAATTCACCGAAACATCGAGAAAAAGCAACAAAGTTGACTTAACCCTAGCTAACGCCCTAACCCCCTAGGGTTAGCCCTAACCATACCCGTTAGCTCCATTTTCGACTCTAACCCTAGCTAAGACCAGTTTAGGTTAAAATGACCCCAAACGATCAGAACTAGGGTGAAAAAACGTCTTTTTTCAACCTCCAACCTCCAAACGCACACTCCTGGGGGCACCCAAGGCCATTTCTACCTCTTTCCACACCTCGTTCTTACAAAATAATAAGTTCAGGTCACAAAGAGTATATGCGCTAAACATATAGACACAATCATTCATACATTCTGGGATTGCGGCCAGGTAATCTTCATTTTGGAAATTACCTGAAAATTGCCTTCAGCATAAACTATTACTAAAACTTGATATTACGAGCAGACTAATAGTACTACATTATCCAAGAAGATACAATGATCCGATAACCATTACTATCATACTTTGTTAAAATGGATTTAAAAAAACAAGTTTCACGAAACCATGCTACCTTATATGTTTTTTTAGTAAAACAATAGTGCACGATCACTATTTGCCTACACTTGCCGCATTCAAATATACTTAGCAATATGACACTGTCGTTTATGCCATGCTAAAGCTACAAGGAGTGAGAAATCTTATTTAAAATATATTTTATTTTCAGCACTGTCTTGTATATTAAATATTGAATAAAACCTTACGGGACGTGCCCTAAAATGACACAAAAGGAAACAAAATGGACCTAACCCTAAGTAACCTCCTACGCTCCTAGGATTAGCCCTAACCATACCCGTTAGCTCGATTTTCGACGACAACGGGGAACTGCAGACATCAAAAACACCACCAACACTCAGCAACGTCCCGACCCTGCCGCGGGACCTCCAAAAATCCACCGAAACATCGAAAAAAAGCAAAATCGACTTAACCCTAGCTAACCCCCTAAACCCCTAGGGTTAGCCCTAACCATACCCGTTAGCTCGATTTTCGACGACAACGGGGAACTGCAGACATCAAAAACACCACCAACGCTCCGCAACGTCCAGACCCTGCCGCGGGACCTCCAAAAATTCACCGAAACACCGAAAAAAAGCAACAAAGTTGACTTAACCCTAGCTAACGCCCTAACCCCCTAGGGTTAGCCCTAACCATACCCGTTAGCTCCATTTTCGACTCTAACCCTAGCTAAGACCAATTTAGGTTAAAAGGACCCCAAACGATCTGAACTAGGGTGAAAAAACGTCCTTTTTCAACCTCCAACCTCCAAACGCACACTCTTGGGGGCACCCAAGGCCATTTCTACCTCTTTCCACACCTCGTTCTTACAAAATAATAAGTTCAGGTCACAAAGAGCATATGCGCCAAACACATAGACACAATCATTCATACATTCTGGGATTGCAGCCAGGTAATCTTCATTTTGGAAATTACCTGAAAATTGCCTTCAGCATAAACTATAACTAAAACTTGATATTACGAGCAGACTAATAGTACTACATTATCCAAGAAGATACAATGATCCGATAACCATTACTATCATACTTTGTTAAAATGGATTTAAAAAAACAAGTTTCACGAAACCATGCTACCTTATATGTTTTTTTAGTAAAACAATAGTGCACGATCACTATTTGCCTACACTTGCCGCATTCAAATATACTTAGCAATATGACACTGTCGTTTATGCCATGCTAAAGCTACAAGGAGTGAGAAAAGCTTATTTAAAATATATTTTATTTTCAGCACTGTCTTGTATATTAAATATTGAATAAAACCTTACGAGACGTGCCCTAAAATGACACAAAAGAAAGCAAAATGCACCTAACCCTAGATAACGCCCTACACCCCTAGGGTTAGCCCTAACCATACCCGTTAGCTCGATTTTCGACGACAACGGGAACTGCAGACATCAAAAACACCACCAACGCTCCGCAACGTCCCGACCCTGCCGCGGGACCTCCAAAAATTCACCGAAACATCGAGAAAAAGCAACAAAGTTGACTTAACCCTAGCTAACGCCCTAACCCCCTAGGGTTAGCCCTAACCATACCCGTTAGCTCCATTTTCGACTCTAACCCTAGCTAAGACCAGTTTAGGTTAAAAGGACCCCAAACGATCAGAACTAGGGTGAAAAAACGTCTTTTTTCAACCTCCAACCTCCAAACGCACACTCCTGGGGGCACCCAAGGCCATTTCTACCTCTTTCCACACCTCGTTCTTACAAAATAATAAGTTCAGGTCACAAAGAGTATATGCGCCAAACATATAGACACAATCATTCATACATTCTGGGATTGCGGCCAGGTAATCTTCATTTTGGAAATTACCTGAAAATTGCCTTCAGCATAAACTATAACTAAACTTGATATTACGAGCAGACTAATAGTACTACATTATCCAAGAAGATACAATGATCCGATAACCATTACTATCATACTTTGTTAAAATGGATTTAAAAAAACAAGTTTCACGAAACCATGCTACCTTATATGTTTTTTTAGTAAAACAATAGTGCACGATCACTATTTGCCTACACTTGCCGCATTCAAATATACTTAGCAATATGACACTGTCGTTTATGCCATGCTAAAGCTACAAGGAGTGAGAAAAGCTTATTTAAAATATATTTTATTTTCAGCACTGTCTTGTATATTAAATATTGAATAAAACCTTACGAGACGTGCCCTAAAATGACACAAAAGAAAGCAAAATGCACCTAACCCTAGATAACGCCCTACACCCCTAGGGTTAGCCCTAACCATACCCGTTAGCTCGATTTTCGACGACAACGGGAACTGCAGACATCAAAAACACCACCAACGCTCCGCAACGTCCCGACCCTGCCGCGGGACCTCCAAAAATTCACCGAAACATCGAGAAAAAGCAACAAAGTTGACTTAACCCTAGCTAACGCCCTAACCCCCTAGGGTTAGCCCTAACCATACCCGTTAGCTCCATTTTCGACTCTAACCCTAGCTAAGACCAGTTTAGGTTAAAAGGACCCCAAACGATCAGAACTAGGGTGAAAAAACGTCTTTTTTCAACCTCCAACCTCCAAACGCACACTCCTGGGGGCACCCAAGGCCATTTCTACCTCTTTCCACACCTCGTTCTTACAAAATAATAAGTTCAGGTCACAAAGAGTATATGCGCCAAACATATAGACACAATCATTCATACATTCTGGGATTGCGGCCAGGTAATCTTCATTTTGGAAATTACCTGAAAATTGCCTTCAGCATAAACTATAACTAAACTTGATATTACGAGCAGACTAATAGTACTACATTATCCAAGAAGATACAATGATCCGATAACCATTACTATCATACTTTGTTAAAATGGATTTAAAAAAACAAGTTTCACGAAACCATGCTACCTTATATGTTTTTTTAGTAAAACAATAGTGCACGATCACTTTTTGCCTACACTTGCCGCATTCAAATATACTTAGCAATATGACACTGTCGTTTATGCCATGCTAAAGCTACAAGGAGTGAGAAAAGCTTATTTAAAATATATTTTATTTTCAGCACTGTCTTGTATATTAAATATTGAATAAAACCTTACGAGACGTGCCCTAAAATGACACAAAAGAAAGCAAAATGCACCTAACCCTTGATAACGCCCTACACCCCTAGGGTTAGCCCTAACCATACCCGTTAGCTCGATTTTCGACGACAACGGGAACTGCAGACATCAAAAACACCACCAACGCTCCGCAACGTCCCGACCCTGCCGCGGGACCTCCAAAAATTCACCGAAACATCGAGAAAAAGCAACAAAGTTGACTTAACCCTAGCTAACGCCCTAACCCCCTAGGGTTAGCCCTAACCATACCCGTTAGCTCCATTTTCGACTCTAGCCCTAGCTAAGACCAGTTTAGGTTAAAATGACCCCAAACGATCAGAACTAGGGTGAAAAAACGTCTTTTTTCAACCTCCAACCTCCAAACGCACACTCCATGGGGCACCCAAGGCCATTTCTACCTCTTTCCACACCTCGTTCTTACAAAATAATAAGTTCAGGTCACAAAGAGTATATGCGCTAAACATATAGACACAATCATTCATACATTCTGGGATTGCGGCCAGGTAATCTTCATTTTGGAAATTACCTGAAAATTGCCTTCAGCATAAACTATAACTAAAACTTGATATTACGAGCAGACTAATAGTACTACATTATCCAAGAAGATACAATGATCCGATAACCATTACTATCATACTTTGTTAAAATGGATTTAAAAAAACAAGTTTCACGAAACCATGCTACCTTATATGTTTTTTTAGTAAAACAATAGTGCACGATCACTATTTGCCTACACTTGCCGCATTCAAATATACTTAGCAATATGACACTGTCGTTTATGCCATGCTAAAGCTACAAGGAGTGAGAAATCTTATTTAAAATATATTTTATTTTCAGCACTGTCTTGTATATTAAATATTGAATAAAACCTTACGGGACGTGCCCTAAAATGACACAAAAGGAAACAAAATGGACCTAACCCTAAGTAACCTCCTACGCTCCTAGGGTTAGCCCTAACCATACCCGTTAGCTCGATTTTCGACGACAACGGGGAACTGCAGACATCAAAAACACCACCAACACTCCGCAACGTCCCGACCCTGCCGCGGGACCTCCAAAAATCCACCGAAACATCGAAAAAAAGCAAAATCGACTTAACCCTAGCTAACCCCCTAAACCCCTAGGGTTAGCCCTAACCATACCCGTTAGCTCCATTTTCGACTCTAACCCTAGCTAAGACCAGTTTAGATTAAAAGGACCCCAAACGATCAGAACTAGGGTGAAAAAACGTCCTTTTTCAACCTCCAACCTCCAAACGCACACTCCTGGGGGCACCCAAGGCCATTTCTACCTCTTTCCACACCTCGTTCTTACAAAATAATAAGTTCAGGTCACAAAGAGCATATGCGCCAAACACATAGACACAATCATTCATACATTCTGGGATTGCAGCCAGGTAAACCTCATTTTGGAAATTACCTGAAAATTGCCTTCAGCATAAACTATAACTAAAACTTGATATTACGAGCAGACTAATAGTACTACATTATCCAAGAAGATACAATGATCCGATAACCATTACTATCATACTTTGTTAAAATGGATTTAAAAAAACAAGTTTCACGAAACCATGCTACCTTATATGTTTTTTGAGTAAAAGAATAGTGCACGATCACTATTTGCCTACACTTGCCGCATTCAAATATACTTAGCAATATGACACTGTCGTTTATGCCATGCTAAAGCTACAAGGAGCGAGGAAAGCTTATTTAAAATATATTTTATTTTCAGCACTGTCTTGTATATTAAATATTGAAAAAAACCTAACGAGACGTGCCCTAAAATGACACAAAAGAAAGCAAAATGGACCTAACCCGAGATAACGCCCTACACCCCTAGGGTTAGCCCTAACCATACCCGTTAGCTCGATTTTCGACGACAACGGGGAACTGCAGACATCAAAAACACCACCAACGCTCCGCAACGTCCAGACCCTGCCGCGGGACCTCCAAAAATTCACCGAAACACCGAAAAAAAGCAACAAAGTTGACTTAACCCTAGCTAACGCCCTAACCCCCTAGGGTTAGCCCTAACCATACCCGTTAGCTCCATTTTCGACTCTAACCCTAGCTAAGACCAGTTTAGGTTAAAATGACCCCAAACGATCAGAACTAGGGTGAAAAAACGTCTTTTTTCAACCTCCAACCTCCAAACGCACACTCCTGGGGGCACCCAAGGCCATTTCTACCTCTTTCCACACCTCGTTCTTACAAAATAATAAGTTCAGGTCACAAAGAGTATATGCGCTAAACATATAGACACAATCATTCATACATTCTGGGATTGCGGCCAGGTAATCTTCATTTTGGAAATTACCTGAAAATTGCCTTCAGCATAAACTATAACTAAAACTTGATATTACGAGCAGACTAATAGTACTACATTATCCAAGAAGATACAATGATCCGATAACCATTACTATCATACTTTGTTAAAATGGATTTAAAAAAACAAGTTTCACGAAACCATGCTACCTTATATGTTTTTTTAGTAAAAGAATAGTGCACGATCACTATTTGCCTACACTTGCCGCATTCAAATATACTTAGCAATATGACACTGTCGATTATGCCATGCTAAAGCTACAAGGAGTGAGAAATCTTATTTAAAATATATTTTATTTTCAGCACTGTCTTGTATATTAAATATTGAATAAAACCTTACGGGACGTGCCCTAAAATGACACAAAAGGAAACAAAATGGACCTAACCCTAAGTAACCTCCTACGCTCCTAGGGTTAGCCCTAACCATACCCGTTAGCTCGATTTTCGACGACAACGGGGAACTGCAGACATCAAACACAACACCAACACTCCGCAACGTCCCGACCCTGCCGCGGGACCTCCAAAAATCCACCGAAACATCGAAAAAAAGCAAAATCGACTTAACCCTAGCTAACCCCCTAAACCCCTAGGGTTAGCCCTAACCATACCCGTTAGCTCCATTTTCGACTCTAACCCTAGCTAAGACCAGTTTAGATTAAAAGGACCCCAAACGATCAGAACTAGGGTGAAAAAACGTCTTTTTTCAACCTCCAACCTCCAAACGCACACTCCTGGGGGCACCCAAGGCCATTTCTACCTCTTTCCACACCTCGTTCTTACAAAATAATAAGTTCAGGTCACAAAGAGCATATGCGCCAAACACATAGACACAATCATTCATACATTCTGGGATTGCAGCCAGGTAAACCTCATTTTGGAAATTACCTGAAAATTGCCTTCAGCATAAACTATAACTAAAACTTGATATTACGAGCAGACTAATAGTACTACATTATCCAAGAAGATACAATGATCCGATAACCATTACTATCATACTTTGTTAAAATGGATTTAAAAAAACAAGTTTCACGAAACCATGCTACCTTATATGTTTTTTGAGTAAAAGAATAGTGCACGATCACTATTTGCCTACACTTGCCGCATTCAAATATACTTAGCAATATGACACTGTCGTTTATGCCATGCTAAAGCTACAAGGAGCGAGGAAAGCTTATTTAAAATATATTTTATTTTCAGCACTGTCTTGTATATTAAATATTGAAAAAAACCTTACGAGACGTGCCCTAAAATGACACAAAAGAAAGCAAAATGGACCTAACCCGAGATAACGCCCTACACCCCTAGGGTTAGCCCTAACCATACCCGTTAGCTCGATTTTCGACGACAACGGGGAACTGCAGACATCAAAAACACCACCAACGCTCCGCAACGTCCAGACCCTGCCGCGGGACCTCCAAAAATTCACCGAAACACCGAAAAAAAGCAACAAAGTTGACTTAACCCTAGCTAACGCCCTAACCCCCTAGGGTTAGCCCTAACCATACCCGTTAGCTCCATTTTCGACTCTAACCCTAGCTAAGACCAATTTAGGTTAAAAGGACCCCAAACGATCAGAACTAGGGTGAAAAAACGTCCTTTTTCAACCTCCAACCTCCAAACGCACACTCCTGGGGGCACCCAAGGCCATTTCTACCTCTTTCCACACCTCGTTCTTACAAAATAATAAGTTCAGGTCACAAAGAGCATATGCGCCAAACACATAGACACAATCATTCATACATTCTGGGATTGCAGCCAGGTAATCTTCATTTTGGAAATTACCTGAAAATTGCCTTCAGCATGAACTATCACTAAAACTTGATATTACGAGCAGACTAATAGTACTACATTATCCAAGAAGATACAATGATCCGATAACCATTACTATCATACTTTGTTAAAATGGATTTAAAACAACAAGTTTCACGAAACCATGCTACCTTATATGTTTTTTGAGTAAAACAATAGTGCACGATCACTATTTGCCTACACTTGCCGCATTCAAATATACTTAGCAATATGACACTGTCGTTTATGCCATGCTAAAGCTACAAGGAGTGAGAAATCTTATTTAAAATATATTTTATTTTCAGCACTGTCTTGTATATTAAATATTGAATAAAACCTTACGGGACGTGCCCTAAAATGACACAAAAGGAAACAAAATGGACCTAACCCTAAGTAACCTCCTACGCTCCTAGGGTTAGCCCTAACCATACCCGTTAGCTCGATTTTCGACGACAACGGGGAACTGCAGACATCAAAAACACCACCAACACTCCGCAACGTCCCGACCCTGCTGCGGGACCTCCAAAAATCCACCGAAACATCGAAAAAAAGCAAAATCGACTTAACCCTAGCTAACCCCCTAAACCCCTAGGGTTAGCCCTAACCATACCCGTTAGCTCCATTTTCGACTCTAACCCTAGCTAAGACCAGTTTAGATTAAAAGGACCCCAAACGATCAGAACTAGGGTGAAAAAACGTCTTTTTTCAACCTCCAACCTCCAAACGCACACTCCTGGGGGCACCCAAGGCCATTTCTACCTCTTTCCACACCTCGTTCTTACAAAATAATAAGTTCAGGTCACAAAGAGCATTTGCGCCAAACACATAGACACAATCATTCATACATTCTGGGATTGCAGCCAGGTAAACCTCATTTTGGAAATTACCTGAAAATTGCCTTCAGCATAAACTATAACTAAAACTTGATATTACGAGCAGACTAATAGTACTACATTATCCAAGAAGATACAATGATCCGATAACCATTACTATCATACTTTGTTAAAATGGATTTAAAAAAACAAGTTTCACGAAACCATGCTACCTTATATGTTTTTTGAGTAAAACAATAGTGCACGATCACTATTTGCCTACACTTGACGCATTCAAATATACTTAGCAATATGACACTGTCGTTTATGCCATGCTAAAGCTACAAGGAGCGAGGAAAGCTTATTTAAAATATATTTTATTTTCAGCACTGTCTTGTATATTAAATATTGAAAAAAACCTTACGAGACGTGCCCTAAAATGACACAAAAGAAAGCAAAATGGACCTAACCCGAGATAACGCCCTACACCCCTAGGGTTAGCCCTAACCATACCCGTTAGCTCGATTTTCGACGACAACGGGGAACTGCAGACATCAAAAACACCACCAACGCTCCGCAACGTCCAGACCCTGCCGCGGGACCTCCAAAAATTCACCGAAACACCGAAAAAAAGCAACAAAGTTGACTTAACCCTAGCTAACGCCCTAACCCCCTAGGGTTAGCCCTAACCATACCCGTTAGCTCCATTTTCGACTCTAACCCTAGCTAAGACCAATTTAGGTTAAAAGGACCCCAAACGATCAGAACTAGGGTGAAAAAACGTCCTTTTTCAACCTCCAACCTCCAAACGCACACTCCTGGGGGCACCCAAGGCCATTTCTACCTCTTTCCACACCTCGTTCTTACAAAATAATAAGTTCAGGTCACAAAGAGCATATGCGCCAAACACATAGACACAATCATTCATACATTCTGGGATTGCAGCCAGGTAATCTTCATTTTGGAAATTACCTGAAAATTGCCTTCAGCATGAACTATCACTAAAACTTGATATTACGAGCAGACTAATAGTACTACATTATCCAAGAAGATACAATGATCCGATAACCATTACTATCATACTTTGTTAAAATGGATTTAAAACAACAAGTTTCACGAAACCATGCTACCTTATATGTTTTTTGAGTAAAACAATAGTGCACGATCACTATTTGTCTACACTTGCCGCATTCAAATATACTTAGCAATATGACACTGTCGTTTATGCCATGCTAAAGCTACAAGGAGCGAGGAAAGCTTATTTAAAATATATTTTATTTTCAGCACTGTCTTGTATATTAAATATTGAATAAAACCTTACGAGACGTGCCCTAAAATGACACAAAAGAAAGCAAAATGCACCTAACCCTAGATAACGCCCTACACCCCTAGGGTTAGCCCTAACCATACCCGTTAGCTCGATTTTCGACGACAACGGGAACTGCAGACATCAAAAACACCACCAACGCTCCGCAACGTCCAGACCCTGTCGCGGGACCTCCAAAAATTCACCGAAACATCGAGAAAAAGCAACAAAATTGACTTAACCCTAGCTAACGCCCTAACCCCCTTGGGTTAGCCCTAACCATACCCGTTAGCTCCATTTTCGACTCTAACCCTAGCTAAGACCAGTTTAGGTTAAAAGGACCCCAAACGATCAGAACTAGGGTGAAAAAACGTCTTTTTTCAACCTCCAACCTCCAAACGCACACTCCTGGGGGCACCCAAGGCCATTTCTACCTCTTTCCACACCTCGTTCTTACAAAATAATAAGTTCAGGTCACAAAGAGTATATGCGCCAAACATATAGACACAATCATTCATACATTCTGGGATTGCAGCCAGGTAATCTTCATTTTGGAAATTACCTGAAAATTGCCTTCAGCATAAACTATAACTAAAACTTGATATTACGAGCAGACTAATAGTACTACATTATCCAAGAAGATACAATGATCCGATAACCATTACTATCATACTTTGTTAAAATGGATTTAAAAAAACAAGTTTCACGAAACCATGCTACCTTATATGTTTTTTTAGTAAAACAATAGTGCACGATCACTATTTGCCTACACTTGCCGCATTCAAATATACTTAGCAATATGACACTGTCGTTTATGCCATGCTAAAGCTACAAGGAGTGAGAAATCTTATTTAAAATATATTTTATTTTCAGCACTGTCTTGTATATTAAATATTGAATAAAACCTTACGAGACGTGCCCTAAAATGACACAAAAGGAAACAAAATGGACCTAACCCTAGGTAACCTCCTACGCTCCTAGGGTTAGCCCTAACCATACCCGTTAGCTCGATTTTCGACGACAACGGGGAACTGCAGACATCAAAAACACCACCAACACTCCGCAACGTCCCGACCCTGCCGCGGGACCTCCAAAAATCCACCGAAACATCGAAAAAAAGCAAAATCGACTTAACCCTAGCTAACCCCCTAACCCCCTAGGGTTAGCCCTAACCATACCCGTTAGCTCCATTTTCGACTCTAACCCTAGCTAAGACCAGTTTAGATTAAAAGGACCCCAAACGATCAGAACTAGGGTGAAAAAACGTCTTTTTTCAACCTCCAACCTCCAAACGCACACTCCTGGGGGCACCCAAGGCCATTTCTACCTCTTTCCACACCTCGTTCTTACAAAATAATAAGTTCAGGTCACAAAGAGCATATGCGCCAAACACATAGACACAATCATTCATACATTCTGGGATTGCAGCCAGGTAAACCTCATTTTGGAAATTACCTGAAAATTGCCTTCAGCATAAACTATAACTAAAACTTGATATTACGAGCAGACTAATAGTACTATATAATCCAAGAAGATACAATGATCCGATAACCATTACTATCATACTTTGTTAAAATGGATTTAAAAAACAAATTTCACGAAACCATGCTACCTTATATGTTTTTTTAGTAAAACAATAGTGCACGATCACTATTTGCCTACACTTGCCGCATTCAAATATACTTAGCAATATGACACTGTCGTTTATGCCATGCTAAAGCTACAAGGAGCGAGGAAAGCTTATTTAAAATATATTTTATTTTCAGCACTGTCTTGTATATTAAATATTGAAAAAAACCTTACGAGACGTGCCCTAAAATGACACAAAAGAAAGCAAAATGGACCTAACCCGAGATAACGCCCTACACCCCTAGGGTTAGCCCTAACCATACCCGTTAGCTCGATTTTCGACGACAACGGGGAACTGCAGACATCAAAAACACCACCAACACTCCACAACGTCCAGACCCTGCCGCGGGACCTCCAAAAATTCACCGAAACACCGAAAAAAAGCAACAAAGTTGACTTAACCCTAGCTAACGCCCTAACCCCCTAGGGTTAGCCCTAACCATACCCGTTAGCTCCATTTTCGACTCTAACCCTAGCTAAGACCAATTTAGGTTAAAAGGACCCCAAACGATCAGAACTAGGGTGAAAAAACGTCCTTTTTCAACCTCCAACCTCCAAACGCACACTCCTGGGGGCACCCAAGGCCATTTCTACCTCTTTCCACACCTCGTTCTTACAAAATAATAAGTTCAGGTCACAAAGAGCATATGCGCCAAACACATAGACACAATCATTCATACATTCTGGGATTGCAGCCAGGTAATCTTCATTTTGGAAATTACCTGAAAATTGCCTTCAGCATGAACTATCACTAAAACTTGATATTACGAGCAGACTAATAGTACTACATTATCCAAGAAGATACAATGATCCGATAACCATTACTATCATACTTTGTTAAAATGGATTTAAAACAACAAGTTTCACGAAACCATGCTACCTTATATGTTTTTTGAGTAAAAGAATAGTGCACGATCACTATTTGTCTACACTTGCCGCATTCAAATATACTTAGCAATATGACACTGTCGTTTATGCCATGCTAAAGCTACAAGGAGTGAGGAAAGCTTATTTAAAATATATTTTATTTTCAGCACTGTCTTGTATATTAAATATTGAATAAAACCTTACGAGACGTGCCCTAAAATGACACAAAAGAAAGCAAAATGCACCTAACCCTAGATAACGCCCTACACCCCTAGGGTTAGCCCTAACCATACCCGTTAGCTCGATTTTCGACGACAACGGGAACTGCAGACATCAAAAACACCACCAACGCTCCGCAACGTCCAGACCCTGTCGCGGGACCTCCAAAAATTCACCGAAACATCGAGAAAAAGCAACAAAATTGACTTAACCCTAGCTAACGCCCTAACCCCCTTGGGTTAGCCCTAACCATACCCGTTAGCTCCATTTTCGACTCTAACCCTAGCTAAGACCAGTTTAGGTTAAAATGACCCCAAACGATCAGAACTAGGGTGAAAAAACGTCTTTTTTCAACCTCCAACCTCCAAACGCACACTCCTGGGGGCACCCAAGGCCATTTCTACCTCTTTCCACACCTCGTTCTTACAAAATAATAAGTTCAGGTCACAAAGAGTATATGCGCCAAACATATAGACACAATCATTCATACATTCTGGGATTGCGGCCAGGTAATCTTCATTTTGGAAATTACCTGAAAATTGCCTTCAGCATAAACTATAACTAAAACTTGATATTACGAGCAGACTAATAGTACTACATTATCCAAGAAGATACAATGATCCGATAACCATTACTATCATACTTTGTTAAAATGGATTTAAAAAAACAAGTTTCACGAAACCATGCTACCTTATATGTTTTTTTAGTAAAACAATAGTGCACGATCACTATTTGCCTACACTTGCCGCATTCAAATATACTTAGCAATATGACACTGTCGTTTATGCCATGCTAAAGCTACAAGGAGTGAGAAATCTTATTTAAAATATATTTTATTTTCAGCACTGTCTTGTATATTAAATATTGAATAAAACCTTACGAGACGTGCCCTAAAATGACACAAAAGGAAACAAAATGGACCTAACCCTAGGTAACCTCCTACGCTCCTAGGGTTAGCCCTAACCATACCCGTTAGCTCGATTTTCGACGACAACGGGGAACTGCAGACATCAAAAACACCACCAACACTCCGCAACGTCCCGACCCTGCCGCGGGACCTCCAAAAATCCACCGAAACATCGAAAAAAAGCAAAATCGACTTAACCCTAGCTAACCCCCTAACCC
Organism: Haliotis rufescens; assembly: GCF_023055435.1. Taxonomy (NCBI): domain Eukaryota; kingdom Metazoa; phylum Mollusca; class Gastropoda; order Lepetellida; family Haliotidae; genus Haliotis; species Haliotis rufescens. The sequence goes on along the minus strand of NW_025963824.1, from coordinate 14,049,978 downwards.
CCTAGGGTTAGCCCTAACCATACCCGTTAGCTCCATTTTCGACTCTAACCCTAGCTAAGACCAGTTTAGATTAAAAGGACCCCAAACGATCAGAACTAGGGTGAAAAAACGTCTTTTTTCAACCTCCAACCTCCAAACGCACACTCCTGGGGGCACCCAAGGCCATTTCTACCTCTTTCCACACCTCGTTCTTACAAAATAATAAGTTCAGGTCACAAAGAGCATATGCGCCAAACACATAGACACAATCATTCATACATTCTGGGATTGCAGCCAGGTAAACCTCATTTTGGAAATTACCTGAAAATTGCCTTCAGCATAAACTATAACTAAAACTTGATATTACGAGCAGACTAATAGTACTATATAATCCAAGAAGATACAATGATCCGATAACCATTACTATCATACTTTGTTAAAATGGATTTAAAAAACAAATTTCACGAAACCATGCTACCTTATATGTTTTTTTAGTAAAACAATAGTGCACGATCACTATTTGCCTACACTTGCCGCATTCAAATATACTTAGCAATATGACACTGTCGTTTATGCCATGCTAAAGCTACAAGGAGCGAGGAAAGCTTATTTAAAATATATTTTATTTTCAGCACTGTCTTGTATATTAAATATTGAAAAAAACCTTACGAGACGTGCCCTAAAATGACACAAAAGAAAGCAAAATGGACCTAACCCGAGATAACGCCCTACACCCCTAGGGTTAGCCCTAACCATACCCGTTAGCTCGATTTTCGACGACAACGGGGAACTGCAGACATCAAAAACACCACCAACGCTCCGCAACGTCCAGACCCTGCCGCGGGACCTCCAAAAATTCACCGAAACACCGAAAAAAAGCAACAAAGTTGACTTAACCCTAGCTAACGCCCTAATCCCCTAGGGTTAGCCCTAACCATACCCGTTAGCTCCATTTTCGACTCTAACCCTAGCTAAGACCAATTTAGGTTAAAAGGACCCCAAACGATCAGAACTAGGGTGAAAAAACGTCCTTTTTCAACCTCCAACCTCCAAACGCACACTCCTGGGGGCACCCAAGGCCATTTCTACCTCTTTCCACACCTCGTTCTTACAAAATAATAAGTTCAGGTCACAAAGAGCATATGCGCCAAACACATAGACACAATCATTCATACATTCTGGGATTGCAGCCAGGTAATCTTCATTTTGGAAATTACCTGAAAATTGCCTTCAGCATGAACTATCACTAAAACTTGATATTACGAGCAGACTAATAGTACTACATTATCCAAGAAGATACAATGATCCGATAACCATTACTATCATACTTTGTTAAAATGGATTTAAAACAACAAGTTTCACGAAACCATGCTACCTTATATGTTTTTTGAGTAAAACAATAGTGCACGATCACTATTTGTCTACACTTGCCGCATTCAAATATACTTAGCAATATGACACTGTCGTTTATGCCATGCTAAAGCTACAAGGAGTGAGGAAAGCTTATTTAAAATATATTTTATTTTCAGCACTGTCTTGTATATTAAATATTGAATAAAACCTTACGAGACGTGCCCTAAAATGACACAAAAGAAAGCAAAATGCACCTAACCCTAGATAACGCCCTACACCCCTAGGGTTAGCCCTAACCATACCCGTTAGCTCGATTTTCGACGACAACGGGAACTGCAGACATCAAAAACACCACCAACGCTCCGCAACGTCCAGACCCTGCCGCGGGACCTCCAAAAATTCACCGAAACATCGAGAAAAAGCAACAAAATTGACTTAACCCTAGCTAACGCCCTAACCCCCTTGGGTTAGCCCTAACCATACCCGTTAGCTCCATTTTCGACTCTAACCCTAGCTAAGACCAGTTTAGGTTAAAAGGACCCCAAACGATCAGAACTAGGGTGAAAAAACATCTTTTTTCAACCTCCAACCTCCAAACGCACACTCCTGGGGGCACCCAAGGCCATTTCTACCTCTTTCCACACCTCGTTCTTACAAAATAATAAGTTCAGGTCACAAAGAGTATATGCGCCAAACATATAGACACAATCATTCATACATTCTGGGATTGCGGCCAGGTAATCTTCATTTTGGAAATTACCTGAAAATTGCCTTCAGCATAAACTATAACTAAAACTTGATATTACGAGCAGACTAATAGTACTACATTATCCAAGAAGATACAATGATCCGATAACCATTACTATCATACTTTGTTAAAATGGATTTAAAAAAACAAGTTTCACGAAACCATGCTACCTTATATGTTTTTTTAGTAAAACAATAGTGCACGATCACTATTTGCCTACACTTGCCGCATTCAAATATACTTAGCAATATGACACTGTCGTTTATGCCATGCTAAAGCTACAAGGAGTGAGAAATCTTATTTAAAATATATTTTATTTTCAGCACTGTCTTGTATATTAAATATTGAATAAAACCTTACGAGACGTGCCCTAAAATGACACAAAAGGAAACAAAATGGACCTAACCCTAGGTAACCTCCTACGCTCCTAGGGTTAGCCCTAACCATACCCGTTAGCTCGATTTTCGACGACAACGGGGAACTGCAGACATCAAAAACACCACCAACACTCCGCAACGTCCCGACCCTGCCGCGGGACCTCCAAAAATCCACCGAAACATCGAAAAAAAGCAAAATCGACTTAACCCTAGCTAACCCCCTAACCCCCTAGGGTTAGCCCTAACCATACCCGTTAGCTCCATTTTCGACTCTAACCCTAGCTAAGACCAGTTTAGATTAAAAGGACCCCAAACGATCAGAACTAGGGTGAAAAAACGTCTTTTTTCAACCTCCAACCTCCAAACGCACACTCCTGGGGGCACCCAAGGCCATTTCTACCTCTTTCCACACCTCGTTCTTACAAAATAATAAGTTCAGGTCACAAAGAGCATATGCGCCAAACACATAGACACAATCATTCATACATTCTGGGATTGCAGCCAGGTAAACCTCATTTTGGAAATTACCTGAAAATTGCCTTCAGCATAAACTATAACTAAAACTTGATATTACGAGCAGACTAATAGTACTATATAATCCAAGAAGATACAATGATCCGATAACCATTACTATCATACTTTGTTAAAATGGATTTAAAAAACAAATTTCACGAAACCATGCTACCTTATATGTTTTTTTAGTAAAACAATAGTGCACGATCACTATTTGCCTACACTTGCCGCATTCAAATATACTTAGCAATATGACACTGTCGTTTATGCCATGCTAAAGCTACAAGGAGCGAGGAAAGCTTATTTAAAATATATTTTATTTTCAGCACTGTCTTGTATATTAAATATTGAAAAAAACCTTACGAGACGTGCCCTAAAATGACACAAAAGAAAGCAAAATGGACCTAACCCGAGATAACGCCCTACACCCCTAGGGTTAGCCCTAACCATACCCGTTAGCTCGATTTTCGACGACAACGGGGAACTGCAGACATCAAAAACACCACCAACGCTCCGCAACGTCCAGACCCTGCCGCGGGACCTCCAAAAATTCACCGAAACACCGAAAAAAAGCAACAAAGTTGACTTAACCCTAGCTAACGCCCTAATCCCCTAGGGTTAGCCCTAACCATACCCGTTAGCTCCATTTTCGACTCTAACCCTAGCTAAGACCAATTTAGGTTAAAAGGACCCCAAACGATCAGAACTAGGGTGAAAAAACGTCCTTTTTCAACCTCCAACCTCCAAACGCACACTCCTGGGGGCACCCAAGGCCATTTCTACCTCTTTCCACACCTCGTTCTTACAAAATAATAAGTTCAGGTCACAAAGAGCATATGCGCCAAACACATAGACACAATCATTCATACATTCTGGGATTGCAGCCAGGTAATCTTCATTTTGGAAATTACCTGAAAATTGCCTTCAGCATGAACTATCACTAAAACTTGATATTACGAGCAGACTAATAGTACTACATTATCCAAGAAGATACAATGATCCGATAACCATTACTATCATACTTTGTTAAAATGGATTTAAAACAACAAGTTTCACGAAACCATGCTACCTTATATGTTTTTTGAGTAAAACAATAGTGCACGATCACTATTTGTCTACACTTGCCGCATTCAAATATACTTAGCAATATGACACTGTCGTTTATGCCATGCTAAAGCTACAAGGAGTGAGGAAAGCTTATTTAAAATATATTTTATTTTCAGCACTGTCTTGTATATTAAATATTGAATAAAACCTTACGAGACGTGCCCTAAAATGACACAAAAGAAAGCAAAATGCACCTAACCCTAGATAACGCCCTACACCCCTAGGGTTAGCCCTAACCATACCCGTTAGCTCGATTTTCGACGACAACGGGAACTGCAGACATCAAAAACACCACCAACGCTCCGCAACGTCCAGACCCTGCCGCGGGACCTCCAAAAATTCACCGAAACATCGAGAAAAAGCAACAAAATTGACTTAACCCTAGCTAACGCCCTAACCCCCTTGGGTTAGCCCTAACCATACCCGTTAGCTCCATTTTCGACTCTAACCCTAGCTAAGACCAGTTTAGGTTAAAAGGACCCCAAACGATCAGAACTAGGGTGAAAAAACATCTTTTTTCAACCTCCAACCTCCAAACGCACACTCCTGGGGGCATCCAAGGCCATTTCTACCTCTTTCCACACCTCGTTCTTACAAAATAATAAGTTCAGGTCACAAAGAGTATATGCGCCAAACATATAGACACAATCATTCATACATTCTGGGATTGCGGCCAGGTAATCTTCATTTTGGAAATTACCTGAAAATTGCCTTCAGCATAAACTATAACTAAAACTTGATATTACGAGCAGACTAATAGTACTACATTATCCAAGAAGATACAATGATCCGATAACCATTACTATCATACTTTGTTAAAATGGATTTAAAAAAACAAGTTTCACGAAACCATGCTACCTTATATGTTTTTTTAGTAAAACAATAGTGCACGATCACTATTTGCCTACACTTGCCGCATTCAAATATACTTAGCAATATGACACTGTCGTTTATGCCATGCTAAAGCTACAAGGAGCGAGGAAAGCTTATTTAAAATATATTTTATTTTCAGCACTGTCTTGTATATTAAATATTGAAAAAAACCTTACGAGACGTGCCCTAAAATGACACAAAAGAAAGCAAAATGGACCTAACCCGAGATAACGCCCTACACCCCTAGGGTTAGCCCTAACCATACCCGTTAGCTCGATTTTCGACGACAACGGGGAACTGCAGACATCAAAAACACCACCAACGCTCCGCAACGTCCCGACCCTGCCGCGGGACCTCCAAAAATTCACCGAAACACCGAAAAAAAGCAACAAAGTTGACTTAACCCTAGCTAACGCCCTAACCCCCTAGGGTTAGCCCTAACCATACCCGTTAGCTCCATTTTCGACTCTAACCCTAGCTAAGGCCAATTTAGGTTAAAAGGACCCCAAACGATCAGAACTAGGGTGAAAAAACGTCCTTTTTCAACCTCCAACCTCCAAACGCACACTCCTGGGGGCACCCAAGGCCATTTCTACCTCTTTCCACACCTCGTTCTTACAAAATAATAAGTTCAGGTCACAAAGAGTATATGCGCCAAACATATAGACACAATCATTCATACATTCTGGGATTGCGGCCAGGTAATCTTCATTTTGGAAATTACCTGAAAATTGCCTTCAGCATAAACTATAACTAAAACTTGATATTACGAGCAGACTAATAGTACTACATTATCCAAGAAGATACAATGATCCGATAACCATTACTATCATACTTTGTTAAAATGGATTTAAAAAAACAAGTTTCACGAAACCATGCTACCTTATATGTTTTTTTAGTAAAACAATAGTGCACGATCACTATTTGCCTACACTTGCCGCATTCAAATATACTTAGCAATATGACACTGTCGTTTATGCCATGCTAAAGCTACAAGGAGTGAGAAATCTTATTTAAAATATATTTTATTTTCAGCACTGTCTTGTATATTAAATATTGAATAAAACCTTACGAGACGTGCCCTAAAATGACACAAAAGAAAGCAAAATGCACCTAACCCTAGATAACGCCCTACACCCCTAGGGTTAGCCCTAACCATACCCGTTAGCTCGATTTTCGACGACAACGGGGAACTGCAGACATCAAAAACACCACCAACACTCCGCAACGTCCCGACCCTGCCGCGGGACCTCCAAAAATCCACCGAAACATCGAAAAAAAGCAAAATTGACTTAACCCTAGCTAACCCCCTAACTCCCTAGGGTTAGCCCTAACCATACCCGTTAGCTCCATTTTCGACGACAACGGGGAACTGCAGACATCAAAAACACCACCAACACTCTGCAACGTCCCGACCCTGCCGCGGGACCTCCAAAAATCCACCGAAACATCGAAAAAAAAGCAAAATTGACTTAACCCTAGCTAACCCCCTAACCCCCTAGGGTTAGCCCTAACCATACCCGTTAGCTCCATTTTCGACTCTAACCCTAGCTAAGACCAGTTTAGGTTAAAATGACCCCAAACGATCAGAACTAGGGTGAAAAAACGTCTTTTTCAACCTCCAACCTCCAAACGCACACTCCTGGGGGCACCCAAGGCCATTTCTTCCTCTTTCCACACCTCGTTCTTACAAAATAATAAGTTCAGGTCACAAAGAGCATATGCGCCAAACACATAGACACAATCATTCATACATTCTGGGATTGCAGCCAGGTAAACCTCATTTTGGAAATTACCTGAAAATTGCCTTCAGCATAAACTATAACTAAAACTTGATATTACGAGCAGACTAATAGTACTACATTATCCAAGAAGATACAATGATCCGATAACCATTACTATCATACTTTGTTAAAATGGATTTAAAAAAACAAGTTTCACGAAACCATGCTACCTTATATGTATTTTTAGTAAAACAATAGTGCACGATCACTATTTGCCTACACTTGCCGCATTCAAATATACTTAGCAATATGACACTGTCGTTTATGCCATGCTAAAGCTACAAGGAGTGAGGAAAGCTTATTTAAAATATATTTTATTTTCAGCACTGTCTTGTATATTAAGTATTGAATAAAACCTTACGAGACGTGCCCTAAAATGACACAAAAGAAAGCAAAATGCACCTAACCCTAGATAACGCCCAACACCCCTAGGGTTAGCCCTAACCATACCCGTTAGCTCGATTTTCGACGACAACGGGGAACTGCAGACATCAAAAACACCACCAACACTCCGCAACGTCCCGACCCTGCCGCGGGACCTCCAAAAATCCACCGAAACATCGAAAAAAAGCAAAATTGACTTAACCCTAGCTAACCCCCTAACCCCCTAGGGTTAGCCCTAACCATACCCGTTAGCTCGATTTTCGACGACAACGGGGAACTGCAGACATCAAAAACACCACCAACACTCTGCAACGTCCCGACCCTGCCGCGGGACCTCCAAAAATCCACCGAAACATCGAAAAAAAAGCAAAAATTGACTTAACCCTAGCTAACCCCCTAACCCCCTAGGGTTAGCCCTAACCATACCCGTTAGCTCCATTTTCGACTCTAACCCTAGCTAAGACCAGTTTAGGTTAAAAGGACCCCAAACGATCAGAACTAGGGTGAAAAAAACGTCTTTTTCAACCTCCAACCTCCAAACGCACACTCCTGGGGGCACCCAAGGCCATTTCTTACTCTTTCCACACCTCGTTCTTACAAAATAATAAGTTCAGGTCACAAAGAGCATATGCGCCAAACACATAGACACAATCATTCATACATTCTGGGATTGCAGCCAGGTAAACCTCATTTTGGAAATTACCTGAAAATTGCCTTCAGCATAAACTATTACTAAAACTTGATATTACGAGCAGACTAATAGTACTACACTATCCAAGAAGATACAATGATCCGATAACCATTACTATCATACTTTGTTAAAATGGATTTCCAAAAACAAGTTTCACGAAACCATGCTACCTTATATGTTTTTTGTATAAAACAATAGTGCACGATCACTATTTGCCTACACTTGCCGCATTCAAATATACTTAGCAATATGACACTGTCGTTTATGCCATGCTAAAGCTACAAGGAGTGAGGAAAGCTTATTTAAAATATATTTTATTTTCAGCACTGTCTTGTATATTAAATATTGAATAAAACCTTACGGGACGTGCCCTAAAATGACACAAAAGAAAGCAAAATGGACCTAACCCTAGATAACGCCCTACATCCCTAGGGTTAGCCCTAACCATACCTGTTATCTCGATTTTCGACGACAACGGGGAACTGCAGACATCAAAAACACCACCAACACTCCTCAACGTCCCGACCCTGCCGCGGGACCTCCACAAATCCACAGAAATATCGAAAAAAAGCAAAATCGACTTAACCCTAGCTAACCCCCTAACCCCCTAGGGTTAGCCCTAACCATACCCGTTAGCTCCATTTTCGACTCTAACCCTAGCTAAAACCAGTTTAGGTTAAAATGACCCCAAACGATCAGATCTAGGGCGAAAAAACGTCTTTTTTCAATCTCCAACCTCCAAACGCACACTCCTGGGGGTACCCAAGGCCATTTCTACCTCTTTCCACACCTCGTTCTTACAAAATAATAAGTTCAGGTCACAAAGAGCATATGCGCCAAACACATAGACACAATCATTCATACATTCTGGGATTGCAGCCAGGTAAACCTCATTTTGGAAATTACCTGAAAATTGCCTTCAGCATAAACTATAACTAAAACTTGATATTACGAGCAGACTAATAGTACTACACTATCCAAGAAGATACAATGATCCGATAACCATTACTATCATACTTTGTTAAAATGGATTTAAAAAAACAAGTTTCACGAAACCATGCTACCTTATATGTATTTTTAGTAAAACAATAGTGCACGATCACTATTTGCCTACACTTGCCGCATTCAAATATACTTAGCAATATGACACTGTCGTTTATGCCATGCTAAAGCTACAAGGAGTGAGGAAAGCTTATTTAAAATATATTTTATTTTCAGCACTGTCTTGTATATTAAATATTGAATAAAACCTTACGAGACGTGCCCTAAAATGACACAAAAGAAAGCAAAATGGACCTAACCCTAGATAACGCCCTACACCCGTAGGGTCAGCCCTAACCATACCCGTTAGCTCGATTTTCGACGACAACGGGGAACTGCAGACATCAAAAACACCACCAACGCTCCGCAACGTCCCGACCCTGCCGCGGGACCTCCAAAAATCCACCGAAACATCGAAAAAAAGCAAAATTGACTTAACCCTAGCTAACCCCCTAACCCCCTAGGGTTAGCCCTAACCATACCCGTTAGCTCGATTTTCGATGACAACGGGGAACTGCAGACATCAAAAACACCACCAACACTCCGCAACGTCCCGACCCTGCCGCGGGACCTTCAAAAATCCACCGAAACATCGAAAAAAAGGCAAAATTGACTTAACGCTAGCTAACCCCCTAACCCCCTAGGGTTAGCCCTAACCATACCCGTTAGCTCCATTTTCGACTCTAACCCTAGCTAAGACCAGTTTAGGTTAAAAGGACCCCAAACGATCAGAACTAGGGTGAAAAAACGTCTTTTTCAACCTCCAACCTCCAAACGCACACTCCTGGGGGCACCCAAGGCCATTTCTTCCTCTTTCCACACCTCGTTCTTACAAAATAATAACTTCAGGTCACAAAGAGCATATGCGCCAAACACATAGACACAATCATTCATACATTCTGGGATTGCAGCCAGGTAAACCTCATTTTGGAAATTACCTGAAAATTGCCTTCAGCATAAACTATAACTAAAACTTGATATTACGAGCAGACTAATAGTACTACATTATCCAAGAAGATACAATGATCCGATAACCATTACTATCATACTTTGTTAAAATGGATTTCCAAAAACAAGTTTCACGAAACCATGCTACCTTATATGTTTTTTGAATAAAACAATAGTGCACGATCACTATTTGCCTACACTTGCAGCATTCAAATATACTTAGCAATATGACACTGTCGTTTATGCCATGCTAAAGCTACAAGGAGTGAGGAAAGCTTATTTAAAATATATTTTATTTTCAGCACTGTCTTGTATATTAAATATTGAATAAAACCTTACGAGACGTGCCCTAAAATGACACAAAAGAAAGCAAAATGGACCTAACCCTAGATAACGCCCTACATCCCAAGGGTTAGCCCTAACCATACCTGTTATCTCGATTTTCGACGACAACGGGGAACTGCAGACATCAAAAACACCACCAACACTCCGCAACGTCCCGACCCTGCTGCGGGACCTCCAAAAATCCACCGAAATATCGAAAAAAAGCAAAATCGACTTAACCCTAGCAACCCCCTAACCCCCTTGGGTTAGCCCTAACCATACCCGTTAGCTCCATTTTCGACTCTAACCCTAGCTAAGACCAGTTTAGGTTAAAAGGACCCCAAACGATCAGATCTAGGGCGAAAAAACGTCTTTTTTCAACCTCCAACCTCCAAACGCACACTCCTGGGGGTACCAAAGGCCATTTCTACTTCTTTCCACACCTCGTTCTTACAAAATAATAAGTTCAGGTCACAAAAAGCATATGCGGCAAACACATAGACACAATCATTCATACATTCTGGGATTGCAGCCAGGTAAACCTCATTTTGGAAATTACCTGAAAATTGCCTTCAGCATAAACTATAACTAAAACTTGATATTACGAGCAGACTAATAGTACTACATTATCCAAGAAGATACAATGATCCGATAACCATTACTATCATACTTTGTTAAAATGGATTTAAAAAAACAAGTTTCACGAAACCATGCTACCTTATATGTATTTTTAGTAAAACAATAGTGCACGATCACTATTTGCCTACACTTGCCGCATTCAAATATACTTAGCAATATGACACTGTCGTTTATGCCATGCTAAAGCTACAAGGAGTGAGGAAAGCTTATTTAAAATATATTTTATTTTCAGCACTGTCTTGTATATTAAATATTGAATAAAACCTTACGAGACGTGCCCTAAAATGACACAAAAGAAAGCAAAATGGACCTAACCCTAGATAACGCCCTACACCCCTAGGGTTAGCCCTAACCATACCCGTTAGCTCGATTTTCGACGACAACGGGGAACTGCAGACATCAAAAACACCACCAACACTCCGCAACGTCCCGACCATGCCGCGGGACCTCCAAAAATCCACCGAAACATCGAAAAAAAGCAAAAAATTGACTTAACCCTAGCTAACACCCTAACCCCCTAGGGTTAGCCCTAACCATACCCGTTAGCTCGATTTTCGACGACAACGGGGAACTGCAGATATCAAAAACACCACCAACACTCTGCAACGTCCCGACCCTGCCGCGGGACCTCCAAAAATCCACCGAAACATCGAAAAAAAAGCAAAATTGACTTAACGCTAGCTAACCCCCTAACCCCCTAGGGTTAGCCCTAACCATACCCGTTAGCTCCATTTTCGACTCTAACCCTAGCTAAGACCAGTTTAGGTTAAAAGGACCCCAAACGATCAGAACTAGGGTGAAAAAACGTCTTTTTCAACCTCCAACCTCCAAACGCACACTCCTGGGGGCACCCAAGGCCATTTCTTCCTTTTTCCACACCTCGTTCTTACAAAATAATAAGTTCAGGTCACAAAAAGCATATGCGGCAAACACATAGACACAATCATTCATACATTCTGGGATTGCAGCCAGGTAAACCTCATTTTGGAAATTACCTGAAAATTGCCTTCAGCATAAACTATAACTAAAACTTGATATTACGAGCAGACTAATAGTACTACATTATCCAAGAAGATACAATGATCCAATAACCATTACTATCATACTTTGTTAAAATGGATTTAAAAAAACAAGTTTCACGAAACCATGCTACCTTATATGTATTTTTAGTAAAACAATAGTGCACGATCACTATTTGCCTACACTTGCCGCATTCAAATATACTTAGCAATATGACACTGTCGTTTATGCCATGCTAAAGCTAAAAGGAGTGAGGAAAGCTTATTTAAAATATATTTTATTTTCAGCACTGTCTTGTATATTAAATATTGAATAAAACCTTACGAGACGTGCCCTAAAATGACACAAAAGAAAGCAAAATGCACCTAACCCTAGATAACGCCCTACACCCCTAGGGTTAGCCCTAACCATACCCGTTAGCTCGATTTTCGACGACAACGGGGAACTGCAGACATCAAAAACACCACCAACACTCCGCAACGTCCCGGCCCTGCCGCGGGACCTCCAAAAAACCCACCGAAACATCGAAAAAAAGCAAAATTGACTTAACCCTAGCTAACCCCCTAACCCCCTAGGGTTAGCCCTAACCATACCCGTTAGCTCGATTTTCGACGACAACGGGGAACTGCAGACATCAAAAACACCACCAACACTCTGCAACGTCCCGACCCTGCCGCGGGACCTCCAAAAATCCACCGAAACATCGAAAAAAAAGCAAAATTGACTTAACCCTAGCTAACCCCCTAACCCCCTAGGGTTAGCCCTAACCATACCCGTTAGCTCCATTTTCGACTCTAACCCTAGCTAAGACCAGTTTAGGTTAAAAGGACCCCAAACGATCAGAACTAGGGTGAAAAAACGTCTTTTTCAACCTCCAACCTCCAAACGCACACTCCTGGGGGCACCCAAGGCCATTTCTTCCTTTTTCCACACCTCGTTCTTACAAAATAAAAAGTTGAGGTCACAAAGAGCATATGCGCCAAACACATAGACACAATCATTCATACATTCTGGGATTGCAGCCAGGTAATCTTCATTTTGGAAATTACCTGAAAATTGCCTTCAGCATAAACTATAACTAAAACTTGATATTACGAGCAGACTAATAGTACTACATTATCCAAGAAGATACAATGATCCGATAACCATTACTATCATACTTTGTTAAAATGGATTTAAAAAAACAAGTTTCATGAAACCATGCTACCTTATATGTTTTTTTAGTAAAACAATAGTGCACGATCACTATTTGCCTACACTAGCCGCATTCAAATATATTAAGCAATATGACACTGTCGTTTATGCCATGCTAAAGCTACAAGGAGTGAGAAAAGCTTATTTAAAATATATTTTATTTTCAGCACTGTCTTGTATATTAAATATTGAATAAAACCTTACGAGACGTGCCCTAAAATGACACAAAAGAAAGCAAAATGGACCTAACCCTAGCTAACCTCCTACGCTCCTAGGGTTAGCCCTAACCATACCCGTTAGCTCGATTTTCGACGACAACGGGGAACTGCAGACATAAAAACACCACCAACACTCCGCAACGTCCCGACCCTGCCGCGGGACCTTCAAAAATCCACCGAAACATCGAAAAAAAGCAAAATCGACTTAACCCTAGCTAACCCCCTAACTCCCTAGGGTTAACCCTAACCATACCCGTTAGCTCCATTTTCGACTCTAACCCTAGCTAAGACCAGTTTAGGTTAAAAGGACCCCAAACGATCAGAACTAGGGTGAAAAAACGTCTTTTTTCAACCTCCAACCTCCAAACGCACACTCTTGGGGGCACCCAAGGCCATTTCTACTTCTTTCCACACCTCGTTCTTACAAAATAATAAGTTCAGGTCACAAAGAGCATATGCGCCAAACACATAGACACAATCATTCATACATTCTGGGATTGCAGCCAGGTAAACCTCATTTTGGAAATTACCTGAAAATTGCCTTCAGCATAAACTATAACTAAAACTTGATATTACGAGCAGACTAATAGTACTACATTATCCAAGAAGATATAATGATCCGATAACCATTACTATCATACTTTGTTAAAATGGATTTAAAAAAACAAGTTTCACGAAACCATGCTACCTTATATGTTTTTTTAATAAAACAATAGTGCACGATCACTTTTTGCCTACACTTGCCGCATTCAAATATATTTAGCAATATGACACTGTCGTTTATGCCATGCTAAAGCTACAAGGAGTGAGGAAAGCTTATTTAAAATATATTTTATTTTCAGCACTGTCTTGTATATTAAATATTGAATAAAACCTTACGAGACGTGCCCTAAAATGACACAAAAGAAAGCAAAATGGACCTAACCGTAGATAACGCCCTACACCCCTAGGGTTAGCCCTAACCATACCCGTTAGCTCGATTTTCGACGACAACGGGGAACTGCAGACATCAAAAACACCACCAACGCTCCGCAACGTCCAGACCCTGCCGCGGGACCTCCAAAAATCCACCGAAACATCGAAAAAAAGCAAAATCGACTTAACCCTAGCTAACCCCCTAACCCCCTAGGGTTAGCCCTAACCATACCCGTTAGCTCCATTTTCGACTCTAACCCTAGCTAAGACCAGTTTAGGTTAAAAGGACCCCAAACGATCAGAACTAGGGTGAAAAAACGTCTTTTTTCAACCTCCAACCTCCAAACGCACACTCCTGGGGGAACCAAAGGCCATTTCTACCTCTTTCCACACCTCGTTCTTACAAAATAATAAGTTCAGGTCACAAAGAGCATATGCGCCAAACACATAGACACAATCATTCATACATTCTGGGATTGCAGCCAGGTAAACCTCATTTTGGAAATTACCTGAAAATTGCCTTCAGCATAAACTATAACTAAAACTTGATATTACGAGCAGACTAATAGTACTACATTATCCAAGAAGATACAATGATCCGATAACCATTACTATCATACTTTGTTAAAATGGATTTAAAAAAACAAGTTTCACGAAACCATGCTACCTTATATGTTTTTTGAGTAAAACAATAGTGCACGATCACTATTTGCCTACACTTGCCGCATTCAAATATACTTAGCAATATGACACTGTCGTTTATGCCATGCTAAAGCTACAAGGAGTGAGGAAAGCTTATTTAAAATATATTTTATTTTCAGCACTGTCTTGTATATTAAATATTGAATAAAACCTTACGAGACGTGCCCTAAAATGACACAAAAGAAAGCAAAATGGACCTAACCCGAGATAACGCCCTACACCCCTAGGGTTAGCCCTAACCATAGCCGTTAGCTCGATTTTCGACGACAACGGGGAACTGCAGACATCAAAAACACCACCAACGCTCCGCAACGTCCCGACCCTGCCGCGGGACCTCCAAAAATCCACCGAAACATCGAAAAAAAGCAAAATCGACTTAACCCTAGCTAACCCCCTAACCCCCTAGGGTTAGCCCTAACCATACCCGTTAGCTCCATTTTCGACTCTAACCCTAGCTAAGACCAGTTTAGGTTAAAAGGACCCCAAACGATCAGAACTAGGGTGAAAAAACGTCTTTTTTCAACCTGCAACCTCCAAACGCACACTCCTGGTGTCACCAAAGGCCATTTCTAACTCTTTCCACACCTCGTTCTTACAAAATAATAAGTTCAGGTCACAAAGAGCATATGCGCCAAACACATAGACACAATCATTCATACATTCTGGGATTGCAGCCAGGTAAACCTCATTTTGGAAATTACCTGAAAATTGCCTTCAGCATAAACTATAACTAAAACTTGATATTGCGAGCAGACTAATAGTACTACATTATCCAAGAAGATATAATGATCCGATAACCATTACTATCATACTTTGTTAAAATGGATTTAAAACAACAAGTTTCATGAAACCATGCTACCTTATATGTTTTTTTAGTAAAACAATAGTGCACGATCACTATTTGCCTACACTAGCCGCATTCAAATATACTTAGCAATATGACACTGTCGTTTATGCCATGCTAAAGCTACAAGGAGTGAGAAAAGCTTATTTAAAATATATTTTATTTTCAGCACTGTCTTGTATATTAAATATTGAATAAAACCTTACGAGACGTGCCCTAAAATGACACAAAAGGAAGCAAAATGGACCTAACCCTAGCTAACCTCCTACGCTCCTAGGGTTAGCCCTAACCATACCCGTTAGCTCGATTTTCGACGACAACGGGGAACTGCAGACATAAAAACACCACCAACACTCCGCAACGTCCCGACCCTGCCGCGGGACCTTCAAAAATCCACCGAAACATCGAAAAAAAGCAAAATCGACTTAACCCTAGCTAACCCCCTAACTCCCTAGGGTTAACCCTAACCATACCCGTTAGCTCCATTTTCGACTCTAACCCTAGCTAAGACCAGTTTAGGTTAAAAGGACCCCAAACGATCAGAACTAGGGTGAAAAAACGTCTTTTTTCAACCTCCAACCTCCAAACGCACACTCTTGGGGGCACCCAAGGCCATTTCTACTTCTTTCCACACCTCGTTCTTACAAAATAATAAGTTCAGGTCACAAAGAGCATATGCGCCAAACACATAGACACAATCATTCATACATTCTGGGATTGCAGCCAGGTAAACCTCATTTTGGAAATTACCTGAAAATTGCCTTCAGCATAAACTATAACTAAAACTTGATATTACGAGCAGACTAATAGTACTACATTATCCAAGAAGATATAATGATCCGATAACCATTACTATCATACTTTGTTAAAATGGATTTAAAAAAACAAGTTTCACGAAACCATGCTACCTTATATGTTTTTTTAATAAAACAATAGTGCACGATCACTTTTTGCCTACACTTGCCGCATTCAAATATATTTAGCAATATGACACTGTCGTTTATGCCATGCTAAAGCTACAAGGAGTGAGGAAAGCTTATTTAAAATATATTTTATTTTCAGCACTGTCTTGTTTATTAAATATTGAATAAAACCTTACGAGACGTGCCCTAAAATGACACAAAAGAAAGCAAAATGGACCTAACCCTAGATAACGCCCTACACCCCTAGGGTTAGCCCTAACCATACCCGTTAGCTCGATTTTCGACGACAACGGGGAACTGCAGACATCAAAAACACCACCAACGCTCCGTAACGTCCAGACCCTGCCGCGGGACCTCCAAAAATCCACCGAAACATCGAAAAAAAGCAAAATCGACTTAACCCTAGCTAACCCCCTAACCCCCTAGGGTTAGCCCTAACCATACCCGTTAGCTCCATTTTCGACTCTAACCCTAGCTAAGACCAGTTTAGGTTAAAAGGACCCCAAACGATCAGAACTAGGGTGAAAAAACGTCTTTTTTCAACCTCCAACCTCCAAACGCACACTCCTGGGGGAACCAAAGGCCATTTCTACCTCTTTCCACACCTCGTTCTTACAAAATAATAAGTTCAGGTCACAAAGAGCATATGCGCCAAACACATAGACACAATCATTCATACATTCTGGGATTGCAGCCAGGTAAACCTCATTTTGGAAATTACCTGAAAATTGCCTTCAGCATGAACTATAACTAAAACTTGATATTACGAGCAGACTAATAGTACTACATTATCCAAGAAGATACAATGATCCGATAACCATTACTATCATACTTTGTTAAAATGGATTTAAAAAAACAAGTTTCACGAAACCATGCTACCTTATATGTTTTTTGAGTAAAACAATAGTGCACGATCACTATTTGCCTACACTTGCCGCATTCAATTATACTTAGCAATATGACACTGTCGTTTATGCCATGCTAAAGCTACAAGGAGTGAGGAAAGCTTATTTAAAATATATTTTATTTTCAGCACTGTCTTGTATATTAAATATTGAATAAAACCTTACGAGACGTGCCCTAAAATGACACAAAAGAAAGCAAAATGGACCTAACCCGAGATAACGCCCTACACCCCTAGGGTTAGCCCTAACCATACCCGTTAGCTCGATTTTCGACGACAACGGGGAACTGCAGACATCAAAAACACCACCAACGCTCCGCAACGTCCCGACCCTGCCGCGGGACCTCCAAAAATCCACCGAAACATCGAAAAAAAGCAAAATCGACTTAACCCTAGCTAACCCCCTAACCCCCTAGGGTTAGCCCTAACCATACCCGTTAGCTCCATTTTCGACTCTAACCCTAGCTAAGACCAGTTTAGGTTAAAAGGACCCCAAACGATCAGAACTAGGGTGAAAAAACGTCTTTTTTCAACCTGCAACCTCCAAACGCACACTCCTGGTGTCACCAAAGGCCATTTCTAACTCTTTCCACACCTCGTTCTTACAAAATAATAAGTTCAGGTCACAAAGAGCATATGCGCCAAACACATAGACACAATCATTCATACATTCTGGGATTGCAGCCAGGTAAACCTCATTTTGGAAATTACCTGAAAATTGCCTTCAGCATAAACTATAACTAAAACTTGATATTGCGAGCAGACTAATAGTACTACATTATCCAAGAAGATATAATGATCCGATAACCATTACTATCATACTTTGTTAAAATGGATTTAAAACAACAAGTTTCATGAAACCATGCTACCTTATATGTTTTTTTAGTAAAACAATAGTGCACGATCACTATTTGCCTACTCTAGCCGCATTCAAATATACTTAGCAATATGACACTGTCGTTTATGCCATGCTAAAGCTACAAGGAGTGAGAAAAGCTGATTTAAAATATATTTTATTTTCAGCACTGTCTTGTATATTAAATATTGAATAAAACCTTACGAGACGTGCCCTAAAATGACACAAAAGGAAGCAAAATGGACCTAACCCTAGCTAACCTCCTACGCTCCTAGGGTTAGCCCTAACCATACCCGTTAGCTCGATTTTCGACGACAACGGGGAACTGCAGACATCAAAAACACCACCAACGCTCCGCAACGTCCCGACCCTGCCGCGGGACCTCCAAAAATCCACCGAAACATCGAAAAAAAGCAAAATCGACTTAACCCTAGCTAACCCCCTAACCCCCTAGGGTTAGCCCTAACCATACCCGTTAGCTCCATTTTCGACTCTAACCCTAGCTAAGACCAGTTTAGGTTAAAAAGACCCCAAACGATCAGAACTAGGGTGAAAAAACGTCTTTTTTCAACCTCCAACCTCCAAACGCACACTCCTGGGGGCACCAAAGGCCATTTCTAACTCTTTCCACACCTCGTTCTTACAAAATAATAAGTTCAGGTCACTAAGAGCATATGTGCCAAACACATAGACACAATCATTCATACATTCTGGGATTGCAGCCAGGTAAACCTCATTTTGGAAATTACCTGAAAATTGCCTCCAGCATAAACTATAACTAAAACTTGATATTACGAGCAGACTAATAGTACTACATTATCCAAGAAGATACAATGATCCGATAACCATTACTATCATACTTTGTTAAAATGGATTTAAAAAAACAAGTTTCACTAAACCATGCTACCTTATATGTTTTTTTAGTAAAACAATAGTGCACGATCACTATTTGCCTACACTTGCCGCATTCAAATATACTTAGCAATATGACACTGTCGTTTATGCCATGCTAAAGCTACAAGGAGTGAGAAAAGCTGATTTAAAATATATTTTATTTTCAGCACTGTCTTGTATATTAAATATTGAATAAAACCTTACGAGACGTGCCCTAAAATGACACAAAAGGAAGCAAAATGGACCTAACCCTAGCTAACCTCCTACGCTCCTAGGGTTAGCCCTAACCATACCCGTTAGCTCGATTTTCGACGACAACGGGGAACTGCAGACATCAAAAACACCACCAACACTCCGCAACGTCCCGACCCCGCCGCGGGACCTCCAAAAATCCACCGAAACATCGAAAAAAAGCAAAATCGACTAAACCCTAGCTAATCCCCTAACCCCCTAGGGTTAGCCCTAACCATACCCGTTAGCTCCATTTTCGACTCTAACTCTAGCTAAGACCAGTTTAGGTTAAAAGGACCCCAAACGATCAGAACTAGGGTGAAAAAACGTCTTTTTTCAACCTCCAACCTCCAAACGCACACTCTTGGGGGCACTCAAGGCCATTTCTACCTCTTTCCACACCTCGTTCTTACAAAATAATAAGTTCAGGTCACAAAGAGCATATGCGCCAAACACATAGACACAATCATTCATACATTCTGGGATTGCAGCCAGGTAAACCTCATTTTGGAAATTACCTGAACATTGCCTTCAGCATAAACTATAACTAAAACTTGATATTACGAGCAGACTAATAGTACTACATTATCCAAGAAGATACAATGATCCGATAACCATTACTATCATACTTTGTTAAAATGGATTTAAAAAAACAAGTTTCACGAAACCATGCTACCTTATATGTTTTTTGAGTAAAACAATAGTGCACGATCACTATTTGCCTACACTTGCCGCATTCAAATATACTTAGCAATATGACACTGTCGTTTATGCCATGCTAAAGCTACAAGGAGTGAGAAAAGCTTATTTAAAATATATTTTATTTTCAGCACTGTCTTGTATATTAAATATTGAATAAAACCTTACGAGACGTGCCCTAAAATGACACAAAAGAAAGCAAAATGGACCTAACCCTAGCTAACCTCCTACGCTCCTAGGGTTAGCCCTAACCATACCCGTTAGCTCGATTTTCGACGACAACGGGGAACTGCAGACATCTAAAACACCACCAACACTCCGCAACGTCCCGACCCTGCCGCGGGACCTTCAAAAATCCACCGAAACATCGAAAAAAAGCAAAATCGACTTAACCCTAGCTAACCCCCTAACCCCCTTGGGTTAACCCTATTCATACCCGTTAGCTCCATTTTCGACTCTAACCCTAGCTAAGACCAGTTTAGGTTAAAAGGACCCCAAACGATCAGAACTAGGGTGAAAAAACGTCTTTTTTCAACCTCCAACCTCCAAACGCACACTCCTGGGGGCACCAAAGGCCATTTCTACCTCTTTCCACACCTCGTTCTTACAAAATAATAAGTTCAGGTCACAAAGAGCATATGCGCCAAACACATAGACACAATCATTCATACATTCTGGGATTGCAGCCAGGTAAACCTCATTTTGGAAATTACCTGAAAATTGCCTTCAGCATAAACTATAACTAAAACTTGATATTACGAGCAGACTAATAGTACTACATTATCCAAGAAGATACAATGATCCGATAACCATTACTATCATACTTTGTTAAAATGGATTTAAAAAAACAAGTTTCACGAAACCATGCTACCTTATATGTTTTTTGTATAAAACAATAGTGCACGATCACTATTTGCCTACACTTGCCGCATTCAAATATACTTAGCAATATGACACTGTCGTTTATGCCATGCTAAAGCTACAAGGAGTGAGAAAAGCTTATTTAAAATATATTTTATTTTCAGCACTGTCTTGTATATTAAATATTGAATAAAACCTTACGAGACGTGCCCTAAAATGACACAAAAGAAAGCAAAATGGACCTAACCCTAGCTAACCTCCTACGCTCCTAGGGTTTGCCCTAACCATACCCGTTAGCTCGATTTTCGACGACAACGGGGAACTGCAGACATCAAAAACACCACCAACACTCTGCAACGTCCCGACCCTGCCGCGGGACCTTCAAAAATCCACCGAAACATCGAAAAAAAGCAAAATCGACTTAACCCTAGCTAACCCCCTAACCCCCTAGGGTTAACCCTATTCATACCCGTTAGCTCCATTTTCGACTCTAACCCTAGCTAAGACCAGTTTAGGTTAAAAGGACCCCAAACGATCAGAACTAGGGTGAAAAAACGTCTTTTTTCAACCTCCAACCTCCAAACGCACACTCTTGGGGGCACCCAAGGCCATTTCTACTTCTTTCCACACCTCGTTCTTACAAAATAATAAGTTCAGGTCACAAAGAGCATATGCGCCAAACACATAGACACAATCATTCATACATTCTGGGATTGCAGCCAGGTAAACCTCATTTTGGAAATTACCTGAAAATTGCCTTCAGCATAAACTATAACTAAAACTTGATATTGCGAGCAGACTAATAGTACTACATTATCCAAGAAGATATAATGATCCGATAACCATTACTATCATACTTTGTTAAAATGGATTTAAAAAAACAAGTTTCACGAAACCATGCTACCTTATATGTTTTTTGTATAAAACAATAGTGCACGATCACTATTTGCCTACACTTGCCGCATTCAAATATACTTAGCAATATGACACTGTCGTTTATGCCATGCTAAAGCTACAAGGAGTGAGGAAAGCTTATTTAAAATATATTTTATTTTCAGCACTGTCTTGTATATTAAGAATTGAATAAAACCTTACGAGACGTGCCCTAAAATGACACAAAAGGAAGCAAAATGGACCTAACCCTAGATAACGTCCTACACCCCAAGGGTTAGCCCTAACCATACCCGTTAGCTCGATTTTCGACGACAAAGGGGAACTGCAGACATCAAAAACACCACCAACGCTTCGCAACGTCCCGACCCTGCCGCGGGACCTCCAAAAATCCACCGAAACATCGAAAAAAAGCAACAAAATTGACTTAACCCTAGCTAACGCCCTAACCCCGTAGGGTTAGCCCTAACCATACCCGTTAGCTCCATTTTCGACTCTAACCCTAGCTAAGACCAGTTTAGGTTAAAAAGACCCCAAACGATCAGAACTAGGGTGAAAAAACGTCTTTTTTCAACCTCCAACCTCCAAACGCACACTCCTGGGGACACCCAAGGCCATTTCTACCTCTTTCCACACCTCGTTCTTACAAAATAATAAGTTCAGGTCACAAAGAGCATATGCGCCAAACACATAGACACAATCATTCATACATTCTGGGATTGCAGCCAGGTAATCTTCATTTTGGAAATTACCTGAAAATTGCCTTCAGCATAAACTATAACTAAAACTTGATATTACGAGCAGACTAATAGTACTACATTATCCAAGAAGATACAATGATCCGATAACCATTACTATCATACTTTGTTAAAATGGATTTAAAAAAACAAGTTTCACTAAACCATGCTACCTTATATGTTTTTTTAGTAAAACAATAGTGCACGATCACTATTTGCCTACACTTGCCGCATTCAAATATACTTAGCAATATGACACTGTCGTTTATGCCATGCTAAAGCTACAAGGAGTGAGAAAAGCTGATTTAAAATATATTTTATTTTCAGCACTGTCTTGTATATTAAATATTGAATAAAACCTTACGAGACGTGCCCTAAAATGACACAAAAGAAAGCAAAATGGACCTAACCCTAGCTAACCTCCTACGCTCCTAGGGTTAGCCCTAACCATACCCGTTAGCTCGATTTTCGACGACAACGGGGAACTGCAGACATCAAAAACACCACCAACGCTCCGCAACGTCCCGACCCTGCCGCGGGACCTCCAAAAATCCACCGAAACATCGAAAAAAAGCAAAATCGACTTAACCCTAGCTAACCCCCTAACCCCCTAGGGTTAGCCCTAACCATACCCGTTAGCTCCATTTTCGACTCTAACCCTAGCTAGGACCAGTTTAGGTTAAAAGGACCCCAAACGATCAGAACTAGGGTGAAAAAACGTCTTTTTTCAACCTGCAACCTCCAAACGCACACTCTTGGGGGCACCAAAGGCCATTTCTAACTCTTTCCACACCTCGTTCTTACAAAATAATAAGTTCAGGTCACAAAGAGCATATGCGCCAAACACATAGACACAATCATTCATACATTCTGGGATTGCAGCCAGGTAAACCTCATTTTGGAAATTACCTGAAAATTGCCTTCAGCATAAACTATAACTAAAACTTGATATTACGAGCAGACTAATAGTACTACATTATCCAAGAAGATATAATGATCCGATAACCATTACTATCATACTTTGTTAAAATGGATTAAAAAAACAAGTTTCACGAAACCATGCTACCTTATATGTTTTTTGTATAAAACAATAGTGCACGATCACTATTTGCCTACACTTGCCGCATTCAAATATACTTAGCAATATGACACTGTCGTTTATGCCATGCTAAAGCTAAAAGGAGTGAGGAAAGCTTATTTAAAATATATTTTATTTTCAGCACTGTCTTGTATATTAAGAATTGAATAAAACCTTACGAGACGTGCCCTAAAATGACACAAAAGGAAGCAAAATGGACCTAACCCTAGATAACGCCCTACACCCCAAGGGTTAGCCCTAACCATACCCGTTAGCTCGATTTTCGACGACAAAGGGGAACTGCAGACATCAAAAACACCACCAACGCTTCGCAACGTCCCGACCCTGCCGCGGGACCTCCAAAAATCCACCGAAACATCGAAAAAAAGCAACAAAATTGACTTAACCCTAGCTAACGCCCTAACCCCGTAGGGTTAGCCCTAACCATACCCGTTAGCTCCATTTTCGACTCTAACCGTAGCTAAGACCAGTTTAGGTTAAAAAGACCCCAAACGATCAGAACTAGGGTGAAAAAACGTCTTTTTTCAACCTCCAACCTCCAAACGCACACTCCTGGGGACACCCAAGGCCATTTCTACCTCTTTCCACACCTCGTTCTTACAAAATAATAAGTTCAGGTCACAAAGAGCATATGCGCCAAACACATAGACACAATCATTCATACATTCTGGGATTGCAGCCAGGTAATCTTCATTTTGGAAATTACCTGAAAATTGCCTTCAGCATAAACTATAACTAAAACTTGATATTACGAGCAGACTAATAGTACTACATTATCCAAGAAGATACAATGATCCGATAACCATTACTATCATACTTTGTTAAAATGGATTTAAAAAAACAAGTTTCACTAAACCATGCTACCTTATATGTTTTTTTAGTAAAACAATAGTGCACGATCACTATTTGCCTACACTTGCCGCATTCAAATATACTTAGCAATATGACACTGTCGTTTATGCCATGCTAAAGCTACAAGGAGTGAGAAAAGCTGATTTAAAATATATTTTATTTTCAGCACTGTCTTGTATATTAAATATTGAATAAAACCTTACGAGACGTGCCCTAAAATGACACAAAAGAAAGCAAAATGGACCTAACCCTAGCTAACCTCCTACGCTCCTAGGGTTAGCCCTAACCATACCCGTTAGCTCGATTTTCGACGACAACGGGGAACTGCAGACATCAAAAACACCACCAACGCTCCGCAACGTCCCGACCCTGCCGCGGGACCTCCAAAAATCCACCGAAACATCGAAAAAAAGCAAAATCGACTTAACCCTAGCTAACCCCCTAACCCCCTAGGGTTAGCCCTAACCATACCCGTTAGCTCCATTTTCGACTCTAACCCTAGCTAGGACCAGTTTAGGTTAAAAGGACCCCAAACGATCAGAACTAGGGTGAAAAAACGTCTTTTTTCAACCTGCAACCTCCAAACGCACACTCTTGGGGGCACCAAAGGCCATTTCTAACTCTTTCCACACCTCGTTCTTACAAAATAATAAGTTCAGGTCACAAAGAGCATATGCGCCAAACACATAGACACAATCATTCATACATTCTGGGATTGCAGCCAGGTAAACCTCATTTTGGAAATTACCTGAAAATTGCCTTCAGCATAAACTATAACTAAAACTTGATATTACGAGCAGACTAATAGTACTACATTATCCAAGAAGATATAATGATCCGATAACCATTACTATCATACTTTGTTAAAATGGATTAAAAAAACAAGTTTCACGAAACCATGCTACCTTATATGTTTTTTGTATAAAACAATAGTGCACGATCACTATTTGCCTACACTTGCCGCATTCAAATATACTTAGCAATATGACACTGTCGTTTATGCCATGCTAAAGCTAAAAGGAGTGAGGAAAGCTTATTTAAAATATATTTTATTTTCAGCACTGTCTTGTATATTAAGAATTGAATAAAACCTTACGAGACGTGCCCTAAAATGACACAAAAGGAAGCAAAATGGACCTAACCCTAGATAACGCCCTACACCCCAAGGGTTAGCCCTAACCATACCCGTTAGCTCGATTTTCGACGACAAAGGGGAACTGCAGACATCAAAAACACCACCAACGCTTCGCAACGTCCCGACCCTGCCGCGGGACCTCCAAAAATCCACCGAAACATCGAAAAAAAGCAACAAAATTGACTTAACCCTAGCTAACGCCCTAACCCCGTAGGGTTAGCCCTAACCATACCCGTTAGCTCCATTTTCGACTCTAACCCTAGCTAAGACCAGTTTAGGTTAAAAAGACCCCAAACGATCAGAACTAGGGTGAAAAAACGTCTTTTTTCAACCTCCAACCTCCAAACGCACACTCCTGGGGACACCCAAGGCCAATTCTACTTCTTTCCACACCTCGTTCTTACAAAATAATAAGTTCAGGTCACAAAGAGCATATGCGCCAAACACATAGACACAATCATTCATACATTCTGGGATTGCAGCCAGGTAATCTTCATTTTGGAAATTACCTGAAAATTGCCTTCAGCATAAACTATAACTAAAACTTGATATTACGAGCAGACTAATAGTACTACATTATCCAAGAAGATACAATGATCCGATAACCATTACTATCATACTTTGTTAAAATGGATTTAAAAAAACAAGTTTCACTAAACCATGCTACCTTATATGTTTTTTTAGTAAAACAATAGTGCACGATCACTATTTGCCTACACTTGCCGCATTCAAATATACTTAGCAATATGACACTGTCGTTTATGCCATGCTAAAGCTACAAGGAGTGAGAAAAGCTGATTTAAAATATATTTTATTTTCAGCACTGTCTTGTATATTAAATATTGAATAAAACCTTACGAGACGTGCCCTAAAATGACACAAAAGAAAGCAAAATGGACCTAACCCTAGCTAACCTCCTACGCTCCTAGGGTTAGCCCTAACCATACCCGTTAGCTCGATTTTCGACGACAACGGGGAACTGCAGACATCAAAAACACCACCAACGCTCCGCAACGTCCCGACCCTGCCGCGGGACCTCCAAAAATCCACCGAAACATCGAAAAAAAGCAAAATCGACTTAACCCTAGCTAACCCCCTAACCCCCTAGGGTTAGCCCTAACCATACCCGTTAGCTCCATTTTCGACTCTAACCCTAGCTAGGACCAGTTTAGGTTAAAAGGACCCCAAACGATCAGAACTAGGGTGAAAAAACGTCTTTTTTCAACCTGCAACCTCCAAACGCACACTCTTGGGGGCACCAAAGGCCATTTCTAACTCTTTCCACACCTCGTTCTTACAAAATAATAAGTTCAGGTCACAAAGAGCATATGCGCCAAACACATAGACACAATCATTCATACATTCTGGGATTGCAGCCAGGTAAACCTCATTTTGGAAATTACCTGAAAATTGCCTTCAGCATAAACTATAACTAAAACTTGATATTACGAGCAGACTAATAGTACTACATTATCCAAGAAGATACAATGATCCGATAACCATTACTATCATACTTTGTTAAAATGGATTTAAAAAAACAAGTTTCACGAAACCATGCTACCTTATATGTTTTTTTAGTAAAACAATAGTGCACGATCACTATTTGCCTACACTTGCCGCATTCAAATATACTTAGCAATATGACATTGTCGTTTATGCCATGCTAAAGCTACAAGGAGTGAGGAAAGCTTATTTAAAATATATTTTATTTTCAGCACTGTCTTGTATATTAAATATTGAATAAAACCTTACGAGACGTGCCCTAAAATGACACAAAAGGAAGCAAAATGGACCTAACCCTAGATAACGCCCTACACCCCAAGGGTTAGCCCTAACCATACCCGTTAGCTCGATTTTCGACGACAACGGGGAACTGCAGACATCAAAAACACCACCAACACTCTGCAACGTCCCGACCCTGCCGCGGGACCTTCAAAAATCCACCGAAACATCGAAAAAAAGGAAAATCGACTTAAGCCTAGCTAACCCCCTAACCCCCTAGGGTTAGCCCTAACCATACCCGTTAGCTCCATTTTCGACTCTAACCCTAGCTAAGACCAGTTTAGGTTAAAAGGACCCCAAACGATCAGAACTAGGGTGAAAAAACGTCTTTTTTCAACCTGCAACCTCCAAACGCACACTCTTGGGGGCACCAAAGGCCATTTCTAACTCTTTCCACACCTCGTTCTTACAAAATAATAAGTTCAGGTCACAAAGAGCATATGCGCGAAACACATAGACACAATCATTCATACATTCTGGGATTGCAGCCAGGTAAACCTCATTTTGGAAATTACCTGAAAATTGCCTTCAGCATAAACTATAACTAAAACTTGATATTACGAGCAGACTAATAGTACTACATTATCCAAGAAGATACAATGATCCGATAACCATTACTATCATACTTTGTTAAAATGGATTTAAAAAAACAAGTTTCACGAAACCATGCTACCTTATATGTTTTTTGTATAAAACAATAGTGCACGATCACTATTTGCCTACACTTGCAGCATTCAAATATACTTAGCAATATGACATTGTCGTTTATGCCATGCTAAAGCTACAAGGAGTGAGGAAAGCTTATTTAAAATATATTTTATTTTCAGCACTGTCTTGTATATTAAATATTGAATAAAACCTTACGAGACGTGCCCTAAAATGACACAAAAGAAAGCAAAATGGACCTAACCCTAGATAACGCCCTACACCCCTAGGGTTAGCCCTAACCATACCCGTTATCTTGATTTTCGACGACAACGGGGAACTGCAGACATCAAAAACACCACCAACGCTCCGCAACGTCCCGACCCTGCCGCGGGACCTCCAAAAATCCACCGAAACATCGAAAAAAAGCAAAATCGACTTAACCCTAGCTAACCCCCTAACCCCCTAGGGTTAGCCCTAACCATACCCGTTAGCTCCATTTTCGACTCTAACCCTAGCTAAGACCAGTTTAGGTTAAAAGGACCCCAAACGATCAGAACTAGGGTGAAAAAACGTCTTTTTTCAACCTCCAACCTCCAAACTCACACTCCTGGGGGCACCAAAGGCCATTTCTACCTCTTTCCACACCTCGTTCTTACAAAATAATAAGTTCAGGTCACAAAGAGCATATGCGCCAAACACATAGACACAATCATTCATACATTCTGGGATTGCAGCCAGGTAAACCTCATTTTGGAAATTACCTGAAAATTGCCTTCAGCATAAACTATAACTAAAACTTGATATTACGAGCAGACTAATAGTACTACATTATCCAAGAAGATACAATGATCCGATAACCATTACTATCATACTTTGTTAAAATGGATTTAAAAAACAAGTTTCACTAAACCATGCTACCTTATATATTTTTTTAGTAAAACAATAGTGCACGATCACTATTTGCCTACACTTGCCGCATTCAAATATACTTAGCAATATGACACTGTCGTTTATGCCATGCTAAAGCTACAAGGAGTGAGAAAAGCTGATTTAAAATATATTTTATTTTCAGCACTGTCTTGTATATTAAATATTGAATAAAACCTTACGAGACGTGCCCTAAAATGACACAAAAGGAAGCAAAATGGACCTAACCCTAGCTAACCTCCTACGCTCCTAGGGTTAGCCCTAACCATACCCGTTAGCTCGATTTTCGACGACAACGGGGAACTGCAGACATCAAAAACACCACCAACGCTCCGCAACGTCCCGACCCTGCCGCGGGACCTCCAAAAATCCACCGAAACATCGAAAAAAAGCAAAATCGACTTAACCCTAGCTAACCCCCTAACCCCCTAGGGTTAGCCCTAACCATACCCGTTAGCTCCATTTTCGACTCTAACCCTAGCTAAGACCAGTTTAGGTTAAAAGGACCCCAAACGATCAGAACTAGGGTGAAAAAACGTCTTTTTTCAACCTGCAACCTCCAAACGCACACTCTTGGGGGCACCAAAGGCCATTTCTAACTCTTTCCACACCTCGTTCTTACAAAATAATAAGTTCAGGTCACAAAGAGCATATGCGCCAAACACATAGACACAATCATTCATACATTCTGGGATTGCAGCCAGGTAAACCTCATTTTGGAAATTACCTGAAAATTGCCTTCAGCATAAACTATAACTAAAACTTGATAATACGAGCAGACTAATAGTACTACATTATCCAAGAAGATACAATGATCCGATAACCATTACTATCATACTTTGTTAAAATGGATTTAAAAAAACAAGTTTCACTAAACCATGCTACCTTATATGTTTTTTGTATAAAACAATAGTGCACGATCACTATTTGCCTACACTTGCCGCATTCAAATATACTTAGCAATATGACACTGTCGTTTATGCCATGCTAAAGCTACAAGGAGTGAGGAAAGCTTATTTAAAATATATTTTATTTTCAGCACTGTCTTGTATATTAAATATTGAATAAAACCTTACGAGACGTGCCCTAAAATGACACAAAAGAAAGCAAAATG
This sequence comes from Haliotis rufescens, assembly GCF_023055435.1. Taxonomy (NCBI): domain Eukaryota; kingdom Metazoa; phylum Mollusca; class Gastropoda; order Lepetellida; family Haliotidae; genus Haliotis; species Haliotis rufescens. The sequence goes on along the minus strand of NW_025963824.1, from coordinate 14,019,771 downwards.
GACCTAACCCTAGATAACGCCCTACACCCCTAGGGTTAGCCCTAACCATACCCGTTAGCTCGATTTTCGACGACAACGGGGAACTGCAGACATCAAAAACACCACCAACGCTCCGCAACGTCCCGACCCTGCCGCGGGACCTCCAAAAATCCACCGAAACATCGAAAAAAAGCAAAATCGACTTAACCCTAGCTAACCCCGTAACCCCCTAGGGTTAGCCCTAACCATACCCGTTAGCTCCATTTTCGACTCTAACCCTAGCTAAGACCAGTTTAGGTTAAAAGGACCCCAAACGATCAGAACTAGGGTGAAAAAACGTCTTTTTTCAACCTCCAACCTCCAAACTCACACTCCTGGGGGCACCAAAGGCCATTTCTACCTCTTTCCACACCTCGTTCTTACAAAATAATAAGTTCAGGTCACAAAGAGCATATGCGCCAAACACATAGACACAATCATTCATACATTCTGGGATTGCAGCCAGGTAAACCTCATTTTGGAAATTACCTGAAAATTGCCTTCAGCATAAACTATAACTAAAACTTGATATTACGAGCAGACTAATAGTACTACATTATCCAAGAAGATACAATGATCCGATAACCATTACTATCATACTTTGTTAAAATGGATTTAAAAAACAAGTTTCACTAAACCATGCTACCTTATATGTTTTTTTAGTAAAACAATAGTGCACGATCACTATTTGCCTACACTTGCCGCATTCAAATATACTTAGCAATATGACACTGTCGTTTATGCCATGCTAAAGCTACAAGGAGTGAGAAAAGCTGATTTAAAATATATTTTATTTTCAGCACTGTCTTGTATATTAAATATTGAATAAAACCTTACGAGACGTGCCCTAAAATGACACAAAAGGAAGCAAAATGGACCTAACCCTAGCTAACCTCCTACGCTCCTAGGGTTAGCCCTAACCATACCCGTTAGCTCGATTTTCGACGACAACGGGGAACTGCAGACATCAAAAACACCACCAACGCTCCGCAACGTCCCGACCCTGCCGCGGGACCTCCAAAAATCCACCGAAACATCGAAAAAAAGCAAAATCGACTTAACCCTAGCTAACCCCCTAACCCCCTAGGGTTAGCCCTAAACCCGTTAGCTCCATTTTCGACTCTAACCCTAGCTAAGACCAGTTTAGGTTAAAAGGACCCCAAACGATCAGAACTAGGGTGAAAAAACGTCTTTTTCCAACCTGCAACCTCCAAACGCACACTCTTGGGGGCACCAAAGGCCATTTCTAACTCTTTCCACACCTCGTTCTTACAAAATAATAAGTTCAGGTCACAAAGAGCATATGCGCCAAACACATAGACACAATCATTCATACATTCTGGGATTGCAGCCAGGTAAACCTCATTTTGGAAATTACCTGAAAATTGCCTTCAGCATAAACTATAACTAAAACTTGATATTACGAGCAGACTAATAGTACTACATTATCCAAGAAGATACAATGATCCGATAACCATTACTATCATACTTTGTTAAAATGGATTTAAAAAAACAAGTTTCACGAAACCATGCTACCTTATATGTTTTTTGTATAAAACAATAGTGCACGATCACTATTTGCCTACACTTGCCGCATTCAAATATACTTAGCAATATGACATTGTCGTTTATGCCATGCTAAAGCTACAAGGAGTGAGGAAAGCTTATTTAAAATATATTTTATTTTCAGCACTGTCTTGTATATTAAATATTGAATAAAACCTTACGAGACGTGCCCTAAAATGACACAAAAGAAAGCAAAATGGACCTAACCCTAGATAACGCCCTACACCCCTAGGGTTAGCCCTAACCATACCCGTTAGCTCGATTTTCGACGACAACGGGGAACTGCAGACATCAAAAACACCACCAACGCTCCGCAACGTCCCGACCCTGCCGCGGGACCTCCAAAAATCCACCGAAACATCGAAAAAAAGCAAAATCGACTTAACCCTAGCTAACCCCCTAACCCCCTAGGGTTAGCCCTAACCATACCCGTTAGCTCCATTTTCGACTCTAACCCTAGCTAAGACCAGTTTAGGTTAAAAGGACCCCAAACGATCAGAACTAGGGTGAAAAAACGTCTTTTTTCAACCTGCAACCTCCAAACTCACACTCCTGGGGGCACCAAAGGCCATTTCTACCTCTTTCCACACCTCGTTCTTACAAAATAATAAGTTCAGGTCACAAAGAGCATATGCGCCAAACACATAGACACAATCATTCATACATTCTGGGATTGCAGCCAGGTAAACCTCATTTTGGAAATTACCTGAAAATTGCCTTCAGCATAAACTATAACTAAAACTTGATATTACGAGCAGACTAATAGTACTACATTATCCAAGAAGATACAATGATCCGATAACCATTACTATCATACTTTGTTAAAATGGATTAAAAAAAACAAGTTTCACGAAACCATGCTACCTTATATGTTTTTTGTATAAAACAATAGTGCACGATCACTATTTGCCTACACTTGCCGCATTCAAATATACTTAGCAATATGACACTGTCGTTTATGCCATGCTAAAGCTACAAGGAGTGAGAAAAGCTTATTTAAAATATATTTTATTTTCAGCACTGTCTTGTATATTAAATATTGAATAAAACCTTACGAGACGTGCCCTAAAATGACACAAAAGGAAGCAAAATGGACCTAACCCTAGCTAACCTCCTACGCTCTACACCCCTAGGGTTAGCCCTAACCATACCCGTTAGCTCGATTTTCGACGACAACGGGGAACTGCAGACATCAAAAACACCACCAACACTCCGCAACGTCCCGACCCTGCCGCGGGACCTTCAAAAATCCACCGAAACATCGAAAAAAAGCAAAATCGACTTAACCCTAGCTAACCCCCTAACCCCCTTGGGTTAACCCTATTCATACCCGTTAGCTCCATTTTCGACTCTAACCCTAGCTAAGACCAGTTTAGGTTAAAAGGACCCCAAACGATCAGAACTAGGGTGAAAAAACGTCTTTTTTCAACCTCCAACCTCAAAACGCACACTCTTGGGGGCACCCAAGGCCATTTCTACTTCTTTCCACACCTCGTTCTTACAAAATAATAAGTTCAGGTCACAAAGAGCATATGCGCCAAACACATAGACACAATCTTTCATACATTCTGGGATTGCAGCCAGGTAAACCTCATTTTGGAAATTACCTGAAAATTGCCTTCAGCATAAACTATAACTAAAACTTGATATTGCGAGCAGACTAATAGTACTACATTATCCAAGAAGATATAATGATCCGATAACCATTACTATCATACTTTGTTAAAATGGATTTAAAAAAACAAGTTTCACGAAACCATGCTACCTTATATGTTTTTTGTATAAAACAATAGTGCACGATCACTATTTGCCTACACTTGCCGCATTCAAATATACTTAGCAATATGACACTGTCGTTTATGCCATGCTAAAGCTACAAGGAGTGAGGAAAGCTTATTTAAAATATATTTTATTTTCAGCACTGTCTTGTATATTAAGAATTGAATAAAACCTTACGAGACGTGCCCTAAAATGACACAAAAGAAAGCAAAATGGACCTAACCCTAGATAACGCCCTACACCCCAAGGGTTAGCCCTAACCATACCCGTTAGCTCGATTTTCGACGACAAAGGGGAACTGCAGACATCAAAAACACCACCAACGCTTCGCAACGTCCCGACCCTGCCGCGGGACCTCCAAAAATCCACCGAAACATCGAAAAAAAGCAACAAAATTGACTTAACCCTAGCTAACGCCCTAACCCCGTAGGGTTAGCCCTAACCATACCCGTTAGCTCCATTTTCGACTCTAACCCTAGCTAAGACCAGTTTAGGTTAAAAGGACCCCAAACGATCAGAACTAGGGTGAAAAAACGTCTTTTTTCAACCTCCAACCTCCAAACTCACACTCCTGGGGGCACCAAAGGCCATTTCTACCTCTTTCCACACCTCGTTCTTACAAAATAATAAGTTCAGGTCACAAAGAGCATATGCGCCAAACACATAGACACAATCATTCATACATTCTGGGATTGCAGCCAGGTAAACCTCATTTTGGAAATTACCTGAAAATTGCCTTCAGCATAAACTATAACTAAAACTTGATATTACGAGCAGACTAATAGTACTACATTATCCAAGAAGATACAATGATCCGATAACCATTACTATCATACTTTGTTAAAATGGATTAAAAAAAACAAGTTTCACGAAACCATGCTACCTTATATGTTTTTTGTATAAAACAATAGTGCACGATCACTATTTGCCTACACTTGCCGCATTCAAATATACTTAGCAATATGACACTGTCGTTTATGCCATGCTAAAGCTACAAGGAGTGAGAAAAGCTTATTTAAAATATATTTTATTTTCAGCACTGTCTTGTATATTAAATATTGAATAAAACCTTACGAGACGTGCCCTAAAATGACACAAAAGAAAGCAAAATGGACCTAACCCTAGCTAACCTCCTACGCTCCTAGGGTTAGCCCTAACCATACCCGTTAGCTCGATTTTCGACGACAACGGGGAACTGCAGACATCAAAAACACCACCAACACTCCGCAACGTCCCGACCCTGCCGCGGGACCTTCAAAAATCCACCGAAACATCGAAAAAAAGCAAAATCGACTTAACCCTAGCTAACCCCCTAACCCCCTTGGGTTAACCCTATTCATACCCGTTAGCTCCATTTTCGACTCTAACCCTAGCTAAGACCAGTTTAGGTTAAAAGGACCCCAAACGATCAGAACTAGGGTGAAAAAACGTCTTTTTTCAACCTCCAACCTCAAAACGCACACTCTTGGGGGCACCCAAGGCCATTTCTACTTCTTTCCACACCTCGTTCTTACAAAATAATAAGTTCAGGTCACAAAGAGCATATGCGCCAAACACATAGACACAATCATTCATACATTCTGGGATTGCAGCCAGGTAAACCTCATTTTGGAAATTACCTGAAAATTGCCTTCAGCATAAACTATAACTAAAACTTGATATTGCGAGCAGACTAATAGTACTACATTATCCAAGAAGATACAATGATCCGATAACCATTACTATCATACTTTGTTAAAATGGATTTAAAAAAACAAGTTTCACGAAACCATGCTACCTTATATGTTTTTTGTATAAAACAATAGTGCACGATCACTATTTGCCTACACTTGCCGCATTCAAATATACTTAGCAATATGACACTGTCGTTTATGCCATGCTAAAGCTACAAGGAGTGAGGAAAGCTTATTTAAAATATATTTTATTTTCAGCACTGTCTTGTATATTAAGAATTGAATAAAACCTTACGAGACGTGCCCTAAAATGACACAAAAGAAAGCAAAATGGACCTAACCCTAGATAACGCCCTACACCCCAAGGGTTAGCCCTAACCATACCCGTTAGCTCGATTTTCGACGACAACGGGGAACTGCAGACATCAAAAACACCACCAACGCTTCGCAACGTCCCGACCCTGCCGCGGGACCTCCAAAAATCCACCGAAACATCGAAAAAAAGCAACAAAATTGACTTAACCCTAGCTAACGCCCTAACCCCGTAGGGTTAGCCCTAACCATACCCGTTAGCTCCATTTTCGACTCTAACCCTAGCTAAGACCAGTTTAGGTTAAAAGGACCCCAAACGATCAGAACTAGGGTGAAAAAACGTCTTTTTTCAACCTCCAACCTCCAAACGCACACTCTTGGGGGCACCCAAGGCCATTTCTACCTCTTTCCACACCTCGTTCTTACAAAATAATAAGTTCAGGTCACAAAGAGCATATGCGCCAAACACATAGACACAATCATTCATACATTCTGGGATTGCAGCCAGGTGAACCTCATTTTGGAAATTACCTGAAAATTGCCTTCAGCATAAACTATAACTAAAACTTGATATTACTAGCAGACTAATAGTACTACATTATCCAAGAAGATACAATGATCCGATAACCATTACTATCATACTTTGTTAAAATGGATTGAAAACAACAAGTTTCATGAAACCATGCTACCTTATATGTTTTTTTAGTAAAACAATAGTGCACGATCACTATTTGCCTACACTTGACGCATTCAAATATACTTAGCAATATGACACTGTCGTTTATGCCATGCTAAAGCTACAAGGAGTGAGGAAAGCTTATTTAAAATATATTTTATTTTCAGCACTGTCTTGTATATTAAATATTGAATAAAACCTTACGAGACGTGCCCTAAAATGACACAAAAGAAAGCAAAATGGACCTAACCCTAGATAACGCCCTACACCCCTAGGGTTAGCCCTAACCATACCCGTTATCTCGATTTTCGACGACAATGGGGAACTGCAGACATCAAAAACACCACCAACACTTCGCAACGTCCCGACCCTGCCGCGGGACCTCCAAAAATCCACCGAAACATCGAAAAAAAGCAAAATCGACTTAACCCTAGCTAACCCCCTAACCCCCTAGGGTTAGCCCTAACCATACCCGTTAGCTCCATTTTCGACTCTAACCCTAGCTAAGACCAGTTTAGGTTAAAAGGACCCCAAACGATCAGAACTAGGGTGAAAAAACGTCTTTTTTCAACCTCCAACCTCCAAACGCACACTCTTGGGGGCACCCAAGGCCATTTCTACTTCTTTCCACACCTCGTTCTTACAAAATAATAAGTTCAGGTCACAAAGAGCATATGCGCCAAACACATAGACACAATCATTCATACATTCTGGGATTGCAGCCAGGTAAACCTCATTTTGGAAATTACCTGAAAATTGCCTTCAGCATAAACTATAACTAAAACTTGATATTGCGAGCAGACTAATAGTACTACATTATCCAAGAAGATATAATGATCCGATAACCATTACTATCATACTTTGTTAAAATGGATTTAAAACAACAAGTTTCATGAAACCATGCTACCTTATATGTTTTTTTAGTAAAACAATAGTGCACGATCACTATTTGCCTACACTTGCCGCATTCAAATATACTTAGCAATATGACACTGTCGTTTATGCCATGCTAAAGCTACAAGGAGTGAGAAAAGCTGATTTAAAATATATTTTATTTTCAGCACTGTCTTGTATATTAAATATTGAATAAAACCTTACGAGACGTGCCCTAAAATGACACAAAAGAAAGCAAAATGGACCTAACCCTAGCTAACCTCCTACGCTCCTAGGGTTAGCCCTAACCATACCCGTTAGCTCGATTTTCGACGACAACGGGGAACTGCAGACATCAAAAACACCACCAACGCTCCGCAACGTCCAGACCCTGCCGCGGGACCTCCAAAAATCCACCGAAACATCGAAAAAAGCAAAATCGACTTAACCCTAGCTAACCCCCTAACCCCCTAGGGTTAGCCCTAACCATACCCGTTAGCTCCATTTTCGACTCTAACCCTAGCTAAGACCAGTTTAGGTTAAAAGGACCCCAAACGATCAGAACTAGGGTGAAAAAACGTCTTTTTTCAACCTGCAACCTCCAAACGCACACTCCTGGGGGCACCAAAGGCCATTTCTAACTCTTTCCACACCTCGTTCTTACAAAATAATAAGTTCAGGTCACAAAGAGCATATGCGCCAAACACATAGACACAATCATTCATACATTCTGGGATTGCAGCCAGGTAAACCTCATTTTGGAAATTACCTGAAAATTGCCTTCAGCATAAACTATAACTAAAACTTGATATTACGAGCAGACTAATAGTACTACATTATCCAAGAAGATACAATGATCCGATAACCATTACTATCATACTTTGTTAAAATGGATTTAAAAAAACAAGTTTCACGAAACCATGCTACCTTATATGTTTTTTGTATAAAACAATAGTGCACGATCACTATTTGCCTACACTTGCCGCATTCAAATATACTTAGCAATATGACACTGTCGTTTATGCCATGCTAAAGCTACAAGGAGTGAGGAAAGCTTATTTAAAATATATTTTATTTTCAGCACTGTCTTGTATATTAAATATTGAATAAAACCTTACGAGACGTGCCCTAAAATGACACAAAAGAAAGCAAAATGGACCTAACCCTAGATAACGCCCTACACCCCTAGGGTTAGCCCTAACCATACCCGTTAGCTCGATTTTCGACGACAACGGGGAACTGCAGACATCAAAAACACCACCAACGCTCCGCAACGTCCCGACCCTGCCGCGGGACCTCCAAAAATCCACCGAAACATCGAAAAAAAGCAAAATCGACTTAACCCTAGCTAACCCCCTAACCCCGTAGGGTTAGCCCTAACCATACCCGTTAGCTCCATTTTCGACTCTAACCCTAGCTAAGACCAGTTTAGGTTAAAAGGACCCCAAACGATCAGAACTAGGGTGAAAAAACGTCTTTTTTCAACCTCCAACCTCCAAACTCACACTCCTGGGGGCACCAAAGGCCATTTCTACCTCTTTCCACACCTCGTTCTTACAAAATAATAAGTTCAGGTCACAAAGAGCATATGCGCCAAACACATAGACACAATCATTCATACATTCTGGGATTGCAGCCAGGTGAACCTCATTTTGGAAATTACCTGAAAATTGCCTTCAGCATAAACTATAACTAAAACTTGATATTACTAGCAGACTAATAGTACTACATTATCCAAGAAGATACAATGATCCGATAACCATTACTATCATACTTTGTTAAAATGGATTTAAAACAACAAGTTTCATGAAACCATGCTACCTTATATGTTTTTTTAGTAAAACAATAGTGCACGATCACTATTTGCCTACACTTGACGCATTCAAATATACTTAGCAATATGACACTGTCGTTTATGCCATGCTAAAGCTACAAGGAGTGAGGAAAGCTTATTTAAAATATATTTTATTTTCAGCACTGTCTTGTATATTAAATATTGAATAAAACCTTACGAGACGTGCCCTAAAATGACACAAAAGAAAGCAAAATGGACCTAACCCTAGATAACGCCCTACACCCCTAGGGTTAGCCCTAACCATACCCGTTATCTCGATTTTCGACGACAATGGGGAACTGCAGACATCAAAAACACCACCAACACTTCGCAACGTCCCGACCCTGCCGCGGGACCTCCAAAAATCCACCGAAACATCGAAAAAAAGCAAAATCGACTTAACCCTAGCTAACCCCCTAACCCCCTAGGGTTAGCCCTAACCATACCCGTTAGCTCCATTTTCGACTCTAACCCTAGCTAAGACCAGTTTAGGTTAAAAGGACCCCAAACGATCAGAACTAGGGTGAAAAAACGTCTTTTTTCAACCTCCAACCTCCAAACGCACACTCTTGGGGGCACCCAAGGCCATTTCTACTTCTTTCCACACCTCGTTCTTACAAAATAATAAGTTCAGGTCACAAAGAGCATATGCGCCAAACACATAGACACAATCATTCATACATTCTGGGATTGCAGCCAGGTAAACCTCATTTTGGAAATTACCTGAAAATTGCCTTCAGCATAAACTATAACTAAAACTTGATATTACGAGCAGACTAATAGTACTACATTATCCAAGAAGATACAATGATCCGATAACCATTACTATCATACTTTGTTAAAATGGATTTAAAAAAACAAGTTTCACGAAACCATGCTACCTTATATGTTTTTTGTATAAAACAATAGTGCACGATCACTATTTGCCTACACTTGCCGCATTCAAATATACTTAGCAATATGACACTGTCGTTTATGCCATGCTAAAGCTACAAGGAGTGAGGAAAGCTTATTTAAAATATATTTTATTTTCAGCACTGTCTTGTATATTAAATATTGAATAAAACCTTACGAGACGTGCCCTAAAATGACACAAAAGAAAGCAAAATGGACCTAACCCTAGATAACGCCCTACACCCCTAGGGTTAGCCCTAACCATACCCGTTAGCTCGATTTTCGACGACAACGGGGAACTGCAGACATCAAAAACACCACCAACGCTCCGCAACGTCCCGACCCTGCCGCGGGACCTCCAAAAATCCACCGAAACATCGAAAAAAAGCAAAATCGACTTAACCCTAGCTAACCCCCTAACCCCGTAGGGTTAGCCCTAACCATACCCGTTAGCTCCATTTTCGACTCTAACCCTAGCTAAGACCAGTTTAGGTTAAAAGGACCCCAAACGATCAGAACTAGGGTGAAAAAACGTCTTTTTTCAACCTCCAACCTCCAAACTCACACTCCTGGGGGCACCAAAGGCCATTTCTACCTCTTTCCACACCTCGTTCTTACAAAATAATAAGTTCAGGTCACAAAGAGCATATGCGCCAAACACATAGACACAATCATTCATACATTCTGGGATTGCAGCCAGGTGAACCTCATTTTGGAAATTACCTGAAAATTGCCTTCAGCATAAACTATAACTAAAACTTGATATTACTAGCAGACTAATAGTACTACATTATCCAAGAAGATACAATGATCCGATAACCATTACTATCATACTTTGTTAAAATGGATTTAAAACAACAAGTTTCATGAAACCATGCTACCTTATATGTTTTTTTAGTAAAACAATAGTGCACGATCACTATTTGCCTACACTTGACGCATTCAAATATACTTAGCAATATGACACTGTCGTTTATGCCATGCTAAAGCTACAAGGAGTGAGGAAAGCTTATTTAAAATATATTTTATTTTCAGCACTGTCTTGTATATTAAATATTGAATAAAACCTTACGAGACGTGCCCTAAAATGACACAAAAGAAAGCAAAATGGACCTAACCCTAGATAACGCCCTACACCCCTAGGGTTAGCCCTAACCATACCCGTTATCTCGATTTTCGACGACAATGGGGAACTGCAGACATCAAAAACACCACCAACACTTCGCAACGTCCCGACCCTGCCGCGGGACCTCCAAAAATCCACCGAAACATCGAAAAAAAGCAAAATCGACTTAACCCTAGCTAACCCCCTAACCCCCTAGGGTTAGCCCTAACCATACCCGTTAGCTCCATTTTCGACTCTAACCCTAGCTAAGACCAGTTTAGGTTAAAAGGACCCCAAACGATCAGAACTAGGGTGAAAAAACGTCTTTTTTCAACCTCCAACCTCCAAACGCACACTCTTGGGGGCACCCAAGGCCATTTCTACTTCTTTCCACACCTCGTTCTTACAAAATAATAAGTTCAGGTCACAAAGAGCATATGCGCCAAACACATAGACACAATCATTCATACATTCTGGGATTGCAGCCAGGTAAACCTCATTTTGGAAATTACCTGAAAATTGCCTTCAGCATAAACTATAACTAAAACTTGATATTACGAGCAGACTAATAGTACTACATTATCCAAGAAGATACAATGATCCGATAACCATTACTATCATACTTTGTTAAAATGGATTTAAAAAAACAAGTTTCACGAAACCATGCTACCTTATATGTTTTTTGTATAAAACAATAGTGCACGATCACTATTTGCCTACACTTGCCGCATTCAAATATACTTAGCAATATGACACTGTCGTTTATGCCATGCTAAAGCTACAAGGAGTGAGGAAAGCTTATTTAAAATATATTTTATTTTCAGCACTGTCTTGTATATTAAATATTGAATAAAACCTTACGAGACGTGCCCTAAAATGACACAAAAGAAAGCAAAATGGACCTAACCCTAGATAACGCCCTACACCCCTAGGGTTAGCCCTAACCATACCCGTTAGCTCGATTTTCGACGACAACGGGGAACTGCAGACATCAAAAACACCACCAACGCTCCGCAACGTCCCGACCCTGCCGCGGGACCTCCAAAAATCCACCGAAACATCGAAAAAAAGCAAAATCGACTTAACCCTAGCTAACCCCCTAACCCCCTAGGGTTAGCCCTAACCATACCCGTTAGCTCCATTTTCGACTCTAACCCTAGCTAAGACCAGTTTAGGTTAAAATGACCCCAAACGATCAGAACTAGGGTGAAAAAACGTCTTTTTTCAACCTCCAACCTCCAAACTCACACTCCTGGGGGCACCAAAGGCCATTTCTACCTCTTTCCACACCTCGTTCTTACAAAATAATAAGTTCAGGTCACAAAGAGCATATGCGCCAAACACATAGACACAATCATTCATACATTCTGGGATTGCAGCCAGGTGAACCTCATTTTGGAAATTACCTGAAAATTGCCTTCAGCATAAACTATAACTAAAACTTGATATTACTAGCAGACTAATAGTACTACATTATCCAAGAAGATACAATGATCCGATAACCATTACTATCATACTTTGTTAAAATGGATTTAAAACAACAAGTTTCATGAAACCATGCTACCTTATATGTTTTTTTAGTAAAACAATAGTGCACGATCACTATTTGCCTACACTTGACGCATTCAAATATACTTAGCAATATGACACTGTCGTTTATGCCATGCTAAAGCTACAAGGAGTGAGGAAAGCTTATTTAAAATATATTTTATTTTCAGCACTGTCTTGTATATTAAATATTGAATAAAACCTTACGAGACGTGCCCTAAAATGACACAAAAGAAAGCAAAATGGACCTAACCCTAGATAACGCCCTACACCCCTAGGGTTAGCCCTAACCATACCCGTTATCTCGATTTTCGACGACAATGGGGAACTGCAGACATCAAAAACACCACCAACACTTCGCAACGTCCCGACCCTGCCGCGGGACCTCCAAAAATCCACCGAAACATCGAAAAAAAGCAAAATCGACTTAACCCTAGCTAACCCCCTAACCCCCTAGGGTTAGCCCTAACCATACCCGTTAGCTCCATTTTCGACTCTAACCCTAGCTAAGACCAGTTTAGGTTAAAAGGACCCCAAACGATCAGAACTAGGGTGAAAAAACGTCTTTTTTCAACCTCCAACCTCCAAACGCACACTCTTGGGGGCACCCAAGGCCATTTCTACTTCTTTCCACACCTCGTTCTTACAAAATAATAAGTTCAGGTCACAAAGAGCATATGCGCCAAACACATAGACACAATCATTCATACATTCTGGGATTGCAGCCAGGTAAACCTCATTTTGGAAATTACCTGAAAATTGCCTTCAGCATAAACTATAACTAAAACTTGATATTACGAGCAGACTAATAGTACTACATTATCCAAGAAGATACAATGATCCGATAACCATTACTATCATACTTTGTTAAAATGGATTTAAAAAAACAAGTTTCACGAAACCATGCTACCTTATATGTTTTTTGTATAAAACAATAGTGCACGATCACTATTTGCCTACACTTGCCGCATTCAAATATACTTAGCAATATGACATTGTCGTTTATGCCATGCTAAAGCTACAAGGAGTGAGGAAAGCTGATTTAAAATATATTTTATTTTCAGCACTGTCTTGTATATTAAATATTGAATAAAACCTTACGAGACGTGCCCTAAAATGACACAAAAGAAAGCAAAATGGACCTAACCCTAGATAACGCCCTACACCCCTAGGGTTAGCCCTAACCATACCCGTTAGCTCGATTTTCGACGACAACGGGGAACTGCAGACATCAAAAACACCACCAACACTCCGCAACGTCCCGACCCTGCCGCGGGACCTCCAAAAATCCACCGAAACATCGAAAAAAAGCAAAATCGACTTAACCCTAGCTAACCCCCTAACCCCCTAGGGTTAGCCCTAACCATACCCGTTAGCTCCATTTTCGACTCTAACCCTAGCTAAGACCAGTTTAGGTTAAAAGGACCCCAAACGATCAGAACTAGGGTGAAAAAACGTCCTTTTTCAACCTCCAACCTCCAAACTCACACTCCTGGGGGCACCAAAGGCCATTTCTACCTCTTTCCACACCTCGTTCTTACAAAATAATAAGTTCAGGTCACAAAGAGCATATGCGCCAAACACATAGACACAATCATTCATACATTCTGGGATTGCAGCCAGGTAAACCTCATTTTGGAAATTACCTGAAAATTGCCTTCAGCATAAACTATAACTAAAACTTGATATTACGAGCAGACTAATAGTACTACATTATCCAAGAAGATACAATGATCCGATAACCATTACTATCATACTTTGTTAAAATGGATTAAAAAAAACAAGTTTCACGAAACCATGCTACCTTATATGTTTTTTGTATAAAACAATAGTGCACGATCACTATTTGCCTACACTTGCCGCATTCAAATATACTTAGCAATATGACACTGTCGTTTATGCCATGCTAAAGCTACAAGGAGTGAGAAAAGCTTATTTAAAATATATTTTATTTTCAGCACTGTCTTGTATATTAAATATTGAATAAAACCTTACGAGACGTGCCCTAAAATGACACAAAAGGAAGCAAAATGGACCTAACCCTAGCTAACCTCCTACGCTCCTAGGGTTAGCCCTAACCATACCCGTTAGCTCGATTTTCGACGACAACGGGGAACTGCAGACATCAAAAACACCACCAACACTCCGCAACGTCCCGACCCTGCCGCGGGACCTTCAAAAATCCACCGAAACATCGAAAAAAAGCAAAATCGACTTAACCCTAGCTAACCCCCTAACCCCCTTGGGTTAACCCTATTCATACCCGTTAGCTCCATTTTCGACTCTAACCCTAGCTAAGACCAGTTTAGGTTAAAAGGACCCCAAACGATCAGAACTAGGGTGAAAAAACGTCTTTTTTCAACCTCCAACCTCAAAACGCACACTCTTGGGGGCACCCAAGGCCATTTCTACTTCTTTCCACACCTCGTTCTTACAAAATAATAAGTTCAGGTCACAAAGAGCATATGCGCCAAACACATAGACACAATCATTCATACATTCTGGGATTGCAGCCAGGTAAACCTCATTTTGGAAATTACCTGAAAATTGCCTTCAGCATAAACTATAACTAAAACTTGATATTGCGAGCAGACTAATAGTACTACATTATCCAAGAAGATATAATGATCCGATAACCATTACTATCATACTTTGTTAAAATGGATTTAAAAAAACAAGTTTCACGAAACCATGCTACCTTATATGTTTTTTGTATAAAACAATAGTGCACGATCACTATTTGCCTACACTTGCCGCATTCAAATATACTTAGCAATATGACACTGTCGTTTATGCCATGCTAAAGCTACAAGGAGTGAGGAAAGCTTATTTAAAATATATTTTATTTTCAGCACTGTCTTGTATATTAAGAATTGAATAAAACCTTACGAGACGTGCCCTAAAATGACACAAAAGAAAGCAAAATGGACCTAACCCTAGATAACGCCCTACACCCCAAGGGTTAGCCCTAACCATACCCGTTAGCTCGATTTTCGACGACAAAGGGGAACTGCAGACATCAAAAACACCACCAACGCTTCGCAACGTCCCGACCCTGCCGCGGGACCTCCAAAAATCCACCGAAACATCGAAAAAAAGCAACAAAATTGACTTAACCCTAGCTAACGCCCATACCCGTTAGCTCCATTTTCGACTCTAACCCTAGCTAAGACCAGTTTAGGTTAAAAGGACCCCAAACGATCAGAACTAGGGTGAAAAAACGTCTTTTTTCAACCTCCAACCTCCAAACGCACACTCTTGGGGGCACCCAAGGCCATTTCTACCTCTTTCCACACCTCGTTCTTACAAAATAATAAGTTCAGGTCACAAAGAGCATATGCGCCAAACACATAGACACAATCATTCATACATTCTGGGATTGCAGCCAGGTGAACCTCATTTTGGAAATTACCTGAAAATTGCCTTCAGCATAAACTATAACTAAAACTTGATATTACTAGCAGACTAATAGTACTACATTATCCAAGAAGATACAATGATCCGATAACCATTACTATCATACTTTGTTAAAATGGATTTAAAACAACAAGTTTCATGAAACCATGCTACCTTATATGTTTTTTTAGTAAAACAATAGTGCACGATCACTATTTGCCTACACTTGACGCATTCAAATATACTTAGCAATATGACACTGTCGTTTATGCCATGCTAAAGCTACAAGGAGTGAGGAAAGCTGATTTAAAATATATTTTATTTTCAGCACTGTCTTGTATATTAAATATTGAATAAAACCTTACGAGACGTGCCCTAAAATGACACAAAAGAAAGCAAAATGGACCTAACCCTAGATAACGCCCTACACCCCTAGGGTTAGCCCTAACCATACCCGTTAGCTCGATTTTCGACGACAACGGGGAACTGCAGACATCAAAAACACCACCAACACTCCGCAACGTCCCGACCCTGCCGCGGGACCTCCAAAAATCCACCGAAACATCGAAAAAAAGCAAAATCGACTTAACCCTAGCTAACCCCCTAACCCCCTAGGGTTAGCCCTAACCATACCCGTTAGCTCCATTTTCGACTCTAACCCTAGCTAAGACCAGTTTAGGTTAAAAGGACCCCAAACGATCAGAACTAGGGTGAAAAAACGTCCTTTTTCAACCTCCAACCTCCAAACTCACACTCCTGGGGGCACCAAAGGCCATTTCTACCTCTTTCCACACCTCGTTCTTACAAAATAATAAGTTCAGGTCACAAAGAGCATATGCGCCAAACACATAGACACAATCATTCATACATTCTGGGATTGCAGCCAGGTAAACCTCATTTTGGAAATTACCTGAAAATTGCCTTCAGCATAAACTATAACTAAAACTTGATATTGCGAGCAGACTAATAGTACTACATTATCCAAGAAGATATAATGATCCGATAACCATTACTATCATACTTTGTTAAAATGGATTTAAAAAAACAAGTTTCACGAAACCATGCTACCTTATATGTTTTTTGTATAAAACAATAGTGCACGATCACTATTTGCCTACACTTGCCGCATTCAAATATACTTAGCAATATGACACTGTCGTTTATGCCATGCTAAAGCTACAAGGAGTGAGGAAAGCTTATTTAAAATATATTTTATTTTCAGCACTGTCTTGTATATTAAGAATTGAATAAAACCTTACGAGACGTGCCCTAAAATGACACAAAAGAAAGCAAAATGGACCTAACCCTAGATAACGCCCTACACCCCAAGGGTTAGCCCTAACCATACCCGTTAGCTCGATTTTCGACGACAAAGGGGAACTGCAGACATCAAAAACACCACCAACGCTTCGCAACGTCCCGACCCTGCCGCGGGACCTCCAAAAATCCACCGAAACATCGAAAAAAAGCAACAAAATTGACTTAACCCTAGCTAACGCCCATACCCGTTAGCTCCATTTTCGACTCTAACCCTAGCTAAGACCAGTTTAGGTTAAAAGGACCCCAAACGATCAGAACTAGGGTGAAAAAACGTCTTTTTTCAACCTCCAACCTCCAAACGCACACTCTTGGGGGCACCCAAGGCCATTTCTACCTCTTTCCACACCTCGTTCTTACAAAATAATAAGTTCAGGTCACAAAGAGCATATGCGCCAAACACATAGACACAATCATTCATACATTCTGGGATTGCAGCCAGGTGAACCTCATTTTGGAAATTACCTGAAAATTGCCTTCAGCATAAACTATAACTAAAACTTGATATTACTAGCAGACTAATAGTACTACATTATCCAAGAAGATACAATGATCCGATAACCATTACTATCATACTTTGTTAAAATGGATTTAAAACAACAAGTTTCATGAAACCATGCTACCTTATATGTTTTTTTAGTAAAACAATAGTGCACGATCACTATTTGCCTACACTTGACGCATTCAAATATACTTAGCAATATGACACTGTCGTTTATGCCATGCTAAAGCTACAAGGAGTGAGGAAAGCTTATTTAAAATATATTTTATTTTCAGCACTGTCTTGTATATTAAATATTGAATAAAACCTTACGAGACGTGCCCTAAAATGACACAAAAGAAAGCAAAATGGACCTAACCCTAGATAACGCCCTACACCCCTAGGGTTAGCCCTAACCATACCCGTTATCTCGATTTTCGACGACAATGGGGAACTGCAGACATCAAAAACACCACCAACACTTCGCAACGTCCCGACCCTGCCGCGGGACCTCCAAAAATCCACCGAAACATCGAAAAAAAGCAAAATCGACTTAACCCTAGCTAACCCCCTAACCCCCTAGGGTTAGCCCTAACCATACCCGTTAGCTCCATTTTCGACTCTAACCCTAGCTAAGACCAGTTTAGGTTAAAAGGACCCCAAACGATCAGAACTAGGGTGAAAAAACGTCTTTTTTCAACCTCCAACCTCCAAACGCACACTCTTGGGGGCACCCAAGGCCATTTCTACTTCTTTCCACTTCTCGTTCTTACAAAATAATAAGTTCAGGTCACAAAGAGCATATGCGCCAAACACATAGACACAATCATTCATACATTCTGGGATTGCAGCCAGGTGAACCTCATTTTGGAAATTACCTGAAAATTGCCTTCAGCATAAACTATAACTAAAACTTGATATTACTAGCAGACTAATAGTACTACATTATCCAAGAAGATACAATGATCCGATAACCATTACTATCATACTTTGTTAAAATGGATTTAAAACAACAAGTTTCATGAAACCATGCTACCTTATATGTTTTTTTAGTAAAACAATAGTGCACGATCACTATTTGCCTACACTTGACGCATTCAAATATACTTAGCAATATGACACTGTCGTTTATGCCATGCTAAAGCTACAAGGAGTGAGGAAAGCTTATTTAAAATATATTTTATTTTCAGCACTGTCTTGTATATTAAATATTGAATAAAACCTTACGAGACGTGCCCTAAAATGACACAAAAGAAAGCAAAATGGACCTAACCCTAGATAACGCCCTACACCCCTAGGGTTAGCCCTAACCATACCCGTTATCTCGATTTTCGACGACAATGGGGAACTGCAGACATCAAAAACACCACCAACACTTCGCAACGTCCCGACCCTGCCGCGGGACCTCCAAAAATCCACCGAAACATCGAAAAAAAGCAAAATCGACTTAACCCTAGCTAACCCCCTAACCCCCTAGGGTTAGCCCTAACCATACCCGTTAGCTCCATTTTCGACTCTAACCCTAGCTAAGACCAGTTTAGGTTAAAAGGACCCCAAACGATCAGAACTAGGGTGAAAAAACGTCTTTTTTCAACCTCCAACCTCCAAACGCACACTCTTGGGGGCACCCAAGGCCATTTCTACTTCTTTCCACACCTCGTTCTTACAAAATAATAAGTTCAGGTCACAAAGAGCATATGCGCCAAACACATAGACACAATCATTCATACATTCTGGGATTGCAGCCAGGTAAACCTCATTTTGGAAATTACCTGAAAATTGCCTTCAGCATAAACAATAACTAAAACTTGATATTACGAGCAGACTAATAGTACTACATTATCCAAGAAGATACAATGATCCGATAACCATTACTATCATACTTTGTTAAAATGGATTTAAAAAAACAAGTTTCACGAAACCATGCTACCTTATATGTTTTTTGTATAAAACAATAGTGCACGATCACTATTTACCTACACTTGCCGCATTCAAATATACTTAGCAATATGACACTGTCGTTTATGCCATGCTAAAGCTACAAGGAGTGAGGAAAGCTTATTTAAAATATATTTTATTTTCAGCACTGTCTTGTATATTAAATATTGAATAAAACCTTACGAGACGTGCCCTAAAATGACACAAAAGAAAGCAAAATGGACCTAACCCTAGATAACGCCCTACACCCCTAGGGTTAGCCCTAACCATACCCGTTAGCTCGATTTTCGACGACAACGGGGAACTGCAGACATCAAAAACACCACCAACGCTCCGCAACGTCCCGACCCTGCCGCGGGACCTCCAAAAATCCACCGAAACATCGAAAAAAAGCAAAATCGACTTAACCCTAGCTAACCCCCTAACCCCCTAGGGTTAGCCCTAACCATACCCGTTAGCTCCATTTTCGACTCTAACCCTAGCTAAGACCAGTTTAGGTTAAAAGGACCCCAAACGATCAGAACTAGGGTGAAAAAACGTCTTTTTTCAACCTCCAACCTCCAAACTCACACTCCTGGGGGCACCAAAGGCCATTTCTACTTCTTTCCACACCTCGTTCTTACAAAATAATAAGTTCAGGTCACAAAGAGCATATGCGCCAAACACATAGACACAATCATTCATACATTCTGGGATTGCAGCCAGGTAAACCTCATTTTGGAAATTACCTGAAAATTGCCTTCAGCATAAACTATAACTAAAACTTGATATTGCGAGCAGACTAATAGTACTACATTATCCAAGAAGATATAATGATCCGATAACCATTACTATCATACTTTGTTAAAATGGATTTAAAAAAACAAGTTTCACGAAACCATGCTACCTTATATGTTTTTTGTATAAAACAATAGTGCACGATCACTATTTGCCTACACTTGCCGCATTCAAATATACTTAGCAATATGACACTGTCGTTTATGCCATGCTAAAGCTACAAGGAGTGAGGAAAGCTTATTTAAAATATATTTTATTTTCAGCACTGTCTTGTATATTAAGAATTGAATAAAACCTTACGAGACGTGCCCTAAAATGACACAAAAGAAAGCAAAATGGACCTAACCCTAGATAACGACCTACACCCCAAGGGTTAGCCCTAACCATACCCGTTAGCTCGATTTTCGACGACAAAGGGGAACTGCAGACATCAAAAACACCACCAACGCTTCGCAACGTCCCGACCCTGCCGCGGGACCTCCAAAAATCCACCGAAACATCGAAAAAAAGCAAAATCGACTTAACCCTAGCTAACCCCCTAACCCCCTAGGGTTAGCCCTAACCATACCCGTTAGCTCCATTTTCGACTCTAACCCTAGCTAAGACCAGTTTAGGTTAAAAGGACCCCAAACGATCAGAACTAGGGTGAAAAAACATCTTTTTTCAACCTCCAACCTCAAAACGCACACTCCTGGGGGCACCCAAGGCCATTTCTACCTCTTTCCACACCTCGTTCTTACAAAATAATAAGTTCAGGTCACAAAGAGCATATGCGCCAAACACATAGACACAATCATTCATACATTCTGGGATTGCAGCCAGGTGAACCTCATTTTGGAAATTACCTGAAAATTGCCTTCAGCATAAACTATAACTAAAACTTGATATTACTAGCAGACTAATAGTACTACATTATCCAAGAAGATACAATGATCCGATAACCATTACTATCATACTTTGTTAAAATGGATTTAAAACAACAAGTTTCATGAAACCATGCTACCTTATATGTTTTTTTAGTAAAACAATAGTGCACGATCACTATTTGCCTACACTTGACGCATTCAAATATACTTAGCAATATGACACTGTCGTTTATGCCATGCTAAAGCTACAAGGAGTGAGGAAAGCTTATTTAAAATATATTTTATTTTCAGCACTGTCTTGTATATTAAATATTGAATAAAACCTTACGAGACGTGCCCTAAAATGACACAAAAGAAAGCAAAATGGACCTAACCCTAGATAACGCCCTACACCCCTAGGGTTAGCCCTAACCATACCCGTTATCTCGATTTTCGACGACAATGGGGAACTGCAGACATCAAAAATACCACCAACACTTCGCAACGTCCCGACCCTGCCGCGGGACCTCCAAAAATCCACCGAAACATCGAAAAAAAGCAAAATCGACTTAACCCTAGCTAACCCCCTAACCCCCTAGGGTTAGCCCTAACCATACCCGTTAGCTCCATTTTCGACTCTAACCCTAGCTAAGACCAGTTTAGGTTAAAAGGACCCCAAACGATCAGAACTAGGGTGAAAAAACGTCTTTTTTCAACCTCCAACCTCCAAACGCACACTCTTGGGGGCACCCAAGGCCATTTCTACTTCTTTCCACACCTCGTTCTTACAAAATAATAAGTTCAGGTCACAAAGAGCATATGCGCCAAACACATAGACACAATCATTCATACATTCTGGGATTGCAGCCAGGTAAACCTCATTTTGGAAATTACCTGAAAATTGCCTTCAGCATAAACTATAACTAAAACTTGATATTGCGAGCAGACTAATAGTACTACATTATCCAAGAAGATATAATGATCCGATAACCATTACTATCATACTTTGTTAAAATGGATTTAAAACAACAAGTTTCATGAAACCATGCTACCTTATATGTTTTTTTAGTAAAACAATAGTGCACGATCACTATTTGCCTACACTTGCCGCATTCAAATATACTTAGCAATATGACACTGTCGTTTATGCCATGCTAAAGCTACAAGGAGTGAGGAAAGCTTATTTAAAATATATTTTATTTTCAGCACTGTCTTGTATATTAAGAATTGAATAAAACCTTACGAGACGTGCCCTAAAATGACACAAAAGAAAGCAAAATGGACCTAACCCTAGATAACGCCCTACACCCCAAGGGTTAGCCCTAACCATACCCGTTAGCTCGATTTTCGACGACAAAGGGGAACTGCAGACATCAAAAACACCACCAACGCTTCGCAACGTCCCGACCCTGCCGCGGGACCTCCAAAAATCCACCGAAACATCGAAAAAAAGCAACAAAATTGACTTAACCCTAGCTAACGCCCTAACCCCCTAGGGTTAGCCCTAACCATACCCGTTAGCTCCATTTTCGACTCTAACCCTAGCTAAGACCAGTTTAGGTTAAAAAGACCTCAAACGATCAGAACTAGGGTGAAAAAACGTCTTTTTTCAACCTCCAACCTCCAAACGCACACTCCTGGGGACACCCAAGGCCATTTCTACCTCTTTCCACACCTCGTTCTTACAAAATAATAAGTTCAGGTCACAAAGAGCATATGTGCCAAACACATAGACACAATCATTCATACATTCTGGGATTGCAGCCAGGTAATCTTCATTTTGGAAATTACCTGAAAATTGCCTTCAGCATAAACTATAACTAAAACTTGATATTACGAGCAGACTAATAGTACTACATTATCCAAGAAGATACAATGATCCGATAACCATTACTATCATACTTTGTTAAAATGGATTTAAAAAAACAAGTTTCACGAAACCATGCTACCTTATATGTTTTTTTAGTAAAACAATAGTGCACGATCACTATTTGCCTACACTTGCCGCATTCAAATATACTTAGCAATATGACACTGTCGTTTATGCAAAGCTAAAGCTACAAGGAGTGAGAAAAGCTGATTTAAAATATATTTTATTTTCAGCACTGTCTTGTATATTAAATATTGAATAAAACCTTACGAGACGTGCCCTAAAATGACACAAAAGGAAGCAAAATGGACCTAACCCTAGCTAACCTCCTACGCTCCTAGGGTTAGCCCTAACCATACCCGTTAGCTCGATTTTCGACGACAACGGGGAACTGCAGACATCAAAAACACCACCAACACTCCCCAACGTCCCGAACCCGCCGCGGGACCTCCAAAAATCCACCGAAACATCGTAAAAAAGCAAAATCGACTAAACCCTAGCTAACCCTCTAACCCCCTAGGGTTAGCCCTAACCATACCCGTTAGCTCCATTTTCGACTCTAACCCTAGCTAAGACCAGTTTAGGTTAAAAGGACCCCAAACGATCAGAACTAGGGTGAAAAAACGTCTTTTTTCAACCTCCAACCTCCAAACGCACACTCTTGGGGGCACCCAAGGCCATTTCTACCTCTTTCCACACCTCGTTCTTACAAAATAATAAGTTCAGGTCACAAAGAGCATATGCGCCAAACACATAGACACAATCATTCATACATTCTGGGATTGCAGCCAGGTAAACCTCATTTTGGAAATTACCTGAACATTGCCTTCAGCATAAACTATAACTAAAACTTGATATTACGAGCAGACTAATAGTACTACATTATCCAAGAAGATACAATGATCCGATAACCATTACTATCATACTTTGTTAAAATGGATTTAAAAAAACAAGTTTCACGAAACCATGCTACCTTATATGTTTTTTTAGTAAAACAATAGTGCACGATCACTATTTGCCTACACTTGCCGCATTCAAATATACTTAGCAATATGACACTGTCGTTTATGCCATGCTAAAGCTACAAGGAGTGAGAAAAGCTGATTTAAAATATATTTTATTTTCAGCACTGTCTTGTATATTAAATATTGAATAAAACCTTACGAGACGTGCCCTAAAATGACACAAAAGGAAGCAAAATGGACCTAACCCTAGCTAACCTCCTACGCTCCTAGGGTTAGCCCTAACCATACCCGTTAGCTCGATTTTCGACGACAACGGGGAACTGCAGACATCAAAAACACCACCAACACTCTGCAACGTCCCGACCCTGCCGCGGGACCTCCAAAAATCCACCGAAACATCGAAAAAAAGCAAAATCGACTTAACCCTAGCTAACCCCCTAACCCCCTAGGGTTAGCCCTAACCATACCCGTTAGCTCCATTTTCGACTCTAACCCTAGCTAAGACCAGTTTAGGTTAAAAGGACCCCAAACGATCAGAACTAGGGTGAAAAAACGTCTTTTTTCAACCTCCAACCTCAAAACGCACACTCCTGGGGGCACCCAAGGACATTTCTACCTCTTTCCACACCTCGTTCTTACAAAATAATAAGTTCAGGTCACAAAGAGCATATGCGGCAAACACATAGACACAATCATTCATACATTCTGGGATTTCAGCCAGGTAAACCTCATTTTGGAAATTACCTGAAAATTGCCTTCAGCATAAACTATAACTAAAAGTTGATATTACGAGCAGACTAATAGTACAACACTATCCAAGAAGATACAATGATCCGATAACCATTACTATCATACTTTGTTAAAATGGATTTAAAAAAACAAGTTTCATGAAACCCTGCTACCTTATATGTTTTTTTAGTAAAACAATAGTGCACAATCACTTTTTGCCTACACTTGCCGCATTCAAATATACTTAGCAATATGACACTGTCGTTTATGCCATGCTAAAGCTACAAGGAGTGAGGAAAGCTTATTTAAAATATATTTTATTTTCAGCACTGTCTTGTATATTAAATATTGAATAAAACCTTACGAGACGTGCCCTAAAATGACACAAAAGAAAGCAAAATGGACCTAACCCTAGATAACGCCCTACATCCCTAGGGTTAGCCCTAACCATACCCGTTATCTCGATTTTCGACGACAAAGGGGAACTGCAGACATCAAAAACACCACCAACACTTCGCAACGTCCCGACCCTGCCGCGGGACCTCCAAAAATCCACCGAAACATCGAAAAAAAGCAAAATCGACTTAACCCTAGCTAACCCCCTAACCCCCTAGGGTTAGCCCTAACCATACCCGTTAGCTCCATTTTCGACTCTAACCCTAGCTAAGACCAGTTTAGGTTAAAATGACCCCAAACGATCAGAACTAGGGTGAAAAAACGTCTTTTTTCAACCTCCAACCTCCAAACGCACACTCCTGGGGGCATCCAAGGCCATTGATACCTCTTTCAAAACCTCGTTCTTACAAAATAATAAGTTCAGGTCACAAAGAGCATATGCGGCAAACACATAGACACAATCATTCATACATTCTGGGATTTCAGCCAGGTAAACCTCATTTTGGAAATTACGGAAAATTGCCTTCAGCATAAACTATAACTAAAACTTGATATTACGAGCAGACTAATAGTACCACATTATCCAAGAAGATACAATGATCCGATAACCATTACTATCATACTTTGTTAAAATGGATTTAAAAAAACAAGTTTCATGAAACCATGCTACCTTATATGTTTTTTTAGTAAAACAATAGTGCACGATCACTATTTGCCTACACTTGCCGCATTCAAATATACTTAGCAATATGACACTGTCGTTTATGCCATGCTAAAGCTACAAGGAGTGAGGAAAGCTTATTTAAAATATTTTTTATTTTCAGCACTGTCTTGTATATTAAATATTGAATAAAACCTGACGAGACGTGCCCTAAAATGACACAAAAGAAAGCAAAATGGACCTAACCCTAGATAACGCCCTACATCCCTAGGGTTAGCCCTAACCATACCCGTTATCTCGATTTTCGACGACAAAGGGGAACTGCAGACATCAAAAACACCACCAACACTTCGCAACGTCCCGACCCTGCCGCGGGACCTCCAAAAATCCACCGAAACATCGAAAAAAAGCAAAATCGACTTAACCCTAGCTAACCCCCTAACCCCCTAGGGTTAGCCCTAACCATACCCGTTAGCTCCATTTTCGACTCTAACCCTAGCTAAGACCAGTTTAGGTTAAAATGACCCCAAACGATCAGAACTAGGGTGAAAAAACGTCTTTTTTCAACCTCCAACCTCCAAACGCACACTCCTGGGGGCACCAAAGGCCATTTCTACCTCTTTCAAAACCTCGTTCTTACAAAATGATAAGTTCAGGTCACAAAGAGCATATGCGGCAAACACATAGACACAATCATTCATACATTCTGGGATTGCAGCCAGGTAAACCTTATTTTGGAAATGACCTAAAATTGCCTTCAGCATAAACTATAACTAAAACTTGATATTACGAGCAGACTAATAGTACTACACTATCCAAGAAGATACAATGATCCGATAACCATTACTATCATACTTTGTTAAAATGGATTTAAAAAAACAAGTTTCATGAAACCATGCTACCTTATATGTTTTTTTAGTAAAACAATAGTGCACGATCACTATTTGCCTACACTTGCCGCATTCAAATATACTTAGCAATATGACACTGTCGTTTATGCCATGCTAAAGCTACAAGGAGTGAGGAAAGCTTATTTAAAATATTTTTTATTTTCAGCACTGTCTTGTATATTAAATATTGAATAAAACCTTACGAGACGTGCCCTAAAATGACACAAAAGAAAGCAAAATGGACCTAACCCTAGATAACGCCCTACATCCCTAGGGTTAGCCCTAACCATACCCGTTATCTCGATTTTCGACGACAAAGGGGAACTGCAGACATCAAAAACACCACCAACACTTCGCAACGTCCCGACCCTGCCGCGGGACCTCCAAAAATCCACCGAAACATCGAAAAAAAGCAAAATCGACTTAACCCTAGCTAACCCCCTAACCCCCTAGGGTTAGCCCTAACCATACCCGTTAGCTCCATTTTCGACTCTAACCCTAGCTAAGACCAGTTTAGGTTAAAATGACCCCAAACGATCAGAACTAGGGTGAAAAAACGTCTTTTTTCAACCTCCAACCTCCAAACGCACACTCCTGGGGGCATCCAAGGCCATTTATACCTCTTTCAAAACCTCGTTCTTACAAAATAATAAGTTCAGGTCACAAAGAGCATATGCGGCAAACACATAGACACAATCATTCATACATTCTGGGATTTCAGCCAGGTAAACCTCATTTTGGAAATTACCTGAAAATTGCCTTCAGCATAAACTATAACTAAAACTTGATATTACGAGCAGACTAATAGTACTACACTATCCAAGAAGATACAATGATCCGATAACCATTACTATCATACTTTGTTAAAATGGATTTAAAAAAACAAGTTTCATGAAACCATGCTACCTTATATGTTTTTTTAGTAAAACAATAGTGCACGATCACTATTTGCCTACACTTGCCGCATTCAAATATACTTAGCAATATGACACTGTCGTTTATGCCATGCTAAAGCTACAAGGAGTGAGGAAAGCTTATTTAAAATATTTTTTATTTTCAGCACTGTCTTGTATATTAAATATTGAATAAAACCTTACGAGACGTGCCCTAAAATGACACAAAAGAAAGCAAAATGGACCTAACCCTAGATAACGCCCTACATCCCTAGGGTTAGCCCTAACCATACCCGTTATCTCGATTTTCGACGACAAAGGGGAACTGCAGACATCAAAAACACCACCAACACTTCGCAACGTCCCGACCCTGCCGCGGGACCTCCAAAAATCCACCGAAACATCGAAAAAAAGCAAAATCGACTTAACCCTAGCTAACCCCCTAACCCCCTAGGGTTAGCCCTAACCATACCCGTTAGCTCCATTTTCGACTCTAACCCTAGCTAAGACCAGTTTAGGTTAAAAGGACCCCAAACGATCAGAACTAGGGTGAAAAAACGTCTTTTTTCAACCTCCAACCTCCAAACGCACACTCCTGGGGGCACCAAAGGCCATTTCTACCTCTTTCAAAACCTCGTTCTTACAAAATAATAAGTTCAGGTCACAAAGAGCATATGCGCCAAACACATAGACACAATCATTCATACATTCTGGGATTGCAGCCAGGTAAACCTTATTTTGGAAATTACCTAAAATTGCCTTCAGCATAAACTATAACTAAAACTTGATATTACGAGCAGACTAATAGTACTACACTATCCAAGAAGATACAATGATCCGATAACCATTACTATCATACTTTGTTAAAATGGATTTAAAAAAACAAGTTTCATGAAACCATGCTACCTTATATGTTTTTTTAGTAAAACAATAGTGCACGATCACTATTTGCCTACACTTGCCGCATTCAAATATACTTAGCAATATGACACTGTCGTTTATGCCATGCTAAAGCTACAAGGAGTGAGGAAAGCTTATTTAAAATATTTTTTATTTTCAGCACTGTCTTGTATATTAAATATTGAATAAAACCTTACGAGACGTGCCCTAAAATGACACAAAAGAAAGCAAAATGGACCTAACCCTAGATAACGCCCTACATCCCTAGGGTTAGCCCTAACCATACCCGTTATCTCGATTTTCGACGACAATGGGGAACTGCAGACATCAAAAACACCACCAACACTTCGCAACGTCCCGACCCTGCCGCGGGACCTCCAAAAATCCACCGAAACATCGAAAAAAAGCAAAATCGACTTAACCCTAGCTAACCCCCTAACCCCCTAGGGTTAGCCCTAACCATACCCGTTAGCTCCATTTTCGACTCTAACCCTAGCTAAGACCAGTTTAGGTTAAAATGACCCCAAACGATCAGAACTAGGGTGAAAAAACGTCTTTTTTCAACCTCCAACCTCCAAACGCACACTCCTGGGGGCACCAAAGGCCATTTCTACCTCTTTCAAAACCTCGTTCTTACAAAATAATAAGTTCAGGTCACAAAGAGCATATGCGCCAAACACATAGACACAATCATTCATACATTCTGGGATTGCAGCCAGGTAAACCTCATTTTTGAAATTACCTAAAATTGCCTTCAGCATAAACTATAACTAAAACTTGATATTACGAGCAGACTAATAGTACTACACTATCCAAGAAGATACAATGATCCGATAACCATTACTATCATACTTTGTTAAAATGGATTTAAAAAAACAAGTTTCATGAAACCATGCTACCTTATATGTTTTTTTAGTAAAACAATAGTGCACGATCACTATTTGCCTACACTTGCCGCATTCAAATATACTTAGCAATATGACACTGTCGTTTATGCCATGCTAAAGCTACAAGGAGTGAGGAAAGCTTATTTAAAATATTTTTTATTTTCAGCACTGTCTTGTATATTAAATATTGAATAAAACCTTACGAGACGTGCCCTAAAATGACACAAAAGAAAGCAAAATGGACCTAACCCTAGATAACGCCCTACATCCCTAGGGTTAGCCCTAACCATACCCGTTATCTCGATTTTCGACGACAATGGGGAACTGCAGACATCAAAAACACCACCAACACTTCGCAACGTCCCGACCCTGCCGCGGGACCTCCAAAAATCCACCGAAACATCGAAAAAAAGCAAAATCGACTTAACCCTAGCTAACCCCCTAACCCCCTAGGGTTAGCCCTAACCATACCCGTTAGCTCCATTTTCGACTCTAACCCTAGCTAAGACCAGTTTAGGTTAAAATGACCCCAAACGATCAGAACTAGGGTGAAAAAACGTCTTTTTTCAACCTCCAACCTCCAAACGCACACTCCTGGGGGCACCAAAGGCCATTTCTACCTCTTTCAAAACCTCGTTCTTACAAAATAATAAGTTCAGGTCACAAAGAGCATATGCGCCAAACACATAGACACAATCATTCATACATTCTGGGATTGCAGCCAGGTAAACCTCATTTTTGAAATTACCTAAAATTGCCTTCAGCATAAACTATAACTAAAACTTGATATTACGAGCAGACTAATAGTACTACACTATCCAAGAAGATACAATGATCCGATAACCATTACTATCATACTTTGTTAAAATGGATTTAAAAAAACAAGTTTCATGAAACCATGCTACCTTATATGTTTTTTTAGTAAAACAATAGTGCACGATCACTATTTGCCTACACTTGCCGCATTCAAATATACTTAGCAATATGACACTGTCGTTTATGCCAAGCTAAAGCTACAAGGAGTGAGGAAAGCTGATTTAAAATATATTTTATTTTCAGCACTGTCTTGTATATTCAATATTGAATAAAACCATACGAGACGTGCCCTAAAATGACACCAAAAAAAGCAAAATGGACCTAACACTAGATAACGCCCTACACCCCTAGGATTTGCCATAACCATACCCGTTATCTCGATTTTCGACGACAACGGGGAACTGCAGACATCAAAAACACCACCAACACTCTGCAACGTCCCGACCCTGCCGCGGGACCTCCAAAAATCCACCGAAACATCGAAAAAAAAGCAAAATTGACCTAACCCTAGCTAACCCCTAGCCCCCTAGGGTTAGCCCTAACCATACCCGTTAGCTCGATTTTCGACGACAACGGGGAACTGCAGACATCAAAAACACCACCAACACTCTGCAACGTCCCGACCCTGACGCGGGACCTCCAAAAATCCACCGAAACATCGAAAAAAAGCAAAATTGACTTAACCCTAGCTAACCCCCTAACCCCCTAGGGTTAGCCCTAACCATACCCGTTAGCTCCATTTTCGACTCTAACCCTAGCTAAGACCAGTTTAGGTTAAAATGACCCCAAACGATCAGAACTAGGGTGAAAAAACGTCTTTTTTCAACCTCCAACCTCCAAACGCACACTCCTGGGGGCATCCAAGGCCATTTATATCTCTTTCCACACCTCGTTCTTACAAAATAATAAGTTCAGGTCACAAAGAGCATATGCGCCAAACACATAGACACAATCATTCATACATTCTGGGATTGCAGCCAGTGAAAACCTCATTTTGGAAATTACCTAAAATTGCCTTCAGCATAAACTATAACTAAAACTTGATATTACGAGCAGACTTATAGTACCACACTATCCAAGAAGATACAATGATCCGATAACCATTACTATCATACTTTGTTAAAATGGATTTAAAAAAACAAGTTTCATTAAACGATGCTACCTTATATGTTTTTTTAGTAAAACAATAGTGCACGATCACTATTTGCCTACACTTGCCGCATTCAAATATACTTAGCAATATGACACTGTCGTTTATGCCATGCTAAAGCTACAAGGAGTGAGGAAAGCTTATTTAAAATATATTTTATTTTCAGCACTGTCTTGTATATTCAATATTGAATAAAACCTTACGAGACGTGCCCTAAAATGACACAAAAAAAGCAAAATGGACCTAACCCTAGATAACGCCCTACACCCCTAGGGTTAGCCCTAACCATACCCGTTAGCTCTATTTTCGACGACAACGGGGAACTGCAGACATAAAAAACACCACCAACACTCTGCAACGTCCCGACCCTGCCGCGGGACCTCCAAAAATCCACCGAAACATCAAAAAAAAGCAAAATTGACTTAACCCTAGCTAACCCCTAACCCCCTAAGGTTAGCCCTAACCATACCCGTTAGCTCGATTTTTGACGACAACGGGGAACTGCAGACATCAAAAACACCACCAACACTCTGCAACGTCCCGACCCTGCCGCGGGACCTCCAAAAATCCACCGAAACATCGAAAAAAAGCAAAATCGACTTAACCCTAGCTAACCCCCTAACCCGCTAGGGTTAGCCCTTACCATACCCGTTAGCTCCATTTTCGACTCTAACCCTAGCTAAGACCAGTTTAGGTTAAAATGACCCCAAACGATCAGAACTAGGGTGAAAAAACGTCTTTTTTCAACCTCCAACCTCCAAACGCACACTCCTGGGGGCATCCAAGGCCATTTATATCTCTTTCAAAACCTCGTTCTTACAAAATAATAAGTTCAGGTCACAAGGAGCATATGCGCCAAACACATAGACACAATCATTCATACATTCTGGGATTTCAGCCAGGTAAACCTCATTTTGGAAATTACCTGAAAATTGCCTTCAGCATAAACTATAACTAAAACTTGATATTACGAGCAGACTAATAGTACCACACTATCCAAGAAGATACAATGATCCGATAACCATTACTATCATACTTTGTTAAAATGGATTTAAAAAAACAAGTTTCATTAAACCATGCTACCTTATATGTTTTTTTAGTAAAACAATAGTGCACGATCACTATTTGCCTACACTTGACGCATTCAAATATACTTAGCAATATGACACTGTCGTTTATGCCATGCTAAAGCTACAAGGAGTGAGGAAAGCTTATTTAAAATATAATTTATTTTCAGCACTGTCTTGTATATTAAATATTGAATAAAACCTTACGAGACGTGCCCTAAAATGACACAAAAAAAGCAAAATCGACCTAACCCTAGATAACGCCCTACACCCCTAGGGTTAGCCCTAACCATACCCGTTAGCTCGATTTTCGATGACAACAGGGAACTGCAGACATCAAAAACACAACCAACACTCTGCAACGTCCCGACCCTGCCGCGGGACCTCCAAAAATCCACCGAAACATCGAAAAAAAGCAAAATCGACTTAACCCTAGCTAACCCCCTAACCCCCTAGGGTTAGCCCTAACCATACCCGTTAGCTCCATTTTCGACTCTAACCCTAGCTAAGACCAGTTTAGGTTAAATTGACCCCAAACGATCAGAACTAGGGTGAAAAAACGTCTTTTTTCAACCTCCAACCTCCAAACGCACACTCCTGGGGGCACCCAAGGCCATTTCTACCTCTTTCCACACCTCGTTCTTACAAAATAATAAGTTCAGGTCACAAAGAGCATATGCGGCAAACACATAGACACAATCATTCATACATTCTGGGATTGCAGCCAGGTAAACCTCATTTTGGAAATTACCTGAAAATTGCCTTCAGCATAAACTATAACTAAAACTTGATATTACGAGCAGACTAATAGTACTAAATATTCCAAGAAGATACAATGATCCGATAACCATTACTATCATACTTTGTTAAAATGGATTTAAAACAACAAGTTTCATGAAACCATGCTACCTTATATGTTTTTTTAGTAAAACAATAGTGCACGATCACTATTTGCCTACACTTGCCGCATTCAAATATACTTAGCAATATGACACTGTCGTTTATGCCATGCTAAAGCTACAAGGAGTGAGGAAAGCTTATTTAAAATATTTTTATTTTCAGCACTGTCTTGTATATTAAATATTGAATAAAACCTTACGAGACGTGCCCTAAAATGACACAAAAGAAAGCAAAATGGACCTAACCCTAGCTAACCTCCTACGCTCCTAGGGTTAGCCCTAACCATACCCGTTAGCTCGATTTTCGACGACAACGGGGAACTGCAGACATCAAAAACACCACCAACGCT
This sequence comes from Haliotis rufescens, assembly GCF_023055435.1. Classification (NCBI taxonomy): domain Eukaryota; kingdom Metazoa; phylum Mollusca; class Gastropoda; order Lepetellida; family Haliotidae; genus Haliotis; species Haliotis rufescens. The sequence continues at coordinate 13,986,266 of NW_025963824.1, read as the reverse complement.
CCGCAACGTCCCGACCCTGCCGCGGGACCTCCAAAAATCCACCGAAACATCGAAAAAAAGCAAAATCGACCTAACCCTAACTAACCCCCTAACCCCCTAACCCCCTAGGGTTAGCCCTTTTCATAACCGTTGGCTCGATGTTCGACTCTAACCCTAGCTAAGACCAGTTCAGGTCAAAATGACCCTAAACGATAAGGACTAGAGTGAAAAAACGTCTTTTTTCAACCTCCAACCTCCAAACGCACACTCCTGGGGGCACCAAAGGCCATTTCTACCTCTTTCCACACCTCGTTCTTACAAAATAATAAGTTCAGGTCACAAAGAACATATGCGCCAAACACTTAGACACAATCATTCATACATTTTGGGATTGCAGCGAGGTAAACCTCATTTGGAAATTACCTGAGAATTGTCTTCAGCATAAACTATAACTAAAACTTGATATTACGAGCAGGCTAATAGTACTACATAATGCAAGAAGATACAATGTTCCGATAACCATTACTATCATACTTTGTTAAAATGGATTAAAAAAACAAGTTTCACGAAACCATGCTACCTTATATGTTTTTTTAGTAAAACAATAGTGCACGATCACTATTTACCTATATTTGACGCATTCAAATACACTTAGCTATATGACACTGTCGTTAATGCCATGCTAAAGCTACAAGGAGTGAGGAAAGCTTATTTAAAATATATTTTATTTTCAGCACTGTATTGTATATCAAATATTGAGTAAAATTCTTGGAGACGTGCCTTTAAATGGCATAAAAGAAAGCAAAATCGACCTAACCCTAGCTAACCCCATACCCCCCTAGGGTTAGCCCTAATCATACCCGTTAGCTCGTTTTCGACGACAACGGGGAACTGCAGATATCCAAAACACCACCAACGCTCCGCAACGTCCCGACCCTGCCGCGGGACCTCCAAAAATCCACCGAAACATCGAAAAAAGCAAAATCGACCTATCCCCAGCTAAGACCAGTTTAGGTTAAAATGACCCCAAACGATCAGAACTAGGGTGAAAAAACGTCTTTTTTCAACCTCCAACCTGCAAACGCACACACCTGGGGGCACCCAAGGCCATTTCTATCTCTTTCCACACCTCTTTCTTACAAAATAATAAGTTCAGGCCACAAAGAACATATGCGCCAAACACTTAGACACAATCATTCATACATTTTGGGATTGCAGCCAGGTAAACCTCATTTGGAAATTACCTGAAAATTGCCTTCAGCATAAACTATAACTAAAACTTGATATAACGAGCAGACTAATAGTACTTCATTATCCAAGAAGATACAATGATCCGATAACCATTACTATCATACTTTGTTAAAATGGATTTAAAAAAACAAGTTTCACAAAACCATGCTACCTTATATGTTTTTTGAGTAAACTAATGGTGCACGATCACTATTTGCCTACATTTGACGCATTCAAACACACTTAGCAATATGACACTGTCGTTTATGCCATGCTAAAGCTACAAGGAGTGAGGAAAGCTTATTTAAAATATAAATTATTCTTAGCACTGTATTGTATATCAAATATTGAGTAAAACCTTTGGAGACGTGCCCTTAAATGACATAAAAGAAAGCAAAATCGACCTAACCCTAGCTAACCCCATACCCCCCTAGGGTTAGCCCTAATCATACCCGTTAGCTCGTTTTCGACGACAAAGGGGAACTGCAGATATCCAATACACCACCAACGCTCCGCAACGTCCCGACCCTGCCGCGGGACCTCCAAAAATCCACCGAAACATCGAAAAAAGCAAAATCGACCTATCCCTAGCTAACCCCCTAACCCCCTAGGAATAGCCCTAACCATAACTGTTAGCTCGATGTTCGACTCTAACCCTAGCTAACACCGAAACCCCCTAGGGTTAGCGCTAACCATACCCGTTAGTTCCTTTTTTAGACTACAACGGGGAACTGCAGATATCAAAAACACCACCAACGCTCCGCAACGTCCCGACCCTGCCGCGGGACCTCCAAAAATCCACCGAAACATCGAAAAAAAAAGCAAAATCGACCCTTGCTAACCTTCTAACCCCCTAGGGTTAGCCCTAACCATAACCGTTAGCTCGATTTTCGACTCTAACCCTAGCTAAGACCAGTTCAGGTTAAAATAAGCCCAAACGATCAGAACTAGGGTGAAAAAACGTCTTTTTTCAACCTCCAACCTCCAAACGCACACTCCTGGGGGCACCCAAGGCCATTTCTACCTCTTTCCACACCTCGTTCTTACAAAATAATATGTTAAGGTCACAAAGAGCATATGCGCCAAACACTTAGACACAATCATTCATACATTTTGGGATTGCAGGTAAACCTCATTTGGAAATTACCTGAAAATTGCCTTCAGCATAAACTATAACTAAAACTTGATATTACGAGCAGACTAATAGTACTACATTATCCAAGAAGATACAATGATCCGATAACCATTACTATCATACTTTGTTAAAATGGATTTCAAAAAACAAGTTTCACAAAACCATGCTACCTTATATGTTTTTTGAGTAAAACAATAGTTCGTTTCCGACGACAACGGGGAACTGCAGATATCAAAAACACCACCAACGCTCCGCGACGTCCCGACCCTGCCGCGGGACCTCCAAAAATCCACCGAAACATCGAAAAAAAAGCAAAATCGACCTAACCCTAGCTAACCCCCTAAACCCTAGGGTTAGCCCTAACCATAACCGTTAGCTCGATTTTCGACTCTAACCCTAGTTAAGACCAGTTCAGGTCAAAATGACCCCAAACGATCAGAAATATAGCAAATTCAGAACTTTACACCAAGTAATATTTTTGTTATTACTGTTCGCCTTTTACCGTTTTATCACTTGTGATCTTGCGGACGTTAAAAGTTAAAAAACCTGCATACATAGATGTCTCCCCTAGTAGGGTATGGCAGACAGGCAAGAATGCTGCTCCCGTTCAGTTGGGGTGGTGAGTTGTCCCTGCGTGAAGTGTTCCAACTTGTCTCACCAAGACAAGGTTTGAGGCCACATGGCTATAGTTTGTGAAAGATTCTTGGTTTTCTCTTTGTAAAATTAGTAAATACGCATAAATGTCATCTCAGTATTTGCTGATGATTTGACGAAGATGAGGGAATCCAATTTTGAGAGGATCGATTCTAATCACCAGGTTTTATAACTGAAGAATCTGTCAGTGGGATTGATAGGAATGTTTTAACTCTGGAGCGACTTGTTGGACGCCAGACTTGAGATGTATCTGTAGTTGTTGACGAATCTTTCTTTTCCAGATGTTATCCCTACCCGTACCCGGTCAACCAATGAAAAATGGCCCGAGCCCACCTGTGGAATCTACTATGTACCCTGGGTACAAAGGAGGTAGGTGTACTGCTTTGGTGATTTAGTTCAACGTGAAGCACCACATCATTGCTCCTGCAGGGGGCAGTTATTAGTGGACGTTATCTTCTTAGCTACATTTTTTGCAGATTCGCCAGGCCGAAATTTCCCAATGTTGAAAGTAAAAAGTCTCACTGGTGGAGCGGTCGGGTAGCCTAGTGGTTAAAGTGTTTGCTCGTCACGCCGAAGACCCGGGTTCGATTCCCGACATGGGTACAATGTGTGAAGCAAATTTCTGATGTCCTCCGCCATGCTATTGCTGGAATATTGCTAAAAGCGGCGTAAAACCATACTCACTCACTCACTCTGTCTCACTGGTATATATCTCGACTCCCAAGATCAGTGTGATCTCTTATTGGTAGTATATTAGACTACTTGCTTCTTCATCAGGTGAGGGACGTAAGGGAAAGAAGTAGCTCTGAAACGTTGTTACAAACAATAAAGAAGTTATCCATAAAAGTTTCAGGGCTTTATCAAAAGATTAACCCAATCAGATTTTCATTCTCAGCAGCTTATTATGGTAATAACTGGCCCTTCTGAACTCCCGTCCTTTGTCCAGTGCTGAACATCAAGAACAGCACGAATTAGGTGGTGCATTTAAACAAAATCTCAAACAAAAGTGTCATAAGTACACCAGTGCTCTATTTTGCTTGTCGATGTTTTGGGGTTGTGGTCAAGCTGTGTGATTGGTGGATGGCACTCAGTCCAGTCTATCACTTTTGCCGTTGTTTGAAGCCCATGTCAAATAAATATGTTTGGTCCAGTTAGCTCAGCTTGTGAAAGTCCATATGATGACACTAAAATCTACTGAAAATGATTTTTTGTTCATTATATCAACCACTGGTTTGGCATGATTAGTAACAGAATGTCAACTTATGGCTTGAATATATAATTAAACCACAAATGTACTTTCAGAATAATGGTTAGTAGAGTCTTGATTTGGACAGTTTAGAGGAAAATAAACCTAAGTTTGACCTTGTAAGTATTCTGCTCTTACTGTGATATTCACTGCCTAGTGGCCATTTGATATATGATATATAATTGGAAGTAACACCCTGCTGACGTATAATTGGTTATATCCGATAGGTGGGGTAAATTTGATATCTCATACAGGTAATTTATACCAAAGGCAAATCGCACACTGTGACCTCTCATTGGTAGTATTATAGACACGAGATCAGGTGCAATCTCTCGTCTCACTGGCAGTATATCTCGACTCAGGATCAGGTGTGATTCCTGACAGACTTGTCCAGGGATTCTGTGCATGATAAAGACCAAGGTGAAAAAAGACTTTTTCAGGTAATCTGACCAAGCCATCATTTCACTTTGATATCAGAACGTATTTTTATCAAGTCTGTTTGTATAAAACAACTGACTTCTCCTCCAGTAGTATAGGTAATGATGGTTCTGGCTCACTTCCACTGGAGCCGGATTCATATACCAATACCACCACTACAGAGGGAATTCTTTATGCATAAATGATGATGTGATTCAATGATAGTCATGAGATTAAGTTAAATTGGCTCCAGCTCACCAATACCTGGGGCCAATCATTGCTTTAGATGAGTCTAAATGGTAATAAAAATATTCTTTATTATTTTTATCGATAAAGCGCTATTCAACATTTTTATTTAGTTCTTAGTTCATTTTACTAGGAGACCAGACTATATAACTACACTCTTCTTGTAAATTGATAAGAAACAATTGATAACTGTATTTGGTTGGTTTGACATCACTGATATAATAAAAACCTTGTGGTAATTCTCTCCATTGAATAGCTTTCTCCATTATTATATATTTATGTAAGCATTTGCCTAAATGTAATCACACGATAGTAAACAATCTATTTTTAATCTCCAACCAGTTCTTTGGTTTTGGCACGGAATAATTGACGCGCTTGTTGCCTCCCCTGTTCTATGAACTTTTTTTTCTCGTCTTCGCTAATACCACTGGTCTTATGAGATTTTGATCGAATCTCCTGCTTCATTTCATTGTATTTGGTGAGTTCCGACAGCACTAAACGAAACTCATCTTCGGATATCTTACAATCGGCCATTGCTGTCGAAATATGATCCTCAATGCTGTTCAACTTTGCTTCGGCGAGTATCCGAATACTATCGTGTTTTAATGCTTTCTTTTGTAACCTACGAGAAATGAATTTTATCGCTATTCCTGCCAGTCCCGAGACTCCAGCTGTTATTTCCATGCCGAGCACGATAGGCGCGGCGATTATAGTTGATAGTAAACCGATACCCCCTACACCGAGTCCCATGCCAGATACTACAAGAGCGGTGTCAACTCTGTCCAGAGCATTCACGGCTCTGTGATACTTTTTATACAATCCAAGTCCTAACTCCCTATCCTTCTCTATTTGATGTTTTATGTCGCTTATTTGATGTAATCGAAATCCATCAACAGTTTCCATCTTTTCAAATGCTTCATCGAGCGCCGGATATAAACTCATAGTGTATATTACGATAATATAATAGTCTTTAATTGGTCTTGCTTAAATGTTTTGAGACTATACATCAATCTTATCAAATGTATATTATACGGCAAGAATATCTTAGTAAGAGAAATGCTGTCACTTTTAATAATTTGAACCCCCTCGAGGGTTGCAACAGGTGATGCTCCGATATGAATAATACTGCAACGTCAACGCTCGTGTTTCTTGAGCTATTTAATCGATAGACCTGGTAATATTTTGAAGGCATTTTCAGGTGCATCTCCGAACAAGACTTCAATAATAAGAGTAGAAATATTAGGTATTGCACTCAAGTTATCTTTAATATCTTCGAATTCAGTAACCAAATTTAAAGTAACATTTTTTAAGGCCGGACGACTATATAACATATGACCTGGGTTTTCTGGCAGAGGGGTAACTAACACACTTTTTCGTTTTGACGGGATATAAGCCGCGAGTACGATGCCACTTTTTATTATCTTAGTTAAATTATGTCCCTTACCCATCATCACATAAGGTGGGGTAATGACGATATTCAGTAGCCACTCGATGTTTGCTTCGACCATAGTCCATTTATTATCGTCGTTGCGAGTAATATTATACGAAGTGTTTTTAATTAGTCTACTAACGTTGACATCGCTTAAATCTTCTAGATTACCTGTGAATGTGTCTTCTTTCCGCTTGTATACATTATTGTGTAAGTGTAAAGCGTATAACTTACCATTGTAACCGGGTTTGTCAAATCCTTCCGTGTCTCCGAGATCGGAAAGCGCAATTGTATTACATTGTCTGAGCGTTCCAGTGCCTGATGCATCAACCATTATTTTTAATATGGAGTGTTACACTTAAGTATCCTATATGTACAGGTTGATGTTTTACATCTAATACAGAAATTTTGAGGTCTGAATAATACCACGCTTCAATTTTTTATATTGTAATGACGAGAAAGATTTCGTTCTACCGCTATTATATTTTTCATTTTTCACTGGAACAGATCTGAGTAGAGTTGAAGGACTTTCTAGTTGAATATTATCCGTCGTGCTTATTTGATCAAGATGGATGAACAACTCATTATAGGGAAATAAATCAGGTAATTTAACATCATTAGCAAATTATAGCAAAATGTAGCAAATATAGCAAAATTATGGCAAAAATGTAGCAAATATAGCAAAATGTAGCAAATACAACATAAGTGGTTAATATTACATAAAATGTGGTTCGAAATCCTCATTCTTTCGCAACAGTTCATTATTACGGGATGTATTGGATATGTCATATTATATTATGTTAGACTTAAATATCTCCTTAGGTATTACATTATGGAATGCGACGAACTCATCAAACAAATGCTAAAAGAATCTGAGCCTGATGTAGATAAATCTTTAGATGAACATAGAGAAAGACTGGCGGCTTTGATAGCCGGTGGAAAATGTTCTCAATATTTGGGAGAAAATTATACCATCGAAAAAATTGATAACATGACCGACGAAGAGATTAAAAAACTGTATGCGCGTTACGAGTCTAGACTGGGAGCTACCATGACTAAAACGATAGGGTCTTCTATATTACAACTATACACAGTCGTAGCTAGTATGTTTCTCCCTATCCCGGCAGAACATCGCATGTATTTATGCGATCTCTAGAGAAAGACCCATTCATCGAACACGCTATAAGCTCAGTGAGCTGTGAGTTTTATCATAGATTCGGAATGTTCTTAGCTCCCGTCACCACAGCTTTAATAACGGCTAGGTATTGTCAATTTAAACATACATGCCCACTTAATAATAATGGAGACTCAACAGGTGACACCACAGATTGTGAACGAGGAACAACAGATTGTGAACACACAACAACAAGTGAACGAGGAACAACAAGTGAATGAGGGTGTGAATGAGAATGTGAATGCACCACAAACAAAAAAACAACCCAGAGTGACAAAGAATCCTTTGAAAATAGCTGCAGGAAGGAAGAGTGGCCTGGCGAGCAAAGCGAAATTAATAAATAATTCAAATATTAATCCGATTAAAACAAGGGCACTAGTAGGAGTTGCTTGGTAAACGCGACGTATCATTCAGCGGTGGTCACCGGCTTGGCCATTGGCTATGCCGTATGGCTAAAATGATTACTAAAGCCACACCTCCCAAGCTAGATTTTAATGGTTATGATATTGGAATGGCCATTCTTGATATTGGATTAGCAATGGCAACGAAGGATATGCTCATCAAACAAGGGCTTATCCCGGAAGACATAATGAAGTAATTAAACATTTGAATATTTTATATTCATATACTATGGCAACAATTGCGATGATGGTCGGTGGAGCTGTTGTTAATGCTCTAGCTTTTTCGGGGAGTAATTATTTATTTTCCAGTATGAGGGAATCAAACGCTAAAGAAGTTGAAGAGGAGCGTAAACGACATAACAAAGCTTTAGAACAAAACCAAGCAGCCCAGTCACAATATACTCAGCGGAGAATGAAGAGATTAGACTTTATTCATGAAAAACTGCTTAAGGAAGGACATTCAATTAAAACGTTTAATGATGTTAAATCTGCCATGCACGAATACTACCTCATTTATGGGAAAAAACTCGACCCAATACCTAGACCAACAATGAGTCAGTTTTATACACCGTCAGAGGCTCAGAAAGACCGAGAGGTCACATTTGTGATTAGGGGGTTATCTGCTCTATTGATTTTCAGCTAAAGTGGAGTATGTCGGATTAAGACCTAAGATGTATTCTATAAAGAAGTCCGATAATGGAGAGATAAGAAAAGCTAAGGGCGTTAAGAAGTATGTTGTGAAAAAGCATATAAAACACGAACAGTATAAAGAATCATTATTCAACGGTAGAACGTTCAAACACGAGATGAACTCTTTAAGAAGTTACAATCATAGGATATATGGATTAAGAATGAACAAGACATCATTATCCCCCTTAGATACAAAGAGATGGATTGATAATGATGGTGTAACTACCTATGCTTATGGTTATGGTGGTAATACCATACCGTCGGGAATTATGAATAACTCTTCTAGTACAAATGCCCTACCCGGTCCATCTTGAAGATAATAAAGAATAGGCTCTCCTTCTTTCGTAACCAATCGACTAATGTTATAAGTCTTAAGGGACCATATTGGATCGGTTGCGCAACGTAGGCCTCCTTCGAGTTCACCGGGCTGGTATAAATATCTTACCCTTACTCTATCCGGAAGTTTTCGTTCTTTGCCTCTCCTCGGTGCTGAAGATTCGGAAGTCACGGATTTCATTTTAATAGCATCGGATGGTTTCTTCCCTATTAATCTCGTTACTTCATTATTCAGCTCTGATACAACGGCTGATAATCGTGTCACCCATTCGGTTGATCTCAATCGCTTGGATTTCATTTCGACCCCATACTGATAGCCAAACAAACGTTCCGCTAATGTCCGGTTAAATCTTTTGACGATAGCTTGGCTTCTGTGGGCCTATCTTTCACCAAGGACGATTTCGACATCGTTCTTTGTTAACAGTTTAGTTACCAATCCCATAAACTCGCGACCGGGATCTACTTGAAATAGCTTAGGCCATTTTAGCGGTCCGCGTTTATATATGCGACTCAGTGCATTAGCTACCTCTGTTTATTCTTTCGATGTTAATGGCTCAGCCTCTTTGTATCGACTAGCCACATTCACAACGGTTAAAGCGTATTTATACGTTTTGCGTTTTACCTTATCGTGGGGAAGAAACAAGAGGTCAGCCTGATAAACTTCATTCGTTGTAAAAATATCAAACTCGGTATATAATGCGGTGCTGGTAAATATATCTGCCACATCGCTTGTTTCTTTAACCAATCCTTGGCCACATCTTTAGATCCCTTAGCCGCGGTGGCTAATTTTTTTATTGCTCCTACACCTTTCCAATATCCTCGTGGGCTATAGTAAATTTTATCCATTATTAATTAATATTGATGTTTCGTTTAATACAACTCATGACTATCATTAAATCGCATAATCATTTTGACATAAAAAATGCCAGCTGTAGTAGCAGTATAGGTAATAAATCTGGCTCCAGTGGAAGTGAGCCAGAACCCCCATTACCTATAAAAATTGTGTATCATAGACTCCAGGTGGTGGTGAGCTGGAGTCAATTTAACTTAATCTTATGACTATCATTGAATCACATCATCATTTACACATAAAAAATTCTCTCTGTAGTGGTCGAATAGGTATATGAATCCTGCTCCAGTGGAAGTGAGCCAGAACCATCATTACCTATACTACTCCTCCTAGAATTAATCAGGCATTATGTTATGGACTTGATGAAAGTTACAAATTGCTACGGATGTGATGTATATCCTTATCAAGTTCAACGCTGTCAATCTGTCTCCCTCTTTTAAGCAGCGTTTATATTGTGTTAGTTGGAAAATGCAGTCGTATGGATCTATAACCTGTCACTCACTTATTACTTGCATATTTTGTTCTCATTGAATCCTTTGTTCCAACTGAATCATGTGTTAACGTCACTTTTTTAATATGAAACATTAGCATCAGGTCATACGAAATGTTATTACCTACTAAGTCCTCAGATAACTTATCATTCACATTGGCTATTGATAGTTTCCATTGAGTATTCAATATATACTGAACAGCATTGAAAACGCACCAGCAATAAATCTTGAAATATTACAAAAACAACATGAGCAATAACCGATTTTGATTAGAACAGACATAGACGGATTATGAAGAAAGACGACAAAGGAAACAGGAATACCACACAGTAATTGCAATTACCTTATCAGTGTGAGGAAGACACATAGGGTTAAAATGAAAAGTCAATATCTGGTATGTCCGCCATTGACAGCAACACAGGCCATGCAACGTCTTCTCATTGATGGAATAAGTCTGCGAATAGTGTCCTGGGGCATTCCACTCTTGACGTAGTGTATTTTCAAGTTCCCTCAGGTTCTGTACTTGCGTACGAGGTGAGAGGCGTTGACCCAGGTAATCCCATAGATGTTCAATTGGCGATAGATCGGGTGACAGGGCTGGCCATGGAAGCAGAGGCACATTATTGTTCGCTAGGTACTGTGTTGAAACACGTACTGTGTGCGCTCTTGCATTATCTTGCCGGAAGGTGTGCATATCCTGGTGCTGTTGAAAGAATGGGATGACGAGATTTGCCAATATTTCAACTGAATCAAGACATGATTTGTCTCTTAGTTTTGGCATTTTTTCAAATGTTATGAAACCTGAAGGTGTGCAGGTACCTTTGAAGATGGGATGGCAACCTTTATGGGTCAACTGCCTGACTATCTTGTTGGATTTAAAAATTATTTCGAACACTAATGAGTCGAAGCAGTATTGTATGTATGTGATGCTTGCATTCCATCAGGAAATTTAGATCTGTGGAGAAATACAGGTATGCACGCTAGAAAGAATTTAATTGGATATATATTACGCCAAGTGCTTTACCATTGGGTTTTTGGAAATTTTCATTCATATTTGTACACAAGCATCTAATATTTAATTCGGTAATTGTGACATATTTTGCGTATTTTACGAGAATATGCATCTTCACTAGAACTCCTACCCTCTCATAGGCAATAAAATGGATCATACAAAATGTATTTGCCACGAGAAGGATGGACAAAATGGCAACAGAAGCAGGAGAACGATATACATGTAACATGTTTACTATGTTTGAAGCCAATTTCTGATGTCCAACGCCATGATATTACTGGAATATTGCTGAAACCATACTCATTCACTAACAACAAATATTAAATATTGATGTTTTTTTCAATCAATTCTCATAAAGCTTGCCTATCTTTAGCACATTTTAAACTGAAATATCTTTTTTAGAACTGCAAGTCACCTTAATCCACACGTGTTTTAGAATTACTGTTGGTTTATTGCTGTAAGCTGTTTTCTGTTAGGTAAACATTGTCATTGTTCATCTGGTAAAATGTAAAGGGATTAAGGAACATATGTTGAAACAGAACAGTTTGTATGGTATACCACCTGTGATGAAAGGAAGCATTGTATTCTGGTGCATATCCCACGACCAGCAGAAATCCACTCCTCTGATTGGTTGATTGTGTGCTGTTCCATTGTGAGGCCGGGTCTGATTGGCTGATTCCAACAACTGGAAGCTGTCACCTGTTGCATATGGGCTGTTATCACATCAGGAACACAGGTGGCGCTGTGTGTGAGGCACCTGCTTTTGTACATCATGTTGTCGGACAGATCAGTATACTGCAACACTGATTAACAGTAACAGATTACTGCGGAGTGAAATGACTCATTAAAATGTTTAAAGGATTAGACTTGACAATATTATTTTTTTTAAATTACAGTTTCAGTGTTTTGGTTGGTTGATTTGAAATACTTTTCTATGAATTGACTTATAGATTTTAACTTCTTTATTATATCAATGCTGCATTTTGGTATAGATGCTAGTACCTGCAATTCAAGCACTGTCTGTGCATGTAACTTAAAGATGTAATAATTTTGATTTCTGACTTGTTCATTCTAATAAATGTGAGAAGTTGGTCAAGATGATGCTCATTGTTCATATGCTGAAAGTTTTGTTGGCTGCCTCTGGGCAAATGTTTCAAAGTTCAAATTGTTTCAGTATAAATATTCAATCTTTGAAAGTTACTATGTGATAGTTAGGGAAACCTTTTCAAAACTCAAAATATGTCAAAATGAACAAGGGTAATCTTTTTTAGACAAACTCCAAAATACACCAAGGTGGTGATTTGCTTGTGGCCTGACCACCCGATCCCGTTAGTCGCCTTTTACGACAAGCATAGTCGCCTTTTACGGCAAGTATGGGTTGCTGAAGACCTATTCTACCCCGGAATCTTCACGCGTTGGTTGCCTTGGAGGATGTGGAGGAGTATTCAACTGCTGGCTGGGGCGCTATAGGGTTTAAAGCACAGGGGTAAGGGAAAGTTTTCTAGTCCATTTGGAGTTTTCTTTCTGAGAAGTGATGGGCAACTCTTTAGTTGAAGGGTGTGGTCTTGCAAATATTAACTTGTTTAAGACTAAATGCCCCGAGGAATGAGTTCCCCGGTTTCACGTGTCTGTTAATCAAGCTTTAAGGTGTGACTTCAATCAGATCTGGCATATTGTGTCATTTAACCCGGTACAAGGATTGGTGCTCCTGCTATCAACCACAGTTTTTTGGTAATCAGAATGTTGTTTGTACATTGATATTACTCTCATTTCTTTTTTATGGTATCAGCCATTAGTTTACCTGACCCGATTTGGTTATGTGCAGTGAAATATCTAGCTTATAATGCATTCGTAAGATTCACCTTTGGTGGATCGGTGCTTATGCTATCAACCATAGGTTTGCCTGACCAGATCTGGTGATCAGTGCAGTGATGTAGCTGGTATTTGCTGACAACAGATGTTTTAAATTCGCTATCTCCCGACATGGATATGCTTGGATGTGATAAGGGTTATGGAGATGACGATCAGTTACGTGCCGAAAGATAGTTATGTAACCATCATTGTGAACTGTTCAACTCGACTGTTGTTTTTGCAGTCCACATGTCAAATCACTGGATTGTCTCGTCCAGACTCGATTATTTACAGACCGCCGTCATATAGATAGAATATTGCTGAGTGTGGCGTTAAACAACAAATAAACAAACAAACAAAAATGCTATAACGTTTCTTTTGTTCGTTAGTATAGTTTAACCTATCAATTTATTGTATTTTCTTATCAGCAATCATCAACAAATAAAAATATAAAATAGCAAATATGTCGCTAATTAGTCAATCGATTTATTTTTAGATCCAATATATAAATTACACACAGTCGAGTAATTTGGCACATTTTAACGGCAGGCGTTTTAATGAGCAAATAGGAACTTAAAACGACCAATCACAGATCTCATTCTCAGCTGATGATTCCGAATAAGCATAGGTGTACATAAACGGACAGGTGTAATTAACACCCTTGGCTACTGATCGTGCTACGTGCACCGCGTCAACTATCTCACGTCAGAGGACCTCACAAGCGCGTGGCCGGCACGAGCGAGACGCAACGAAGGCTTTAAAATCTCGACCTGCGAGGCAAGTCTCAGTGTAGTGTCTACATTGTGCGTAACTTGAACTGCATACTCGAATAAGCGACGATTTAAAATCCACTCTGTCTATTATAAGAGACCAATAAGCCCGGCACGTGAGCTCAAAATGAAAGTCAAGGATTGGTTGAACTGTACTATGCCATGTTTTGATTGGTTGAGACGCAGAGTCTATCTGTCAGTCTCACCAATCAGGCCTTGGCGAGGAAGAAAGGATGAACACATTGGCCTCTTTACACCGACTTTCGATCGCAACATCCGCGGTTTGAGAATAGGCCCTAAGGTGAAAACATATTTTTGTATCTCTTCATATACACCCACTGAAATTAAAGCAACAAGTACGTAAAAATATAACTTGAAGAACTGGGGCAGGAAATAGTGCACAGTGGTGAATATACAGGGGGAAATATGGATGATATGGCATCGCGGAGGAATATGTATTAGCAAGTGACGAGGCCAGCTCGACAAAGACTCAATCTTTCTTCATTTTTCTGTATGTTTCTGTGAAAGATCATGCTTGGCTTTGAAATAAACCTTCAAGGCATCCCAGTTATGAAGACATCAGCCAATACTCAACGAAATCGTGCAAACTTGTTTTAACATCTTTTTGTGCTCAGTATCAAACAGTTCTTGGGTTTCTGGAAACTCTCATTTCCTTTTTGTCACTTTTGTTGAAATAATAGAATATGTCAATCAGCACCTCACCAATACTTGTCAAAGCCTCTGCTGCTTTCCTTGCATCGATGTACACCAGATGAAGAGTACATCCAGCTAAGAAAACGTCAGGGCTTTTATTTTTAGCACATGGAAACAGACCCTTTTCATAGCCTTTTAATTACACTAGCATTGTCACATCCAAGTGACAACCAGTTCTGCCATAGAATACAGCGTGAATCGAGCTCCATGTCCAAAAGAAGAAAAATAGTTTCTCCAGTAGAGGCCTCGGAACACACTGGGAGTGACACTAGTTCTGAATGAACTATTCCTGACACTGAATCAAAAGTCCTTACAACCAAGGAATAATGTTTGATTGAAGCATCATTGCTGCCATCAGTTGAGACTGTGTTTGGCCCCATTTGCATTCTTTCTATAAGGGGCTGTTGGGTAGCCTATTGGTTAAAGCGTTCGCTCGTCATTCCGAAGACCCAGGTTCCATTCCCGACATAAGTACAATGTGTGAAGCCGATTTATGGTGTCCCCTGCCGTGATATTGGACTATTGCTAAAAGCGGCGTAAATCCATACTCACTCACTCACACAGCCTTGCTCCTGCCACTCTTCATTCCTATAAACATAACAACGTGTTTGATCAACTAATTTATAAACTAGAATGGGTTTTTACTCATGGGTGGGTCTCCCACTCCTTATTTTTGATACATTCGTTCAAGTTGTTACTATAAATGTGTTTGCAAATCCGAAAAACAACAATAGCAAACATAAATACTTGTACATATTCTTATTAATACACATATGCCAACATAATGAAGTCTGATAGCATGGCGTATCACTTTAAGCAAGAGAATTATAATCAACTGATAAGCAGTAGGTCACAGTAACAGTATACATGGAAAACTAGTGCTGACAAACTGTACATTTGCATCTAGATATTTTAGTTGATTAAGTTGTCAGCTACCATCACGGAGACTCAGTGCGAACCTTTTTAATGAATACGTGAGCAATCAAAATATTTAAAATAGCAAAAGTCACGAGTTAAGCTGATGAGCTATGCATATGCCAAGTTTTGTGGAAAATCATTGAACGGTTTTCAAGGTATTGCTCGGTATACGCATTTAATGCAGGCTTTCATGTGCAGGCCCACTGTTACTTCAGCACACTGCCCACCCAACTAAATGTATCACAGGCCAAGATGTTGCTATGTTTTACTGGATTAATCCATTCATGTATATCTATGGAACACTGTATGGGTCATTCTCCAGTTCTGGCGACTTCGCGACCTCGATCTTTGGAAACCAGAAAATAATGCAAAAGGAACGAGAATGCGTGAAAATCTCGTGGTTTTAGTACATTGCACATTTCACCTCTCAAAGGTCTAGATTGTGAGAATGTCCCTAACGGGATTCCATAAAACACTGATATTCGCGTCCAGTATTTAGAAATCCTTTCAAAGTTACAGTATACATGGATCTATAAGTCAACGATCGCGTGTCAAGTGCAAGTGTAAAGGATCAATGTCGTAGTATAGGCTAATAGAATGTTCAAACCAAGGCTGTCGCCAGTCTATACTGACACCACGTGACCACTTCAAGGACATCATGTTCCGTGTATGGCGATTACTAAATAGGATTGTCAAACACCTGGCTGTTGGAACAAACGTTATCATGCAGTGAAGTGTAGGGGGTAACTTTAGTGTAAATAGTGTGATAGTGTAATAGTGTAAAATTCTCGTCATGCAGTGGTCACCCGTTGGGTTGTCCACATAGGTACAAATTGTGAAGCCGTGATATTGCAGGAATATTGCTAAAAGCTTGACGTTAGGACCTACGCTTGCAAACGAATATCTACATCTGATGCTTTTAGTTAATGCGAAGTTTGTACGAACGTTCTACTTGTATATTGTCTGCACGTGCGCAGGAACGACAGAGTGCAAGCAGCAGGCCATCATGTCGGATGTAGAAGACAAAGACGTGGGGTCCGAGGATGCAGCGCCAGACGTTCACGAGGATGGTAAAAAATCGGAGACAGCGTTGCGCTACACCCTCACAAAACCACCTCCGGTTCTTTTCACCCTCGGAGCAGCTTTACAGGTAAGACAAACAGTATGTGGTCATTCTTAAAAAGGCTTTAGGACATTTGATACACTTGCACCCTTTAAGTAACATAACCAAATCGTGTGTTGCCGCACCATCCGATTCGAAAATTCGAACTGATCACGATAAAAGTTTTTTCGTATTTGCTTCAATATTACATTCAATTCCGGTTCCACATTTAAGAATTGCTTTCAATTTCATTCAGAGGTGCTTTCTATTTCAAAGTTACTCTTTTTTATGTAACCCGTACCAACAATTCTGTTTCATGTATACATGGTTCAGGCGGGGTTTGGTAAACCCAACTCATCAAAAACAGTAAAATGTTTAAATTATTAAAAAAATGATCCCCACACCTAACATCTCACCACAACTCTCATCTCCACACCACAATTCCCACACTCACATCCCGCACTACACATCGCACACCACACACTCCACACATCACACAAAATCCACACACCACACACACCACACTCCGCAAACTACACACTCCACACACAACACACTCCACAGCACACACATTCAACACACATTTAACACACTCCCCACACTACACATCACACACTACACATCCCACACCACACGCTCCGCACACTCCACGCACCACACATTCCACACACCACACACTCTACACACTACACACCGCACACTCTACACACCACACTACACACACTCTACACACCACACACTACACACACCACACACTTCACGCACCACACATTCCACACACCACACAAAACTCCACACCACACACACTCCACACACCACACACGCCACAAACTCCACACACACCACACTCCACAAACTACACACTCCACACACAACACACTCCACACCACACACATTCCACACACATTCAACACACTCCCCACACTCCACATCACACACTACACATCCCACACCACACGCTCCGCATACTCCACGCACCACACATTCCACACACCACACACTCCACACACTCCACACACCACACACTCCACACACCTCACACTCCACACACCACACATTCCACGCACCACACACACTCCACACCACACACACTCCACACACCACACACTCCACACAACACACACTCCACACACCACACACTCAACACACCACACACTCCACACACTCCACACACCACACACTCCACACACCTCACACTCCACACACCACACATTCCACGCACCACACACACTCCACACCACACACACTCCACACACCACACTCTCCACACACTCCACGCACCACACACTCCACGCACCACACATTCCACACACCACACACACTCCACACTCCACACACCACACACTCCACGCACCACACACACCACACACTCCACGCACCACACATTCAACACTCTACACCACACACACTCCACACACCACACACTCCACGCACCACACACACCACACACTCCACGCACCACACATTCAACACTCCACACCACACACACTCCACACACCACACACTCCACGCACCACACATTCAACACTCCACACCACACACACTCCACACACCACACACTCCACACACCACACACTCCACGCACCACACATTCAACACTCCACACTCCACACACCACACACTCCACGCACCACACGCTCCGCGCACCAGACGCTCCACAAACTGCACAATCAACACACAACACACTCCACACCACACACATTCAACACACTCCCCACACTACACATCACACACTACAACTCCCGCACCACACGCTCCGCACACTCCACGCACCACACATTCCACGCACCACACACACTCCACACCACACAAAAACCACACACCACACACACTCCACACACCACACACTCCACACAACACACACTCCATACACACCACAACACACACTCCACACACCACACACTCCACACACCACACACGCCACACAACACACACTTCACGCACCACACATTCCACACACTCCACGCACCACGCAATCCACACACCACACACACTCCACACACCACACACTCCACACACCACACACTCCACACACCACACACTCCACACACCACACACACCACACACTTCACGCACCACACATTCCACACACTCCACGCACCACGCAATCCACACACCACAAACACTCCACACCACATGCTCCACACATCACACAAATTCCACACACCACACACACCACACACTCCACGCTCCACAAACTACACACTCAACACACTCTACACACCACACATTCTACATACTCCCCACACTACACATCCCACACCACACACTCCACACCACACACACTCCACACACTACACACATTCCATACCCTCCCAACACCACACACTCCACACCACACAATCTACACACTCCACGCTCTACTCTGACTCGATGTGACTACTTGATGGTGATGTGTGATTCTCCACTAGTCCTTTTCATCAACATTATAAATTCGATGAGGGCATGCATTCAGGGTGTACTTATCCATGATATGTCCAAGTGAGTGGCGGTCACCTTTAACGTAGCATTCGCTCTCCATATCACAGGGTATCGTGGCTTCTTCACTGACAGATCAGACCATCGTTTCATAAATCCGTAGAATCATTGAAGTGATAGTTGTTTTCATTTTTTAATTCTTTCCAAGATAAATTGCTAGATCTGAGGCAATTGTGATAACCTCAGCCCTAGTATAGCCGTACTTTAAATTTGCCGTGGCGTCAATATATGAAACAAGTCCCTGCCCTTCTTCAATGGATAACAGGGTGTCCCTACCAGGAGAAGGAGAACGTTCCCAACTAATCGGGTCATGACGTGAAGTAAACGGAAGAGCAAAGATAATGGCAGCTATCCTAATTGTCTTCCCATCGAAACAGCAGCATATGCTTTGTTTAGGGCTGCAGACAAATATTGTCTATATTGGCCTCTTCTGGGTGCTTCACCATTGGTCAAAACCTGTAGAAATGAGGCTTTATCTTTCATATCATCTAAACTACAGAGACGTAAGTTCTCAAAAAGCATTCAGTTTTCTAAAAGAAATGGCTCTTATTT
The DNA here is from genome assembly GCF_023055435.1 of Haliotis rufescens. Classification (NCBI taxonomy): domain Eukaryota; kingdom Metazoa; phylum Mollusca; class Gastropoda; order Lepetellida; family Haliotidae; genus Haliotis; species Haliotis rufescens. The sequence continues at coordinate 13,966,591 of NW_025963824.1, read as the reverse complement.
GTTTCCATAGTTTTGATTTGACGAGGATATCTAGTGTCTGGTCACGTGACATTTACACAAGCAGACGACATGTGTGCCGTCGATTAATATCGTTTGAATTTATTACCATTGACATTAAATTCGAGCTGATTAAGTTACATTAGTGATCTAGCGTTAACAGGAAGTTGTTTGCTGCGTATCAGCTACCACTTACGTTTGGTATCTTGACATGAAGCATTTGTCCAGTCCAAGCGAACGAAAGTGGCGTTGCCAGTTGATCAAAGCTGAGCAGCCGGTACCGTACCGTACTTTCTCGTTACATGTCACGAGAATTATCATTCAAAATGACTGATCGAAGTTACATGTGTGACTTGACGTTACATTTCTTATGTTCCCCACTCGAATTGCCGAACTGGTGGTATTATGTATCTCGAATTAATAATAGAAGACACCTCTCTCCGGATATTAACGATATTATGTAGGACACCTTGTACTGTAACCCTTCTGGGATGTGGAGGACACCTTATACTGTAACCCTTCTGGGATGTGTAGGACACCTTATAATGTAACCCTCTGGGATGTGTAGAACACCTTATACTGTAACTCTCTGGGATGTGTAGACCACATAATGTAAGCCTCTGGGATTAGTAGACCACCTTATACTGTAACCCTTCTGGGATGTGGAGGACACCTTATACTGTAACCCTTCTGGGATGTGGACGACACCTTATACTGTTACCCTTCTGGGATGTGGACGACACCTTATACTGTAACCCTTCTGGGATGTGTAGGACACCTTATACTGTAACCCTTCTGGGATGTGTAGGACACCTTATACTGTAACCCTTCTGGGATGTGGACGACACCTTATACTGTAACCCTTCTATGATGCGGAGGCCCTAGGCCTCATGTTTGTCATAGAGGGGACTGAAACGAGACTGCAACGGTCAGTACCCCAGATTCAATGCTCTGTTTGTAATTCCTTCGATGGGAAATACATGCATTGTGAATTTATTCAAAGTGTGGACCGTCTCCGTGGGCTTGTTGATATAGAGCGTCTACCCGAAGAGCGGAAGATCGGTGGATCGATCTCCGGCCGCGTCATTCTATACAACGATGAAAGATGGTACTTGGTGTTACCCTGCCTGGCGCTCGGCATTAAGGACATAAAACAAGATCTGGTCGGGATATAATAATGTTAACCTACGGCATGTTATCTCAATGGTTGGTTGGTTGGTTGTTTAACGCCGCACTCAGCAATACTCCAGCTATATGACGGCGGTCTGTAAATAATCGAGTCTGGACCAGCCAATCCAGTGATTAATATCATGAGCATCGATCCACGCAATTGGGATCGATGACATGCATCAACCATGTCAGGGAGCCTGACCACCCGATTCCGTTAGTCGGGTTTTGAAAGAAATCATATCGCATCAGAGTTGAAGACTCGCAATAGATTATCATATGTTAATCGAAACTACAGTCTACATCAATAATTTGTAAATCTAATATTAATTAGATCTAATATCCATGGCAAAATGTTGGAAATACGAGCTGTCGTGTTATGATAACATATTCCATTTTCTGAGGAGATTAGTAATGAATATTTGATGATAGATATGCATACACAGTTGGTTATCAATTATCTTGTACAATCACAGCATGTACCATGTACATCAGACTAAGGGAAAATAGCAAACCAAGCATAGCGCCATTGTCACGGTTTCAATGAAAGGTAAAACAAATCGAAATCGAACTTTACAGCATATCGTATCCATGAGCGGTTAACCGAAAGGCAAAAAGGTATTGCTGGCATCATTTTAGAAGTTATCGTGATGTTTTCAGTAGTTGTATTATGTTTGTATCGCGTGTACCATCGACAGAAACGGGGGCCGAGCTACCACATGTGGAACCGACCTTGACACAATTTGTTTACAACATGGCGTCGACTCACGTTAGATGTCGTGGCCACAATTTTGAAATCTCCTTTTGCGACAAAATGCCAAACGGTTAGGGCAATTCATTCGAGCGGTCAGGTGGTTTGACCAATCACACATGACCCTTAGTCATTTCATATAAAAAAAGCAGCAGTTATTTGTCAAAACCGTCATGCATGAAAGACAAAATGCCAAACGGTTAGGGCAATTCATTCGAGCGGTCAGGTGGTTTGACCAATCACACATGACCCTTAGTCATTTCATATAAAAAAAGCAGCAGTTATTTGTCAAAACCGTCATGCATGAAAGACAGCTGGTAGACAAGAAATCGCGGCACAGCTAAGATGCGAACGTGCCCTGTCGATCACTTTGGGCTTGGTCATTCAAAGTTTACGTTTTGATCATGAAATTCCTGCCCATAAATTTACACTACACCACCTTTATATTAACGATCACAGCAATCTTTTCATATCTTAGAATTTAATATTTTCTGTAAATCAGCATCATAAACAGAAAGACAATCTGCGCTGCCGTTTCGTCTCTAGCGCCGTGCTAAATCGCCATGACACACGGTCGATAAAAATATGCAATACTTGAACAAAACACTTCCGTTGCGGACTAAATGTTTGTAGTCTTACGCCACTAGCTTTGCAGTGGAGAAAAGTGTACATTTCCGACCGGTCGGATCAATTTCTTTTTTCAAATTGGCTGTCTGATATTATAATAGTTTCGTGTATGCGACATGGGTGCATAATAAAAAAATCGCCGTCATTCGCATGAAGTGCAACATGGCAGAAAAAGGTCGAGAGGCGCGGTAACCACTTTACTGATCTCGCCATATTTCGCAATGCGTAGCACTGCATAAAATATGAGTTACACGAAATTAATGCTGAGATGATTAGGGTGATGATGGTTATAATTTCATTCAATGAACGTTATCAATGTAATGGAAATATACACTGTCGTTTTCTCATGTGTACCGACCATTCCGACATTACCAGTAGTCAATAAAAATATACAAAACGTGTAAATAAACTTCTTCGTAAAGGAGTGAACAGAATTGTATTTACGTGAATAAGTATACAGTTGGGAAAAATATGTCTTTCTGACCACTCAGGTCATATTATTTCTTATGAACAAGGATTTTGTCTAAAAATATTTACGTGTATGTGACATGGGTGCATAATCAAAATGCGCCATCATTCGCTTGGTGTTCAAACATGGCAGAAAAAGGCTGATAAGAGCGGTAGCCACTTTACTAATCCCGCTATATTTCGCAATGCGTAGCTTTGTATAAAGTATCAGTTACACGATGTTAAAGCTATGATGATTGGGGTGTTGATGGTTATATTTTTTCCTTTGCGCACTCAGTGTTTGATATCAAAATTAACAGTTTAAAAAGGGCATTTTTTCGGGACCATATATGGTCCCCTGGCACTATGCGGGTGTGAAAAGTGAGAGACCATATATGGTCCCGTGGCACCATGAGGGTTAAGCTGTCTTACTAATGTGTGTCTAACGAATGTCAGGTCTCCGACACTACACATTATCTGACTTGCATTATCATTTTAAATCAGGTCAACTTTGGCGTCTCGAAAACAGGATACGAAAAGGGGGAATTAACCGCTCGGCGTTTTTAAATGCTACATCTGCATTTGAAAACCAATCAAGTTGATGTCTCCAGTCAAGGTTTTCTTGTAAGGCTAGATGTGGCTAGCCGGAAGGCGAGGATTGTTGATTGTTTAAAAGCCTTGCTAGAGCCGTGATGTACTTTGTCGGGCAAAAGAAAGTATACATCCATATCTGATGGTGGTGATAAAAATGAAACAAACAAGAAATGGTTGATGGCGAAGTATTTGATTCGAGTATCATAGGTGATATTACATGCATCATATCAATGAGTATGAGGGGAGGGAGGGGGGGGGGGGGGGGGGGCGCAATTTCACAGTCCACAGTTAGGGGGAGAGTAAAGTGAGAATGTTCCAGTGTATACTTTCTTTTGCCCCGCAGTTTGGCTACAGATTGATTATTGCTTTCTGTGGCGTCATAGATTACCATTCACTCACTCGCACATGTTTGCCATCCTTGACAGATTGCGCGTCAGTGTCCCCTCACAACCTGGGCGTTGCTCACGCTATCAGACACTAGTTTGTCATTCCACGACTCGATTATGAACAGGCTGCCGTGATGTAACAGGATTATGTTGACTGCAGCCTGATAAACCAACACACAAACAAGCGTAGTTGGCCAATTGATGCGTATGCCAAGTTCGTCCTGCAAAGCTATAGGTTTACTGTGAGTCCGCCATGAATAGGACACAGGGCAGTATGTTGTTTCGTTTGATTGAAGATGCAAATGCATTCACTATTTTATATTCACAGCATATTTTGATGTGCGTTCCTACATTTCTGCTGGGGAGTTTCCTTGCCGCTGATATAGTGGGCGCGGAACATGACAGTCTTATTAGAACCAAACTCTTTTCCACCGTAATATTTACATCGGGCGCCTGTACCCTGCTTCAGACAGCACTAGGTGCCAGGTAAGTAGTAGCATGCATTTACTGTCACCCTTTGTCTTGTTTGGGGGGGGTGGGGTGGGGGATGGGGGACAGGGGGTAGGAGGGGGGATGGGGGTGGGGGGTGGGGGGTGGAGCAGATATGTGAGACGTGAGGAGTTACAGTCATAGCGCTGGCATCGCTGTGTGCAACGGGCCCCAGGCTCAGATTATTTGACATAGATGAAACATAGCTGACTACGGCACAAAACACGACTCATTCATAACGAGTGAATGATTCCATGCGTCATCTTGGGGGGATGGGGGTGGGGGGTGGGGGGGGTGGAAAGTCCAGTTTCCACCCTTGCCGAACGAGGCTGGTGTTATGGAGTTATATTTTGGCCGGACTAACGAGTCTATGCATATCGGTATCTATATCAAAATCGGTAACGAAATCTAAGTCCGGTTCGTAAACTGTCGTACAGATTTCGGTCGATTGCAGGATTTGCAAAGCACGTGCACCGCCAATTCTGCGTCAACAGATACTTTCCAAATCTGTCCATGTTTTAAATCAAGGTGCTCACGTGATTTGATGAACTTCACGATGTAAGAACCATTTTATCACAATGTGGATCTTAATTATTGATCAGATTGTCTGGCTGTGCGTCGTCATTTTGTTCGAAGCAAATGCAAGTGATGCAAGAGGTGGATTCTGATTGGTCAATTGGAGAGGCAGGGAAGGGACACAACTCGTAATAGCTTATAGTCAGTTAACTCCCTTGCCTCGGGAGGATGGTCATGTGTCAGTTGGGAGTCCCTCATTGCAATAACTCTTTCCCCAGGCTGCCGATGATCCAGGGTCCGGCGACAGCATTTCTACTTGTCCTGCTGACAGTCCAGAGAAGTAGGGAATGGACTTGTAAAGGTGAGTGAGCGAGCGGTTGTGTCGGTGAGTTGATGAGTGTGTGAGTGAGTGAATTGAACGCCGCTTTGAACAGTATTCGAGTTACATGTCGGTGTGTCAACTTCATGTGGGAGGAAAGTCAGATGTGATGAAGGTCGATGAAGTTTACCACTTTGGCGAAACCCACGACCAAGGGTATTGTGTTTGCAAACCTAGAAACACAATCGGGGCGAACCCATGATCAAAGGATTCTGGCGTGCCCGGGCGATGCAATTCTGCACAGGCGCCTTAAACGCGGCGCCTTAAACGACTTGGCCCTCCGTGCCCCTGGCGAGCGAGCGAGTTAGTATATGGGTGGTTTAGTGAGCGAATCTTGACTGTCGTGACTATTTCTACTCTCTTGACTATTTCTACCCTCCTTACCATCCTGGTTGTCGTAACTATCTTGACTGTCGTGACTATTTCTACTCTCTGGACCATCTTGACCGTTGTGACATATTGATTATCGTGACTTTTTTGACTGTCGTGACTCTCTAGACTGACGTGATTATCCTTACTGACGTGACTCTCTTGACTGTCGTGACTATTTCTACTCTCGTGACTATTTCTACTCTCGTCACTATTCCTACCCTCGTGACAATCCTGGTTGTCGTAACTATCTTGACTGTCGTGACTAGTTCTATTCTCATGACCATCTTGATTCTCGTGACTATCTTGACTGTCGTGACTATCTTGACTGTCGTGACTATTTTAACTGTCATGACTATCTTGACTGTCGTGACTATCTTGACTGACGTGACTTCCTTGACTGACGTGACTATTTCTACTCTCGTGACTGTTTCTACCCTGTAGCCATCTTGACAGTCGTGCCTATTTCTACTCTCGTGACTGTTTCTACTCTTGTGACTTTTTCACAGACAGTTACTCTAGCGAACAGACCGATTGATGATCGCGAAAGGCAAATATAAACAATTTGTGTAAGCAATTGTTGTTGTACATATATGTAATTACGCCACTGTATAAGAAACATGTGTCATTCCATACTGCCTGTTGTCACTGTCCGAATCAAATCACTTACATTCTGACGTAATATATATACTAGCCACATAAAGAAACTGTGCACGGAGAAAATATATTCTGGATTGAAATACAACACAGCAAGAACAAAATGATGCAGACGCTGTAGCAGCTGAATGATCGGACCATAAGAAAATGTCAACGGGACCTGAACAACATCTGTTACGATGACGTCAGAAGATCAAAATGGAGTAGGGGGTCAAACGACAAAGTCACAAAGTCAATAACGGGTATGACCACCCTGTGCGTGAATCACAGCAGTGCATCGGCGACGCATGGAGTCCACCAAATGGGCATGGAAGGCCTGGGGAATGGCCTGCCATATCCTCCTCAAATCCTGTGCCAAGTCACGGACGTTATCTGGAGGATGTGGAAGACGACGCAGACGGCGCTCCAGTTCATCCCACACAAGCTCTATTGGGGAGAGATCTGGAAAAATTGCAGGCCATGGCAGTAACATGACATTGTTATGGAGGGAAATCCATTGCGACCCTAGCCGTGAGAGGACGAGCGTTGTCCTGTTGAAATGTCAATCCCGGGCCATGGCGTTGCAGGAAAGGAATGACCACAGGCCTCAGAATCTGATCTCTGTAGCCAACACTGTGAGATAGACACGTTGGCGCCCGTCACTGTGGGAAATGTTGAACCTCGATTCATCTGTAAAGACAACATTTCTCCACCATATTCGAGGTTGGCGAACATGATTTCGACACCATCTTAGACGGTTGACTCGATGACGGTGTGTCAGGATGGGACGTATGGCAGGGCGTCGTGGTCGAATCCCGTACTGACGTAGACGATTCCTGACAGTGTTGGGATGGATACGGCGCAGTCCAGGAATTGTCTGGGACGTCGTTACTGCCGTTTGGAACCTGTGTCGGAGATGTGTCACTCGAATTCATCTGTCCTGTCTTGGCGTCGTTACTCGGGGACGTCCTGAACGTGGGTGGTCGGCAACGTCATTTGTGTTCTGATAACGCCTCACCAATGCCGATATCGTGTTACGATGGCATTGTAAATGTGTTGCCACCTGTTGTTGCCTCATTCCTGCTCGGATCATTCCAATGGCTTCATGACGCTGTGCAGCTGTCAATCTTGGCATGATTTGCTTGTGGTATGCTTGTGTCTGCGCCTGAAAATTTTGAATATTTGAATGACCACAGATCATGCTTTCCAAAGTGACAGCGAATTTTGAGTTGCACATGCTGTGTACAGCTGCACAGGATGCACGTCCATAGGCCCCCATCAATGACGTCATATCGCATGGCACGTGCATGAGCGTTTGAATGTCTCCAATAATTGCTGTGTTTAAACCTATATTTCATATATGGACGGTGTGCCCTCATATCTATATTTTCTCCGTGCACAGTTTCTTCATGTGGCTAGTATATTAATGGGCACATTCCAGGAAAACAGTGTTTATACAATGTTTGTGAGTGATGGGAAGAGATGCTTCGAGCATAGAATTGAGGAATGACAAATGATAAAGAGGTCGTCCTACTTGTGTGCTTGGGATGGCTAATGTCCCGTATTGTAAGTAAACACATGTTATTTAGCTCGCCAAGGCTTGCCTAATACAATATCTTTTCCAAATACAGGATATTTACCATCCCCAAACACTCTCGCGTCATACCCTCTACTTATTACGTCATTACGCAATTGCATTATTTCTTTAATGAAATATATAATGATGCTCGGCTACATGTATGTTGGTTTTCGAAAACTCTTCCTTTTCAGATAGCAGCACAGGCTACAACAGCACAGACTACAACAACACAGACTACAACAACACATACTACAACATCACCGACGATGGTTACAACACCACCTCAACTCCAGATACTGTTCCAATGGGCGACTTGCCGACCTGTTTGAGTCCCGAAGACAAACTGAGAGAAGTATGTGTATCGAAGTATACATGAGTGAGTAACAGTATTGCAGTTACATGTATATCACGTCGTGTCAGCTTAATATGGGAGGAAAGCCCGAAGTGATACAGGTCTTAGATGTTCACCACTTTGGTGAAATCCACGAGCAAACATTCTGACACACCAAGGAAAATAATCGGGTATCAAGAAAACACACGTTCTGCTACCACACGTTCTGCTGACCATCTCGTGAAACTTTATCAAAAGGGCGTTGAGAATGCAGTGTGTGAGCAAGAATATTATGATGAGTAGAAATAATAATGAAGAGGGTGAATGCGATATGATTGTGATAAGGGAGATGATGATGATGACGACGACGACGACGATGATGATGACTACAACGACGACGACGACGACGACGACGACGATGATGATGATGATGTTGATGATGATGATGATGATGATGATGCGAAAGAGATGATAATGACGACGATGATGATGATGTTGATGATGATGATGATGATGATGATGATGATGATGATGATGCGAAAGAGATGATAATGACGACGATGATGATGATGTTGATGATGATGATGATGATGATGATGATGATGATGATGACGATGATGATATAAATTGTACTTTCAGGTATCTGGAAGTTTAATGGCTGCCTCGTGTGTTGAGATCCTCATTGGTGGGACAGGACTTGTAGGTCTTCTAATGAAATTTGTAGGACCAGTTACAGTGGCCCCTACCATTGCTCTGGTAGGACTGAGTGTGTACAAGGTGCTCATTGCCTACTCACGGTCGTCATGGGAACTATCCTTACTGTGAGTACATATTTCTATGATATGGTGGATTGTACGATTCCGACTATATCATGAGCATGTGTTAATGAATCACTATCAAATATAGATGGCACCAGGTGTTCGGAAAAGCTATTCCAAAAAGCTTGTGTGTGATAGAGTTTGGCCTAACGCCGCTTTTAGTGAATATTCCAGCAATATCATGGCGGTGGACAACCTGCTTTATACATTGAACCCTGTGAGGAATTGAACACGCCTGCAAATCAGTTGACACTTGATACTTAGTGAATGAGTTGGAACATTAATTCAGTTGTATAGCGGAGTGTCTAGTTGATGTGTGAGGAAGGCCTGAAGTGATTCTGATCTGTATACCTGTATCATGATAAAGGCGAATCTGAGAAAACACACACACGCACTCACATACACGCACGCACCCTCGCACGCACGTACGCATGCACGCACACCAAATTAGCCCTCATTTGACGTGAAAACAGTCGCAGAATCACAGCAAACGTAAAGTCCAAAAACATCACCATCGAATAACAATTCCTTGTTCATTTCTAGCCACTATAAAACATGGGTGTATGCTCTATTGTTCCCGGCAGTTTATCATACATTACAAAGGAACAATGTTTATATATGTAAGTTACAGAAACAAATGCGAATATAATCTCAAGTGATTTACACATAATATCTAACATTCATCACCGTAGAACGTTATGCTCAGAACAACTGGCACACCACATATCTAAACATGTGCAGCTCATTAGTATGCTTAAAGAACAAAACAAATTGTTCAAATGTTTTTTCACCAGAGGTGTTGTGCTTGTCGTGCTGTTTGCGTTGTACCTTGGCCATATCGCCGTGCCCTTCCCCACACGGAGCGCATGTAGCGCACAACACAGAAGGAGAAAGAGCAAGACTCATGGCTTGCTCATCTTTCAGCTACTTCCGGTACGTGGAAACAGTCATGCGATTATCAGTAAATATTTATTCTTGAGTAAATTTCAAATGTTGTTATGAGTAAGTGAATGTCGTTAACGCTGACTCAGCAGTATTACAGCTATATCTAAGCAGCCTGTCAATAATGGACTGAAAGCCATGTCACAGATGTTACATATCGATTCTAAAATTGAAACATTATGTTAACCCAGAAATCTGTACGTGAATGGTGAAAAGTGTGAAACAAACAAACAACACAAAAACCTCACAGCAATTACAGTGACAGTACAAAATAGAGTGGAGGTACTATGTTCCATGACAGTATGTCGTACGAGGGCAATGGTCAGTATCAAATACCAAAAAAATACAATGGTGACAGCAAAAGAAAAAGACACTAATATATATTCACCAAGCGGCGACAGTGGTCAGGCTTCCAAAATGGGCTAGGCAGGGATTCCGTGGTGATTTTCCCGCTTTTGGTCTTGTTGTATTCTCAAATGAATATGTGTGAGACACGCCCTTGTCCCCACATACACTCTTCAAAAAAAGGAAACGCACAGGTAGAGTTTAGTATATATATTGTATCTAATAAAGTTGATGTATGTAATTTCATATCATAGATACAAATATGACATTTTGGAGCTCGAGAGTCACATGTTGTCTTTGTACAAAGGTATTGAAAACTGTTCATTGTCATATCACATAAGGCCACAAGGTTGCTCTGAACTGAGTATCTCGTTTGACCGCACCGGGCAGCAATCACTGCTCTGCATCCCCTCGGCACTGACTGGATGAGTGTACGAATTCTGTCCTGCGGAATTCTGCGCCATTCTGCTTGTAACGCTTTGACCAGATGTGGGAGTGTCTGCAGCGTGTTCTGACGTTGACGTACACGTCGATTGAGTTCATTCCAGAGGTGTTCGATTTGGTTGAGATCTGGAGATCTCGATGGCCAGGGCAAGTCGTTCATGTTGGCATTATGAAGGTAGTCTACCATGACACGAGCTGTGTGCGGTGGAGGGTTATCCTGTTGATTCATGTAGCGATTTGCTGTCACATTTCCCTGAACCCCAACCAATTCAGATCTCGTGGTGTAGGATATGGCCCCCAACACCATGACACTACCGCCACCGAAATTGTCGAAGTCACGTACACGATGAGGGGTAAAACGCTCATTTCGACGACGATAAACACGTTGTCTTCCATTTCGCCGGTGAAGAAGAAATCGTGATTCATCGCTAAACCACACTCGTCTCCAGTTTCTCAAATTCCAAGGCTGTAAGATATGGCACCGACGCAGGCGTCGCTGTCGTTGGATCTGTTGCAAAACAGGGACGATAACTGGCCTTCTGGGTCGGATTCTAGCCTCGCGAAGATTGTTCCTGACAGTCTGGTCCTATATCCTCCTCAAACCAGGGATGCGTCCTGCAGTCTCCGTGGCTGTGGCATTGCAATGACGAATGTAGCGAACCTGCGCAGGAGTGGTAACTCTTGGGCGGCCGGTTCTCGGACGGTCTGCAATGGAATTGAACTGTGTGTATCGGTCCCAAAAGCGGCAAATGATGCTGTGGTGGACGTTGACGTGGCGTACAACAGAAGACTGCGGTTCCCCTCTATGGATACGTCCAATGGCGATGTTCCGATCGGCAGCGCTGAGTCTCGGCATTTTCGAATATGTTGACAATTGAATGACAAATTATTGGCTTAAGCTTGCCTTTTTATAGCCACTACCACGAGTTACGAATGTCATAACTTGCACGTGCATTTTGCTTTACTGTTTTCCTCCATGACATTTCTTAACAAGTGTGAAAAGAATGCCATTGAAGACATAGCAAATCGACATGGGCTGCGTTTTGACGCACCGTTTGTCGAATATCAGGCCACCAACATTTTCCAATAACATATATCCAATTTATATACCGGATTTGTTTTGTGTAGTCAGGTTCAATGAATTACCTACTACCTGTGCGTTTCTTTTTTGAAGAGTGTATGCAGCCAAACTAGCTACAGGAAATCTATACACAGTGCCCTCACCAGTCTAGCGACACTGGAAGTTTTCTATTATAACCCGAAACCAATTTTTGACAACGCTTACAAGCCTGAGCATCTTACAAGGGAAAAAATACAAGCTAGATAAGGTGGGTGAGTGAGTGAGTGAGTTTGGTTTTACGCCGATTTTAGCAATATTCCAGCAATATCCCGGCGGGGGACACCAGAAATGGGCTTCACACATTGTACCCATGTCGAGAATCGAACCCGGGTCCTCTGCGTGACGAGCGAACGCTTTAACCACAAGGCTATCTGACTGCCCAAAGCTCGATAAGGATGTAACTGTTGTGACTGTTGATGTGGCCTTGTTGTAACTGTTGTTGTGACGGTTGTTTTGACTGGTGTTGTAACTGTTGTTGTGACTGATGTTGTAACTGTTGTTGTGACTGTTGTTGTAACTGTTGTTGTAACCGTTGTTGTAACTGTTGTTGTGACTGTTGTTGTGCCTGTTGTAACTGTTGTTGTGACTGTTGTTGTAACCGTTGTTGTAACTGTTGTTGTGAATGTTGTTGTGCCTGTACTAACTGTTGTTGTGCCTGTTGTTGTAACTGTTGTTGTGCCTGTTGTGACTGTTGTTGTGACTGTTGTTGTAAATGTTGTTGTAACTGTTGTTGTAACCGTTGTTGTAACTGTTGTTGTAAATGTTGTAACCGTTGTTGTAACTGTTCTTGTGACTTGTTGTAACTGTTGTTGTTCCTGTTGTTGTGACTGTTGTTGTAACTGTTGTTGTAACCGTTGTTGTAACTGTTGTTGTGACTGTTGTTGTAACTGTTGTTTTGCCTGTTGTAACTGTTGTTGTGACTGTTGTTGTAACTGTTGTTGTGCCTGTTGTTTTAACTGTTGTTCTGACTGTTGTAACTGTTGTTGTAACTGTTGTTGTAACATCAGGTCCTCCTCAGCATCCTCGTAGTGTGGGCCGTATCTGGAATCCTAACAAACGCAAACGTGTTCCCTACAGACCCCGCCAATCCAAGGTTCAGGGCCAGGACAGATGCCAAATCCACGATGTTACATCGCACGCCTTGGTTTTACGTCCCCCACCCAGGTAAATAACACTATTAAAGATTGTTTGTTTGTGGTTTAACGCCTCATTATTCCAGCTTTATGACAGCAACCTGTAAATAATCGAGTCTGAACCTGACAATTCAATGATCGATATTGTGAGCAACGACCCACGCTGTCTGGGTACGATGACACATAATCAAGCAAGTCACCGAGTCTCACCAACAGATCCCTTTGGTCATCTCTTACGACCTGCATTGGAAGCTGGGGATCTATTCTAACCCAGAATCCCTACGGGGTTGTTAAAGATAGTAGTTGAGTCTTACTAAATGGCTGGAATAACAAAAGTAACACGTGCCTCGAATATCTTCCAACGGAAGTCTCTCTCTGCAGCAAAGCTACATGTACTGGTACCCAGATATGCCAGGGTTGTTGGTGTTGTAATATCATTGTGATTGGATGAACATAAATTACGTCATGTGATTCGCTGAGAAGTTACGATGGCGCTACTTTAGCTTCATTCACAAATGTACAACCAGCCACACGATCACAAACACGAGGCTAACTGGTGTTTAGTTTTCAAATGAGAAGGTTGATTTATTAGTGAGCTATGATTGTGTACGAATCATAGACAGTGTCGTTGTATTTAACGCCAGTGCTAACAAACAAAAAGCAGTTTTTTTTCTGGTCTGCGTCTAAGGTTTACCAAGTAGACAATGCTTAAACTGACCAAGCTTTTTTTTCTAACTGTTCGCAGAAAGTTCCGTATTAGGTTCACATGCCTACAATACGTAGACATTTCGAGGGTATTTGTAAACATGGCGCATCAATGAGCTGATCAATTGACATGCCTTTGCGTGTGGTTGTGACGGATGTGGCCAGTGTGTGTGTGTGTGTTGGGAGGGGGAATACGCTGACTATTTGGTGATGATTCCTGAACACTTTGCGTACGATGTGGTCGAAATCGTACATTGGACGGTGACTAAGAAACGGTGTTTTCGCTTTTATTCACGTGAAGGTACTTCTAGCTTGAACCATACAATAATGTTCCTCCGATTAGCATTATTAGCAGAATTCTCTTTCACCGTTTCAAATATTGAGGCAAGTCTAACTGCACTAGGTGAACCTTAAAAACGAATATCATTGTCCATTGTCTGCTGCATCCGATTACAATCCTTTTTGGGCTGCCAATCCGATTTCAAATGATGTAAGGGAGAAGCCATTTGACATTTGGGATGGGGGAGGGAGGGGTTGCTTCTGATAAATAATGTTCAAGGTCGTGTAGTTTTTCTGAAATATGATTACATATGCCTCGAATTTAGAGGGAGAAAATATTTCGTCCCTTTCTTGCAGGCTATTTTAAAGTCTCCTAAGAATACAGTAGGTCATTTTTTGTTTATTTAGAGTAGACTTAAAGTAGGGTAAGAATTGAGCACCTGCTTATGTTTAAATTGATCTTACTTTCAACTTTGGTTTTGCAAGGTGAGTTTCAACATGTTTATGTACATATGTTTAGTGTACACTACTTACGCCTTCTACTGTTTCAGGTCAGTTTGGAATGCCGTCGTTTAACATAGGACTGTTTATAGGATTCATAGCAGCGTTCCTTGCCTCCATTATTGAGTCTGTCGGGGACTACTTTGCTGCGGCCAAAGCTTGCGAAGTCACCACTCCACCGAAACACGCCATCAACAGGGGGATATTTATAGAAGGGCTTGGGGGACTACTTTCTGGAACGGTGGGATTTGGCCTCTCTACAACTTCGTACACACCCAACATTGCTGCTATGACTCTGACTAAAGTATGTTCACTTACTCAAAAGAGGTATATTCTCGGGATATAAACAAGTTGCCATTCGTGACCAACCCGTGTTATTCCTGGACAAGCCGAATAGCGACTCGTGCCCCTCTCATGGCCATTTTTGCGACCGGGTTCCGTCTTAGCGCAAACGGGCATACCTAAAACAATTGTCAACTCGTTGCGTAATGGTTCACATATATTTCCCCATATATTATATATGTTTCAGATGCAATTTAAAGCACATCGGGACATGCGATAGGGGCAAGAGTTTTCTTGCAGGTTACGGAGAGGGGCGAGTGGTGACGAATGACAAGTTGCAAGTTATTTTGTGGCATTTGATTGGCTGATCATTAGGTCACGCCCACTAACTGGCTACTGTTTTTTTATTGGTTGAGACTAAATTGGGCGGGTTTTGTTGTATTGTTGTATTAAACGATGTTACTGATTTCGTATTGTTGTCTACAGCCTTTGTGTGTTAATTATTTAATAAGTAGTCTGTGAACGTGTCATTGTTGACGTATATATGTATAAGATTTGACTTCAATATTCACACCATTGTGACCCTGCATTGTGGACCTGTATTTTATAAGACCGAATTTAAATGGCTAAAATGATCCAATAATTTTATTACCATGCCACTGTTGCAGACAGCTCACCGCTACATCATGTACAGTGCCGGTGCCATTATGCTGGTACTGTCGGTCGTGGGGAAGGTCGGCGCTGCCCTTGCCACAATACCGGACCCAGCTCTTGTCGGTTCTATGGTAGCGGTATGTGGCATGATGGTCACTCTCGGACTCTCTTCGTTACAGTTCGTCAATATGAACTCTTCCAGGAACCTCCTCATCGTTGGGATGGCTCTGTTCATTGGCATATTTTTGCCAGAGTGGTTAGAGAGACACCCTGAGGACTTCGAAACAGGTTTGTCTCTAGCACTAATAGTTACCGATTTTTCGTACACACCTGTGGGTGCGAAACCCCTTTGAGATAACTGGTAGCAAACATATGTGTGAGATCAATTTTCAGGTCCGTGATTGGCTACTCCATGGCGTTGACCTGAGGAATACTTTCCTTGTTGTAATTCACGGATGCGTTTCTGGAGCGTCAGTCTGATTTTAGAGTGTTTGACATATATTCTTTGATCTTATCTAGAGTTTGCTTGATCATCGCTGCCTAGACAATCAACAGATACGGTAGACCACTTTTAGTGGAGAGTCACACTAGGTGTGAGTAGTAAGCAATAAACCGGATGACGTCACTCATGACCGTTGTGTTATATATTAATGCGCCACTGCGATCACGAGAATAGAGAAAATGTTAAATAGTGCGAAGTAAGGGTGTATAAGAAACAGATTACTGCATTTGTTCCTGTCATATACAATTTATCTTTCAGCTCGTTATTGTAAAACGAATCTTTTGCTCACTAGACAGCTGCAAGATAGATGGTATCTGACAGACAATAGTGTGGCCCGATGTGATATGATTCTCTTTCAGGGGTCAAGGACCTTGATAAAATTCTGCAAATTATTCTCGGAAGTCCAATGCTTCTTGGTGGCCTCATCGCCATCTTCCTGGATAACACCACAAAAGGTAAACTTTCTCACCAATCGAGGACTGCTGATTACTACACAACGCCTCTGAAAGGGGACATATTCTGTGACATGCATATGAAATATGTAAGAAATATACATGTTTTCACCCAGAATATCTTTATTATTTTTCCTCAATATTTGTGAAAAAATAACACGTTTCCTAATTTTTCTTTTTGAAAAGTAATTTGTACTGATGTTATTTACAAAAAAATGGGACATGTAAGATGTTCTGAAAAAAAAGGTGTTGTCGTCCCAAAATACTTGTTTGGCTAAGTGACTTGATGGAAACTTTTCCGTGTTTTCTGGACTACTCCCACAAGATGAACTTAGTGAGGCGTTACAAGCATACGCGAAGGTGGCCTCGTGAATGTATTTGCTCCATGTTCTCTGTGTGATTCCTTTTGAGAATAAAGACGTTAATATAAAACCCCTTTTACAATTACACCTTTTACAGGATCAAGGAAAGACCGAGGTATTGACGCTTGGCAGAATCGTCTGGGGACTGACGCCACCAACACCAGCATCACACAGAAGCCCATGGAGTCGTCATCAGACAATACGTATGGATGGTTCTGGCAAGGTCGACTGTATCAGTACCTGCCCTGCTGTTCACGGCTCCCCTTCATGCCTCCAGGGACAGGGTTAGACCGTACCCCCACGTCATTATCCCAACCAATTGGGACGCCAGATAATGTCAGATCCCTCTTGGGAAACTCTCGTGTGTAGTTCCTCTTAGGAAATACCTAAGGTATAAATACCTTGAATGGTATTCTTCTGTGACCAATGACGTTTGTGTTATTATTTTATTTATTCAACGCATGTTTGGGGAATACGTGTATAATGACTTTCTGTTAATTTCCACGCATGTGCTTTTATCTGACCTGGACACATTTAGTTATCGATTTTCCAATGCAATAAAATCTTGCCAACAGATGTGCTTTCTGTTTTCCAACGTTACCGAAATATGTCATATCCTGAGAACATTTTTACCTTTTTTGTTGTTGTACATTACCGTCTCTCATAAATTCATTAATAGGAATTGTTAACGCTGGGGAATAATCAGTCTCGCTTATCTGCCGAAACAGATTCCACTGGGGGTAAAGGGCAAAACAGTGGTGAAAATTGTATGAATGGATCACTGGAAATCAGTGATTACACCAGGTGTTCGTGAAAAGGGTAATCATGTCCTGCTCTACAGGTAGCACCCGCCACTCACAAATGAATGAAATAGGAAGTCGTAGGGACTGTGTCAGTATGATGTTTCTACTATATAAGGTTTGACAAAACTCTGTGATAAATTAATGAGATTCGTAGCGCTAAGAAACCCTTTTCGGACCAAGGCCCAGGTGAGGTGAGGTGAATGGGGTTTAACGTCGCGTCCAAGATTATTGCACTTATATAGCGACGTGCATGCACGTGTATGTGTGTGTGTGTGTGGCTGCTTGTACTAGTCCGGACTGATGCCGAGATATAGTGCTAGCACACTGAGATACCATGCCGTAGTTTAACATGAATACCCCACTCAGACACAGTATACTGACTCCGAGCCGACCAGTCCTTGTTTTAGCCCCCTGCCGAGTGCCAGACAGGGTAGCAACAAGTACCATCTTTTAACGTCTTTTGGTATGACGCGGCTGGGGATGGAACCCCGGACCTTCCGCTCTCCGGGCGGACGCTAGACCATTAGACCACGGAGGCGGTCGCCAGGCCCAGGACCCACTTGCACAAACTGATCTTAGCTCTACGACAATCGTACGCCTACGTTAATGAATGGGAGTTAAGATCACCATAGTGCTGAAATCGGTTTGTGCATGTGGACCCAGGACTCAATCATTGAGTATTGGACACCTATTCTACACTGAACGAAACACGCATGGGGTACTTGAAACATACAGGCTATCGGGAATACTCAGGGTTTAATGCATTGTTCGGTATGCGCCTTGGAATCAGTACATTGAATATTCGTATGTCAGTCACGGGAAGAGTGAGTTAGTGTTGACTGACGAGACAAGAGGCTGGGTTGTGTGTAGACCTCAGTGAGCGAGTCGGTGGGTGAGTGAGTGTTTTATCGCCGCCTATACCAGTCGTATATGTAGGCTTTAGGAAAACCCTAAGTGAGGACGTTTTTAGACGCTTACCACGTAGGTGAAACCAACGAGCACGGGTATGGTGCTGACAAACCTTAAAATATAATCAGGGCGGATCTGAGATTCGAACCTATGATCAATGGTTTCTGGCATGTCATTGCGACACGGTGTCCCTGATCACACAAAGACAAGGAGTCAAAACGAGCATTGAAGTGATCAGTATATATTTCTTTATTATTCTCAAATAATTTCCATCTTACCATTGTTAGAAACAGTAATGAAAGTAGACAAGTAAGTCGGCCTTTTCATTATGTAACGCAGTTGCCGTGTCATTTCTTCAGAAAACAATGAACTTTAGCATGAAATTATTCGATGTTGATTGTTTAAGGTAGGATAAGGAGTCGACTTGACGTGGGTATTTATGTTTAAATACTAAATAGAGTTGCAAGTGCCACGCCCCAAAACAATCCCAATGAAAGCGGCATTCTGCTTCCATCGTTTTGACACACGTACACAACTTTCTCTGTCGTCGCTGAAACAGAAGAATCACATGTTATGTGTTGTGACGTAATCTCATACACAACACCTTTTGACCTAGCGTAGAAAGCATGGCGGTTGACGTTGAGGTATTGGTACGGACGCTGTTACACCCCGATGTAGTGATGATTTGACCCCCGTTTCCTAAGGTTTAGGAAATTATGTTTGAAACATAAAAATGTTGATAAATGTTGCTTTAAGTTTCTTTTATCGGTTTATGAGTTACATAAAACACAACTACCTTCGGGTATTTAAAGAGGTTTAAAACCCTCATCCTCGGGGAAACCGTTGAATTCGGGTTTTAAAGTTCATAAAAAAAACATCTGACGTGCTTTTTCCAACACATCGTGGCTCTGTGCTGACCAGGCCTTATTTAATACCCTTAATGCCGAGTACCAGGCAGGGAAACACCAAGTACCATCTTGTAACGTCTTTTGGTACGTCGAGGCCAGGGTAAGAAGTGTATTTATATTCATGTCAGGAAGGAGGGAAGTGTGTCCATGAGGAGTATATTCTTGTCAGTAAGGGGCATATTCTTGTCAGTAAGGGGTAAATTCTTGTCAGTAAGGAGTATATTCTTGTCAGTATACTCGTGTCACAAATGAGTGTATTCTGGTCAGTATACTCGTGTCACAAATGAGTGTATTCTGGTCAGTAAGGAATATATTCCGGTCGGTAAGAAATATATTCCAGTCCGTAAGGGGTATGTTCTGAGCAGTAAGGAGTGTATTCTGGACAGTAAGGAGTGTATTCTGGACAGTAAGGAGTGTATTCTGGACAGTAAGGAGTATATTCCGGTCAGTAAGGAGTACATTCCAATCCGTAAGGAGTATGTTCTGGACAGTAAGGAGTATATTCCGGTCAGTAAGGAGTACATTCCAGTCCGTAAGGAGTATGTTCTGGACAGTAAGTAGTATATTCGTGTCAGTAAGGAGTATACTCGTGTCAGTAAGGTGTATATTCCTGTCAGTCAGGAGTTTGAATGTCTTTACACATGATCGCATCGTTTGTTTCCCTACTTGAGTCGATGTCAGCACATATAACCGCACACACGTTGAACACCAGGATGAATACACAGACGCCAATAGTTTCCATGTACGTCACACTCTCAAAAGTTATTTGTAAATGAGTATAATTTTGAAGCATGAAATCTCGCAGAAGTGTTACAGAGGTTGGCCACAAGTAGTGAGTGAATGAGCTTTTAATACTGGACTCACTCACTAACTCATTGACTCACTCACTGACTTACGCATGCACGCACGCACGCACGCACGCACGCAAGCAAGCTATGGCTGACTTACTTTCAGAGCCTGTACGCGTATCGTCGTTCTCGGTGATCAGTGGCATGAGAGTGTCCCAGAAAACGCACTGCTGCTTCCTCAAGCCCTGATTGGTTGACTGTCCGGCAGCCGTGAAGACAAGGAAGGTTTCATCAGTCGTGCTGTATCTAGGCCATTGGAAGTTGGGTGTTTCCGGTAGGTTTGGGTTGCTGCCAAATATGATCACACCAGACGTTAATAGTGTTGTTTCTCAATACTTGTTAGTCCAAATTTTACCTTCTACAAGAGAATTTTTTTCAAATACAAATACAACAATATATCCATTGCCAAAACATTGACAAAGATATTATTTTTTTCTGAAATAAAATGAAATATTAAAATATAATTGCTTTTGTTACACACTCGCAAGAGTAATCATTTAACTGGTAAAATAGCACTGAAGTTCTCTTTGTTGCGTCCAATTCAGTAGTAGTAGTACTATTGCTCGTAATAGTAAAGGCTCTGGGTGGGTTTGACTAGGCAGCGCTTCCTGGGAGAAGTCACATTCGCTGTCTGGGCTGCGTGTAGAGGGGGAAAGGGCCCTGAGCTGATGATGAGCCCAACCAGCCTGACTGTGCCAGGATCACCCAAACCCTCTTTGCTGCACTTTTATAATAATAATAATAATAATAATAATAATAATAATAATAATAATAATAATAATTCAGATTCAGCTGACAGGTACTTGAAGAGACCCAGCGGTTTTGTATAATTTGATCGACTTAATTATAGCTCAAAACGGGCGGTGGGGTAACCTTCTGGTTAAAGCAGCAGTCACTCCGAAGACTCGGGTTCGATTCCAAACATTTGTTCAATGTGAGAAACCCATTTCTGGTATCCCCCGCCGTGATATTGCTGGAATAACGCTAAAAGCGGCGCAAACCCATACTCACTCACTCGCTCTCATCCAACACGCTATTGTGTGACACACTCTTCACACCTGAATTCAGAAACGTTTTACAAATCGCATCATGCATTATTACAGTTTTTAAAAATTAAATTAAAAAAATTACAGACAAATCAAATCATTTCAAAATCCACATTGTCCCTTTCAATCGTTTGAATTCCTCTCTACATTATAAAGTACTTGCCCAGTTTTAGCAAAATTCGCCCAATACGTCATCATGCTCCGGCTTGTTAATTTTTCCTCCTCCGGCGCTGCGAAGGCATCCCCAAGCGGTTGTCCAAACATCATTTCCATCTCAGCCGAATGTGGAACTCCCATCCATAGTGGTAGAGTAAAAGCGGAAATCCGGTGGTCAAAGGAATAGAAGTACACATCGTTTTCTACAGCATAGAAGTCCGCTAGTTTGACAGATGGACACTTGAAGAAACTGTCCCCAAGAATGTTGTCCACAGTTTCCAAGTAGTCTTTCCGGAGAGAAGGTACTTGGACTTCGTCATACTGGGCCATAATGGCCTTGACCATAGTTGATGATTGACCATTTGTTGCAGCGAACATTCTCACCGCTAATAGGAATTGTGTTCTAGTAACATTTATCTGATTCGAGAGAGTAAATACCGTTGGCATAGTAGATGGAAGGAACAGGGTGCCTTCATTCTTGTTAACTCCCATTAGGATTTCAGTTTTCTTCATCTCCCCTTTTTCTAAGAGAGCTATTGGAGTATCTGGCAAGAAGAAGCCATCGACGACTGGACCGAATGGTACTCCACCCACAGCAAAAACCCGAGCCTGGTTATCTACAATCGTTCCCGGAGGTAGGTCTTTGATACATTGGTAAATATCAGCATCGTATCTGGCAGAACAGTTCGACATCTCCGCGAGTCTTCTAGTGCTGCCAATAGCCATCGAAGGTTCCTGCACTGCCCATGCTGGTAAGGGGGATCCACTTTGTAAAATAGCACGGGTGAAGAGGTCACGCGATTTGGGGGATAACAAAAGGTGACCAACTGATCCTGCTCCAGCGCTTTCTCCAAATAAGGTGATCATGTTTGCATCTCCGCCGAATCTTTCAACATTGTTATGGATCCACTGTAGGGCAAGTGTCTGGTCCATGAGACCTTGGTTTCCAGGAAACGTGTCAGGGCCAAGATATAAAAATCCATGAGCTCCTAAACGATAGTTCATAGACATCACGATGACGTTTTTTTCAGCAGCAAGATACTTCCCGCTGTACAAAGGCATGTTGATAGATCCGGATGTAAATGAACCGCCATAGACCCATACCATGGTTGCGAGTTTCGCATTTGCTGTTACATTAGCTGGTGCCCATACATTGATGTACAGACAATCCTCGCTAACGCTGGGAGGAATCGCTCTCCAGGCCATCCCCAATGAAAACTGTATCGCTTGTTGGCATGACGGTTTCTGTGCACGGGCGTCCTTGACCTCCGGTCGCCAGGGGTCCATGGGTTGTGGGTGTTTAAACCTGAGGTCTCCAATAGGTGGTTTGGCGAAAGGGATGCCATAATAGGTGTCGATAGGTTTACTGAGGACAGAAGTTCGCAGACCGATGATTTTGCCATGGGTAGTGTCAACTTCCTGTCCCGAGGCGCTGTTTCCGGTACTGACGATAACAGCAACCAGGCCGCAGATGAGTAATGACGTCATGGTTTATCTGAAAAAGATGTAAAGTATCATATTCACTGAACTGTAATGAATATTTATGTCATCAATGTCATTCATATTTCGCCTTGTCTTGTGGATAGAGCGTTTGCCCCAAGAGTGGAAGGTCGGCGGATTGATCCCACTCTGTTTCATACCTGAAGACATCAAATGATGGTACTTGTTGTTTCCCTGCCTGGAGCTCAGTATTAAGGGGATAGAACAAGGAGTGATCGGCTAAAACCAGTGGGCTAGAACGATAAAACCGGCACTAGTCACGACTAGTACAAGCCTGCACGTCGCCATATGAGTAAAATAATTTTGAACGTGACGCTTAACCCAATTTTACCTCACCCCATCCGCGATATCTGTATAATTGTACAACTCTGTAATGCACACACACGCACGCATGTCACCTCACCTTATATCTCGGGAGGGTTAAATTCCAGAACGTATACTCACGAGTCGCTGGTAAGTTTATATGATGACATCGGATGTAATTAAATTACTCTATGTTTGTTAACGCCGCAACTGCATGACGGCGGCCTATAAATAATTGAGTATGGACCAGACAATCTAAAGATTCATATTGTGAGCAACGATCCACGTCGACGGGGTACGATGTCACGCCTTCAAGCAGTTCACCGAACCTGACCACCTAATGCATTCAGTCCCATCTTACGAAAGCATGAGGTGCTGAGGGCAAATTATAACCCAGAATCGCCAGGGATTTTTCATTGCTGCTTTGAGCTGAATCCCTTACATGGATGAATCGATGCGATTAGGTACGACGGAGCATTACTTTATATGACCCCAACGAGCCGAAGAAGCCATTATCATATCTCTCATATGTGAGGCCCTGATATCAACGCTGACGCGTTATTCGTTTATCAGTTTTGGTTATTTCAATTACAAACTGTATATAAGACTTCAGACTTTAGTTCAAAATAGTTCATTCTGTGGCTGGGCTGAGAACACTTGAATTTGTCTTGTCTAAGAAGGGGAATCACAAGTTCGTCTTGATCGTTACGGTTACTGGAAGAAAGTAGTTAGGGGAGAAGCTGTGTGCTGGAAATGTGTCATTAAGCTGTGCAGAGGGTCACTGTCACACCTTAGTTGTTGATGTTGATGTTGTTTATTCCGTAATTAACCTGTCAAGAATTATATCAACATCTTGGGATGGGTGGAAGCCCAATACCTCAGATCCAAATAATAAAATTGACATGATTTTGATATCAAAGATATGAAGCTGTATACTTATAGTTTTTGAAACAGATAAGATTTCCATTGCAATATTTGGATACCTTGAGGCAGATGAAGAAAAATGAACACCCAGATATTTATAGCAAGATACTATCTCAAGATAATTTGTGTTAAAGCCAAATTTTTCATAACACCGTAATGGTCCACCATTTCTGAAAACAATGATTTTTCTTTTATCAATATTATTCATTAACCGAATTATTAATAAGTTCATCGGATACTGATAATTTACAAAGTCGTCGATAGTTGAATAGAAATCAATATCGTCATCAACATCACCCATGCCTCCAAATAGAGTCTCAAAGTGACATATCAAGTCCATGGGTGTGATTGAGTTTGTTTACTGGTCTGGTGTACACAAAATGCATGGAACAGAACTGTTTACTGTCGTGTTCACAGAGGGCTTCATTTAATTTATCAACAAACCTATTAAATGCATCATCCATTTTCTCCACACATAAGTCTTTAGGATATTTAGTGATGCAGACACTGTACGATTTATCAGTTTACTGTACCTAAGAGGAAGGACCAGAGAGGACACTGGACCTGCACAAGGCATCTGCAATGACGAGACATTGCGACTACCACACGATAGAGTCCAGCACCTACCATCATTTCAAGCGGCATGTACAGACACAGACGAGCAAGTGTCCCACCACTTCCAGACACGAGCTGACGTTCAGATAGAAGAACCCTTTACCCAGACCAAAGGTGGACACAGATACCTGCTCTTCACTGCTGGCGATGAAAACTGAAACTGACATCCCTTCTGTCTGCTCAGGCGATTTATACGGATGTGACATCAGCTTATCCTTATAGCCTATTTGGAGTCAACTATTGCATGTCAGGGAGGGTAAAACCATGTACCCTCTGGTGTTCGGCCTACTCCCAGACCTTCAAGGAGTAACCGACCGCCGCTTCTTCAGCAAACTTACTAACTGTGATCAAGGCCTCCTGTATTGTGCTCTCCTTCCTGCCATAATCCAGACTGATTTTGAAGCTCCAGCCATTCAAGCAGCCAACCCTGAATTCCCTGATGCAGAGGTGAAAGGGTGCTTGTTCCACTTTGCACAAACCATCTGGAGACAGTTTGTTTGTTGTTTAACGCCGCACTCAGCACTATTCCAGCCATATGATGGCGGTCTGTAAATAATCGAGTCTGGAGCAGACAATCCAGTGATTGACAAGATCAGCATCGATCCACGCAATTGGGATCGATGACATGCATCAATCAAGTCAGCGAGCCTGACCACCCGGTCTTGTTAGTCGCCTCTTACGACAAGCATAGTCGCCTTACACGGCAAGCATGTGTTGCTGAAGACCTATTCCACCGGCCCGGATCTTCACGGCCCTATCTGGGGTCAGACACAAACACTTGGTCTGGCAGTATTATACACAGAAGAGCCTGAGGTCGAAAAATGGATTCGGAGAGCAGCTGGACTTCCTCTCCACCTTGTCAACCTTGTGCAGGACACATGGATAGAAGCCATGGAAGCGACTCCTGAGATGACGCGCAGTGAGGGGATCAATGAGTTAGTGAGTGAGTGAGTTGGGTTTAACGCCGCTTTTAACAGTATTCCGGTTATATCACGGCAGGTCAGCTTAATGTGGGAGGAAAGCCCGAAGTGATGCAGGTCTCAAACGTTTACCATTTCGGTGAAACCCACGGGCACAGGTATGGTGCTGACAAACCTAGAAACATAATCGGGGCGAACCGGGATTCGAACCCACAATCATAGGTTTCTGGCGTTCCTAAGGGACGTAACTGCACAGCGAATCGCGGCGCTTTAGACGACTGGGCCACCCGTACCCCCGAGGAGATCAATGACTATGTTATGGCAGCATGGGTTGATTATGGTGCTTTGTTCCCTATCAGTCTATGGAACGACTACCTGATAACTGGACCAAGAACAAATAACCTGGTGCAGGACACATGGATAGAAGCCATGGAAGCGACTCCTGAGATGACGCGCAGTGAGGGGATCAATGAGTTAGTGAGTGAGTGAGTTGGGTTTAACGCCGCTTTTAACAGCATTCCAGTTATATCTCGGCGTGTCAGCTTATTGTGGGAGGAAAACCCGAAGTGATGAGGGTGTCAGACGTTTACCACTTCGTTGAAACCCACGAACACGGGTATGGTGCTGACAAACCTAGAAACTTAATTGGGGCGAACCGGGTTTCGAACCCACAATCATAGGTTTCTGGCGTGCCCAAGGGACGCAACTATGCACAGCGAATCCCAGCGCCTAAGACGACTGGGCCACGCGTGCCCCTCACTGAAATCACAATCGGGGCACCATGTTATAAATCCCGAAGGCGCTCAAATAGATGGCTGACTTTGACTTCGTAAAATTATATTCATGAGTGTTATGTTATGTATGTAGGAAGGTGAATAAAGTGCATAATGAGACATCAAGTATCATGTTGTTCCTATGGCAGTAAAAAGCTGGCCAGTCCATTAACATAAATGTAATTAACACCTATCGTCCTGACCACTATACCATAACGTTTATAGTTTTATGCTGTAGTTCTTATAGGATGTAGATCTTAGAACTGGACGCACGCGCAATCATGGAGTTGATAGTGTCAAACAAAGGATCTAATGAAATCGGGTCTATTCTGGTATTCGATCAATCCTAATCAATTTTGATGGCACATACCACACTCACCTGCTATCCAACAGACACACCTCCTTCTCTACCACTTGGGCAACAGAGGCACATATGTGTGTCTTCAAATGAAATCTGTCTTGAGCGCATGGTCGTCCTGGGTTAACTAAACTCTTTGTTGGGTTTGAGTATTTGTGCCGCTCACCTCCAAGGAAACGCGGAACCTTTTCATATTAAGTAGGTCACGGTAAAATCGGTACACTGTACCTTGCCTAATATGAAAGGGATTGCCTAACTCTTGTATAAATAATATAGCAAACTCATAAATATATATTAAACCTCAATGGTCACGAGTTAACAAGTTTTAGTACTACACCTCAGAGTAAAATCTGATCTGTAAATGATAAAATCAAAATACAAATAAAAACACAATTCTTTTGTTAAAACAAAATAAGTTAAAAGTAAAAAAAACTCTGTTCTGTAAATAAATTCAGTCCACATTTTAACATATTCCTTGTTTGTACAACGCGAATACAAAGGGTGTGTAATAAGAACTGTTGAACATAAAAAGTAATAAACTTACCTTGATGATTTACTAATCAGTGCGAAATCTGCTATCAAATACTGTTATGGCGACACATCCGTTCAGTGTTAAGATTGACATAGATCTATGCATGTGGATCGAGCTGAATTGAGTTTCATTGAACTCGACACGTGACTCGCGGACAGAACTTTACGTACCGTCACTTGCTGTTGACATATACTCAAGGTTTGCCAAGCTAGGCCACCCATCTATTCATGTTCCACTGTGGAGCAGCCAGGGGCCTACATGTGTGGAAGTTGTCACATACAGTTTACATTACACAAACTAGTTTTGGTCCTAGATCAGATACGTGTGCGACATATAGACCGCTAGCCCGTGGTTCGTAAAATTTCGGTCGGGCTAACGATTCTGAAATGTACCGACTGGCTACTGAAGTTTTAACGGTGATTTTTTATGCAGTCCTCTTTGTTAATCAAAATATAATATAAGGTTCTCCCTTTTCTATAGATCAATACCACAATCAAAAGTAAAAAAGTCAACTGAATATTTGTGAGGAATTTAGGTTGAGAGGTAAAAGGTACCCCCTTCATCTTGTTTGAGGGGGCACGGGTGGCCCAGTCGTCTAAGGCGCCGCGATTCGCTGTGCAGAGTTGCGTCCCTTGGGCAGGCCAGAAACCTATGATTGGGTTCGAATCCCGGTTCGCCCCGATTATGTTTCTAAAATTTATCAGCAACATACCCGTGCTCGTGGGTTTCACCGAAACGTTAAACGTCTGAGACCTGCACCACTTCGGGCTTTCCTCCCATATTAAGCTGACATGCCATGATATAACTGGAATACTGTTAAAAGCGGCGTTAAACCCAACTCACTCACTCTTGTTTGAGTGACGGTAACACTGAACAACAAACTTGTTGTGATTGGTTGTAATTGGTAGTTAAAATAACCACAAACTGTGATACTTAACTCTTTCAAAGCCGCTGGACGCTGACCAACACGCAAAGAGTCCCCAAACAAGTCAATGAGCAATATAAAGACGTGACAAGCAAATCGTTAAATATGAAGTAAAAAATAAAATCCACATGGGTTCCAACAGACGTTAACAGATGGTACTTGTTGTTACCCTGTCTGGCGCTCGGCAGTAAGGGGCTTAAACAAGGACTGGTCTGCATACCGTGTCTGAGCGGGGTATTCATGTTAAACTGCGGCCAAGTATCTAAGTGAGCTAGCACTATAAATCGGCATCAGTCCGGAGTAGTACAAGCAGCCACACAAACACACACACGTACATGCACGTCACTATATAAGTGCAATAATCTTGGACGCGACGTTAAACCCCATTTCACCTCACCTCATACAAAGCTTCGAAAATGGAGGTATCGCCCAGTATTTTCTCATGTTACTGAATGGAAAGCCGCTTTCGGGATATGTGACAATAGACAACATGTACATTGGAAATTCTATTTATCATCGTTTTCCGATTACTTAAACGATGGATATATAAAAAGAAACAAGTTACTTGATATCTAATTAATGACAATTGTCGAAAATGCGACACAATTGTCGCTTCCTTGGTGCTTAATCAGGACTTTATGAATGCGTTAGCTGAGTGGTGTTGAAAGAGTTAACAAATGCACATGTTAAATATTGCTGGAAAAATAAATGTTTTCGCGTCTATTTTTGCAATTTAACTCTGACCTGAGTCTGATGTTTGTGTATCTATTCTATAATTATATGAAGATGTGTAATGTTGTTGAATACATTTTGTACCTCTGATGCCGCTGATAGCTGTCTGAGAGAAAGTTCAGTTCAGACACATCTCAATGGCGCAACATGCATTCCTTTTTTAAGGGATTAAGCAAAAAATGAGCGATGAAGAGACACGGGAGCGAATGCGGGAGTATGAAAAAAAACACGTTGGGAAGGAACTTTTCTTCCAAAATAGTCCGTGTAGTTTCCATGAAATTTGAAACTGGCACCCAATCCCGTTATTTGCCTCTTACGGCAAGCATGGGTGGCTGAAGAACTATTCTAACCTGGATCGTCACGTGTAAATGAAACTGTTCCACTGTACAATATCGTATGGAAAGTGCACTCCACACTGTCTACATGTTATTCCGTTCTATTTAACACAACATACCGGGGCCTTTATGCACGTTTCAATACCTAGGCTTTGCACAATTCAACCAGTGCAATCCACTCTACGCGTGGTATTATGCACCGTGTCTCCACTATTTGTATATTCTCAATTTCAATCTCCTGCTAAGAAATGCTGTAGTCACCCCCGTACAATGTACCGAACAGGTCCAGCATTGCGACATTGCATATTGTGAAAGATACCGTGTGGAATTATAAATCAAATTAAAACTTTAGAAAATGTGATATTTTTTATTTATAAGACGAATCAACATCGACAAAATACTTTAGGTTAATGTAAGTAAAAATGTTTTATAGAGACGGAGGCTCACTCACCCACTCACTCACTCACTCGAAGTGTGGGCTATAACGTTTCGGTACAGATAACAGTATCTTTACCAAGCAAACAACCGTTATCAAATGTTATACTTTTTTTTATTTGAAGTTTTCACGATAAACTGCTTTTCCGCATGACCTCGAAACTGACGTTCGTATGAGTGAGTGAGTGAGTGAGTGAGTGAGTAAGTATGGTTTTACGTCGCTTTAAGCAATATTCCAGCAATATCACGGCGGGGGACACCAGAAATGGGCTTCACACATTGTACCCATGTCGGGAATCGAACCCGGGTCTTCTGCGTGACGAGCGAACGCTTTAACCACTAGGCTACCCGACCGCCCCGACGTTCGTATGAAGTTGTTTTCACGAGACCGTGTTCAGGGCTATAGTAAACATTGACTTTGACAGCATCAACGTTTACGACTATCCCCGCTACGACCCATCCTTGGGAACAAAACGAAGAAATTCAGCTCCAAACTATCGTAATATCTACTCGACTCGTGTCTAGGCTGACAGACACATTGTGTCGTCTTGTAATTCATGTAAATGTATTACGACGCGCTGTCATTGTGACGCCGACCTTTCTCATTCAATGGTGGTATTATTCGAATACTCATTTCAACGCTCTTTTGGAAGAACTATTCTATCCCGCGGGTTGTTGCTTGGTTGATGCTTGGCTGTCAGTGTAAACACGAAGCCAAGCGTTATTAATACATCTATGTAGAGATCTAGGCCAACATCTTTTGAGGTAAAAAAATGTGATAAAAAAGGAACTCACACAAAGTGAAAGTCAGTTCTAAAATAACGGGTTACATTGCACCAACGTGACAATACGCATTCACCTTTAAATGTCGCAGTAAAATACACCATGTTAAATTATGCACTAACTATTTCTTAACAGTTTATTACTTAAAGTTAATAATGGCCAGTATATTGACAAGTCATGCACAAAAAAATTGATTTGACGTGAGTTACGTGTGTCGTGTCTTCAGGATTGAAGATAAACTTGTCTGATGACAAGAGAAAGCCAGACAACTGCTAGCATAAGAAGGCTCTGCGGCAGACCCCTTGCATTGCCACTCGAACAGTAGAACACGGGCGCTGTGGTTGTGTCTGAAGAAAAACATCAACATGTTCACTAACATACTCTTATCCAAAGGTTTAAAATGCTACGCAGAAATGTTTGTTTGTTGTTTAACGCCGCACTCAGCAATATTCCAGCTATATGATGGCGGTCTGTAAGTAATCGAGTCTGGACGAGACAATCCAGTGATTGACATCATGAGCATCGATCCACACAATCAGGATACGATTACATGCATCAACCAAGTCAACGTGCCTGACACCCGATCCCCTTAGTCGCCTCTTACGACAAGCATAGTCGCCTCTTACGGCACGCGTTGGTTGCTGGAGACCTGTTCTATGCCGGATCCTCCCGGGTCTATAATATAATGTCCACATATGCGTTGGTTATAACTCATCGTTCTATATTTCCATAGATCTTGAACATATTATACACAAATTTAACAACCATAAGTATTGATCTATTATGTGATCAATAAATGGATCTTATGTGATGCATTAATATTAGAGGAAAAACATGGAGATCGTGAATCTTGATATTGGGAGAGCAAGGGTACATGTTCTTTGTCTTCTGAAATACATTTAATACAAATAATAATATATATCATATGGATGTGATAAAAATTGACACAGATTAATTATAATCTTTCAAATACGCTTTTGAGCAATTGGCATCCAGGTAGGAAAGATAAAATGAAAACAGAATTTAGAAGATATTGAACAACTTACGTTGGACAGTTTAGCCGGGGATAAAGGGAGGTAAGTGATGACGAATGTACTTCTTCATGACGTCCTGTCCCGTTGTTAGTTCACTGCCAACATCTTGATTCAGGTAGTTTATGTTGGCGTTGTCATAGGTCAGTCAGGTGACGGTCACCGACACAGGGGAGTCAGGATTTCTGAAACAAGGACGGTAAGGATAATAGTATTAAATAGTATCTATAAACACGTGGAGGAATGTGAAGATTACAGATTTTGGAAACTGTGAAGACCTCGGTAATAACTGTTTTTTCAGCAACCCTGGGGCGACTTTATAACGGGATCGGGTGGTCAGGATCGTTGACATGGTTGATACATGTCATCGTATCCAAATTGCGTTGATCGAAGCTCATGATGAGATTCACAGTGAGTGCGGCACATACAAACAACATACAGATACACACACACCACATATACACACATACAAACAACATACAAATACACACACTACATATACACACATACAAACAACATACAAATACACATATATACACATACAAACAACATACAAATACACACACATCACACATATACACATACAAACAAAATGCAAATACACACATACCACATATACACGCATACAAACAACATGCAAATACACACATACCACACATATATACACATACAAACAACATACAAATACCCACACATCACACATATACACATGCAAACAACATACAAATACACACACTATATATACACACATACAAACAACATACAAATGCACACACACACCACATTTACACACATACAAACAACATACAAATACACATATTTACACATACAAACAACATACAACTACACACACATCACACATATACACATACAAACAAAATACAAATACACACACATCACACATATACACACACAAACAACATATAAATACACACATACCACATATATATACACATACAAACAACATACAAATACACACACATCACACATATACATATACAAACACCATACAAATACACACATACCACATATATATACACATACAAACAACATACAAATACACATATATACACATACAAACAACATACAAATACACACACATCACACATATACACATACAAACAACATACAAATACACACATACCACATATATATACACATACAAACAACATACAAATACACACACATCACACATATACACATACCAACAACATACAAATACACACACTACATATATACACATACAAACAACATACAAATACACACACTACATATACACATACAAACAACATAAAAATACACACACTACATATATATACATACAAACAACATACAAATACACACATACAACACATACACACATACAAACAACATACAAATACACACACTACATATACACACATACAAACAACATACAAATACACACACTACATATACACACATACAAACAACATACAAATACACACACTACATATACACACATACAAACAACATACAAATGCACACACACCACATTTACACACATGCAAACAACATACAAATATACATATTTACACATACAAACAACATACAAATACACACACATCACACATATACACATACAAACAACATACAAATACACACACATCACACATATACACATACAAACAACATACAAATACACACATACCACATATATATACCTATACAAACAACATACAAATACACACACATCACACATATACACATACAAACAACATACACATACACACATACCACACATATATACACCTATAAACAACATACAAATACACATATATACACATACAAACAACATACAAATACATACACATCACATATATACACATACAAACAACATACAAATACACATATACCACACATATATACACATACAAACAACATACAAATACACACACATCACACATATACACATACAAACAACATCTAAATACACACACTACATATACACACATACAAACAACATACAAATACACATATACCACACATATATATACATACAAACAACATACAAATACACACACTACATATATATACATACAAACAACATACAAATACACACATACAACACATACACACATACAAACAACATACAAATACACACACTACATATACACATACAAACAACATACAAATACACACACTACATATATACACATACAAACAACATACAAATACACACACTACATATACACACATACAAACAACATACAAATACACACACTACATATACACACATACAAACAACATACAAATACACACACTACATATACACACATACAAACAACATACAAATACACACACTACATATACACACATACAAACAACATACAAATACACATATTTACACATACAAACAACATACAAATACACACACTACATATACACACATACAAACAACATACAAATACACACACTACATATACACATACAAACAACATACAAATACACACACTACATATACACATACAAACAACATGCAAATACACACACTACATATACACACATACAAACAACATACAAATACACACACTACATATACACACATACAAACAACATACAAATACACACACTACATATACACACATACAAACAACATACAAATACACACACTACATATACACACATACAAACAACATACAAATACACATATTTACACATACAAACAACATACAAATACACACACTACATATACACACATACAAACAACATACAAATACACACACTACATATACACATACAAACAACATACAAATACACACACTACATATACACACATACAAACAACATACAAATACACACACTACATATACACATACAAATACACACACTACATATACACACATACAAACAACATACAAATACACACACTACATATACACACATACAAACAACATACAAATACACACACACCACACATATATACACATACAAACAACATACAAATACACACATACCACACATATACACACATACAAACAACATACAAATACACACACTACATATACACATACAAACAACATACAAATACACACACTACATATACACACATACAAACAACATACAAATACACACACTACATATACACATACAAACAACATACAAATACACACACTACATATACACACATACAAACAACATGCAAATACACACACTACATATACACATACAAACAACATACAAATACACACACTACATATACACACATACAAACAACATACAAATACACATATTTACACATACAAACAACATACAAATACACACACTACATATACACACATACAAACAACATACAAATACACACACTACATATACACATACAAACAACATACAAATACACACACTACATATACACACATACAAACAACATACAAATACACACACTACATATACACACATACAAACAACATACAAATACACATATTTACACATACAAACAACATACAAATACACACACTACATATACACACATACAAACAACATACAAATACACACACTACATATACACACATACAAACAACATACAAATACACACACTACATATACACAAGAGTGTGTTATAAGTTGAGGAGACAAGCATGTGCGCCTATATGCCCGACGCGGAGGTTGCTTGGTACAAATTGCTGGGGTGGGAAATAATGTTCGGTGTCTGCCTAATACCTGAGAATGACTTACCTTATATTATCTGCTTTATACGACCATATGCGACCAATGGTTAACTGTATATTCTCGCCCACAGACACGCACACTGGAGAAAACGAACGCCACCCGGAGACGTGATGTATAATCTATTTGAACGAAGACCGACCAACTACGTATCTGGAGTGTGGCCTCTTCGATGTTTAAGCACACGTTAAGGTAAACATACCGTCTGGAGTATCATGTACGCTGGGCTACAGGGATGTCGAAGTATATGTCTCCTACACGCCGGAGTTAAACATGGAACAAAGTAGAAGTGATGAATCATCATCTCGGTGTGTGTCTTATAAGAGATTGACGGCGGAATGCAGTCAAGTTCACACGGGACAAGGTTTCATATGCATTGATTGCTCTATTCATACTAGGATGCTATGTCTGTCCACAATGTTCATTCACAACATTACTAATTGAATGCTAGTTCTCCGTTGTTGTAATGAATATCAAATACTATAGATAGTGAGTGATTGAGTGATTGAGTGAGTGAGTGAGTGAGTGAGTGGAGCCTGTAAAAGATAATGCTCACATCAATATATATTGTGTATGAACTATATATTATTCATTTTTCGGACACTGAGTGACGATAGCGAATGTTGGTTATATTAGAGCGCTATTACCGAGCTTTCGTCAGCGACACAAATACTCCAGTGTCTCTATTCGCCGCACAGAGCTGGTCCGAAGACCTTGACCCAGTGCTTGAATCCAGAATTCACAATTCAGCTCCATCTTATCCTTCGTTTTGCAATGTCATTTTTATGCACAGCGTATGCTCGATGCGCTCAATTGATCAACGAATGGATCAGCGTATGACGTTACCAGCTCAAGTTGGCTTCTTATATTCCGCCATCTATGTCAGGATTACCCGCTGACCTACGGAATGGAGCCTGACGTTTAATTGAGCAAACACTTTGAGAGGTGATCTACATTGCCGCCAGTACACAAGCGGTGTGAGAGACTAGAAGGTGGACTGACCTTGCGCAAGTCAGCCTTATGTGTTGTGGGTAGCTGCCCGTGGTATTTGAACAGCGTGAATAGGACGGAGTTAGTCTGTGTCACGGTCGCGTGTCACGGGGAACTGGTTTAAGAACAGTCAACACGATAGAGACCAGTCTTGTGAAATAAATGTTTAAACGTTTGACCTATATACACACACAAGAATATCTGGGTGAGCGAGTGGGTAGGTAAGTGTGTGATTGTGTGAGTGGGTAGGTGAGTGAGTGATTGAGTGAGCGGGTTGGTGGGTGACTGATTGAGTGAGTTGGTAGTCGGGTGAGTGATTGAGTGAGTTGGTAGGTGAGTGATTGACTGAGTGGGTTGGGGAGTGAGTGATTTTGTGAGTGGGTTGGTGGGTGAGTGATTGAGTGAGCGGGTTGGTGGGTGAGTGATTGAGTGAGTGGGTTGGTGGGTGAGTGATTGAGTGAGTGGGTTGGTGGGTGAGTGATTCATTGAGTGGGTAGGAAAGTCAGTGGGTAGGTGCGTGAGTGATTGAGTGAGTGGGTAGGTGCGTTAATGATTGAGTGAGTGGGTAGGTGAGTGAGTGATTGAGTGAGCGGGTTGGTGGGTGAGTGATTGAGTGAGCGGGCCAGTGGGTGAGTGATTAAGTGCGTGGGTAGGTGAGTGATTGAGTGAGCTGGTTGGTGGATGAATGATTGAGTGAGTGGGTTGGTGGGTGAGTGATTGAGTGAGTGGTTTGTCGGGTTAGTGATTGAGTGAGTGGGTTGGTGGGTGAGTGATTGAGTGTGCGGGTCAGTGGGTGAGTGATTAAGTGCGTGGGTAGGTGAGTGATTGACTGAGTGAGCTGGTTGGTGGATGAATGATTGAGTGAGTGGGTTGGTGGGTGAGTGAGTGAGTGAGTGGTTTGTCGGGTTAGTGATTGAGTGAGTGGGTTGGTGGGTGAGTGATTGAGTGAGTGGTTTGGTGGGTGAGTGATTCAGTGAGTGGGTAGGTGAGTCAGTGGGTAAGGAGTGAGTGATTGAGTGAGCGGGAAGGTGAGTGAGTGATTGATTGAATGAGTGGGTAGGTGCGTTAGTGATTGAGTGAGTGGGTAGGTGAGTGAGTGATTGAGTGAGCGGGTTGGTGTGTCAGTGATTGAGTGAGCGGGTTGGTGGGTGAGTGATTGAGTGAGCGGGTTGGTGGGTGAGTGATTGAGTGAGCGGTTCAGTGGGTGAGTGATTAAGTGAGTGGGTAGGTGAGTGACTGATTGAGTGAGTGGGTTGATGGGTGAGTGAGTGAGTGAGTGGGTTGGTGAGTGAGTGATTGAGTGAGCGGGTTGGTGAGTGAGTGATTTTGTGAGTGGGTTGGTGGGTGAGTGATTGAGTGAGCGGGTTGGTGGGTGAGTGATTGAGTGAGTGGGTTGGTGGGTGAGTGATTGAGTGAGTGGGTTCGTGGGTGATTGATTGATTGAATGAGTGGGTAGGTGCGTTAGAGATTGAGTGAGTGGGTAGGTGAGTGAGTGATTGAGTGAGCGGGTTGGTGGGTGAGTGATTGAGTGAGCGGGCCAGTGGGTTAGTGATTAAGTGAGTGGGTAGGTGAGTGAGTGATTGAGTGAGCGGGTTGGTGTGTGAGTGATTGAGTGAGTTGGTTGGTGGGTGAGTGATTGAGTGAGTAGGTGAGTCAGTGGGTAGGTGAGTGAGTGCGTGATTGAGTGAGTGGGTAGGTGAGTGAGAGAGTGATTGAGTGAGTGGGTGGGTGAGTGAGTGATTGAGTGAGTGGGTTGGTGGGTGAGTGATTGAGTGAGTGGGTTGGTGGGTGAGTGATTGAGTGAGTAGGTGAGTCAGTGGGTAGGTGAGTGAGTGCGTGATTGAGTGAGTGGGTAGGTGAGTGAGAGAGTGATTGAGTGAGTTGGTGGGTGAGAGAGTGATTGAGTGAGTTGGTAGGTGAGTGACTGATTGAGTGAGTGGGTTGGTGGGTGAGTGATTGAGTGAGTGGGTTGGTGGGTGAGTGATTGAGTGAGTGGGTTGGTGGGTGAGTGATTGAGTGAGTGGGTTGGTGGGTGAGTAGGTGAGTGAGTGCGTGATTGAGTGAGTGGGTAGGTGAGTGAGAGAGTGATTGAGTGAGTGGGTGGGTGAGTGAGTGATTGAGTGAGTGGGTAGGAAAGTGAGTGATTGAATGAGTGGATAGGTGAGTGAGTGATTGAGTGAGTGGATAAGTAAGTGAGTGATTGAGTGATTGAGTGGGTAGGTAAGTGAGTGATTGAGTGAGTTGGTATTCGGGTGAGTGATTGAGTGAGTTGGTAGGTGAGTGAGAGATTGAGTGAGCGGATTGGTGGGTGAGTGTTTGAGTGAGCGGGTCAGTGGGTGAGTGATTAAGTGAGTGGGTAGGTAAGTGAGTGATTGAGAGCGGGTTGGTGGGTCGGTGATTGAGTGAGCGGGTTGGTGGGTGAGTGATTGAGTGAGTGGGTTGGTGGGTGAGTGATGGAGTGAGTGGGTTGGTAGGTGAGTGATTGAGTGAGTGGGTTGGTGGGTGAGTGATTGATTGAATGAGTGGGAAGGTGCGTTAGTGATTGAGTGAGTGGGTAGGTGAGTGAGTGATTGAGTGAGCGGGTTGGTGGGTGAGTGATTGAGTGAGCGGGTCAGTGGGTGAGTGATTAAGTGAGTGGGTAGGTGAGTGACTGATTGAGTGAGCGGGTTGGTGGGTCAGTGATTGATTGAGTGGGTTGGTGGGTGAGTGATTGAGTGAGTGGGTTGGTGGGTGAGTGATTGCGTGAGCGGGTTGGTGGGTGAGTGATTGAGTGAGTGGGTAGGTGAGTCAGTGGGAAGGTGAGTCAGTGAGTGATTGAGTGAGTGGGTAGGTGAGTGAGAGAGTGATTGAGTGAGTGGGTGGGTGAGTGAGTGATTGAGTGAGTGGGTAGGTAAGATAGTGATTGAGTGAGTGGGTAGGTGAGTGAGTGGTTGAGTGAGTCGATAAGTAAGTGAGTGATTGAGTGATTGAGTGGGTAGGTAAGTGAGTGATTGAGTGAGTGGGTTGGTGGGTTGTTTTTAGAGTGAATGAGTGTTTGGGTGGTTACCTTTTGAGTGAGTGGGTGTTTGAGTGAATGGATGGATGGGTGAATGGAGAGTGAGGTCAATAATATTGTATTACCTATATGAAGACGGCTAGTGTATTTTACATATATAATGACGGTAAATGTATTACATATATGGTGACGGATAGTGTATTGCATACATGGTGCCTTATAGTGCATTATATATGTGGTGACGGATAGTGTATTACATAAATGGTGACGGATAGTTTATTACATATATGCTTACGGATAGTGTATTGCATACATGGTGACTTATAGTGCATTATATATGTGGTGACGGATAGTGTATTACATATAAGGTGACGGATAGTGTTTTACATATATGCTTACGGATAGTGTATTACATATATGGTGACGGATAGTGTATTACATATATGCTTACGGATAGTGTATTACATATACGGTGAAGGATAGTGTATTACATATATGCTTACGGATAGTGTATAACACATATGGTGATGGATAATGTATTACATATATGGTGACGGATAGTGGTTTTTACATATATGGTGATGGATAGTGTATTACATATATTCTTATGGATTGTGTAGTACATATATATTGACGGATAGTGTATTACATATATGCTTACGGATAGTGTATAACATATATGGAGATAGTGTATTTTACATATATGGTGACGGATAGCGTATTACATACATGGTGACGGATAGTGTATTACATATATGGTGACGGATAGTGTAATACATAGATCGTGACGCATAGTGAATTACATATATGGTGACGGATAGTGTATTACATATATGGTGACGGATAGTGCATTACATATATGGTGACGGATAGTGCATTACATATATGGTGACGGATAGTGTTTTACATATATGTGACGGATAGTGCATTACATATATGGTGACGGATAGTGTTTTACATATATGGTGACGGATAGTGTATTACATATATGGTGACGGATAGTGCATTACATATATGGTGAGGGATAGTGTATTACATATATGGTGACGGATAGTGCATTACATATATGGTGAGGGATAGTGTATTACATATATGGTGACGGATAGTGTTTTACATATATGTGACGGATAGTGTATTACATATCTGGTGACAGATGGTAAATGACATATTGTGACGGATTGTGAAGTTGAGATGTGTTGACTGACGGTGATGCACATACTCTTTAAAATAAAGAAGGGCATACTCTTGTGACAGTAAGATATATTAGTCTCTTGTAACAGTTGAATGATAATAATGAACGGCTTGGGAACATACTAGAACCATGCATATCGTATGCCAGTAGATTTGTCACAGTGAGGATCGGGGGTCAGGCTATATGTGCTGTGTGTCACTTCTCCCTACAAGAGACGACACGACAGGGGATGGGGGGTCAGGCTATGTTGTCCCGTGTGTCACTTTTCCCTACAAGAGAGGACACGACAGGGGATCGGGGGTCAGGCTATATGTGCTATGTGTCACTTCTCCCTACAAGAGACGACACGACAGGGGATCGGGGGTCAGGCTATATGTGCTGTGTGTGACTTTTCCCTACAAGAGACGA
Organism: Haliotis rufescens; assembly: GCF_023055435.1. Taxonomy (NCBI): domain Eukaryota; kingdom Metazoa; phylum Mollusca; class Gastropoda; order Lepetellida; family Haliotidae; genus Haliotis; species Haliotis rufescens. Next base: position 13,925,679 of record NW_025963824.1, on the reverse strand, counting down.
CACGACAGGGGATCGGGGGTCAGGTGATGCGTATGACGAATATCAACAACGTTAACTGTCAATAACTGTCATACGTCAGTATAATCAGAACCAACGTGTTGTGGTGTTTTGGTTGGTGAGTCATTGAGTGGTTGACTGTGTGAGTAATTTAGTTAGAGGTCGAGGCATGAGTGGTTGACTGTGTGAATGGTTGAGGTATGAGTGGTTGACTGAGTGAGTGCTTGATTGTTTGAGTGGTTGACTGTGTTAGTAATTATACGTGTGTTAGTGAGTGTGTGATTGGTTGTGTGAGTGATTGTGTTAGTGGTTAACTGTGCGAGTTATTATGTGAGTGGTTGGCGATGTGAGTGGTTGTGTGAGTGGTTGTTTGAGTGGTTTACTGTGTGAGTGGTTGTGTGAGTGATTGTGTGAGTGGTTGTCTGTGTTAGTGGTTGACTGTCTGAGTGATTGTGTGAGTATTTGACTGTGTGAGTGGTTGAGGTGTGAGTGATTTTGTTAGCGGATTACTGTGTTATCGGTTGTGTGAGTGATTTTGTGAGTGGTTAGCTGTGTGAGTGGTTGACTGTGTGAGTGGTTGACTGTGTTAGTAATTATACGTGTGTTAGTGAGTGTGTGATTAGTTGGGTGAGTGATTGTGTTAGTGGTTAACTGTGCGAGTTATTATGTGAGTGGTTGACGATGTGAGTGATTGTGTGAGTGGTTGTGTGAGTGGTTTACTGTGTGAGTGGTTGTGTGAGTGATTGTGTGAGTTGTTGTCTGTGTTAGTGGTTGACTGTCTGAGTGATTGTGTGAGTTATTGACTGTGTGAGTGGTTGAGGTGTGAGTGATTTTGTTAGCGGATTACTGTGTGAGCGGTTGTGTGAGTGATTTAATGAGTGGTTAGCTGTGTGAGTGGTTGGCTGTGTGAGTGGTTGAGGTGTGAGTGGTTGACTGTGTGAGTGGTTCATTGTGTGAGTGGTTGTGTGAGTGATTGTTTTAGTGGTTGACTGTGTTAGTGACTGTGCGATATGTTGAGGTGTGAGTAGCTGTTTGAGTGATTGCGTGAGTGATTGTGTGAGTGGTTGTGTGGTTGAGGCGAGAGTGGTTGACTGTGTGAGTGATTGAATGGTTGAGGCGAGAGTGTTGACTGAGTGAGTGGTTAAGGTTCGAGTTTTTGAGTTGGTGAATGGTTAAGGTGTTGGAGTGTTTGACTTAGTGAATAGTTGAATGTTAGCTTTTTATAACATTTCGGCTTCATTTGTATATCGCCGCGATGCGGACAATTTTCAATCAATGAAAATCTTCACGCAAAGAGGTATCATATTGGAGTTATTGTCCTAAAAATTAGAATCTTCTTATGACTTGAGAAGAAATGGGGTTTAACGTTTAATGCACATATACAGCGACGTGCATGCATTCATGCGTGCGCGCGTGTGTGTGTGTGCGTGTGTGTGTGTGTGTGTGTGTGTGTGTGTGTGTGTGTGTGTGTGTGTGTGTGTGTGTGTGTGTGTGTGTGTGTGTGTGTGTGTGTGTGTGTGTGTGTGTGTGTGTGTGTTTGTGTGTGTGTTTGGCTGCTTGTTGCCGTTTTTATATTGCTAGCTCACCGAGATACCATGCTACATGAATACACTCCGTATACTGACTCCGAGCCGACCAGTCCTTGTTTTAGCCTCTCAATGCTGAGCTCAAGGCAAGGTCACAACACGTACCATTTTTAAATGTCTTTTGGTTTTGGACCCCGGATCTTCCGCTCTCCTGGCGAACGCTCTACCACTAGACTACAGACGCGGATCAAGGATTGGGTCAAGGGCGGTAACGTTGGTCCTTGGTGGCGTTTTAGAAGCATAAGAAAAGGGAGGGATACACATTTGAATGTATCTTCTCTCCCGCCTGCTACAACGGTGGTCCTACAAATATATACTTGGAACGTTGAGATAGCCTAGTGGATAAAGCATTGCCCCGTCAAGTCAAAGGCCTGGGTTCGATCCCTCAAATGGGTATAATTTTTTTCAGCTCTTTTCTGGTGCCAGCTGTGATATTGCTGGATTATTTAAAATAGCGACGTAAAACGATACTCCCTCTCTACAAATATTTGAACGAACTGTATTAAATATGTATGTAAGTTATAACATGTTCACTTTATTTTCCGGTTGGATAACGCGTCTTGAAGTGAAAGTGTTTTAGTTTGATTGAAGTGCCTGTTCCGGGTGTATCGTTTGAGTCTGCAAATTGATTGAAGAGTCCTTAAAATAATTCGTTTGTTGAGGTGAAATTTAAAGTCGCGTTCGAGTTTATTGCACTTACATAGCGAGGTGTTGAATAGATACAATGTGTGAAACTCATTTCTGGTGCCTGTTGAGATATTGCTTGAATACGAGCGCTGTTCAAAACGTTCTAAACCTAAGAAACAAATCCAACAAGTGTATTTAATTTAACTTTTCAACTTTTCAATAGACTACTCAGATCCATTCCAGTCAGGAAGAAGATTTCTGAAGCCTCCCTGAAAAAACTCATTCAAAGCAACTCTGAGGTCACCGTTGTCGTCATAGCGCTTTCCACGAAGGTGTTCGTTCAGTTTAGAAAACAGGTGGAAATCAATCGGTGCCTGGTCTGGCTAGTATGGATGATGAGGAAGCTCTCCGAAACCATAATGTCACCAAGCAGCCTTTGTTGTGAAAAGTGAGTTAAAATATTAAGTCACATCGGCAATATTTCATGGGGACTTAAAAAGCAAAAGGACTTCCAAGCCAGCAAATGGAAATGACATGGTTCTACCTTGAGGGATTGAGAAACGCGCCAATTTTCGTTTTAGGAGTAAATGTGCATGTCTTTTGAAACACTTTGCAGTGACCAAATCTTTTCAATTCTTTTGGAAACATTTAAAAGGTTACATTGGCTATCCAACTGTGTTAAAATAACCAGAATGGTGTCGCGCATGCACGTGCGGTAGCACCCTAACAGAGGCCTCTGACGTCATTTTGGACACCTTCAAACAGTTGTATTTCCCTAACGACCCCTTATAGGTGTGTCGGATTTGGTATCAAACGTCTTAGAATTTCAAGAGCTTTCCAACGAGCCATCATGCACTAAAATCGCTTAATATTTAAGAAAAATGTCTTTTTCACCTCTCCAGCAAAAGGACTTCCAAGCCAGCAAATGGAAAAGACATGGTTCTACCTGGAGGATTTGAGAAACGCGCCAATTCTCGTTTTAAGAGTAAATGTGCATGTCTTTTGAAACACTTTGCAGTGACCAAATCTTTTCAATTCTTTTGGAAACATTTAAAAGGTTACATTGGCTATCCAACTGTGTTAAAATAACCATAATGGTGTCGCGCATGCACGTGCGGTAGCACCCTAACAGAGGCCTCTGACGTCATTTTGGACACCTTCAAAAAAGTTGTATCTCCCTAACGACTCCTTATAGGTGTGTCGGATTTGGTATCAAACGTCTTAGAATTTCAAGAGCTTTCCAACGAGCCATCATGCACTAAAATCGCTTAATATTTAAGAAAAATGTCTTTTTCACCTCTCCAGCAAAAGGACTTCCAAGCCAGCAAATGGAAAAGACATGGTTCTACCTGGAGGGTTTGAGAAACGCGCCAATTCTCGTTTTAAGAGTAAATGTGCATGTCTTTTGAAACACTTTGCAGTGACCAAATCTTTTCAATTCTTTTGGAAACATTTAAAAGGTTACATTGGCTATCCAACTGTGTTAAAATAACCATAATGGTGTCGCGCATGCACGTGCGGTAGCACCCTAACAGAGGCCTCTGACGTCATTTTGGACACCTTCAAACAGTTGTATTTCCCTAACGACCCCTTATAGGTGTGTCGGATTTGGTATCAAACGTCTTAGAATTTCAAGAGCTTTCCAACGAGCCATCATGCACTAAAATCGCTTAATATTTAAGAAAAATGACTTTTTCACCTCTCCAGCAAAAGGACTTCCAAGAAAGCAAATGGAAAAGACATGGTTCTACCTTGAGGGTTTGAGAAACGCGCCAATTCTCGTTTTAGGAGTAAATGTGCATGTCTTTTGAAACACTTTGCAGTGACCAAATCTTTTCAATTCTTTTGGAAACGTTTGAAAGGTTACATTGGCTATCCAACTGTGTTAAAATAACCATAATGGTGTCGCGCATGCACGTGCGGTAGCACCCTAACAGAGGCCTCTGACGTCATTTTGGACACCTTCAAACAGTAGTTGTATTTCCCTAACGACCCCTTATAGGTGTGTCGGATTTGGTATCAAACGTCTTAGAATTTCAAGAGCTTTCCAACGAGCCATCATGCACTAAAATCGCTTAATATTTAAGAAAAATGACTTTTTCACCTCTCCAGCAAAAGGACTTCCAAGCCAGCAAATGGAAATGACATGGTTCTACCTGGAGGGTTTGAGAAAAGCGCCAATTCTCGTTTTAGGAGTAAATGTGCATGTCTTTTGAAACACTTTGCAGTGACCAAATCTTTTCAATTCTTTTGGAAACATTTGAAAGGTTACATTGGCTATCCAACTGTGTTAAAATAACCATAATGGTGTCGCGCATGCACGTGCGGTAGCACCCTAACAGAGGCCTCTGACGTCATTTTGGACACCTTCAAAAAAGTTGTATCTCCCTAACGACCCCTTATAGGTGTGTCGGATTTGGTATCAAACGTCTTAGAATTTCAAGAGCTTTCCAACGAGCCATCATGCACTAAAATCGCTTAATATTTAAGAAAAATGACTTTTTCACCTCTCCAGCAAAAGGACTTCCAAGCCAGCAAATGGAAAAGACATGGTTCTACCTGGAGGGATTGAGAAACGCGCAAATTCTCGTTTTAAGAGTAAATGTGCATGTCTTTTGAAACACTTTGCAGTGACCAAATCGTTTAAATTCTTTTGGAAACATTTAAAAGGTTACATTGGCTATCCAACTGTGTTAAAATAACCAGAATGGTGTCGCGCATGCACGTGCGGTAGCACCCTAACAGAGGCCTCTGACGTCATTTTGGACACCTTCAAACAGTTGTATTTCCCTAACGACCCCTTATAGGTGTGTCGGATTTGGTATCAAACGTCTTAGAATTTCAAGAGCTTTCCAACGAGCCATCATGCACTAAAATCGCTTAATATTTAAGAAAAATGTCTTTTTCACCTCTCCAGCAAAAGGACTTCCAAGCCAGCAAATGGAAAAGACATGGTTCTACCTGGAGGATTTGAGAAACGCGCCAATTCTCGTTTTAAGAGTAAATGTGCATGTCTTTTGAAACACTTTGCAGTGACCAAATCTTTTCAATTCTTTTGGAAACATTTAAAAGGTTACATTGGCTATCCAACTGTGTTAAAATAACCATAATGGTGTCGCGCATGCACGTGCGGTAGCACCCTAACAGAGGCCTCTGACGTCATTTTGGACACCTTCAAAAAAGTTGTATCTCCCTAACGACTCCTTATAGGTGTGTCGGATTTGGTATCAAACGTCTTAGAATTTCAAGAGCTTTCCAACGAGCCATCATGCACTAAAATCGCTTAATATTTAAGAAAAATGTCTTTTTCACCTCTCCAGCAAAAGGACTTCCAAGCCAGCAAATGGAAAAGACATGGTTCTACCTGGAGGGTTTGAGAAACGCGCCAATTCTCGTTTTAAGAGTAAATGTGCATGTCTTTTGAAACAGTTTGCAGTGACCAAATCTTTTCAATTCTTTTGGAAACATTTAAAAGGTTACATTGGCTATCCAACTGTGTTAAAATAACCATAATGGTGTCGCGCATGCACGTGCGGTAGCACCCTAACAGAGGCCTCTGACGTCATTTTGGACACCTTCAAAAAAGTTGTATCTCCCTAACGACTCCTTATAGGTGTGTCGGATTTGGTATCAAACGTCTTAGAATTTCAAGAGCTTTCCAACGAGCCATCATGCACTAAAATCGCTTAATATTTAAGAAAAATGTCTTTTTCACCTCTCCAGCAAAAGGACTTCCAAGCCAGCAAATGGAAAAGACATGGTTCTACCTGGAGGGTTTGAGAAAAGCGCCAATTCTCGTTTTAAGAGTAAATGTGCATGTCTTTTGAAACACTTTGCAGTGACCAAATCTTTTCAATTCTTTTGGAAACATTTAAAAGGTTACATTGGCTATCCAACTGTGTTAAAATAACCATAATGGTGTCGCGCATGCACGTGCGGTAGCACCCTAACAGAGGCCTCTGACGTCATTTTGGACACCTTCAAACAGTTGTATTTCCCTAACGACCCCTTATAGGTGTGTCGGATTTGGTATCAAACGTCTTAGAATTTCAAGAGCTTTCCAACGAGCTATCATGCACTAAAATCGCTTAATATTTAAGAAAAATGACTTTTTCACCTCTCCAGCAAAAGGACTTCCAAGAAAGCAAATGGAAAAGACATGGTTCTACCTTGAGGGTTTGAGAAACGCGCCAATTCTCGTTTTAGGAGTAAATGTGCATGTCTTTTGAAACACTTTGCAGTGACCAAATCTTTTCAATTCTTTTGGAAACATTTGAAAGGTTACATTGGCTATCCAACTGTGTTAAAATAACCATAATGGTGTCGCGCATGCACGTGCGGTAGCACCCTAACAGAGGCCTCTGACGTCATTTTGGACACCTTCAAACAGTAGTTGTATTTCCCTAACGACCCCTTATAGGTGTGTCGGATTTGGTATCAAACGTCTTAGAATTTCAAGAGCTTTCCAACGAGCCATCATGCACTAAAATCGCTTAATATTTAAGAAAAATGACTTTTTCACCTCTCCAGCAAAAGGACTTCCAAGCCAGCAAATGGAAATGACATGGTTCTACCTGGAGGGTTTGAGAAAAGCGCCAATTCTCGTTTTAGGAGTAAATGTGCATGTCTTTTGAAACACTTTGCAGTGACCAAATCTTTTCAATTCTTTTGGAAACATTTGAAAGGTTACATTGGCTATCCAACTGTGTTAAAATAACCATAATGGTGTCGCGCATGCACGTGCGGTAGCACCCTAACAGAGGCCTCTGACGTCATTTTGGACACCTTCAAAAAAGTTGTATCTCCCTAACGACCCCTTATAGGTGTGTCGGATTTGGTATCAAACGTCTTAGAATTTCAAGAGCTTTCCAACGAGCCATCATGCACTAAAATCGCTTAATATTTAAGAAAAATGACTTTTTCACCTCTCCAGCAAAAGGACTTCCAAGCCAGCAAATGGAAAAGACATGGTTCTACCTGGAGGGATTGAGAAACGCGCAAATTCTCGTTTTAAGAGTAAATGTGCATGTCTTTTGAAACACTTTGCAGTGACCAAATCGTTTAAATTCTTTTGGAAACATTTAAAAGGTTACATTGGCTATCCAACTGTGTTAAAATAACCAGAATGGTGTCGCGCATGCACGTGCGGTAGCACCCTAACAGAGGCCTCTGACGTCATTTTGGACACCTTCAAAAAAGTTGTATCTCCCTAACGACTCCTTATAGGTGTGTCGGATTTGGTATCAAACGTCTTAGAATTTCAAGAGCTTTCCAACGAGCCATCATGCACTAAAATCGCTTAATATTTAAGAAAAATGTCTTTTTCACCTCTCCAGCAAAAGGACTTCCAAGCCAGCAAATGGAAAAGACATGGTTCTACCTGGAGGGTTTGAGAAAAGCGCCAATTCTCGTTTTAAGAGTAAATGTGCATGTCTTTTGAAACACTTTGCAGTGACCAAATCTTTTCAATTCTTTTGGAAACATTTAAAAGGTTACATTGGCTATCCAACTGTGTTAAAATAACCATAATGGTGTCGCGCATGCACGTGCGGTAGCACCCTAACAGAGGCCTCTGACGTCATTTTGGACACCTTCAAACAGTTGTATTTCCCTAACGACCCCTTATAGGTGTGTCGGATTTGGTTCCAAACGTCTTAGATTTTCAAGAGCTTTCCAACGAGCTATCATGCACTAAAATCGCTTAATATTTAAGAAAAATGACTTTTTCACCTCTCCAGCAAAAGGACTTCCAAGAAAGCAAATGGAAAAGACATGGTTCTACCTTGAGGGTTTGAGAAACGCGCCAATTCTCGTTTTAGGAGTAAATGTGCATGTCTTTTGAAACACTTTGCAGTGACCAAATCTTTTCAATTCTTTTGGAAACATTTGAAAGGTTACATTGGCTATCCAACTGTGTTAAAATAACCATAATGGTGTCGCGCATGCACGTGCGGTAGCACCCTAACAGAGGCCTCTGACGTCATTTTGGACACCTTCAAACAGTAGTTGTATTTCCCTAACGACCCCTTATAGGTGTGTCGGATTTGGTATCAAACGTCTTAGAATTTCAAGAGCTTTCCAACGAGCCATCATGCACTAAAATCGCTTAATATTTAAGAAAAATGACTTTTTCACCTCTCCAGCAAAAGGACTTCCAAGCCAGCAAATGGAAAAGACATGGTTCTACCTGGAGGGATTGAGAAACGCGCCAATTCTCGTTTTAAGAGTAAATGTGCATGTCTTTTGAAACACTTTGCAGTGACCAAATCGTTTAAATTCTTTTGGAAACATTTAAAAGGTTACATTGGCTATCCAACTGTGTTAAAATAACCAGAATGGTGTCGCGCATGCACGTGCGGTAGCACCCTAACAGAGGCCTCTGACGTCATTTTGGACACCTTCAAAAAAGTTGTATCTCCCTAACGACTCCTTATAGGTGTGTCGGATTTGGTATCAAACGTCTTAGAATTTCAAGAGCTTTCCAACGAGCCATCATGCACTAAAATCGCTTAATATTTAAGAAAAATGTCTTTTTCACCTCTCCAGCAAAAGGACTTCCAAGCCAGCAAATGGAAAAGACATGGTTCTACCTGGAGGGTTTGAGAAAAGCGCCAATTCTCGTTTTAAGAGTAAATGTGCATGTCTTTTGAAACACTTTGCAGTGACCAAATCTTTTCAATTCTTTTGGAAACATTTAAAAGGTTACATTGGCTATCCAACTGTGTTAAAATAACCATAATGGTGTCGCGCATGCACGTGCGGTAGCACCCTAACAGAGGCCTCTGACGTCATTTTGGACACCTTCAAACAGTTGTATTTCCCTAACGACCCCTTATAGGTGTGTCGGATTTGGTATCAAACGTCTTAGAATTTCAAGAGCTTTCCAACGAGCTATCATGCACTAAAATCGCTTAATATTTAAGAAAAATGACTTTTTCACCTCTCCAGCAAAAGGACTTCCAAGAAAGCAAATGGAAAAGACATGGTTCTACCTTGAGGGTTTGAGAAACGCGCCAATTCTCGTTTTAGGAGTAAATGTGCATGTCTTTTGAAACACTTTGCAGTGACCAAATCTTTTCAATTCTTTTGGAAACATTTGAAAGGTTACATTGGCTATCCAACTGTGTTAAAATAACCATAATGGTGTCGCGCATGCACGTGCGGTAGCACCCTAACAGAGGCCTCTGACGTCATTTTGGACACCTTCAAACAGTAGTTGTATTTCCCTAACGACCCCTTATAGGTGTGTCGGATTTGGTATCAAACGTCTTAGAATTTCAAGAGCTTTCCAACGAGCCATCATGCACTAAAATCGCTTAATATTTAAGAAAAATGACTTTTTCACCTCTCCAGCAAAAGGACTTCCAAGCCAGCAAATGGAAATGACATGGTTCTACCTGGAGGGTTTGAGAAAAGCGCCAATTCTCGTTTTAAGAGTAAATGTGCATGTCTTTTGAAACACTTTGCAGTGACCAAATCTTTTCAATTCTTTTGGAAACATTTGAAAGGTTACATTGGCTATCCAACTGTGTTAAAATAACCATAATGGTGTCGCGCATGCACGTGCGGTAGCACCCTAACAGAGGCCTCTGACGTCATTTTGGACACCTTCAAAAAAGTTGTATCTCCCTAACGACCCCTTATAGGTGTGTCGGATTTGGTATCAAACGTCTTAGAATTTCAAGAGCTTTCCAACGAGCCATCATGCACTAAAATCGCTTAATATTTAAGAAAAATGACTTTTTCACCTCTCCAGCAAAAGGACTTCCAAGCCAGCAAATGGAAAAGACATGGTTCTACCTGGAGGGATTGAGAAACGCGCAAATTCTCGTTTTAAGAGTAAATGTGCATGTCTTTTGAAACACTTTGCAGTGACCAAATCGTTTAAATTCTTTTGGAAACATTTAAAAGGTTACATTGGCTATCCAACTGTGTTAAAATAACCAGAATGGTGTCGCGCATGCACGTGCGGTAGCACCCTAACAGAGGCCTCTGACGTCATTTTGGACACCTTCAAAAAAGTTGTATCTCCCTAACGACTCCTTATAGGTGTGTCGGATTTGGTATCAAACGTCTTAGAATTTCAAGAGCTTTCCAACGAGCCATCATGCACTAAAATCGCTTAATATTTAAGAAAAATGTCTTTTTCACCTCTCCAGCAAAAGGACTTCCAAGCCAGCAAATGGAAAAGACATGGTTCTACCTGGAGGGTTTGAGAAAAGCGCCAATTCTCGTTTTAAGAGTAAATGTGCATGTCTTTTGAAACACTTTGCAGTGACCAAATCTTTTCAATTCTTTTGGAAACATTTAAAAGGTTACATTGGCTATCCAACTGTGTTAAAATAACCATAATGGTGTCGCGCATGCACGTGCGGTAGCACCCTAACAGAGGCCTCTGACGTCATTTTGGACACCTTCAAACAGTAGTTGTATTTCCCTAACGACCCCTTATAGGTGTGTCGGATTTGGTATCAAACGTCTTAGAATTTCAAGAGCTTTCCAACGAGCCATCATGCACTAAAATCGCTTAATATTTAAGAAAAATGACTTTTTCACCTCTCCAGCAAAAGGACTTCCAAGCCAGCAAATGGAAATGACATGGTTCTACCTGGAGGGTTTGAGAAAAGCGCCAATTCTCGTTTTAAGAGTAAATGTGCATGTCTTTTGAAACACTTTGCTGTGACCAAATCTTTTCAATTCTTTTGGAAACATTTGAAAGGTTACATTGGCTATCCAACTGTGTTAAAATAACCATAATGGTGTCGCGCATGCACGTGCGGTAGCACCCTAACAGAGGCCTCTGACGTCATTTTGGACACCTTCAAAAAAGTTGTATCTCCCTAACGACCCCTTATAGGTGTGTCGGATTTGGTATCAAACGTCTTAGAATTTCAAGAGCTTTCCAACGAGCCATCATGCACTAAAATCGCTTAATATTTAAGAAAAATGACTTTTTCACCTCTCCAGCAAAAGGACTTCCAAGCCAGCAAATGGAAAAGACATGGTTCTACCTGGAGGGATTGAGAAACGCGCAAATTCTCGTTTTAAGAGTAAATGTGCATGTCTTTTGAAACACTTTGCAGTGACCAAATCGTTTAAATTCTTTTGGAAACATTTAAAAGGTTACATTGGCTATCCAACTGTGTTAAAATAACCATAATGGTGTCGCGCATGCACGTGCGGTAGCACCCTAACAGAGGCCTCTGACGTCATTTTGGAGACTTTCAAACTGTTGTATTTCCCTAACGACTCCTTATAGGTGTGTCGGATTTGGTATCAAACGTCTTAGAATTACAAGAGCTTTCCAACGAGCCATCATGCACTAAAATCGCTTAATATTTAAGAAAAATGACTTTTTCACCTCTCCAGCAAAAGGACTTCCAAGCCAGCAAATGGAGAAGACATGGTTCTACCTGGAGGGATTGAGAACGCGCCAATTCTCGTTTTAAGAGTAAATGTGCATGTCTTTTGAAACACTTTGCAGTGACCAAATCTTTTCAATTCTTTTGGAAACATTTAAAAGGTTACATTGGCTATCCAACTGTGTTAAAATAACCATAATGGTGTCGCGCATGCACGTGCGGTAGCACCCTAACAGAGGCCTCTGACGTCATTTTGGACACCTTCAAACAGTTGTATTTCCCTAACGACCCCTTATAGGTGTGTCGGATTTGGTATCAAACGTCTTAGAACTTCAAGAGCTTTCCAACGAGCCATCATGCACTAAAATCGCTTAATATTTCAGAAAAATGACTTTTTCACCTCTCCAGCAAAAGGACTTCCAAGCCAGCAAATGGAAAAGACATGGTTCTACCTGGAGGGTTTGAGAAACGCGCCAATTCTCGTATTAAGAGTAAATGTGCATGTCTTTTGAAACACTTTGCAGTGACCAAATCTTTTCAATTCTTTTGGAAACATTTAAAAGGTTACATTGGCTATCCAACTGTGTTAAAATAACCATAATGGTGTCGCGCATGCACGTGCGGTAGCACCCTAACAGAGGCCTCTGACGTCATTTTGGACACCTTCAAAAAAGTTGTATCTCCCTAACGACCCCTTATAGGTGTGTCGGATTTGGTATCAAACGTCTTAGAATTTCAAGAGCTTTCCAACGAGCCATCATGCACTAAAATCGCTTAATATTTAAGAAAAATGACTTTTTCACCTCTCCAGCAAAAGGACTTCCAAGCCAGCAAATGGAAAAGACATGGTTCTACCTGGAGGGATTGAGAAACGCGCAAATTCTCGTTTTAAGAGTAAATGTGCATGTCTTTTGAAACACTTTGCAGTGACCAAATCGTTTAAATTCTTTTGGAAACATTTAAAAGGTTACATTGGCTATCCAACTGTGTTAAAATAACCAGAATGGTGTCGCGCATGCACGTGCGGTAGCACCCTAACAGAGGCCTCTGACGTCATTTTGGACACCTTCAAACAGTTGTATTTCCCTAACGACCCCTTATAGGTGTGTCGGATTTGGTATCAAACGTCTTAGAACTTCAAGAGCTTTCCAACGAGCCATCATGCACTAAAATCGCTTAATATTTCAGAAAAATGACTTTTTCACCTCTCCAGCAAAAGGACTTCCAAGCCAGCAAATGGAAAAGACATGGTTCTACCTGGAGGGTTTGAGAAACGCGCCAATTCTCGTTTTAAGAGTAAATGTGCATGTCTTTTGAAACACTTTGCAGTGACCAAATCTTTTCAATTCTTTTGGAAACATTTAAAAGGTTACATTGGCTATCCAACTGTGTTAAAATAACCATAATGGTGTCGCGCATGCACGTGCGGTAGCACCCTAACAGAGGCCTCTGACGTCATTTTGGACACTTTCAAACTGTTGTATTTCCCTAACGACCCCTTATAGGTGTGTCGGATTTGGTATCAAACGTCTTAGAATTTCAAGAGCTTTCCAACGAGCCATCATGCACTAAAATCGCTGAATATTTAAGAAAAATGACTTTTTCACCCCTCCAGCAAAAGGACTTCCAAGCCAGCAAATGGAGAAGACATGGTTCTACCTGGAGGGATTGAGAACGCGCCAATTCTCGTTTTAAGAGTAAATGTGCATGTCTTTTGAAACACTTTGCAGTGACCAAATCTTTTCAATTCTTTTGGAAACATTTAAAAGGTTACATTGGCTATCCAACTGTGTTAAAATAACCAGAATGGTGTCGCGCATGCACGTGCGGTAGCACCCTAACAGAGGCCTCTGACGTCATTTTGGACACCTTCAAACAGTTGTATTTCCCTAACGACCCCTTATAGGTGTGTCGGATTTGGTATCAAACGTCTTAGAACTTCAAGAGCTTTCCAACGAGCCATCATGCACTAAAATCGCTTAATATTTCAGAAAAATGACTTTTTCACCTCTCCAGCAAAAGGACTTCCAAGCCAGCAAATGGAAAAGACATGGTTCTACCTGGAGGGTTTGAGAAACGCGCCAATTCTCGTATTAAGAGTAAATGTGCATGTCTTTTGAAACACTTTGCAGTGACCAAATCTTTTAAATTCTTTTGGAAACATTTAAAAGGTTACATTGGCTATCCAACTGTGTTAAAATAACCATAATGGTGTCGCGCATGCACGTGCGGTAGCACCCTAACAGAGGCCTCTGACGTCATTTTGGACACTTTCAAACTGTTGTATTTCCCTAACGACCCCTTATAGGTGTGTCGGATTTGGTATCAAACGTCTTAGAACTTCAAGAGCTTTCCAACGAGCCATCATGCACTAAAATCGCTTAATATTTCAGAAAAATGACTTTTTCACCTCTCCAGCAAAAGGACTTCCAAGCCAGCAAATGGAAAAGACATGGTTCTACCTGGAGGGTTTGAGAAACGCGCCAATTCTCGTATTAAGAGTAAATGTGCATGTCTTTTGAAACACTTTGCAGTGACCAAATCTTTTCAATTCTTTTGGAAACATTTAAAAGGTTACATTGGCTATCCAACTGTGTTAAAATAACCATAATGGTGTCGCGCATGCACGTGCGGTAGCACCCTAACAGAGGCCTCTGACGTCATTTTGGACACCTTCAAACAGTTGAATTTCCCTAACGACTCCTTATAGGTGTGTCGGATTTGGTATCAAACGTCTTAGAATTTCAAGAGCTTTCCAACGAGCCATCATGCACTAAAATCGCTTAATATTTAAGAAAAATGACTTTTTCACCTCTCCAGCAAAAGGACTTCCAAGCCAGCAAATGGAAAAGACATGGTTCTACCTTGAGGGTTTGAGAAACGCGCCAATTCTCGTTTTAGGAGTAAATGTGCATGTCTTTTGAAACACTTTGCAGTGACCAAATCTTTTCAATTCTTTTGGAAACATTTAAAAGGTTACATTGGCTATCCAACTGTGTTAAAATAACCATAATGGTGTCGCGCATGCACGTGCGGTAGCACCCTAACAGAGGCCTCTGACGTCATTTTGGACACCTTCAAACAGTTGTATTTCCCTAACGACCCCTTATAGGTGTGTCGGATTTGGTATCAAACGTCTTAGAATTTCAAGAGCTTTCCAACGAGCCATCATGCACTAAAATCGCTTAATATTTAAGAAAAATGACTTTTTCACCTCTCCAGCAAAAGGACTTCCAAGCCAGCAAATGGAAAAGACATGGTTCTACCTTGAGGGTTTGAGAAACGCGCCAATTCTCGTTTTAAGAGTAAATGTGCATGTCTTTTGAAACACTTTGCAGTGACCAAATCTTTTCAATTCTTTTGGAAACATTTAAAAGGTTACATTGGCTATCCCACTGTGTTAAAATAACCATAATGGTGTCGCGCATGCACGTGCGGTAGCACCCTAACAGAGGCCTCTGACGTCATTTTGGACACCTTCAAACAGTTGTATTTCCCTAACGACCCCTTATAGGTGTGTCGGATTTGGTATCAAACGTCTTAGAATTTCAAGAGCTTTCCAACGAGCCATCATGCACTAAAATCGCTTAATAGTTCAGAAAAATGACTTTTTCACCTCTCCAGCAAAAGGACTTCCAAGCCAGCAAATGGAAAAGACATGGTTCTACCCTGAGGGTTTGAGAAACGCGCCAATTCTCGTTTTAAGAGTAAATGTGCATGTCTTTTGAAACACTTTGCAGTGACCAAATCTTTTCAATTCTTTTGGAAACATTTAAAAGGTTACATTGGCTATCCAACTGTGTTAAAATAACCATAATGGTGTCGCGCATGCACGTGCGGTAGCACCCTAACAGAGGCCTCTGACGTCATTTTGGACACCTTCAAACAGTTGTATTTCCCTAACGACCCCTTATAGGTGTGTCGGATCTTGTATCAAACGTCTTAGAATTTCAAGAGCTTTCCAACGAGCCATCATGCACTAAAATCGCTTAATATTTAAGAAAAATGACTTTTTCACCTCTCCAGCAAAAGGACTTCCAAGCCAGCAAATGGAAAAGACATGGTTCTACCTTGAGGGTTTGAGAAACGCACCAATTCTCGTTTTAAGAGTAAATGTGCATGTCTTTTGAAACACTTTGCAGTGACCAAATCTTTTCAATTCTTTTGGAAACATTTAAAAGGTTACATTGGCTATCCAACTGTGTTAAAATAACCATAATGGTGTCGCGCATGCACGTGCGGTAGCACCCTAACAGAGGCCTCTGACGTCATTTTGGACACCTTCAAACAGTTGTATTTCCCTAACGACCCCTTATAGGTGTGTCGGATTTGGTATCAAACGTCTTAGAATTTCAAGAGCTTTCCAACGAGCCATCATGCACTAAAATCGCTTAATATTTAAGAAAAATGACTTTTTCACCTCTCCAGCAAAAGGACTTCCAAGCCAGCAAATGGAAAAGACATGGTTCTACCTTGAGGGTTTGAGAAACGCGCCAATTCTCGTTTTAAGAGTAAATGTGCATGTCTTTTGAAACACTTTGCAGTGACCAAATCTTTTCAATTCTTTTGGAAACATTTAAAAGGTTACATTGGCTATCCAACTGTGTTAAAATAACCATAATGGTGTCGCGCATGCACGTGCGGTAGCACCCTAACAGAGGCCTCTGACGTCATTTTGGACACCTTCAAACAGTTGTATTTCCCTAACGACCCCTTATAGGTGTGTCGGATTTGGTATCAAACGTCTTAGAATTGCAAGAGCTTTCCAACGAGCCATCATGCACTAAAATCGCTTAATATTTAAGAAAAATGACTTTTTCACCTCTCCAGCAAAAGGACTTCCAAGCCAGCAAATGGAAAAGACATGGTTCTACCTTGAGGGTTTGAGAAACGCGCCAATTCTCGTATTAAGAGTAAATGTGCATGTCTTTTGAAACACTTTGCAGTGACCAAATCTTTTCAATTCTTTTGGAAACATTTAAAAGGTTACATTGGCTATCCAACTGTGTTAAAATAACCATAATGGTGTCGCGCATGCACGTGCGGTAGCACCCTAACAGAGGCCTCTGACGTCATTTTGGACACCTTCAAACAGTTGTATTTCCCTAACGACTCCTTATAGGTGTGTCGGATTTGGTATCAAACGTCTTAGAATTTCAAGAGCTTTCCAACGAGCCATCATGCACTAAAATCGCTTAATATTTAAGAAAAATGACTTTTTCACCTCTCCAGCAAAAGGACTTCCAAGCCAGCAAATGGAGAAGACATGGTTCTACCTGGAGGGATTGAGAACGCGCCAATTCTCGTTTTAAGAGTAAATGTGCATGTCTTTTGAAACACTTTGCAGTGACCAAATCTTTTCAATTCTTTTGGAAACATTTAAAAGGTTACATTGGCTATCCAACTGTGTTAAAATAACCATAATGGTGTCGCGCATGCACGTGCGGTAGCACCCTAACAGAGGCCTCTGACGTCATTTTGGACACCTTCAAACAGTTGTATTTCCCTAACGACCCCTTATAGGTGTGTCGGATTTGGTATCAAACGTCTTAGAACTTCAAGAGCTTTCCAACGAGCCATCATGCACTAAAATCGCTTAATATTTCAGAAAAATGACTTTTTCACCTCTCCAGCAAAAGGACTTCCAAGCCAGCAAATGGAAAAGACATGGTTCTACCTGGAGGGTTTGAGAAACGCGCCAATTCTCGTATTAAGAGTAAATGTGCATGTCTTTTGAAACACTTTGCAGTGACCAAATCTTTTCAATTCTTTTGGAAACATTTAAAAGGTTACATTGGCTATCCAACTGTGTTAAAATAACCATAATGGTGTCGCGCATGCACGTGCGGTAGCACCCTAACAGAGGCCTCTGACGTCATTTTGGACACCTTCAAAAAAGTTGTATCTCCCTAACGACCCCTTATAGGTGTGTCGGATTTGGTATCAAACGTCTTAGAATTTCAAGAGCTTTCCAACGAGCCATCATGCACTAAAATCGCTTAATATTTAAGAAAAATGACTTTTTCACCTCTCCAGCAAAAGGACTTCCAAGCCAGCAAATGGAAAAGACATGGTTCTACCTGGAGGGATTGAGAAACGCGCAAATTCTCGTTTTAAGAGTAAATGTGCATGTCTTTTGAAACACTTTGCAGTGACCAAATCGTTTAAATTCTTTTGGAAACATTTAAAAGGTTACATTGGCTATCCAACTGTGTTAAAATAACCAGAATGGTGTCGCGCATGCACGTGCGGTAGCACCCTAACAGAGGCCTCTGACGTCATTTTGGACACCTTCAAACAGTTGTATTTCCCTAACGACCCCTTATAGGTGTGTCGGATTTGGTATCAAACGTCTTAGAACTTCAAGAGCTTTCCAACGAGCCATCATGCACTAAAATCGCTTAATATTTCAGAAAAATGACTTTTTCACCTCTCCAGCAAAAGGACTTCCAAGCCAGCAAATGGAAAAGACATGGTTCTACCTGGAGGGTTTGAGAAACGCGCCAATTCTCGTATTAAGAGTAAATGTGCATGTCTTTTGAAACACTTTGCAGTGACCAAATCTTTTCAATTCTTTTGGAAACATTTAAAAGGTTACATTGGCTATCCAACTGTGTTAAAATAACCATAATGGTGTCGCGCATGCACGTGCGGTAGCACCCTAACAGAGGCCTCTGACGTCATTTTGGACACTTTCAAACTGTTGTATTTCCCTAACGACCCCTTATAGGTGTGTCGGATTTGGTATCAAACGTCTTAGAATTTCAAGAGCTTTCCAACGAGCCATCATGCACTAAAATCGCTGAATATTTAAGAAAAATGACTTTTTCACCCCTCCAGCAAAAGGACTTCCAAGCCAGCAAATGGAGAAGACATGGTTCTACCTGGAGGGATTGAGAACGCGCCAATTCTCGTTTTAAGAGTAAATGTGCATGTCTTTTGAAACACTTTGCAGTGACCAAATCTTTTCAATTCTTTTGGAAACATTTAAAAGGTTACATTGGCTATCCAACTGTGTTAAAATAACCAGAATGGTGTCGCGCATGCACGTGCGGTAGCACCCTAACAGAGGCCTCTGACGTCATTTTGGACACCTTCAAACAGTTGTATTTCCCTAACGACCCCTTATAGGTGTGTCGGATTTGGTATCAAACGTCTTAGAACTTCAAGAGCTTTCCAACGAGCCATCATGCACTAAAATCGCTTAATATTTCAGAAAAATGACTTTTTCACCTCTCCAGCAAAAGGACTTCCAAGCCAGCAAATGGAAAAGACATGGTTCTACCTGGAGGGTTTGAGAAACGCGCCAATTCTCGTATTAAGAGTAAATGTGCATGTCTTTTGAAACACTTTGCAGTGACCAAATCTTTTAAATTCTTTTGGAAACATTTAAAAGGTTACATTGGCTATCCAACTGTGTTAAAATAACCATAATGGTGTCGCGCATGCACGTGCGGTAGCACCCTAACAGAGGCCTCTGACGTCATTTTGGACACTTTCAAACTGTTGTATTTCCCTAACGACCCCTTATAGGTGTGTCGGATTTGGTATCAAACGTCTTAGAATTTCAAGAGCTTTCCAACGAGCCATCATGCACTAAAATCGCTGAATATTTAAGAAAAATGACTTTTTCACCTCTCCAGCAAAAGGACTTCCAAGCCAGCAAATGGAGAAGACATGGTTCTACCTGGAGGGATTGAGAACGCGCCAATTCTCGTTTTAAGAGTAAATGTGCATGTCTTTTGAAACACTTTGCAGTGACCAAATCTTTTCAATTCTTTTGGAAACATTTAAAAGGTTACATTGGCTATCCAACTGTGTTAAAATAACCATAATGGTGTCGCGCATGCACGTGCGGTAGCACCCTAACAGAGGCCTCTGACGTCATTTTGGACACCTTCAAACAGTTGTATTTCCCTAACGACCCCTTATAGGTGTGTCGGATTTGGTATCAAACGTCTTAGAACTTCAAGAGCTTTCCAACGAGCCATCATGCACTAAAATCGCTTAATATTTCAGAAAAATGACTTTTTCACCTCTCCAGCAAAAGGACTTCCAAGCCAGCAAATGGAAAAGACATGGTTCTACCTGGAGGGTTTGAGAAACGCGCCAATTCTCGTATTAAGAGTAAATGTGCATGTCTTTTGAAACACTTTGCAGTGACCAAATCTTTTCAATTCTTTTGGAAACATTTAAAAGGTTACATTGGCTATCCAACTGTGTTAAAATAACCATAATGGTGTCGCGCATGCACGTGCGGTAGCACCCTAACAGAGGCCTCTGACGTCATTTTGGACACCTTCAAACAGTTGAATTTCCCTAACGACTCCTTATAGGTGTGTCGGATTTGGTATCAAACGTCTTAGAATTTCAAGAGCTTTCCAACGAGCCATCATGCACTAAAATCGCTTAATATTTAAGAAAAATGACTTTTTCACCTCTCCAGCAAAAGGACTTCCAAGCCAGCAAATGGAAAAGACATGGTTCTACCTTGAGGGTTTGAGAAACGCGCCAATTCTCGTTTTAGGAGTAAATGTGCATGTCTTTTGAAACACTTTGCAGTGACCAAATCTTTTCAATTCTTTTGGAAACATTTAAAAGGTTACATTGGCTATCCAACTGTGTTAAAATAACCATAATGGTGTCGCGCATGCACGTGCGGTAGCACCCTAACAGAGGCCTCTGACGTCATTTTGGACACCTTCAAACAGTTGTATTTCCCTAACGACCCCTTATAGGTGTGTCGGATTTGGTATCAAACGTCTTAGAATTTCAAGAGCTTTCCAACGAGCCATCATGCACTAAAATCGCTTAATATTTAAGAAAAATGACTTTTTCACCTCTCCAGCAAAAGGACTTCCAAGCCAGCAAATGGAAAAGACATGGTTCTACCTTGAGGGTTTGAGAAACGCGCCAATTCTCGTTTTAAGAGTAAATGTGCATGTCTTTTGAAACACTTTGCAGTGACCAAATCTTTTCAATTCTTTTGGAAACATTTAAAAGGTTACATTGGCTATCCCACTGTGTTAAAATAACCATAATGGTGTCGCGCATGCACGTGCGGTAGCACCCTAACAGAGGCCTCTGACGTCATTTTGGACACCTTCAAACAGTTGTATTTCCCTAACGACCCCTTATAGGTGTGTCGGATTTGGTATCAAACGTCTTAGAATTTCAAGAGCTTTCCAACGAGCCATCATGCACTAAAATCGCTTAATAGTTCAGAAAAATGACTTTTTCACCTCTCCAGCAAAAGGACTTCCAAGCCAGCAAATGGAAAAGACATGGTTCTACCCTGAGGGTTTGAGAAACGCGCCAATTCTCGTTTTAAGAGTAAATGTGCATGTCTTTTGAAACACTTTGCAGTGACCAAATCTTTTCAATTCTTTTGGAAACATTTAAAAGGTTACATTGGCTATCCAACTGTGTTAAAATAACCATAATGGTGTCGCGCATGCACGTGCGGTAGCACCCTAACAGAGGCCTCTGACGTCATTTTGGACACCTTCAAACAGTTGTATTTCCCTAACGACCCCTTATAGGTGTGTCGGATCTTGTATCAAACGTCTTAGAATTTCAAGAGCTTTCCAACGAGCCATCATGCACTAAAATCGCTTAATATTTAAGAAAAATGACTTTTTCACCTCTCCAGCAAAAGGACTTCCAAGCCAGCAAATGGAAAAGACATGGTTCTACCTTGAGGGTTTGAGAAACGCACCAATTCTCGTTTTAAGAGTAAATGTGCATGTCTTTTGAAACACTTTGCAGTGACCAAATCTTTTCAATTCTTTTGGAAACATTTAAAAGGTTACATTGGCTATCCAACTGTGTTAAAATAACCATAATGGTGTCGCGCATGCACGTGCGGTAGCACCCTAACAGAGGCCTCTGACGTCATTTTGGACACCTTCAAACAGTTGTATTTCCCTAACGACCCCTTATAGGTGTGTCGGATTTGGTATCAAACGTCTTAGAATTTCAAGAGCTTTCCAACGAGCCATCATGCACTAAAATCGCTTAATATTTAAGAAAAATGACTTTTTCACCTCTCCAGCAAAAGGACTTCCAAGCCAGCAAATGGAAAAGACATGGTTCTACCTTGAGGGTTTGAGAAACGCGCCAATTCTCGTTTTAAGAGTAAATGTGCATGTCTTTTGAAACACTTTGCAGTGACCAAATCTTTTCAATTCTTTTGGAAACATTTAAAAGGTTACATTGGCTATCCAACTGTGTTAAAATAACCATAATGGTGTCGCGCATGCACGTGCGGTAGCACCCTAACAGAGGCCTCTGACGTCATTTTGGACACCTTCAAACAGTTGTATTTCCCTAACGACCCCTTATAGGTGTGTCGGATTTGGTATCAAACGTCTTAGAATTGCAAGAGCTTTCCAACGAGCCATCATGCACTAAAATCGCTTAATATTTAAGAAAAATGACTTTTTCACCTCTCCAGCAAAAGGACTTCCAAGCCAGCAAATGGAAAAGACATGGTTCTACCTGGAGGGTTTGAGAAACGCGCCAATTCTCGTATTAAGAGTAAATGTGCATGTCTTTTGAAACACTTTGCAGTGACCAAATCTTTTCAATTCTTTTGGAAACATTTAAAAGGTTACATTGGCTATCCAACTGTGTTAAAATAACCATAATGGTGTCGCGCATGCACGTGCGGTAGCACCCTAACAGAGGCCTCTGACGTCATTTTGGACACCTTCAAACAGTTGTATTTCCCTAACGACTCCTTATAGGTGTGTCGGATTTGGTATCAAACGTCTTAGAATTTCAAGAGCTTTCCAACGAGCCATCATGCACTAAAATCGCTTAATATTTAAGAAAAATGACTTTTTCACCTCTCCAGCAAAAGGACTTCCAAGCCAGCAAATGGAAAAGACATGGTTCTACCTGGAGGGTTTGAGAAACGCGCCAATTCTCGTTTTAGGAGTAAATGTGCATGTCTTTTGAAACACTTTGCAGTGACCAAATCTTTTCAATTCTTTTGGAAACATTTAAAAGGTTACATTGGCTATCCAACTGTGTTAAAATAACCATAATGGTGTCGCGCATGCACGTGCGGTAGCACCCTAACAGAGGCCTCTGACGTCATTTTGGACACCTTCAAACAGTTGTATTTCCCTAACGACCCCTTATAGGTGTGTCGGATTTGGTATCAAACGTCTTAGAATTTCAAGAGCTTTCCAACGAGCCATCATGCACTAAAATCGCTTAATATTTAAGAAAAATGACTTTTTCACCTCTCCAGCAAAAGGACTTCCAAGCCAGCAAATGGAAAAGACATGGTTCTACCTTGAGGGTTTGAGAAACGCGCCAATTCTCGTTTTAAGAGTAAATGTGCATGTCTTTTGAAACACTTTGCAGTGACCAAATCTTTTCAATTCTTTTGGAAACATTTAAAAGGTTACATTGGCTATCCAACTGTGTTAAAATAACCATAATGGTGTCGCGCATGCACGTGAGGTAGCACCCTAACAGAGGCCTCTGACGTCATTTTGGACACCTTCAAACAGTTGTATTTCCCTAACGACCCCTTATAGGTGTGTCGGATTTGGTATCAAACGTCTTAGAATTTCAAGAGCTTTCCAACGAGCCATCATGCACTAAAATCGCTGAATATTTAAGAAAAATGACTTTTTCACCTCTCCAGCAAAAGGACTTCCAAGCCAGCAAATGGAAAAGACATGGTTCTACCCTGAGGGTTTGAGAAACGCGCCAATTCTCGTTTTAAGAGTAAATGTGCATGTCTTTTGAAACACTTTGCAGTGACCAAATCTTTTCAATTCTTTTGGAAACATTTAAAAGGTTACATTGGCTATCCAACTGTGTTAAAATAACCATAATGGTGTCGCGCATGCACGTGCGGTAGCACCCTAACAGAGGCCTCTGACGTCATTTTGGACACCTTCAAACAGTTGTATTTCCCTAACGACCCCTTATAGGTGTGTCGGATCTTGTATCAAACGTCTTAGAATTTCAAGAGCTTTCCAACGAGCCATCATGCACTAAAATCGCTTAATATTTCAGAAAAATGACTTTTTCACCTCTCCAGCAAAAGGACTTCCAAGCCAGCAAATGGAAAAGACATGGTTCTACCTTGAGGGTTTGAGAAACGCACCAATTCTCGTTTTAAGAGTAAATGTGCATGTCTTTTGAAACACTTTGCAGTGACCAAATCTTTTCAATTCTTTTGGAAACATTTAAAAGGTTACATTGGCTATCCCACTGTGTTAAAATAACCATAATGGTGTCGCGCATGCACGTGCGGTAGCACCCTAACAGAGGCCTCTGACGTCATTTTGGACACCTTCAAACAGTTGTATTTCCCTAACGACCCCTTATAGGTGTGTCGGATTTGGTATCAAACGTCTTAGAATTTCAAGAGCTTTCCAACGAGCCATCATGCACTAAAATCGCTTAATAGTTCAGAAAAATGACTTTTTCACCTCTCCAGCAAAAGGACTTCCAAGCCAGCAAATGGAAAAGACATGGTTCTACCCTGAGGGTTTGAGAAACGCGCCAATTCTCGTTTTAAGAGTAAATGTGCATGTCTTTTGAAACACTTTGCAGTGACCAAATCTTTTCAATTCTTTTGGAAACATTTAAAAGGTTACATTGGCTATCCAACTGTGTTAAAATAACCATAATGGTGTCGCGCATGCACGTGCGGTAGCACCCTAACAGAGGCCTCTGACGTCATTTTGGACACCTTCAAACAGTTGTATTTCCCTAACGACCCCTTATAGGTGTGTCGGATTTGGTATCAAACGTCTTAGAATTTCAAGAGCTTTCCAACGAGCCATCATGCACTAAAATCGCTTAATATTTAAGAAAAATGACTTTTTCACCTCTCCAGCAAAAGGACTTCCAAGCCAGCAAATGGAAAAGACATGGTTCTACCTTGAGGGTTTGAGAAACGCGCCAATTCTCGTTTTAAGAGTAAATGTGCATGTCTTTTGAAACACTTTGCAGTGACCAAATCTTTTCAATTCTTTTGGAAACATTTAAAAGGTTACATTGGCTATCCAACTGTGTTAAAATAACCATAATGGTGTCGCGCATGCACGTGCGGTAGCACCCTAACAGAGGCCTCTGACGTCATTTTGGACACCTTCAAACAGTTGTATTTCCCTAACGACCCCTTATAGGTGTGTCGGATTTGGTATCAAACGTCTTAGAATTTCAAGAGCTTTCCAACGAGCCATCATGCACTAAAATCGCTGAATATTTAAGAAAAATGACTTTTTCACCTCTCCAGCAAAAGGACTTCCAAGCCAGCAAATGGAAAAGACATGGTTCTACCTTGAGGGTTTGAGAAACGCGCCAATTCTCGTATTAAGAGTAAATGTGCATGTCTTTTGAAACACTTTGCAGTGACCAAATCTTTTCAATTCTTTTGGAAACATTTAAAAGGTTACATTGGCTATCCAACTGTGTTAAAATAACCATAATGGTGTCGCGCATGCACGTGCGGTAGCACCCTAACAGAGGCCTCTGACGTCATTTTGGACACCTTCAAACAGTTGTATTTCCCTAACGACTCCTTATAGGTGTGTCGGATTTGGTATCAAACGTCTTAGAATTTCAAGAGCTTTCCAACGAGCCATCATGCACTAAAATCGCTTAATATTGAAGAAAAATGACTTTTTCACCTCTCCAGCAAAAGGACTTCCAAGCCAGCAAATGGAAAAGACATGGTTCTACCTTGAGGGTTTGAGAAACGCGCCAATTCTCGTTTTAGGAGTAAATGTGCATGTCTTTTGAAACACTTTGCAGTGACCAAATCTTTTCAATTCTTTTGGAAACATTTAAAAGGTTACATTGGCTATCCAACTGTGTTAAAATAACCATAATGGTGTCGCGCATGCACGTGCGGTAGCACCCTAACAGAGGCCTCTGACGTCATTTTGGACACCTTCAAACAGTTGTATTTCCCTAACGACCCCTTATAGGTGTGTCGGATTTGGTATCAAACGTCTTAGAATTTCAAGAGCTTTCCAACGAGCCATCATGCACTAAAATCGCTTAATATTTAAGAAAAATGACTTTTTCACCTCTCCAGCAAAAGGACTTCCAAGCCAGCAAATGGAAAAGACATGGTTCTACCTTGAGGGTTTGAGAAACGCGCCAATTCTCGTTTTAAGAGTAAATGTGCATGTCTTTTGAAACACTTTGCAGTGACCAAATCTTTTCAATTCTTTTGGAAACATTTAAAAGGTTACATTGGCTATCCAACTGTGTTAAAATAACCATAATGGTGTCGCGCATGCACGTGCGGTAGCACCCTAACAGAGGCCTCTGACGTCATTTTGGACACCTTCAAACAGTTGTATTTCCCTAACGACCCCTTATAGGTGTGTCGGATTTGGTATCAAACGTCTTAGAATTTCAAGAGCTTTCCAACGAGCCATCATGCACTAAAATCGCTTAATAGTTCAGAAAAATGACTTTTTCACCTCTCCAGCAAAAGGACTTCCAAGCCAGCAAATGGAAAAGACATGGTTCTACCCTGAGGGTTTGAGAAACGCGCCAATTCTCGTTTTAAGAGTAAATGTGCATGTCTTTTGAAACACTTTGCAGTGACCAAATCTTTTCAATTCTTTTGGAAACA
Organism: Haliotis rufescens; assembly: GCF_023055435.1. Classification (NCBI taxonomy): domain Eukaryota; kingdom Metazoa; phylum Mollusca; class Gastropoda; order Lepetellida; family Haliotidae; genus Haliotis; species Haliotis rufescens. Next base: position 13,899,484 of record NW_025963824.1, on the reverse strand, counting down.
TTTAAAAGGTTACATTGGCTATCCAACTGTGTTAAAATAACCATAATGGTGTCGCGCATGCACGTGCGGTAGCACCCTAACAGAGGCCTCTGACGTCATTTTGGACACCTTCAAACAGTTGTATTTCCCTAACGACCCCTTATAGGTGTGTCGGATCTTGTATCAAACGTCTTAGAATTTCAAGAGCTTTCCAACGAGCCACCATGCACTAAAATCGCTTAATATTTAAGAAAAATGACTTTTTCACCTCTCCAGCAAAAGGACTTCCAAGCCAGCAAATGGAAAAGACATGGTTCTACCTGGAGGGTTTGAGAAACGCACCAATTCTCGTTTTAAGAGTAAATGTGCATGTCTTTTGAAACACTTTGCAGTGACCAAATCTTTTCAATTCTTTTGGAAACATTTAAAAGGTTACATTGGCTATCCAACTGTGTTAAAATAACCATAATGGTGTCGCGCATGCACGTGCGGTAGCACCCTAACAGAGGCCTCTGACGTCATTTTGGACACCTTCAAACAGTTGTATTTCCCTAACGACCCCTTATAGGTGTGTCGGATTTGGTATCAAACGTCTTAGAATTTCAAGAGCTTTCCAACGAGCCATCATGCACTAAAATCGCTTAATATTTAAGAAAAATGACTTTTTCACCTCTCCAGCAAAAGGACTTCCAAGCCAGCAAATGGAAAAGACATGGTTCTACCTTGAGGGTTTGAGAAACGCACCAATTCTCGTTTTAAGAGTAAATGTGCATGTCTTTTGAAACACTTTGCAGTGACCAAATCTTTTCAATTCTTTTGGAAACATTTAAAAGGTTACATTGGCTATCCAACTGTGTTAAAATAACCATAATGGTGTCGCGCATGCACGTGCGGTAGCACCCTAACAGAGGCCTCTGACGTCATTTTGGACACCTTCAAACAGTTGTATTTCCCTAACGACCCCTTATAGGTGTGTCGGATTTGGTATCAAACGTCTTAGAATTTCAAGAGCTTTCCAACGAGCCATCATGCACTAAAATCGCTTAATATTTAAGAAAAATGACTTTTTCACCTCTCCAGCAAAAGGACTTCCAAGCCAGCAAATGGAAAAGACATGGTTCTACCTGGAGGGTTTGAGAAACGCGCCAATTCTCGTTTTAGGAGTAAATGTGCATGTCTTTTGAAACAATTTGCAGTGACCAAATCTTTTCAATTCTTTTGGAAACATTTAAAAGGTTACATTGGCTATCCAACTGTGTTAAAATAACCATAATGGTGTCGCGCACGCACGTGCGGTAGCACCCTAACAGAGGCCTCTGACGTCATTTTGGACACCTTCAAACAGTTGTATTTCCCTAACGACCCCTTATAGTTGTGTCGGATTTGGTATCAAACCTCTTAGAATTTCAAGAGCTTACCAACGAGCCATCATGCACTAAAATCGCTTAATATTTAAGAAAAATGACTTTTTCACCTCTCCAGCAAAAGGACTTCCAAGCCAGCAAATGGAAAAGACATGGTTCTACCTGGAGGGTTTGAGAAACGCACCAATTCTCGTTTTAAGAGTAAATGTGCATGTCTTTTGAAACAGTTTGCAGTGACCAAATCTTTTCAATTCTTTTGGAAACATTTAAAAGGTTACATTGGCTATCCAACTGTGTTAAAATAACCATAATGGTGTCGCGCATGCACGTGCGGTAGCACCCTAACAGAGGCCTCTGACGTCATTTTGGACACCTTCAAACAGTTGTATTTCCCTAACGACCCCTTATAGGTGTGTCGGATTTGGTATCAAACGTCTTAGAATTTCAAGAGCTTTCCAACGAGCCATCATGCACTAAAATCGCTTAATATTTAAGAAAAATGACTTTTTCACCTCTCCAGCAAAAGGACTTCCAAGCCAGCAAATGGAAAAGACATGGTTCTACCTGGAGGGTTTGAGAAATGCGCCAATTCTCGTTTTAGGAGTAAATGTGCATGTCTTTTGAAACAATTTGCAGTGACCAAATCTTTTCAATTCTTTTGGAAACATTTAAAAGGTTACATTGGCTATCCAACTGTGTTAAAATAACCATAATGGTGTCGCGCATGCAAGTGCGGTAGCACCCTAACAGAGGCCTCTGACGTCATTTTGGACACCTTCAAACAGTTGTATTTCCCTAACGACCACTTATAGGTGTGTCGGATTTGGTATCAAACGTCTTAGAATTTCAAGAGCTTTCCAACGAGCCATCATGCACTAAAATCGCTTAATATTTAAGAAAAATGACTTTTTCACCTCTCCAGCAAAAGGACTTCCAAGCCAGCAAATGGAAAAGACATGGTTCTACCTTGAGGGTTTGAGAAACGCGCAAATTCTCGTTTTAGGAGTAAATGTGCATGTCTTTTGAAACACTTTGCAGTGACCAAATCTTTTCAATTCTTTTGGAAACATTTAAAAGGTTACATTGGCTATCCAACTGTGTTAAAATAACCATAATGGTGTCGCGCATGCACGTGCGGTAGCACCCTAACAGAGGCCTCTGACGTCATTTTGGACACCTTCAAACAGTTGTATTTCCCTAACGACCACTTATAGGTGTGTCGGATTTGGTATCAAACGTCTTAGAATTTCAAGAGCTTTCCAACGAGCCATCATGCACTAAAATCGCTGAATATTTAAGAAAAATGACTTTTTCACCTCTCCAGCAAAAGGACTTCCAAGCCAGCAAATGGAAAAGACATGGTTCTACCTGGAGGGTTTGAGAAATGCGCCAATTCTCGTTTTAGGAGTAAATGTGCATGTCTTTTGAAACAATTTGCAGTGACCAAATCTTTTCAATTCTTTTGGAAACATTTAAAAGGTTACATTGGCTATCCAACTGTGTTAAAATAACCATAATGGTGTCGCGCATGCACGTGCGGTAGCACCCTAACAGAGGCCTCTGACGTCATTTTGGACACCTTCAAACAGTTGTATTTCCCTAACGACCCCTTATAGGTGTGTCGGATTTGGTATCAAACCTCTTAGAATTTCAAGAGCTTACCAACGAGCCATCATGCACTAAAATCGCTTAATATTGAAGAAAAATGACTTTTTCACCTCTCCAGCAAAAGGACTTCCAAGCCAGCAAATGGAAAAGACATGGTTCTACCTGGAGGGTTTGAGAAACGCGCCAATTCTCGTTTTAGGAGTAAATGTGCATGTCTTTTGAAACACTTTGCAGTGACCAAATCTTTTCAATTCTTTTGGAAACATTTAAAAGGTTACATTGGCTATCCAACTGTGTTAAAATAACCATAATGGTGTCGCGCATGCACGTGCGGTAGCACCCTAACAGAGGCCTCTGACGTCATTTTTGACACATTCAAACAGTTGTATTTCCCTAACGACCCCTTATAGGTGTGTCGGATTTGGTATCAAACGTCTTAGAATTTCAAGAGCTTTCCAACGAGCCATCATGCACTAAAATCGCTTAATATTTAAGAAAAATGACTTTTTCACCTCTCCAGCAAAAAGACTTCCAAGCCAGCAAATGGAAAAGACATGGTTCTACCTGGAGGGTTTGAGAAATGCGCCAATTCTCGTTTTAGGAGTAAATGTGCATGTCTTTTGAAACAATTTGCAGTGACCAAATCTTTTCAATTCTTTTGGAAACATTTAAAAGGTTACATTGGCTATCCAACTGTGTTAAAATAACCATAATGGTGTCGCGCATGCACGTGCGGTAGCACCCTAACAGAGGCCTCTGACGTCATTTTGGACACCTTCAAACAGTTGTATTTCCCTAACGACCACTTATAGGTGTGTCGGATTTGGTATCAAACGTCTTAGAATTTCAAGAGCTTTCCAACGAGCCATCATGCACTAAAATCGCTTAATATTTAAGAAAAATGACTTTTTCACCTCTCCAGCAAAAGGACTTCCAAGCCAGCAAATGGAAAAGACATGGTTCTCGTTTTAGGAGTAAATGTGCATGTCTTTTGAAACAATTTGCAGTGACCAAATCTTTTCAATTCTTTTGGAAACATTTAAAAGGTTACATTGGCTATCCAACTGTGTTAAAATAACCATAATGGTGTCGCGCATGCACGTGCGGTAGCACCCTAACAGAGGCCTCTGACGTCATTTTGGACACCTTCAAACAGTTGTATTTCCCTAACGACCCCTTATAGGTGTGTCGGATTTGGTATCAAACGTCATAGAATTTCAAGAGCTTTCCAACGAGCCATCATGCACTAAAATCGCTTAATATTTAAGAAAAATGACTTTTTCACCTCTCCAGCAAAAGGACTTCCAAGCCAGCAAATGGAAAAGACATGGTTCTACCTGGAGGGTTTGAGAAACGCGCCAATTCTCGTTTTAGGAGTAAATGTGCATGTCTTTTGAAACAATTTGCAGTGACCAAATCTTTTCAATTCTTTTGGAAACATTTAAAAGGTTACATTGGCTATCCAACTGTGTTAAAATAACCATAATGGTGTCGCGCACGCACGTGCGGTATCACCCTAACAGAGGCCTCTGACGTCATTTTGGACACCTTCAAACAGTTGTATTTCCCTAACGACCCCTTATAGTTGTGTCGGATTTGGTATCAAACCTCTTAGAATTTCAAGAGCTTACCAACGAGCCATCATGCACTAAAATCGCTTAATATTTAAGAAAAATGACTTTTTCACCTCTCCAGCAAAAGGACTTCCAAGCCAGCAAATGGAAAAGACATGGTTCTACCTGGAGGGTTTGAGAAACGCACCAATTCTCGTTTTAAGAGTAAATGTGCATGTCTTTTGAAACAGTTTGCAGTGACCAAATCTTTTCAATTCTTTTGGAAACATTTAAAAGGTTACATTGGCTATCCAACTGTGTTAAAATAACCATAATGGTGTCGCGCATGCACGTGCGGTAGCACCCTAACAGAGGCCTCTGACGTCATTTTGGACACCCTCAAACAGTTGTATTTCCCTAACGACCCCTTATAGGTGTGTCGGATTTGGTATCAAACGTCTTAGAATTTCAAGAGCTTTCCAACGAGCCATCATGCACTAAAATCGCTTAATATTTAAGAAAAATGACTTTTTCACCTCTCCAGCAAAAGGACTTCCAAGCCAGCAAATGGAAAAGACATGGTTCTACCTGGAGGGTTTGAGAAACGCGCCAATTCTCGTTTTAGGAGTAAATGTGCATGTCTTTTGAAACACTTTGCAGTGACCAAATCTTTTCAATTCTTTTGGAAACATTTAAAAGGTTACATTGGCTATCCAACTGTGTTAAAATAACCATAATGGTGTCGCGCACGCACGTGCGGTAGCACCCTAACAGAGGCCTCTGACGTCATTTTGGACACCTTCAAACAGTTGTATTTCCCTAACGACCCCTTATAGTTGTGTCGGATTTGGTATCAAACCTCTTAGAATTTCAAGAGCTTACCAACGAGCCATCATGCACTAAAATCGCTTAATATTTAAGAAAAATGACTTTTTCACCTCTCCAGCAAAAGGACTTCCAAGCCAGCAAATGGAAAAGACATGGTTCTACCTGGAGGGTTTGAGAAACGCACCAATTCTCGTTTTAGGAGTAAATGTGCATGTCTTTTGAAACAGTTTGCAGTGACCAAATCTTTTCAAATCTTTTGGAAACATTTAAAAGGTTACATTGGCTATCCAACTGTGTTAAAATAACCATAATGGTGTCGCGCATGCACGTGCGGTAGCACCCTAACAGAGGCCTCTGACGTCATTTTGGACACCTTCAAACAGTTGTATTTCCCTAACGACCCCTTATAGGTGTGTCGGATTTGGTATCAAACGTCTTAGAATTTCAAGAGCTTTCCAACGAGCCATCATGCACTAAAATCGCTGAATATTTAAGAAAAATGACTTTTTCACCTCTCCAGCAAAAGGACTTCCAAGCCAGCAAATGGAAAAGACATGGTTCTCGTTTTAGGAGTAAATGTGCATGTCTTTTGAAACACTTTGCAGTGACCAAATCCTTTCAATTCTTTTGGAAACATTTAAAAGGTTACATTGGCTATCCAACTGTGTTAAAATAACCATAATGGTGTCGCGCATGCACGTGCGGTAGCACCCTAACAGAGGCCTCTGACGTCATTTTGGACACCTTCAAACAGTTGTATTTCCCTAACGACCCCTTATAGGTGTGTCGGATTTGGTATCAAACGTCATAGAATTTCAAGAGCTTTCCAACGAGCCATCATGCACTAAAATCGCTTAATATTTAAGAAAAATGACTTTTTCACCTCTCCAGCAAAAGGACTTCCAAGCCAGCAAATGGAAAAGACATGGTTCTACCTGGAGGGTTTGAGAAACGCGCCAATTCTCGTTTTAGGAGTAAATGTGCATGTCTTTTGAAACAATTTGCAGTGACCAAATCTTTTCAATTCTTTTGGAAACATTTAAAAGGTTACATTGGCTATCCAACTGTGTTAAAATAACCATAATGGTGTCGCGCACGCACGTGCGGTATCACCCTAACAGAGGCCTCTGACGTCATTTTGGACACCTTCAAACAGTTGTATTTCCCTAACGACCCCTTATAGTTGTGTCGGATTTGGTATCAAACCTCTTAGAATTTCAAGAGCTTACCAACGAGCCATCATGCACTAAAATCGCTTAATATTTAAGAAAAATGACTTTTTCACCTCTCCAGCAAAAGGACTTCCAAGCCAGCAAATGGAAAAGACATGGTTCTACCTGGAGGGTTTGAGAAACGCACCAATTCTCGTTTTAAGAGTAAATGTGCATGTCTTTTGAAACAGTTTGCAGTGACCAAATCTTTTCAATTCTTTTGGAAACATTTAAAAGGTTACATTGGCTATCCAACTGTGTTAAAATAACCATAATGGTGTCGCGCATGCACGTGCGGTAGCACCCTAACAGAGGCCTCTGACGTCATTTTGGACACCTTCAAACAGTTGTATTTCCCTAACGACCCCTTATAGGTGTGTCGGATTTGGTATCAAACCTCTTAGAATTTCAAGAGCTTACCAACGAGCCATCATGCACTAAAATCGCTTAATATTTAAGAAAAATGACTTTTTCACCTCTCCAGCAAAAGGACTTCCAAGCCAGCAAATGGAAAAGACATGGTTCTACCTGGAGGGTTTGAGAAACGCGCCAATTCTCGTTTTAGGAGTAAATGTGCATGTCTTTTGAAACACTTTGCAGTGACCAAATCTTTTCAATTCTTTTGGAAACATTTAAAAGGTTACATTGGCTATCCAACTGTGTTAAAATAACCATAATGGTGTCGCGCATGCACGTGCGGTAGCACCCTAACAGAGGCCTCTGACGTCATTTTGGACACCCTCAAACAGTTGTATTTCCCTAACGACCCCTTATAGGTGTGTCGGATTTGGTATCAAACGTCATAGAATTTCAAGAGCTTTCCAACCAGCCATCATGCACTAAAATCGCTTAATATTTAAGAAAAATGACTTTTTCACCTCTCCAGCAAAAGGACTTCCAAGCCAGCAAATGGAAAAGACATGGTTCTACCTGGAGGGTTTGAGAAACGCGCCAATTCTCGTTTTAGGAGTAAATGTGCATGTCTTTTGAAACACTTTGCAGTGACCAAATCTTTTCAATTCTTTTGGAAACATTTAAAAGGTTACATTGGCTATCCAACTGTGTTAAAATAACCATAATGGTGTCGCGCACGCACGTGCGGTAGCACCCTAACAGAGGCCTCTGACGTCATTTTGGACACCTTCAAACAGTTGTATTTCCCTAACGACCCCTTATAGTTGTGTCGGATTTGGTATCAAACCTCTTAGAATTTCAAGAGCTTACCAACGAGCCATCATGCACTAAAATCGCTTAATATTTAAGAAAAATGACTTTTTCACCTCTCCAGCAAAAGGACTTCCAAGCCAGCAAATGGAAAAGACATGGTTCTACCTGGAGGGTTTGAGAAACGCACCAATTCTCGTTTTAAGAGTAAATGTGCATGTCTTTTGAAACAGTTTGCAGTGACCAAATCTTTTCAATTCTTTTGGAAACATTTAAAAGGTTACATTGGCTATCCAACTGTGTTAAAATAACCATAATGGTGTCGCGCATGCACGTGCGGTAGCACCCTAACAGAGGCCTCTGACGTCATTTTTGACACATTCAAACAGTTGTATTTCCCTAACGACCCCTTATAGGTGTGTCGGATTTGGTATCAAACCTCTTAGAATTTCAAGAGCTTACCAACGAGCCATCATGCACTAAAATCGCTTAATATTTAAGAAAAATGACTTTTTCACCTCTCCAGCAAAAGGACTTCCAAGCCAGCAAATGGAAAAGACATGGTTCTACCTGGAGGGTTTGAGAAACGCGCCAATTCTCGTTTTAGGAGTAAATGTGCATGTCTTTTGAAACACTTTGCAGTGACCAAATCTTTTCAATTCTTTTGGAAACATTTAAAAGGTTACATTGGCTATCCAACTGTGTTAAAATAACCATAATGGTGTCGCGCATGCACGTGCGGTAGCACCCTAACAGAGGCCTCTGACGTCATTTTGGACACCCTCAAACAGTTGTATTTCCCTAACGACCCCTTATAGGTGTGTCGGATTTGGTATCAAACGTCATAGAATTTCAAGAGCTTTCCAACCAGCCATCATGCACTAAAATCGCTTAATATTTAAGAAAAATGACTTTTTCACCTCTCCAGCAAAAGGACTTCCAAGCCAGCAAATGGAAAAGACATGGTTCTACCTGGAGGGTTTGAGAAACGCGCCAATTCTCGTTTTAGGAGTAAATGTGCATGTCTTTTGAAACACTTTGCAGTGACCAAATCTTTTCAATTCTTTTGGAAACATTTAAAAGGTTACATTGGCTATCCAACTGTGTTAAAATAACCATAATGGTGTCGCGCACGCACGTGCGGTAGCACCCTAACAGAGGCCTCTGACGTCATTTTGGACACCTTCAAACAGTTGTATTTCCCTAACGACCCCTTATAGTTGTGTCGGATTTGGTATCAAACCTCTTAGAATTTCAAGAGCTTACCAACGAGCCATCATGCACTAAAATCGCTTAATATTTAAGAAAAATGACTTTTTCACCTCTCCAGCAAAAGGACTTCCAAGCCAGCAAATGGAAAAGACATGGTTCTACCTGGAGGGTTTGAGAAACGCACCAATTCTCGTTTTAAGAGTAAATGTGCATGTCTTTTGAAACAGTTTGCAGTGACCAAATCTTTTCAATTCTTTTGGAAACATTTAAAAGGTTACATTGGCTATCCAACTGTGTTAAAATAACCATAATGGTGTCGCGCATGCACGTGCTGTAGCACCCTAACAGAGGCCTCTGACGTCATTTTGGACACCTTCAAACAGTTGTATTTCCCTAACGACCCCTTATAGGTGTGTCGGATTTGGTATCAAACGTCATAGAATTTCAAGAGCTTTCCAACGAGCCATCATGCACTAAAATCGCTTAATATTTAAGAAAAATGACTTTTTCACCTCTCCAGCAAAAGGACTTCCAAGCCAGCAAATGGAAAAGACATGGTTCTACCTGGAGGGTTTGAGAAACGCGCCAATTCTCGTTTTAGGAGTAAATGTGCATGTCTTTTGAAACAATTTGCAGTGACCAAATCTTTTCAATTCTTTTGGAAACATTTAAAAGGTTACATTGGCTATCCAACTGTGTTAAAATAACCATAATGGTGTCGCGCACGCACGTGCGGTATCACCCTAACAGAGGCCTCTGACGTCATTTTGGACACCTTCAAACAGTTGTATTTCCCTAACGACCCCTTATAGTTGTGTCGGATTTGGTATCAAACCTCTTAGAATTTCAAGAGCTTACCAACGAGCCATCATGCACTAAAATCGCTTAATATTTAAGAAAAATGACTTTTTCACCTCTCCAGCAAAAGGACTTCCAAGCCAGCAAATGGAAAAGACATGGTTCTACCTGGAGGGTTTGAGAAACGCACCAATTCTCGTTTTAAGAGTAAATGTGCATGTCTTTTGAAACAGTTTGCAGTGACCAAATCTTTTCAATTCTTTTGGAAACATTTAAAAGGTTACATTGGCTATCCAACTGTGTTAAAATAACCATAATGGTGTCGCGCATGCACGTGCGGTAGCACCCTAACAGAGGCCTCTGACGTCATTTTGGACACCTTCAAACAGTTGTATTTCCCTAACGACCCCTTATAGATGTGTCGGATTTGGTATCAAACGTCTTAGAATTTCAAGAGCTTTCCAACGAGCCATCATGCACTAAAATCGCTTAATATTTAAGAAAAATGACTTTTTCACCTCTCCAGCAAAAGGACTTCCAAGCCAGCAAATGGAAAAGACATGGTTCTACCTGGAGCGTTTGAGAAACGCGCCAATTCTCGTTTTAGGAGTAAATGTGCATGTCTTTTGAAACACTTTGCAGTGACCAAATCTTTTCAATTCTTTTGGAAACATTTAAAAGGTTACATTGGCTATCCAACTGTGTTAAAATAACCATAATGGTGTCGCGCATGCACGTGCGGTAGCACCCTAACAGAGGCCTCTGACGTCATTTTGGACACCCTCAAACAGTTGTATTTCCCTAACGACCCCTTATAGGTGTGTCGGATTTGGTATCAAACGTCATAGAATTTCAAGAGCTTTCCAACCAGCCATCATGCACTAAAATCGCTTAATATTTAAGAAAAATGACTTTTTCACCTCTCCAGCAAAAGGACTTCCAAGCCAGCAAATGGAAAAGACATGGTTCTACCTGGAGGGTTTGAGAAACGCGCCAATTCTCGTTTTAGGAGTAAATGTGCATGTCTTTTGAAACACTTTGCAGTGACCAAATCTTTTCAATTCTTTTGGAAACATTTAAAAGGTTACATTGGCTATCCAACTGTGTTAAAATAACCATAATGGTGTCGCGCACGCACGTGCGGTAGCACCCTAACAGAGGCCTCTGACGTCATTTTGGACACCTTCAAACAGTTGTATTTCCCTAACGACCCCTTATAGTTGTGTCGGATTTGGTATCAAACCTCTTAGAATTTCAAGAGCTTACCAACGAGCCATCATGCACTAAAATCGCTTAATATTTAAGAAAAATGACTTTTTCACCTCTCCAGCAAAAGGACTTCCAAGCCAGCAAATGGAAAAGACATGGTTCTACCTGGAGGGTTTGAGAAACGCACCAATTCTCGTTTTAAGAGTAAATGTGCATGTCTTTTGAAACAGTTTGCAGTGACCAAATCTTTTCAATTCTTTTGGAAACATTTAAAAGGTTACATTGGCTATCCAACTGTGTTAAAATAACCATAATGGTGTCGCGCATGCACGTGCGGTAGCACCCTAACAGAGGCCTCTGACGTCATTTTTGACACATTCAAACAGTTGTATTTCCCTAACGACCCCTTATAGGTGTGTCGGATTTGGTATCAAACCTCTTAGAATTTCAAGAGCTTACCAACCAGCCATCATGCACTAAAATCGCTTAATATTTAAGAAAAATGACTTTTTCACCTCTCCAGCAAAAGGACTTCCAAGCCAGCAAATGGAAAAGACATGGTTCTACCTGGAGGGTTTGAGAAACGCGCCAATTCTCGTTTTAGGAGTAAATGTGCATGTCTTTTGAAACACTTTGCAGTGACCAAATCTTTTCAATTCTTTTGGAAACATTTAAAAGGTTACATTGGCTATCCAACTGTGTTAAAATAACCATAATGGTGTCGCGCATGCACGTGCGGTAGCACCCTAACAGAGGCCTCTGACGTCATTTTGGACACCCTCAAACAGTTGTATTTCCCTAACGACCCCTTATAGGTGTGTCGGATTTGGTATCAAACGTCATAGAATTTCAAGAGCTTTCCAACCAGCCATCATGCACTAAAATCGCTTAATATTTAAGAAAAATGACTTTTTCACCTCTCCAGCAAAAGGACTTCCAAGCCAGCAAATGGAAAAGACATGGTTCTACCTGGAGGGTTTGAGAAACGCGCCAATTCTCGTTTTAGGAGTAAATGTGCATGTCTTTTGAAACACTTTGCAGTGACCAAATCTTTTCAATTCTTTTGGAAACATTTAAAAGGTTACATTGGCTATCCAACTGTGTTAAAATAACCATAATGGTGTCGCGCACGCACGTGCGGTAGCACCCTAACAGAGGCCTCTGACGTCATTTTGGACACCTTCAAACAGTTGTATTTCCCTAACGACCCCTTATAGTTGTGTCGGATTTGGTATCAAACCTCTTAGAATTTCAAGAGCTTACCAACGAGCCATCATGCACTAAAATCGCTTAATATTTAAGAAAAATGACTTTTTCACCTCTCCAGCAAAAGGACTTCCAAGCCAGCAAATGGAAAAGACATGGTTCTACCTGGAGGGTTTGAGAAACGCACCAATTCTCGTTTTAAGAGTAAATGTGCATGTCTTTTGAAACAGTTTGCAGTGACCAAATCTTTTCAATTCTTTTGGAAACATTTAAAAGGTTACATTGGCTATCCAACTGTGTTAAAATAACCATAATGGTGTCGCGCATGCACGTGCGGTAGCACCCTAACAGAGGCCTCTGACGTCATTTTTGACACATTCAAACAGTTGTATTTCCCTAACGACCCCTTATAGGTGTGTCGGATTTGGTATCAAACCTCTTAGAATTTCAAGAGCTTACCAACGAGCCATCATGCACTAAAATCGCTTAATATTTAAGAAAAATGACTTTTTCACCTCTCCAGCAAAAGGACTTCCAAGCCAGCAAATGGAAAAGACATGGTTCTACCTGGAGGGTTTGAGAAACGCGCCAATTCTCGTTTTAGGAGTAAATGTGCATGTCTTTTGAAACACTTTGCAGTGACCAAATCTTTTCAATTCTTTTGGAAACATTTAAAAGGTTACATTGGCTATCCAACTGTGTTAAAATAACCATAATGGTGTCGCGCATGCACGTGCTGTAGCACCCTAACAGAGGCCTCTGACGTCATTTTGGACACCTTCAAACAGTTGTATTTCCCTAACGACCCCTTATAGGTGTGTCGGATTTGGTATCAAACGTCATAGAATTTCAAGAGCTTTCCAACGAGCCATCATGCACTAAAATCGCTTAATATTTAAGAAAAATGACTTTTTCACCTCTCCAGCAAAAGGACTTCCAAGCCAGCAAATGGAAAAGACATGGTTCTACCTGGAGGGTTTGAGAAACGCGCCAATTCTCGTTTTAGGAGTAAATGTGCATGTCTTTTGAAACAATTTGCAGTGACCAAATCTTTTCAATTCTTTTGGAAACATTTAAAAGGTTACATTGGCTATCCAACTGTGTTAAAATAACCATAATGGTGTCGCGCATGCACGTGCGGTAGCACCCTAACAGAGGCCTCTGACGTCATTTTGGACACCTTCAAACAGTTGTATTTCCCTAACGACCCCTTATAGTTGTGTCGGATTTGGTATCAAACCTCTTAGAATTTCAAGAGCTTACCAACGAGCCATCATGCACTAAAATCGCTTAATATTTAAGAAAAATGACTTTTTCACCTCTCCAGCAAAAGGACTTCCAAGCCAGCAAATGGAAAAGACATGGTTCTACCTGGAGGGTTTGAGAAACGCGCCAATTCTCGTTTTAGGAGTAAATGTGCATGTCTTTTGAAACACTTTGCAGTGACCAAATCTTTTCAATTCTTTTGGAAACATTTAAAAGGTTACATTGGCTATCCAACTGTGTTAAAATAACCATAATGGTGTCGCGCATGCACGTGCGGTAGCACCCTAACAGAGGCCTCTGACGTCATTTTGGACACCTTCAAACAGTTGTATTTCCCTAACGACCCCTTATAGGTGTGTCGGATTTGGTATCAAACGTCATAGAATTTCAAGAGCTTTCCAACGAGCCATCATGCACTAAAATCGCTTAATATTTAAGAAAAATGACTTTTTCACCTCTCCAGCAAAAGGACTTCCAAGCCAGCAAATGGAAAAGACATGGTTCTACCTGGAGGGTTTGAGAAACGCGCCAATTCTCGTTTTAGGAGTAAATGTGCATGTCTTTTGAAACACTTTGCAGTGACCAAATCTTTTCAATTCTTTTGGAAACATTTAAAAGGTTACATTGGCTATCCAACTGTGTTAAAATAACCATAATGGTGTCGCGCACGCACGTGCGGTAGCACCCTAACAGAGGCCTCTGACGTCATTTTGGACACCTTCAAACAGTTGTATTTCCCTAACGACCCCTTATAGTTGTGTCGGATTTGGTATCAAACCTCTTAGAATTTCAAGAGCTTACCAACGAGCCATCATGCACTAAAATCGCTTAATATTTAAGAAAAATGACTTTTTCACCTCTCCAGCAAAAGGACTTCCAAGCCAGCAAATGGAAAAGACATGGTTCTACCTGGAGGGTTTGAGAAACGCACCAATTCTCGTTTTAAGAGTAAATGTGCATGTCTTTTGAAACAGTTTGCAGTGACCAAATCTTTTCAATTCTTTTGGAAACATTTAAAAGGTTACATTGGCTATCCAACTGTGTTAAAATAACCATAATGGTGTCGCGCATGCACGTGCGGTAGCACCCTAACAGAGGCCTCTGACGTCATTTTGGACACCTTCAAACAGTTGTATTTCCCTAACGACCCCTTATAGGTGTGTCGGATTTGGTATCAAACGTCTTAGAATTTCAAGAGCTTTCCAACCAGCCATCATGCACTAAAATCGCTTAATATTTAAGAAAAATGACTTTTTCACCTCTCCAGCAAAAGGACTTCCAAGCCAGCAAATGGAAAAGACATGGTTCTACCTGGAGGGTTTGAGAAACGCGCCAATTCTCGTTTTAGGAGTAAATGTGCATGTCTTTTGAAACAATTTGCAGTGACCAAATCTTTTCAATTCTTTTGGAAACAATTAAAAGGTTACATTGGCTATCCAACTGTGTTAAAATAACCATAATGGTGTCGCGCATGCACGTGCGGTAGCACCCTAACAGAGGCCTCTGACGTCATTTTGGACACCTTCAAACAGTTGTATTTCCCTAACGACCCCTTATAGGTGTGTCGGATTTGGTATCAAACCTCTTAGAATTTCAAGAGCTTTCCAACGAGCCATCATGCACTAAAATCGCTTAATATTTAAGAAAAATGACTTTTTCACCTCTCCAGCAAAAGGACTTCCAAGCCAGCAAATGGAAAAGACATGGTTCTACCTGGAGGGTTTGAGAAACGCGCCAATTCTCGTTTTAGGAGTAAATGTGCATGTCTTTTGAAACACTTTGCAGTGACCAAATCTTTTCAATTCTTTTGGAAACATTTAAAAGGTTACATTGGCTATCCAACTGTGTTAA
Organism: Haliotis rufescens; assembly: GCF_023055435.1. Lineage (NCBI taxonomy): Eukaryota > Metazoa > Mollusca > Gastropoda > Lepetellida > Haliotidae > Haliotis > Haliotis rufescens. Next base: position 13,884,235 of record NW_025963824.1, on the reverse strand, counting down.
AATAACCATAATGGTGTCGCGCATGCACGTGCTGTAGCACCCTAACAGAGGCCTCTGACGTCATTTTGGACACCTTCAAACAGTTGTATTTCCCTAACGACCCCTTATAGGTGTGTCGGATTTGGTATCAAACGTCATAGAATTTCAAGAGCTTTCCAACGAGCCATCATGTACTAAAATCGCTTAATATTTAAGAAAAATGACTTTTTCACCTCTCCAGCAAAAGGACTTCCAAGCCAGCAAATGGAAAAGACATGGTTCTACCTGGAGGGTTTGAGAAACGCGCCAATTCTCGTTTTAGGAGTAAATGTGCATGTCTTTTGAAACAATTTGCAGTGACCAAATCTTTTCAATTCTTTTGGAAACATTTAAAAGGTTACATTGGCTATCCAACTGTGTTAAAATAACCATAATGGTGTCGCGCACGCACGTGCGGTAGCACCCTAACAGAGGCCTCTGACGTCATTTTGGACACCTTCAAACAGTTGTATTTCCCTAACGACCCCTTATAGGTGTGTCGGATTTGGTATCAAACCTCTTAGAATTTCAAGAGCTTACCAACGAGCCATCATGCACTAAAATCGCTTAATATTTAAGAAAAATGACTTTTTCACCTCTCCAGCAAAAGGACTTCCAAGCCAGCAAATGGAAAAGACATGGTTCTACCTGGAGGGTTTGAGAAACGCGCCAATTCTCGTTTTAGGAGTAAATGTGCATGTCTTTTGAAACACTTTGCAGTGACCAAATCTTTTCAATTCTTTTGGAAACATTTAAAAGGTTACATTGGCTATCCAACTGTGTTAAAATAACCATAATGGTGTCGCGCATGCACGTGCTGTAGCACCCTAACAGAGGCCTCTGACGTCATTTTGGACACCTTCAAACAGTTGTATTTCCCTAACGACCCCTTATAGGTGTGTCGGATTTGGTATCAAACGTCATAGAATTTCAAGAGCTTTCCAACGAGCCATCATGCACTAAAATCGCTTAATATTTAACAAAAATGACTTTTTCACCTCTCCAGCAAAAGGACTTCCAAGCCAGCAAATGGAAAAGACATGGTTCTACCTGGAGGGTTTGAGAAACGCGCCAATTCTCGTTTTAGGAGTAAATGTGCATGTCTTTTGAAACAATTTGCAGTGACCAAATCTTTTCAATTCTTTTGGAAACATTTAAAAGGTTACATTGGCTATCCAACTGTGTTAAAATAACCATAATGGTGTCGCGCACGCACGTGCGGTAGCACCCTAACAGAGGCCTCTGACGTCATTTTGGACACCTTCAAACAGTTGTATTTCCCTAACGACCCCTTATAGTTGTGTCGGATTTGGTATCAAACCTCTTAGAATTTCAAGAGCTTACCAACGAGCCATCATGCACTAAAATCGCTTAATATTTAAGAAAAATGACTTTTTCACCTCTCCAGCAAAAGGACTTCCAAGCCAGCAAATGGAAAAGACATGGTTCTACCTGGAGGGTTTGAGAAACGCGCCAATTCTCGTTTTAGGAGTAAATGTGCATGTCTTTTGAAACACTTTGCAGTGACCAAATCTTTTCAATTCTTTTGGAAACATTTAAAAGGTTACATTGGCTATCCAACTGTGTTAAAATAACCATAATGGTGTCGCGCATGCACGTGCGGTAGCACCCTAACAGAGGCCTCTGACGTCATTTTGGACACCTTCAAACAGTTGTATTTCCCTAACGACCCCTTATAGGTGTGTCGGATTTGGTATCAAACGTCATAGAATTTCAAGAGCTTTCCAACGAGCCATCATGCACTAAAATCGCTTAATATTTAAGAAAAATGACTTTTTCACCTCTCCAGCAAAAGGACTTCCAAGCCAGCAAATGGAAAAGACATGGTTCTACCTGGAGGGTTTGAGAAACGCACCAATTCTCGTTTTAAGAGTAAATGTGCATGTCTTTTGAAACAGTTTGCAGTGACCAAATCTTTTCAATTCTTTTGGAAACATTTAAAAGGTTACATTGGCTATCCAACTGTGTTAAAATAACCATAATGGTGTCGCGCATGCACGTGCGGTAGCACCCTAACAGAGGCCTCTGACGTCATTTTGGACACCTTCAAACAGTTGTATTTCCCTAACGACCCCTTATAGGTGTGTCGGATTTGGTATCAAACGTCTTAGAATTTCAAGAGCTTTCCAACGAGCCATCATGCACTAAAATCGCTTAATATTTAAGAAAAATGACTTTTTCACCTCTCCAGCAAAAGGACTTCCAAGCCAGCAAATGGAAAAGACATGGTTCTACCTGGAGGGTTTGAGAAACGCGCCAATTCTCGTTTTAGGAGTAAATGTGCATGTCTTTTGAAACAATTTGCAGTGACCAAATCTTTTCAATTCTTTTGGAAACATTTAAAAGGTTACATTGGCTATCCAACTGTGTTAAAATAACCATAATGGTGTCGCGCATGCACGTGCGGTAGCACCCTAACAGAGGCCTCTGACGTCATTTTGGACACCTTCAAACAGTTGTATTTCCCTAACGACCCCTTATAGGTGTGTCGGATTTGGTATCAAACCTCTTAGAATTTCAAGAGCTTACCAACGAGCCATCATGCACTAAAATCGCTTAATATTTAAGAAAAATGACTTTTTCACCTCTCCAGCAAAAGGACTTCCAAGCCAGCAAATGGAAAAGACATGGTTCTACCTGGAGGGTTTGAGAAACGCGCCAATTCTCGTTTTAGGAGTAAATGTGCATGTCTTTTGAAACACTTTGCAGTGACCAAATCTTTTCAATTCTTTTGGAAACATTTAAAAGGTTACATTGGCTATCCAACTGTGTTAAAATAACCATAATGGTGTCGCGCATGCACGTGCGGTAGCACCCTAACAGAGGCCTCTGACGTCATTTTGGACACCTTCAAACAGTTGTATTTCCCTAACGACCCCTTATAGGTGTGTCGGATTTGGTATCAAACGTCATAGAATTTCAAGAGCTTTCCAACGAGCCATCATGTACTAAAATCGCTTAATATTTAAGAAAAATGACTTTTTCACCTCTCCAGCAAAAGGACTTCCAAGCCAGCAAATGGAAAAGACATGGTTCTACCTGGAGGGTTTGAGAAACGCGCCAATTCTCGTTTTAGGAGTAAATGTGCATGTCTTTTGAAACAATTTGCAGTGACCAAATCTTTTCAATTCTTTTGGAAACATTTAAAAGGTTACATTGGCTATCCAACTGTGTTAAAATAACCATAATGGTGTCGCGCACGCACGTGCGGTAGCACCCTAACAGAGGCCTCTGACGTCATTTTGGACACCTTCAAACAGTTGTATTTCCCTAACGACCCCTTATAGTTGTGTCGGATTTGGTATCAAACCTCTTAGAATTTCAAGAGCTTACCAACGAGCCATCATGCACTAAAATCGCTTAATATTTAAGAAAAATGACTTTTTCACCTCTCCAGCAAAAGGACTTCCAAGCCAGCAAATGGAAAAGACATGGTTCTACCTGGAGGGTTTGAGAAATGCGCCAATTCTCGTTTTAAGAGTAAATGTGCATGTCTTTTGAAACAATTTGCAGTGACCAAATCTTTTCAATTCTTTTGGAAACATTTAAAAGGTTACATTGGCTATCCAACTGTGTTAAAATAACCATAATGGTGTCGCGCATGCACGTGCGGTAGCACCCTAACAGAGGCCTCTGACGTCATTTTGGACACCTTCAAACAGTTGTATTTCCCTAACGACCCCTTATAGGTGTGTCGGATTTGGTATCAAACGTCTTAGAATTTCAAGAGCTTTCCAACGAGCCATCATGCACTAAAATCGCTTAATATTTAAGAAAAATGACTTTTTCACCTCTCCAGCAAAAGGACTTCCAAGCCAGCAAATGGAAAAGACATGGTTCTACCTGGAGGGTTTGAGAAACGCGCCAATTCTCGTTTTAGGAGTAAATGTGCATGTCTTTTGAAACAATTTGCAGTGACCAAATCTTTTCAATTCTTTTGGAAACATTTAAAAGGTTACATTGGCTATCCAACTGTGTTAAAATAACCATAATGGTGTCGCGCATGCACGTGCGGTAGCACCCTAACAGAGGCCTCTGACGTCATTTTGGACACCTTCAAACAGTTGTATTTCCCTAACGACCCCTTATAGGTGTGTCGGATTTGGTATCAAACCTCTTAGAATTTCAAGAGCTTACCAACGAGCCATCATGCACTAAAATCGCTTAATATTTAAGAAAAATGACTTTTTCACCTCTCCAGCAAAAGGACTTCCAAGCCAGCAAATGGAAAAGACATGGTTCTACCTGGAGGGTTTGAGAAATGCGCCAATTCTCGTTTTAGGAGTAAATGTGCATGTCTTTTGAAACACTTTGCAGTGACCAAATCTTTTCAATTCTTTTGGAAACATTTAAAAGGTTACATTGGCTATCCAACTGTGTTAAAATAACCATAATGGTGTCGCGCATGCACGTGCGGTAGCACCCTAACAGAGGCCTCTGACGTCATTTTTGACACATTCAAACAGTTGTATTTCCCTAACGACCCCTTATAGGTGTGTCGGATTTGGTATCAAACGTCTTAGAATTTCAAGAGCTTTCCAACGAGCCATCATGCACTAAAATCGCTTAATATTTAAGAAAAATGACTTTTTCACCTCTCCAGCAAAAGGACTTCCAAGCCAGCAAATGGAAAAGACATGGTTCTACCTGGAGGGTTTGAGAAATGCGCCAATTCTCGTTTTAGGAGTAAATGTGCATGTCTTTTGAAACAATTTGCAGTGACCAAATCTTTTCAATTCTTTTGGAAACATTTAAAAGGTTACATTGGCTATCCAACTGTGTTAAAATAACCATAATGGTGTCGCGCATGCACGTGCGGTAGCACCCTAACAGAGGCCTCTGACGTCATTTTGGACACCTTCAAACAGTTGTATTTCCCTAACGACCACTTATAGGTGTGTCGGATTTGGTATCAAACGTCTTAGAATTTCAAGAGCTTTCCAACGAGCCATCATGCACTAAAATCGCTTAATATTTAAGAAAAATGACTTTTTCACCTCTCCAGCAAAAGGACTTCCAAGCCAGCAAATGGAAAAGACATGGTTCTACCTTGAGGGTTTGAGAAACGCACCAATTCTCGTTTTAAGAGTAAATGTGCATGTCTTTTGAAACACTTTGCAGTGACCAAATCTTTTCAATTCTTTTGGAAACATTTAAAAGGTTACATTGGCTATCCAACTGTGTTAAAATAACCATAATGGTGTCGCGCATGCACGTGCGGTAGCACCCTAACAGAGGCCTCTGACGTCATTTTGGACACCTTCAAACAGTTGTATTTCCCTAACGACCCCTTATAGGTGTGTCGGATTTGGTATCAAACGTCTTAGAATTTCAAGAGCTTTCCAACGAGCCATCATGCACTAAAATCGCTTAATATTTAAGAAAAATGACTTTTTCACCTCTCCAGCAAAAGGACTTCCAAGCCAGCAAATGGAAAAGACATGGTTCTACCTGGAGGGTTTGAGAAATGCGCCAATTCTCGTTTTAGGAGTAAATGTGCATGTCTTTTGAAACAATTTGCAGTGACCAAATCTTTTCAATTCTTTTGGAAACATTTAAAAGGTTACATTGGCTATCCAACTGTGTTAAAATAACCATAATGGTGTCGCGCATGCACGTGCGGTAGCACCCTAACAGAGGCCTCTGACGTCATTTTGGACACCTTCAAACAGTTGTATTTCCCTAACGACCCCTTATAGGTGTGTCGGATTTGGTATCAAACGTCTTAGAATTTCAAGAGCTTTCCAACGAGCCATCATGCACTAAAATCGCTTAATATTTAAGAAAAATGACTTTTTCACCTCTCCAGCAAAAGGACTTCCAAGCCAGCAAATGGAAAAGACATGGTTCTACCTGGAGGGTTTGAGAAACGCGCCAATTCTCGTTTTAGGAGTAAATGTGCATGTCTTTTGAAACAATTTGCAGTGACCAAATCTTTTCAATTCTTTTGGAAACATTTAAAAGGTTACATTGGCTATCCAACTGTGTTAAAATAACCATAATGGTGTCGCGCATGCACGTGCGGTAGCACCCTAACAGAGGCCTCTGACGTCATTTTGGACACCTTCAAACAGTTGTATTTCCCTAACGACCCCTTATAGGTGTGTCGGATTTGGTATCAAACCTCTTAGAATTTCAAGAGCTTACCAACGAGCCATCATGCACTAAAATCGCTTAATATTTAAGAAAAATGACTTTTTCACCTCTCCAGCAAAAGGACTTCCAAGCCAGCAAATGGAAAAGACATGGTTCTACCTGGAGGGTTTGAGAAACGCGCCAATTCTCGTTTTAGGAGTAAATGTGCATGTCTTTTGAAACAATTTGCAGTGACCAAATCTTTTCAATTCTTTTGGAAACATTTAAAAGGTTACATTGGCTATCCAACTGTGTTAAAATAACCATAATGGTGTCGCGCATGCACGTGCGGTAGCACCCTAACAGAGGCCTCTGACGTCATTTTGGACACCTTCAAACAGTTGTATTTCCCTAACGACCCCTTATAGGTGTGTCGGATTTGGTATCAAACCTCTTAGAATTTCAAGAGCTTACCAACGAGCCATCATGCACTAAAAACGCTTAATATTTAAGAAAAATGACTTTTTCACCTCTCCAGCAAAAGGACTTCCAAGCCAGCAAATGGAAAAGACATGGTTCTACCTGGAGGGTTTGAGAAACGCGCCAATTCTCGTTTTAGGAGTAAATGTGCATGTCTTTTGAAACACTTTGCAGTGACCAAATCTTTTCAAATCTTTTGGAAACATTTAAAAGGTTACATTGGCTATCCAACTGTGTTAAAATAACCATAATGGTGTCGCGCATGCACGTGCGGTAGCACCCTAACAGAGGCCTCTGACGTCATTTTTGACACATTCAAAGAGTTGTATTTCCCTAACGACCCCTTATAGGTGTGTCGGATTTGGTATCAAACGTCATAGAATTTCAAGAGCTTTCCAACGAGCCATCATGCACTAAAATCGCTTAATATTTAAGAAAAATGACTTTTTCACCTCTCCAGCAAAAGGACTTCCAAGCCAGCAAATGGAAAAGACATGGTTCTACCTGGAGGGTTTGAGAAACGCGCCAATTCTCGTTTTAGGAGTAAATGTGCATGTCTTTGAAACAGTTTGCAGTGACCAAATCTTTTCAATTCTTTTGGAAACAATTAAAAGGTTACATTGGCTATCCAACTGTGTTAAAATAACCATAATGGTGTCGCGCATGCACGTGCGGTAGCACCCTAACAGAGGCCTCTGACGTCATTTTGGACACCTTCAAACAGTTGTATTTCCCTAACGACCCCTTATAGGTGTGTCGGATTTGGTATCAAACGTCTTAGAATTTCAAGAGCTTTCCAACGAGCCATCATGCACTAAAATCGCTTAATATTTAAGAAAAATGACTTTTTCACCTCTCCAGCAAAAGGACTTCCAAGCCAGCAAATGGAAAAGACATGGTTCTACCTTGAGGGTTTGAGAAACGCACCAATTCTCGTTTTAAGAGTAAATGTGCATGTCTTTTGAAACACTTTGCAGTGACCAAATCTTTTCAATTCTTTTGGAAACATTTAAAAGGTTACATTGGCTATCCAACTGTGTTAAAATAACCATAATGGTGTCGCGCATGCACGTGCGGTAGCACCCTAACAGAGGCCTCTGACGTCATTTTGGACACCTTCAAACAGTTGTATTTCCCTAACGACCCCTTATAGGTGTGTCGGATTTGTTATCAAACCTCTTAGAATTTCAAGAGCTTACCAACGAGCCATCATGCACTAAAATCGCTTAATATTTAAGAAAAATGACTTTTTCACCTCTCCAGCAAAAGGACTTCCAAGCCAGCAAATGGAAAAGACATGGTTCTACCTGGAGGGTTTGAGAAACGCGCCAATTCTCGTTTTAAGAGTAAATGTGCATGTCTTTTGAAACACTTTGCAGTGACCAAATCTTTTCAATTCTTTTGGAAACATTTAAAAGGTTACATTGGCTATCCAACTGTGTTAAAATAACCATAATGGTGTCGCGCATGCACGTGCGGTAGCACCCTAACAGAGGCCTCTGACGTCATTTTGGACACCTTCAAACAGTTGTATTTCCCTAACGACCCCTTATAGGTGTGTCGGATGTGGTATCAAACGTCTTAGAATTTCAAGAGCTTTCCAACGAGCCATCATGCACTAACATCGCTTAATATTGAAGAAAAATGTCTTTTTCACCTCTCCAGCAAAAGGACTTCCAAGCCAACAAATGGAAAAGACATGGTTCTACCTTGAGGGATTGAGAAACGCGCCAATTTTCGCTTTAGGAGTAAATGTGCATGTCTTTTGAAACACTTTCCAGTGAACAAATCTTTTCAAATCTTTTGGAAACATTGAAAGGTTACATTGGCTATCCAACTGTGTTAAAATAACCATAATGGTGTCGCGCATGCACGTGCGGTAGCACCCTAACAGAGGCCTCTGACGTCATTTTGGACACCTTCAAACAGTTGTTTTTCCCTAACGACCCCTTATAGGTGTGTCGGATTTGGTATCAAACGTCTTAGAATTTCAAGAGCTTTCCAACGAGCCATCATGCACTAACATCGCTTAATATTTAAGAAAAATGTCTTTTTCACCTCTCCAGCAAAAGGACTTCCAAGCCAGCAAATGGAAAAGACATGGTTCTACCTGGAGGGTTTGAGAAACGCGCCAATTCTCGTTTTAGGAGTAAATGTGCATGTCTTTTGAAACAATTTGCAGTGACCAAATCTTTTCAATTCTTTTGGAAACATTTAAAAGGTTACATTGGCTATCCAACTGTGTTAAAATAACCATAATGGTGTCGCGCATGCACGTGCGGTAGCACCCTAACAGAGGCCTCTGACGTCATTTTGGACACCTTCAAACAGTTGTATTTCCCTAACGACCCCTTATAGGTGTGTCGGATTTGGTATCAAACCTCTTAGAATTTCAAGAGCTTACCAACGAGCCATCATGCACTAAAAACGCTTAATATTTAAGAAAAATGACTTTTTCACCTCTCCAGCAAAAGGACTTCCAAGCCAGCAAATGGAAAAGACATGGTTCTACCTGGAGGGTTTGAGAAACGCGCCAATTCTCGTTTTAGGAGTAAATGTGCATGTCTTTTGAAACACTTTGCAGTGACCAAATCTTTTCAAATCTTTTGGAAACATTTAAAAGGTTACATTGGCTATCCAACTGTGTTAAAATAACCATAATGGTGTCGCGCATGCACGTGCGGTAGCACCCTAACAGAGGCCTCTGACGTCATTTTTGACACATTCAAAGAGTTGTATTTCCCTAACGACCCCTTATAGGTGTGTCGGATTTGGTATCAAACGTCATAGAATTTCAAGAGCTTTCCAACGAGCCATCATGCACTAAAATCGCTTAATATTTAAGAAAAATGACTTTTTCACCTCTCCAGCAAAAGGACTTCCAAGCCAGCAAATGGAAAAGACATGGTTCTACCTGGAGGGTTTGAGAAACGCGCCAATTCTCGTTTTAGGAGTAAATGTGCATGTCTTTTGAAACAGTTTGCAGTGACCAAATCTTTTCAATTCTTTTGGAAACAATTAAAAGGTTACATTGGCTATCCAACTGTGTTAAAATAACCATAATGGTGTCGCGCATGCACGTGCGGTAGCACCCTAACAGAGGCCTCTGACGTCATTTTGGACACCTTCAAACAGTTGTATTTCCCTAACGACCCCTTATAGGTGTGTCGGATTTGGTATCAAACGTCTTAGAATTTCAAGAGCTTTCCAACGAGCCATCATGCACTAAAATCGCTTAATATTTAAGAAAAATGACTTTTTCACCTCTCCAGCAAAAGGACTTCCAAGCCAGCAAATGGAAAAGACATGGTTCTACCTGGAGGGATTGAGAAACGCGCCAATTCTCGTTTTAGGAGTAAATGTGCATGTCTTTTGAAACAATTTGCAGTGACCAAATCTTTTCAATTCTTTTGGAAACATTTAAAAGGTTACATTGGCTATCCAACTGTGTTAAAATAACCATAATGGTGTCGCGCATGCACGTGCGGTAGCACCCTAACAGAGGCCTCTGACGTCATTTTGGACACCTTCAAACAGTTGTATTTCCCTAACGACCCCTTATAGGTGTGTCGGATTTGGTATCAAACCTCTTAGAATTTCAAGAGCTTACCAACGAGCCATCATGCACTAAAATCGCTTAATATTTAAGAAAAATGACTTTTTCACCTCTCCAGCAAAAGGACTTCCAAGCCAGCAAATGGAAAAGACATGGTTCTACCTGGAGGGTTTGAGAAACGCACCAATTCTCGTTTTAGGAGTAAATGTGCATGTCTTTTGAAACAGTTTGCAGTGACCAAATCTTTTCAATTCTTTTGGAAACAATTAAAAGGTTACATTGGCTATCCAACTGTGTTAAAATAACCATAATGGTGTCGCGCATGCACGTGCGGTAGCACCCTAACAGAGGCCTCTGACGTCATTTTGGACACCTTCAAACAGTTGTATTTCCCTAACGACCCCTTATAGGTGTGTCGGATTTGGTATCAAACGTCTTAGAATTTCAAGAGCTTTCCAACGAGCCATCATGCACTAAAATCGCTTAATATTTAAGAAAAATGACTTTTTCACCTCTCCAGCAAAAGGACTTCCAAGCCAGCAAATGGAAAAGACATGGTTCTACCTTGAGGGTTTGAGAAACGCGCCAATTCTCGTTTTAGGAGTAAATGTGCATGTCTTTTGAAACAATTTGCAGTGACCAAATCTTTTCAATTCTTTTGGAAACATTTAAAAGGTTACATTGGCTATCCAACTGTGTTAAAATAACCATAATGGTGTCGCGCATGCACGTGCGGTAGCACCCTAACAGAGGCCTCTGACGTCATTTTGGACACCTTCAAACAGTTGTATTTCCCTAACGACCCCTTATAGGTGTGTCGGATTTGGTATCAAACCTCTTAGAATTTCAAGAGCTTACCAACGAGCCATCATGCACTAAAATCGCTTAATATTTAAGAAAAATGACTTTTTCACCTCTCCAGCAAAAGGACTTCCAAGCCAGCAAATGGAAAAGACATGGTTCTAACTGGAGGGTTTGAGAAACGCACCAATTCTCGTTTTAGGAGTAAATGTGCATGTCTTTTTAAACAGTTTGCAGTGACCAAATCTTTTCAATTCTTTTGGAAACAATTAAAAGGTTACATTGGCTATCCAACTGTGTTAAAATAACCATAATGGTGTCGCGCATGCACGTGCGGTAGCACCCTAACAGAGGCCTCTGACGTCATTTTGGACACCTTCAAACAGTTGTATTTCCCTAACGACCCCTTATAGGTGTGTCGGATTTGGTATCAAACGTCTTAGAATTTCAAGAGCTTTCCAACGAGCCATCATGCACTAAAATCGCTTAATATTTAAGAAAAATGACTTTTTCACCTCTCCAGCAAAAGGACTTCCAAGCCAGCAAATGGAAAAGACATGGTTCTACCTTGAGGGTTTGAGAAACGCGCCAATTCTCGTTTTAGGAGTAAATGTGCATGTCTTTTGAAACAATTTGCAGTGACCAAATCTTTTCAATTCTTTTGGAAACATTTAAAAGGTTACATTGGCTATCCAACTGTGTTAAAATAACCATAATGGTGTCGCGCATGCACGTGCGGTAGCACCCTAACAGAGGCCTCTGACGTCATTTTGGACACCTTCAAACAGTTGTATTTCCCTAACGACCCCTTATAGGTGTGTCGGATTTGGTATCAAACGTCTTAGAATTTCAAGAGCTTTCCAACGAGCCATCATGCACTAAAATCGCTTAATATTTAAGAAAAATAACTTTTTCACCTCTCCAGCAAAAGGACTTCCAAGCCAGCAAATGGAAAAGACATGGTTCTACCTTGAGGGTTTGAGAAACGCACCAATTCTCGTTTTAAGAGTAAATGTGCATGTCTTTTGAAACACTTTGCAGTGACCAAATCTTTTCAATTCTTTTGGAAACATTTAAAAGGTTACATTGGCTATCCAACTGTGTTAAAATAACCATAATGGTGTCGCGCATGCACGTGCGGTAGCACCCTAACAGAGGCCTCTGACGTCATTTTGGACACCTTCAAACAGTTGTATTTCCCTAACGACCCCTTATAGGTGTGTCGGATTTGTTATCAAACCTCTTAGAATTTCAAGAGCTTACCAACGAGCCATCATGCACTAAAATCGCTTAATATTTAAGAAAAATGACTTTTTCACCTCTCCAGCAAAAGGACTTCCAAGCCAGCAAATGGAAAAGACATGGTTCTACCTGGAGGGTTTGAGAAACGCGCCAATTCTCGTTTTAAGAGTAAATGTGCATGTCTTTTGAAACACTTTGCAGTGACCAAATCTTTTCAATTCTTTTGGAAACATTTAAAAGGTTACATTGGCTATCCAACTGTGTTAAAATAACCATAATGGTGTCGCGCATGCACGTGCGGTAGCACCCTAACAGAGGCCTCTGACGTCATTTTGGACACCTTCAAACAGTTGTATTTCCCTAACGACCCCTTATAGGTGTGTCGGATGTGGTATCAAACGTCTTAGAATTTCAAGAGCTTTCCAACGAGCCATCATGCACTAACATCGCTTAATATTGAAGAAAAATGTCTTTTTCACCTCTCCAGCAAAAGGACTTCCAAGCCAACAAATGGAAAAGACATGGTTCTACCTTGAGGGATTGAGAAACGCGCCAATTTTCGCTTTAGGAGTAAATGTGCATGTCTTTTGAAACACTTTCCAGTGAACAAATCTTTTCAAATCTTTTGGAAACATTGAAAGGTTACATTGGCTATCCAACTGTGTTAAAATAACCATAATGGTGTCGCGCATGCACGTGCGGTAGCACCCTAACAGAGGCCTCTGACGTCATTTTGGACACCTTCAAACAGTTGTTTTTCCCTAACGACCCCTTATAGGTGTGTCGGATTTGGTATCAAACGTCTTAGAATTTCAAGAGCTTTCCAACGAGCCATCATGCACTAACATCGCTTAATATTTAAGAAAAATGTCTTTTTCACCTCTCCAGCAAAAGGACTTCCAAGCCAGCAAATGGAAAAGACATGGTTCTACCTGGAGGGTTTGAGAAACGCGCCAATTCTCGTTTTAGGAGTAAATGTGCATGTCTTTTGAAACAATTTGCAGTGACCAAATCTTTTCAATTCTTTTGGAAACATTTAAAAGGTTACATTGGCTATCCAACTGTGTTAAAATAACCATAATGGTGTCGCGCATGCACGTGCGGTAGCACCCTAACAGAGGCCTCTGACGTCATTTTGGACACCTTCAAACAGTTGTATTTCCCTAACGACCCCTTATAGGTGTGTCGGATTTGGTATCAAACCTCTTAGAATTTCAAGAGCTTACCAACGAGCCATCATGCACTAAAAACGCTTAATATTTAAGAAAAATGACTTTTTCACCTCTCCAGCAAAAGGACTTCCAAGCCAGCAAATGGAAAAGACATGGTTCTACCTGGAGGGTTTGAGAAACGCGCCAATTCTCGTTTTAGGAGTAAATGTGCATGTCTTTTGAAACACTTTGCAGTGACCAAATCTTTTCAAATCTTTTGGAAACATTTAAAAGGTTACATTGGCTATCCAACTGTGTTAAAATAACCATAATGGTGTCGCGCATGCACGTGCGGTAGCACCCTAACAGAGGCCTCTGACGTCATTTTTGACACATTCAAAGAGTTGTATTTCCCTAACGACCCCTTATAGGTGTGTCGGATTTGGTATCAAACGTCATAGAATTTCAAGAGCTTTCCAACGAGCCATCATGCACTAAAATCGCTTAATATTTAAGAAAAATGACTTTTTCACCTCTCCAGCAAAAGGACTTCCAAGCCAGCAAATGGAAAAGACATGGTTCTACCTGGAGGGTTTGAGAAACGCGCCAATTCTCGTTTTAGGAGTAAATGTGCATGTCTTTTGAAACAGTTTGCAGTGACCAAATCTTTTCAATTCTTTTGGAAACAATTAAAAGGTTACATTGGCTATCCAACTGTGTTAAAATAACCATAATGGTGTCGCGCATGCACGTGCGGTAGCACCCTAACAGAGGCCTCTGACGTCATTTTGGACACCTTCAAACAGTTGTATTTCCCTAACGACCCCTTATAGGTGTGTCGGATTTGGTATCAAACGTCTTAGAATTTCAAGAGCTTTCCAACGAGCCATCATGCACTAAAATCGCTTAATATTTAAGAAAAATGACTTTTTCACCTCTCCAGCAAAAGGACTTCCAAGCCAGCAAATGGAAAAGACATGGTTCTACCTGGAGGGATTGAGAAACGCGCCAATTCTCGTTTTAGGAGTAAATGTGCATGTCTTTTGAAACAATTTGCAGTGACCAAATCTTTTCAATTCTTTTGGAAACATTTAAAAGGTTACATTGGCTATCCAACTGTGTTAAAATAACCATAATGGTGTCGCGCATGCACGTGCGGTAGCACCCTAACAGAGGCCTCTGACGTCATTTTGGACACCTTCAAACAGTTGTATTTCCCTAACGACCCCTTATAGGTGTGTCGGATTTGGTATCAAACCTCTTAGAATTTCAAGAGCTTACCAACGAGCCATCATGCACTAAAATCGCTTAATATTTAAGAAAAATGACTTTTTCACCTCTCCAGCAAAAGGACTTCCAAGCCAGCAAATGGAAAAGACATGGTTCTACCTGGAGGGTTTGAGAAACGCACCAATTCTCGTTTTAGGAGTAAATGTGCATGTCTTTTGAAACAGTTTGCAGTGACCAAATCTTTTCAATTCTTTTGGAAACAATTAAAAGGTTACATTGGCTATCCAACTGTGTTAAAATAACCATAATGGTGTCGCGCATGCACGTGCGGTAGCACCCTAACAGAGGCCTCTGACGTCATTTTGGACACCTTCAAACAGTTGTATTTCCCTAACGACCCCTTATAGGTGTGTCGGATTTGGTATCAAACGTCTTAGAATTTCAAGAGCTTTCCAACGAGCCATCATGCACTAAAATCGCTTAATATTTAAGAAAAATGACTTTTTCACCTCTCCAGCAAAAGGACTTCCAAGCCAGCAAATGGAAAAGACATGGTTCTACCTTGAGGGTTTGAGAAACGCGCCAATTCTCGTTTTAGGAGTAAATGTGCATGTCTTTTGAAACAATTTGCAGTGACCAAATCTTTTCAATTCTTTTGGAAACATTTAAAAGGTTACATTGGCTATCCAACTGTGTTAAAATAACCATAATGGTGTCGCGCATGCACGTGCGGTAGCACCCTAACAGAGGCCTCTGACGTCATTTTGGACACCTTCAAACAGTTGTATTTCCCTAACGACCCCTTATAGGTGTGTCGGATTTGGTATCAAACCTCTTAGAATTTCAAGAGCTTACCAACGAGCCATCATGCACTAAAATCGCTTAATATTTAAGAAAAATGACTTTTTCACCTCTCCAGCAAAAGGACTTCCAAGCCAGCAAATGGAAAAGACATGGTTCTAACTGGAGGGTTTGAGAAACGCACCAATTCTCGTTTTAGGAGTAAATGTGCATGTCTTTTTAAACAGTTTGCAGTGACCAAATCTTTTCAATTCTTTTGGAAACAATTAAAAGGTTACATTGGCTATCCAACTGTGTTAAAATAACCATAATGGTGTCGCGCATGCACGTGCGGTAGCACCCTAACAGAGGCCTCTGACGTCATTTTGGACACCTTCAAACAGTTGTATTTCCCTAACGACCCCTTATAGGTGTGTCGGATTTGGTATCAAACGTCTTAGAATTTCAAGAGCTTTCCAACGAGCCATCATGCACTAAAATCGCTTAATATTTAAGAAAAATGACTTTTTCACCTCTCCAGCAAAAGGACTTCCAAGCCAGCAAATGGAAAAGACATGGTTCTACCTTGAGGGTTTGAGAAACGCGCCAATTCTCGTTTTAGGAGTAAATGTGCATGTCTTTTGAAACAATTTGCAGTGACCAAATCTTTTCAATTCTTTTGGAAACATTTAAAAGGTTACATTGGCTATCCAACTGTGTTAAAATAACCATAATGGTGTCGCGCATGCACGTGCGGTAGCACCCTAACAGAGGCCTCTGACGTCATTTTGGACACCTTCAAACAGTTGTATTTCCCTAACGACCCCTTATAGGTGTGTCGGATTTGGTATCAAACGTCTTAGAATTTCAAGAGCTTTCCAACGAGCCATCATGCACTAAAATCGCTTAATATTTAAGAAAAATAACTTTTTCACCTCTCCAGCAAAAGGACTTCCAAGCCAGCAAATGGAAAAGACATGGTTCTACCTTGAGGGTTTGAGAAACGCACCAATTCTCGTTTTAAGAGTAAATGTGCATGTCTTTTGAAACACTTTGCAGTGACCAAATCTTTTCAATTCTTTTGGAAACATTTAAAAGGTTACATTGGCTATCCAACTGTGTTAAAATAACCATAATGGTGTCGCGCATGCACGTGCGGTAGCACCCTAACAGAGGCCTCTGACGTCATTTTGGACACCTTCAAACAGTTGTATTTCCCTAACGACCCCTTATAGGTGTGTCGGATTTGTTATCAAACCTCTTAGAATTTCAAGAGCTTACCAACGAGCCATCATGCACTAAAATCGCTTAATATTTAAGAAAAATGACTTTTTCACCTCTCCAGCAAAAGGACTTCCAAGCCAGCAAATGGAAAAGACATGGTTCTACCTGGAGGGTTTGAGAAACGCGCCAATTCTCGTTTTAAGAGTAAATGTGCATGTCTTTTGAAACACTTTGCAGTGACCAAATCTTTTCAATTCTTTTGGAAACATTTAAAAGGTTACATTGGCTATCCAACTGTGTTAAAATAACCATAATGGTGTCGCGCATGCACGTGCGGTAGCACCCTAACAGAGGCCTCTGACGTCATTTTGGACACCTTCAAACAGTTGTATTTCCCTAACGACCCCTTATAGGTGTGTCGGATGTGGTATCAAACGTCTTAGAATTTCAAGAGCTTTCCAACGAGCCATCATGCACTAACATCGCTTAATATTGAAGAAAAATGTCTTTTTCACCTCTCCAGCAAAAGGACTTCCAAGCCAACAAATGGAAAAGACATGGTTCTACCTTGAGGGATTGAGAAACGCGCCAATTTTCGCTTTAGGAGTAAATGTGCATGTCTTTTGAAACACTTTCCAGTGAACAAATCTTTTCAAATCTTTTGGAAACATTGAAAGGTTACATTGGCTATCCAACTGTGTTAAAATAACCATAATGGTGTCGCGCATGCACGTGCGGTAGCACCCTAACAGAGGCCTCTGACGTCATTTTGGACACCTTCAAACAGTTGTTTTTCCCTAACGACCCCTTATAGGTGTGTCGGATTTGGTATCAAACGTCTTAGAATTTCAATAGCTTTCCAACGAGCCATCATGCACTAACATCGCTTAATATTTAAGAAAAATGTCTTTTTCACCTCTCCAGCAAAAGGACTTCCAAGCCAGCAAATGGAAAAGACATGGTTCTACCTTGAGGGATTGAGAAACGCGCCAATTTTTGTTTTAGGAGTAAATGTGCATGTCTTTTGAAACACTTTGCAGTGACCAAACCTTTTCAAATCTTTTGGAAACATTGAAAAGGTTACATTGGCTATCCAACTGTGTTAAAATAACCATAATGGTGTCGCGCATGCACGTGCGGTAGCACCGTAACAGAGGCCTCTGACGTCATTTTGGACACCTTCAAACAGTTGTTTTTCCCTAACGACCCCTTATAGGTGTGTCGGATTTGGTATCAAACGTCTTAGAATTTCAAGAGCTTTCCAACGAGCCATCATGCACTAACATCGCTTAATATTGAAGAAAAATGTCTTTTTCACCTCTCCAGCAAAAGGACTTCCAAGCCAGCAAATGGAAAAGACATGGTTCTACCTGGAGGGTTTGAGAACGCCCCAATTCTCGTTTTAAGAGTAAATTTGCATGTCTTTTGAAACACTTTGCAGTGACCAAATCTTTTCAAATCTTTGGAAAAATTGAAAGGTTACATTGGCTATCCAACTGTGTTAAAATAACCATAATGGTGTCGCGCATGCACGTGCGGTAGCACCCTAACAGAGGCCTCTGACGTCATTTTGGACACCTTCAAACAGTTGTTTTTCCCTAACGACCCCTTATAGGTGTGTCGGATTTGGTATCAAACGTCTTAGAATTTCAAGAGCTTTCCAACGAGCCATCATGCACTAACATCGCTTAATATTGAAGAAAAATGTCTTTTTCACCTCTCCAGCAAAAGGACTTCCAAGCCAACAAATGGAAAAGACATGGTTCTACCTGGAGGGTTTGAGAACGCGCCAATTCTCGTTTTAAGAGTAAATTTGCATGTCTTTTGAAACACTTTGCAGTGACCAAATCTTTTCAAATCTTTTGGAAACATTGAAAGGTTACATTGGCTATCCAACTGTGTTAAAATAACCATAATGGTGTCGCGCATGCACGTGCGGTAGCACCCTAACAGAGGCCTCTGACGTCATTTTGGACACCTTCAAACAGTTGTATTTCCCTAACGACCCCTTATAGGTGTGTCGGATTTGGTATCAAACGTCTTAGAATTTCAAGAGCTTTCTAACGAGCCATCATGCACTAACATCGCTTAATATTTAAGAAAAATGTCTTTTTCACCTCTCCAGCAAAAGGACTTCCAAGCCAACAAATGGAAAAGACATGGTTCTACCTTGAGGGATTGAGAAACGCGCCAATTTTCGCTTTAGGAGTAAATGTGCATGTCTTTTGAAACACTTTCCAGTGAACAAATCTTTTCAAATCTTTTGGAAACATTTAAAAGGTTACATTGGCTATCCAACTGTGTTAAAATAACCATAATGGTGTCGCGCATGCACGTGCGGTAGCACCCTAACAGAGGCCTCTGACGTCATTTTGGACACCTTCAAACAGTTGTATTTCCCTAACGACCCCTTATAGGTGTGTCGGATTTGGTATCAAACGTCTTAGAATTTCAAGAGCTTTCCAACGAGCCATCATGCACTAACATCGCTTAATATTTAAGAAAAATGTCTTTTTCACCTCTCCAGCAAAAGGACTTCCAAGCCAACAAATGGAAAAGACATGGTTCTACCTGGAGGGTTTGAGAACGCGCCAATTCTCGTTTTAAGAGTAAATTTGCATGTCTTTTGAAACACTTTGCAGTGACCAAATCTTTTCAAATCTTTTGGAAAAATTGAAAGGTTACATTGGCTATCCAACTGTGTTAAAATAACCATAATGGTGTCGCGCATGCACGTGCGGTAGCACCCTAACAGAGGCCTCTGACGTCATTTTGGACACCTTCAAACAGTTGTATTTCCCTAACGACCCCTTATAGGTGTGTCGGATTTGGTATCAAACGTCTTAGAATTTCAAGAGCTTTCCAACGAGCCATCATGCACTAACATCGCTTAATATTTAAGAAAAATGTCTTTTTCACCTCTCCAGCAAAAGGACTTCCAAGCCAGCAAATGGAAAAGACATGGTTCTACCTGGAGGGTTTGAGAACGCGCCAATTCTCGTTTTAAGAGTAAATTTGCATGTCTTTTGAAACACTTTGCAGTGACCAAATCTTTTCAAATCTTTTGGAAACATTGAAAGGTTACATTGGCTATCCAACTGTGTTAAAATAACCATAATGGTGTCGCGCATGCACGTGCGGTAGCACCCTAACAGAGGCCTCTGACGTCATTTTGGACACCTTCAAACAGTTGTATTTCCCTAACGACCCCTTATAGGTGTGTCGGATTTGGTATCAAACGTCTTAGAATTTCAAGAGCTTTCCAACGAGCCATCATGCACTAACATCGCTTAATATTTAAGAAAAATGTCTTTTTCACCTCTCCAGCAAAAGGACTTCCAAGCCAACAAATGGAAAAGACATGGTTCTACCTTGAGGGATTGAGAAACGCGCCAATTTTCGCTTTAGGAGTAAATGTGCATGTCTTTTGAAACACTTTCCAGTGAACAAATCTTTTCAAATCTTTTGGAAACATAGAAAAGGTTACATTGGCTATCCAACTGTGTTAAAATAACCATAATGGTGTCGCGCATGCACGTGCGGTAGCACCCTAACAGAGGCCTCTGACGTCATTTTGGACACCTTCAAACAGTTGTATTTCCCTAACGACCCCTTATAGGTGTGTCGGATTTGGTATCAAACGTCTTAGAATTTCAAGAGCTTTCCAACGAGCCATCATGCACTAACATCGCTTAATATTTAAGAAAAATGTCTTTTTCACCTCTCCAGCAAAAGGACTTCCAAGCCAACAAATGGAAAAGACATGGTTCTACCTGGAGGGTTTGAGAACGCGCCAATTCTCGTTTTAAGAGTAAATTTGCATGTCTTTTGAAACACTTTGCAGTGACCAAATCTTTTCAAATCTTTTGGAAACATTGAAAGGTTACATTGGCTATCCAACTGTGTTAAAATAACCAGAATGGTGTCGCGCATGCACGTGCGGTAGCACCCTAACAGAGGCCTCTGACGTCATTTTGGACACCTTCAAACAGTTGTATTTCCCTAACGACCCCTTATAGGTGTGTCGGATGTGGTATCAAACGTCTTAGAATTTCAAGAGCTTTCCAACGAGCCATCATGCACTAACATCGCTTAATATTTAAGAAAAATGTCTTTTTCACCTCTCCAGCAAAAGGACTTCCAAGCCAGCAAATGGAAAAGACATGGTTCTACCTTGAGGGATTGAGAAACGCGCCAATTTTCGCTTTAGGAGTAAATGTGCATGTCTTTTGAAACACTTTCCAGTGAACAAATCTTTTCAAATCTTTTGGAAACATTGAAAAGGTTACATTGGCTATCCAACTGTGTTAAAATAACCATAATGGTGTCGCGCATGCACGTGCGGTAGCACCCTAACAGAGGCCTCTGACGTCATTTTGGACAACTTCAAACACTTGTATTTCCCTAACGACCCCTTATAGGTGTGTCGGATTTGGTATCAAACGTCTTAGAATTTCAAGAGCTTTCCAACGAGCCATCATGCACTAACATCGCTTAATATTTAAGAAAAATGTCTTTTTCACCTCTCCAGCAAAAGGACTTCCAAGCCAACAAATGGAAAAGACATGGTTCTACCTGGAGGGTTTGAGAACGCGCCAATTCTCGTTTTAAGAGTAAATTTGCATGTCTTTTGAAACACTTTGCAGTGACCAAATCTTTTCAAATCTTTTGGAAAAATTGAAAGGTTACATTGGCTATCCAACTGTGTTAAAATAACCATAATGGTGTCGCGCATGCACGTGCGGTAGCACCCTAACAGAGGCCTCTGACGTCATTTTGGACACCTTCAAACAGTTGTATTTCCCTAACGACCCCTTATAGGTGTGTCGGATTTGGTATCAAACGTCTTAGAATTTCAAGAGCTTTCCAACGAGCCATCATGCACTAACATCGCTTAATATTTAAGAAAAATGTCTTTTTCACCTCTCCAGCAAAAGGACTTCCAAGCCAACAAATGGAAAAGACATGGTTCTACCTTGAGGGATTGAGAAACGCGCCAATTTTCGCTTTAGGAGTAAATGTGCATGTCTTTTGAAACACTTTCCAGTGAACAAATCTTTTCAAATCTTTTGGAAACATTGAAAAGGTTACATTGGCTATCCAACTGTGTTAAAATAACCATAATGGTGTCGCGCATGCACGTGCGGTAGCACCCTAACAGAGGCCTCTGACGTCATTTTGGACACCTTCAAACAGTTGTATTTCCCTAACGACCCCTTATAGGTGTGTCGGATTTGGTATCAAACGTCTTAGAATTTCAAGAGCTTTCCAACGAGCCATCATGCACTAACATCGCTTAATATTTAAGAAAAATGTCTTTTTCACCTCTCCAGCAAAAGGACTTCCAAGCCAACAAATGGAAAAGACATGGTTCTACCTGGAGGGTTTGAGAACGCGCCAATTCTCGTTTTAAGAGTAAATTTGCATGTCTTTTGAAACACTTTGCAGTGACCAAATCTTTTCAAATCTTTTGGAAACATTGAAAGGTTACATTGGCTATCCAACTGTGTTAAAATAACCATAATGGTGTCGCGCATGCACGTGCGGTAGCACCCTAACAGAGGCCTCTGACGTCATTTTGGACACCCTCAAACAGTTGTATTTCCCTAACGACCCCTTATAGGTGTGTCGGATGTGGTATCAAACGTCTTAGAATTTCAAGAGCTTTCCAACGAGCCATCATGCACTAACATCGCTTAATATTTAAGAAAAATGTCTTTTTCACCTCTCCAGCAAAAGGACTTCCAAGCCAACAAATGGAAAAGACATGGTTCTACCTTGAGGGATTGAGAAACGCGCCAATTTTCGCTTTAGGAGTAAATGTGCATGTCTTTTGAAACACTTTCCAGTGAACAAATCTTTTCAAATCTTTTGGAAACATTGAAAAGGTTACATTGGCTATCCAACTGTGTTAAAATAGCCATAATGGTGTCGCGCATGCACGTGCGGTAGCACCCTAACAGAGGCCTCTGACGTCATTTTGGACACCTTCAAACAGTTGTATTTCCCTAACGACCCCTTATAGGTGTGTCGGATTTGGTATCAAACGTCTTAGAATTTCAAGAGCTTTCTAACGAGCCATCATGCACTAACATCGCTTAATATTTAAGAAAAATGTCTTTTTCACCTCTCCAGCAAAAGGACTTCCAAGCCAACAAATGGAAAAGACATGGTTCTACCTTGAGGGATTGAGAAACGCGCCAATTTTCGCTTTAGGAGTAAATGTGCATGTCTTTTGAAACACTTTCCAGTGAACAAATCTTTTCAAATCTTTTGGAAACATTGAAAAGGTTACATTGGCTATCCAACTGTGTTAAAATAACCATAATGGTGTCGCGCATGCACGTGCGGTAGCACCCTAACAGAGGCCTCTGACGTCATTTTGGACACCTTCAAACAGTTGTATTTCCCTAACGACCCCTTATAGGTGTGTCGGATTTGGTATCAAACGTCTTAGAATTTCAAGAGCTTTCCAACGAGCCATCATGCACTAACATCGCTTAATATTTAAGAAAAATGTCTTTTTCACCTCTCCAGCAAAAGGACTTCCAAGCCAGCAAATGGAAAAGACATGGTTCTACCTGGAGGGTTTGAGAACGCGCCAATTCTCGTTTTAAGAGTAAATTTGCATGTCTTTTGAAACACTTTGCAGTGACCAAATCTTTTCAAATCTTTTGGAAACATTGAAAGGTTACATTGGCTATCCAACTGTGTTAAAATAACCATAATGGTGTCGCGCATGCACGTGCGGTAGCACCCTAACAGAGGCCTCTGACGTCATTTTGGACACCTTCAAACAGTTGTATTTCCCTAACGACCCCTTATAGGTGTGTCGGATTTGGTATCAAACGTCTTAGAATTTCAAGAGCTTTCCAACGAGCCATCATGCACTAACATCGCTTAATATTTAAGAAAAATGTCTTTTTCACCCCTCCAGCAAAAGGACTTCCAAGCCAACAAATGGAAAAGACATGGTTCTACCTTGAGGGATTGAGAAACGCGCCAATTTTCGCTTTAGGAGTAAATGTGCATGTCTTTTGAAACACTTTCCAGTGAACAAATCTTTTCAAATCTTTTGGAAACATTGAAAGGTTACATTGGCTATCCAACTGTGTTAAAATAACCATAATGGTGTCGCGCATGCACGTGCGGTAGCACCCTAACAGAGGCCTCTGACGTCATTTTGGACACCTTCAAACAGTTGTATTTCCCTAACGACCCCTTATAGGTGTGTCGGATTTGGTATCAAACGTCTTAGAATTTCAACAGCTTTCTAACGAGCCATCATGCACTAACATCGCTTAATATTTAAGAAAAATGTCTTTTTCACCTCTCCAGCAAAAGGACTTCCAAGCCAACAAATGGAAAAGACATGGTTCTACCTTGAGGGATTGAGAAACGCGCCAATTTTCGCTTTAGGAGTAAATGTGCATGTCTTTTGAAACACTTTCCAGTGAACAAATCTTTTCAAATCTTTTGGAAACATTGAAAAGGTTACATTGGCTATCCAACTGTGTTAAAATAACCAGAATGGTGTCGCGCATGCACGTGCGGTAGCACCCTAACAGAGGCCTCTGACGTCATTTTGGACACCTTCAAACAGTTGTATTTCCCTAACGACCCCTTATAGGTGTGTCGGATTTGGTATCAAACGTCTTAGAATTTCAAGAGCTTTCCAACGAGCCATCATGCACTAACATCGCTTAATATTTAAGAAAAATGTCTTTTTCACCTCTCCAGCAAAAGGACTTCCAAGCCAACAAATGGAAAAGACATGGTTCTACCTGGAGGGTTTGAGAACGCGCCAATTCTCGTTTTAAGAGTAAATTTGCATGTTTTTTGAAACACTTTGCAGTGACCAAATCTTTTCAAATCTTTTGGAAAAATTGAAAGGTTACATTGGCTATCCAACTGTGTTAAAATAACCATAATGGTGTCGCGCATGCACGTGCGGTAGCACCCTAACAGAGGCCTCTGACGTCATTTTGGACACCTTCAAACAGTTGTTTTTCCCTAACGACCCCTTATAGGTGTGTCGGATTTGGTATCAAACGTCTTAGAATTTCAAGAGCTTTCCAACGAGCCATCATGCACTAACATCGCTTAATATTTAAGAAAAATGTCTTTTTCACCTCTCCAGCAAAAGGACTTCCAAGCCAGCAAATGGAAAAGACATGGTTCTACCTGGAGGGTTTGAGAACGCGCCAATTCTCGTTTTAAGAGTAAATTTGCATGTCTTTTGAAACACTTTGCAGTGACCAAATCTTTTCAAATCTTTTGGAAACATTGAAAAGGTTACATTGGCTATCCAACTGTGTTAAAATAACCATAATGGTGTCGCGCATGCACGTGCGGTAGCACCCTAACAGAGGCCTCTGACGTCATTTTGGACACCTTCAAACAGTTGTATTTCCCTAACGACCCCTTATAGGTATGTCGGATTTGGTATCAAACGTCTTAGAATTTCAAGAGCTTTCCAACGAGCCATCATGCACTAACATCGCTTAATATTTAAGAAAAATGTCTTTTTCACCCCTCCAGCAAAAGGACTTCCAAGCCAACAAATGGAAAAGACATGGTTCTACCTTGAGGGATTGAGAAACGCGCCAATTTTCGCTTTAGGAGTAAATGTGCATGTCTTTTGAAACACTTTCCAGTGAACAAATCTTTTCAAATCTTTTGGAAACATTGAAAAGGTTACATTGGCTATCCAACTGTGTTAAAATAACCAGAATGGTGTCGCGCATGCACGTGCGGTAGCACCCTAACAGAGGCCTCTGACGTCATTTTGGACACCTTCAAACAGTTGTATTTCCCTAACGACCCCTTATAGGTATGTCGGATTTGGTATCAAACGTCTTAGAATTTCAAGAGCTTTCCAACGAGCCATCATGCACTAACATCGCTTAATATTTAAGAAAAATGTCTTTTTCACCCCTCCAGCAAAAGGACTTCCAAGCCAACAAATGGAAAAGACATGGTTCTACCTTGAGGGATTGAGAAACGCGCCAATTTTCGTTTTAGGAGTAAATGTGCATGTCTTTTGAAACACTTTCCAGTGAACAAATCTTTTCAAATCTTTTGGAAACATTGAAAAGGTTACATTGGCTATCCAACTGTGTTAAAATAACCATAATGGTGTCGCGCATGCACGTGCGGTAGCACCCTAACAGAGGCCTCTGACGTCATTTTGGACACCTTCAAACAGTTGTATTTCCCTAACGACCCCTTATAGGTGTGTCGGATTTGGTATCAAACGTCTTAGAATTTCAAGAGCTTTCCAACGAGCCATCATGCACTAACATCGCTTAATATTTAAGAAAAATGTCTTTTTCACCTCTCCAGCAAAAGGACTTCCAAGCCAACAAATGGAAAAGACATGGTTCTACCTGGAGGGTTTGAGAACGCGCCAATTCTCGTTTTAAGAGTAAATTTGCATGTCTTTTGAAACACTTTGCAGTGACCAAATCTTTTCAAATCTTTTGGAAACATTGAAAGGTTACATTGGCTATCCAACTGTGTTAAAATAACCATAATGGTGTCGCGCATGCACGTGCGGTAGCACCCTAACAGAGGCCTCTGACGTCATTTTGGACACCTTCAAACAGTTGTATTTCCCTAACGACCCCTTATAGGTGTGTCGGATGTGGTATCAAACGTCTTAGAATTTCAAGAGCTTTCCAACGAGCCATCATGCACTAACATCGCTTAATATTTAAGAAAAATGTCTTTTTCACCTCTCCAGCAAAAGGACTTCCAAGCCAACAAATGGAAAAGACATGGTTCTACCTTGAGGGATTGAGAAACGCGCCAATTTTCGCTTTAGGAGTAAATGTGCATGTCTTTTGAAACACTTTCCAGTGAACAAATCTTTTCAAATCTTTTGGAAACATTGAAAAGGTTACATTGGCTATCCAATTGTGTTAAAATAACCAGAATGGTGTCGCGCATGCACGTGCGGTAGCACCCTAACAGAGGCCTCTGACGTCATTTTGGACAACTTCAAACACTTGTATTTCCCTAACGACCCCTTATAGGTGTGTCGGATTTGGTATCAAACGTCTTAGAATTTCAAGAGCTTTCCAACGAGCCATCATGCACTAATATCGCTTAATATTTAAGAAAAATGTCTTTTTCACCTCTCCAGCAAAAGGACTTCCAAGCCAACAAATTGAAAAGACATGGTTCTACCTGGAGGGTTTGAGATCGCGCCAATTCTCGTTTTAAGAGTAAATTTGCATGTCTTTTGAAACACTTTCCAGTGACCAAATCTTTTCAAATCTTTTGGAAACATTGAAAGGTTACATTGGCTATCCAACTGTGTTAAAATAACCATAATGGTGTCGCGCATGCACGTGCGGTAGCACCCTAACAGAGGCCTCTGACGTCATTTTGGACACCTTCAAACAGTTGTATTTCCCTAACGACCCCTTATAGGTGTGTCGGATGTGGTATCAAACGTCTTAGAATTTCAAGAGCTTTCCAACGAGCCATCATGCACTAAAATCGCTTAATATTGAAGAAAAATGTCTTTTTCACCTCTCCAGCAAAAGGACTTCCAAGCCAACAAATGGAAAAGACATGGTTCTACCTTGAGGGATTGAGAAACGCGCCAATTTTCGCTTTAGGAGTAAATGTGCATGTCTTTTGAAACACTTTGCAGTGACCAAATCTTTTCAAATCTTTTGGAAACATTGAAAGGTTACATTGGCTATCCAACTGTGTTAAAATAACCATAATGGTGTTGCGCATGCACGTGCGGTAGCACCCTAACAGAGGCCTCTGACGTCATTTTGGACACCTTCAAACAGTTGTATTTCCCTAACGACGACTTATAGGTGTGTCGGATGTGGTATCAAACGTCTTAGAATTTCAAGAGCTTTCCAACGAGCCATCATGCACTAACATCGCTTAATATTGAAGAAAAATGTCTTTTTCATCTCTCCAGCAAAAGGACTTCCAAGCCAACAAATGGAAAAGACATGGTTCTACCTTGAGGGATTGAGAAACGCGCCAATTTTCGCTTTAGGAGTAAATGTGCATGTCTTTTGAAACACTTTCCAGTGAACAAATCTTTTCAAATCTTTTGGAAACATTGAAAGGTTACATTGGCTATCCAACTGTGTTAAAATAACCATAATGGTGTTGCGCATGCACGTGCGGTAGCACCCTAACAGAGGCCTCTGACGTCATTTTGGACACCTTCAAACAGTTGTTTTTCCCTAACGACCCCTTATAGGTGTGTCGGATTTGGTATCAAACGTCTTAGAATTTCAAGAGCTTTCCAACGAGCCATCATGCACTAACATCGCTTAATATTTAAGAAAAATGTATTTTTCACCTCTCCAGCAAAAGGACTTCCAAGCCAACAAATGGAAAAGACATGGTTCTACCTGGAGGGTTTGAGAACGCGCCAATTCTCGTTTTAAGAGTAAATTTGCATGTCTTTTGAAACACTTTGCAGTGACCAAATCTTTTCAAATCTTTTGGAAACATTGAAAGGTTACATTGGCTATCCAACTGTGTTAAAATAACCATAATGGTGTCGCGCATGCACGTGCGGTAGCACCCTAACAGAGGCCTCTGACGTCATTTTGGACACCTTCAAACAGTTGTATTTCCCTAACGACCCCTTATAGGTGTGTCGGATTTGGTATCAAACGTCTTAGAATTTCAAGAGCTTTCCAACGAGCCATCATGCACTAACATCGCTTAATATTTAAGAAAAATGTCTTTTTCACCTCTCCAGCAAAAGGACTTCCAAGCCAACAAATGGAAAAGACATGGTTCTACCTTGAGGGATTGAGAAACGCGCCAATTTTCGCTTTAGGAGTAAATGTGCATGTCTTTTGAAACACTTTCCAGTGAACAAATCTTTTCAAATCTTTTGGAAACATTGAAAAGGTTACATTGGCTATCCAATTGTGTTAAAATAACCAGAATGGTGTCGCGCATGCACGTGCGGTAGCACCCTAACAGAGGCCTCTGACGTCATTTTGGACAACTTCAAACACTTGTATTTCCCTAACGACCCCTTATAGGTGTGTCGGATTTGATATCAAACGTCTTAGAATTTCAAGAGCTTTCCAACGAGCCATCATGCACTAATATCGCTTAATATTTAAGAAAAATGTCTTTTTCACCTCTCCAGCAAAAGGACTTCCAAGCCAACAAATGGAAAAGACATGGTTCTACCTGGAGGGTTTGAGATCGCGCCAATTCTCGTTTTAAGAGTAAATTTGCATGTCTTTTGAAACACTTTCCAGTGACCAAATCTTTTCAAATCTTTTGGAAACATTGAAAGGTTACATTGGCTATCCAACTGTGTTAAAATAACCATAATGGTGTCGCGCATGCACGTGCGGTAGCACCCTAACAGAGGCCTCTGACGTCATTTTGGACACCTTCAAACAGTTGTATTTCCCTAACGACCCCTTATAGGTGTGTCGGATGTGGTATCAAACGTCTTAGAATTTCAAGAGCTTTCCAACGAGCCATCATGCACTAAAATCGCTTAATATTGAAGAAAAATGTCTTTTTCACCTCTCCAGCAAAAGGACTTCCAAGCCAACAAATGGAAAAGACATGGTTCTACCTTGAGGGATTGAGAAACGCGCCAATTTTCGCTTTAGGAGTAAATGTGCATGTCTTTTGAAACACTTTGCAGTGACCAAATCTTTTCAAATCTTTTGGAAACATTGAAAGGTTACATTGGCTATCCAACTGTGTTAAAATAACCATAATGGTGTCGCGCATGCACGTGCGGTAGCACCCTAACAGAGGCCTCTGACGTCATTTTGGACACCTTCAAACAGTTGTATTTCCCTAACGACGACTTATAGGTGTGTCGGATGTGGTATCAAACGTCTTAGAATTTCAAGAGCTTTCCAACGAGCCATCATGCACTAACATCGCTTAATATTTAAGAAAAATGTCTTTTTCACCTCTCCAGCAAAAGGACTTCCAAGCCAACAAATGGAAAAGACATGGTTCTACCTTGAGGGATTGAGAAACGCGCGAATTTTCGCTTTAGGAGTAAATGTGCATGTCTTTTGAAACACTTTCCAGTGAACAAATCTTTTCAAATCTTTTGGAAACATTGAAAGGTTACATTGGCTATCCAACTGTGTTAAAATAACCATAATGGTGTTGCGCATGCACGTGCGGTAGCACCCTAACAGAGGCCTCTGACGTCATTTTGGACACCTTCAAACAGTTGTTTTTCCCTAACGACCCCTTATAGGTGTGTCGGATTTGGTATCAAACGTCTTAGAATTTCAAGAGCTTTCCAACGAGCCATCATGCACTAACATCGCTTAATATTTAAGAAAAATGTCTTTTTCACCTCTCCAGCAAAAGGACTTCCAAGCCAGCAAATGGAAAAGACATGGTTCTACCTGGAGGGTTTGAGAACGCGCCAATTCTCGTTTGATGAGTAAATTTGCATGTCTTTTGAAACACTTTGCAGTGACCAAATCTTTTCAAATCTTTTGGAAACATTGAAAGGTTACATTGGCTATCCAACTGTGTTAAAATAACCATAATGGTGTCGCGCATGCACGTGCGGTAGCACCCTAACAGAGGCCTCTGACGTCATTTTGGACACCTTCAAACAGTTGTATTTCCCTAACGACCCCTTATAGGTGTGTCGGATTTGGTATCAAACGTCTTAGAATTTCAAGAGCTTTCCAACGAGCCATCATGCACTAAAATCGCTTAATATTGAAGAAAAATGTCTTTTTCACCTCTCCAGCAAAAGGACTTCCAAGCCAACAAATGGAAAAGATATGGTTCTACCTTGAGGGATTGAGAAACGCGCCAATTTTCGCTTTAGGAGTAAATGTGCATGTCTTTTGAAACACTTTGCAGTGACCAAATCTTTTCAAATCTTTTGGAAACATTGAAAGGTTACATTGGCTATCCAACTGTGTTAAAATAACCATAATGGTGTCGCGCATGCACGTGCGGTAGCACCCTAACAGAGGCCTCTGACGTCATTTTGGACACCTTCAAACAGTTGTATTTCCCTAACGACGACTTATAGGTGTGTCGGATGTGGTATCAAACGTCTTAGAATTTCAAGAGCTTTCCAACGAGCCATCATGCACTAACATCGCTTAATATTTAAGAAAAATGTCTTTTTCACCTCTCCAGCAAAAGGACTTCCAAGCCAACAAATGGAAAAGACATGGTTCTACCTTGAGGGATTGAGAAACGCGCGAATTTTCGCTTTAGGAGTAAATGTGCATGTCTTTTGAAACACTTTCCAGTGAACAAATCTTTTCAAATCTTTTGGAAACATTGAAAGGTTACATTGGCTATCCAACTGTGTTAAAATAACCATAATGGTGTTGCGCATGCACGTGCGGTAGCACCCTAACAGAGGCCTCTGACGTCATTTTGGACACCTTCAAACAGTTGTTTTTCCCTAACGACCCCTTATAGGTGTGTCGGATTTGGTATCAAACGTCTTAGAATTTCAAGAGCTTTCCAACGAGCCATCATGCACTAACATCGCTTAATATTGAAGAAAAATGTCTTTTTCACCTCTCCAGCAAAAGGACTTCCAAGCCAACAAATGGAAAAGACATGGTTCTACCTGGAGGGTTTGAGAACGCGCCAATTTTCGCTTTAGGAGTAAATGTGCATGTCTTTTGAAACACTTTCCAGTGAACAAATCTTTTCAAATCTTTTGGAAACATTGAAAAGGTTACATTGGCTATCCAACTGTGTTAAAATAACCATAATGGTGTCGCGCATGCACGTGCGGTAGCACCCTAACAGAGGCCTCTGACGTCATTTTGGACACCTTCAAACAGTTGTATTTCCCTAACGACCCCTTATAGGTGTGTCGGATTTGGTATCAAACGTCTTAGAATTTCAAGAGCTTTCCAACGAGCCATCATGCACTAACATCGCTTAATATTGAAGAAAAATGTCTTTTTCACCTCTCCAGCAAAAGGACTTCCAAGCCAACAAATGGAAAAGACATGGTTCTACCTGGAGGGTTTGAGAACGCGCCAATTTTCGCTTTAGGAGTAAATGTGCATGTCTTTTGAAACACTTTGCAGTGACCAAATCTTTTCAAATCTTTTGGAAACATTGAAAGGTTACATTGGCTATCCAAATGTGTTAAAATAACCAGAATGGTGTCGCGCATGCACGTGCGGTAGCACCCTAACAGAGGCCTCTGACGTCATTTTGGACACCTTCAAACAGTTGTATTTCCCTAACGACCCCTTATAGGTGTGTCGGATGTGGTATCAAACGTCTTAGAATTTCAAGAGCTTTCCAACGAGCCATCATGCACTAACATCGCTTAATATTGAAGAAAAATGTCTTTTTCACCTCTCCAGCAAAAGGACTTCCAAGCCAACAAATGGAAAAGACATGGTTCTACCTGGAGGATTTGAGAACGCGCCAATTCTCGTTTTAAGAGTAAATTTGCATGTCTTTTGAAACACTTTGCAGTGACCAAATCTTTTCAAATCTTTTGGAAACATTGAAAGGTTACATTGGCTATCCAACTGTGTTAAAATAACCAGAATGGTGTCGCGCATGCACGTGCGGTAGCACCCTAACAGAGGCCTCTGACGTCATTTTGGACACCTTCAAACAGTTGTATTTCCCTAACGACGACTTATAGGTGTGTCGGATGTGGTATCAAACGTCTTAGAATTTCAAGAGCTTTCCAACGAGCCATCATGCACTAACATCGCTTAATATTTAAGAAAAATGTCTTTTTCACCTCTCCAGCAAAAGGACTTCCAAGCCAACAAATGGAAAAGACATGGTTCTACCTTGAGGGATTGAGAAACGCGCGAATTTTCGCTTTAGGAGTAAATGTGCATGTCTTTTGAAACACTTTCCAGTGAACAAATCTTTTCAAATCTTTTGGAAACATTGAAAGGTTACATTGGCTATCCAACTGTGTTAAAATAACCATAATGGTGTTGCGCATGCACGTGCGGTAGCACCCTAACAGAGGCCTCTGACGTCATTTTGGACACCTTCAAACAGTTGTTTTTCCCTAACGACCCCTTATAGGTGTGTCGGATTTGGTATCAAACGTCTTAGAATTTCAAGAGCTTTCCAACGAGCCATCATGCACTAACATCGCTTAATATTGAAGAAAAATGTCTTTTTCACCTCTCCAGCAAAAGGACTTCCAAGCCAACAAATGGAAAAGACATGGTTCTACCTGGAGGGTTTGAGAACGCGCCAATTTTCGCTTTAGGAGTAAATGTGCATGTCTTTTGAAACACTTTCCAGTGAACAAATCTTTTCAAATCTTTTGGAAACATTGAAAAGGTTACATTGGCTATCCAACTGTGTTAAAATAACCATAATGGTGTCGCGCATGCACGTGCGGTAGCACCCTAACAGAGGCCTCTGACGTCATTTTGGACACCTTCAAACAGTTGTATTTCCCTAACGACCCCTTATAGGTGTGTCGGATTTGGTATCAAACGTCTTAGAATTTCAAGAGCTTTCCAACGAGCCATCATGCACTAACATCGCTTAATATTGAAGAAAAATGTCTTTTTCACCTCTCCAGCAAAAGGACTTCCAAGCCAACAAATGGAAAAGACATGGTTCTACCTGGAGGGTTTGAGAACGCGCCAATTTTCGCTTTAGGAGTAAATGTGCATGTCTTTTGAAACACTTTGCAGTGACCAAATCTTTTCAAATCTTTTGGAAACATTGAAAGGTTACATTGGCTATCCAAATGTGTTAAAATAACCAGAATGGTGTCGCGCATGCACGTGCGGTAGCACCCTAACAGAGGCCTCTGACGTCATTTTGGACACCTTCAAACAGTTGTATTTCCCTAACGACCCCTTATAGGTGTGTCGGATGTGGTATCAAACGTCTTAGAATTTCAAGAGCTTTCCAACGAGCCATCATGCACTAACATCGCTTAATATTGAAGAAAAATGTCTTTTTCACCTCTCCAGCAAAAGGACTTCCAAGCCAACAAATGGAAAAGACATGGTTCTACCTGGAGGATTTGAGAACGCGCCAATTCTCGTTTTAAGAGTAAATTTGCATGTCTTTTGAAACACTTTGCAGTGACCAAATCTTTTCAAATCTTTTGGAAACATTGAAAGGTTACATTGGCTATCCAACTGTGTTAAAATAACCAGAATGGTGTCGCGCATGCACGTGCGGTAGCACCCTAACAGAGGCCTCTGACGTCATTTTGGACACCTTCAAACAGTTGTATTTCCCTAACGACGACTTATAGGTGTGTCGGATGTGGTATCAAACGTCTTAGAATTTCAAGAGCTTTCCAACGAGCCATCATGCACTAACATCGCTTAATATTTAAGAAAAATGTCTTTTTCACCTCTCCAGCAAAAGGACTTCCAAGCCAACAAATGGAAAAGACATGGTTCTACCTTGAGGGATTGAGAAACGCGCGAATTTTCGCTTTAGGAGTAAATGTGCATGTCTTTTGAAACACTTTCCAGTGAACAAATCTTTTCAAATCTTTTGGAAACATTGAAAGGTTACATTGGCTATCCAACTGTGTTAAAATAACCATAATGGTGTTGCGCATGCACGTGCGGTAGCACCCTAACAGAGGCCTCTGACGTCATTTTGGACACCTTCAAACAGTTGTTTTTCCCTAACGACCCCTTATAGGTGTGTCGGATTTGGTATCAAACGTCTTAGAATTTCAAGAGCTTTCCAACGAGCCATCATGCACTAACATCGCTTAATATTGAAGAAAAATGTCTTTTTCACCTCTCCAGCAAAAGGACTTCCAAGCCAACAAATGGAAAAGACATGGTTCTACCTGGAGGGTTTGAGAACGCGCCAATTTTCGCTTTAGGAGTAAATGTGCATGTCTTTTGAAACACTTTCCAGTGAACAAATCTTTTCAAATCTTTTGGAAACATTGAAAAGGTTACATTGGCTATCCAACTGTGTTAAAATAACCATAATGGTGTCGCGCATGCACGTGCGGTAGCACCCTAACAGAGGCCTCTGACGTCATTTTGGACACCTTCAAACAGTTGTATTTCCCTAACGACCCCTTATAGGTGTGTCGGATTTGGTATCAAACGTCTTAGAATTTCAAGAGCTTTCCAACGAGCCATCATGCACTAACATCGCTTAATATTGAAGAAAAATGTCTTTTTCACCTCTCCAGCAAAAGGACTTCCAAGCCAACAAATGGAAAAGACATGGTTCTACCTGGAGGGTTTGAGAACGCGCCAATTTTCGCTTTAGGAGTAAATGTGCATGTCTTTTGAAACACTTTGCAGTGACCAAATCTTTTCAAATCTTTTGGAAACATTGAAAGGTTACATTGGCTATCCAAATGTGTTAAAATAACCAGAATGGTGTCGCGCATGCACGTGCGGTAGCACCCTAACAGAGGCCTCTGACGTCATTTTGGACACCTTCAAACAGTTGTATTTCCCTAACGACCCCTTATAGGTGTGTCGGATGTGGTATCAAACGTCTTAGAATTTCAAGAGCTTTCCAACGAGCCATCATGCACTAACATCGCTTAATATTGAAGAAAAATGTCTTTTTCACCTCTCCAGCAAAAGGACTTCCAAGCCAACAAATGGAAAAGACATGGTTCTACCTGGAGGATTTGAGAACGCGCCAATTCTCGTTTTAAGAGTAAATTTGCATGTCTTTTGAAACACTTTGCAGTGACCAAATCTTTTCAAATCTTTTGGAAACATTGAAAGGTTACATTGGCTATCCAACTGTGTTAAAATAACCAGAATGGTGTCGCGCATGCACGTGCGGTAGCACCCTAACAGAGGCCTCTGACGTCATTTTGGACACCTTCAAACAGTTGTATTTCCCTAACGACGACTTATAGGTGTGTCGGATGTGGTATCAAACGTCTTAGAATTTCAAGAGCTTTCCAACGAGCCATCATGCACTAACATCGCTTAATATTGAAGAAAAATGTCTTTTTCATCTCTCCAGCAAAAGGACTTACAAGCCAACAAATGGAAAAGACATGGTTCTACCTTGAGGGATTGAGAAACGCGCCAATTTTCGCTTTAGGAGTAAATGTGCATGTCTTTTGAAACACTTTCCAGTGACCAAATCTTTTCAAATCTTTTGGAAACATTGAAAAGGTTACATTGGCTATCCAACTGTGTTAAAATAACCATAATGGTGTCGCGCATGCACGTGCGGTAGCACCCTAACAGAGGCCTCTGACGTCATTTTGGACACCTTCAAACACTTGTATTTCCCTAACGACCCCTTATAGGTGTGTCGGATGTGGTATCAAACGTCTTAGAATTTCGAGAGCTTTCGAACGAGCCATCATGCACTAATATCGCTTAATATTTAAGAAAAATGTCTTTTTCACCTCTCCAGCAAAAGGACTTCCAAGCCAACAAATGGAAAAGACATGGTTCTACCTGGAGGGTTTGAGATCGCGCCAATTCTCGTTTTAAGAGTAAATTTGCATGTCTTTTGAAACACTTTGCAGTGACCAAATCTTTTCAAATCTTTTGGAAACATTGAAACGTTACATTGGCTATCCAACTGTGTTAAAATAACCATAATGGTGTCGCGCATGCACGTGCGGTAGCACCCTAACAGAGGCCTCTGACGTCATTTTGGACACCTTCAAACAGTTGTATTTCCCTAACGACCCCTTATAGGTGTGTCGGATTTGGTATCAAACGTCTTAGAATTTCAAGAGCTTTCCAACGAGCCATCGTGCACTAACATCGCTTAATATTTAAGAAAAATGTCTTTTTCACCTCTCCAGCAAAAGGACTTCCAACCCAACAAATGGAAAAGACATGGTTCTACCTTGAGGGATTGAGAAACGCGCGAATTTTCGCTTTAGGAGTAAATGTGCATGTCTTTTGAAACACTTTCCAGTGAACAAATCTTTTCAAATCTTTTGGAAACATTGAAAGGTTACATTGGCTATCCAACTGTGTTAAAATAACCAGAATGGTGTCGCGCATGCACGTGCGGTAGCACCCTAACAGAGGCCTCTGACGTCATTTTGGACACCTTCAAACAGTTGTATTTCCCTAACGACCCCTTATAGGTGTGTCGGATGTGGTATCAAACGTCTTAGAATTTCAAGAGCTTTCCAACGAGCCATCATGCACTAAAATCGCTTAATATTGAAGAAAAATATCTTTTTCACCTCTCCAGCAAAAGGACTTCCAAGCCAACAAATGGAAAAGACATGGTTCTACCTTGAGGGATTGAGAAACGCGCCAATTTTCGCTTTAGGAGTAAATGTGCATGTCTTTTGAAACACTTTGCAGTGAACAAATCTTTTCAAATCTTTTGGAAACATTGAAAGGTTACATTGGCTATCCAACTGTGTTAAAATAACCATAATGGTGTCGCGCATGCACGTGCGGTAGCACCCTAACAGAGGCCTCTGACGTCATTTTGGACACATTCAAACAGTTGTATTTCCCTAACGACCCCTTATAGGTGTGTCGGATGTGGTATCAAACGTCTTAGAATTTCAAGAGCTTTCCAACGAGCCATCATGCACTAACATCGCTTAATATTTAAGAAAAATGTCTTTTTCACCTCTCCAGCAAAAGGACTTCCAAGCCAGCAAATGGAAAAGACATGGTTCTACCTGGAGGGATTGAGAAACGCGCCAATTTTCGCTTTAAGAGTAAATGTGCATGTCTTTTGAAACACTTTGCAGTGAACAAATCTTTTCAAATCTTTTGGAAACATTGAAAGGTTACATTGGCTATCCAACTGTGTTAAAATAACCATAATGGTGTCGCGCATGCACGTGCGGTAGCACCCTAACAGAGGCCTCTGACGTCATTTTGGACACCTTCAAACAGTTGTATTTCCCTAACGACCCCTTATAGGTGT
This sequence comes from Haliotis rufescens, assembly GCF_023055435.1. NCBI lineage: Eukaryota > Metazoa > Mollusca > Gastropoda > Lepetellida > Haliotidae > Haliotis > Haliotis rufescens. Next base: position 13,846,798 of record NW_025963824.1, on the reverse strand, counting down.
GTCGGATGTGGTATCAAACGTCTTAGAATTTCAAGAGCTTTCCAACGAGCCATCATGCACTAACATCGCTTAATATTTAAGAAAAATGTCTTTTTCACCTCTCCAGCAAAAGGACTTCCAAGCCAGCAAATGGAAAAGACATGGTTCTACCTGGAGGGATTGAGAAACGCGCCAATTTTCGCTTTAAGAGTAAATGTGCATGTCTTTTGAAACACTTTGCAGTGAACAAATCTTTTCAAATCTTTTGGAAACATTGAAAGGTTACATTGGCTATCCAACTGTGTTAAAATAACCATAATGGTGTCGCGCATGCACGTGCGGTAGCACCCTAACAGAGGCCTCTGACGTCATTTTGGACACCTTCAAACAGTTGTATTTCCCTAACGACCCCTTATAGGTGTGTCGGATGTGGTATCAAACATCTTAGAATTTCAAGAGCTTTCCAACGAGCCATCATGCACTAAAATCGCTTAATATTTAAGAAAAATGTCTTTTTCACCTCTCCAGCAAAAGGACTTCCAAGCCAGCAAATGGAAAAGACATGGTTCTACCTGGAGGGTTTGAGAACGCGCCAATTCTCGTTTTAAGAGTAAATTTGCATGTCTTTTGAAACACTTTGCAGTGACCAAATCTTTTCAAATCTTTTGGAAACATTGAAAGGTTACATTGGCTATCCAACTGTGTTAAAATAACCAGAATGGTGTCGCGCATGCACGTGCGGTAGCACCCTAACAGAGGCCTCTGACGTCATTTTGGACACCTTCAAACAGTTGTATTTCCCTAACGACGACTTATAGGTGTGTCGGATTTGGTATCAAACGTCTTAGAATTTCAAGAGCTTTCCAACGAGCCATCATGCACTAAAATCGCTTAATATTTAAGAAAAATGTCTTTTTCACCTCTCCAGCAAAAGGACTTCCAAGCCAGCAAATGGAAAAGACATGGTTCTACCTTGAGGGTTTGAGAAACGCGCCAATTCTCGTTTTAAGAGTAAATTTGCATGTCTTTTGAAACACTTTGCAGTGACCAAATCTTTTCAAATCTTTTGGAAACATTGAAAAGGTTACATTGGCTATCCAACTGTGTTAAAATAACCAGAATGGTGTCGCGCATGCACGTGCGGTAGCACCCTAACAGAGGCCTCTGACGTCATTTTGGACACCTTCAAACAGTTGTATTTCCCTAACGACCCCTTATAGGTGTGTCGGATGTGGTATCAAACGTCTTAGAATTCCAAGAGCTTTCCAACGAGCCATCATGCACTAAAATCGCTTAATATTGAAGAAAAATGTCTTTTTCACCTCTCCAGCAAAAGGACTTCCAAGCCAACAAATGGAAAAGACATGGTTCTACCTTGAGGGATTGAGAAACGCGCGAATTTTCGCTTTAGGAGTAAATGTGCATGTCTTTTGAAACACTTTCCAGTGACCAAATCTTTTCAAATCTTTTGGAAACATTGAAAGGTTACATTGGCTATCCAACTGTGTTAAAATAACCAGAATGGTGTCGCGCATGCACGTGCGGTAGCACCCTAACAGAGGCCTCTGACGTCATTTTGGACACCTTCAAACAGTTGTATTTCCCTAACGACCCCTTATAGGTGTGTCGGATTTGGTATCAAACGTCTTAGAATTTCAAGAGCTTTCCAACGAGCCATCATGCACTAACATCGCTTAATATTGAAGAAAAATGTCTTTTTCACCTCTCCAGCAAAAGGACTTCCAAGCCAGCAAATGGAAAAGACATGGTTCTACCTTGAGGGTTTGAGAAACGCGCCAATTCTCGTTTTAAGAGTAAATTTGCATGTCTTTTGAAACACTTTGCAGTGACCAAATCTTTTCAAATCTTTTGGAAACATTGAAAAGGTTACATTGGCTATCCAACTGTGTTAAAATAACCAGAATGGTGTCGCGCATGCACGTGCGGTAGCACCCTAACAGAGGCCTCTGACGTCATTTTGGACACCTTCAAACAGTTGTATTTCCCTAACGACCCCTTATAGGTGTGTCGGATGTGGTATCAAACGTCTTAGAATTCCAAGAGCTTTCCAACGAGCCATCATGCACTAAAATCGCTTAATATTGAAGAAAAATGTCTTTTTCACCTCTCCAGCAAAAGGACTTCCAAGCCAACAAATGGAAAAGACATGGTTCTACCTTGAGGGATTGAGAAACGCGCCAATTTTCGCTTTAGGAGTAAATGTGCATGTCTTTTGAAACACTTTCCAGTGACCAAATCTTTTCAAATCTTTTGGAAACATTGAAAGGTTACATTGGCTATCCAACTGTGTTAAAATAACCAGAATGGTGTCGCGCATGCACGTGCGGTAGCACCCTAACAGAGGCCTCTGACGTCATTTTGGACACCTTCAAACAGTTGTATTTCCCTAACGACCCCTTATAGGTGTGTCGGATGTGGTATCAAACGTCTTAGAATTTCAAGAGCTTTCCAACGAGCCATCATGCACTAACATCGCTTAATATTTAAGAAAAATGTCTTTTTCACCTCTCCAGTAAAAGGACTTCCAAGCCAGCAAATGGAAAAGACATGGTTCTACCTTGAGGGTTTGAGAAACGCGCCAATTCTCGTTTTAAGAGTAAATTTGCATGTCTTTTGAAACACTTTGCAGTGACCAAATCTTTTCAAATCTTTTGGAAACATTGAAAAGGTTACATTGGCTATCCAACTGTGTTAAAATAACCAGAATGGTGTCGCGCATGCACGTGCGGTAGCACCCTAACAGAGGCCTCTGACGTCATTTTGGACACCTTCAAACAGTTGTATTTCCCTAACGACCCCTTATAGGTGTGTCGGATGTGGTATCAAACGTCTTAGAATTTCAAGAGCTTTCCAACGAGCCATCATGCACTAAAATCGCTTAATATTTAAGAAAAATATCTTTTTCACCTCTCCAGCAAAAGGACTTCCAAGCCAACAAATGGAAAAGACATGGTTCTACCTTGAGGGATTGAGAAACGCGCCAATTTTCGCTTTAGGAGTAAATGTGCATGTCTTTTGAAACACTTTGCAGTGAACAAATCTTTTCAAATCTTTTGGAAACATTGAAAGGTTACATTGGCTATCCAACTGTGTTAAAATAACCATAATGGTGTCGCGCATGCACGTGCGGTAGCACCCTAACAGAGGCCTCTGACGTCATTTTGGACACATTCAAACAGTTGTATTTCCCTAACGACCCCTTATAGGTGTGTCGGATGTGGTATCAAACGTCTTAGAATTTCAAGAGCTTTCCAACGAGCCATCATGCACTAACATCGCTTAATATTTAAGAAAAATGTCTTTTTCACCTCTCCAGCAAAAGGACTTCCAAGCCAGCAAATGGAAAAGACATGGTTCTACCTGGAGGGATTGAGAAACGCGCCAATTTTCGCTTTAAGAGTAAATGTGCATGTCTTTTGAAACACTTTGCAGTGAACAAATCTTTTCAAATCTTTTGGAAACATTGAAAGGTTACATTGGCTATCCAACTGTGTTAAAATAACCATAATGGTGTCGCGCATGCACGTGCGGTAGCACCCTAACAGAGGCCTCTGACGTCATTTTGGACACCTTCAAACAGTTGTATTTCCCTAACGACCCCTTATAGGTGTGTCGGATGTGGTATCAAACGTCTTAGAATTTCAAGAGCTTTCCAACGAGCCATCATGCACTAAAATCGCTTAATATTTAAGAAAAATGTCTTTTTCACCTCTCCAGCAAAAGGACTTCCAAGCCAGCAAATGGAAAAGACATGGTTCTACCTGGAGGGTTTGAGAACGCGCCAATTCTCGTTTTAAGAGTAAATTTGCATGTCTTTTGAAACACTTTGCAGTGACCAAATCTTTTCAAATCTTTTGGAAACATTGAAAAGGTTACATTGGCTATCCAACTGTGTTAAAATAACCAGAATGGTGTCGCGCATGCACGTGCGGTAGCACCCTAACAGAGGCCTCTGACGTCATTTTGGACACCTTCAAACAGTTGTATTTCCCTAACGACCCCTTATAGGTGTGTCGGATGTGGTATCAAACGTCTTAGAATTCCAAGAGCTTTCCAACGAGCCATCATGCACTAAAATCGCTTAATATTGAAGAAAAATGTCTTTTTCACCTCTCCAGCAAAAGGACTTCCAAGCCAACAAATGGAAAAGACATGGTTCTACCTTGAGGGATTGAGAAACGCGCGAATTTTCGCTTTAGGAGTAAATGTGCATGTCTTTTGAAACACTTTCCAGTGACCAAATCTTTTCAAATCTTTTGGAAACATTGAAAGGTTACATTGGCTATCCAACTGTGTTAAAATAACCAGAATGGTGTCGCGCATGCACGTGCGGTAGCACCCTAACAGAGGCCTCTGACGTCATTTTGGACACCTTCAAACAGTTGTATTTCCCTAACGACCCCTTATAGGTGTGTCGGATTTGGTATCAAACGTCTTAGAATTTCAAGAGCTTTCCAACGAGCCATCATGCACTAACATCGCTTAATATTGAAGAAAAATGTCTTTTTCACCTCTCCAGCAAAAGGACTTCCAAGCCAGCAAATGGAAAAGACATGGTTCTACCTTGAGGGTTTGAGAAACGCGCCAATTCTCGTTTTAAGAGTAAATTTGCATGTCTTTTGAAACACTTTGCAGTGACCAAATCTTTTCAAATCTTTTGGAAACATTGAAAAGGTTACATTGGCTATCCAACTGTGTTAAAATAACCAGAATGGTGTCGCGCATGCACGTGCGGTAGCACCCTAACAGAGGCCTCTGACGTCATTTTGGACACCTTCAAACAGTTGTATTTCCCTAACGACCCCTTATAGGTGTGTCGGATGTGGTATCAAACGTCTTAGAATTCCAAGAGCTTTCCAACGAGCCATCATGCACTAAAATCGCTTAATATTGAAGAAAAATGTCTTTTTCACCTCTCCAGCAAAAGGACTTCCAAGCCAACAAATGGAAAAGACATGGTTCTACCTTGAGGGATTGAGAAACGCGCCAATTTTCGCTTTAGGAGTAAATGTGCATGTCTTTTGAAACACTTTCCAGTGACCAAATCTTTTCAAATCTTTTGGAAACATTGAAAGGTTACATTGGCTATCCAACTGTGTTAAAATAACCAGAATGGTGTCGCGCATGCACGTGCGGTAGCACCCTAACAGAGGCCTCTGACGTCATTTTGGACACCTTCAAACAGTTGTATTTCCCTAACGACCCCTTATAGGTGTGTCGGATGTGGTATCAAACGTCTTAGAATTCCAAGAGCTTTCCAACGAGCCATCATGCACTAAAATCGCTTAATATTGAAGAAAAATGTCTTTTTCACCTCTCCAGCAAAAGGACTTCCAAGCCAACAAATGGAAAAGACATGGTTCTACCTGGAGGGATTGAGAAACGCGCCAATTTTCGCTTTAAGAGTAAATGTGCATGTCTTTTGAAACACTTTGCAGTGACCAAATCTTTTCAAATCTTTTGGAAACATTGAAAGGTTACATTGGCTATCCAACTGTGTTAAAATAACCAGAATGGTGTCGCGCATGCACGTGCGGTAGCACCCTAACAGAGGCCTCTGACGTCATTTTGGACACCTTCAAACAGTTGTATTTCCCTAACGACCCCTTATAGGTGTGTCGGATTTGGTATCAAACGTCTTAGAATTTCAAGAGCTTTCCAACGAGCCATCATGCACTAAAATCGCTTAATATTGAAGAAAAATGTCTTTTTCACCTCTCCAGCAAAAGGATTTCCAAGCCAGCAAATGGAAAAGACATGGTTCTACCTTGAGGGATTGAGAAACGCGCCAATTTTCGCTTTAGGAGTAAATGTGCATGTCTTTTGAAACACTTTGCAGTGACCAAATCTTTTCAAATCTTTTGGAAACATTGAAAAGGTTACATTGCCTATCCAACTGTGTTAAAATAACCAGAATGGTGTCGCGCATGCACGTGCGGTAGCACCCTAACAGAGGCCTCTGACGTCATTTTGGACACCTTCAAACAGTTGTATTTCCCTAACGACCCCTTATAGGTGTGTCGGATGTGGTATCAAACGTCTTAGAATTTCAAGAGCTTTCCAACGAGCCATCGTGCACTAACATCGCTTAATATTTAAGAAAAATGTCTTTTTCACCTCTCCAGCAAAAGGACTTCCAAGCCAGCAAATGGAAAAGACATGGTTCTACCTTGAGGGTTTGAGAAACGCGCCAATTCTCGTTTTAAGAGTAAATTTGCATGTCTTTTGAAACACTTTGCAGTGACCAAATCTTTTCAAATCTTTTGGAAACATTGAAAAGGTTACATTGGCTATCCAACTGTGTTAAAATAACCAGAATGGTGTCGCGCATGCACGTGCGGTAGCACCCTAACAGAGGCCTCTGACGTCATTTTGGACACCTTCAAACAGTTGTATTTCCCTAACGACCCCTTATAGGTGTGTCGGATGTGGTATCAAACGTCTTAGAATTCCAAGAGCTTTCCAACGAGCCATCATGCACTAAAATCGCTTAATATTGAAGAAAAATGTCTTTTTCACCTCTCCAGCAAAAGGACTTCCAAGCCAACAAATGGAAAAGACATGGTTCTACCTTGAGGGATTGAGAAACGCGCGAATTTTCGCTTTAGGAGTAAATGTGCATGTCTTTTGAAACACTTTGCAGTGACCAAATCTTTTCAAATCTTTTGGAAACATTGAAAGGTTACATTGGCTATCCAACTGTGTTAAAATAACCAGAATGGTGTCGCGCATGCACGTGCGGTAGCACCCTAACAGAGGCCTCTGACGTCATTTTAGACACCTTCAAACAGTTGTATTTCCCTAACGACCCCTTATAGGTGTGTCGGATGTGGTATCAAACGTCTTAGAATTTCAAGAGCTTTCCAACGAGCCATCATGCACTAACATCGCTTAATATTGAAGAAAAATGTCTTTTTCACCTCTCCAGCAAAAGGATTTCCAAGCCAGCAAATGGAAAAGACATGGTTCTACCTTGAGGGATTGAGAAACGCGCCAATTCTCGTTTTAAGAGTAAATTTGCATGTCTTTTGAAACACTTTCCAGTGACCAAATCTTTTCAAATCTTTTGGAAACATTGAAAAGGTTACATTGCCTATCCAACTGTGTTAAAATAACCAGAATGGTGTCGCGCATGCACGTGCGGTAGCACCCTAACAGAGGCCTCTGACGTCATTTTGGACACCTTCAAACAGTTGTATTTCCCTAACGACCCCTTATAGGTGTGTCGGATTTGGTATCAAACGTCTTAGAATTTCAAGAGCTTTCCAACGAGCCATCATGCACTAAAATCGCTTAATATTGAAGAAAAATGTCTTTTTCACCTCTCCAGCAAAAGGATTTCCAAGCCAGCAAATGGAAAAGACATGGTTCTACCTTGAGGGATTGAGAAACGCGCCAATTTTCGCTTTAGGAGTAAATGTGCATGTCTTTTGAAACACTTTCCAGTGACCAAATCTTTTCAAATCTTTTGGAAACATTGAAAGGTTACATTGGCTATCCAACTGTGTTAAAATAACCAGAATGGTGTCGCGCATGCACGTGCGGTAGCACCCTAACAGAGGCCTCTGACGTCATTTTGGACACCTTCAAACAGTTGTATTTCCCTAACGACCCCTTATAGGTGTTTCGGATGTGGTATCAAACGTCTTAGAATTTCAAGAGCTTTCCAACGAGCCATCATGCACTAAAATCGCTTAATATTTAATAAAAATGTCTTTTTCACCTCTCCAGCAAAAGGACTTCCAAGCCAGCAAATGGAAAAGACATGGTTCTACCTTGAGGGATTGAGAAACGCGCCAATTTTCGCTTTAGGAGTAAATGTGCATGTCTTTTGAAACACTTTGCAGTGACCAAATCTTTTCAAATCTTTTGGAAACATTGAAAAGGTTACATTGCCTATCCAACTGTGTTAAAATAACCAGAATGGTGTCGCGCATGCACGTGCGGTAGCACCCTAACAGAGGCCTCTGACGTCATTTTGGACACCTTCAAACAGTTGTATTTCCCTAACGACCCCTTATAGGTGTGTCGGATGTGGTATCAAACGTCTTAGAATTTCAAGAGCTTTCCAACGAGCCATCGTGCACTAACATCGCTTAATATTTAAGAAAAATGTCTTTTTCACCTCTCCAGCAAAAGGACTTCCAACCCAACAAATGGAAAAGACATGGTTCTATCTGGAGGGTTTGAGAACGCGCCAATTCTCGTTTTAAGAGTAAATTTGCATGTCTTTTGAAACACTTTGCAGTGACCAAATCTTTTCAAATCTTTTGGAAACATTGAAAAGGTTACATTGGCTATCCAACTGTGTTAAAATAACCAGAATGGTGTCGCGCATGCACGTGCGGTAGCACCCTAACAGAGGCCTCTGACGTCATTTTGGACACCTTCAAACACTTGTATTTCCCTAACGACCCCTTATAGGTGTGTCGGATGTGGTATCAAACGTCTTAGAATTTCAAGAGCTTTCCAACGAGCCATCATGCACTAAAATCGCTTAATATTGAAGAAAAATGTCTTTTTCACCTCTCCAGCAAAAGGACTTCCAAGCCAACAAATGGAAAAGTCATGGTTCTACCTTGAGGGATTGAGAAACGCGCCAATTTTCGCTTTAGGAGTAAATGTGCAAGTCTTTTGAAACACTTTGCAGTGACCAAATCTTTTCAAATCTTTTGGAAACATTGAAAAGGTTACATTGGCTATCCAACTGTGTTAAAATAACCAGAATGGTGTCGCGCATGCACGTGCGGTAGCACCCTAACAGAGGCCTCTGACGTCATTTTGGACACCTTCAAACAGTTGTATTTCCCTAACGACCCCTTATAGGTGTGTCGGATGTGGTATCAAACGTCTTAGAATTCCAAGAGCTTTCCAACGAGCCATCATGCACTAAAATCGCTTAATATTGAAGAAAAATGTCTTTTTCACCTCTCCAGCAAAAGGACTTCCAAGCCAACAAATGGAAAAGACATGGTTCTACCTGGAGGGATTGAGAAACGCGCCAATTTTCGCTTTAAGAGTAAATGTGCATGTCTTTTGAAACACTTTGCAGTGACCAAATCTTTTCAAATCTTTTGGAAACATTGAAAGGTTACATTGGCTATCCAACTGTGTTAAAATAACCAGAATGGTGTCGCGCATGCACGTGCGGTAGCTCCCTAACAGAGGCCTCTGACGTCATTTTGGACACCTTCAAACAGTTGTATTTCCCTAGCGACCCCTTATAGGTGTGTCGGATGTGGTATCAAACGTCTTAGAATTTCAAGAGCTTTCCAACGAGCCATCATGCACTAAAATCGCTTAATATTGAAGAAAAATGTCTTTTTCACCTCTCCAGCAAAAGGACTTCCAAGCCAACAAATGGAAAAGACATGGTTCTACCTTGAGGGATTGAGAAACGCGCCAATTTTCGCTTTAAGAGTAAATGTGCATGTCTTTTGAAACACTTTGCAGTGACCAAATCTTTTCAAATCTTTTGGAAACATTGAAAGGTTACATTGGCTATCCAACTGTGTTAAAATAACCAGAATGGTGTCGCGCATGCACGTGCGGTAGCACCCTAACAGAGGCCTCTGACGTCATTTTGGACACCTTCAAACAGTTGTATTTCCCTAACGACCCCTTATAGGTGTGTCGGATGTGGTATCAAACGTCTTAGAATTCCAAGAGCTTTCCAACGAGCCATCATGCACTAAAATCGCTTAATATTGAAGAAAAATGTCTTTTTCACCTCTCCAGCAAAAGGACTTCCAAGCCAACAAATGGAAAAGACATGGTTCTACCTGGAGGGATTGAGAAACGCGCCAATTTTCGCTTTAAGAGTAAATGTGCATGTCTTTTGAAACACTTTGCAGTGACCAAATCTTTTCAAATCTTTTGGAAACATTGAAAGGTTACATTGGCTATCCAACTGTGTTAAAATAACCAGAATGGTGTCGCGCATGCACGTGCGGTAGCACCCTAACAGAGGCCTCTGACGTCATTTTGGACACCTTCAAACAGTTGTATTTCCCTAACGACCCCTTATAGGTGTGTCGGATTTGGTATCAAACGTCTTAGAATTTCAAGAGCTTTCCAACGAGCCATCATGCACTAAAATCGCTTAATATTGAAGAAAAATGTCTTTTTCACCTCTCCAGCAAAGGATTTCCAAGCCAGCAAATGGAAAAGACATGGTTCTACCTTGAGGGATTGAGAAACGCGCCAATTTTCGCTTTAGGAGTAAATGTGCATGTCTTTTGAAACACTTTGCAGTGACCAAATCTTTTCAAATCTTTTGGAAACATTGAAAAGGTTACATTGCCTATCCAACTGTGTTAAAATAACCAGAATGGTGTCGCGCATGCACGTGCGGTAGCACCCTAACAGAGGCCTCTGACGTCATTTTGGACACCTTCAAACAGTTGTATTTCCCTAACGACCCCTTATAGGTGTGTCGGATGTGGTATCAAACGTCTTAGAATTTCAAGAGCTTTCCAACGAGCCATCGTGCACTAACATCGCTTAATATTTAAGAAAAATGTCTTTTTCACCTCTCCAGCAAAAGGACTTCCAAGCCAGCAAATGGAAAAGACATGGTTCTACCTTGAGGGTTTGAGAAACGCGCCAATTCTCGTTTTAAGAGTAAATTTGCATGTCTTTTGAAACACTTTGCAGTGACCAAATCTTTTCAAATCTTTTGGAAACATTGAAAAGGTTACATTGGCTATCCAACTGTGTTAAAATAACCAGAATGGTGTCGCGCATGCACGTGCGGTAGCACCCTAACAGAGGCCTCTGACGTCATTTTGGACACCTTCAAACAGTTGTATTTCCCTAACGACCCCTTATAGGTGTGTCGGATGTGGTATCAAACGTCTTAGAATTCCAAGAGCTTTCCAACGAGCCATCATGCACTAAAATCGCTTAATATTGAAGAAAAATGTCTTTTTCACCTCTCCAGCAAAAGGACTTCCAAGCCAACAAATGGAAAAGACATGGTTCTACCTTGAGGGATTGAGAAACGCGCGAATTTTCGCTTTAGGAGTAAATGTGCATGTCTTTTGAAACACTTTGCAGTGACCAAATCTTTTCAAATCTTTTGGAAACATTGAAAGGTTACATTGGCTATCCAACTGTGTTAAAATAACCAGAATGGTGTCGCGCATGCACGTGCGGTAGCACCCTAACAGAGGCCTCTGACGTCATTTTAGACACCTTCAAACAGTTGTATTTCCCTAACGACCCCTTATAGGTGTGTCGGATGTGGTATCAAACGTCTTAGAATTTCAAGAGCTTTCCAACGAGCCATCATGCACTAACATCGCTTAATATTGAAGAAAAATGTCTTTTTCACCTCTCCAGCAAAAGGATTTCCAAGCCAGCAAATGGAAAAGACATGGTTCTACCTTGAGGGATTGAGAAACGCGCCAATTTTCGCTTTAGGAGTAAATGTGCATGTCTTTTGAAACACTTTGCAGTGACCAAATCTTTTCAAATCTTTTGGAAACATTGAAAGGTTACATTGGCTATCCAACTGTGTTAAAATAACCAGAATGGTGTCGCGCATGCACGTGCGGTAGCACCCTAACAGAGGCCTCTGACGTCATTTTGGACACCTTCAAACAGTTGTATTTCCCTAACGACCCCTTATAGGTGTGTCGGATGTGGTATCAAACGTCTTAGAATTTCAAGAGCTTTCCAACGAGCCATCATGCACTAACATCGCTTAATATTTAAGAAAAATGTCTTTTTCACCTCTCCAGTAAAAGGACTTCCAAGCCAGCAATTGGAAAAGACATGGTTCTACCTTGAGGGTTTGAGAAACGCGCCAATTCTCGTTTTAAGAGTAAATTTGCATGTCTTTTGAAACACTTTGCAGTGACCAAATCTTTTCAAATCTTTTGGAAACATTGAAAAGGTTACATTGGCTATCCAACTGTGTTAAAATAACCAGAATGGTGTCGCGCATGCACGTGCGGTAGCACCCTAACAGAGGCCTCTGACGTCATTTTGGACACCTTCAAACAGTTGTATTTCCCTAACGACCCCTTATAGGTGTTTCGGATGTGGTATCAAACGTCTTAGAATTTCAAGAGCTTTCCAACGAGCCATCATGCACTAAAATCGCTTAATATTTAATAAAAATGTCTTTTTCACCTCTCCAGCAAAAGGACTTCCAAGCCAGCAAATGGAAAAGACATGGTTCTACCTTGAGGGATTGAGAAACGCGCCAATTTTCGCTTTAGGAGTAAATGTGCATGTCTTTTGAAACACTTTGCAGTGACCAAATCTTTTCAAATCTTTTGGAAACATTGAAAAGGTTACATTGCCTATCCAACTGTGTTAAAATAACCAGAATGGTGTCGCGCATGCACGTGCGGTAGCACCCTAACAGAGGCCTCTGACGTCATTTTGGACACCTTCAAACAGTTGTATTTCCCTAACGACCCCTTATAGGTGTGTCGGATGTGGTATCAAACGTCTTAGAATTTCAAGAGCTTTCCAACGAGCCATCGTGCACTAACATCGCTTAATATTTAAGAAAAATGTCTTTTTCACCTCTCCAGCAAAAGGACTTCCAACCCAACAAATGGAAAAGACATGGTTCTATCTGGAGGGTTTGAGAACGCGCCAATTCTCGTTTTAAGAGTAAATTTGCATGTCTTTTGAAACACTTTGCAGTGACCAAATCTTTTCAAATCTTTTGGAAACATTGAAAAGGTTACATTGGCTATCCAACTGTGTTAAAATAACCAGAATGGTGTCGCGCATGCACGTGCGGTAGCACCCTAACAGAGGCCTCTGACGTCATTTTGGACACCTTCAAACACTTGTATTTCCCTAACGACCCCTTATAGGTGTGTCGGATGTGGTATCAAACGTCTTAGAATTTCAAGAGCTTTCCAACGAGCCATCATGCACTAAAATCGCTTAATATTGAAGAAAAATGTCTTTTTCACCTCTCCAGCAAAAGGACTTCCAAGCCAACAAATGGAAAAGACATGGTTCTACCTTGAGGGATTGAGAAACGCGCCAATTTTCGCTTTAGGAGTAAATGTGCATGTCTTTTGAAACACTTTGCAGTGACCAAATCTTTTCAAATCTTTTGGAAACATTGAAAGGTTACATTGGCTATCCAACTGTGTTAAAATAACCAGAATGGTGTCGCGCATGCACGTGCGGTAGCTCCCTAACAGAGGCCTCTGACGTCATTTTGGACACCTTCAAACAGTTGTATTTCCCTAGCGACCCCTTATAGGTGTGTCGGATGTGGTATCAAACGTCTTAGAATTTCAAGAGCTTTCCAACGAGCCATCATGCACTAAAATCGCTTAATATTGAAGAAAAATGTCTTTTTCACCTCTCCAGCAAAAGGACTTCCAAGCCAACAAATGGAAAAGACATGGTTCTACCTTGAGGGATTGAGAAACGCGCGAATTTTCGCTTTAGGAGTAAATGTGCATGTCTTTTGAAACACTTTGCAGTGACCAAATCTTTTCAAATCTTTTGGAAACATTGAAAGGTTACATTGGCTATCCAACTGTGTTAAAATAACCAGAATGGTGTCGCGCATGCACGTGCGGTAGCACCCTAACAGAGGCCTCTGACGTCATTTTGGACACCTTCAAACAGTTGTATTTCCCTAACGACCCCTTATAGGTGTGTCGGATTTGGTATCAAACGTCTTAGAATTTCAAGAGCTTTCCAACGAGCCATCATGCACTAAAATCGCTTAATATTGAAGAAAAATGTCTTTTTCACCTCTCCAGCAAAAGGATTTCCAAGCCAGCAAATGGAAAAGACATGGTTCTACCTTGAGGGATTGAGAAACGCGCCAATTTTCGCTTTAGGAGTAAATGTGCATGTCTTTTGAAACACTTTGCAGTGACCAAATCTTTTCAAATCTTTTGGAAACATTGAAAGGTTACATTGGCTATCCAACTGTGTTAAAATAACCAGAATGGTGTCGCGCATGCACGTGCGGTAGCACCCTAACAGAGGCCTCTGACGTCATTTTGGACACCTTCAAACAGTTGTATTTCCCTAACGACCCCTTATAGGTGTTTCGGATGTGGTATCAAACGTCTTAGAATTTCAAGAGCTTTCCAACGAGCCATCATGCACTAAAATCGCTTAATATTTAATAAAAATGTCTTTTTCACCTCTCCAGCAAAAGGACTTCCAAGCCAGCAAATGGAAAAGACATGGTTCTACCTTGAGGGATTGAGAAACGCGCCAATTTTCGCTTTAGGAGTAAATGTGCATGTCTTTTGAAACACTTTGCAGTGACCAAATCTTTTCAAATCTTTTGGAAACATTGAAAAGGTTACATTGCCTATCCAACTGTGTTAAAATAACCAGAATGGTGTCGCGCATGCACGTGCGGTAGCACCCTAACAGAGGCCTCTGACGTCATTTTGGACACCTTCAAACAGTTGTATTTCCCTAACGACCCCTTATAGGTGTGTCGGATGTGGTATCAAACGTCTTAGAATTTCAAGAGCTTTCCAACGAGCCATCGTGCACTAACATCGCTTAATATTTAAGAAAAATGTCTTTTTCACCTCTCCAGCAAAAGGACTTCCAACCCAACAAATGGAAAAGACATGGTTCTATCTGGAGGGTTTGAGAACGCGCCAATTCTCGTTTTAAGAGTAAATTTGCATGTCTTTTGAAACACTTTGCAGTGACCAAATCTTTTCAAATCTTTTGGAAACATTGAAAAGGTTACATTGGCTATCCAACTGTGTTAAAATAACCTGAATGGTGTCGCGCATGCACGTGCGGTAGCACCCTAACAGAGGCCTCTGACGTCATTTTGGACACCTTCAAACAGTTGTATTTCCCTAACGACCCCTTATAGGTGTGTCGGATGTGGTATCAAACGTCTTAGAATTTCAAGAGCTTTCCAACGAGCCATCATGCACTAAAATCGCTTAATATTGAAGAAAAATGTCTTTTTCACCTCTCCAGCAAAAGGACTTCCACGCCAACAAATGGAAAAGACATGGTTCTACCTTGAGGGATTGAGAAACGCGCGAATTTTCGCTTTAGGAGTAAATGTGCATGTCTTTTGAAACACTTTGCAGTGACCAAATCTTTTCAAATCTTTTGGAAACATTGAAAGGTTACATTGGCTATCCAACTGTGTTAAAATAACCAGAATGGTGTCGCGCATGCACGTGCGGTAGCTCCCTAACAGAGGCCTCTGACGTCATTTTGGACACCTTCAAACAGTTGTATTTCCCTAACGACCCCTTATAGGTGTGTCGGATGTGGTATCAAACGTCTTAGAATTTCAAGAGCTTTCCAACGAGCCATCATGCACTAAAATCGCTTAATATTTAAGAAAAATGTCTTTTTCACCTCTCCAGCAAAAGGACTTCCAAGCCAGCAAATGGAAAAGACATGGTTCTACCTGGAGGGTTTGAGAACGCGCCAATTTTCGTTTTAAGAGTAAATTTGCATGTCTTTTGAAACACTTTGCAGTGACCAAATCTTTTGGAAACATTGAAAAGGTTACATTGGCTATCCAACTGTGTTAAAATAACCAGAATGGTGTCGCGCATGCACGTGCGGTAGCACCCTAACAGAGGCCTCTGACGTCATTTTGGACACCTTCAAACAGTTGTATTTCCCTAACGACCCCTTATAGGTGTGTCGGATGTGGTATCAAACGTCTTAGAATTTCAAGAGCTTTCCAACGAGCCATCATGCACTAAAATCGCTTAATATTTAAGAAAAATGTCTTTTTCACCTCTCCAGCAAAAGGACTTCCAAGCCAGCAAATGGAAAAGACATGGTTCTACCTTGAGGGATTGAGAAACGCGCCAATTTTCGCTTTAGGAGTAAATGTGCATGTCTTTTGAAACACTTTGCAGTGACCAAATCTTTTCAAATCTTTTGGAAACATTGAAAAGGTTACATTGCCTATCCAACTGTGTTAAAATAACCAGAATGGTGTCGCGCATGCACGTGCGGTAGCACCCTAACAGAGGCCTCTGACGTCATTTTGGACACCTTCAAACAGTTGTATTTCCCTAACGACCCCTTATAGGTGTGTCGGATGTGGTATCAAACGTCTTAGAATTTCAAGAGCTTTCCAACGAGCCATCATGCACTAAAATCGCTTAATATTGAAGAAAAATGTCTTTTTCACCTCTCCAGCAAAAGGACTTCCAAGCCAACAAATGGAAAAGACATGGTTCTACCTTGAGGGATTGAGAAACGCGCCAATTTTCGCTTTAGGAGTAAATGTGCATGTCTTTTGAAACACTTTGCAGTGACCAAATCTTTTCAAATCTTTTGGAAACATTGAAAAGGTTACATTGCCTATCCAACTGTGTTAAAATAACCAGAATGGTGTCGCGCATGCACGTGCGGTAGCACCCTAACAGAGGCCTCTGACGTCATTTTGGACACCTTCAAACAGTTGTATTTCCCTAACGACCCCTTATAGGTGTGTCGGATGTGGTATCAAACGTCTTAGAATTTCAAGAGCTTTCCAACGAGCCATCGTGCACTAACATCGCTTAATATTTAAGAAAAATGTCTTTTTCACCTCTCCAGCAAAAGGACTTCCAACCCAACAAATGGAAAAGACATGGTTCTATCTGGAGGGTTTGAGAACGCGCCAATTCTCGTTTTAAGAGTAAATTTGCATGTCTTTTGAAACACTTTGCAGTGACCAAATCTTTTCAAATCTTTTGGAAACATTGAAAAGGTTACATTGGCTATCCAACTGTGTTAAAATAACCTGAATGGTGTCGCGCATGCACGTGCGGTAGCACCCTAACAGAGGCCTCTGACGTCATTTTGGACACCTTCAAACAGTTGTATTTCCCTAACGACCCCTTATAGGTGTGTCGGATGTGGTATCAAACGTCTTAGAATTTCAAGAGCTTTCCAACGAGCCATCATGCACTAAAATCGCTTAATATTGAAGAAAAATGTCTTTTTCACCTCTCCAGCAAAAGGACTTCCACGCCAACAAATGGAAAAGACATGGTTCTACCTTGAGGGATTGAGAAACGCGCGAATTTTCGCTTTAGGAGTAAATGTGCATGTCTTTTGAAACACTTTGCAGTGACCAAATCTTTTCAAATCTTTTGGAAACATTGAAAGGTTACATTGGCTATCCAACTGTGTTAAAATAACCAGAATGGTGTCGCGCATGCACGTGCGGTAGCTCCCTAACAGAGGCCTCTGACGTCATTTTGGACACCTTCAAACAGTTGTATTTCCCTAACGACCCCTTATAGGTGTGTCGGATGTGGTATCAAACGTCTTAGAATTTCAAGAGCTTTCCAACGAGCCATCATGCACTAAAATCGCTTAATATTTAAGAAAAATGTCTTTTTCACCTCTCCAGCAAAAGGACTTCCAAGCCAGCAAATGGAAAAGACATGGTTCTACCTGGAGGGTTTGAGAACGCGCCAATTTTCGTTTTAAGAGTAAATTTGCATGTCTTTTGAAACACTTTGCAGTGACCAAATCTTTTGGAAACATTGAAAAGGTTACATTGGCTATCCAACTGTGTTAAAATAACCAGAATGGTGTCGCGCATGCACGTGCGGTAGCACCCTAACAGAGGCCTCTGACGTCATTTTGGACACCTTCAAACAGTTGTATTTCCCTAACGACCCCTTATAGGTGTGTCGGATGTGGTATCAAACGTCTTAGAATTTCAAGAGCTTTCCAACGAGCCATCATGCACTAAAATCGCTTAATATTTAAGAAAAATGTCTTTTTCACCTCTCCAGCAAAAGGACTTCCAAGCCAGCAAATGGAAAAGACATGGTTCTACCTTGAGGGATTGAGAAACGCGCCAATTTTCGCTTTAGGAGTAAATGTGCATGTCTTTTGAAACACTTTGCAGTGACCAAATCTTTTCAAATCTTTTGGAAACATTGAAAAGGTTACATTGCCTATCCAACTGTGTTAAAATAACCAGAATGGTGTCGCGCATGCACGTGCGGTAGCACCCTAACAGAGGCCTCTGACGTCATTTTGGACACCTTCAAACAGTTGTATTTCCCTAACGACCCCTTATAGGTGTGTCGGATGTGGTATCAAACGTCTTAGAATTTCAAGAGCTTTCCAACGAGCCATCATGCACTAAAATCGCTTAATATTGAAGAAAAATGTCTTTTTCACCTCTCCAGCAAAAGGACTTCCAAGCCAACAAATGGAAAAGACATGGTTCTACCTTGAGGGATTGAGAAACGCGCCAATTTTCGCTTTAGGAGTAAATGTGCATGTCTTTTGAAACACTTTGCAGTGACCAAATCTTTTCAAATCTTTTGGAAACATTGAAAGGTTACATTGGCTATCCAACTGTGTTAAAATAACCAGAATGGTGTCGCGCATGCACGTGCGGTAGCTCCCTAACAGAGGCCTCTGACGTCATTTTGGACACCTTCAAACAGTTGTATTTCCCTAACGACCCCTTATAGGTGTGTCGGATGTGGTATCAAACGTCTTAGAATTTCAAGAGCTTTCCAACGAGCCATCATGCACTAAAATCGCTTAATATTTAAGAAAAATGTCTTTTTCACCTCTCCAGCAAAAGGACTTCCAAGCCAGCAAATGGAAAAGACATGGTTCTACCTGGAGGGTTTGAGAAACGCGCCAATTCTCGTTTTAAGAGTAAATTTGCATGTCTTTTGAAACACTTTGCAGTGACCAAATCTTTTGGAAACATTGAAAAGGTTACATTGGCTATCCAACTGTGTTAAAATAACCATAATGGTGTCGCGCATGCACGTGCGGTAGCACCCTAACAGAGGCCTCTGACGTCATTTTGGACACCTTCAAACAGTTGTATTTCCCTAACGACCCCTTATAGGTGTGTCGGATGTGGTATCAAACGTCTTAGAATTTCAAGAGCTTTCCAACGAGCCATCATGCACTAAAATCGCTTAATATTTAAGAAAAATGTCTTTTTCACCTCTCCAGCAAAAGGACTTCCAAGCCAGCAAATGGAAAAGACATGGTTCTACCTGGAGGGTTTGAGAACGCGCCAATTTTGGTTTTAAGAGTAAATTTGCATGTCTTTTGAAACACTTTGCAGTGACCAAATCTTTTGGAAACATTGAAAAGGTTACATTGGCTATCCAACTGTGTTAAAATAACCATAATGGTGTCGCGCATGCACGTGCGGTAGCACCCTAACAGAGGCCTCTGACGTCATTTTGGACACCTTCAAACAGTTGTATTTCCCTAACGACCCCTTATAGGTGTGTCGGATGTGGTATCAAACGTCTTAGAATTTCAAGAGCTTTCCAACGAGCCATCATGCACTAAAATCGCTTAATATTGAAGAAAAATGTCTTTTTCACCTCTCCAGCAAAAGGACTTCCAAGCCAGCAAATGGAAAAGACATGGTTCTACCTTGAGGGTTTGAGAAACGCGCCAATTCTCGTTTTAAGAGTAAATTTGCATGTCTTTTGAAACACTTTGCAGTGACCAAATCTTTTCAAATCTTTTGGAAACATTGAAAAGGTTACATTGGCTATCCAACTGTGTTAAAATAACCAGAATGGTGTCGCGCATGCACGTGCGGTAGCACCCTAACAGAGGCCTCTGACGTCATTTTGGACACCTTCAAACAGTTGTATTTCCCTAACGACCCCTTATAGGTGTGTCGGATGTGGTATCAAACGTCTTAGAATTTCAAGAGCTTTCCAACGAGCCATCATGCACTAAAATCGCTTAATATTGAAGAAAAATGTCTTTTTCACCTCTCCAGCAAAAGGACTTCCAAGCCAACAAATGGAAAAGACATGGTTCTACCTTGAGGGATTGAGAAACGCGCCAATTTTCGCTTTAGGAGTAAATGTGCATGTCTTTTGAAACACTTTGCAGTGACCAAATCTTTTCAAATCTTTTGGAAACATTGAAAGGTTACATTGGCTATCCAACTTTGTTAAAATAACCAGAATGGTGTCGCGCATGCACGTGCGGTAGCACCCTAACAGAGGCCTCTGACGTCATTTTGGACACCTTCAAACAGTTGTATTTCCCTAACGACCCCTTATAGGTGTGTCGGATTTGGTATCAAACGTCTTAGAATTTCAAGAGCTTTCCAACGAGCCATCATGCACTAAAATCGCTTAATATTGAAGAAAAATGTCTTTTTCACCTCTCCAGCAAAAGGACTTCCAAGCCAGCAAATGGAAAAGACATGGTTCTACCTTGAGGGATTGAGAAACGCGCCAATTTTCGCTTTAGGAGTAAATGTGCATGTCTTTTGAAACACTTTGCAGTGACCAAATCTTTTCAAATCTTTTGGAAACATTGAAAAGGTTACATTGCCTATCCAACTGTGTTAAAATAACCAGAATGGTGTCGCGCATGCACGTGCGGTAGCACCCTAACAGAGGCCTCTGACGTCATTTTGGACACCTTCAAACAGTTGTATTTCCCTAACGACCCCTTATAGGTGTGTCGGATGTGGTATCAAACGTCTTAGAATTTCAAGAGCTTTCCAACGAGCCATCATGCACTAAAATCGCTTAATATTGAAGAAAAATGTCTTTTTCACCTCTCCAGCAAAAGGACTTCCAAGCCAACAAATGGAAAAGACATGGTTCTACCTTGAGGGATTGAGAAACGCGCCAATTTTCGCTTTAGGAGTAAATGTGCATGTCTTTTGAAACACTTTGCAGTGACCAAATCTTTTCAAATCTTTTGGAAACATTGAAAGGTTACATTGGCTATCCAACTGTGTTAAAATAACCAGAATGGTGTCGCGCATGCACGTGCGGTAGCTCCCTAACAGAGGCCTCTGACGTCATTTTGGACACCTTCAAACAGTTGTATTTCCCTAACGACCCCTTATAGGTGTGTCGGATGTGGTATCAAACGTCTTAGAATTTCAAGAGCTTTCCAACGAGCCATCATGCACTAAAATCGCTTAATATTTAAGAAAAATGTCTTTTTCACCTCTCCAGCAAAAGGACTTCCAAGCCAGCAAATGGAAAAGACATGGTTCTACCTGGAGGGTTTGAGAACGCGCCAATTTTGGTTTTAAGAGTAAATTTGCATGTCTTTTGAAACACTTTGCAGTGACCAAATCTTTTGGAAACATTGAAAAGGTTACATTGGCTATCCAACTGTGTTAAAATAACCATAATGGTGTCGCGCATGCACGTGCGGTAGCACCCTAACAGAGGCCTCTGACGTCATTTTGGACACCTTCAAACAGTTGTATTTCCCTAACGACCCCTTATAGGTGTGTCGGATGTGGTATCAAACGTCTTAGAATTTCAAGAGCTTTCCAACGAGCCATCATGCACTAAAATCGCTTAATATTGAAGAAAAATGTCTTTTTCACCTCTCCAGCAAAAGGACTTCCAAGCCAGCAAATGGAAAAGACATGGTTCTACCTTGAGGGTTTGAGAAACGCGCCAATTCTCGTTTTAAGAGTAAATTTGCATGTCTTTTGAAACACTTTCCAGTGACCAAATCTTTTCAAATCTTTTGGAAACATTGAAAAGGTTACATTGGCTATCCAACTGTGTTAAAATAACCAGAATGGTGTCGCGCATGCACGTGCGGTAGCACCCTAACAGAGGCCTCTGACGTCATTTTGGACACCTTCAAACAGTTGTATTTCCCTAACGACCCCTTATAGGTGTGTCGGATGTGGTATCAAACGTCTTAGAATTTCAAGAGCTTTCCAACGAGCCATCATGCACTAAAATCGCTTAATATTGAAGAAAAATGTCTTTTTCACCTCTCCAGCAAAAGGACTTCCAAGCCAACAAATGGAAAAGACATGGTTCTACCTTGAGGGATTGAGAAACGCGCCAATTTTCGCTTTAGGAGTAAATGTGCATGTCTTTTGAAACACTTTGCAGTGACCAAATCTTTTCAAATCTTTTGGAAACATTGAAAGGTTACATTGGCTATCCAACTTTGTTAAAATAACCAGAATGGTGTCGCGCATGCACGTGCGGTAGCACCCTAACAGAGGCCTCTGACGTCATTTTGGACACCTTCAAACAGTTGTATTTCCCTAACGACCCCTTATAGGTGTGTCGGATTTGGTATCAAACGTCTTAGAATTTCAAGAGCTTTCCAACGAGCCATCATGCACTAAAATCGCTTAATATTGAAGAAAAATGTCTTTTTCACCTCTCCAGCAAAAGGATTTCCAAGCCAGCAAATGGAAAAGACATGGTTCTACCTTGAGGGATTGAGAAACGCGCCAATTTTCGCTTTAGGAGTAAATGTGCATGTCTTTTGAAACACTTTCCAGTAAACAAATCTTTTCAAATATTTTGGAAACATTGAAAGGTTACATTGGCTATCCAACTGTGTTAAAATAACCAGAATGGTGTCGCGCATGCACGTGCGGTAGCACCCTAACAGAGGCCTCTGACGTCATTTTGGACACCTTCAAACAGTTGTATTTCCCTAACGACCCCTTATAGGTGTGTCGGATGTGGTATCAAACGTCTTAGAATTTCAAGAGCTTTCCAACGAGCCATCATGCACTAAAATCGCTTAATATTTAAGAAAAATGTCTTTTTCACCTCTCCAGCAAAAGGACTTCCAAGCCAGCAAATGGAAAAGACATGGTTCTACCTGGAGGGTTTGAGAACGCGCCAATTTTCGTTTTAAGAGTAAATTTGCATGTCTTTTGAAACACTTTGCAGTGACCAAATCTTTTGGAAACATTGAAAAGGTTACATTGGCTATCCAACTGTGTTAAAATAACCAGAATGGTGTCGCGCATGCACGTGCTGTAGCACCCTAACGGAGGCCTCTGACGTCATTTTGGACACCTTCAAACAGTTGTATTTCCCTAACGACCCCTTATAGGTGTGTCGGATGTGGTATCAAACGTCTTAGAATTTCAAGAGCTTTCCAACGAGCCATCATGCACTAAAATCGCTTAATATTGAAGAAAAATGTCTTTTTCACCTCTCCAGCAAAAGGACTTCCAAGCCAACAAATGGAAAAGACATGGTTCTACCTTGAGGGATTGAGAAACGCGCCAATTTTCGCTTTAGGAGTAAATGTGCATGTCTTTTGAAACACTTTGCAGTGACCAAATCTTTTCAAATCTTTTGGAAACATTGAAAGGTTACATTGGCTATCCAACTTTGTTAAAATAACCAGAATGGTGTCGCGCATGCACGTGCGGTAGCACCCTAACAGAGGCCTCTGACGTCATTTTGGACACCTTCAAACAGTTGTATTTCCCTAACGACCCCTTATAGGTGTGTCGGATTTGGTATCAAACGTCTTAGAATTTCAAGAGCTTTCCAACGAGCCATCATGCACTAAAATCGCTTAATATTGAAGAAAAATGTCTTTTTCACCTCTCCAGCAAAAGGATTTCCAAGCCAGCAAATGGAAAAGACATGGTTCTACCTTGAGGGATTGAGAAACGCGCCAATTTTCGCTTTAGGAGTAAATGTGCATGTCTTTTGAAACACTTTCCAGTAAACAAATCTTTTCAAATATTTTGGAAACATTGAAAGGTTACATTGGCTATCCAACTGTGTTAAAATAACCATAATGGTGTCGCGCATGCACGTGCGGTAGCACCCTAACAGAGGCCTCTGACGTCATTTTGGACACCTTCAAACAGTTGTATTTCCCTAACGACCCCTTATAGGTGTGTCGGATGTGGTATCAAACGTCTTAGAATTTCAAGAGCTTTCCAACGAGCCATCATGCACTAAAATCGCTTAATATTTAAGAAAAATGTCTTTTTCACCTCTCCAGCAAAAGGACTTCCAAGCCAGCAAATGGAAAAGACATGGTTCTACCTGGAGGGTTTGAGAACGCGCCAATTTTCGTTTTAAGAGTAAATTTGCATGTCTTTTGAAACACTTTGCAGTGACCAAATCTTTTGGAAACATTGAAAAGGTTACATTGGCTATCCAACTGTGTTAAAATAACCAGAATGGTGTCGCGCATGCACGTGCGGTAGCACCCTAACAGAGGCCTCTGACGTCATTTTGGACACCTTCAAACAGTTGTATTTCCCTAACGACCCCTTATAGGTGTGTCGGATGTGGTATCAAACGTCTTAGAATTTCAAGAGCTTTCCAACGAGCCATCATGCAGTAAAATCGCTTAATACTGAAGAAAATGTCTTTTTCACCTCTCCAGCAAAAGGACTTCCAAGCCAGCAAATGGAAAAGACATGGTTCTACCTTGAGGGATTGAGAAACGCGCCAATTTTCGCTTTAGGAGTAAATGTGCATGTCTTTTGAAACACTTTCCAGTAAACAAATCTTTTCAAATCTTTTGGAAACATTGAAAAGGTTACATTGGCTATCCAACTGTGTTAAAATAACCAGAATGGTGTCGCGCATGCACGTGCGGTAGCACCCTAACAGAGGCCTCTGACGTCATTTTGGACACCTTCAAACAGTTGTATTTCCCTAACGACCCCTTATAGGTGTGTCGGATGTGGTATCAAACGTCTTAGAATTTCAAGAGCTTTCCAACGTGCCATCATGCACTAAAATCGCTTAATATTGAAGAAAAATGTCTTTTTCACCTCTCCAGCAAAAGGACTTCCAAGCCAACAAATGGAAAAGACATGGTTCTACCTTGAGGGATTGAGAAACGCGCCAATTTTCGCTTTAGGAGTAAATGTGCATGTCTTTTGAAACACTTTCCAGTGACCAAATCTTTTCAAATCTTTTGGAAACATTGAAAGGTTACATTGGCTATCCAACTGTGTTAAAATAACCAGAATGGTGTCGCGCATGCACGTGCGGTAGCACCCTAACAGAGGCCTCTGACGTCATTTTGGACACCTTCAAACAGTTGTATTTCCCTAACGACCCCTTATAGGTGTGTCGGATGTGGTATCAAACGTCTTAGAATTTCAAGAGCTTTCCAACGAGCCATCATGCACTAAAATCGCTTAATATTGAAGAAAAATGTCTTTTTCACCTCTCCAGCAAAAGGACTTCCAAGCCAACAAATGGAAAAGACATGGTTCTACCTTGAGGGATTGAGAAACGCGCCAATTTTCGCTTTAGGAGTAAATGTGCATGTCTTTTGAAACACTTTGCAGTGACCAAATCTTTTCAAATCTTTTGGAAACATTGAAAGGTTACATTGGCTATCCAACTGTGTTAAAATAACCAGAATGGTGTC
The DNA here is from genome assembly GCF_023055435.1 of Haliotis rufescens. Lineage (NCBI taxonomy): Eukaryota > Metazoa > Mollusca > Gastropoda > Lepetellida > Haliotidae > Haliotis > Haliotis rufescens. Next base: position 13,821,682 of record NW_025963824.1, on the reverse strand, counting down.
GCGCATGCACGTGCGGTAGCTCCCTAACAGAGGCCTCTGACGTCATTTCGGACACCTTCAAACAGTTGTATTTCCCTAACGACCCCTTATAGGTGTGTCGGATGTGGTATCAAACGTCTTAGAATTTCAAGAGCTTTCCAACGAGCCATCATGCACTAAAATCGCTTAATATTGAAGAAAAATGTCTTTTTCACCTCTCCAGCAAAAGGACTTCCAAGCCAGCAAATGGAAAAGACATGGTTCTACCTGGAGGGTTTGAGAACGCGCCAATTTTGGTTTTAAGAGTAAATTTGCATGTCTTTTGAAACACTTTGCAGTGAACAAATCTTTTCAAATCTTTTGGAAACATTGAAAAGGTTACATTGGCTATCCAACTGTGTTAAAATAACCAGAATGGTGTCGCGCATGCACGTGCGGTAGCACCCTAACAGAGGCCTCTGACGTCATTTTGGACACCTTCAAACAGTTGTATTTCCCTAACGACCCCTTATAGGTGTGTCGGATGTGGTATCAAACGTCTTAGAATTTCAAGAGCTTTCCAACGAGCCATCATGCACTAAAATCGCTTAATACTGAAGAAAATGTCTTTTTCACCTCTCCAGCAAAAGGACTTCCAAGCCAACAAATGGAAAAGACATGGTTCTACCTTGAGGGATTGAGAAACGCGCCAATTTTCGCTTTAGGAGTAAATGTGCATGTCTTTTGAAACACTTTCCAGTGACCAAATCTTTTCAAATCTTTTGGAAACATTGAAAGGTTACATTGGCTATCCAACTGTGTTAAAATAACCAGAATGGTGTCGCGCATGCACGTGCGGTAGCACCCTAACAGAGGCCTCTGACGTCATTTTGGACACCTTCAAACAGTTGTATTTCCCTAACGACCCCTTATAGGTGTGTCGGATGTGGTATCAAACGTCTTAGAATTTCAAGAGCTTTCCAACGAGCCATCATGCACTAAAATCGCTTAATACTGAAGAAAATGTCTTTTTCACCTCTCCAGCAAAAGGACTTCAAAGCCAACAAATGGAAAAGACATGGTTCTACCTTGAGGGATTGAGAAACGCGCCAATTTTCGCTTTAGGAGTAAATGTGCATGTCTTTTGAAACACTTTCCAGTGACCAAATCTTTTCAAATCTTTTGGAAACATTGAAAGGTTACATTGGCTATCCAACTGTGTTAAAATAACCAGAATGGTGTCGCGCATGCACGTGCGGTAGCACCCTAACAGAGGCCTCTGACGTCATTTTGGACACCTTCAAACAGTTGTATATCCCTAACGACCCCTTATAGGTGTGTCGGATTTGGTATCAAACGTCTTTGAATTTCAAGAGCTTTCCAACGAGCCATCATGCACTCAAATCGCTAAATATTGAATAAAAATGTCTTTTTCACCTCTCCAGCAAAAGGACTTCCAAGCCAGCAAATGGAAAAGACATGGTTTCTACCTTGAGGGATTGAGAAACGCGCCAATTTTCGCTTTAGGAGTAAATGTGCATGTCTTTTGAAACACTTTGCAGTGACCAAATCTTTTCAAATCTTTTGGAAACATTGAAAGGTTACATTGGCTATCCAACTGTGTTAAAATAACCAGAATGGTGTCGCGCATGCACGTGCGGTAGCACCCTAACAGAGGCCTCTGACGTCATTTTGGACACCTTCAAACAGTTGTATTTCCCTAACGACCCCTTATAGGTGTGTCGGATTTGGTATCAAACGTCTTAGAATTTCAAGAGCTTTCCAACGAGCCATCATGCACTAAAATCGCTTAATACTGAAGAAAACGTCTGTTTCACCTCTCCAGCAAAAGGACTTCCAAGCCAACAAATGGAAAAGACATGGTTCTACCTTGAGGGATTGAGAAACGCGCCAATTTTCGCTTTAGGAGTAAATGTGCATGTCTTTTGAAACACTTTCCAGTGACCAAATCTTTTCAAATCTTTTGGAAACATTGAAAGGTTACATTGGCTATCCAACTGTGTTAAAATAACCAGAATGGTGTCGCGCATGCACGTGCGGTAGCACCCTAACAGAGGCCTCTGACGTCATTTTGGACACCTTCAAACAGTTGTATTTCCCTAACGACCCCTTATAGGTGTGTCGGATTTGGTATCAAACGTCTTTGAATTTCAAGAGCTTTCCAACGAGCCATCATGCACTCAAATCGCTAAATATTGAATAAAAATGTCTTTTTCACCTCTCCAGCAAAAGGACTTCCAAGCCAGCAAATGGAAAAGACATGGTTCTACCTTGAGGGTTTGAGAAACGCGCCAATTCTCGTTTTAAGAGTAAATTTGCATGTCTTTTGAAACACTTTGCAGTGATCAAATCTTTTCAAATCTTTTGGAAACATTGAAAAGGTTACATTGGCTATCCAACTGTGTTAAAATAACCAGAATGGTGTCGCGCATGCACGTGCGGTAGCACCCTAACAGAGGCCTCTGACGTCATTTTGGACACCTTCAAACAGTTGTATTTCCCTAACGACCCCTTATAGGTGTGTCGGATTTGGTATCAAACGTCTTAGAATTTCAAGAGCTTTCCAACGAGCCATCATGCACTAAAATCGCTTAATATTAAAGAAAAATGAATTTTTCACTTCTCCAGCAAAAGGACTTCCAAGCCAGCAAATGGAAAAGACATGGTTCTACCTTGAGGGATTGAGAAACGCGCCAATTTTCGCTTTAGGAGTAAATGTGCATGTCTTTTGAAACACTTTGCAGTGACCAAATCTTTTCAAATCTTTTGGAAACATTGAAAGGTTACATTGGCTATCCAACTGTGTTAAAATTACCAGAATGGTGTCGCGCATGCACGTGCGGTAGCACCCTAACAGAGGCCTCTGACGTCATTTTGGACACCTTCAAACAGTTGTATTTCCCTAACGACCCCTTATAGGTGTGTCGGATGTGGTATCAAACGTCTTAGAATTTCAAGAGCTTTCCAACGAGCCATCATGCACTAAAATCGCTTAATATTTAAGAAAAATGTCTTTTTCACCTCTCCAGCAAAAGGACTTCCAAGCCAGCAAATGGAAAAGACATGGTTCTACCTTGAGGGTTTGAGAAACGCGCCAATTCTCGTTTTAAGAGTAAATTTGCATGTCTTTTGAAACACTTTGCAGTGACCAAATCTTTTCAAATCTTTTGGAAACATTGAAAAGGTTACATTGGCTATCCAACTGTGTTAAAATAACCAGAATGGTGTCGCGCATGCACGTGCGGTAGCACCCTAACAGAGGCCTCTGACGTCATTTTGGACACCTTCAAACAGTTGTATTTCCCTAACGACCCCTTATAGGTGTGTCGGATTTGGTATCAAACGTCTTAGAATTTCAAGAGCTTTCCAAAGAGCCATCATGCACTAAAATCGCTTAATATTGAAGAAAAATGTCTTTTTCACCTCTCCAGCAAAAGGACTTCCAAGCCAACAAATGGAAAAGACATGGTTCTACCTTGAGGGATTGAGAAACGCGCCAATTTTCGCTTTAGGAGTAAATGTGCATGTCTTTTGAAACACTTTGCAGTGACCAAATCTTTTCAAATCTTTTGGAAACATTGAAAGGTTACATTGGCTATCCAACTGTGTTAAAATAACCAGAATGGTGTCGCGCATGCACGTGCGGTAGCACCCTAACAGAGGCCTCTGACGTCATTTTGGACACCTTCAAACAGTTGTATTTCCCTAACGACCCCTTATAGGTGTGTCGGATTTGGAATCAAACGTCTTAGAATTTCAAGAGCTTTCCAACGAGCCATCATGCACTAAAATCGCTTAATATTTAAGAAAAATGTCTTTTTCACCTCTCCAGCAAAAGGACTTCCAAGCCAGCAAATGGAAAAGACATGGTTCTACCTGGAGGGTTTGAGAACGCGCCAATTTTCGTTTTAAGAGTAAATTTGCATGTCTTTTGAAACACTTTGCAGTGACCAAATCTTTTGGAAACATTGAAAAGGTTACATTGGCTATCCAACTGTGTTAAAATAACCAGAATGGTGTCGCGCATGCACGTGCGGTAGCACCCTAACAGAGGCCTCTGACGTCATTTTGGACACCTTCAAACAGTTGTATTTCCCTAACGACCCCTTATAGGTGTGTCCGATTTGGTATCAAACGTCTTAGAATTTCAAGAGCTTTCCAACGAGCCATCATGCACTAAAATCGCTTAATATTTAAGAAAAATGTCTTTTTCACCTCTCCAGCAAAAGGACTTCCAAGCCAGCAAATGGAAAAGACATGGTTCTACCTTGAGGGTTTGAGAAACGCGCCAATTCTCGTTTTAAGAGTAAATTTGCATGTCTTTTGAAACACTTTGCAGTGACCAAATCTTTTCAAATCTTTTGGAAACATTGAAAAGGTTACATTGGCTATCCAACTGTGTTAAAATAACCAGAATGGTGTCGCGCATGCACGTGCGGTAGCACCCTAACAGAGGCCTCTGACGTCATTTTGGACACCTTCAAACAGTTGTATTTCCCTAACGACCCCTTATAGGTGTGTCGGATGTGGTATCAAACGTCTTAGAATTTCAAGAGCTTTCCAACGAGCCATCATGCACTAAAATCGCTTAATATTTAAGAAAAATGTCTTTTTCACCTCTCCAGCAAAAGGACTTCCAAGCCAGCAAATGGAAAAGACATGGTTCTACCTTGAGGGATTGAGAAACGCGCCAATTCTCGTTTTAAGAGTAAATTTGCATGTCTTTTGAAACACTTTGCACTGACCAAATCTTTTGGAAACATTGAAAAGGTTACATTGGCTATCCAACTGTGTTAAAATAACCATAATGGTGTCGCGCATGCACGTGCGGTAGCACCCTAACAGAGGCCTCTGACGTCATTTTGGACACCTTCAAACAGTTGTATATCCCTAACGACCCCTTATAGGTGTGTCGGATTTGGTATCAAACGTCTTTGAATTTCAAGAGCTTTCCAACGAGCCATCATGCACTCAAATCGCTAAATATTGAATAAAAATGTCTTTTTCACCTCTCCAGCAAAAGGACTTCCAAGCCAGCAAATGGAAAAGACATGGTTTCTACCTTGAGGGATTGAGAAACGCGCCAATTTTCGCTTTAGGAGTAAATGTGCATGTCTTTTGAAACATTTTCCAGTAAACAAATCTTTTCAAATCTTTTGGAAACATTGAAAGGTTACATTGGCTATCCAACTGTGTTAAAATAACCAGAATGGTGTCGCGCATGCACGTGCGGTAGCACCCTAACAGAGGCCTCTGACGTCATTTTGGACACCTTCAAACAGTTGTATTTCCCTAACGACCCCTTATAGGTGTGTCGGATGTGGTATCAAACGTCTTAGAATTTCAAGAGCTTTCCAACGAGCCATCATGCACTAAAATCGCTTAATATTTAAGAAAAATGTCTTTTTCACCTCTCCAGCAAAAGGACTTCCAAGCCAGCAAATGGAAAAAACATGGTTCTACCTTGAGGGATTGAGAAACGCGCCAATTTCCGCTTTAGGAGTAAATGTGCATGTCTTTTGAAACACTTTGCAGTGACCAAATCTTTTCAAATCTTTTGGAAACATTGAAAGGTTACATTGGCTATCCAACTGTGTTAAAATAACCAGAATGGTGTCGCGCATGCACGTGCGGTAGCACCCTAACAGAGGCCTCTGACGTCATTTTGGACACCTTCAAACAGTTGTATTTCCCTAACGACCCCTTATAGGTGTGTCGGATGTGGTATCAAACGTCTTAGAATTTCAAGAGCTTTCCAACGAGCCATCATGCACTAAAATCGCTTAATATTGAAGAAAAATGTCTTTTTCACCTCTCCAGCAAAAGGACTTCCAAGCCAGCAAATGGAAAAGACATGGTTCTACCTGGAGGGTTTGAGAACGCGCCAATTTTCGTTTTAAGAGTAAATTTGCATGTCTTTTGAAACACTTTGCAGTGACCAAATCTTTTGGAAACATTGAAAAGGTTACATTGGCTATCCAACTGTGTTAAAATAACCAGAATGGTGTCGCGCATGCACGTGCGGTAGCACCCTAACAGAGGCCTCTGACGTCATTTTGGACACCTTCAAACAGTTGTATTCCCTAACGACCCCTTATAGGTGTGTCGGATTTGGTATCAAACGTCTTAGAATTTCAAGAGCTTTCCAACGAGCCATCATGCACTAAAATCGCTTAATATTGAAGAAAAATGTCTTTTTCACCTCTCCAGCAAAAGGACTTCCAAGCCAGCAAATGGAAAAAACATGGTTCTACCTTGAGGGATTGAGAAACGCGCCAATTTCCGCTTTAGGAGTAAATGTGCATGTCTTTTGAAACACTTTGCAGTGACCAAATCTTTTCAAATCTTTTGGAAACATTGAAAAGGTTACATTGGCTATCCAACTGTGTTAAAATAACCATAATGGTGTCGCGCATGCACGTGCGGTAGCACCCTTACAGAGGCCTCTGACGTCAATTTGGACACCTTCAAACAGTTGTATTTCCCTAACGACCCCTTATAGGTGTGTCGGATGTGGTATCAAACGTCTTAGAATTTCAAGAGCTTTCCAACGAGCCATCATGCACTAAAATCGCTTAATATTGAAGAAAAATGTCTTTTTCACCTCTCCAGCAAAAGGACTTCCAAGCCAACAAATGGAAAAGACATGGTTCTATCTTGAGGGATTGAGAAACGTGCCAATTTTCGCTTTAGGAGTAAATGTGCATGTCTTTTGAAACACTTTGCAGTGACCAAATCTTTTCAAATCTTTTGGAAACATTGAAAGGTTACATTGGCTATCCAACTGTGTTAAAATAACCAGAATGGTGTCGCGCATGCACGTGCGGTAGCACCCTAACAGAGGCCTCTGACGTCATTTTGGACACCTTCAAACAGTTGTATTTCCCTAACGACCCCTTAAAGGTGTGTCGGATTTGGTATCAAACGTCTTAGAATTTCAAGAGCTTTCCAACGAGCCATCATGCACTAAAATCGCTTAATATTGAAGAAAAATGTCTTTTTCACCTCTCCAGCAAAAGGACTTCCAAGCCAGCAAATGGAAAAAACATGGTTCTACCTTGAGGGATTGAGAAACGCGCCAATTTCCGCTTTAGGAGTAAATGTGCATGTCTTTTGAAACACTTTGCACTGACCAAATCTTTTCAAATCTTTTGGAAACATTGAAAGGTTACATTGGCTATCCAACTGTGTTAAAATAACCAGAATGGTGTCGCGCATGCACGTGCGGTAGCACCCTAACAGAGGCCTCTGACGTCATTTTGGACACCTTCAAACAGTTGTATTTCCCTAACGACCCCTTATAGGTGTGTCGGATGTGGTATCAAACGTCTTAGAATTTCAAGAGCTTTCCAACGAGCCATCATGCACTAAAATCGCTTAATATTGAAGAAAAATGTCTTTTTCACCTCTCCAGCAAAAGGACTTCCAAGCCAGCAAATGGAAAAGACATGGTTCTACCTGGAGGGTTTGAGAACGCGCCAATTTTCGTTTTAAGAGTAAATTTGCATGTCTTTTGAAACACTTTGCAGTGACCAAATCTTTTGGAAACATTGAAAAGGTTACATTGGCTATCCAACTGTGTTAAAATAACCAGAATGGTGTCGCGCATGCACGTGCGGTAGCACCCTAACAGAGGCCTCTGACGTCATTTTGGACACCTTCAAACAGTTGTATTTCCCTAACGACCCCTTAAAAGTGTGTCGGATTTGGTATCAAACGTCTTAGAATTTCAAGAGCTTTCCAACGAGCCATCATGCACTAAAATCGCTTAATATTGAAGAAAAATGTCTTTTTCACCTCTCCAGCAAAAGGACTTCCAAGCCAGCAAATGGAAAAAACATGGTTCTACCTTGAGGGATTGAGAAACGCGCCAATTTCCGCTTTAGGAGTAAATGTGCATGTCTTTTGAAACACTTTGCAGTGACCAAATCTTTTCAAATCTTTTGGAAACATTGAAAGGTTACATTGGCTATCCAACTGTGTTAAAATAACCAGAATGGTGTCGCGCATGCACGTGCGGTAGCACCCTAACAGAGGCCTCTGACGTCATTTTGGACACCTTCAAACAGTTGTATTTCCCTAACGACCCCTTATAGGTGTGTCGGATGTGGTATCAAACGTCTTAGAATTTCAAGAGCTTTCCAACGAGCCATCATGCACTAAAATCGCTTAATATTGAAGAAAAATGTCTTTTTCACCTCTCCAGCAAAAGGACTTCCAAGCCAGCAAATGGAAAAGACATGGTTCTACCTGGAGGGTTTGAGAACGCGCCAATTTTCGTTTTAAGAGTAAATTTGCATGTCTTTTGAAACACTTTGCAGTGACCAAATCTTTTGGAAACATTGAAAAGGTTACATTGGCTATCCAACTGTGTTAAAATAACCAGAATGGTGTCGCGCATGCACGTGCGGTAGCACCCTAACAGAGGCCTCTGACGTCATTTTGGACACCTTCAAACAGTTGTATTTCCCTAACGACCCCTTATAGGTGTGTCGGATTTGGTATCAAACGTCTTAGAATTTCAAGAGCTTTCCAACGAGCCATCATGCACTAAAATCGCTTAATATTTAAGAAAAATGTCTTTTTCACCTCTCCAGCAAAAGGACTTCCAAGCCAGCAAATGGAAAAGACATGGTTCTACCTTGAGGGTTTGAGAATCGCGCCAATTCTCGTTTTAAGTGTAAATTTGCATGTCTTTTGAAACACTTTGCAGTGACCAAATCTTTTCAAATCTTTTGGAAACATTGAAAAGGTTACATTGGCTATCCAACTGTGTTAAAATAACCAGAATGGTGTCGCGCATGCACGTGCGGTAGCACCCTAACAGAGGCCTCTGACGTCATTTTGGACACCTTCAAACAGTTGTATTTCCCTAACGACCCCTTATAGGTGTGTCGAATGTGGTATCAAACGTCTTAGAATTTCAAGAGCTTTCCAACGAGCCATCATGCACTAAAATCGCTTAATATTGAAGAAAAATGTCTTTTTCACCTCTCCAGCAAAAGGACTTCCAAGCCAGCAAATGGAAAAGACATGGTTCTACCTTGAGGGATTGAGAAACGCGCCAATTTTCGCTTTAGGAGTAAATGTGCATGTCTTTTGAAACACTTTCCAGTGACCAAATCTTTTCAAATCTTTTGGAAACATTGAAAGGTTACATTGGCTATCCAACTGTGTTAAAATAACCAGAATGGTGTCGCGCATGCACGTGCGGTAGCACCCTAACAGAGGCCTCTGACGTCATTTTGGACACCTTCAAACAGTTGTATTCCCTAACGACCCCTTATAGGTGTGTCGGATTTGGTATCAAACGTCTTAGAATTTCAAGAGCTTTCCAACGAGCCATCATGCACTAAAATCGCTTAATATTTAAGAAAAATGTCTTTTTCACCTCTCCAGCAAAAGGACTTCCAAGCCAGCAAATGGAAAAGACATGGTTCTACCTTGAGGGTTTGAGAAACGCGCCAATTCTCGTTTTAAGAGTAAATGTGCATGTCTTTTGAAACACTTTGCAGTGACCAAATCTTTTCAAATCTTTTGGAAACATTGAAAAGGTTACATTAGCTATCCAACTGTGTTAAAAAAACCAGAATGGTGTCGCGCATGCACGTGCGGTAGCACCCTAACAGAGGCCTCTGACGTCATTTTGGACACCTTCAAACAGTTGTATTTCCCTAACGACCCCTTATAGGTGTGTCGGATGTGGTATCAAACGTCTTAGAATTTCAAGAGCTTTCCAACGAGCCATCATGCACTAAAATCGCTTAATATTGAAGAAAAATGTCTTTTTCACCTCTCCAGCAAAAGGACTTCCAAGCCAACAAATGGAAAAGACATGGTTCTACCTTGAGGGATTGAGAAACGCGCCAATTTTCGCTTTAGGAGTAAATGTGCATGTCTTTTGAAACACTTTCCAGTGACCAAATCTTTTCAAATCTTTTGGAAACATTGAAAGGTTACATTGGCTATCCAACTGTGTTAAAATAACCAGAATGGTGTCGCGCATGCACGTGCGGTAGCACCCTAACAGAGGCCTCTGACGTCATTTTGGACACCTTCAAACAGTTGTATTCCCTAACGACCCCTTATAGGTGTGTCGGATTTGGTATCAAACGTCTTAGAATTTCAAGAGCTTTCCAACGAGCCCTCATGCACTAAAATCGCTTAATATTTAAGAAAAATGTCTTTTTCACCTCTCCAGCAAAAGGACTTCCAAGCCAGCAAATGGAAAAGACATGGTTCTACCTTGAGGGTTTGAGAAACGCACCAATTCTCGTTTTAAGAGTAAATGTGCATGTCTTTTGAAACACTTTGCAGTGACCAAATCTTTTCAAATCTTTTGGAAACATTGAAAAGGTTACATTAGCTATCCAACTGTGTTAAAAAAAACAGAATGGTGTCGCGCATGCACGTGCGGTAGCACCCTAACAGAGGCCTCTGACGTCATTTTGGACACCTTCAAACAGTTGTATTTCCCTAACGACCCCTTATAGGTGTGTCGGATGTGGTATCAAACGTCTTAGAATTTCAAGAGCTTTCCAACGAGCCATCATGCACTAAAATCGCTTAATATTGAAGAAAAATGTCTTTTTCACCTCTCCAGCAAAAGGACTTCCAAGTCAACAAATGGAAAAGACATGGTTCTACCTTGAGGGATTGAGAAACGCGCCAATTTTCGCTTTAGGAGTAAATGTGCATGTCTTTTGAAACACTTTCCAGTGACCAAATCTTTTCAAATCTTTTGGAAACATTGAAAAGGTTACATTGGCTATCCAACTGTGTTAAAATAACCAGAATGGTGTCGCGCATGCACGTGCGGTAGCACCCTAACAGAGGCCTCTGACGTCATTTTGGACACCTTCAAACAGTTGTATTTCCCTAACGGCCCCTTAAAGGTGTGTCGGATTTGGTATCAAACGTCTTAGAATTTCAAGAGCTTTCCAACGAGCCATCATGCACTAAAATCGCTTAATATTGAAGAAAAATGTCATTTTCACCTCTCCAGCAAAAGGACTTCCAAACCAGCAAATGGAAAAAACATGGTTCTACCTTGAGGGATTGAGAAACGCGCCAATTTCCGCTTTAGGAGTAAATGTGCATGTCTTTTGAAACACTTTGCAGTGACCAAATCTTTTCAAATCTTTTGGAAACATTGAAAGGTTACATTGGCTATCCAACTGTGTTAAAATAACCAGAATGGTGTCGCGCATGCACGTGCGGTAGCACCCTAACAGAGGCCTCTGACGTCATTTTGGACACCTTCAAACAGTTGTATTTCCCTAACGACCCCTTATAGGTGTGTCGGATGTGGTATCAAACGTCTTAGAATTTCAAGAGCTTTCCAACGAGCCATCATGCACTAAAATCGCTTAATATTGAAGAAAAATGTCTTTTTCACCTCTCCAGCAAAAGGACTTCCAAGCCAGCAAATGGAAAAGACATGGTTCTACCTGGAGGGTTTGAGAACGCGCCAATTTTCGTTTTAAGAGTAAATTTGCATGTCTTTTGAAACACTTTGCAGTGACCAAATCTTTTGGAAACATTGAAAAGGTTACATTGGCTATCCAACTGTGTTAAAATAACCAGAATGGTGTCGCGCATGCACGTGCGGTAGCACCCTAACAGAGGCCTCTGACGTCATTTTGGACACCTTCAAACAGTTGTATTTCCCTAACGACCCCTTATAGGTGTGTCGGATTTGGTATCAAACGTCTTAGAATTTCAAGAGCTTTCCAACGAGCCATCATGCACTAAAATCGCTTAATATTTAAGAAAAATGTCTTTTTCACCTCTCCAGCAAAAGGACTTCCAAGCCAGCAAATGGAAAAGACATGGTTCTACCTTGAGGGTTTGAGAAACGCGCCAATTATCGTTTTAAGTGTAAATTTGCATGTCTTTTGAAACACTTTGCAGTGACCAAATCTTTTCAAATCTTTTGGAAACATTGAAAAGGTTACATTGGCTATCCAACTGTGTTAAAATAACCAGAATGGTGTCGCGCATGCACGTGCGGTAGCACCCTAACAGAGGCCTCTGACGTCATTTTGGACACCTTCAAACAGTTGTATTCCCTAACGACCCCTTATAGGTGTGTCGGATTTGGTATCAAACGTCTTAGAATTTCAAGAGCTTTCCAACGAGCCATCATGCACTAAAATCGCTTAATATTTAAGAAAAATGTCTTTTTCACCTCTCCAGCAAAAGGACTTCCAAGCCAGCAAATGGAAAAGACATGGTTCTACCTTGAGGGTTTGAGAAACGCGCCAATTCTCGTTTTAAGAGTAAATGTGCATGTCTTTTGAAACACTTTGCAGTGACCAAATCTTTTCAAATCTTTTGGAAACATTGAAAAGGTTACATTAGCTATCCAACTGTGTTAAAAAAACCAGAATGGTGTCGCGCATGCACGTGCGGTAGCACCCTAACAGAGGCCTCTGACGTCATTTTGGACACCTTCAAACACTTGTATTTCCCTAACGACCCCTTATAGGTGTGTCGGATGTGGTATCAAACGTCTTAGAATTTCAAGAGCTTTCCAACGAGCCATCATGCACTAAAATCGCTTAATATTGAAGAAAAATGTCTTTTTCACCTCTCCAGCAAAAGGACTTCCAAGTCAACAAATGGAAAAGACATGGTTCTACCTTGAGGGATTGAGAAACGCGCCAATTTTCGCTTTAGGAGTAAATGTGCATGTCTTTTGAAACCCTTTGCAGTGACCAAATCTTTTCAAATCTTTTGGAAACATTGAAAGGTTACATTGGCTATCCAACTGTGTTAAAATAACCAGAATGGTGTCGCGCATGCACGTGCGGTAGCGCCCTAACAGAGGCCTCTGACGTCATTTTGGACACCTTCAAACAGTTGTATTTCCCTAACGACCCCTTATAGGTGTGTCGGATGTGGTATCAAACGTCTTAGAATTTCAAGAGCTTTCCAACGAGCCATCATGCACTAAAATCGCTTAATATTGAAGAAAAATGTCTTTTTCACCTCTCCAGCAAAAGGACTTCCAAGCCAGCAAATGGAAAAGACATGGTTCTATCTTGAGGGATTGAGAAACGCGCCAATTTCCGCTTTAGGAGTAAATGTGCATGTCTTTTGAAACACTTTGCAGTGACCAAATCTTTTCAAATCATTTGGAAACATTGAAAGGTTACATTGGCTATCCAACTGTGTTAAAATAACCAGAATGGTGTCGCGCATGCACGTGCGGTAGCACCCTAACAGAGGCCTCTGACGTCATTTTGGACACCTTCAAACAGTTGTATTTCCCTAACGACCCCTTATAGGTGTGTCGGATGTGGTATCAAACGTCTTAGAATTTCAAGAGCTTTCCAACGAGCCATCATGCACTAAAATCGCTTAATATTGAAGAAAAATGTCTTTTTCACCTCTCCAGCAAAAGGACTTCCAAGCCAACAAATGGAAAAGACATGGTTCTACCTTGAGGGATTGAGAAACGCGCCAATTTTCGCTTTAGGAGTAAATGTGCATGTCTTTTGAAACACTTTGCAGTGACCAAATCTTTTCAAATCTTTTGGAAACATTGAAAGGTTACATTGGCTATCCAACTGTGTTAAAATAACCAGAATGGTGTCGCGCATGCACGTGCGGTAGCACCCTAACAGAGGCCTCTGACGTCATTTTGGACACCTTCAAACAGTTGTATTTCCCTAACGACCCCTTATAGGTGTGTCGGATGTGGTATCAAACGTCTTAGAATTTCAAGAGCTTTCCAACGAGCCATCATGCACTAAAATCGCTTAATATTGAGGAAAAATGTCTTTTTCACCTCTCCAGCAAAAGGACTTCCAAGCCAGCAAATGGAAAAGACATGGTTCTACCTGGAGGGTTTGAGAACGCGCCAATTTTCGTTTTAAGAGTAAATTTGCATGTCTTTTGAAACACTTTGCAGTGACCAAATCTTTTCAAATCTTTTGGAAACATTGAAAGGTTACATTGGCTATCCAACTGTGTTAAAATAACCAGAATGGTGTCGCGCATGCACGTGCGGTAGCACCCTAACAGAGGCCTCTGACGTCATTTTGGACACCTTCAAACAGTTGTATTCCCTAACGACCCCTTATAGGTGTGTCGGATTTGGTATCAAACGTCTTAGAATTTCAAGAGCTTTCCAACGAGCCATCATGCACTAAAATCGCTTAATATTTAAGAAAAATGTCTTTTTCACCTCTCCAGCAAAAGGACTTCCAAGCCAGCAAATGGAAAAGACATGGTTCTACCTTGAGGGTTTGAGAAACGCGCCAATTCTCGTTTTAAGAGTAAATGTGCATGTCTTTTGAAACACTTTGCAGTGACCAAATCTTTTCAAATCTTTTGGAAACATTGAAAAGGTTACATTAGCTATCCAACTGTGTTAAAAAAAACAGAATGGTGTCGCGCATGCACGTGCGGTAGCACCCTAACAGAGGCCTCTGACGTCATTTTGGACACCTTCAAACAGTTGTATTTCCCTAACGACCCCTTATAGGTGTGTCGGATGTGGTATCAAACGTCTTAGAATTTCAAGAGCTTTCCAACGAGCCATCATGCACTAAAATCGCTTAATATTGAAGAAAAATGTCTTTTTCACCTCTCCAGCAAAAGGACTTCCAAGCCAACAAATGGAAAAGACATGGTTCTACCTTGAGGGATTGAGAAACGTGCCAATTTTCGCTTTAGGAGTAAATGTGCATGTCTTTTGAAACACTTTGCAGTGACCAAATCTTTTCAAATCTTTTGGAAACATTGAAAGGTTACATTGGCTATCCAACTGTGTTAAAATAACCAGAATGGTGTCGCGCATGCACGTGCGGTAGCACCCTAACAGAGGCCTCTGACGTCATTTTGGACACCTTCAAACAGTTGTATTTCCCTAACGACCCCTTAAAGGTGTGTCGGATTTGGTATCAAACGTCTTAGAATTTCAAGAGCTTTCCAACGAGCCATCATGCACTAAAATCGCTTAATATTGAAGAAAAATGTCATTTTCACCTCTCCAGCAAAAGGACTTCCAAACCAGCAAATGGAAAAAACATGGTTCTACCTTGAGGGATTGAGAAACGCGCCAATTTCCGCTTTAGGAGTAAATGTGCATGTCTTTTGAAACACTTTGCAGTGACCAAATCTTTTCAAATCTTTTGGAAACATTGAAAGGTTACATTGGCTATCCAACTGTGTTAAAATAACCAGAATGGTGTCGCGCATGCACGTGCGGTAGCACCCTAACAGAGGCCTCTGACGTCATTTTGGACACCTTCAAACAGTTGTATTTCCCTAACGACCCCTTATAGGTGTGTCGGATGTGGTATCAAACGTCTTAGAATTTCAAGAGCTTTCCAACGAGCCATCATGCACTAAAATCGCTTAATATTTAAGAAAAATGTCTTTTTCACCTCTCCAGCAAAAGGACTTCCAAGCCAGC
This sequence comes from Haliotis rufescens, assembly GCF_023055435.1. NCBI lineage: Eukaryota > Metazoa > Mollusca > Gastropoda > Lepetellida > Haliotidae > Haliotis > Haliotis rufescens. The sequence goes on along the minus strand of NW_025963824.1, from coordinate 13,806,276 downwards.
AAATGGAAAAGACATGGTTCTACCTTGAGGGTTTGAGAAACGCGCCAATTATCGTTTTAAGTGTAAATTTGCATGTCTTTTGAAACACTTTGCAGTGACCAAATCTTTTGGAAACATTGAAAAGGTTACATTGGCTATCCAACTGTGTTAAAATAACCAGAATGGTGTCGCGCATGCACGTGCGGTAGCACCCTAACAGAGGCCTCTGACGTCATTTTGGACACCTTCAAACAGTTGTATTTCCCTAACGACCCCTTATAGGTGTGTCGGATTTGGTATCAAACGTCTTAGAATTTCAAGAGCTTTCCAACGAGCCATCATGCACTAAAATCGCTTAATATTTAAGAAAAATGTCTTTTTCACCTCTCCAGCAAAAGGACTTCCAAGCCAGCAAATGGAAAAGACATGGTTCTACCTTGAGGGTTTGAGAAACGCGCCAATTATCGTTTTAAGTGTAAATTTGCATGTCTTTTGAAACACTTTGCAGTGACCAAATCTTTTCAAATCTTTTGGAAACATTGAAAAGGTTACATTGGCTATCCAACTGTGTTAAAATAACCAGAATGGTGTCGCGCATGCACGTGCGGTAGCGCCCTAACAGAGGCCTCTGACGTCATTTTGGACACCTTCAAACAGTTGTATTTCCCTAACGACCCCTTATAGGTGTGTCGGATGTGGTATCAAACGTCTTAGAATTTCAAGAGCTTTCCAACGAGCCATCATGCACTAAAATCGCTTAATATTGAAGAAAAATGTCTTTTTCACCTCTCCAGCAAAAGGACTTCCAAGCCAGCAAATGGAAAAGACATGGTTCTATCTGGAGGGATTGAGAAACGCGCCAATTTCCGCTTTAGGAGTAAATGTGCATGTCTTTTGAAACACTTTGCAGTGACCAAATCTTTTCAAATCATTTGGAAACATTGAAAGGTTACATTGGCTATCCAACTGTGTTAAAATAACCAGAATGGTGTCGCGCATGCACGTGCGGTAGCACCCTAACAGAGGCCTCTGACGTCATTTTGGACACCTTCAAACAGTTGTATTTCCCTAACGACCCCTTATAGGTGTGTCGGATGTGGTATCAAACGTCTTAGAATTTCAAGAGCTTTCCAACGAGCCATCATGCACTAAAATCGCTTAATATTGAAGAAAAATGTCTTTTTCACCTCTCCAGCAAAAGGACTTCCAAGCCAACAAATGGAAAAGACATGGTTCTACCTTGAGGGATTGAGAAACGCGCCAATTTTCGCTTTAGGAGTAAATGTGCATGTCTTTTGAAACACTTTGCAGTGACCAAATCTTTTCAAATCTTTTGGAAACATTGAAAGGTTACATTGGCTATCCAACTGTGTTAAAATAACCAGAATGGTGTCGCGCATGCACGTGCGGTAGCACCCTAACAGAGGCCTCTGACGTCATTTTGGACACCTTCAAACAGTTGTATTTCCCTAACGACCCCTTATAGGTGTGTCGGATGTGGTATCAAACGTCTTAGAATTTCAAGAGCTTTCCAACGAGCCATCATGCACTAAAATCGCTTAATATTGAGGAAAAATGTCTTTTTCACCTCTCCAGCAAAAGGACTTCCAAGTCAACAAATGGAAAAGACATGGTTCTACCTTGAGGGATTGAGAAACGCGCCAATTTTCGCTTTAGGAGTAAATGTGCATGTCTTTTGAAACCCTTTGCAGTGACCAAATCTTTTCAAATCTTTTGGAAACATTGAAAGGTTACATTGGCTATCCAACTGTGTTAAAATAACCAGAATGGTGTCGCGCATGCACGTGCGGTAGCGCCCTAACAGAGGCCTCTGACGTCATTTTGGACACCTTCAAACAGTTGTATTTCCCTAACGACCCCTTATAGGTGTGTCGGATGTGGTATCAAACGTCTTAGAATTTCAAGAGCTTTCCAACGAGCCATCATGCACTAAAATCGCTTAATATTGAAGAAAAATGTCTTTTTCACCTCTCCAGCAAAAGGACTTCCAAGCCAGCAAATGGAAAAGACATGGTTCTATCTTGAGGGATTGAGAAACGCGCCAATTTCCGCTTTAGGAGTAAATGTGCATGTCTTTTGAAACACTTTGCAGTGACCAAATCTTTTCAAATCATTTGGAAACATTGAAAGGTTACATTGGCTATCCAACTGTGTTAAAATAACCAGAATGGTGTCGCGCATGCACGTGCGGTAGCACCCTAACAGAGGCCTCTGACGTCATTTTGGACACCTTCAAACAGTTGTATTTCCCTAACGACCCCTTATAGGTGTGTCGGATGTGGTATCAAACGTCTTAGAATTTCAAGAGCTTTCCAACGAGCCATCATGCACTAAAATCGCTTAATATTGAAGAAAAATGTCTTTTTCACCTCTCCAGCAAAAGGACTTCCAAGCCAACAAATGGAAAAGACATGGTTCTACCTTGAGGGATTGAGAAACGCGCCAATTTTCGCTTTAGGAGTAAATGTGCATGTCTTTTGAAACACTTTGCAGTGACCAAATCTTTTCAAATCTTTTGGAAACATTGAAAGGTTACATTGGCTATCCAACTGTGTTAAAATAACCAGAATGGTGTCGCGCATGCACGTGCGGTAGCACCCTAACAGAGGCCTCTGACGTCATTTTGGACACCTTCAAACAGTTGTATTTCCCTAACGACCCCTTATAGGTGTGTCGGATGTGGTATCAAACGTCTTAGAATTTCAAGAGCTTTCCAACGAGCCATCATGCACTAAAATCGCTTAATATTGAGGAAAAATGTCTTTTTCACCTCTCCAGCAAAAGGACTTCCAAGCCAGCAAATGGAAAAGACATGGTTCTACCTGGAGGGTTTGAGAACGCGCCAATTTTCGTTTTAAGAGTAAATTTGCATGTCTTTTGAAACACTTTGCAGTGACCAAATCTTTTCAAATCTTTTGGAAACATTGAAAGGTTACATTGGCTATCCAACTGTGTTAAAATAACCAGAATGGTGTCACGCATGCACGTGCGGTAGCACCCTAACAGAGGCCTCTGACGTCATTTTGGACACCTTCAAACAGTTGTATTCCCTAACGACCCCTTATAGGTGTGTCGGATTTGGTATCAAACGTCTTAGAATTTCAAGAGCTTTCCAACGAGCCATCATGCACTAAAATCGCTTAATATTTAAGAAAAATGTCTTTTTCACCTCTCCAGCAAAAGGACTTCCAAGCCAGCAAATGGAAAAGACATGGTTCTACCTTGAGGGTTTGAGAAACGCGCCAATTCTCGTTTTAAGAGTAAATGTGCATGTCTTTTGAAACACTTTGCAGTGACCAAATCTTTTCAAATCTTTTGGAAACATTGAAAAGGTTACATTAGCTATCCAACTGTGTTAAAAAAACCAGAATGGTGTCGCGCATGCACGTGCGGTAGCACCCTAACAGAGGCCTCTGACGTCATTTTGGACACCTTCAAACAGTTGTATTTCCCTAACGACCCCTTATAGGTGTGTCGGATGTGGTATCAAACGTCTTAGAATTTCAAGAGCTTTCCAACGAGCCATCATGCACTAAAATCGCTTAATATTGAAGAAAAATGTCTTTTTCACCTCTCCAGCAAAAGGACTTCCAAGTCAACAAATGGAAAAGACATGGTTCTACCTTGAGGGATTGAGAAACGCGCCAATTTTCGCTTTAGGAGTAAATGTGCATGTCTTTTGAAACACTTTGCAGTGACCAAATCTTTTCAAATCTTTTGGAAACATTTGAAAGGTTACATTGGCTATCCAACTGTGTTAAAATAACCAGAATGGTGTCGCGCATGCACGTGCGGTAGCACCCTAACAGAGGCCTCTGACGTCATTTTGGACACCTTCAAACAGTTGTATTCCCTAACGACCCCTTATAGGTGTGTCGGATTTGGTATCAAACGTCTTAGAATTTCAAGAGCTTTCCAACGAGCCATCATGCACTAAAATCGCTTAATATTTAAGAAAAATGTCTTTTTCACCTCTCCAGCAAAAGGACTTCCAAGCCAGCAAATGGAAAAGACATGGTTCTACCTTGAGGGTTTGAGAAACGCGCCAATTCTCGTTTTAAGAGTAAATGTGCATGTCTTTTGAAACACTTTGCAGTGACCAAATCTTTTCAAATCTTTTGGAAACATTGAAAAGGTTACATTAGCTATCCAACTGTGTTAAAAAAACCAGAATGGTGTCGCGCATGCACGTGCGGTAGCACCCTAACAGAGGCCTCTGACGTCATTTTGGACACCTTCAAACAGTTGTATTTCCCTAACGACCCCTTATAGGTGTGTCGGATGTGGTATCAAACGTCTTAGAATTCCAAGAGCTTTCCAACGAGCCATCATGCACTAAAATCGCTTAATATTGAAGAAAAATGTCTTTTTCACCTCTCCAGCAAAAGGACTTCCAAGTCAACAAATGGAAAAGACATGGTTCTACCTTGAGGGATTGAGAAACGCGCCAATTTTCGCTTTAGGAGTAAATGTGCATGTCTTTTGAAACACTTTGCAGTGACCAAATCTTTTCAAATCTTTTGGAAACATTGAAAGGTTACATTGGCTATCCAACTGTGTTAAAATAACCAGAATGGTGTCGCGCATGCACGTGCGGTAGCACCCTAACAGAGGCCTCTGACGTCATTTTGGACACCTTCAAACAGTTGCATTTCCCTAACGACCCCTTATAGGTGTGTCGGATGTGGCATCAAACGTCTTAGAATTTCAAGAGCTTTCCAACGAGCCATCATGCACTAAAATCGCTTAATATTGAAGAAAAATGTCTTTTTCACCTCTCCAGCAAAAGGACTTCCAAGCCAGCAAATGGAAAAGACATGGTTCTACCTTGAGGGATTGAGAAACGCGCCAATTTCCGCTTTAGGAGTAAATGTGCATGTCTTTTGAAACACTTTGCAGTGACCAAATCTTTTCAAATCTTTTGGAAACATTGAAAGGTTACATTGGCTATCCAACTGTGTTAAAATAACCAGAATGGTGTCGCGCATGCACGTGCGGTAGCACCCTAACAGAGGCCTCTGACGTCATTTTGGACACCTTCAAACAGTTGTATTTCCCTAACGACCCCTTATAGGTGTGTCGGATGTGGTATCAAACGTCTTAGAATTTCAAGAGCTTTCCAACGAGCCATCATGCACTAAAATCGCTTAATATTGAAGAAAAATGTCTTTTTCACCTCTCCAGCAAAAGGACTTCCAAGCCAACAAATGGAAAAGACATGGTTCTACCTTGAGGGATTGAGAAACGCGCCAATTTTCGCTTTAGGAGTAAATGTGCATGTCTTTTGAAACACTTTGCAGTGACCAAATCTTTTCAAATCTTTTGGAAACATTGAAAGGTTACATTGGCTATCCAACTGTGTTAAAATAACCAGAATGGTGTCGCGCATGCACGTGCGGTAGCACCCTAACAGAGGCCTCTGACGTCATTTTGGACACCTTCAAACAGTTGTATTTCCCTAACGACCCCTTATAGGTGTGTCGGATGTGGTATCAAACGTCTTAGAATTTCAAGAGCTTTCCAACGAGCCATCATGCACTAAAATCGCTTAATATTGAGGAAAAATGTCTTTTTCACCTCTCCAGCAAAAGGACTTCCAAGCCAGCAAATGGAAAAGACATGGTTCTACCTTGAGGGTTTGAGAACGCGCCAATTTTCGTTTTAAGAGTAAATTTGCATGTCTTTTGAAACACTTTGCAGTGACCAAATCTTTTGGAAACATTGAAAAGGTTACATTGGCTATCCAACTGTGTTAAAATAACCAGAATGGTGTCGCGCATGCACGTGCGGTAGCACCCTAACAGAGGCCTCTGACGTCATTTTGGACACCTTCAAACAGTTGTATTTCCCTAACGACCCCTTATAGGTGTGTCGGATTTGGTATCAAACGTCTTAGAATTTCAAGAGCTTTCCAACGAGCCATCATGCACTAAAATCGCTTAATATTGAAGAAAAATGTCTTTTTCACCTCTCCAGCAAAAGGACTTCCAAGCCAACAAATGGAAAAGACATGGTTCTACCTTGAGGGATTGAGAAACGTGCCAATTTTCGCTTTAGGAGTAAATGTGCATGTCTTTTGAAACACTTTCCAGTGAACAAATCTTTTCAAATCTTTTGGAAACATTGAAAGGTTACATTGGCTATCCAACTGTGTTAAAATAACCATAATGGTGTCGCGCATGCACGTGCGGTAGCACCCTAACAGAGGCCTCTGACGTCATTTTGGACACCTTCAAACAGTTGTATTTCCCTAACGACCCCTTATAGGTGTGTCGGATGTGGTATCAAACGTCTTAGAATTTCAAGAGCTTTCCAACGAGCCATCATGCACTAAAATCGCTTAATATTGAAGAAAAATGTCTTTTTCACCTCTCCAGCAAAAGGACTTCCAAGCCAGCAAATGGAAAAGACATGGTTCTACCTTGAGGGATTGAGAAACGCGCCAATTTTCGCTTTAGGAGTAAATGTGCATGTCTTTTGAAACACTTTGCAGTGACCAAATCTTTTCAAATCTTTTGGAAACATTGAAAGGTTACATTGGCTATCCAACTGTGTTAAAATAACCAGAATGGTGTCGCGCATGCACGTGCGGTAGCACCCTAACAGAGGCCTCTGACGTCATTTTGGACACCTTCAAACAGTTGTATTTCCCTAACGACCCCTTATAGGTGTGTCGGATGTGGTATCAAACGTCTTAGAATTTCAAGAGCTTTCCAACGAGCCATCATGCACTAAAATCGCTTAATATTGAAGAAAAATGTCTTTTTCACCTCTCCAGCAAAAGGACTTCCAAGCCAACAAATGGAAAAGACATGGTTCTACCTTGAGGGATTGAGAAACGCGCCAATTTTCGCTTTAGGAGTAAATGTGCATGTCTTTTGAAACACTTTGCAGTGACCAAATCTTTTCAAATCTTTTGGAAACATTGAAAAGGTTACATTGGCTATCCAACTGTGTTAAAATAACCAGAATGGTGTCGCGCATGCACGTGCGGTAGCACCCTAACAGAGGCCTCTGACGTCATTTTGGACACCTTCAAACAGTTGTATTTCCCTAACGACCCCTTATAGGTGTGTCGGATGTGGTATCAAACGTCTTAGAATTTCAAGAGCTTTCCAACGAGCCATCATGCACTAAAATCGCTTAATATTGAAGAAAAATGTCTTTTTCACCTCTCCAGCAAAAGGACTTCCAAGCCAACAAATGGAAAAGACATGGTTCTACCTTGAGGGATTGAGAAACGCGCCAATTTTCGCTTTAGGAGTAAATGTGCATGTCTTTTGAAACACTTTGCAGTGACCAAATCTTTTCAAATCTTTTGGAAACATTGAAAGGTTACATTGGCTATCCAACTGTGTTAAAATAACCAGAATGGTGTCGCGCATGCACGTGCAGTAGCACCCTAACAGAGGCCTCTGACGTCATTTTGGACACCTTCAAACAGTTGTATTTCCCTAACGACCCCTTATAGGTGTGTCGGATGTGGTATCAAACGTCTTAGAATTTCAAGAGCTTTCCAACGAGCCATCATGCACTAAAATCGCTTAATATTGAAGAAAAATGTCTTTTTCACCTCTCCAGCAAAAGGACTTCCAAGCCAGCAAATGGAAAAGACATGGTTCTACCTGGAGGGTTTGAGAACGCGCCAATTTCCGCTTTAGGAGTAAATTTGCATGTCTTTTGAAACACTTTGCAGTGACCAAATCTTTTGGAAACATTGAAAAGGTTACATTGGCTATCCAACTGTGTTAAAATAACCAGAATGGTGTCGCGCATGCACGTGCGGTAGCACCCTAACAGAGGCCTCTGACGTCATTTTGGACACCTTCAAACAGTTGTATTTCCCTAACGACCCCTTATAGGTGTGTCGGATGTGGTATCAAACGTCTTAGAATTTCAAGAGCTTTCCAACGAGCCATCATGCACTAAAATCGCTTAATATTGAAGAAAAATGTCTTTTTCACCTCTCCAGCAAAAGGACTTCCAAGCCAACAAATGGAAAAGACATGGTTCTACCTTGAGGGATTGAGAAACGCGCCAATTTTCGCTTTAGGAGTAAATGTGCATGTCTTTTGAAACACTTTGCAGTGACCAAATCTTTTCAAATCTTTTGGAAACATTGAAAGGTTACATTGGCTATCCAACTGTGTTAAAATAACCAGAATGGTGTCGCGCATGCACGTGCAGTAGCACCCTAACAGAGGCCTCTGACGTCATTTTGGACACCTTCAAACAGTTGTATTTCCCTAACGACCCCTTATAGGTGTGTCGGATGTGGTATCAAACGTCTTAGAATTTCAAGAGCTTTCCAACGAGCCATCATGCACTAAAATCGCTTAATATTGAAGAAAAATGTCTTTTTCACCTCTCCAGCAAAAGGACTTCCAAGCCAGCAAATGGAAAAGACATGGTTCTACCTGGAGGGTTTGAGAACGCGCCAATTTCCGCTTTAGGAGTAAATTTGCATGTCTTTTGAAACACTTTGCAGTGACCAAATCTTTTGGAAACATTGAAAAGGTTACATTGGCTATCCAACTGTGTTAAAATAACCAGAATGGTGTCGCGCATGCACGTGCGGTAGCACCCTAACAGAGGCCTCTGACGTCATTTTGGACACCTTCAAACAGTTGTATTTCCCTAACGACCCCTTATAGGTGTGTCGGATGTGGTATCAAACGTCTTAGAATTTCAAGAGCTTTCCAACGAGCCATCATGCACTAAAATCGCTTAATATTGAAGAAAAATGTCTTTTTCACCTCTCCAGCAAAAGGACTTCCAAGCCAACAAATGGAAAAGACATGGTTCTACCTTGAGGGATTGAGAAACGCGCCAATTTTCGCTTTAGGAGTAAATGTGCATGTCTTTTGAAACACTTTGCAGTGACCAAATCTTTTCAAATCTTTTGGAAACATTGAAAGGTTACATTGGCTATCCAACTGTGTTAAAATAACCAGAATGGTGTCGCGCATGCACGTGCAGTAGCACCCTAACAGAGGCCTCTGACGTCATTTTGGACACCTTCAAACAGTTGTATTTCCCTAACGACCCCTTATAGGTGTGTCGGATGTGGTATCAAACGTCTTAGAATTTCAAGAGCTTTCCAACGAGCCATCATGCACTAAAATCGCTTAATATTGAAGAAAAATGTCTTTTTCACCTCTCCAGCAAAAGGACTTCCAAGCCAGCAAATGGAAAAGACATGGTTCTACCTGGAGGGTTTGAGAACGCGCCAATTTCCGCTTTAGGAGTAAATTTGCATGTCTTTTGAAACACTTTGCAGTGACCAAATCTTTTGGAAACATTGAAAAGGTTACATTGGCTATCCAACTGTGTTAAAATAACCAGAATGGTGTCGCGCATGCACGTGCGGTAGCACCCTAACAGAGGCCTCTGACGTCATTTTGGACACCTTCAAACAGTTGTATTTCCCTAACGACCCCTTATAGGTGTGTCGGATGTGGTATCAAACGTCTTAGAATTTCAAGAGCTTTCCAACGAGCCATCATGCACTAAAATCGCTTAATATTGAAGAAAAATGTCTTTTTCACCTCTCCAGCAAAAGGACTTCCAAGCCAACAAATGGAAAAGACATGGTTCTACCTTGAGGGATTGAGAAACGTGCCAATTTTCGCTTTAGGAGTAAATGTGCATGTCTTTTGAAACACTTTGCAGTGACCAAATCTTTTCAAATCTTTTGGAAACATTGAAAGGTTACATTGGCTATCCAACTGTGTTAAAATAACCAGAATGGTGTCGCGCATGCACGTGCGGTAGCACCCTAACAGAGGCCTCTGACGTCATTTTGGACACCTTCAAACAGTTGTATTTCCCTAACGACCCCTTATAGGTGTGTCGGATGTGGTATCAAACGTCTTAGAATTTCAAGAGCTTTCCAACGAGCCATCATGCACTAAAATCGCTTAATATTGAAGAAAAATGTCTTTTTCACCTCTCCAGCAAAAGGACTTCCAAGCCAACAAATGGAAAAGACATGGTTCTACCTTGAGGGATTGAGAAACGTGCCAATTTTCGCTTTAGGAGTAAATGTGCATGTCTTTTGAAACACTTTGCAGTGACCAAATCTTTTCAAATCTTTTGGAAACATTGAAAGGTTACATTGGCTATCCAACTGTGTTAAAATAACCATAATGGTGTCGCGCATGCACGTGCGGTAGCACCCTAACAGAGGCCTCTGACGTCATTTTGGACACCTTCAAACAGTTGTATTTCCCTAACGACCCCTTATAGGTGTGTCGGATTTGGTATCAAACGTCTTAGAATTTCAAGAGCTTTCCAACGAGCCATCATGCACTAAAATCGCTTAATATTGAAGAAAAATGTCTTTTTCACCTCTCCAGCAAAAGGACTTCCAAGCCAACAAATGGAAAAGACATGGTTCTACCTTGAGGGATTGAGAAACGCGCCAATTTTCGCTTTAGGATTAAATGTGCATGTCTTTTGAAACACTTTCCAGTGACCAAATCTTTTCAAATCTTTTGGAAACATTGAAAGGTTACATTGGCTATCCAACTGTGTTAAAATAACCATAATGGTGTCGCGCATGCACGTGCGGTAGCACCCTAACAGAGGCCTCTGACGTCATTTTGGACACCTTCAAACAGTTGTATTTCCCTAACGACCCCTTATAGGTGTGTCGGATTTGGTATCAAACGTCTTAGAATTTCAAGAGCTTTCCAACGAGCCATCATGCACTAAAATCGCTTAATATTGAAGAAAAATGTCTTTTTCACCTCTCCAGCAAAAGGACTTCCAAGCCAACAAATGGAAAAGACATGGTTCTACCTTGAGGGATTGAGAAACGCGCCAATTTTCGCTTTAGGAGTAAATGTGCATGTCTTTTGAAACACTTTGCAGTGAACAAATCTTTTCAAATCTTTTGGAAACATTGAAAGGTTACATTGGCTATCCAACTGTGTTAAAATAACCAGAATGGTGTCGCGCATGCACGTGCGGTAGCACCCTAACAGAGGCCTCTGACGTCATTTTGGACACCTTCAAACAGTTGTATTTCCCTAACGACCCCTTATAGGTGTGTCGGATGTGGTATCAAACGTCTTAGAATTTCAAGAGCTTTCCAACGAGCCATCATGCACTAAAATCGCTTAATACTGAAGAAAAATGTCTTTTTCACCTCTCCAGCAAAAGGACTTCCAAGCCAGCAAATGGAAAAGACATGGTTCTACCTTGAGGGATTGAGAAACGCGCCAATTTTCGCTTTAGGAGTAAATGTGCATGTCTTTTGAAACACTTTCCAGTGAACAAATCTTTTCAAATCTTTTGGAAACATTGAAAGGTTACATTGGCTATCCAACTGTGTTAAAATAACCATAATGGTGTCGCGCATGCACGTGCGGTAGCACCCTAACAGAGGCCTCTGACGTCATTTTGGACACCTTCAAACAGTTGTATTTCCCTAACGACCCCTTATAGGTGTGTCGGATGTGGTATCAAACGTCTTAGAATTTCAAGAGCTTTCCAACGAGCCATCATGCACTAAAATCGCTTAATATTGAAGAAAAATGTCTTTTTCACCTCTCCAGCAAAAGGACTTCCAAGCCAGCAAATGGAAAAGACATGGTTCTACCTTGAGGGATTGAGAAACGCGCCAATTTTCGCTTTAGGAGTAAATGTGCATGTCTTTTGAAACACTTTCCAGTGAACAAATCTTTTCAAATCTTTTGGAAACATTGAAAGGTTACATTGGCTATCCAACTGTGTTAAAATAACCATAATGGTGTCGCGCATGCACGTGCGGTAGCACCCTAACAGAGGCCTCTGACGTCATTTTGGACACCTTCAAACAGTTGTATTTCCCTAACGACCCCTTATAGGTGTGTCGGATGTGGTATCAAACGTCTTAGAATTTCAAGAGCTTTCCAACGAGCCATCATGCACTAAAATCGCTTAATATTGAAGAAAAATGTCTTTTTCACCTCTCCAGCAAAAGGACTTCCAAGCCAGCAAATGGAAAAGACATGGTTCTACCTTGAGGGATTGAGAAACGCGCCAATTTTCGCTTTAGGAGTAAATGTGCATGTCTTTTGAAACACTTTCCAGTGAACAAATCTTTTCAAATCTTTTGGAAACATTGAAAGGTTACATTGGCTATCCAACTGTGTTAAAATAACCAGAATGGTGTCGCGCATGCACGTGCGGTAGCACCCTAACAGAGGCCTCTGACGTCATTTTGGACACCTTCAAACAGTTGTATTTCCCTAACGACCCCTTATAGGTGTGTCGGATGTGGTATCAAACGTCTTAGAATTTCAAGAGCTTTCCAACGAGCCATCATGCACTAAAATCGCTTAATATTGAAGAAAAATGTCTTTTTCACCTCTCCAGCAAAAGGACTTCCAAGCCAGCAAATGGAAAAGACATGGTTCTACCTTGAGGGATTGAGAAACGCGCCAATTTTCGCTTTAGGAGTAAATGTGCATGTCTTTTGAAACACTTTCCAGTGAACAAATCTTTTCAAATCTTTTGGAAACATTGAAAGGTTACATTGGCTATCCAACTGTGTTAAAATAACCAGAATGGTGTCGCGCATGCACGTGCGGTAGCACCCTAACAGAGGCCTCTGACGTCATTTTGGACACCTTCAAACAGTTGTATTTCCCTAACGACCCCTTATAGGTGTGTCGGATGTGGTATCAAACGTCTTAGAATTTCAAGAGCTTTCCAACGAGCCATCATGCACTAAAATCGCTTAATATTGAAGAAAAATGTCTTTTTCACCTCTCCAGCAAAAGGACTTCCAAGCCAACAAATGGAAAAGACATGGTTCTACCTTGAGGGATTGAGAAACGCGCCAATTTTCGCTTTAGGAGTAAATGTGCATGTCTTTTGAAACACTTTGCAGTGACCAAATCTTTTCAAATCTTTTGGAAACATTGAAAGGTTACATTGGCTATCCAACTGTGTTAAAATAACCAGAATGGTGTCGCGCATGCACGTGCAGTAGCACCCTAACAGAGGCCTCTGACGTCATTTTGGACACCTTCAAACAGTTGTATTTCCCTAACGACCCCTTATAGGTGTGTCGGATGTGGTATCAAACGTCTTAGAATTTCAAGAGCTTTCCAACGAGCCATCATGCACTAAAATCGCTTAATATTGAAGAAAAATGTCTTTTTCACCTCTCCAGCAAAAGGACTTCCAAGCCAGCAAATGGAAAAGACATGGTTCTACCTGGAGGGTTTGAGAACGCGCCAATTTCCGCTTTAGGAGTAAATTTGCATGTCTTTTGAAACACTTTGCAGTGACCAAATCTTTTGGAAACATTGAAAAGGTTACATTGGCTATCCAACTGTGTTAAAATAACCAGAATGGTGTCGCGCATGCACGTGCGGTAGCACCCTAACAGAGGCCTCTGACGTCATTTTGGACACCTTCAAACAGTTGTATTTCCCTAACGACCCCTTATAGGTGTGTCGGATGTGGTATCAAACGTCTTAGAATTTCAAGAGCTTTCCAACGAGCCATCATGCACTAAAATCGCTTAATATTGAAGAAAAATGTCTTTTTCACCTCTCCAGCAAAAGGACTTCCAAGCCAACAAATGGAAAAGACATGGTTCTACCTTGAGGGATTGAGAAACGCGCCAATTTTCGCTTTAGGAGTAAATGTGCATGTCTTTTGAAACACTTTGCAGTGACCAAATCTTTTCAAATCTTTTGGAAACATTGAAAGGTTACATTGGCTATCCAACTGTGTTAAAATAACCAGAATGGTGTCGCGCATGCACGTGCAGTAGCACCCTAACAGAGGCCTCTGACGTCATTTTGGACACCTTCAAACAGTTGTATTTCCCTAACGACCCCTTATAGGTGTGTCGGATGTGGTATCAAACGTCTTAGAATTTCAAGAGCTTTCCAACGAGCCATCATGCACTAAAATCGCTTAATATTGAAGAAAAATGTCTTTTTCACCTCTCCAGCAAAAGGACTTCCAAGCCAGCAAATGGAAAAGACATGGTTCTACCTGGAGGGTTTGAGAACGCGCCAATTTCCGCTTTAGGAGTAAATTTGCATGTCTTTTGAAACACTTTGCAGTGACCAAATCTTTTGGAAACATTGAAAAGGTTACATTGGCTATCCAACTGTGTTAAAATAACCAGAATGGTGTCGCGCATGCACGTGCGGTAGCACCCTAACAGAGGCCTCTGACGTCATTTTGGACACCTTCAAACAGTTGTATTTCCCTAACGACCCCTTATAGGTGTGTCGGATGTGGTATCAAACGTCTTAGAATTTCAAGAGCTTTCCAACGAGCCATCATGCACTAAAATCGCTTAATATTGAAGAAAAATGTCTTTTTCACCTCTCCAGCAAAAGGACTTCCAAGCCAACAAATGGAAAAGACATGGTTCTACCTTGAGGGATTGAGAAACGCGCCAATTTTCGCTTTAGGAGTAAATGTGCATGTCTTTTGAAACACTTTGCAGTGACCAAATCTTTTCAAATCTTTTGGAAACATTGAAAGGTTACATTGGCTATCCAACTGTGTTAAAATAACCAGAATGGTGTCGCGCATGCACGTGCAGTAGCACCCTAACAGAGGCCTCTGACGTCATTTTGGACACCTTCAAACAGTTGTATTTCCCTAACGACCCCTTATAGGTGTGTCGGATGTGGTATCAAACGTCTTAGAATTTCAAGAGCTTTCCAACGAGCCATCATGCACTAAAATCGCTTAATATTGAAGAAAAATGTCTTTTTCACCTCTCCAGCAAAAGGACTTCCAAGCCAGCAAATGGAAAAGACATGGTTCTACCTGGAGGGTTTGAGAACGCGCCAATTTCCGCTTTAGGAGTAAATTTGCATGTCTTTTGAAACACTTTGCAGTGACCAAATCTTTTGGAAACATTGAAAAGGTTACATTGGCTATCCAACTGTGTTAAAATAACCAGAATGGTGTCGCGCATGCACGTGCGGTAGCACCCTAACAGAGGCCTCTGACGTCATTTTGGACACCTTCAAACAGTTGTATTTCCCTAACGACCCCTTATAGGTGTGTCGGATGTGGTATCAAACGTCTTAGAATTTCAAGAGCTTTCCAACGAGCCATCATGCACTAAAATCGCTTAATATTGAAGAAAAATGTCTTTTTCACCTCTCCAGCAAAAGGACTTCCAAGCCAACAAATGGAAAAGACATGGTTCTACCTTGAGGGATTGAGAAACGTGCCAATTTTCGCTTTAGGAGTAAATGTGCATGTCTTTTGAAACACTTTGCAGTGACCAAATCTTTTCAAATCTTTTGGAAACATTGAAAGGTTACATTGGCTATCCAACTGTGTTAAAATAACCAGAATGGTGTCGCGCATGCACGTGCGGTAGCACCCTAACAGAGGCCTCTGACGTCATTTTGGACACCTTCAAACAGTTGTATTTCCCTAACGACCCCTTATAGGTGTGTCGGATGTGGTATCAAACGTCTTAGAATTTCAAGAGCTTTCCAACGAGCCATCATGCACTAAAATCGCTTAATATTGAAGAAAAATGTCTTTTTCACCTCTCCAGCAAAAGGACTTCCAAGCCAACAAATGGAAAAGACATGGTTCTACCTTGAGGGATTGAGAAACGTGCCAATTTTCGCTTTAGGAGTAAATGTGCATGTCTTTTGAAACACTTTGCAGTGACCAAATCTTTTCAAATCTTTTGGAAACATTGAAAGGTTACATTGGCTATCCAACTGTGTTAAAATAACCATAATGGTGTCGCGCATGCACGTGCGGTAGCACCCTAACAGAGGCCTCTGACGTCATTTTGGACACCTTCAAACAGTTGTATTTCCCTAACGACCCCTTATAGGTGTGTCGGATGTGGTATCAAACGTCTTAGAATTTCAAGAGCTTTCCAACGAGCCATCATGCACTAAAATCGCTTAATATTGAAGAAAAATGTCTTTTTCACCTCTCCAGCAAAAGGACTTCCAAGCCAACAAATGGAAAAGACATGGTTCTACCTTGAGGGATTGAGAAACGCGCCAATTTTCGCTTTAGGAGTAAATGTGCATGTCTTTTGAAACACTTTGCAGTGACCAAATCTTTTCAAATCTTTTGGAAACATTGAAAGGTTACATTGGCTATCCAACTGTGTTAAAATAACCAGAATGGTGTCGCGCATGCACGTGCAGTAGCACCCTAACAGAGGCCTCTGACGTCATTTTGGACACCTTCAAACAGTTGTATTTCCCTAACGACCCCTTATAGGTGTGTCGGATGTGGTATCAAACGTCTTAGAATTTCAAGAGCTTTCCAACGAGCCATCATGCACTAAAATCGCTTAATATTGAAGAAAAATGTCTTTTTCACCTCTCCAGCAAAAGGACTTCCAAGCCAGCAAATGGAAAAGACATGGTTCTACCTGGAGGGTTTGAGAACGCGCCAATTTCCGCTTTAGGAGTAAATTTGCATGTCTTTTGAAACACTTTGCAGTGACCAAATCTTTTGGAAACATTGAAAAGGTTACATTGGCTATCCAACTGTGTTAAAATAACCAGAATGGTGTCGCGCATGCACGTGCGGTAGCACCCTAACAGAGGCCTCTGACGTCATTTTGGACACCTTCAAACAGTTGTATTTCCCTAACGACCCCTTATAGGTGTGTCGGATGTGGTATCAAACGTCTTAGAATTTCAAGAGCTTTCCAACGAGCCATCATGCACTAAAATCGCTTAATATTGAAGAAAAATGTCTTTTTCACCTCTCCAGCAAAAGGACTTCCAAGCCAACAAATGGAAAAGACATGGTTCTACCTTGAGGGATTGAGAAACGCGCCAATTTTCGCTTTAGGAGTAAATGTGCATGTCTTTTGAAACACTTTGCAGTGACCAAATCTTTTCAAATCTTTTGGAAACATTGAAAGGTTACATTGGCTATCCAACTGTGTTAAAATAACCAGAATGGTGTCGCGCATGCACGTGCAGTAGCACCCTAACAGAGGCCTCTGACGTCATTTTGGACACCTTCAAACAGTTGTATTTCCCTAACGACCCCTTATAGGTGTGTCGGATGTGGTATCAAACGTCTTAGAATTTCAAGAGCTTTCCAACGAGCCATCATGCACTAAAATCGCTTAATATTGAAGAAAAATGTCTTTTTCACCTCTCCAGCAAAAGGACTTCCAAGCCAGCAAATGGAAAAGACATGGTTCTACCTGGAGGGTTTGAGAACGCGCCAATTTCCGCTTTAGGAGTAAATTTGCATGTCTTTTGAAACACTTTGCAGTGACCAAATCTTTTGGAAACATTGAAAAGGTTACATTGGCTATCCAACTGTGTTAAAATAACCAGAATGGTGTCGCGCATGCACGTGCGGTAGCACCCTAACAGAGGCCTCTGACGTCATTTTGGACACCTTCAAACAGTTGTATTTCCCTAACGACCCCTTATAGGTGTGTCGGATGTGGTATCAAACGTCTTAGAATTTCAAGAGCTTTCCAACGAGCCATCATGCACTAAAATCGCTTAATATTGAAGAAAAATGTCTTTTTCACCTCTCCAGCAAAAGGACTTCCAAGCCAACAAATGGAAAAGACATGGTTCTACCTTGAGGGATTGAGAAACGTGCCAATTTTCGCTTTAGGAGTAAATGTGCATGTCTTTTGAAACACTTTGCAGTGACCAAATCTTTTCAAATCTTTTGGAAACATTGAAAGGTTACATTGGCTATCCAACTGTGTTAAAATAACCAGAATGGTGTCGCGCATGCACGTGCGGTAGCACCCTAACAGAGGCCTCTGACGTCATTTTGGACACCTTCAAACAGTTGTATTTCCCTAACGACCCCTTATAGGTGTGTCGGATGTGGTATCAAACGTCTTAGAATTTCAAGAGCTTTCCAACGAGCCATCATGCACTAAAATCGCTTAATATTGAAGAAAAATGTCTTTTTCACCTCTCCAGCAAAAGGACTTCCAAGCCAACAAATGGAAAAGACATGGTTCTACCTTGAGGGATTGAGAAACGTGCCAATTTTCGCTTTAGGAGTAAATGTGCATGTCTTTTGAAACACTTTGCAGTGACCAAATCTTTTCAAATCTTTTGGAAACATTGAAAGGTTACATTGGCTATCCAACTGTGTTAAAATAACCATAATGGTGTCGCGCATGCACGTGCGGTAGCACCCTAACAGAGGCCTCTGACGTCATTTTGGACACCTTCAAACAGTTGTATTTCCCTAACGACCCCTTATAGGTGTGTCGGATTTGGTATCAAACGTCTTAGAATTTCAAGAGCTTTCCAACGAGCCATCATGCACTAAAATCGCTTAATATTGAAGAAAAATGTCTTTTTCACCTCTCCAGCAAAAGGACTTCCAAGCCAACAAATGGAAAAGACATGGTTCTACCTTGAGGGATTGAGAAACGCGCCAATTTTCGCTTTAGGATTAAATGTGCATGTCTTTTGAAACACTTTCCAGTGACCAAATCTTTTCAAATCTTTTGGAAACATTGAAAGGTTACATTGGCTATCCAACTGTGTTAAAATAACCATAATGGTGTCGCGCATGCACGTGCGGTAGCACCCTAACAGAGGCCTCTGACGTCATTTTGGACACCTTCAAACAGTTGTATTTCCCTAACGACCCCTTATAGGTGTGTCGGATTTGGTATCAAACGTCTTAGAATTTCAAGAGCTTTCCAACGAGCCATCATGCACTAAAATCGCTTAATATTGAAGAAAAATGTCTTTTTCACCTCTCCAGCAAAAGGACTTCCAAGCCAACAAATGGAAAAGACATGGTTCTACCTTGAGGGATTGAGAAACGCGCCAATTTTCGCTTTAGGAGTAAATGTGCATGTCTTTTGAAACACTTTGCAGTGAACAAATCTTTTCAAATCTTTTGGAAACATTGAAAGGTTACATTGGCTATCCAACTGTGTTAAAATAACCAGAATGGTGTCGCGCATGCACGTGCGGTAGCACCCTAACAGAGGCCTCTGACGTCATTTTGGACACCTTCAAACAGTTGTATTTCCCTAACGACCCCTTATAGGTGTGTCGGATGTGGTATCAAACGTCTTAGAATTTCAAGAGCTTTCCAACGAGCCATCATGCACTAAAATCGCTTAATACTGAAGAAAAATGTCTTTTTCACCTCTCCAGCAAAAGGACTTCCAAGCCAGCAAATGGAAAAGACATGGTTCTACCTTGAGGGATTGAGAAACGCGCCAATTTTCGCTTTAGGAGTAAATGTGCATGTCTTTTGAAACACTTTCCAGTGAACAAATCTTTTCAAATCTTTTGGAAACATTGAAAGGTTACATTGGCTATCCAACTGTGTTAAAATAACCATAATGGTGTCGCGCATGCACGTGCGGTAGCACCCTAACAGAGGCCTCTGACGTCATTTTGGACACCTTCAAACAGTTGTATTTCCCTAACGACCCCTTATAGGTGTGTCGGATGTGGTATCAAACGTCTTAGAATTTCAAGAGCTTTCCAACGAGCCATCATGCACTAAAATCGCTTAATATTGAAGAAAAATGTCTTTTTCACCTCTCCAGCAAAAGGACTTCCAAGCCAGCAAATGGAAAAGACATGGTTCTACCTTGAGGGATTGAGAAACGCGCCAATTTTCGCTTTAGGAGTAAATGTGCATGTCTTTTGAAACACTTTCCAGTGAACAAATCTTTTCAAATCTTTTGGAAACATTGAAAGGTTACATTGGCTATCCAACTGTGTTAAAATAACCATAATGGTGTCGCGCATGCACGTGCGGTAGCACCCTAACAGAGGCCTCTGACGTCATTTTGGACACCTTCAAACAGTTGTATTTCCCTAACGACCCCTTATAGGTGTGTCGGATGTGGTATCAAACGTCTTAGAATTTCAAGAGCTTTCCAACGAGCCATCATGCACTAAAATCGCTTAATATTGAAGAAAAATGTCTTTTTCACCTCTCCAGCAAAAGGACTTCCAAGCCAGCAAATGGAAAAGACATGGTTCTACCTTGAGGGATTGAGAAACGCGCCAATTTTCGCTTTAGGAGTAAATGTGCATGTCTTTTGAAACACTTTCCAGTGAACAAATCTTTTCAAATCTTTTGGAAACATTGAAAGGTTACATTGGCTATCCAACTGTGTTAAAATAACCAGAATGGTGTCGCGCATGCACGTGCGGTAGCACCCTAACAGAGGCCTCTGACGTCATTTTGGACACCTTCAAACAGTTGTATTTCCCTAACGACCCCTTATAGGTGTGTCGGATGTGGTATCAAACGTCTTAGAATTTCAAGAGCTTTCCAACGAGCCATCATGCACTAAAATCGCTTAATATTGAAGAAAAATGTCTTTTTCACCTCTCCAGCAAAAGGACTTCCAAGCCAGCAAATGGAAAAGACATGGTTCTACCTTGAGGGATTGAGAAACGCGCCAATTTTCGCTTTAGGAGTAAATGTGCATGTCTTTTGAAACACTTTCCAGTGAACAAATCTTTTCAAATCTTTTGGAAACATTGAAAGGTTACATTGGCTATCCAACTGTGTTAAAATAACCAGAATGGTGTCGCGCATGCACGTGCGGTAGCACCCTAACAGAGGCCTCTGACGTCATTTTGGACACCTTCAAACAGTTGTATTTCCCTAACGACCCCTTATAGGTGTGTCGGATGTGGTATCAAACGTCTTAGAATTTCAAGAGCTTTCCAACGAGCCATCATGCACTAAAATCGCTTAATACTGAAGAAAAATGTCTTTTTCACCTCTCCAGCAAAAGGACTTCCAAGCCAGCAAATGGAAAAGACATGGTTCTACCTTGAGGGATTGAGAAACGCGCCAATTTTCGCTTTAGGAGTAAATGTGCATGTCTTTTGAAACACTTTCCAGTGAACAAATCTTTTCAAATCTTTTGGAAACATTGAAAGGTTACATTGGCTATCCAACTGTGTTAAAATAACCAGAATGGTGTCGCGCATGCACGTGCGGTAGCACCCTAACAGAGGCCTCTGACGTCATTTTGGACACCTTCAAACAGTTGTATTTCCCTAACGACCCCTTATAGGTGTGTCGGATGTGGTATCAAACGTCTTAGAATTTCAAGAGCTTTCCAACGAGCCATCATGCACTAAAATCGCTTAATATTGAAGAAAAATGTCTTTTTCACCTCTCCAGCAAAAGGACTTCCAAGCCAACAAATGGAAAAGACATGGTTCTACCTTGAGGGATTGAGAAACGCGCCAATTTTCGCTTTAGGAGTAAATGTGCATGTCTTTTGAAACACTTTCCAGTGAACAAATCTTTTCAAATCTTTTGGAAACATTGAAAGGTTACATTGGCTATCCAACTGTGTTAAAATAACCATAATGGTGTCGCGCATGCACGTGCGGTAGCACCCTAACAGAGGCCTCTGACGTCATTTTGGACACCTTCAAACAGTTGTATTTCCCTAACGACCCCTTATAGGTGTGTCGGATGTGGTATCAAACGTCTTAGAATTTCAAGAGCTTTCCAACGAGCCATCATGCACTAAAATCGCTTAATATTGAAGAAAAATGTCTTTTTCACCTCTCCAGCAAAAGGACTTCCAAGCCAACAAATGGAAAAGACATGGTTCTACCTTGAGGGATTGAGAAACGCGCCAATTTTCGCTTTAGGAGTAAATGTGCATGTCTTTTGAAACACTTTGCAGTGAACAAATCTTTTCAAATCTTTTGGAAACATTGAAAGGTTACATTGGCTATCCAACTGTGTTAAAATAACCAGAATGGTGTCGCGCATGCACGTGCGGTAGCACCCTAACAGAGGCCTCTGACGTCATTTTGGACACCTTCAAACAGTTGTATTTCCCTAACGACCCCTTATAGGTGTGTCGGATGTGGTATCAAACGTCTTAGAATTTCAAGAGCTTTCCAACGAGCCATCATGCACTAAAATCGCTTAATACTGAAGAAAAATGTCTTTTTCACGTCTCCAGCAAAAGGACTTCCAAGCCAGCAAATGGAAAAGACATGGTTCTACCTTGAGGGATTGAGAAACGCGCCAATTTTCGCTTTAGGAGTAAATGTGCATGTCTTTTGAAACACTTTCCAGTGAACAAATCTTTTCAAATCTTTTGGAAACATTGAAAGGTTACATTGGCTATCCAACTGTGTTAAAATAACCAGAATGGTGTCGCGCATGCACGTGCGGTAGCACCCTAACAGAGGCCTCTGACGTCATTTTGGACACCTTCAAACAGTTGTATTTCCCTAACGACCCCTTATAGGTGTGTCGGATGTGGTATCAAACGTCTTAGAATTTCAAGAGCTTTCCAACGAGCCATCATGCACTAAAATCGCTTAATATTGAAGAAAAATGTCTTTTTCACCTCTCCAGCAAAAGGACTTCCAAGCCAGCAAATGGAAAAGACATGGTTCTACCTTGAGGGATTGAGAAACGCGCCAATTTTCGCTTTAGGAGTAAATGTGCATGTCTTTTGAAACACTTTCCAGTGACCAAATCTTTTCAAATCTTTTGGAAACATTGAAAGGTTACATTGGCTATCCAACTGTGTTAAAATAACCATAATGGTGTCGCGCATGCACGTGCGGTAGCACCCTAACAGAGGCCTCTGACGTCATTTTGGACACCTTCAAACAGTTGTATTTCCCTAACGACCCCTTATAGGTGTGTCGGATGTGGTATCAAACGTCTTAGAATTTCAAGAGCTTTCCAACGAGCCATCATGCACTAAAATCGCTTAATATTGAAGAAAAATGTCTTTTTCACCTCTCCAGCAAAAGGACTTCCAAGCCAGCAAATGGAAAAGACATGGTTCTACCTTGAGGGATTGAGAAACGCGCCAATTTTCGCTTTAGGAGTAAATGTGCATGTCTTTTGAAACACTTTCCAGTGAACAAATCTTTTCAAATCTTTTGGAAACATTGAAAGGTTACATTGGCTATCCAACTGTGTTAAAATAACCAGAATGGTGTCGCGCATGCACGTGCGGTAGCACCCTAACAGAGGCCTCTGATGTCATTTTGGACACCTTCAAACAGTTGTATTTCCCTAACGACCCCTTATAGGTGTGTCGGATGTGGTATCAAACGTCTTAGAATTTCAAGAGCTTTCCAACGAGCCATCATGCACTAAAATCGCTTAATATTGAAGAAAAATGTCTTTTTCACCTCTCCAGCAAAAGGACTTCCAAGCCAGCAAATGGAAAAGACATGGTTCTACCTTGAGGGATTGAGAAACGCGCCAATTTTCGCTTTAGGAGTAAATGTGCATGTCTTTTGAAACACTTTCCAGTGACCAAATCTTTTCAAATCTTTTGGAAACATTGAAAAGGTTACATTGGCTATCCAACTGTGTAAAAATAACCATAATGGTGTCGCGCATGCACGTGCGGTAGCACCCTAACAGAGGCCTCTGATGTCATTTTGGACACCTTCAAACAGTTGTATTTCCCTAACGACCCCTTATAGGTGTGTCGGATGTGGTATCAAACGTCTTAGAATTTCAAGAGCTTTCCAACGAGCCATCATGCACTAAAATCGCTTAATATTGAAGAATAATGTCTTTTTCACCTCTCCAGCAAAAGGACTTCCAAGCCAACAAATGGAAAAGACATGGTTCTACCTTGAGGGATTGAGAAACGCGCCAATTTTCGCTTTAGGAGTAAATGTGCATGTCTTTTGAAACACTTTCCAGTGAACAAATCTTTTCAAATCTTTTGGAAACATTGAAAGGTTACATTGGCTATCCAACTGTGTTAAAATAACCATAATGGTGTCGCGCATGCACGTGCGGTAGCACCCTAACAGAGGCCTCTGACGTCATTTTGGACACCTTCAAACAGTTGTATTTCCCTAACGACCCCTTATAGGTGTGTCGGATGTGGTATCAAACGTCTTAGAATTTCAAGAGCTTTCCAACGAGCCATCATGCACTAAAATCGCTTAATACTGAAGAAAAATGTCTTTTTCACCTCTCCAGCAAAAGGACTTCCAAGCCAGCAAATGGAAAAGACATGGTTCTACCTTGAGGGATTGAGAAACGCGCCAATTTTCGCTTTAGGAGTAAATGTGCATGTCTTTTGAAACACTTTCCAGTGAACAAATCTTTTCAAATCTTTTGGAAACATTGAAAAGGTTACATTGGCTATCCAACTGTGTAAAAATAACCATAATGGTGTCGCGCATGCACGTGCGGTAGCACCCTAACAGAGGCCTCTGATGTCATTTTGGACACCTTCAAACAGTTGTATTTCCCTAACGACCCCTTATAGGTGTGTCGGATGTGGTATCAAACGTCTTAGAATTTCAAGAGCTTTCCAACGAGCCATCATGCACTAAAATCGCTTAATATTGAAGAATAATGTCTTTTTCACCTCTCCAGCAAAAGGACTTCCAAGCCAACAAATGGAAAAGACATGGTTCTACCTTGAGGGATTGAGAAACGCGCCAATTTTCGCTTTAGGAGTAAATGTGCATGTCTTTTGAAACACTTTGCAGTGAACAAATCTTTTCAAATCTTTTGGAAACATTGAAAGGTTACATTGGCTATCCAACTGTGTTAAAATAACCATAATGGTGTCGCGCATGCACGTGCGGTAGCACCCTAACAGAGGCCTCTGATGTCATTTTGGACACCTTCAAACAGTTGTATTTCCCTAACGACCCCTTATAGGTGTGTCGGATGTGGTATCAAACGTCTTAGAATTTCAAGAGCTTTCCAACGAGCCATCATGCACTAAAATCGCTTAATATTGAAGAATAATGTCTTTTTCACCTCTCCAGCAAAAGGACTTCCAAGCCAACAAATGGAAAAGACATGGTTCTACCTTGAGGGATTGAGAAACGCGCCAATTTTCGCTTTAGGAGTAAATGTGCATGTCTTTTGAAACACTTTCCAGTGAACAAATCTTTTCAAATCTTTTGGAAACATTGAAAGGTTACATTGGCTATCCAACTGTGTTAAAATAACCATAATGGTGTCGCGCATGCACGTGCGGTAGCACCCTAACAGAGGCCTCTGACGTCATTTTGGACACCTTCAAACAGTTGTATTTCCCTAACGACCCCTTATAGGTGTGTCGGATGTGGTATCAAACGTCTTAGAATTTCAAGAGCTTTCCAACGAGCCATCATGCACTAAAATCGCTTAATATTGAAGAAAATTGTCTTTTTCACCTCTCCAGCAAAAGGACTTCCAAGCCAGCAAATGGAAAAGACATGGTTCTACCTTGAGGGATTGAGAAACGCGCCAATTTTCGCTTTAGGAGTAAATGTGCATGTCTTTTGAAACACTTTCCAGTGAACAAATCTTTTCAAATCTTTTGGAAACATTGAAAAGGTTACATTGGCTATCCAACTGTGTAAAAATAACCATAATGGTGTCGCGCATGCACGTGCGGTAGCACCCTAACAGAGGCCTCTGATGTCATTTTGGACACCTTCAAACAGTTGTATTTCCCTAACGACCCCTTATAGGTGTGTCGGATGTGGTATCAAACGTCTTAGAATTTCAAGAGCTTTCCAACGAGCCATCATGCACTAAAATCGCTTAATATTGAAGAATAATGTCTTTTTCACCTCTCCAGCAAAAGGACTTCCAAGCCAACAAATGGAAAAGACATGGTTCTACCTTGAGGGATTGAGAAACGCGCCAATTTTCGCTTTAGGAGTAAATGTGCATGTCTTTTGAAACACTTTCCAGTGAACAAATCTTTTCAAATCTTTTGGAAACATTGAAAGGTTACATTGGCTATCCAACTGTGTTAAAATAACCATAATGGTGTCGCGCATGCACGTGCGGTAGCACCCTAACAGAGGCCTCTGACGTCATTTTGGACACCTTCAAACAGTTGTATTTCCCTAACGACCCCTTATAGGTGTGTCGGATGTGGTATCAAACGTCTTAGAATTTCAAGAGCTTTCCAACGAGCCATCATGCACTAAAATCGCTTAATATTGAAGAAAAATGTCTTTTTCACCTCTCCAGCAAAAGGACTTCCAAGCCAGCAAATGGAAAAGACATGGTTCTACCTTGAGGGATTGAGAAACGCGCCAATTTTCGCTTTAGGAGTAAATGTGCATGTCTTTTGAAACACTTTCCAGTGACCAAATCTTTTCAAATCTTTTGGAAACATTGAAAGGTTACATTGGCTATCCAACTGTGTTAAAATAACCAGAATGGTGTCGCGCATGCACGTGCGGTAGCACCCTAACAGAGGCCTCTGACGTCATTTTGGACACCTTCAAACAGTTGTATTTCCCTAACGACCCTTTATAGGTGTGTCGGATGTGGTATCAAACTTCTTAGAATTTCAAGAGCTTTCCAACGAGCCATCATGCACTAAAATCGCTTAATATTGAAGAAAAATGTCTTTTTCACCTCTCCAGCAAAAGGACGTCCAAGCCAACAAATGGAAAAGACATGGTTTTACCTTGAGGGATTGAGAACGCGCCAATTCTCGTTTTAAGAGTAAATGTGCATGTCTTTTGAAACACTTTCCAGTGACCAAATCTTTTCAAATCTTTTGGAAACATTGAAAAGGTTACATTGGCTATCCAACTGTGTTAAAATAACCAGAATGGTGTCGCGCATGCACGTGCGGTAGCACCCTAACAGAGGCCTCTGACGTCATTTTGGACACCTTCAAACAGTTGTATTTCCCTAACGACCCCTTATAGGTGTGTCGGATTTGGTATCAAACGTCTTAGAATTTCAAGAGCTTTCCAACGAGCCATCATGCACTAAAATCGCTTAATATTGAAGAAAAATGTCTTTTTCACCTCTCCAGCAAAAGGACTTCCAAGCCAACAAATGGAAAAGACATGGTTCTACCTTGAGGGATTGAGAAACGCGCCAATTTTCGCTTTAGGAGTAAATGTGCATGTCTTTTGAAACACTTTCCAGTGAACAAATCTTTTCAAATCTTTTGGAAACATTTAAAAGGTTACATTGGCTATCCAACTGTGTTAAAATAACCATAATGGTGTCGCGCATGCACGTGCAGTAGCACCCTAACAGAGGCCTCTGACGTCATTTTGGACACCTTCAAACAGTTGTATTTCCCTAACGACCCCTTATAGGTGTGTCGGATTTGGTATCAAACGTCTTAGAATTTCAAGAGCTTTCCAACGAGCCATCATGCACTAAAATCGCTTAATATTGAAGAATAATGTCTTTTTCACCTCTCCAGCAAAAGGACTTCCAAGCCAACAAATGGAAAAGACATGGTTCTACCTTGAGGGATTGAGAAACGCGCCAATTTTCGCTTTAGGAGTAAATGTGCATGTCTTTTGAAACACTTTCCAGTGACCAAATCTTTTCAAATCTTTTGGAAACATTGAAAGGTTACATTGGCTATCCAACTGTGTTAAAATAACCATAATGGTGTCGCGCATGCACGTGCGGTAGCACCCTAACAGAGGCCTCTGACGTCATTTTGGACACCTTCAAACAGTTGTATTTCCCTAACGACCCCTTATAGGTGTGTCGGATGTGGTATCAAACGTCTTAGAATTTCAAGAGCTTTCCAACGAGCCATCATGCACTAAAATCGCTTAATATTGAAGAAAATTGTCTTTTTCACCTCTCCAGCAAAAGGACTTCCAAGCCAGCAAATGGAAAAGACATGGTTCTACCTTGAGGGATTGAGAAACGCGCCAATTTTCGCTTTAGGAGTAAATGTGCATGTCTTTTGAAACACTTTCCAGTGAACAAATCTTTTCAAATCTTTTGGAAACATTGAAAAGGTTACATTGGCTATCCAACTGTGTAAAAATAACCATAATGGTGTCGCGCATGCACGTGCGGTAGCACCCTAACAGAGGCCTCTGATGTCATTTTGGACACCTTCAAACAGTTGTATTTCCCTAACGACCCCTTATAGGTGTGTCGGATGTGGTATCAAACGTCTTAGAATTTCAAGAGCTTTCCAACGAGCCATCATGCACTAAAATCGCTTAATATTGAAGAATAATGTCTTTTTCACCTCTCCAGCAAAAGGACTTCCAAGCCAACAAATGGAAAAGACATGGTTCTACCTTGAGGGATTGAGAAACGCGCCAATTTTCGCTTTAGGAGTAAATGTGCATGTCTTTTGAAACACTTTCCAGTGAACAAATCTTTTCAAATCTTTTGGAAACATTGAAAGGTTACATTGGCTATCCAACTGTGTTAAAATAACCATAATGGTGTCGCGCATGCACGTGCGGTAGCACCCTAACAGAGGCCTCTGACGTCATTTTGGACACCTTCAAACAGTTGTATTTCCCTAACGACCCCTTATAGGTGTGTCGGATGTGGTATCAAACGTCTTAGAATTTCAAGAGCTTTCCAACGAGCCATCATGCACTAAAATCGCTTAATATTGAAGAAAAATGTCTTTTTCACCTC
Source organism: Haliotis rufescens (assembly GCF_023055435.1). Taxonomy (NCBI): domain Eukaryota; kingdom Metazoa; phylum Mollusca; class Gastropoda; order Lepetellida; family Haliotidae; genus Haliotis; species Haliotis rufescens. The sequence continues at coordinate 13,777,923 of NW_025963824.1, read as the reverse complement.
TCCAGCAAAAGGACTTCCAAGCCAGCAAATGGAAAAGACATGGTTCTACCTTGAGGGATTGAGAAACGCGCCAATTTTCGCTTTAGGAGTAAATGTGCATGTCTTTTGAAACACTTTCCAGTGACCAAATCTTTTCAAATCTTTTGGAAACATTGAAAGGTTACATTGGCTATCCAACTGTGTTAAAATAACCAGAATGGTGTCGCGCATGCACGTGCGGTAGCACCCTAACAGAGGCCTCTGACGTCATTTTGGACACCTTCAAACAGTTGTATTTCCCTAACGACCCTTTATAGGTGTGTCGGATGTGGTATCAAACTTCTTAGAATTTCAAGAGCTTTCCAACGAGCCATCATGCACTAAAATCGCTTAATATTGAAGAAAAATGTCTTTTTCACCTCTCCAGCAAAAGGACGTCCAAGCCAACAAATGGAAAAGACATGGTTTTACCTTGAGGGATTGAGAACGCGCCAATTCTCGTTTTAAGAGTAAATGTGCATGTCTTTTGAAACACTTTCCAGTGACCAAATCTTTTCAAATCTTTTGGAAACATTGAAAAGGTTACATTGGCTATCCAACTGTGTTAAAATAACCAGAATGGTGTCGCGCATGCACGTGCGGTAGCACCCTAACAGGGGCCTCTGACGTCATTTTGGACACCTTCAAACAGTTGTATTTCCCTAACGACCCCTTATAGGTGTGTCGGATTTGGTATCAAACGTCTTAGAATTTCAAGAGCTTTCCAACGAGCCATCATGCACTAAAATCGCTTAATATTGAAGAAAAATGTCTTTTTCACCTCTCCAGCAAAAGGACTTCCAAGCCAACAAATGGAAAAGACATGGTTCTACCTTGAGGGATTGAGAAACGCGCCAATTTTCGCTTTAGGAGTAAATGTGCATGTCTTTTGAAACACTTTCCAGTGAACAAATCTTTTCAAATCTTTTGGAAACATTTAAAAGGTTACATTGGCTATCCAACTGTGTTAAAATAACCATAATGGTGTCGCGCATGCACGTGCGGTAGCACCCTAACAGAGGCCTCTGACGTCATTTTGGACACCTTCAAACAGTTGTATTTCCCTAACGACCCCTTATAGGTGTGTCGGATGTGGTATCAAACGTCTTAGAATTTCAAGAGCTTTCCAACGAGCCATCATGCACTAAAATCGCTTAATATTGAAGAAAAATGTCATTTTCATCTCTCCAGCAAAAGGACTTCCAAGCCAGCAAATGGAAAAGACATCGTTCTACCTTGAGGGATTGAGAAACGCGCCAATTTTCGCTTTAGGAGTAAATGTGCATGTCTTTTGAAACACTTTCCAGTGACCAAATCTTTTCAAATCTTTTGGAAACATTGAAAGGTTACATTGGCTATCCAACTGTGTTAAAATAACCATAATGGTGTCGCGCATGCACGTGCGGTAGCACCCTAACAGAGGCCTCTGACGTCATTTTGGACACCTTCAAACAGTTGTATTTCCCTAACGACCCCTTATAGGTGTGTCGGATGTGGTATCAAACGTCTTAGAATTTCAAGAGCTTTCCAACGAGCCATCATGCACTAAAATCGCTTAATATTGAAGAAAAATGTCTTTTTCACCTCTCCAGCAAAAGGACTTCCAAGCCAGCAAATGGAAAAGACATGGTTCTACCTTGAGGGATTGAGAAACGCGCCAATTTTCGCTTTAGGAGTAAATGTGCATGTCTTTTGAAACACTTTCCAGTGAACAAATCTTTTCAAATCTTTTGGAAACATTGAAAGGTTACATTGGCTATCCAACTGTATTAAAATAACCAGAATGGTGTCGCGCATGCACGTGCGGTAGCACCCTAACAGAGGCCTCTGACGTCATTTTGGACACCTTCAAACAGTTGTATTTCCCTAACGACCCCTTATAGGTGTGTCGGATGTGGTATCAAACGTCTTAGAATTTCAAGAGCTTTCCAACGAGCCATCATGCACTAAAATCGCTTAATATTGAAGAATAATGTCTTTTTCACCTCTCCAGCAAAAGGACTTCCAAGCCAACAAATGGAAAAGACATGGTTCTACCTTGAGGGATTGAGAAACGCGCCAATTTTCGCTTTAGGAGTAAATGTGCATGTCTTTTGAAACACTTTCCAGTGAACAAATCTTTTCAAATCTTTTGGAAACATTGAAAGGTTACATTGGCTATCCAACTGTGTTAAAATAACCAGAATGGTGTCGCGCATGCACGTGCGGTAGCACCCTAACAGAGGCCTCTGACGTCATTTTGGACACCTTCAAACAGTTGTATTTCCCTAACGACCCCTTATAGGTGTGTCGGATGTGGTATCAAACGTCTTAGAATTTCAAGAGCTTTCCAACGAGCCATCATGCACTAAAATCGCTTAATATTGAAGAAAAATGTCTTTTTCACCTCTCCAGCAAAAGGACTTCCAAGCCAGCAAATGGAAAAGACATGGTTCTACCTTGAGGGATTGAGAAACGCGCCAATTTTCGCTTTAGGAGTAAATGTGCATGTCTTTTGAAACACTTTCCAGTGACCAAATCTTTTCAAATCTTTTGGAAACATTGAAAGGTTACATTGGCTATCCAACTGTGTTAAAATAACCATAATGGTGTCGCGCATGCACGTGCGGTAGCACCCTAACAGAGGCCTCTGACGTCATTTTGGACACCTTCAAACAGTTGTATTTCCCTAACGACCCCTTATAGGTGTGTCGGATGTGGTATCAAACGTCTTAGAATTTCAAGAGCTTTCCAACGAGCCATCATGCACTAAAATCGCTTAATATTGAAGAAAAATGTCTTTTTCACCTCTCCAGCAAAAGGACTTCCAAGCCAGCAAATGGAAAAGACATGGTTCTACCTTGAGGGATTGAGAAACGCGCCAATTTTCGCTTTAGGAGTAAATGTGCATGTCTTTTGAAACACTTTCCAGTGAACAAATCTTTTCAAATCTTTTGGAAACATTGAAAAGGTTACATTGGCTATCCAACTGTGTAAAAATAACCATAATGGTGTCGCGCATGCACGTGCGGTAGCACCCTAACAGAGGCCTCTGATGTCATTTTGGACACCTTCAAACAGTTGTATTTCCCTAACGACCCCTTATAGGTGTGTCGGATGTGGTATCAAACGTCTTAGAATTTCAAGAGCTTTCCAACGAGCCATCATGCACTAAAATCGCTTAATATTGAAGAATAATGTCTTTTTCACCTCTCCAGCAAAAGGACTTCCAAGCCAACAAATGGAAAAGACATGGTTCTACCTTGAGGGATTGAGAAACGCGCCAATTTTCGCTTTAGGAGTAAATGTGCATGTCTTTTGAAACACTTTCCAGTGAACAAATCTTTTCAAATCTTTTGGAAACATTGAAAGGTTACATTGGCTATCCAACTGTGTTAAAATAACCATAATGGTGTCGCGCATGCACGTGCGGTAGCACCCTAACAGAGGCCTCTGATGTCATTTTGGACACCTTCAAACAGTTGTATTTCCCTAACGACCCCTTATAGGTGTGTCGGATGTGGTATCAAACGTCTTAGAATTTCAAGAGCTTTCCAACGAGCCATCATGCACTAAAATCGCTTAATATTGAAGAATAATGTCTTTTTCACCTCTCCAGCAAAAGGACTTCCAAGCCAACAAATGGAAAAGACATGGTTCTACCTTGAGGGATTGAGAAACGCGCCAATTTTCGCTTTAGGAGTAAATGTGCATGTCTTTTGAAACACTTTCCAGTGAACAAATCTTTTCAAATCTTTTGGAAACATTGAAAGGTTACATTGGCTATCCAACTGTGTTAAAATAACCATAATGGTGTCGCGCATGCACGTGCGGTAGCACCCTAACAGAGGCCTCTGACGTCATTTTGGACACCTTCAAACAGTTGTATTTCCCTAACGACCCCTTATAGGTGTGTCGGATGTGGTATCAAACGTCTTAGAATTTCAAGAGCTTTCCAACGAGCCATCATGCACTAAAATCGCTTAATATTGAAGAAAAATGTCTTTTTCACCTCTCCAGCAAAAGGACTTCCAAGCCAGCAAATGGAAAAGACATGGTTCTACCTTGAGGGATTGAGAAACGCGCCAATTTTCGCTTTAGGAGTAAATGTGCATGTCTTTTGAAACACTTTCCAGTGAACAAATCTTTTCAAATCTTTTGGAAACATTGAAAAGGTTACATTGGCTATCCAACTGTGTAAAAATAACCATAATGGTGTCGCGCATGCACGTGCGGTAGCACCCTAACAGAGGCCTCTGATGTCATTTTGGACACCTTCAAACAGTTGTATTTCCCTAACGACCCCTTATAGGTGTGTCGGATGTGGTATCAAACGTCTTAGAATTTCAAGAGCTTTCCAACGAGCCATCATGCACTAAAATCGCTTAATATTGAAGAATAATGTCTTTTTCACCTCTCCAGCAAAAGGACTTCCAAGCCAACAAATGGAAAAGACATGGTTCTACCTTGAGGGATTGAGAAACGCGCCAATTTTCGCTTTAGGAGTAAATGTGCATGTCTTTTGAAACACTTTCCAGTGAACAAATCTTTTCAAATCTTTTGGAAACATTGAAAGGTTACATTGGCTATCCAACTGTGTTAAAATAACCATAATGGTGTCGCGCATGCACGTGCGGTAGCACCCTAACAGAGGCCTCTGACGTCATTTTGGACACCTTCAAACAGTTGTATTTCCCTAACGACCCCTTATAGGTGTGTCGGATGTGGTATCAAACGTCTTAGAATTTCAAGAGCTTTCCAACGAGCCATCATGCACTAAAATCGCTTAATATTGAAGAAAAATGTCTTTTTCACCTCTCCAGCAAAAGGACTTCCAAGCCAGCAAATGGAAAAGACATGGTTCTACCTTGAGGGATTGAGAAACGCGCCAATTTTCGCTTTAGGAGTAAATGTGCATGTCTTTTGAAACACTTTCCAGTGACCAAATCTTTTCAAATCTTTTGGAAACATTGAAAGGTTACATTGGCTATCCAACTGTGTTAAAATAACCAGAATGGTGTCGCGCATGCACGTGCGGTAGCACCCTAACAGAGGCCTCTGACGTCATTTTGGACACCTTCAAACAGTTGTATTTCCCTAACGACCCTTTATAGGTGTGTCGGATGTGGTATCAAACTTCTTAGAATTTCAAGAGCTTTCCAACGAGCCATCATGCACTAAAATCGCTTAATATTGAAGAAAAATGTCTTTTTCACCTCTCCAGCAAAAGGACTTCCAAGCCAACAAATGGAAAAGACATGGTTCTACCTTGAGGGATTGAGAAACGCGCCAATTTTCGCTTTAGGAGTAAATGTGCATGTCTTTTGAAACACTTTCCAGTGAACAAATCTTTTCAAATCTTTTGGAAACATTTAAAAGGTTACATTGGCTATCCAACTGTGTTAAAATAACCATAATGGTGTCGCGCATGCACGTGCGGTAGCACCCTAACAGAGGCCTCTGGCGTCATTTTGGACACCTTCAAACAGTTGTATTTCCCTAACGACCCCTTATAGGTGTGTCGGATTTGGTATCAAACGTCTTAGAATTTCAAGAGCTTTCCAACGAGCCATCATGCACTAAAATCGCTTAATATTGAAGAATAATGTCTTTTTCACCTCTCCAGCAAAAGGACTTCCAAGCCAACAAATGGAAAAGACATGGTTCTACCTTGAGGGATTGAGAAACGCGCCAATTTTCGCTTTAGGAGTAAATGTGCATGTCTTTTGAAACACTTTCCAGTGACCAAATCTTTTCAAATCTTTTGGAAACATTGAAAGGTTACATTGGCTATCCAACTGTGTTAAAATAACCATAATGGTGTCGCGCATGCACGTGCGGTAGCACCCTAACAGAGGCCTCTGACGTCATTTTGGACACCTTCAAACAGTTGTATTTCCCTAACGACCCATTATAGGTGTGTCGGATGTGGTATCAAACGTCTTAGAATTTCAAGAGCTTTCCAACGAGCCATCATGCACTAAAATCGCTTAATATTGAAGAAAAATGTCTTTTTCACCTCTCCAGCAAAAGGACTTCCAAGCCAGCAAATGGAAAAGACATGGTTCTACCTTGAGGGATTGAGAAACGCGCCAATTTTCGCTTTAGGAGTAAATGTGCATGTCTTTTGAAACACTTTCCAGTGAACAAATCTTTTCAAATCTTTTGGAAACATTGAAAGGTTACATTGGCTATCCAACTGTATTAAAATAACCAGAATGGTGTCGCGCATGCACGTGCGGTAGCACCCTAACAGAGGCCTCTGACGTCATTTTGGACACCTTCAAACAGTTGTATTTCCCTAACGACCCCTTATAGGTGTGTCGGATGTGGTATCAAACGTCTTAGAATTTCAAGAGCTTTCCAACGAGCCATCATGCACTAAAATCGCTTAATATTGAAGAAAAATGTCATTTTCATCTCTCCAGCAAAAGGACTTCCAAGCCAGCAAATGGAAAAGACATGGTTCTACCTTGAGGGATTGAGAAACGCGCCAATTTTCGCTTTAGGAGTAAATGTGCATGTCTTTTGAAACACTTTCCAGTGACCAAATCTTTTCAAATCTTTTGGAAACATTGAAAGGTTACATTGGCTATCCAACTGTGTTAAAATAACCATAATGGTGTCGCGCATGCACGTGCGGTAGCACCCTAACAGAGGCCTCTGACGTCATTTTGGACACCTTCAAACAGTTGTATTTCCCTAACGACCCCTTATAGGTGTGTCGGATGTGGTATCAAACGTCTTAGAATTTCAAGAGCTTTCCAACGAGCCATCATGCACTAAAATCGCTTAATATTGAAGAAAAATGTCTTTTTCACCTCTCCAGCAAAAGGACTTCCAAGCCAGCAAATGGAAAAGACATGGTTCTACCTTGAGGGATTGAGAAACGCGCCAATTTTCGCTTTAGGAGTAAATGTGCATGTCTTTTGAAACACTTTCCAGTGAACAAATCTTTTCAAATCTTTTGGAAACATTGAAAGGTTACATTGGCTATCCAACTGTATTAAAATAACCAGAATGGTGTCGCGCATGCACGTGCGGTAGCACCCTAACAGAGGCCTCTGACGTCATTTTGGACACCTTCAAACAGTTGTATTTCCCTAACGACCCCTTATAGGTGTGTCGGATGTGGTATCAAACGTCTTAGAATTTCAAGAGCTTTCCAACGAGCCATCATGCACTAAAATCGCTTAATATTGAAGAATAATGTCTTTTTCACCTCTCCAGCAAAAGGACTTCCAAGCCAACAAATGGAAAAGACATGGTTCTACCTTGAGGGATTGAGAAACGCGCCAATTTTCGCTTTAGGAGTAAATGTGCATGTCTTTTGAAACACTTTCCAGTGAACAAATCTTTTCAAATCTTTTGGAAACATTGAAAGGTTACATTGGCTATCCAACTGTGTTAAAATAACCAGAATGGTGTCGCGCATGCACGTGCGGTAGCACCCTAACAGAGGCCTCTGACGTCATTTTGGACACCTTCAAACAGTTGTATTTCCCTAACGACCCCTTATAGGTGTGTCGGATGTGGTATCAAACGTCTTAGAATTTCAAGAGCTTTCCAACGAGCCATCATGCACTCAAATCGCTTAATATTGAAGAAAAATGTCTTTTTCACCTCTCCAGCAAAAGGACTTCCAAGCCAGCAAATGGAAAAGACATGGTTCTACCTTGAGGGATTGAGAAACGCGCCAATTTTCGCTTTAGGAGTAAATGTGCATGTCTTTTGAAACACTTTCCAGTGAACAAATCTTTTCAAATCTTTTGGAAACATTGAAAGGTTACATTGGCTATCCAACTGTGTTAAAATAACCATAATGGTGTCGCGCATGCACGTGCGGTAGCACCCTAACAGAGGCCTCTGGCGTCATTTTGGACACCTTCAAACAGTTGTATTTCCCTAACGACCCCTTATAGGTGTGTCGGATTTGGTATCAAACGTCTTAGAATTTCAAGAGCTTTCCAACGAGCCATCATGCACTAAAATCGCTTAATATTGAAGAATAATGTCTTTTTCACCTCTCCAGCAAAAGGACTTCCAAGCCAACAAATGGAAAAGACATGGTTCTACCTTGAGGGATTGAGAAACGCGCCAATTTTCGCTTTAGGAGTAAATGTGCATGTCTTTTGAAACACTTTCCAGTGACCAAATCTTTTCAAATCTTTTGGAAACATTGAAAGGTTACATTGGCTATCCAACTGTGTTAAAATAACCATAATGGTGTCGCGCATGCACGTGCGGTAGCACCCTAACAGAGGCCTCTGACGTCATTTTGGACACCTTCAAACAGTTGTATTTCCCTAACGACCCATTATAGGTGTGTCGGATGTGGTATCAAACGTCTTAGAATTTCAAGAGCTTTCCAACGAGCCATCATGCACTAAAATCGCTTAATATTGAAGAAAAATGTCTTTTTCACCTCTCCAGCAAAAGGACTTCCAAGCCAGCAAATGGAAAAGACATGGTTCTACCTTGAGGGATTGAGAAACGCGCCAATTTTCGCTTTAGGAGTAAATGTGCATGTCTTTTGAAACACTTTCCAGTGAACAAATCTTTTCAAATCTTTTGGAAACATTGAAAGGTTACATTGGCTATCCAACTGTATTAAAATAACCAGAATGGTGTCGCGCATGCACGTGCGGTAGCACCCTAACAGAGGCCTCTGACGTCATTTTGGACACCTTCAAACAGTTGTATTTCCCTAACGACCCCTTATAGGTGTGTCGGATGTGGTATCAAACGTCTTAGAATTTCAAGAGCTTTCCAACGAGCCATCATGCACTAAAATCGCTTAATATTGAAGAAAAATGTCATTTTCATCTCTCCAGCAAAAGGACTTCCAAGCCAGCAAATGGAAAAGACATGGTTCTACCTTGAGGGATTGAGAAACGCGCCAATTTTCGCTTTAGGAGTAAATGTGCATGTCTTTTGAAACACTTTCCAGTGACCAAATCTTTTCAAATCTTTTGGAAACATTGAAAGGTTACATTGGCTATCCAACTGTGTTAAAATAACCATAATGGTGTCGCGCATGCACGTGCGGTAGCACCCTAACAGAGGCCTCTGACGTCATTTTGGACACCTTCAAACAGTTGTATTTCCCTAACGACCCCTTATAGGTGTGTCGGATGTGGTATCAAACGTCTTAGAATTTCAAGAGCTTTCCAACGAGCCATCATGCACTAAAATCGCTTAATATTGAAGAAAAATGTCTTTTTCACCTCTCCAGCAAAAGGACTTCCAAGCCAGCAAATGGAAAAGACATGGTTCTACCTTGAGGGATTGAGAAACGCGCCAATTTTCGCTTTAGGAGTAAATGTGCATGTCTTTTGAAACACTTTCCAGTGAACAAATCTTTTCAAATCTTTTGGAAACATTGAAAGGTTACATTGGCTATCCAACTGTATTAAAATAACCAGAATGGTGTCGCGCATGCACGTGCGGTAGCACCCTAACAGAGGCCTCTGACGTCATTTTGGACACCTTCAAACAGTTGTATTTCCCTAACGACCCCTTATAGGTGTGTCGGATGTGGTATCAAACGTCTTAGAATTTCAAGAGCTTTCCAACGAGCCATCATGCACTAAAATCGCTTAATATTGAAGAATAATGTCTTTTTCACCTCTCCAGCAAAAGGACTTCCAAGCCAACAAATGGAAAAGACATGGTTCTACCTTGAGGGATTGAGAAACGCGCCAATTTTCGCTTTAGGAGTAAATGTGCATGTCTTTTGAAACACTTTCCAGTGAACAAATCTTTTCAAATCTTTTGGAAACATTGAAAGGTTACATTGGCTATCCAACTGTGTTAAAATAACCAGAATGGTGTCGCGCATGCACGTGCGGTAGCACCCTAACAGAGGCCTCTGACGTCATTTTGGACACCTTCAAACAGTTGTATTTCCCTAACGACCCCTTATAGGTGTGTCGGATGTGGTATCAAACGTCTTAGAATTTCAAGAGCTTTCCAACGAGCCATCATGCACTCAAATCGCTTAATATTGAAGAAAAATGTCTTTTTCACCTCTCCAGCAAAAGGACTTCCAAGCCAGCAAATGGAAAAGACATGGTTCTACCTTGAGGGATTGAGAAACGCGCCAATTTTCGCTTTAGGAGTAAATGTGCATGTCTTTTGAAACACTTTCCAGTGAACAAATCTTTTCAAATCTTTTGGAAACATTGAAAGGTTACATTGGCTATCCAACTGTGTTAAAATAACCATAATGGTGTCGCGCATGCACGTGCGGTAGCACCCTAACAGAGGCCTCTGACGTCATTTTGGACACCTTCAAACAGTTGTATTTCCCTAACGACCCCTTATAGGTGTGTCGGATGTGGTATCAAACGTCTTAGAATTTCAAGAGCTTTCCAACGAGCCATCATGCACTAAAATCGCTTAATATTGAAGAAAAATGTCTTTTTCACCTCTCCAGCAAAAGGACTTCCAAGCCAGCAAATGGAAAAGACATGGTTCTACCTTGAGGGATTGAGAAACGCGCCAATTTTCGCTTTAGGAGTAAATGTGCATGTCTTTTGAAACACTTTCCAGTGAACAAATCTTTTCAAATCTTTTGGAAACATTGAAAAGGTTACATTGGCTATCCAACTGTGTTAAAATAACCAGAATGGTGTCGCGCATGCACGTGCGGTAGCACCCTAACAGAGGCCTCTGACGTCATTTTGGACACCTTCAAACAGTTGTATTTCCCTAACGACCCCTTATAGGTGTGTCGGATGTGGTATCAAACGTCTTAGAATTTCAAGAGCTTTCCAACGAGCCATCATGCACTCAAATCGCTTAATATTGAAGAATAATGTCTTTTTCACCTCTCCAGCAAAAGGACTTCCAAGCCAACAAATGGAAAAGACATGGTTCTACCTTGAGGGATTGAGAAACGCGCCAATTTTCGCTTTAGGAGTAAATGTGCATGTCTTTTGAAACACTTTCCAGTGACCAAATCTTTTCAAATCTTTTGGAAACATTGAAAGGTTACATTGGCTATCCAACTGTGTTAAAATAACCAGAATGGTGTCGCGCATGCACGTGCGGTAGCACCCTAACAGAGGCCTCTGACGTCATTTTGGACACCTTCAAACAGTTGTATTTCCCTAACGACCCCTTATAGGTGCGTCGGATGTGGTATCAAACGTCTTAGAATTTCAAGAGCTTTCCAACGAGCCATCATGCACTAAAATCGCTTAATACTGAAAAAAAATATCTTTTTCACCTCTCCAGCAAAAGGACTTCCAAGCCAACAAATGGAAAAGACATGGTTCTACCTTGAGGGATTGAGAAACGCGCCAATTTTCGCTTTAGGAGTAAATGTGCATGTCTTTTGAAACACTTTCCAGTGAACAAATCTTTTCAAATCTTTTGGAAACATTGAAAGGTTACATTGGCTATCCAACTGTGTTAAAATAACCATAATGGTGTCGCGCATGCACGTGCGGTAGCACCCTAACAGAGGCCTCTGACGTCATTTTGGACACCTTCAAACAGTTGTATTTCCCTAACGACCCTTTATAGGTGTGTCGGATTTGGTATCAAACTTCTTAGAATTTCAAGAGCTTTCCAACGAGCCATCATGCACTAAAATCGCTTAATATTGAAGAATAATGTCTTTTTCACCTCTCCAGCAAAAGGACTTCCAAGCCAGCAAATGGAAAAGACATGGTTCTACCTTGAGGGATTGAGAAACGCGCCAATTTTCGCTTTAGGAGTAAATGTGCATGTCTTTTGAAACACTTTCCAGTGAACAAATCTTTTCAAATCTTTTGGAAACATTGAAAGGTTACATTGGCTATCCAACTGTGTTAAAATAACCAGAATGGTGTCGCGCATGCACGTGCGGTAGCACCCTAACAGAGGCCTCTGACGTCATTTTGGACACCTTCAAACAGTTGTATTTCCCTAACGACCCCTTATAGGTGTGTCGGATGTGGTATCAAACGTCTTAGAATTTCAAGAGCTTTCCAACGAGCCATCATGCACTAAAATCGCTTAATATTGAAGAAAAATGTCTTTTTCACCTCTCCAGCAAAAGGACTTCCAAGCCAGCAAATGGAAAAGACATGGTTCTACCTTGAGGGATTGAGAAACGCGCCAATTTTCGCTTTAGGAGTAAATGTGCATGTCTTTTGAAACACTTTCCAGTGAACAAATCTTTTCAAATCTTTTGGAAACATTGAAAAGGTTACATTGGCTATCCAACTGTGTTAAAATAACCATAATGGTGTCGCGCATGCACGTGCGGTAGCACCCTAACAGAGGCCTCTGACGTCATTTTGGACACCTTCAAACAGTTGTATTTCCCTAACGACCCCTTATAGGTGTGTCGGATGTGGTATCAAACGTCTTAGAATTTCAAGAGCTTTCCAACGAGCCATCATGCACTAAAATCGCTTAATATTGAAGAAAAATGTCTTTTTCACCTCTCCAGCAAAAGGACTTCCAAGCCAACAAATGGAAAAGACATGGTTCTACCTTGAGGGATTGAGAAACGCGCCAATTTTCGCTTTAGGAGTAAATGTGCATGTCTTTTGAAACACTTTCCAGTGAACAAATCTTTTCAAATCTTTTGGAAACATTGAAAGGTTACATTGGCTATCCAACTGTGTTAAAATAACCAGAATGGTGTCGCGCATGCACGTGCGGTAGCACCCTAACAGAGGCCTCTGACGTCATTTTGGACACCTTCAAACAGTTGTATTTCCCTAACGACCCCTTATAGGTGTGTCGGATGTGGTATCAAACGTCTTAGAATTTCAAGAGCTTTCCAACGAGCCATCATGCACTCAAATCGCTTAATATTGAAGAATAATGTCTTTTTCACCTCTCCAGCAAAAGGACTTCCAAGCCAACAAATGGAAAAGACATGGTTCTACCTTGAGGGATTGAGAAACGCGCCAATTTTCGCTTTAGGAGTAAATGTGCATGTCTTTTGAAACACTTTCCTGTGAACAAATCTTTTCAAATCTTTTGGAAACATTGAAAGGTTACATTGGCTATCCAACTGTGTTAAAATAACCATAATGGTGTCGCGCATGCACGTGCGGTAGCACCCTAACAGAGGCCTCTGACGTCATTTTGGACACCTTCAAACAGTTGTATTTCCCTAACGACCCCTTATAGGTGTGTCGGATGTGGTATCAAACGTCTTAGAATTTCAAGAGCTTTCCAACGAGCCATCATGCACTAAAATCGCTTAATATTGAAGAATAATGTCTTTTTCACCTCTCCAGCAAAAGGACTTCCAAGCCAACAAATGGAAAAGACATGGTTCTACCTTGAGGGATTGAGAAACGCGCCAATTTTCGCTTTAGGAGTAAATGTGCATGTCTTTTGAAACACTTTCCAGTGAACAAATCTTTTCAAATCTTTTGGAAACATTGGAAGGTTACATTGGCTATCCAACTGTGTTAAAATAACCAGAATGGTGTCGCGCATGCACGTGCGGTAGCACCCTAACAGAGGCCTCTGACGTCATTTTGGACACCTTCAAACAGTTGTATTTCCCTAACGACCCCTTATAGGTGTGTCGGATGTGGTATCAAACGTCTTAGAATTTCAAGAGCTTTCCAACGAGCCATCATGCACTCAAATCGCTTAATATTGAAGAAAAATGTCTTTTTCACCTCTCCAGCAAAAGGACTTCCAAGCCAGCAAATGGAAAAGACATGGTTCTACCTTGAGGGATTGAGAAACGCGCCAATTTTCGCTTTAGGAGTAAATGTGCATGTCTTTTGAAACACTTTCCAGTGAACAAATCTTTTCAAATCTTTTGGAAACATTGAAAAGGTTACATTGGCTATCCAACTGTGTTAAAATAACCATAATGGTGTCGCGCATGCACGTGCGGTAGCACCCTAACAGAGGCCTCTGACGTCATTTTGGACACCTTCAAACAGTTGTATTTCCCTAACGACCCCTTATAGGTGTGTCGGATGTGGTATCAAACGTCTTAGAATTTCAAGAGCTTTCCAACGAGCCATCATGCACTCAAATCGCTTAATATTGAAGAAAAATGTCTTTTTCACCTCTCCAGCAAAAGGACTTCCAAGCCAACAAATGGAAAAGACATGGTTCTACCTTGAGGGATTGAGAAACGCGCCAATTTTCGCTTTAGGAGTAAATGTGCATGTCTTTTGAAACACTTTCCAGTGAACAAATCTTTTCAAATCTTTTGGAAACACTGAAAGGTTACATTGGCTATCCAACTGTGTTAAAATAACCATAATGGTGTCGCGCATGCACGTGCGGTAGCACCCTAACAGAGGCCTCTGACGTCATTTTGGACACCTTCAAACAGTTGTATTTCCCTAACGACCCCTTATAGGTGTGTCGGATGTGGTATCAAACGTCTTAGAATTTCAAGAGCTTTCCAACGAGCCATCATGCACTCAAATCGCTTAATATTGAAGAATAATGTCTTGTTCACCTCTCCAGCAAAAGGACTTCCAAGCCAACAAATGGAAAAGACATGGTTCTACCTTGAGGGATTGAGAAACGCGCCAATTTTCGCTTTAGGAGTAAATGTGCATGTCTTTTGAAACACTTTCCAGTGAACAAATCTTTTCAAATCTTTTGGAAACATTGAAAGGTTACATTGGCTATCCAACTGTGTTAAAATAACCATAATGGTGTCGCGCATGCACGTGCGGTAGCACCCTAACAGAGGCCTCTGACGTCATTTTGGACACCTTCAAACAGTTGTATTTCCCTAACGACCCCTTATAGGTGTGTCGGATGTGGTATCAAACGTCTTAGAATTTCAAGAGCTTTCCAACGAGCCATCATGCACTCAAATCGCTTAATATTGAAGAATAATGTCTTTTTCACCTCTCCAGCAAAAGGACTTCCAAGCCAACAAATGGAAAAGACATGGTTCTACCTTGAGGGATTGAGAAACGCGCCAATTTTCGCTTTAGGAGTAAATGTGCATGTCTTTTGAAACACTTTCCAGTGAACAAATCTTTTCAAATCTTTTGGAAACATTGAAAGGTTACATTGGCTATCCAACTGTGTTAAAATAACCATAATGGTGTCGCGCATGCACGTGCGGTAGCACCCTAACAGAGGCCTCTGACGTCATTTTGGACACCTTCAAACAGTTGTATTTCCCTAACGACCCCTTATAGGTGTGTCGGATGTGGTATCAAACGTCTTAGAATTTCAAGAGCTTTCCAACGAGCCATCATGCACTAAAATCGCTTAATACTGAAGAAAAATGTCTTTTTCACCTCTCCAGCAAAAGGACTTCCAAGCCAACAAATGGAAAAGACATGGTTCTACCTTGAGGGATTGAGAAACGCGCCAATTTTCGCTTTAGGAGTAAATGTGCATGTCTTTTGAAACACTTTCCAGTGAACAAATCTTTTCAAATCTTTTGGAAACATTGAAAAGGTTACATTGGCTATCCAACTGTGTTAAAATAACCATAATGGTGTCGCGCATGCACGTGCGGTAGCACCCTAACAGAGGCCTCTGACGTCATTTTGGACACCTTCAAACAGTTGTATTTCCCTAACGACCCCTTATAGGTGTGTCGGATGTGGTATCAAACGTCTTAGAATTTCAAGAGCTTTCCAACGAGCCATCATGCACTCAAATCGCTTAATATTGAAGAATAATGTCTTTTTCACCTCTCCAGCAAAAGGACTTCCAAGCCAACAAATGGAAAAGACATGGTTCTACCTTGAGGGATTGAGAAACGCGCCAATTTTCGCTTTAGGAGTAAATGTGCATGTCTTTTGAAACACTTTCCAGTGAACAAATCTTTTCAAATCTTTTGGAAACACTGAAAGGTTACATTGGCTATCCAACTGTGTTAAAATAACCATAATGGTGTCGCGCATGCACGTGCGGTAGCACCCTAACAGAGGCCTCTGACGTCATTTTGGACACCTTCAAACAGTTGTATTTCCCTAACGACCCCTTATAGGTGTGTCGGATGTGGTATCAAACGTCTTAGAATTTCAAGAGCTTTCCAACGAGCCATCATGCACTCAAATCGCTTAATATTGAAGAATAATGTCTTGTTCACCTCTCCAGCAAAAGGACTTCCAAGCCAACAAATGGAAAAGACATGGTTCTACCTTGAGGGATTGAGAAACGCGCCAATTTTCGCTTTAGGAGTAAATGTGCATGTCTTTTGAAACACTTTCCAGTGAACAAATCTTTTCAAATCTTTTGGAAACATTGAAAGGTTACATTGGCTATCCAACTGTGTTAAAATAACCAGAATGGTGTCGCGCATGCACGTGCGGTAGCACCCTAACAGAGGCCTCTGACGTCATTTTGGACACCTTCAAACAGTTGTATTTCCCTAACGACCCCTTATAGGTGTGTCGGATGTGGTATCAAACGTCTTAGAATTTCAAGAGCTTTCCAACGAGCCATCATGCACTAAAATCGCTTAATATTGAAGAAAAATGTCTTTTTCACCTCTCCAGCAAAAGGACTTCCAAGCCAGCAAATGGAAAAGACATGGTTCTACCTTGAGGGATTGAGAAACGCGCCAATTTTCGCTTTAGGAGTAAATGTGCATGTCTTTTGAAACACTTTCCAGTGAACAAATCTTTTCAAATCTTTTGGAAACATTGAAAAGGTTACATTGGCTATCCAACTGTGTTAAAATAACCATAATGGTGTCGCGCATGCACGTGCGGTAGCACCCTAACAGAGGCCTCTGACGTCATTTTGGACACCTTCAAACAGTTGTATTTCCCTAACGACCCCTTATAGGTGTGTCGGATGTGGTATCAAACGTCTTAGAATTTCAAGAGCTTTCCAACGAGCCATCATGCACTAAAATCGCTTAATATTGAAGAAAAATGTCTTTTTCACCTCTCCAGCAAAAGGACTTCCAAGCCAACAAATGGAAAAGACATGGTTCTACCTTGAGGGATTGAGAAACGCGCCAATTTTCGCTTTAGGAGTAAATGTGCATGTCTTTTGAAACACTTTCCAGTGAATAAATCTTTTCAAATCTTTTGGAAACATTGAAAGGTTACATTGGCTATCCAACTGTGTTAAAATAACCATAATGGTGTCGCGCATGCACGTGCGGTAGCACCCTAACAGAGGCCTCTGACGTCATTTTGGACACCTTCAAACAGTTGTATTTCCCTAACGACCCCTTATAGGTGTGTCGGATGTGGTATCAAACGTCTTAGAATTTCAAGAGCTTTCCAACGAGCCATCATGCACTAAAATCGCTTAATATTGAAGAATAATGTCTTTTTCACCTCTCCAGCAAAAGGACTTCCAAGCCAACAAATGGAAAAGACATGGTTCTACCTTGAGGGATTGAGAAACGCGCCAATTTTCGCTTTAGGAGTAAATGTGCATGTCTTTTGAAACACTTTCCAGTGAACAAATCTTTTCAAATCTTTTGGAAACATTGAAAGGTTACATTGGCTATCCAACTGTGTTAAAATAACCATAATGGTGTCGCGCATGCACGTGCGGTAGCACCCTAACAGAGGCCTCTGACGTCATTTTGGACACCTTCAAACAGTTGTATTTCCCTAACGACCCCTTATAGGTGTGTCGGATGTGGTATCAAACGTCTTAGAATTTCAAGAGCTTTCCAACGAGCCATCATGCACTCAAATCGCTTAATATTGAAGAATAATGTCTTTTTCACCTCTCCAGCAAAAGGACTTCCAAGCCAACAAATGGAAAAGACATGGTTCTACCTTGAGGGATTGAGAAACGCGCCAATTTTCGCTTTAGGAGTAAATGTGCATGTCTTTTGAAACACTTTCCAGTGAACAAATCTTTTCAAATCTTTTGGAAACATTGAAAAGGTTACATTGGCTATCCAACTGTGTTAAAATAACCATAATGGTGTCGCGCATGCACGTGCGGTAGCACCCTAACAGAGGCCTCTGACGTCATTTTGGACACCTTCAAACAGTTGTATTTCCCTAACGACCCCTTATAGGTGTGTCGGATGTGGTATCAAACGTCTTAGAATTTCAAGAGCTTTCCAACGAGCCATCATGCACTAAAATCGCTTAATATTGAAGAATAATGTCTTTTTCACCTCTCCAGCAAAAGGACTTCCAAGCCAACAAATGGAAAAGACATGGTTCTACCTTGAGGGATTGAGAAACGCGCCAATTTTCGCTTTAGGAGTAAATGTGCATGTCTTTTGAAACACTTTCCAGTGAACAAATCTTTTCAAATCTTTTGGAAACATTGAAAGGTTACATTGGCTATCCAACTGTGTTAAAATAACCATAATGGTGTCGCGCATGCACGTGCGGTAGCACCCTAACAGAGGCCTCTGACGTCATTTTGGACACCTTCAAACAGTTGTATTTCCCTAACGACCCCTTATAGGTGTGTCGGATGTGGTATCAAACGTCTTAGAATTTCAAGGGCTTTCCAACGAGCCATCATGCACTCAAATCGCTTAATATTGAAGAATAATGTCTTTTTCACCTCTCCAGCAAAAGGACTTCCAAGCCAACAAATGGAAAAGACATGGTTCTACCTTGAGGGATTGAGAAACGCGCCAATTTTCGCTTTAGGAGTAAATGTGCATGTCTTTTGAAACACTTTCCAGTGAACAAATCTTTTCAAATCTTTTGGAAACACTGAAAGGTTACATTGGCTATCCAACTGTGTTAAAATAACCATAATGGTGTCGCGCATGCACGTGCGGTAGCACCCTAACAGAGGCCTCTGACGTCATTTTGGACACCTTCAAACAGTTGTATTTCCCTAACGACCCCTTATAGGTGTGTCGGATGTGGTATCAAACGTCTTAGAATTTCAAGAGCTTTCCAACGAGCCATCATGCACTCAAATCGCTTAATATTGAAGAATAATGTCTTGTTCACCTCTCCAGCAAAAGGACTTCCAAGCCAACAAATGGAAAAGACATGGTTCTACCTTGAGGGATTGAGAAACGCGCCAATTTTCGCTTTAGGAGTAAATGTGCATGTCTTTTGAAACACTTTCCAGTGAACAAATCTTTTCAAATCTTTTGGAAACATTGAAAGGTTACATTGGCTATCCAACTGTGTTAAAATAACCAGAATGGTGTCGCGCATGCACGTGCGGTAGCACCCTAACAGAGGCCTCTGACGTCATTTTGGACACCTTCAAACAGTTGTATTTCCCTAACGACCCCTTATAGGTGTGTCGGATGTGGTATCAAACGTCTTAGAATTTCAAGAGCTTTCCAACGAGCCATCATGCACTAAAATCGCTTAATATTGAAGAAAAATGTCTTTTTCACCTCTCCAGCAAAAGGACTTCCAAGCCAGCAAATGGAAAAGACATGGTTCTACCTTGAGGGATTGAGAAACGCGCCAATTTTCGCTTTAGGAGTAAATGTGCATGTCTTTTGAAACACTTTCCAGTGAACAAATCTTTTCAAATCTTTTGGAAACATTGAAAAGGTTACATTGGCTATCCAACTGTGTTAAAATAACCATAATGGTGTCGCGCATGCACGTGCGGTAGCACCCTAACAGAGGCCTCTGACGTCATTTTGGACACCTTCAAACAGTTGTATTTCCCTAACGACCCCTTATAGGTGTGTCGGATGTGGTATCAAACGTCTTAGAATTTCAAGAGCTTTCCAACGAGCCATCATGCACTAAAATCGCTTAATATTGAAGAAAAATGTCTTTTTCACCTCTCCAGCAAAAGGACTTCCAAGCCAACAAATGGAAAAGACATGGTTCTACCTTGAGGGATTGAGAAACGCGCCAATTTTCGCTTTAGGAGTAAATGTGCATGTCTTTTGAAACACTTTCCAGTGAATAAATCTTTTCAAATCTTTTGGAAACATTGAAAGGTTACATTGGCTATCCAACTGTGTTAAAATAACCATAATGGTGTCGCGCATGCACGTGCGGTAGCACCCTAACAGAGGCCTCTGACGTCATTTTGGACACCTTCAAACAGTTGTATTTCCCTAACGACCCCTTATAGGTGTGTCGGATGTGGTATCAAACGTCTTAGAATTTCAAGAGCTTTCCAACGAGCCATCATGCACTCAAATCGCTTAATATTGAAGAATAATGTCTTTTTCACCTCTCCAGCAAAAGGACTTCCAAGCCAACAAATGGAAAAGACATGGTTCTACCTTGAGGGATTGAGAAACGCGCCAATTTTCGCTTTAGGAGTAAATGTGCATGTCTTTTGAAACACTTTCCAGTGAACAAATCTTTTCAAATCTTTTGGAAACATTGAAAGGTTACATTGGCTATCCAACTGTGTTAAAATAACCATAATGGTGTCGCGCATGCACGTGCGGTAGCACCCTAACAGAGGCCTCTGACGTCATTTTGGACACCTTCAAACAGTTGTATTTCCCTAACGACCCCTTATAGGTGTGTCGGATGTGGTATCAAACGTCTTAGAATTTCAAGAGCTTTCCAACGAGCCATCATGCACTCAAATCGCTTAATATTGAAGAATAATGTCTTTTTCACCTCTCCAGCAAAAGGACTTCCAAGCCAACAAATGGAAAAGACATGGTTCTACCTTGAGGGATTGAGAAACGCGCCAATTTTCGCTTTAGGAGTAAATGTGCATGTCTTTTGAAACACTTTCCAGTGAACAAATCTTTTCAAATCTTTTGGAAACATTGAAAAGGTTACATTGGCTATCCAACTGTGTTAAAATAACCATAATGGTGTCGCGCATGCACGTGCGGTAGCACCCTAACAGAGGCCTCTGACGTCATTTTGGACACCTTCAAACAGTTGTATTTCCCTAACGACCCCTTATAGGTGTGTCGGATGTGGTATCAAACGTCTTAGAATTTCAAGAGCTTTCCAACGAGCCATCATGCACTCAAATCGCTTAATATTGAAGAAAAATGTCTTTTTCACCTCTCCAGCAAAAGGACTTCCAAGCCAACAAATGGAAAAGACATGGTTCTACCTTGAGGGATTGAGAAACGCGCCAATTTTCGCTTTAGGAGTAAATGTGCATGTCTTTTGAAACACTTTCCAGTGAACAAATCTTTTCAAATCTTTTGGAAACACTGAAAGGTTACATTGGCTATCCAACTGTGTTAAAATAACCATAATGGTGTCGCGCATGCACGTGCGGTAGCACCCTAACAGAGGCCTCTGACGTCATTTTGGACACCTTCAAACAGTTGTATTTCCCTAACGACCCCTTATAGGTGTGTCGGATGTGGTATCAAACGTCTTAGAATTTCAAGAGCTTTCCAACGAGCCATCATGCACTCAAATCGCTTAATATTGAAGAATAATGTCTTGTTCACCTCTCCAGCAAAAGGACTTCCAAGCCAACAAATGGAAAAGACATGGTTCTACCTTGAGGGATTGAGAAACGCGCCAATTTTCGCTTTAGGAGTAAATGTGCATGTCTTTTGAAACACTTTCCAGTGAACAAATCTTTTCAAATCTTTTGGAAACATTGAAAGGTTACATTGGCTATCCAACTGTGTTAAAATAACCATAATGGTGTCGCGCATGCACGTGCGGTAGCACCCTAACAGAGGCCTCTGACGTCATTTTGGACACCTTCAAACAGTTGTATTTCCCTAACGACCCCTTATAGGTGTGTCGGATGTGGTATCAAACGTCTTAGAATTTCAAGAGCTTTCCAACGAGCCATCATGCACTCAAATCGCTTAATATTGAAGAATAATGTCTTTTTCACCTCTCCAGCAAAAGGACTTCCAAGCCAACAAATGGAAAAGACATGGTTCTACCTTGAGGGATTGAGAAACGCGCCAATTTTCGCTTTAGGAGTAAATGTGCATGTCTTTTGAAACACTTTCCAGTGAACAAATCTTTTCAAATCTTTTGGAAACATTGAAAGGTTACATTGGCTATCCAACTGTGTTAAAATAACCATAATGGTGTCGCGCATGCACGTGCGGTAGCACCCTAACAGAGGCCTCTGACGTCATTTTGGACACCTTCAAACAGTTGTATTTCCCTAACGACCCCTTATAGGTGTGTCGGATGTGGTATCAAACGTCTTAGAATTTCAAGAGCTTTCCAACGAGCCATCATGCACTAAAATCGCTTAATACTGAAGAAAAATGTCTTTTTCACCTCTCCAGCAAAAGGACTTCCAAGCCAACAAATGGAAAAGACATGGTTCTACCTTGAGGGATTGAGAAACGCGCCAATTTTCGCTTTAGGAGTAAATGTGCATGTCTTTTGAAACACTTTCCAGTGAACAAATCTTTTCAAATCTTTTGGAAACATTGAAAAGGTTACATTGGCTATCCAACTGTGTTAAAATAACCATAATGGTGTCGCGCATGCACGTGCGGTAGCACCCTAACAGAGGCCTCTGACGTCATTTTGGACACCTTCAAACAGTTGTATTTCCCTAACGACCCCTTATAGGTGTGTCGGATGTGGTATCAAACGTCTTAGAATTTCAAGAGCTTTCCAACGAGCCATCATGCACTCAAATCGCTTAATATTGAAGAATAATGTCTTTTTCACCTCTCCAGCAAAAGGACTTCCAAGCCAACAAATGGAAAAGACATGGTTCTACCTTGAGGGATTGAGAAACGCGCCAATTTTCGCTTTAGGAGTAAATGTGCATGTCTTTTGAAACACTTTCCAGTGAACAAATCTTTTCAAATCTTTTGGAAACACTGAAAGGTTACATTGGCTATCCAACTGTGTTAAAATAACCATAATGGTGTCGCGCATGCACGTGCGGTAGCACCCTAACAGAGGCCTCTGACGTCATTTTGGACACCTTCAAACAGTTGTATTTCCCTAACGACCCCTTATAGGTGTGTCGGATGTGGTATCAAACGTCTTAGAATTTCAAGAGCTTTCCAACGAGCCATCATGCACTAAAATCGCTTAATATTGAAGAAAAATGTCTTTTTCACCTCTCCAGCAAAAGGACTTCCAAGCCAACAAATGGAAAAGACATGGTTCTACCTTGAGGGATTGAGAAACGCGCCAATTTTCGCTTTAGGAGTAAATGTGCATGTCTTTTGAAACACTTTCCAGTGAATAAATCTTTTCAAATCTTTTGGAAACATTGAAAGGTTACATTGGCTATCCAACTGTGTTAAAATAACCATAATGGTGTCGCGCATGCACGTGCGGTAGCACCCTAACAGAGGCCTCTGACGTCATTTTGGACACCTTCAAACAGTTGTATTTCCCTAACGACCCCTTATAGGTGTGTCGGATGTGGTATCAAACGTCTTAGAATTTCAAGAGCTTTCCAACGAGCCATCATGCACTCAAATCGCTTAATATTGAAGAATAATGTCTTTTTCACCTCTCCAGCAAAAGGACTTCCAAGCCAACAAATGGAAAAGACATGGTTCTACCTTGAGGGATTGAGAAACGCGCCAATTTTCGCTTTAGGAGTAAATGTGCATGTCTTTTGAAACACTTTCCAGTGAACAAATCTTTTCAAATCTTTTGGAAACATTGAAAGGTTACATTGGCTATCCAACTGTGTTAAAATAACCATAATGGTGTCGCGCATGCACGTGCGGTAGCACCCTAACAGAGGCCTCTGACGTCATTTTGGACACCTTCAAACAGTTGTATTTCCCTAACGACCCCTTATAGGTGTGTCGGATGTGGTATCAAACGTCTTAGAATTTCAAGAGCTTTCCAACGAGCCATCATGCACTCAAATCGCTTAATATTGAAGAATAATGTCTTGTTCACCTCTCCAGCAAAAGGACTTCCAAGCCAACAAATGGAAAAGACATGGTTCTACCTTGAGGGATTGAGAAACGCGCCAATTTTCGCTTTAGGAGTAAATGTGCATGTCTTTTGAAACACTTTCCAGTGAACAAATCTTTTCAAATCTTTTGGAAACATTGAAAAGGTTACATTGGCTATCCAACTGTGTTAAAATAACCATAATGGTGTCGCGCATGCACGTGCGGTAGCACCCTAACAGAGGCCTCTGACGTCATTTTGGACACCTTCAAACAGTTGTATTTCCCTAACGACCCCTTATAGGTGTGTCGGATGTGGTATCAAACGTCTTAGAATTTCAAGAGCTTTCCAACGAGCCATCATGCACTCAAATCGCTTAATATTGAAGAATAATGTCTTTTTCACCTCTCCAGCAAAAGGACTTCCAAGCCAACAAATGGAAAAGACATGGTTCTACCTTGAGGGATTGAGAAACGCGCCAATTTTCGCTTTAGGAGTAAATGTGCATGTCTTTTGAAACACTTTCCAGTGAACAAATCTTTTCAAATCTTTTGGAAACACTGAAAGGTTACATTGGCTATCCAACTGTGTTAAAATAACCATAATGGTGTCGCGCATGCACGTGCGGTAGCACCCTAACAGAGGCCTCTGACGTCATTTTGGACACCTTCAAACAGTTGTATTTCCCTAACGACCCCTTATAGGTGTGTCGGATGTGGTATCAAACGTCTTAGAATTTCAAGAGCTTTCCAACGAGCCATCATGCACTAAAATCGCTTAATATTGAAGAAAAATGTCTTTTTCACCTCTCCAGCAAAAGGACTTCCAAGCCAACAAATGGAAAAGACATGGTTCTACCTTGAGGGATTGAGAAACGCGCCAATTTTCGCTTTAGGAGTAAATGTGCATGTCTTTTGAAACACTTTCCAGTGAATAAATCTTTTCAAATCTTTTGGAAACATTGAAAGGTTACATTGGCTATCCAACTGTGTTAAAATAACCATAATGGTGTCGCGCATGCACGTGCGGTAGCACCCTAACAGAGGCCTCTGACGTCATTTTGGACACCTTCAAACAGTTGTATTTCCCTAACGACCCCTTATAGGTGTGTCGGATGTGGTATCAAACGTCTTAGAATTTCAAGAGCTTTCCAACGAGCCATCATGCACTCAAATCGCTTAATATTGAAGAATAATGTCTTTTTCACCTCTCCAGCAAAAGGACTTCCAAGCCAACAAATGGAAAAGACATGGTTCTACCTTGAGGGATTGAGAAACGCGCCAATTTTCGCTTTAGGAGTAAATGTGCATGTCTTTTGAAACACTTTCCAGTGAACAAATCTTTTCAAATCTTTTGGAAACATTGAAAGGTTACATTGGCTATCCAACTGTGTTAAAATAACCATAATGGTGTCGCGCATGCACGTGCGGTAGCACCCTAACAGAGGCCTCTGACGTCATTTTGGACACCTTCAAACAGTTGTATTTCCCTAACGACCCCTTATAGGTGTGTCGGATGTGGTATCAAACGTCTTAGAATTTCAAGAGCTTTCCAACGAGCCATCATGCACTCAAATCGCTTAATATTGAAGAATAATGTCTTTTTCACCTCTCCAGCAAAAGGACTTCCAAGCCAACAAATGGAAAAGACATGGTTCTACCTTGAGGGATTGAGAAACGCGCCAATTTTCGCTTTAGGAGTAAATGTGCATGTCTTTTGAAACACTTTCCAGTGAACAAATCTTTTCAAATCTTTTGGAAACATTGAAAAGGTTACATTGGCTATCCAACTGTGTTAAAATAACCATAATGGTGTCGCGCATGCACGTGCGGTAGCACCCTAACAGAGGCCTCTGACGTCATTTTGGACACCTTCAAACAGTTGTATTTCCCTAACGACCCCTTATAGGTGTGTCGGATGTGGTATCAAACGTCTTAGAATTTCAAGAGCTTTCCAACGAGCCATCATGCACTCAAATCGCTTAATATTGAAGAAAAATGTCTTTTTCACCTCTCCAGCAAAAGGACTTCCAAGCCAACAAATGGAAAAGACATGGTTCTACCTTGAGGGATTGAGAAACGCGCCAATTTTCGCTTTAGGAGTAAATGTGCATGTCTTTTGAAACACTTTCCAGTGAACAAATCTTTTCAAATCTTTTGGAAACACTGAAAGGTTACATTGGCTATCCAACTGTGTTAAAATAACCATAATGGTGTCGCGCATGCACGTGCGGTAGCACCCTAACAGAGGCCTCTGACGTCATTTTGGACACCTTCAAACAGTTGTATTTCCCTAACGACCCCTTATAGGTGTGTCGGATGTGGTATCAAACGTCTTAGAATTTCAAGAGCTTTCCAACGAGCCATCATGCACTCAAATCGCTTAATATTGAAGAATAATGTCTTGTTCACCTCTCCAGCAAAAGGACTTCCAAGCCAACAAATGGAAAAGACATGGTTCTACCTTGAGGGATTGAGAAACGCGCCAATTTTCGCTTTAGGAGTAAATGTGCATGTCTTTTGAAACACTTTCCAGTGAACAAATCTTTTCAAATCTTTTGGAAACATTGAAAGGTTACATTGGCTATCCAACTGTGTTAAAATAACCATAATGGTGTCGCGCATGCACGTGCGGTAGCACCCTAACAGAGGCCTCTGACGTCATTTTGGACACCTTCAAACAGTTGTATTTCCCTAACGACCCCTTATAGGTGTGTCGGATGTGGTATCAAACGTCTTAGAATTTCAAGAGCTTTCCAACGAGCCATCATGCACTCAAATCGCTTAATATTGAAGAATAATGTCTTTTTCACCTCTCCAGCAAAAGGACTTCCAAGCCAACAAATGGAAAAGACATGGTTCTACCTTGAGGGATTGAGAAACGCGCCAATTTTCGCTTTAGGAGTAAATGTGCATGTCTTTTGAAACACTTTCCAGTGAACAAATCTTTTCAAATCTTTTGGAAACATTGAAAGGTTACATTGGCTATCCAACTGTGTTAAAATAACCATAATGGTGTCGCGCATGCACGTGCGGTAGCACCCTAACAGAGGCCTCTGACGTCATTTTGGACACCTTCAAACAGTTGTATTTCCCTAACGACCCCTTATAGGTGTGTCGGATGTGGTATCAAACGTCTTAGAATTTCAAGAGCTTTCCAACGAGCCATCATGCACTAAAATCGCTTAATACTGAAGAAAAATGTCTTTTTCACCTCTCCAGCAAAAGGACTTCCAAGCCAACAAATGGAAAAGACATGGTTCTACCTTGAGGGATTGAGAAACGCGCCAATTTTCGCTTTAGGAGTAAATGTGCATGTCTTTTGAAACACTTTCCAGTGAACAAATCTTTTCAAATCTTTTGGAAACATTGAAAAGGTTACATTGGCTATCCAACTGTGTTAAAATAACCATAATGGTGTCGCGCATGCACGTGCGGTAGCACCCTAACAGAGGCCTCTGACGTCATTTTGGACACCTTCAAACAGTTGTATTTCCCTAACGACCCCTTATAGGTGTGTCGGATGTGGTATCAAACGTCTTAGAATTTCAAGAGCTTTCCAACGAGCCATCATGCACTCAAATCGCTTAATATTGAAGAATAATGTCTTTTTCACCTCTCCAGCAAAAGGACTTCCAAGCCAACAAATGGAAAAGACATGGTTCTACCTTGAGGGATTGAGAAACGCGCCAATTTTCGCTTTAGGAGTAAATGTGCATGTCTTTTGAAACACTTTCCAGTGAACAAATCTTTTCAAATCTTTTGGAAACACTGAAAGGTTACATTGGCTATCCAACTGTGTTAAAATAACCATAATGGTGTCGCGCATGCACGTGCGGTAGCACCCTAACAGAGGCCTCTGACGTCATTTTGGACACCTTCAAACAGTTGTATTTCCCTAACGACCCCTTATAGGTGTGTCGGATGTGGTATCAAACGTCTTAGAATTTCAAGAGCTTTCCAACGAGCCATCATGCACTCAAATCGCTTAATATTGAAGAATAATGTCTTGTTCACCTCTCCAGCAAAAGGACTTCCAAGCCAACAAATGGAAAAGACATGGTTCTACCTTGAGGGATTGAGAAACGCGCCAATTTTCGCTTTAGGAGTAAATGTGCATGTCTTTTGAAACACTTTCCAGTGAACAAATCTTTTCAAATCTTTTGGAAACATTGAAAGGTTACATTGGCTATCCAACTGTGTTAAAATAACCATAATGGTGTCGCGCATGCACGTGCGGTAGCACCCTAACAGAGGCCTCTGACGTCATTTTGGACACCTTCAAACAGTTGTATTTCCCTAACGACCCCTTATAGGTGTGTCGGATGTGGTATCAAACGTCTTAGAATTTCAAGAGCTTTCCAACGAGCCATCATGCACTCAAATCGCTTAATATTGAAGAATAATGTCTTTTTCACCTCTCCAGCAAAAGGACTTCCAAGCCAACAAATGGAAAAGACATGGTTCTACCTTGAGGGATTGAGAAACGCGCCAATTTTCGCTTTAGGAGTAAATGTGCATGTCTTTTGAAACACTTTCCAGTGAACAAATCTTTTCAAATCTTTTGGAAACATTGAAAGGTTACATTGGCTATCCAACTGTGTTAAAATAACCATAATGGTGTCGCGCATGCACGTGCGGTAGCACCCTAACAGAGGCCTCTGACGTCATTTTGGACACCTTCAAACAGTTGTATTTCCCTAACGACCCCTTATAGGTGCGTCGGATGTGGTATCAAACGTCTTAGAATTTCAAGAGCTTTCCAACGAGCCATCATGCACTAAAATCGCTTAATACTGAAGAAAAATGTCTTTTTCACCTCTCCAGCAAAAGGACTTCCAAGCCAACAAATGGAAAAGACATGGTTCTACCTTGAGGGATTGAGAAACGCGCCAATTTTCGCTTTAGGAGTAAATGTGCATGTCTTTTGAAACACTTTCCAGTGAACAAATCTTTTCAAATCTTTTGGAAACATTGAAAGGTTACATTGGCTATCCAACTGTGTTAAAATAACCATAATGGTGTCGCGCATGCACGTGCGGTAGCACCCTAACAGAGGCCTCTGACGTCATTTTGGACACCTTCAAACAGTTGTATTTCCCTAACGACCCCTTATAGGTGTGTCGGATTTGGTATCAAACGTCTTAGAATTTCAAGAGCCTCCCAACGAGCCATCATGCACTAAAATCGCTTAATATTGAAGAATAATGTCTTTTTCACCTCTCCAGCAAAAGGACTTCCAAGCCAACAAATGGAAAAGACATGGTTCTACCTTGAGGGATTGAGAAACGCGCCAATTTTCGCTTTAGGAGTAAATGTGCATGTCTTTTGAAACACTTTCCAGTGACCAAATCTTTTCAAATCTTTTGGAAACATTGAAAGGTTACATTGGCTATCCAACTGTGTTAAAATAACCAGAATGGTGTCGCGCATGCACGTGCGGTAGCACCCTAACAGAGGCCTCTGGCGTCATTTTGGACACCTTCAAACAGTTGTATTTCCCTAACGACCCTTTATAGGTGTGTCGGATTTGGTATCAAACTTCTTAGAATTTCAAGAGCTTTCCAACGAGCCATCATGCACTAAAATCGCTTAATATTGAAGAAAAATGTCTTTTTCACCTCTCCAGCAAAAGGACGTCCAAGCCAACAAATGGAAAAGACATGGTTCTACCTTGAGGGATTGAGAAACGCGCCAATTTTCGCTTTAGGAGTAAATGTGCATGTCTTTTGAAACACTTTCCAGTGAACAAATCTTTTCAAATCTTTTGGAAACATTGAAAGGTTACATTGGCTATCCAACTGTGTTAAAATAACCATAATGGTGTCGCGCATGCACGTGCGGTAGCACCCTAACAGAGGCCTCTGACGTCATTTTGGACACCTTCAAACAGTTGTATTTCCCTAACGACCCCTTATAGGTGTGTCGGATGTGGTATCAAACGTCTTAGAATTTCAAGAGCTTTCCAACGAGCCATCATGCACTAAAATCGCTTAATACTGAAGAAAAATGTCTTTTTCACCTCTCCAGCAAAAGGACTTCCAAGCCAACAAATGGAAAAGACATGGTTCTACCTTGAGGGATTGAGAAACGCGCCAATTTTCGCTTTAGGAGTAAATGTGCATGTCTTTTGAAACACTTTGCAGTGACCAAATCTTTTCAAATCTTTTGGAAACATTGAAAGGTTACATTGGCTATCCAACTGTGTTAAAATAACCATAATGGTGTCGCGCATGCACGTGCGGTAGCACCCTAACAGAGGCCTCTGACGTCATTTTGGACACCTTCAAACAGTTGTATTTCCCTAACGACCCCTTATAGGTGTGTCGGATTTGGTATCAAACGTCTTAGAATTTCAAGAGCCTCCCAACGAGCCATCATGCACTAAAATCGCTTAATATTGAAGAAAAATGTCTTTTTCACCTCTCCAGCAAAAGGACGTCCAAGCCAACAAATGGAAAAGACATGGTTCTACCTTGAGGGATTGAGAAACGCGCCAATTTTCGCTTTAGGAGTAAATGTGCATGTCTTTTGAAACACTTTCCAGTGAACAAATCTTTTCAAATCTTTTGGAAACATTGAAAGGTTACATTGGCTATCCAACTGTGTTAAAATAACCATAATGGTGTCGCGCATGCACGTGCGGTAGCACCCTAACAGAGGCCTCTGACGTCATTTTGGACACCTTCAAACAGTTGTATTTCCCTAACGACCCCTTATAGGTGTGTCGGATGTGGTATCAAACGTCTTAGAATTTCAAGAGCTTTCCAACGAGCCATCATGCACTAAAATCGCTTAATACTGAAGAAAAATGTCTTTTTCACCTCTCCAGCAAAAGGACTTCCAAGCCAACAAATGGAAAAGACATGGTTCTACCTTGAGGGATTGAGAAACGCGCCAATTTTCGCTTTAGGAGTAAATGTGCATGTCTTTTGAAACACTTTGCAGTGACCAAATCTTTTCAAATCTTTTGGAAACATTGAAAGGTTACATTGGCTATCCAACTGTGTTAAAATAACCATAATGGTGTCGCGCATGCACGTGCGGTAGCACCCTAACAGAGGCCTCTGACGTCATTTTGGACACCTTCAAACAGTTGTATTTCCCTAACGACCCCTTATAGGTGTGTCGGATTTGGTATCAAACGTCTTAGAATTTCAAGAGCCTCCCAACGAGCCATCATGCACTAAAATCGCTTAATATTGAAGAATAATGTCTTTTTCACCTCTCCAGCAAAAGGACTTCCAAGCCAACAAATGGAAAAGACATGGTTCTACCTTGAGGGATTGAGAAACGCGCTCATTTTCGCTTTAGGAGTAAATGTGCATGTCTTTTGAAACACTTTCCAGTGACCAAATCTTTTCAAATCTTTTGGAAACATTGAAAGGTTACATTGGCTATCCAACTGTGTTAAAATAACCAGAATGGTGTCGCGCATGCACGTGCGGTAGCACCCTAACAGAGGCCTCTGGCGTCATTTTGGACACCTTCAAACAGTTGTATTTCCCTAACGACCCTTTATAGGTGTGTCGGATTTGGTATCAAACTTCTTAGAATTTCAAGAGCTTTCCAACGAGCCATCATGCACTAAAATCGCTTAATATTGAAGAAAAATGTCTTTTTCACCTCTCCAGCAAAAGGACGTCCAAGCCAACAAATGGAAAAGACATGGTTTTACCTTGAGGGTTTGAGAACGCGCCAATTCTCGTTTTAAGAGTAAATGTGCATGTCTTTTGAAACACTTTGCAGTGACCAAATCTTTTCAAATCTTTTGGAAACATTGAAAGGTTACATTGGCTATCCAACTGTGTTAAAATAACCATAATGGTGTCGCGCATGCACGTGCGGTAGCACCCTAACAGAGGCCTCTGACGTCATTTTGGACACCTTCAAACAGTTGTATTTCCCTAACGACCCCTTATAGGTGTGTCGGATGTGGTATCAAACGTCTTAGAATTTCAAGAGCTTTCCAACGAGCCATCATGCACTCAAATCGCTTAATATTGAAGAATAATGTCTTTTTCACCTCTCCAGCAAAAGGACTTCCAAGCCAACAAATGGAAAAGACATGGTTCTACCTTGAGGGATTGAGAAACGCGCCAATTTTCGCTTTAGGAGTAAATGTGCATGTCTTTTGAAACACTTTCCAGTGAACAAATCTTTTCAAATCTTTTGGAAACATTGAAAGGTTACATTGGCTATCCAACTGTGTTAAAATAACCATAATGGTGTCGCGCATGCACGTGCGGTAGCACCCTAACAGAGGCCTCTGACGTCATTTTGGACACCTTCAAACAGTTGTATTTCCCTAACGACCCCTTATAGGTGTGTCGGATGTGGTATCAAACGTCTTAGAATTTCAAGAGCTTTCCAACGAGCCATCATGCACTAAAATCGCTTAATATTGAAGAAAAATGTCTTTTTCACCTCTCCAGCATAAGGACTTCCAAGCCAGCAAATGGAAAAGACATGGTTCTACCTTGAGGGATTGAGAAACGCGCCAATTTTCGCTTTAGGAGTAAATGTGCATGTCTTTTGAAACACTTTCCAGTGAACAAATCTTTTCAAATCTTTTGGAAACATTGAAAGGTTACATTGGCTATCCAACTGTGTTAAAATAACCATAATGGTGTCGCGCATGCACGTGCGGTAGCACCCTAACAGAGGCCTCTGACGTCATTTTGGACACCTTCAAACAGTTGTATTTCCCTAACGACCCCTTATAGGTGTGTCGGATGTGGTATCAAACGTCTTAGAATTTCAAGAGCTTTCCAACGAGCCATCATGCACTAAAATCGCTTAATATTGAAGAATAATGTCTTTTTCACCTCTCCAGCAAAAGGACTTCCAAGCCAACAAATGGAAAAAACATGGTTCTACCTTGAGGGATTGAGAAACGCGCCAATTTTCGCTTTAGGAGTAAATGTGCATGTCTTTTGAAACACTTTCCAGTGAACAAATCTTTTCAAATCTTTTGGAAACATTGAAAGGTTACATTGGCTATCCAACTGTGTTAAAATAACCATAATGGTGTCGCGCATGCACGTGCGGTAGCACCCTAACAGAGGCCTCTGACGTCATTTTGGACACCTTCAAACAGTTGTATTTCCCTAACGACCCCTTATAGGTGTGTCGGATGTGGTATCAAACGTCTTAGAATTTCAAGAGCTTTCCAACGAGCCATCATGCACTAAAATCGCTTAATATTGAAGAAAAATGTCTTGTTCACCTCTCCAGCAAAAGGACTTCCAAGCCAGCAAATGGAAAAGACATGGTTCTACCTTGAGGGATTGAGAAACGCGCCAATTTTCGCTTTAGGAGTAAATGTGCATGTCTTTTGAAACACTTTCCAGTGAACAAATCTTTTCAAATCTTTTGGAAACATTGAAAAGGTTACATTGGCTATCCAACTGTGTTAAAATAACCATAATGGTGTCGCGCATGCACGTGCGGTAGCACCCTAACAGAG
This sequence comes from Haliotis rufescens, assembly GCF_023055435.1. NCBI lineage: Eukaryota > Metazoa > Mollusca > Gastropoda > Lepetellida > Haliotidae > Haliotis > Haliotis rufescens. Next base: position 13,744,789 of record NW_025963824.1, on the reverse strand, counting down.
GCCTCTGACGTCATTTTGGACACCTTCAAACAGTTGTATTTCCCTAACGACCCCTTATAGGTGTGTCGGATTTGGTATCAAACGTCTTAGAATTTCAAGAGCTTTCCAACGAGCCATCATGCACTCAAATCGCTTAATATTGAAGAATAATGTCTTTTTCACCTCTCCAGCAAAAGGACTTCCAAGCCAACAAATGGAAAAGACATGGTTCTACCTTGAGGGATTGAGAAACGCGCCAATTTTCGCTTTAGGAGTAAATGTGCATGTCTTTTGAAACACTTTCCAGTGAACAAATCTTTTCAAATCTTTTGGAAACATTGAAAGGTTACATTGGCTATCCAACTGTGTTAAAATAACCATAATGGTGTCGCGCATGCACGTGCGGTAGCACCCTAACAGAGGCCTCTGACGTCATTTTGGACACCTTCAAACAGTTGTATTTCCCTAACGACCCCTTATAGGTGTGTCGGATGTGGTATCAAACGTCTTAGAATTTCAAGAGCTTTCCAACGAGCCATCATGCACTAAAATCGCTTAATACTGAAAAAAATGTCTTTTTCACCTCTCCAGCAAAAGGACTTCCAAGCCAGCAAATGGAAAAGACATGGTTCTACCTTGAGGGATTGAGAAACGCGCCAATTTTCGCTTTAGGAGTAAATGTGCATGTCTTTTGAAACACTTTCCAGTGAATAAATCTTTTCAAATCTTTTGGAAACATTGAAAGGTTACATTGGCTATCCAACTGTGTTAAAATAACCATAATGGTGTCGCGCATGCACGTGCGGTAGCACCCTAACAGAGGCCTCTGACGTCATTTTGGACACCTTCAAACAGTTGTATTTCCCTAACGACCCCTTATAGGTGTGTCGGATGTGGTATCAAACGTCTTAGAATTTCAAGAGCTTTCCAACGAGCCATCATGCACTCAAATCGCTTAATATTGAAGAATAATGTCTTTTTCACCTCTCCAGCAAAAGGACTTCCAAGCCAACAAATGGAAAAGACATGGTTCTACCTTGAGGGATTGAGAAACGCGCCAATTTTCGCTTTAGGAGTAAATGTGCATGTCTTTTGAAACACTTTCCAGTGAACAAATCTTTTCAAATCTTTTGGAAACATTGAAAGGTTACATTGGCTATCCAACTGTGTTAAAATAACCATAATGGTGTCGCGCATGCACGTGCGGTAGCACCCTAACAGAGGCCTCTGACGTCATTTTGGACACCTTCAAACAGTTGTATTTCCCTAACGACCCCTTATAGGTGTGTCGGATGTGGTATCAAACGTCTTAGAATTTCAAGAGCTTTCCAACGAGCCATCATGCACTAAAATCGCTTAATATTGAAGAATAATGTCTTTTTCACCTCTCCAGCAAAAGGACTTCCAAGCCAACAAATGGAAAAGACATGGTTCTACCTTGAGGGATTGAGAAACGCGCCAATTTTCGCTTTAGGAGTAAATGTGCATGTCTTTTGAAACACTTTCCAGTGACCAAATCTTTTCAAATCTTTTGGAAACATTGAAAGGTTACATTGGCTATCCAACTGTGTTAAAATAACCAGAATGGTGTCGCGCATGCACGTGCGGTAGCACCCTAACAGAGGCCTCTGACGTCATTTTGGACACCTTCAAACAGTTGTATTTCCCTAACGACCCTTTATATGTGTGTCGGATTTGGTATCAAACTTCTTAGAATTTCAAGAGCTTTCCAACGAGCCATCATGCACTAAAATCGCTTAATATTGAAGAAAAATGTCTTTGTCACCTCTCCAGCAAAAGGACGTCCAAGCCAACAAATGGAAAAGACATGGTTTTACCTTGAGGGTTTGAGAAAGCGCCAATTCTCGTTTTAAGAGTAAATGTGCATGTCTTTTGAAACACTTTGCAGTGACCAAATCTTTTCAAATCTTTTGGAAACATTGAAAAGTTACATTGGCTATCCAACTGTGTTAAAATAACCATAATGGTGTCGCGCATGCACGTGCGGTAGCACCCTAACAGAGGCCTCTGACGTCATTTTGGACACCTTCAAACAGTTGTATTTCCCTAACGACCCCTTATAGGTGTGTCGGATGTGGTATCAAACGTCTTAGAATTTCAAGAGCTTTCCAACGAGCCATCATGCACTAAAATCGCTTAATATTGAAGAATAATGTCTTTTTCACCTCTCCAGCAAAAGGACTTCCAAGCCAACAAATGGAAAAGACATGGTTCTACCTTGAGGGATTGAGAAACGCGCCAATTTTCGCTTTAGGAGTAAATGTGCATGTCTTTTGAAACACTTTCCAGTGAACAAATCTTTTCAAATCTTTTGGAAACATTGAAAGGTTACATTGGCTATCCAACTGTGTTAAAATAACCATAATGGTGTCGCGCATGCACGTGCGGTAGCACCCTAACAGAGGCCTCTGACGTCATTTTGGACACCTTCAAACAGTTGTATTTCCCTAACGACCCCTTATAGGTGTGTCGGATGTGGTATCAAACGTCTTAGAATTTCAAGAGCTTTCCAACGAGCCATCATGCACTAAAATCGCTTAATATTGAAGAAAAATGTCTTTTTCACCTCTCCAGCAAAAGGACTTCCAAGCCAGCAAATGGAAAAGACATGGTTCTACCTTGAGGGATTGAGAAACGCGCCAATTTTCGCTTTAGGAGTAAATGTGCATGTCTTTTGAAACACTTTCCAGTGAATAAATCTTTTCAAATCTTTTGGAAACATTGAAAAGGTTACATTGGCTATCCAACTGTGTTAAAATAACCATAATGGTGTCGCGCATGCACGTGCGGTAGCACCCTAACAGAGGCCTCTGACGTCATTTTTGACACCTTCAAACAGTTGTATTTCCCTAACGACCCCTTATAGGTGTGTCGGATTTGGTATCAAACGTCTTAGAATTTCAAGAGCTTTCCAACGAGCCATCATGCACTCAAATCGCTTAATATTGAAGAATAATGTCTTTTTCACCTCTCCAGCAAAAGGACTTCCAAGCCAACAAATGGAAAAGACATGGTTCTACCTTGAGGGATTGAGAAACGCGCTCATTTTCGCTTTAGGAGTAAATGTGCATGTCTTTTGAAACACTTTCCAGTGAACAAATCTTTTCAAATCTTTTGGAAACATTGAAAGGTTACATTGGCTATCCAACTGTGTTAAAATAACCATAATGGTGTCGCGCATGCACGTGCGGTAGCACCCTAACAGAGGCCTCTGACGTCATTTTGGACACCTTCAAACAGTTGTATTTCCCTAACGACCCCTTATAGGTGTGTCGGATGTGGTATCAAACGTCTTAGAATTTCAAGAGCTTTCCAACGAGCCATCATGCACTAAAATCGCTTAATACTGAAGAAAAATGTCTTTTTCACCTCTCCAGCAAAAGGACTTCCAAGCCAGCAAATGGAAAAGACATGGTTCTACCTTGAGGGATTGAGAAACGCGCCAATTTTCGCTTTAGGAGTAAATGTGCATGTCTTTTGAAACACTTTCCAGTGAATAAATCTTTTCAAATCTTTTGGAAACATTGAAAGGTTACATTGGCTATCCAACTGTGTTAAAATAACCATAATGGTGTCGCGCATGCACGTGCGGTAGCACCCTAACAGAGGCCTCTGACGTCATTTTGGACACCTTCAAACAGTTGTATTTCCCTAACGACCCCTTATAGGTGTGTCGGATGTGGTATCAAACGTCTTAGAATTTCAAGAGCTTTCCAACGAGCCATCATGCACTCAAATCGCTTAATATTGAAGAATAATGTCTTTTTCACCTCTCCAACAAAAGGACTTCCAAGCCAACAAATGGAAAAGACATGGTTCTACCTTGAGGGATTGAGAAACGCGCCAATTTTCGCTTTAGGAGTAAATGTGCATGTCTTTTGAAACACTTTCCAGTGAACAAATCTTTTCAAATCTTTTGGAAACATTGAAAGGTTACATTGGCTATCCAACTGTGTTAAAATAACCATAATGGTGTCGCGCATGCACGTGCGGTAGCACCCTAACAGAGGCCTCTGACGTCATTTTGGACACCTTCAAACAGTTGTATTTCCCTAACGACCCCTTATAGGTGTGTCGGATGTGGTATCAAACGTCTTAGAATTTCAAGAGCTTTCCAACGAGCCATCATGCACTCAAATCGCTTAATATTGAAGAATAATGTCTTTTTCACCTCTCCAGCAAAAGGACTTCCAAGCCAACAAATGGAAAAGACATGGTTCTACCTTGAGGGATTGAGAAACGCGCCAATTTTCGCTTTAGGAGTAAATGTGCATGTCTTTTGAAACACTTTCCAGTGAACAAATCTTTTCAAATCTTTTGGAAACATTGAAAGGTTACATTGGCTATCCAACTGTGTTAAAATAACCAGAATGGTGTCGCGCATGCACGTGCGGTAGCACCCTAACAGAGGCCTCTGACGTCATTTTGGACACCTTCAAACAGTTGTATTTCCCTAACGACCCCTTATAGGTGTGTCGGATGTGGTATCAAACGTCTTAGAATTTCAAGAGCTTTCCAACGAGCCATCATGCACTCAAATCGCTTAATATTGAAGAATAATGTCTTTTTCACCTCTCCAGCAAAAGGACTTCCAAGCCAACAAATGGAAAAGACATGGTTCTACCTTGAGGGATTGAGAAACGCGCCAATTTTCGCTTTAGGAGTAAATGTGCATGTCTTTTGAAACACTTTCCAGTGAACAAATCTTTTCAAATCTTTTGGAAACATTGAAAGGTTACATTGGCTATCCAACTGTGTTAAAATAACCATAATGGTGTCGCGCATGCACGTGCGGTAGCACCCTAACAGAGGCCTCTGACGTCATTTTGGACACCTTCAAACAGTTGTATTTCCCTAACGACCCCTTATAGGTGTGTCGGATGTGGTATCAAACGTCTTAGAATTTCAAGAGCTTTCCAACGAGCCATCATGCACTAAAATCGCTTAATATTGAAGAAAAATGTCTTTTTCACCTCTCCAGCAAAAGGACTTCCAAGCCAGCAAATGGAAAAGACATGGTTCTACCTTGAGGGATTGAGAAACGCGCCAATTTTCGCTTTAGGAGTAAATGTGCATGTCTTTTGAAACACTTTCCAGTGAACAAATCTTTTCAAATCTTTTGGAAACATTGAAAGGTTACATTGGCTATCCAACTGTGTTAAAATAACCATAATGGTGTCGCGCATGCACGTGCGGTAGCACCCTAACAGAGGCCTCTGACGTCATTTTGGACACCTTCAAACAGTTGTATTTCCCTAACGACCCCTTATAGGTGTGTCGGATGTGGTATCAAACGTCTTAGAATTTCAAGAGCTTTCCAACGAGCCATCATGCACTCAAATCGCTTAATATTGAAGAATAATGTCTTTTTCACCTCTCCAGCAAAAGGACTTCCAAGCCAACAAATGGAAAAGACATGGTTCTACCTTGAGGGATTGAGAAACGCGCCAATTTTCGCTTTAGGAGTAAATGTGCATGTCTTTTGAAACACTTTCCAGTGAACAAATCTTTTCAAATCTTTTGGAAACATTGAAAGGTTACATTGGCTATCCAACTGTGTTAAAATAACCATAATGGTGTCGCGCATGCACGTGCGGTAGCACCCTAACAGAGGCCTCTGACGTCATTTTGGACACCTTCAAACAGTTGTATTTCCCTAACGACCCCTTATAGGTGTGTCGGATGTGGTATCAAACGTCTTAGAATTTCAAGAGCTTTCCAACGAGCCATCATGCACTAAAATCGCTTAATATTGAAGAAAAATGTCTTTTTCACCTCTCCAGCAAAAGGACTTCCAAGCCAGCAAATGGAAAAGACATGGTTCTACCTTGAGGGATTGAGAAACGCGCCAATTTTCGCTTTAGGAGTAAATGTGCATGTCTTTTGAAACACTTTCCAGTGAACAAATCTTTTCAAATCTTTTGGAAACATTGAAAGGTTACATTGGCTATCCAACTGTGTTAAAATAACCAGAATGGTGTCGCGCATGCACGTGCGGTAGCACCCTAACAGAGGCCTCTGACGTCATTTTGGACACTTTCAAACAGTTGTATTTCCCTAACGACCCCTTATAGGTGTGTCGGATGTGGTATCAAACGTCTTAGAATTTCAAGAGCTTTCCAACGAGCCATCATGCACTAAAATCGCTTAATATTGAAGAATAATGTCTTTTTCACCTCTCCAGCAAAAGGACTTCCAAGCCAACAAATGGAAAAGACATGGTTCTACCTTGAGGGATTGAGAAACGCGCCAAATTTCGCTTTAGGAGTAAATGTGCATGTCTTTTGAAACACTTTCCAGTGACCAAATCTTTTCAAATCTTTTGGAAACATTGAAAGGTTACATTGGCTATCCAACTGTGTTAAAATAACCAGAATGGTGTCGCGCATGCACGTGCGGTAGCACCCTAACAGAGGCCTCTGACGTCATTTTGGACACCTTCAAACAGTTGTATTTCCCTAACGACCCTTTATAGGTGTGTCGGATTTGGTATCAAACTTCTTAGAATTTCAAGAGCTTTCCAACGAGCCATCATGCACTAAAATCGCTTAATATTGAAGAAAAATGTCTTTTTCACCTCTCCAGCAAAAGGACGTCCAAGCCAACAAATGGAAAAGACATGGTTTTACCTTGAGGGTTTGAGAACGCGCCAATTCTCGTTTTAAGAGTAAATGTGCATGTCTTTTGAAACACTTTCCAGTGAATAAATCTTTTCAAATCTTTTGGAAACATTGAAAAGGTTACATTGGCTATCCAACTGTGTTAAAATAACCAGAATGGTGTCGCGCATGCACGTGCGGTAGCACCCTAACAGAGGCCTCTGACGTCATTTTGGACACCTTCAAACAGTTGTATTTCCCTAACGACCCCTTATAGGTGTGTCGGATGTGGTATCAAACGTCTTAGAATTTCAAGAGCTTTCCAACGAGCCATCATGCACTAAAATCGCTTAATATTGAAGAATAATGTCTTTTTCACCTCTCCAGCAAAAGGACTTCCAAGCCAACAAATGGAAAAGACATGGTTCTACCTTGAGGGATTGAGAAACGCGCCAATTTTCGCTTTAGGAGTAAATGTGCATGTCTTTTGAAACACTTTCCAGTGAACAAATCTTTTCAAATCTTTTGGAAACATTGAAAAGGTTACATTGGCTATCCAACTGTGTTAAAATAACCATAATGGTGTCGCGCATGCACGTGCGGTAGCACCCTAACAGAGGCCTCTGACGTCATTTTGGACACCTTCAAACAGTTGTATTTCCCTAACGACCCCTTATAGGTGTGTCGGATGTGGTATCAAACGTCTTAGAATTTCAAGAGCTTTCCAACGAGCCATCATGCACTAAAATCGCTTAATATTGAAGAATAATGTCTTTTTCACCTCTCCAGCAAAAGGACTTCCAAGCCAACAAATGGAAAAGACATGGTTCTACCTTGAGGGATTGAGAAACGCGCCAATTTTCGCTTTAGGAGTAAATGTGCATGTCTTTTGAAACACTTTCCAGTGACCAAATCTTTTCAAATCTTTTGGAAACATTGAAAAGTTACATTGGCTATCCAACTGTGTTAAAATAACCATAATGGTGTCGCGCATGCACGTGCGGTAGCACCCTAACAGAGGCCTCTGACGTCATTTTGGACACCTTCAAACAGTTGTATTTCCCTAACGACCCCTTATAGGTGTGTCGGATTTGGTATCAAACGTCTTAGAATTTCAAGAGCTTTCCAACGAGCCATCATGCACTAAAATCGCTAAATATTGAAGAAAAATGTCTTTTTCACCTCTCCAGCAAAAGGACTTGAAAGCCAACAAATGGAAAAGACATGGTTCTACCTGGAGGGTTTGAGAAACGCGCCAATTCTCGTTTTAAGAGTAAATGTGCATGTCTTTTGAAACACTTTGCACTGACCAAATCTTTTCAAATCTTTTGGAAACATTGAAAATGTTACATTGGCTATCCAACTGTGTTAAAATAACCAGAATGGTGTCGCGCATGCACGTGCGGTAGCACCCTAACAGAGGCCTCTGACGTCATTTTGGACACCTTCAAACAGTTGTATTTCCCTAACGACCCCTTATAGGTGTGTCGGATTTGGTATCAAACGTCTTAGAATTTCAAGAGCTTTCCAACGAGCCATCATGCACTAAAATCGCTTAATATTGAAGAAAAATGTCTTTTTCACCTCTCCAGCAAAAGGACTTCCAAGCCAGCAAATGGAAAAGACATGGTTCTACCTTGAGGGATTGAGAAACGCGCCAATTTTCGCTTTAGGAGTAAATGTGCATGTCTTTTGAAACACTTTCCAGTGAATAAATCTTTTCAAATCTTTTGGAAACATTGAAAGGTTACATTGGCTATCCAACTGTGTTAAAATAACCATAATGGTGTCGCGCATGCACGTGCGGTAGCACCCTAACAGAGGCCTCTGACGTCATTTTGGACACCTTCAAACAGTTGTATTTCCCTAACGACCCCTTATAGGTGTGTCGGATGTGGTATCAAACGTCTTAGAATTTCAAGAGCTTTCCAACGAGCCATCATGCACTCAAATCGCTTAATATTGAAGAATAATGTCTTTTTCACCTCTCCAGCAAAAGGACTTCCAAGCCAACAAATGGAAAAGACATGGTTCTACCTTGAGGGATTGAGAAACGCGCCAATTTTCGCTTTAGGAGTAAATGTGCATGTCTTTTGAAACACTTTCCAGTGACCAAATCTTTTCAAATCTTTTGGAAACATTGAAAGGTTACATTGGCTATCCAACTGTGTTAAAATAACCATAATGGTGTCGCGCATGCACGTGCGGTAGCACCCTAACAGAGGCCTCTGACGTCATTTTGGACACCTTCAAACAGTTGTATTTCCCTAACGACCCCTTATAGGTGTGTCGGATGTGGTATCAAACGTCTTAGAATTTCAAGAGCTTTCCAACGAGCCATCATGCACTAAAATCGCTTAATATTGAAGAATAATGTCTTTTTCACCTCTCCAGCAAAAGGACTTCCAAGCCAACAAATGGAAAAGACATGGTTCTACCTTGAGGGATTGAGAAACGCGCCAATTTTCGCTTTAGGAGTAAATGTGCATGTCTTTTGAAACACTTTCCAGTGAACAAATCTTTTCAAATCTTTTGGAAACATTGAAAGGTTACATTGGCTATCCAACTGTGTTAAAATAACCAGAATGGTGTCGCGCATGCACGTGCGGTAGCACCCTAACAGAGCCCTCTGACGTCATTTTGGACACCTTCAAACAGTTGCATTTCCCTAACGACCCCTTATAGGTGTGTCGGATGTGGTATCAAACGTCTTAGAATTTCAAGAGCTTTCCAACGAGCCATCATGCACTAAAATCGCTTAATATTGAAGAAAAATGTCTTTTTCACCTCTCCAGCAAAAGGACTTCCAAGCCAGCAAATGGAAAAGACATGGTTCTACCTTGAGGGATTGAGAAACGCGCCAATTTTCGCTTTAGGAGTAAATGTGCATGTCTTTTGAAACACTTTCCAGTGAATAAATCTTTTCAAATCTTTTGGAAACATTGAAAGGTTACATTGGCTATCCAACTGTGTTAAAATAACCATAATGGTGTCGCGCATGCACGTGCGGTAGCACCCTAACAGAGGCCTCTGACGTCATTTTGGACACCTTCAAACAGTTGTATTTCCCTAACGACCCCTTATAGGTGTGTCGAATGTGGTATCAAACGTCTTAGAATTTCAAGAGCTTTCCAACGAGCCATCATGCACTAAAGTCGCTTAATATTTAAGAATAATGTCTTTTTCACCTCTCCAGCAAAAGGACTTCCAAGCCAACAAATGGAAAAGACATGGTTCTACCTGGAGGGTTTGAGAAACGCGCCAATTTTCGCTTTAGGAGTAAATGTGCATGTCTTTTGAAACACTTTCCAGTGACCAAATCTTTTCAAATCTTTTGGAAACATTGAAAGGTTACATTGGCTATCCAACTGTGTTAAAATAATCATAATGGTGTCGCGCATGCACGTGCGGTAGCACCCTAACAGAGGCCTCTGACGTCATTTTGGACACCTTCAAACAGTTGTATTTCCCTAACGACCCCTTATAGGTGTGTCGGATGTGGTATCAAACGTCTTAGAATTTCAAGAGCTTTCCAACGAGCCATCATGCACTAAAATCGCTTAATATTGAAGAATAATGTCTTTTTCACCTCTCCAGCAAAAGAACTTCCAAGCCAACAAATGGAAAAGACATGGTTCTACCTTGAGGGATTGAGAAACGCGCCAATTTTCGCTTTAGGAGTAAATGTGCATGTCTTTTGAAACACTTTCCAGTGAACAAATCTTTTCAAATCTTTTGGAAACATTGAAAAGGTTACATTGGCTATCCAACTGTGTTAAAATAACCATAATGGTGTCGCGCATGCACGTGCGGTAGCACCCTAACAGAGGCCTCTGACGTCATTTTGGACACCTTCAAACAGTTGTATTTCCCTAACGACCCCTTATAGGTGTGTCGGATTTGGTATCAAACGTCTTAGAATTTCAAGAGCTTTCCAACGAGCCATCATGCACTAAAATCGCTTAATATTGAAGAATAATGTCTTTTTCACCTCTCCAGCAAAAGGACTTCCCAGCCAACAAATGGAAAAGACATGGTTCTACCTTGAGGGATTGAGAAACGCGCCAATTTTCGCTTTAGGAGTAAATGTGCATGTCTTTTGAAACACTTTCCAGTGAATAAATCTTTTCAAATCTTTTGGAAACATTGAAAGGTTACATTGGCTATCCAACTGTGTTAAAATAACCATAATGGTGTCGCGCATGCACGTGCGGTAGCACCCTAACAGAGGCCTCTGACGTCATTTTGGACACCTTCAAACAGTTGTATTTCCCTAACGACCCCTTATAGGTGTGTCGGATGTGGTATCAAACGTCTTAGAATTTCAAGAGCTTTCCAACGAGCCATCATGCACTAAAATCGCTTAATATTGAAGAATAATGTCTTTTTCACCTCTCCAGCAAAAGAACTTCCAAGCCAACAAATGGAAAAGACATGGTTCTACCTTGAGGGATTGAGAAACGCGCCAATTTTCGCTTTAGTAGTAAATGTGCATGTCTTTTGAAACACTTTCCAGTTACCAAATCTTATCAAATCTTTTGGAAACATTGAAAGGTTACATTGGCTATCCAACTGTGTTAAAATAACCAGAATGGTGTCGCGCATGCACGTGCGGTAGCACCCTAACAGAGGCCTCTGACGTCATTTTGGACACCTTCAAACAGTTGTATTTCCCTAACGACCCCTTATAGGTGTGTCGGATTTGGTATCAAACGTCTTAGAATTTCAAGAGCTTTCCAACGAGCCATCATGCACTAAAATCGCTTAATATTGAAGAAAAATGTCTTTTTCACCTCTCCAGCAAAAGGACGTCCAAGCCAGCAAATGGAAAAGACATGGTTTTACCTTGAGGGTTTGAGAACGCGCCAATTCTCGTTTTAAGAGTAAATGTGCATGTCTTTTGAAACACTTTCCAGTGACCAAATCTTTTCAAATCTTTTGGAAACATTGAAAAGGTTACATTGGCTATCCAACTGTGTTAAAATAACCAGAATGGTGTCGCGCATGCACGTGCGGTAGCACCCTAACAGAGGCCTCTGACGTCATTTTGGACACCTTCAAACAGTTGTATTTCCCTAACGACCCCTTATAGGTGTGTCGGATTTGGTATCAAACGTCTTAGAATTTCAAGAGCTTTCCAACGAGCCATCATGCACTAAAATCGCTAAATATTGAAGAAAAATGTCTTTTTCACCTCTCCAGCAAAAGGACTTGAAAGCCAACAAATGGAAAAGACATGGTTCTACCTGGAGGGTTTGAGAAACGCGCCAATTCTCGTTTTAAGAGTAAATGTGCATGTCTTTTGAAACACTTTGCACTGACCAAATCTTTTCAAATCTTTTGGAAACATTGAAAATGTTACATTGGCTATCCAACTGTGTTAAAATAACCAGAATGGTGTCGCGCATGCACGTGCGGTAGCACCCTAACAGAGGCCTCTGACGTCATTTTGGACACCTTCAAACAGTTGTATTTCCCTAACGACCCCTTATAGGTGTGTCGGATTTGGTATCAAACGTCTTAGAATTTCAAGAGCTTTCCAACGAGCCATCATGCACTAAAATCGCTAAATATTTAAGAAAAATGTCTTTTTCACCTCTCCAGCAAAAGGACTTCCAAGCCAGCAAATGGAAAAGACATGGTTTTACATTGAGGGTTTGAGAAACGCGCCAATTCTCGTTTTAAGAGTAAATTTGCATGTCTTTTGAAACACGTTGCAGTGAACAAATCTTTTCAAATCTTTTGGAAACATTGAAAAGGTTACATTGGCTATCCAACTGTGTTAAAATAACCAGAATGGTGTCGCGCATGCACGTGCGGTAGCACCCTAACAGAGGCCTCTGACGTCTTTTTGGACACCTTCAAACAGTTGTATTTCCCTAACGACCCCTTATAGGTGTGTCGGATTTGGTATCAAACGTCTTAGAATTTCAAGAGCTTTCCAACGAGCCATCATGCACTAAAATCGCTAAATATTGAAGAAAAATGTCTTTTTCACCTCTCCAGCAAAAGGACTTCCAAGCCAGCAAATGGAAAAGACATGGTTTTACATTGAGGGTTTGAGAAACGCGCCAATTCTCGTTTTAAGAGTAAATTTGCATGTCTTTTGAAACACGTTGCAGTGAACAAATCTTTTCAAATCTTTTGGAAACATTGAAAAGGTTACATTGGCTATCCAACTGTGTTAAAATAACCAGAATGGTGTCGCGCATGCACGTGCGGTAGCACCCTAACAGAGGCCTCTGACGTCTTTTTGGACACCTTCAAACAGTTGTATTTCCCTAACGACCCCTTATAGGTGTGTCGGATTTGGTATCAAACGTCTTAGAATTTCAAGAGCTTTCCAACGAGCCATCATGCACTAAAATCGCTAAATATTGAAGAAAAATGTCTTTTTCACCTCTCCAGCAAAAGGACTTCCAAGCCAGCAAATGGAAAAGACATGGTTCTACCTGGAGGGTTTGAGAAACGCGCCAATTCTCGTTTTAAGAGTAAATTTGCATGTCTTTTGAAACACTTTGCAGTGAACAAATCTTTTCAAATCTTTTGGAAACATTGAAAGGTTACATTGGCTATCCAACTGTGTTAAAATAACCAGAATGGTGTCGCGCATGCACGTGCGGTAGCACCCTAACAGAGGCCTCTGACGTCATTTTGGACACCTTCAAACAGTTGTATTTCCCTAACGACCCCTTATAGGTGTGTCGGATGTGGTATCAAACGTCTTAGAATTTCAAGAGCTTTCCAACGAGCCATCATGCACTAAAATCGCTTAATATTGAAGAATAATGTCTTTTTCACCTCTCCAGCAAAAGAACTTCCAAGCCAACAAATGGAAAAGACATGGTTCTACCTTGAGGGATTGAGAAACGCGCCAATTTTCGCTTTAGTAGTAAATGTGCATGTCTTTTGAAACACTTTCCAGTGACCAAATCTTATCAAATCTTTTGGAAACATTGAAAGGTTACATTGGCTATCCAACTGTGTTAAAATAACCAGAATGGTGTCGCGCATGCACGTGCAGTAGCACCCTAACAGAGGCCTCTGACGTCATTTTGGACACCTTCAAACAGTTGTATTTCCCTAACGACCCCTTATAGGTGTGTCGGATTTGGTATCAAACGTCTTAGAATTTCAAGAGCTTTCCAACGAGCCATCATGCACTAAAATCGCTAAATATTTAAGAAAAATGTCTTTTTCACCTCTCCAGCAAAAGGACGTCCAAGCCAGCAAATGGAAAAGACATGGTTTTACCTTGAGGGTTTGAGAACGCGCCAATTCTCGTTTTAAGAGTAAATGTGCATGTCTTTTGAAACACTTTCCAGTGACCAAATCTTTTCAAATCTTTTGGAAACATTGAAAAGGTTACATTGGCTATCCAACTGTGTTAAAATAACCATAATGGTGTCGCGCATGCACGTGCGGTAGCACCCTAACAGAGGCCTCTGACGTCATTTTGGACACCTTCAAACAGTTGTATTTCCCTAACGACCCCTTATAGGTGTGTCGGATTTGGTATCAAACGTCTTAGAATTTCAAGAGCTTTCCAACGAGCCATCATGCACTAAAATCGCTAAATATTGAAGAAAAATGTCTTTTTCACCTCTCCAGCAAAAGGACTTGAAAGCCAACAAATGGAAAAGACATGGTTCTACCTGGAGGGTTTGAGAAACGCGCCAATTCTCGTTTTAAGAGTAAATGTGCATGTCTTTTGAAACACTTTGCACTGACCAAATCTTTTCAAATCTTTTGGAAACATTGAAAATGTTACATTGGCTATCCAACTGTGTTAAAATAACCAGAATGGTGTCGCGCATGCACGTGCGGTAGCACCCTAACAGAGGCCTCTGACGTCATTTTGGACACCTTCAAACAGTTGTATTTCCCTAACGACCCCTTATAGGTGTGTCGGATTTGGTATCAAACGTCTTAGAATTTCAAGAGCTTTCCAACGAGCCATCATGCACTAAAATCGCTAAATATTGAAGAAAAATGTCTTTTTCACCTCTCCAGCAAAAGGACTTCCAAGCCAGCAAATGGAAAAGACATGGTTTTACATTGAGGGTTTGAGAAACGCGCCAATTCTCGTTTTAAGAGTAAATTTGCATGTCTTTTGAAACACGTTGCAGTGAACAAATCTTTTCAAATCTTTTGGAAACATTGAAAAGGTTACATTGGCTATCCAACTGTGTTAAAATAACCAGAATGGTGTCGCGCATGCACGTGCGGTAGCACCCTAACAGAGGCCTCTGACGTCATTTTGGACACCTTCAAACAGTTGTATTTCCCTAACGACCCCTTATAGGTGTGTCGGATTTGGTATCAAACGTCTTAGAATTTCAAGAGCTTTCCAACGAGCCATCATGCACTAAAATCGCTAAATATTGAAGAAAAATGTCTTTTTCACCTCTCCAGCAAAAGGACTTCCAAGCCAGCAAATGGAAAAGACATGGTTCTACCTGGAGGGTTTGAGAAACGCGCCAATTCTCGTTTTAAGAGTAAATTTGCATGTCTTTTGAAACACTTTGCAGTGAACAAATCTTTTCAAATCTTTTGGAAACATTGAAAGGTTACATTGGCTATCCAACTGTGTTAAAATAACCAGAATGGTGTCGCGCATGCACGTGCGGTAGCACCCTAACAGAGGCCTCTGACGTCATTTTGGACACCTTCAAACAGTTGTATTTCCCTAACGACCCCTTATAGGTGTGTCGGATGTGGTATCAAACGTCTTAGAATTTCAAGAGCTTTCCAACGAGCCATCATGCACTAAAATCACTAAATATTGAAGAAAAATGTCTTTTTCACCTCTCCAGCAAAAGGACTTGAAAGCCAACAAATGGAAAAGACATGGTTCTACCTGGAGGGTTTGAGAAACGCGCCAATTCTCGTTTTAAGAGTAAATGTGCATGTCTTTTGAAACACTTTGCACTGACCAAATCTTTTCAAATCTTTTGGAAACATTGAAAATGTTACATTGGCTATCCAACTGTGTTAAAATAACCAGAATGGTGTCGCGCATGCACGTGCGGTAGCACCCTAACAGAGGCCTCTGACGTCATTTTGGACACCTTCAAACAGTTGTATTTCCCTAACGACCCCTTATAGGTGTGTCGGATTTGGTATCAAACGTCTTAGAATTTCAAGAGCTTTCCAACGAGCCATCATGCACTAAAATCGCTAAATATTGAAGAAAAATGTCTTTTTCACCTCTCCAGCAAAAGGACTTCCAAGCCAGCAAATGGAAAAGACATGGTTTTACATTGAGGGTTTGAGAAACGCGCCAATTCTCGTTTTAAGAGTAAATTTGCATGTCTTTTGAAACACGTTGCAGTGAACAAATCTTTTCAAATCTTTTGGAAACATTGAAAAGGTTACATTGGCTATCCAACTGTGTTAAAATAACCAGAATGGTGTCGCGCATGCACGTGCGGTAGCACCCTAACAGAGGCCTCTGACGTCATTTTGGACACCTTCAAACAGTTGTATTTCCCTAACGACCCCTTATAGGTGTGTCGGATTTGGTATCAAACGTCTTAGAATTTCAAGAGCTTTCCAACGAGCCATCATGCACTAAAATCGCTAAATATTGAAGAAAAATGTCTTTTTCACCTCTCCAGCAAAAGGACTTCCAAGCCAGCAAATGGAAAAGACATGGTTTTACATTGAGGGTTTGAGAAACGCGCCAATTCTCGTTTTAAGAGTAAATTTGCATGTCTTTTGAAACACTTTGCACTGACCAAATCTTTTCAAATCTTTTGGAAACATTGAAAATGTTACATTGGCTATCCAACTGTGTTAAAATAACCAGAATGGTGTCGCGCATGCACGTGCGGTAGCACCCTAACAGAGGCCTCTGACGTCATTTTGGACACCTTCAAACAGTTGTATTTCCCTAACGACCCCTTATAGGTGTGTCGGATTTGGTATCAAACGTCTTAGAATTTCAAGAGCTTTCCAACGAGCCATCATGCACTAAAATCGCTTAATATTTAAGAAAAATGTCTTTTTCACCTCTCCAGCAAAAGGACGTCCAAGCCAGCAAATGGAAAAGACATGGTTTTACCTTGAGGGTTTGAGAACGCGCCAATTCTCGTTTTAAGAGTAAATGTGCATGTCTTTTGAAACACTTTCCAGTGACCAAATCTTTTCAAATCTTTTGGAAACATTGAAAAGGTTACATTGGCTATCCAACTGTGTTAAAATAACCATAATGGTGTCGCGCATGCACGTGCGGTAGCACCCTAACAGAGGCCTCTGACGTCATTTTGGACACCTTCAAACAGTTGTATTTCCCTAACGACCCCTTATAGGTGTGTCGGATTTGGTATCAAACGTCTTAGAATTTCAAGAGCTTTCCAACGAGCCATCATGCACTAAAATCACTAAATATTGAAGAAAAATGTCTTTTTCACCTCTCCAGCAAAAGGACTTGAAAGCCAACAAATGGAAAAGACATGGTTCTACCTGGAGGGTTTGAGAAACGCGCCAATTCTCGTTTTAAGAGTAAATGTGCATGTCTTTTGAAACACTTTGCACTGACCAAATCTTTTCAAATCTTTTGGAAACATTGAAAATGTTACATTGGCTATCCAACTGTGTTAAAATAACCAGAATGGTGTCGCGCATGCACGTGCGGTAGCACCCTAACAGAGGCCTCTGACGTCATTTTGGACACCTTCAAACAGTTGTATTTCCCTAACGACCCCTTATAGGTGTGTCGGATTTGGTATCAAACGTCTTAGAATTTCAAGAGCTTTCCAACGAGCCATCATGCACTAAAATCGCTAAATATTGAAGAAAAATGTCTTTTTCACCTCTCCAGCAAAAGGACTTCCAAGCCAGCAAATGGAAAAGACATGGTTTTACATTGAGGGTTTGAGAAACGCGCCACTTCTCGTTTTAAGAGTAAATTTGCATGTCTTTTGAAACACGTTGCAGTGATCAAATCTTTTCAAATCTTTTGGAAACATTGAAAAGGTTACATTGGCTATCCAACTGTGTTAAAATAACCAGAATGGTGTCGCGCATGCACGTGCGGTAGCACCCTAACAGAGGCCTCTGACGTCTTTTTGGACACCTTCAAACAGTTGTATTTCCCTAACGACCCCTTATAGGTGTGTCGGATTTGGTATCAAACGTCTTAGAATTTCAAGAGCTTTCCAACGAGCCATCATGCACTAAAATCGCTAAATATTGAAGAAAAATGTCTTTTTCACCTCTCCAGCAAAAGGACTTCCAAGCCAGCAAATGGAAAAGACATGGTTCTACCTGGAGGGTTTGAGAAACGCGCCAATTCTCGTTTTAAGAGTAAATTTGCATGTCTTTTGAAACACTTTGCAGTGAACAAATCTTTTCAAATCTTTTGGAAACATTGAAAGGTTACATTGGCTATCCAACTGTGTTAAAATAACCAGAATGGTGTCGCGCATGCACGTGCGGTAGCACCCTAACAGAGGCCTCTGACGTCATTTTGGACACCTTCAAACAGTTGTATTTCCCTAACGACCCCTTATAGGTGTGTCGGATGTGGTATCAAACGTCTTAGAATTTCAAGAGCTTTCCAACGAGCCATCATGCACTCAAATCGCTTAATATTGAAGAATAATGTCTGTTTCACCTCTCCAGCAAAAGAACTTCCAAGCCAACAAATGGAAAAGACATGGTTCTACCTTGAGGGATTGAGAAACGCGCCAATTTTCGCTTTAGTAGTAAATGTGCATGTCTTTTGAAACACTTTCCAGTGACCAAATCTTATCAAATCTTTTGGAAACATTGAAAGGTTACATTGGCTATCCAACTGTGTTAAAATAACCAGAATGGTGTCGCGCATGCACGTGCGGTAGCACCCTAACAGAGGCCTCTGACGTCATTTTGGACACCTTCAAACAGTTGCATTTCCCTAACGACCCCTTATAGGTGTGTCGGATGTGGTATCAAACGTCTTAGAATTTCAAGAGCTTTCCAACGAGCCATCATGCACTAAAATCGCTTAATATTGAAGAATAATGTCTTTTTCACCTCTCCAGCAAAAGAACTTCCAAGCCAACAAATGGAAAAGACATGGTTCTACCTTGAGGGATTGAGAAACGCGCCAATTTTCGCTTTAGTAGTAAATGTGCATGTCTTTTGAAACACTTTCCAGTGACCAAATCTTATCAAATCTTTTGGAAACATTGAAAGGTTACATTGGCTATCCAACTGTGTTAAAATAACCAGAATGGTGTCGCGCATGCACGTGCGGTAGCACCCTAACAGAGGCCTCTGACGTCATTTTGGACACCTTCAAACAGTTGTATTTCCCTAACGACCCCTTATAGGTGTGTCGGATTTGGTATCAAACGTCTTAGAATTTCAAGAGCTTTCCAACGAGCCATCATGCACTAAAATCGCTAAATATTGAAGAAAAATGTCTTTTTCACCTCTCCAGCAAAAGGACTTCCAAGCCAGCAAATGGAAAAGACATGGTTTTACATTGAGGGTTTGAGAAACGCGCCAATTCTCGTTTTAAGAGTAAATTTGCATGTCTTTTGAAACACGTTGCAGTGAACAAATCTTTTCAAATCTTTTGGAAACATTGAAAAGGTTACATTGGCTATCCAACTGTGTTAAAATAACCAGAATGGTGTCGCGCATGCACGTGCGGTAGCACCCTAACAGAGGCCTCTGACGTCTTTTTGGACACCTTCAAACAGTTGTATTTCCCTAACGACCCCTTATAGGTGTGTCGGATGTGGTATCAAACGTCTTAGAATTTCAAGAGCTTTCCAACGAGCCATCATGCACTAAAATCGCTAAATATTGAAGAAAAATGTCTTTTTCACCTCTCCAGCAAAAGGACTTCCAAGCCAGCAAATGGAAAAGACATGGTTCTACCTGGAGGGTTTGAGAAACGCGCCAATTCTCGTTTTAAGAGTAAATTTGCATGTCTTTTGAAACACGTTGCAGTGAACAAATCTTTTCAAATCTTTTGGAAACATTGAAAAGGTTACATTGGCTATCCAACTGTGTTAAAATAACCAGAATGGTGTCGCGCATGCACGTGCGGTAGCACCCTAACAGAGGCCTCTGACGTCATTTTGGACACCTTCAAACAGTTGTATTTCCCTAACGACCCCTTATAGGTGTGTCGGATTTGGTATCAAACGTCTTAGAATTTCAAGAGCTTTCCAACGAGCCATCATGCACTAAAATCGCTTAATATTGAAGAATAATGTCTTTTTCACCTCTCCAGCAAAAGAACTTCCAAGCCAACAAATGGAAAAGACATGGTTCTACCTTGAGGGATTGAGAAACGCGCCAATTTTCGCTTTAGTAGTAAATGTGCATGTCTTTTGAAACACTTTCCAGTGACCAAATCTTATCAAATCTTTTGGAAACATTGAAAGGTTACATTGGCTATCCAACTGTGTTAAAATAACCAGAATGGTGTCGCGCATGCACGTGCGGTAGCACCCTAACAGAGGCCTCTGACGTCATTTTGGACACCTTCAAACAGTTGTATTTCCCTAACGACCCCTTATAGGTGTGTCGGATTTGGTATCAAACGTCTTAGAATTTCAAGAGCTTTCCAACGAGCCATCATGCACTAAAATCGCTAAATATTGAAGAAAAATGTCTTTTTCACCTCTCCAGCAAAAGGACTTCCAAGCCAGCAAATGGAAAAGACATGGTTTTACATTGAGGGTTTGAGAAACGCGCCAATTCTCGTTTTAAGAGTAAATTTGCATGTCTTTTGAAACACGTTGCAGTGAACAAATCTTTTCAAATCTTTTGGAAACATTGAAAAGGTTACATTGGCTATCCAACTGTGTTAAAATAACCAGAATGGTGTCGCGCATGCACGTGCGGTAGCACCCTAACAGAGGCCTCTGACGTCTTTTTGGACACCTTCAAACAGTTGTATTTCCCTAACGACCCCTTATAGGTGTGTCGGATGTGGTATCAAACGTCTTAGAATTTCAAGAGCTTTCCAACGAGCCATCATGCACTAAAATCGCTAAATATTGAAGAAAAATGTCTTTTTCACCTCTCCAGCAAAAGGACTTCCAAGCCAGCAAATGGAAAAGACATGGTTCTACCTGGAGGGTTTGAGAAACGCGCCAATTCTCGTTTTAAGAGTAAATTTGCATGTCTTTTGAAACACTTTGCAGTGAACAAATCTTTTCAAATCTTTTGGAAACATTGAAAGGTTACATTGGCTATCCAACTGTGTTAAAATAACCAGAATGGTGTCGCGCATGCACGTGCGGTAGCACCCTAACAGAGGCCTCTGACGTCATTTTGGACACCTTCAAACAGTTGTATTTCCCTAACGACCCCTTATAGGTGTGTCGGATGTGGTATCAAACGTCTTAGAATTTCAAGAGCTTTCCAACGAGCCATCATGCACTAAAATCGCTTAATATTGAAGAATAATGTCTTTTTCACCTCTCCAGCAAAAGAACTTCCAAGCCAACAAATGGAAAAGACATGGTTCTACCTTGAGGGATTGAGAAACGCGCCAATTTTCGCTTTAGTAGTAAATGTGCATGTCTTTTGAAACACTTTCCAGTGACCAAATCTTATCAAATCTTTTGGAAACATTGAAAGGTTACATTGGCTATCCAACTGTGTTAAAATAACCAGAATGGTGTCGCGCATGCACGTGCGGTAGCACCCTAACAGAGGCCTCTGACGTCATTTTGGACACCTTCAAACAGTTGTATTTCCCTAACGACCCCTTATAGGTGTGTCGGATTTGGTATCAAACGTCTTAGAATTTCAAGAGCTTTCCAACGAGCCATCATGCACTAAAATCGCTAAATATTGAAGAAAAATGTCTTTTTCACCTCTCCAGCAAAAGGACTTCCAAGCCAGCAAATGGAAAAGACATGGTTTTACATTGAGGGTTTGAGAAACGCGCCAATTCTCGTTTTAAGAGTAAATTTGCATGTCTTTTGAAACACGTTGCAGTGAACAAATCTTTTCAAATCTTTTGGAAACATTGAAAAGGTTACATTGGCTATCCAACTGTGTTAAAATAACCAGAATGGTGTCGCGCATGCACGTGCGGTAGCACCCTAACAGAGGCCTCTGACGTCTTTTTGGACACCTTCAAACAGTTGTATTTCCCTAACGACCCCTTATAGGTGTGTCGGATTTGGTATCAAACGTCTTAGAATTTCAAGAGCTTTCCAACGAGCCATCATGCACTAAAATCGCTAAATATTGAAGAAAAATGTCTTTTTCACCTCTCCAGCAAAAGGACTTCCAAGCCAGCAAATGGAAAAGACATGGTTCTACCTGGAGGGTTTGAGAAACGCGCCAATTCTCGTTTTAAGAGTAAATTTGCATGTCTTTTGAAACACTTTGCAGTGAACAAATCTTTTCAAATCTTTTGGAAACATTGAAAGGTTACATTGGCTATCCAACTGTGTTAAAATAACCATAATGGTGTCGCGCATGCACGTGCGGTAGCACCCTAACAGAGGCCTCTGACGTCATTTTGGACACCTTCAAACAGTTGTATTTCCCTAACGACCCCTTATAGGTGTGTCGGATGTGGTATCAAACGTCTTAGAATTTCAAGAGCTTTCCAACGAGCCATCATGCACTAAAATCGCTTAATATTGAAGAATAATGTCTTTTTCACCTCTCCAGCAAAAGAACTTCCAAGCCAACAAATGGAAAAGACATGGTTCTACCTTGAGGGATTGAGAAACGCGCCAATTTTCGCTTTAGTAGTAAATGTGCATGTCTTTTGAAACACTTTCCAGTGACCAAATCTTATCAAATCTTTTGGAAACATTGAAAGGTTACATTGGCTATCCAACTGTGTTAAAATAACCAGAATGGTGTCGCGCATGCACGTGCGGTAGCACCCTAACAGAGGCCTCTGACGTCATTTTGGACACCTTCAAACAGTTGTATTTCCCTAACGACCCCTTATAGGTGTGTCGGATTTGGTATCAAACGTCTTAGAATTTCAAGAGCTTTCCAACGAGCCATCATGCACTAAAATCGCTTAATATTTAAGAAAAATGTCTTTTTCACCTCTCCAGCAAAAGGACGTCCAAGCCAGCAAATGGAAAAGACATGGTTTTACCTTGAGGGTTTGAGAACGCGCCAATTCTCGTTTTAAGAGTAAATGTGCATGTCTTTTGAAACACTTTCCAGTGACCAAATCTTTTCAAATCTTTTGGAAACATTGAAAAGGTTACATTGGCTATCCAACTGTGTTAAAATAACCAGAATGGTGTCGCGCATGCACGTGCGGTAGCACCCTAACAGAGGCCTCTGACGTCATTTTGGACACCTTCAAACAGTTGTATTTCCCTAACGACCCCTTATAGGTGTGTCGGATTTGGTATCAAACGTCTTAGAATTTCAAGAGCTTTCCAACGAGCCATCATGCACTAAAATCGCTAAATATTGAAGAAAAATGTCTTTTTCACCTCTCCAGCAAAAGGACTTGAAAGCCAGCAAATGGAAAAGACATGGTTCTACCTGGAGGGTTTGAGAAACGCGCCAATTCTCGTTTTAAGAGTAAATGTGCATGTCTTTTGAAACACTTTGCACTGACCAAATCTTTTCAAATCTTTTGGAAACATTGAAAAGGTTACATTGGCTATCCAACTGTGTTAAAATAACCAGAATGGTGTCGCGCATGCACGTGCGGTAGCACCCTAACAGAGGCCTCTGACGTCATTTTGGACACCTTCAAACAGTTGTATTTCCCTAACGACCCCATATAGGTGTGTCGGATTTGGTATCAAACGTCTTAGAATTTCAAGAGCTTTCCAACGAGCCATCATGCACTAAAATCGCTAAATATTTAAGAAAAATGTCTTTTTCACCTCTCCAGCAAAAGGACTTCCAAGCCAGCAAATGGAAAAGACATGGTTTTACATTGAGGGTTTGAGAAACGCGCCAATTCTCGTTTTAAGAGTAAATTTGCATGTCTTTTGAAACACGTTGCAGTGAACAAATCTTTTCAAATCTTTTGGAAACATTGAAAAGGTTACATTGGCTATCCAACTGTGTTAAAATAACCAGAATGGTGTCGCGCATGCACGTGCGGTAGCACCCTAACAGAGGCCTCTGACGTCATTTTGGACACCTTCAAACAGTTGTATTTCCCTAACGACCCCTTATAGGTGTGTCGGATGTGGTATCAAACGTCTTAGAATTTCAAGAGCTTTCCAACGAGCCATCATGCACTAAAATCGCTTAATATTGAAGAATAATGTCTTTTTCACCTCTCCAGCAAAAGAACTTCCAAGCCAACAAATGGAAAAGACATGGTTCTACCTTGAGGGATTGAGAAACGCGCCAATTTTCGCTTTAGTAGTAAATGTGCATGTCTTTTGAAACACTTTCCAGTGACCAAATCTTATCAAATCTTTTGGAAACATTGAAAGGTTACATTGGCTATCCAACTGTGTTAAAATAACCAGAATGGTGTCGCGCATGCACGTGCGGTAGCACCCTAACAGAGGCCTCTGACGTCATTTTGGACACCTTCAAACAGTTGTATTTCCCTAACGACCCCTTATAGGTGTGTCGGATTTGGTATCAAACGTCTTAGAATTTCAAGAGCTTTCCAACGAGCCATCATGCACTAAAATCGCTTAATATTGAAGAAAAATGTCTTTTTCACCTCTCCAGCAAAAGGACGTCCAAGCCAGCAAATGGAAAAGACATGGTTTTACCTTGAGGGTTTGAGAACGCGCCAATTCTCGTTTTAAGAGTAAATGTGCATGTCTTTTGAAACACTTTCCAGTGACCAAATCTTTTCAAATCTTTTGGAAACATTGAAAAGGTTACATTGGCTATCCAACTGTGTTAAAATAACCAGAATGGTGTCGCGCATGCACGTGCGGTAGCACCCTAACAGAGGCCTCTGACGTCATTTTGGACACCTTCAAACAGTTGTATTTCCCTAACGACCCCTTATAGGTGTGTCGGATTTGGTATCAAACGTCTTAGAATTTCAAGAGCTTTCCAACGAGCCATCATGCACTAAAATCGCTAAATATTGAAGAAAAATGTCTTTTTCACCTCTCCAGCAAAAGGACTTGAAAGCCAGCAAATGGAAAAGACATGGTTCTACCTGGAGGGTTTGAGAAACGCGCCAATTCTCGTTTTAAGAGTAAATGTGCATGTCTTTTGAAACACTTTCCAGTGACCAAATCTTTTCAAATCTTTTGGAAACATTGAAAAGGTTACATTGGCTATCCAACTGTGTTAAAATAACCAGAATGGTGTCGCGCATGCACGTGCGGTAGCACCCTAACAGAGGCCTCTGACGTCATTTTGGACACCTTCAAACAGTTGTATTTCCCTAACGACCCCTTATAGGTGTGTCGGATTTGGTATCAAACGTCTTAGAATTTCAAGAGCTTTCCAACGAGCCATCATGCACTAAAATCGCTAAATATTGAAGAAAAATGTCTTTTTCACCTCTCCAGCAAAAGGACTTCCAAGCCAACAAATGGAAAAGACATGGTTTTACATTGAGGGTTTGAGAAACGCGCCAATTCTCGTTTTAAGAGTAAATTTGCATGTCTTTTGAAACACGTTGCAGTGAACAAATCTTTTCAAATCTTTTGGAAACATTGAAAAGGTTACATTGGCTATCCAACTGTGTTAAAATAACCAGAATGGTGTCGCGCATGCACGTGCGGTAGCACCCTAACAGAGGCCTCTGACGTCATTTTGGACACCTTCAAACAGTTGTATTTCCCTAACGACCCCTTATAGGTGTGTCGGATTTGGTATCAAACGTCTTAGAATTTCAAGAGCTTTCCAACGAGCCATCATGCACTAAAATCGCTAAATATTGAAGAAAAATGTCTTTTTCACCTCTCCAACAAAAGGACTTGAAAGCCAGCAAATGGAAAAGACATGGTTCTACCTGGAGGGTTTGAGAAACGCGCCAATTCTCGTTTTAAGAGTAAATGTGCATGTCTTTTGAAACACTTTGCACTGACCAAATCTTTTCAAATCTTTTGGAAACATTGAAAATGTTACATTGGCTATCCAACTGTGTTAAAATAACCAGAATGGTGTCGCGCATGCACGTGCGGTAGCACCCTAACAGAGGCCTCTGACGTCATTTTGGACACCTTCAAACAGTTGTATTTCCCTAACGACCCCATATAGGTGTGTCGGATTTGGTATCAAACGTCTTAGAATTTCAAGAGCTTTCCAACGAGCCATCATGCACTAAAATCGCTAAATATTGAAGAAAAATGTCTTTTTCACCTCTCCAGCAAAAGGACTTCCAAGCCAGCAAATGGAAAAGACATGGTTTTACATTGAGGGTTTGAGAAACGCGCCAATTCTCGTGTTAAGAGTAAATGTGCATGTCTTTTGAAACACTTTGCAGTGAACAAATCTTTTCAAATCTTTTGGAAACATTGAAAAGGTTACATTGGCTATCCAACTGTGTTAAAATAACCAGAATGGTGTCGCGCATGCACGTGCGGTAGCACCCTAACAGAGGCCTCTGACGTCATTTTGGACACCTTCAAACAGTTGTATTTCCCTAACGACCCCTTATAGGTGTGTCGGATTGGTATCAAACGTCTTAGAATTTCAAGAGCTTTCCAACGAGCCATCATGCACTAAAATCGCTAAATATTGAAGAAAAATGTCTTTTTCACCTCTCCAGCAAAAGGACTTGAAAGCCAGCAAATGGAAAAGACATGGTTCTACCTGGAGGGTTTGAGAAACGCGCCAATTCTCGTTTTAAGAGTAAATGTGCATGTCTTTTGAAACACTTTGCACTGACCAAATCTTTTCAAATCTTTTGGAAACATTGAAAATGTTACATTGGCTATCCAACTGTGTTAAAATAACCAGAATGGTGTCGCGCATGCACGTGCGGTAGCACCCTAACAGAGGCCTCTGACGTCATTTTGGACACCTTCAAACAGTTGTATTTCCCTAACGACCCCATATAGGTGTGTCGGATTTGGTATCAAACGTCTTAGAATTTCAAGAGCTTTCCAACGAGCCATCATGCACTAAAATCGCTAAATATTGAAGAAAAATGTCTTTTTCACCTCTCCAGCAAAAGGACTTCCAAGCCAGCAAATGGAAAAGACATGGTTTTACATTGAGGGTTTGAGAAACGCGCCAATTCTCGTTTTAAGAGTAAATTTGCATGTCTTTTGAAACACGTTGCAGTGAACAAATCTTTTCAAATCTTTTGGAAACATTGAAAAGGTTACATTGGCTATCCAACTGTGTTAAAATAACCAGAATGGTGTCGCGCATGCACGTGCGGTAGCACCCTAACAGAGGCCTCTGACGTCATTTTGGACACCTTCAAACAGTTGTATTTCCCTAACGACCCCTTATAGGTGTGTCGGATTTGGTATCAAACGTCTTAGAATTTCAAGAGCTTTCCAACGAGCCATCATGCACTAAAATCGCTAAATATTGAAGAAAAATGTCTTTTTCACCTCTCCAGCAAAAGGACTTGAAAGCCAGCAAATGGAAAAGACATGGTTCTACCTGGAGGGTTTGAGAAACGCGCCAATTCTCGTTTTAAGAGTAAATGTGCATGTCTTTTGAAACACTTTGCACTGACCAAATCTTTTCAAATCTTTTGGAAACATTGAAAATGTTACATTGGCTATCCAACTGTGTTAAAATAACCAGAATGGTGTCGCGCATGCACGTGCGGTAGCACCCTAACAGAGGCCTCTGACGTCATTTTGGACACCTTCAAACAGTTGTATTTCCCTAACGACCCCATATAGGTGTGTCGGATTTGGTATCAAACGTCTTAGAATTTCAAGAGCTTTCCAACGAGCCATCATGCACTAAAATCGCTAAATATTTAAGAAAAATGTCTTTTTCACCTCTCCAGCAAAAGGACTTCCAAGCCAGCAAATGGAAAAGACATGGTTTTACATTGAGGGTTTGAGAAACGCGCCAATTCTCGTTTTAAGAGTAAATTTGCATGTCTTTTGAAACACGTTGCAGTGAACAAATCTTTTCAAATCTTTTGGAAACATTGAAAAGGTTACATTGGCTATCCAACTGTGTTAAAATAACCAGAATGGTGTCGCGCATGCACGTGCGGTAGCACCCTAACAGAGGCCTCTGACGTCTTTTTGGACACCTTCAAACAGTTGTATTTCCCTAACGACCCCTTATAGGTGTGTCGGATTTGGTATCAAACGTCTTAGAATTTCAAGAGCTTTCCAACGAGCCATCATGCACTAAAATCGCTTAATATTTAAGAAAAATGTCTTTTTCACCTCTCCAGCAAAAGGACGTCCAAGCCAGCAAATGGAAAAGACATGGTTTTACATTGAGGGTTTGAGAACGCGCCAATTCTCGTTTTAAGAGTAAATGTGCATGTCTTTTGAAACACTTTCCAGTGACCAAATCTTTTCAAATCTTTTGGAAACATTGAAAAGGTTACATTGGCTATCCAACTGTGTTAAAATAACCAGAATGGTGTCGCGCATGCACGTGCGGTAGCACCCTAACAGAGGCCTCTGACGTCATTTTGGACACCTTCAAACAGTTGTATTTCCCTAACGACCCCTTATAGGTGTGTCGGATTTGGTATCAAACGTCTTAGAATTTCAAGAGCTTTCCAACGAGCCATCATGCACTAAAATCGCTAAATATTGAAGAAAAATGTCTTTTTCACCTCTCCAGCAAAAGGACTTGAAAGCCAGCAAATGGAAAAGACATGGTTCTACCTGGAGGGTTTGAGAAACGCGCCAATTCTCGTTTTAAGAGTAAATGTGCATGTCTTTTGAAACACTTTGCACTGACCAAATCTTTTCAAATCTTTTGGAAACATTGAAAATGTTACATTGGCTATCCAACTGTGTTAAAATAACCAGAATGGTGTCGCGCATGCACGTGCGGTAGCACCCTAACAGAGGCCTCTGACGTCATTTTGGACACCTTCAAACAGTTGTATTTCCCTAACGACCCCATATAGGTGTGTCGGATTTGGTATCAAACGTCTTAGAATTTCAAGAGCTTTCCAACGAGCCATCATGCACTAAAATCGCTAAATATTGAAGAAAAATGTCTTTTTCACCTCTCCAGCAAAAGGACTTCCAAGCCAGCAAATGGAAAAGACATGGTTTTACATTGAGGGTTTGAGAAACGCGCCAATTCTCGTTTTAAGAGTAAATTTGCATGTCTTTTGAAACACGTTGCAGTGAACAAATCTTTTCAAATCTTTTGGAAACATTGAAAAGGTTACATTGGCTATCCAACTGTGTTAAAATAACCAGAATGGTGTCGCGCATGCACGTGCGGTAGCACCCTAACAGAGGCCTCTGACGTCATTTTGGACACCTTCAAACAGTTGTATTTCCCTAACGACCCCTTATAGGTGTGTCGGATTTGGTATCAAACGTCTTAGAATTTCAAGAGCTTTCCAACGAGCCATCATGCACTAAAATCGCTTAATATTTAAGAAAAATGTCTTTTTCACCTCTCCAGCAAAAGGACGTCTAAGCCAGCAAATGGAAAAGACATGGTTTTACATTGAGGGTTTGAGAACGCGCCAATTCTCGTTTTAAGAGTAAATGTGCATGTCTTTTGAAACACTTTCCAGTGAACAAATCTTTTCAAATCTTTTGGAAACATTGAAAAGGTTACATTGGCTATCCAACTGTGTTAAAATAACCAGAATGGTGTCGCGCATGCACGTGCGATAGCACCCTAACAGAGGCCTCTGACGTCATTTTGGACACCTTCAAACAGTTGTATTTCCCTAACGACCCCTTATAGGTGTGTCGGATTTGGTATCAAACGTCTTAGAATTTCAAGAGCTTTCCAACGAGCCATCATGCACTAAAATCGCTAAATATTTAAGAAAAATGTCTTTTTCACCTCTCCAGCAAAAGGACTTCCAAGCCAGCAAATGGAAAAGACATGGTTTTACATTGAGGGTTTGAGAAACGCGCCAATTCTCGTTTTAAGAGTAAATTTGCATGTCTTTTGAAACACGTTGCAGTGAACAAATCTTTTCAAATCTTTTGGAAACATTGAAAAGGTTACATTGGCTATCCAACTGTGTTAAAATAACCAGAATGGTGTCGCGCATGCACGTGCGGTAGCACCCTAACAGAGGCCTCTGACGTCATTTTGGACACCTTCAAACAGTTGTATTTCCCTAACGACCCCTTATAGGTGTGTCGGATTTGGTATCAAACGTCTTAGAATTTCAAGAGCTTTCCAACGAGCCATCATGCACTAAAATCGCTAAATATTGAAGAAAAATGTCTTTTTCACCTCTCCAGCAAAAGGACTTCCAAGCCAGCAAATGGAAAAGACATGGTTCTACCTGGAGGGTTTGAGAAACGCGCCAATTCTCGTTTTAAGAGTAAATTTGCATGTCTTTTGAAACACTTTCCAGTGAACAAATCTTTTCAAATCTTTTGGAAACATTGAAAAGGTTACATTGGCTATCCAACTGTGTTAAAATAACCAGAATGGTGTCGCGCATGCACGTGCGGTAGCACCCTAACAGAGGCTTCTGACGTCATTTTGGACACCTTCAAACAGTTGTATTTCCCTAACGACCCCTTATAGGTGTGTCGGATTTGGTATCAAACGTCTTAGAATTTCAAGAGCTTTCCAACGAGCCATCATGCACTAAAATCGCTAAATATTGAAGAAAAATGTCTTTTTCACCTCTCCAGCAAAAGGACTTCCAAGCCAACAAAATGAAAAGACATGGTTCTACCTTGAGGGATTGAGAAACGCGCCAATTTTCGCTTTAGGAGTAAATGTGCATGTCTTTTGAAACACTTTGCAGTGACCAAATCTTTTCAAATCTTTTGGAAACATTGAAAAGGTTACATTGGCTATCCA
Source organism: Haliotis rufescens (assembly GCF_023055435.1). Lineage (NCBI taxonomy): Eukaryota > Metazoa > Mollusca > Gastropoda > Lepetellida > Haliotidae > Haliotis > Haliotis rufescens. Next base: position 13,714,343 of record NW_025963824.1, on the reverse strand, counting down.
ACTGTGTTAAAATAACCATGATGGTGTCGCGCATGCACGTGCGGCAGCACCCTAACAGAGGCCTCTGACGTCATTTTGGACACCTTCAAACAGTTGTATTTCCCTAACGACCCCTTATAGGTGTGTCGGATTTGGTATCAAACGTCTTAGAATTTCAAGAGCTTTCCAACGAGCCATCATGCACTAAAATCGCTTAATATTTAAGAAAAATGTCTTTTTCACCTCTCCAGCAAAAGGACTTCCAAGCCAACAAAATGAAAAGACATGGTTCTGCCTTGAGGGATTGAGAAACGCGCCAATTTTCGCTTTAGGAGTAAATGTGCATGTCTTTTGAAACACTTTGCAGTGACCAAATCTTTTCAAATCTTTTGGAAACATTGAAAGGTTACATTGGCTATCCAACTGTGTAAAAAATAACCAGAATGGTGTCGCGCATGCACGTGCGGTAGCACCCTAACAGAGGCCTCTGACGTCATTTTGGACACCTTCAAACAGTTGTATTTCCCTAACGACCCCTTATAGGTGTGTCGGATGTGGTATCAAACGTCTTAGAATTTCAAGAGCTTTCCAACGAGCCATCATGCACTAAAATCGCTTAATATTGAAGAAAAATGTCTTTTTCACCTCTCCAGCAAAAGGACTTCCAAGCCAACAAATGGAAAAGACATGGTTCTACCTTGAGGGATTGAGAAACGCGCAAATTCTCGTTTTAAGAGTAAATGTGCATGTCTTTTGAAACACTGTGCAGTGACCAAATCTTTTCAAATCTTTTGGAAATATTTAAAAGGTTACATTGGCTATCCAACTGTGTTAAAATAACCAGAATGGTGTCGCGCATGCACGTGCGGTAGTACCCTAACAGAGGCCTCTGACGTCATTTTGGACACCTTCAAACAGTTGTATTTCCCTAACGACCCCTTATAGGTGTGTCGGATTTGGTATCAAACGTCTTAGAATTTCAAGAGCTTTCCAACGAGCCATCATGCACTAAAATCGCTTAATATTTAAGAAAAATGTCTTTTTCACCTCTCCAGCAAAAGGACTTCCAAGCCAACAAAATGAAAAGACATGGTTCTACCTTGAGGGATTGAGAAACGCGCCAATTTTCGCTTTAGGAGTAAATGTGCATGTCTTTTGAAACACTTTGCAGTGAACAAATCTTTTCAAATCTTTTGGAAACATTGAAAGGTTACATTGGCTATCCAACTGTGTAAAAAATAACCAGAATGGTGTCGCGCATGCACGTGCGGTAGCACCCTAACAGAGGCCTCTGACGTCATTTTGGACACCTTCAAACAGTTGTATTTCCCTAACGACCCCTTATAGGTGTGTCGGATGTGGTATCAAACGTCTTAGAATTTCAAGAGCTTTCCAACGAGCCATCATGCACTAAAATCGCTTAATATTGAAGAAAAATGTCTTTTTCACCTCTCCAGCAAAAGGACTTCCAAGCCAACAAATGGAAAAGACATGGTTCTACCTTGAGGGATTGAGAAACGCGCAAATTCTCGTTTTAAGAGTAAATGTGCATGTCTTTTGAAACACTGTGCAGTGACCAAATCTTTTCAAATCTTTTGGAAATATTTAAAAGGTTACATTGGCTATCCAACTGTGTTAAAATAACCAGAATGGTGTCGCGCATGCACGTGCGGTAGTACCCTAACAGAGGCCTCTGACGTCATTTTGGACACCTTCAAACAGTTGTATTTCCCTAACGACCCCTTATAGGTGTGTCGGATTTGGTATCAAACGTCTTAGAATTTCAAGAGCTTTCCAACGAGCCATCATGCACTAAAATCGCTTAATATTTAAGAAAAATGTCTTTTTCACCTCTCCAGCAAAAGGACTTCCAAGCCAACAAAATGAAAAGACATGGTTCTACCTTGAGGGATTGAGAAACGCGCCAATTTTCGCTTTAGGAGTAAATGTGCATGTCTTTTGAAACACTTTGCAGTGAACAAATCTTTTCAAATCTTTTGGAAACATTGAAAGGTTACATTGGCTATCCAACTGTGTAAAAAATAACCAGAATGGTGTCGCGCATGCACGTGCGGTAGCACCCTAACAGAGGCCTCTGACGTCATTTTGGACACCTTCAAACAGTTGTATTTCCCTAACGACCCCTTATAGGTGTGTCGGATGTGGTATCAAACGTCTTAGAATTTCAAGAGCTTTCCAACGAGCCATCATGCACTAAAATCGCTTAATATTGAAGAAAAATGTCTTTTTCACCTCTCCAGCAAAAGGACTTCCAAGCCAACAAATGGAAAAGACATGGTTCTACCTTGAGGGTTTGAGAAACGCGCAAATTCTCGTTTTAAGAGTAAATGTGCATGTCTTTTGAAACACTGTGCAGTGACCAAATCTTTTCAAATCTTTTGGAAATATTTAAAAGGTTACATTGGCTATCCAACTGTGTTAAAATAACCAGAATGGTGTCGCGCATGCACGTGCGGTAGTACCCTAACAGAGGCCTCTGACGTCATTTTGGACACCTTCAAACAGTTGTATTTCCCTAACGACCCCTTATAGGTGTGTCGGATTTGGTATCAAACGTCTTAGAATTTCAAGAGCTTTCCAACGAGCCATCATGCACTAAAATCGCTTAATATTTAAGAAAAATGTCTTTTTCACCTCTCCAGCAAAAGGACTTCCAAGCCAACAAAATGAAAAGACATGGTTCTACCTTGAGGGATTGAGAAACGCGCCAATTTTCGCTTTAGGAGTAAATGTGCATGTCTTTTGAAACACTTTGCAGTGACCAAATCTTTTCAAATCTTTTGGAAACATTGAAAGGTTACATTGGCTATCCAACTGTGTAAAAAATAACCATAATGGTGTCGCGCATGCACGTGCGGTAGCACCCTAACAGAGGCCTCTGACGTCATTTTGGACACCTTCAAACAGTTGTATTTCCCTAACGACCCCTTATAGGTGTGTCGGATGTGGTATCAAACGTCTTAGAATTTCAAGAGCTTTCCAACGAGCCATCATGCACTAAAATCGCTAAATATTGAAGAAAAATGTCTTTTTCACCTCTCCAGCAAAAGGACTTCCAAGCCAACAAATGGAAAAGACATGGTTCTACCTTGAGGGTTTGAGAAACGCGCAAATTCTCGTTTTAAGAGTAAATGTGCATGTCTTTTGAAACACTGTGCAGTGACCAAATCTTTTCAAATCTTTTGGAAACATTGAAAAGGTTACATTGGCTATCCAACTGTGTTAAAATAACCAGAATGGTGTCGCGCATGCACGTGCGGTAGCACCCTAACAGAGGCTTCTGACGTCATTTTGGACACCTTCAAACAGTTGTATTTCCCTAACGACCCCTTATAGGTGTGTCGGATTTGGTATCAAACGTCTTAGAATTTCAAGAGCTTTCCAACGAGCCATCATGCACTAAAATCGCTAAATATTGAAGAAAAATGTCTTTTTCACCTCTCCAGCAAAAGGACTTCCAAGCCAGCAAATGGAAAAGACATGGTTCTACCTGGAGGGTTTGAGAAACGCGCCAATTCTCGTTTTAAGAGTAAATTTGCATGTCTTTTGAAACACTTTGCAGTGAACAAATCTTTTCAAATCTTTTGGAAACATTGAAAGGTTACATTGGCTATCCAACTGTGTTAAAATAACCAGAATGGTGTCGCGCATGCACGTGCGGTAGCACCCTAACAGAGGCCTCTGACGTCATTTTGGACACCTTCAAACAGTTGTATTTCCCTAACGACCCCTTATAGGTGTGTCGGATTTGGTATCAAACGTCTCAGAATTTCAAGAGCTTTCCAAGGAGCCATCATGCACTAAAATCGCTTAATATTTAAGAAAAATGTCTTTTTCACCTCTCCAGCAAAAGGACGTCCAAGCCAGCAAATGGAAAAGACATGGTTTTACATTGAGGGTTTGAGAACGCGCCAATTCTCGTTTTAAGAGTAAATGTGCATGTCTTTTGAAACACTTTGCAGTGAACAAATCTTTTCAAATCTTTTGGAAACATTGAAAGGTTACATTGGCTATCCAACTGTGTTAAAATAACCAGAATGGTGTCGCGCATGCACGTGCGGTAGCACCCTAACAGAGGCCTCTGACGTCATTTTGGACACCTTCAAACAGTTGTATTTCCCTAACGACCCCTTATAGGTGTGTCGGATTTGGTATCAAACGTCTTAGAATTTCAAGAGCTTTCCAAGGAGCCATCATGCACTAAAATCGCTTAATATTTAAGAAAAATGTCTTTTTCACCTCTCCAGCAAAAGGACGTCCAAGCCAGCAAATGGAAAAGACATGGTTTTACATTGAGGGTTTGAGAACGCGCCAATTCTCGTTTTAAGAGTAAATGTGCATGTCTTTTGAAACACTTTCCAGTGACCAAATCTTTTCAAATCTTTTGGAAACATTGAAAAGGTTACATTGGCTATCCAACTGTGTTAAAATAACCAGAATGGTGTCGCGCATGCACGTGCGGTAGCACCCTAACAGAGGCCTCTGACGTCATTTTGGACACCTTCAAACAGTTGTATTTCCCTAACGACCCCTTATAGGTGTGTCGGATTTGGTATCAAACGTCTTAGAATTTCAAGAGCTTTCCAACGAGCCATCATGCACTAAAATCGCTAAATATTGAAGAAAAATGTCTTTTTCACCTCTCCAGCAAAAGGACTTGAAAGCCAGCAAATGGAAAAGACATGGTTTTACATTGAGGGTTTGAGAAACGCGCCAATTCTCGTTTTAAGAGTAAATTTGCATGTCTTTTGAAACACGTTGCAGTGAACAAATCTTTTCAAATCTTTTGGAAACATTGAAAAGGTTACATTGGCTATCCAACTGTGTTAACATAACCATAATGGTGTCGCGCATGCACGTGCGGTAGCACCCTAACAGAGGCCTCTGACGTCATTTTGGACACCTTCAAACAGTTGTATTTCCCTAACGACCCCTTATAGGTGTGTCGGATTTGGTATCAAACGTCTTAGAATTTCAAGAGCTTTCCAACGAGCCATCATGCACTAAAATCGCTTAATATTGAAGAAAAATGTCTTTTTCACCTCTCCAGCAAAAGGACTTCCAAGCCAGCAAATGGAAAAGACATGGTTCTACCTTGAGGGATTGAGAAACGCGCCAATTTTCGCTTTAGGAGTAAATGTGCATGTCTTTTGAAACACTTTCCAGTGAACAAATCTTTTCAAATCTTTTTTTTGAAACATTGAAAGGTTACATTGGCTATCCAACTGTGTTAAAATAACCAGAATGGTGTCGCGCTTGCACGTGCGGTAGCACCCTAACAGAGGCCTCTGACGTCATTTTGGACACCTTCAAACAGTTGTATTTCCCTAACGACCCCTTATAGGTGTGTCGGATTTGGTATCAAACGTCTTAGAATTTCAAGAGCTTTCCAACGAGCCATCATGCACTAAAATCGCTTAATATTGAAGAAAAATGTCTTTTTCACCTCTCCAGCAAAAGGACTTCCAAGCCAGCAAATGGAAAAGACATGGTTCTACCTTGAGGGATTGAGAAACGCGCCAATTTTCGCTTTAGGAGTAAATGTGCATGTCTTTTGAAACACTTTCCAGTGAACAAATCTTTTCAAATCTTTTGGAAACATTGAAAATGTTACATTGGCTATCCAACTGTGTTAAAATAACCATAATGGTGTCGCGCATGCACGTGCGGTAGCACCCTAACAGAGGCCTCTGACGTCATTTTGGACACCTTCAAACAGTTGTATTTCCCTAACGACCCCATATAGGTGTGTCGGATTTGGTATCAAACGTCTTAGAATTTCAAGAGCTTTCCAACGAGCCATCATGCACTAAAATCGCTAAATATTGAAGAATAATGTCTTTTTCACCTCTCCAGCAAAAGGACTTCCAAGCCAGCAAATGGAAAAGACATGGTTTTACATTGAGGGTTTGAGAAACGCGCCAATTCTCGTTTTAAGAGTAAATTTGCATGTCTTTTGAAACACTTTGCAGTGAACAAATCTTTTCAAATCTTTTGGAAACATTGAAAAGGTTACATTGGCTATCCAACTGTGTTAAAATAACCAGAATGGTGTCGCGCATGCACGTGCGGTAGCACCCTAACAGAGGCCTCTGACGTCTTTTTGGACACCTTCAAACAGTTGTATTTCCCTAACGACCCCTTATAGGTGTGTCGGATTTGGTATCAAACGTCTTAGAATTTCAAGAGCTTTCCAACGAGCCATCATGCACTAAAATCGCTAAATATTTAAGAAAAATGTATTTTTCACCTCTCCAGCAAAAGGACTTCCAAGCCAGCAAATGGAAAAGACATGGTTCTACCTTGAGGGATTGAGAAACGCGCCAATTTTCGCTTTAGGAGTAAATGTGCATGTCTTTTGAAACACTTTCCAGTGAACAAATCTTTTCAAATCTTTTGGAAACATTGAAAAGGTTACATTGGCTATCCAACTGTGTTAAAATAACCATAATGGTGTCGCGCATGCACGTGCGGTAGCACCCTAACAGAGGCCTCTGACGTCATTTTGGACACCTTCAAACAGTTGTATTTCCCAAACGACCCCTTATAGGTGTGTCGGATTTGGTATCAAACGTCTTAGAATTTCAAGAGCTTTCCAACGAGCCATCATGCACTAAAATCGCTAAATATTGAAGAAAAATGTCTTTTTCACCTCTCCAGCAAAAGGACTTGAAAGCCAGCAAATGTAAAAGACATGGTTCTACCTGGAGGGTTTGAGAAACGCGCCAATTCTCGTTTTAAGAGTAAATGTGCATGTCTTTTGAAACACTTTGCAGTGAACAAATCTTTTCAAATCTTTTGGAAACATTGAAAATGTTACATTGGCTATCCAACTGTGTTAAAATAACCAGAATGGTGTCGCGCATGCACGTGCGGTAGCACCCTAACAGAGGCCTCTGACGTCATTTTGGACACCTTCAAACAGTTGTATTTCCCTAACGACCCCATATAGGTGTGTCGGATTTGGTATCAAACGTCTTAGAATTTCAAGAGCTTTCCAACGAGCCATCATGCACTAAAATCGCTAAATATTTAAGAAAAATGTATTTTTCACCTCTCCAGCAAAAGGACTTCCAAGCCAGCAAATGGAAAAGACATGGTTCTACCTTGAGGGATTGAGAAACGCGCCAATTTTCGCTTTAGGAGTAAATGTGCATGTCTTTTGAAACACTTTCCAGTGAACAAATCTTTTCAAATCTTTTGGAAACATTGAAAAGGTTACATTGGCTATCCAACTGTGTTAAAATAACCATAATGGTGTCGCGCATGCACGTGCGGTAGCACCCTAACAGAGGCCTCTGACGTCATTTTGGACACCTTCAAACAGTTGTATTTCCCAAACGATCCCTTATAGGTGTGTCGGATTTGGTATCAAACGTCTTAGAATTTCAAGAGCTTTCCAACGAGCCATCATGCACTAAAATCGCTAAATATTGAAGAAAAATGTCTTTTTCACCTCTCCAGCAAAAGGACTTGAAAGCCATCAAATGTAAAAGACATGGTTCTACCTGGAGGGTTTGAGAAACGCGCCAATTCTCGTTTTAAGAGTAAATGTGCATGTCTTTTGAAACACTTTGCAGTGAACAAATCTTTTCAAATCTTTTGGAAACATTGAAAATGTTACATTGGCTATCCAACTGTGTTAAAATAACCAGAATGGTGTCGCGCATGCACGTGCGGTAGCACCCTAACAGAGGCCTCTGACGTCATTTTGGACACCTTCAAACAGTTGTATTTCCCTAACGACCCCATATAGGTGTGTCGGATTTGGTATCAAACGTCTTAGAATTTCAAGAGCTTTCCAACGAGCCATCATGCACTAAAATCGCTAAATATTTAAGAAAAATGTCTTTTTCACCTCTCCAGCAAAAGGACTTCCAAGCCAGCAAATGGAAAAGACATGGTTTTACATTGAGGGTTTGAGAAACGCGCCAATTCTCGTTTTAAGAGTAAATTTGCATGTCTTTTGAAACACTTTGCAGTGAACAAATCTTTTCAAATCTTTTGGAAACATTGAAAAGGTTACATTGGCTATCCAACTGTGTTAAAATAACCAGAATGGTGTCGCGCATGCACGTGCGGTAGCACCCTAACAGAGGCCTCTGACGTCATTTTGGACACCTTCAAACAGTTGTATTTCCCTAACGACCCCTTATAGGTGTGTCGGATTTGGTATCAAACGTCTTAGAATTTCAAGAGCTTTCCAACGAGCCATCATGCACTAAAATCGCTAAATATTTAAGAAAAATGTCTTTTTCACCTCTCCAGCAAAAGGACTTCCAAGCCAGCAAATGGAAAAGACATGGTTCTACCTGGAGGGTTTGAGAAACGCGCCAATTCTCGTTTTAAGAGTAAATTTGCATGTCTTTTGAAACACTTTCCAGTGAACAAATCTTTTCAAATCTTTTGGAAACATTGAAAAGGTTACATTGGCTATCCAACTGTGTTAAAATAACCAGAATGGTGTCGCGCATGCACGTGCGGTAGCACCCTAACAGAGGCCTCTGACGTCATTTTGGACACCTTCAAACAGTTGTATTTCCCTAACGACCCCTTATAGGTGTGTCGGATGTGGTATCAAACGTCTTAGAATTTCAAGAGCTTTCCAACGAGCCATCATGCACTAAAATCGCTTAATATTGAAGAAAAATGTCTTTTTCACCTCTCCAGCAAAAGGACTTCCAAGCCAGCAAATGGAAAAGACATGGTTCTACCTTGAGGGATTGAGAAACGCGCCAATTTTGGCTTTAGGAGTAAATGTGCATGTCTTTTGAAACACTTTCCAGTGAACAAATCTTTTCAAATCTTTTGGAAACATTGAAAAGGTTACATTGGCTATCCAACTGTGTTAAAATAACCATAATGGTGTCGCGCATGCACGTGCGGTAGCACCCTAACAGAGGCCTCTGACGTCATTTTGGACACCTTCAAACAGTTGTATTTCCCTAACGACCCCTTATAGGTGTGTCGGATTTGGTATCAAACGTCTTAGAATTTCAAGAGCTTTCCAACGAGCCATCATGCACTAAAATCGCTAAATATTGAAGAAAAATGTCTTTTTCACCTCTCCAGCAAAAGGACTTGAAAGCCAGCAAATGGAAAAGACATGGTTCTACCTGGAGGGTTTGAGAAACGCGCCAATTCTCGTTTTAAGAGTAAATGTGCATGTCTTTTGAAACACTTTGCAGTGAACAAATCTTTTCAAATCTTATGGAAACATTGAAAATGTTACATTGGCTATCCAACTGTGTTAAAATAACCAGAATGGTGTCGCGCATGCACGTGCGGTAGCACCCTAACAGAGGCCTCTGACGTCATTTTGGACACCTTCAAACAGTTGTATTTCCCTAACGACCCCTTATAGGTGTGTCGGATTTGGTATCAAACGTCTTAGAATTTCAAGAGCTTTCCAACGAGCCATCATGCACTAAAATCGCTAAATATTTAAGAAAAATGTCTTTTTCACCTCTCCAGCAAAAGGACTTCCAAGCCAGCAAATGGAAAAGACATGGTTTTACATTGAGGGTTTGAGAAACGCGCCAATTCTCGTTTTAAGAGTAAATGTGCATGTCTTTTGAAACACTTTGCAGTGACCAAATCGTTTAAATTCTTTTGGAAACATTGAAAAGGTTACATTGGCTATCCAACTGTGTTAAAATAACCATAATGGTGTCGCGCATGCACGTGCGGTAGCACCCTAACAGAGGCCTCTGACGTCATTTTGGACACCTTCAAACAGTTGTATTTCCCTAACGACCCCTTATAGGTGTGTCGGATTTGGTATCAAACGTCTTAGAATTTCAAGAGCTTTCCAACGAGCCATCATGCACTAAAATCGCTAAATATTTAAGAAAAATGACTTTTTCACCTCTCCAGCAAAAGGACTTCCAAGCCAGCAAATGGAAAAGACATGGTTCTACCTGGAGGGTTTTAGAAACGCGCCAATTCTCGTTTTAAGAGTAAATGTGCATGTCTTTTGAAACACTTTGCAGTGACCAAATCTTTTCAAATCTTTTGGAAACATTGAAAGGGTTACATTGGCTATCCAATTCTGTTAACATAACCAGAATGGTGTCGCGCATGCACATGCGGTAGCACCCTAACAGAGGCCTCTGACGTCATTTTGGACACCTTCAAACAGTTGTATTTCCCTAACGACCCCTTATAGGTGTGTCGGATTTGGTATCAAACGTCTTAGAATTTCAAGAGCTTTCCAACGAGCCATCATGCACTAAAATCGCTAAATATTTAAGAAAAATGTCTTTTTCACCTCTCCAGCAAAAGGACTTCCAAGCCAGCAAATGGAAAAGACATGGTTTTACATTGAGGGTTTGAGAAACGCGCCAATTCTCGTTTTAAGAGTAAATGTGCATGTCTTTTGAAACACTTTCCAGTGAACAAATCTTTTCAAATCTTTTGGAAACATTGAAAAGGTTACATTGGCTATCCAACTGTGTTAAAATAACCATAATGGTGTCGCGCATGCACGTGCGGTAGCACCCTAACAGAGGCCTCTGACGTCATTTTGGACACCTTCAAACAGTTGTATTTCCCTAACGACCCCTTATAGGTGTGTCGGATTTGGTATCAAACGTCTTAGAATTTCAAGAGCTTTCCAACGAGCCATCATGCACTAAAATCGCTTAATATTGAAGAAAAATGTCTTTTTCACCTCTCCAGCAAAAGGACTTGAAAGCCAGCAAATGTAAAAGACATGGTTCTACCTGGAGGGTTTGAGAAACGCGCCAATTCTCGTTTTAAGAGTAAATGTGCATGTCTTTTGAAACACTTTGCAGTGAACAAATCTTCTCAAATCTTATGGAAACATTGAAAATGTTACATTGGCTATCCAACTGTGTTAAAATAACCAGATTGGTGTCGCGCATGCACGTGCGGTAGCACCCTAACAGAGGCCTCTGACGTCATTTTGGACACCTTCAAACAGTTGTATTTCCCTAACGACCCCTTATAGGTGTGTCGGATTTGGTATCAAACGTCTTAGAATTTCAAGAGCTTTCCAACGAGCCATCATGCACTAAAATCGCTTAATATTTAAGAAAAATGTCTTTTTCACCTCTCCAGCAAAAGGACTTCCAAGCCAGCAAATGGAAAAGACATGGTTTTACCTTGAGGGATTGAGAAACGCGCCAATTTTCGCTTTAGGAGTAAATGTGCATGTCTTTTGAAACACTGTGCAGTGACCAAATCGTTTAAAATCTTTTCGAAACATTTAAAAGGTTACATTGGCTATCCAACTGTGTTAAAATAACCTTAATGGTGTCGCGCATGCACGTGCGGTAGCACCCTAACAGAGGCCTCTGACGTCATTTTGGACACCTTCAAACAGTTGTATTTCCCTAACGACCCCTTATAGGTGTGTCGGATTTGGTATCAAACGTCTTAGAATTTCGAGAGCTTTCCAACGAGCCATCATGCACTAAAATCGCTTAATATTGAAGAAAAATGTCTTTTTCACCTCTCCAGCAAAAGGACTTCCAAGCCAGCAAATGGAAAAGACATGGTTCTACCTTGAGGGATTGAGAAACGCGTCAATTTTTGCTTTAGTAGTAAATGTGCATGTCTTTTGAAACACTTTGCAGTGACCAAATCTTTTCAAATCTTTTGGAAACATTGAAAACGTTACATTGGCTATCCAACTGTGTTAAAATAACCAGAATGGTGTCGCGCATGCACGTGCGGTAGCACCCTAACAGAGGCCTCTGACGTCATTTTGGACACCTTCAAACAGTTGTATTTCCCTAACGACCCCTTATAGGTGTGTCGGATTTGGTATCAAACGTCTTAGAATTTCAAGAGCTTTCCAACGAGCCATCATGCACTAAAATCGCCTAATATTGAAGAAAAATGTCTTTTTCACCTCTCCAGCAAAAGGACTTCCAAGCCAGCAAATGGAAAAGACATGGTTGTACCTTGAGGGTTTGAGAAACGCGCCAATTCTCGTTTTAAGAGTAAATGTGCATGTCTTTTGAAACACTTTGCAGTGACCAAATCGTTTAAATTCTTTTGGAAACACTTAAAAGGTCTTAAGGGAAATACAACTGTTTAAAGGTGTCCAAATTGACGTCAGGCACCTCTGTTAGGGTGCTACCGCATGTGCATGCGCGACACCATTCTGGTTATGTTAACAGAATTGGATAGCCAATGTAACCCTTTCAATGTTTCCAAAAGATTTGAAAAGATTTGGTCACTGCAAAGTGTTTCAAAAGACATGCACATTTACTCTTAAAACGAGAATTGGCGCGTTTCTAAAACCCTCCAGGTAGAACCATGTCTTTTCCATTTGCTGGCTTGGAAGTCCTTTTGCTGGAGAGGTGAAAAAGTCATTTTTCTTAAATATTTAGCGATTTTAGTGCATGATGGCTCGTTGGAAAGCTCTTGAAATTCTAAGACGTTTGATACCAAATCCGACACACCTATAAGGGGTCGTTAGGGAAATACAACTGTTTGAAGGTGTCCAAAATGACGTCAGAGGCCTCTGTTAGGGTGCTACCGCACGTGCATGCGCGACACCATTATGGTTATTTTAACACAGTTGGATAGCCAATGTAACCTTTTCAATGTTTCCAAAAGAATTTAAACGATTTGGTCACTGCAAAGTGTTTCAAAAGACATGCACATTTACTCCTAAAACGAAAATTGGCGCGTTTCTCAATCCCTCAAGGTAAAACCATGTCTTTTCCATTTGCTGGCTTGGAAGTCCTTTTGCTGGAGAGGTGAAAAAGACATTTTTCTTCAATATTAAGCGATTTTAGTGCATGATGGCTCGTTGGAAAGCTCTTGAAATTCTAAGACGTTTGATACCAAATCCGACACACCTATAAGGGGTCGTTAGGGAAATACAACTGTTTGAAGGTGTCCAAAATGACGCCAGAGGCCTGTTAGGGTGCTACCGCACGTGCATGCGCGACACCATTATGGTTATTTTAACACAGTTGGATAGCCAATGTAACCTTTTCAATGTTTCCAAAAGATTTGAAAAGATTTAGTCACTGCAAAGTGTTTCAAAAGACATGCACATTTACTCCTAAAACGAAAGTTGGCGCGTTTCTCAATCCCTCCAGGTAGAACCATGTCTTTTCCATTTGCTGGCTTGGAAGTCCTTTTGCTGGAGAGGTGAAAAAGACATTTTTCTTAAATATTAAGCGATTTTAGTGCATGATGGCTCGTTGGAAAGCTCTTGAAATTCTAAAACGTTTGATACCAAATCCGACACACCTATAAGGGGTCGTTAGGGAAATACAACTGTTTGAAGGTGTCCAAAATGACGTCAGAGGCCTCTGTTAGGGTGCTACCGCACGTGCATGCGCGACACCATCATGGTTATTTTAAGACAGTTGGATAGCCAATGTAACCTTTTAAATGTTTCCAAAAGATTTGAAAAGATTTGGTCACTGCAAAGTGTTTCAAAAGACATGCACATTTACTCTTAAAACGAGAATTGGCGCGTTTCTCAAACCCTCCAGGTAGAACCATGTCTTTTCCATTTGCTGGCTTGGAAGTCCTTTTGCTGGAGAGGTGAAAAAGTAATTTTTCTTAAATATTAAGCGATTTTAGTGCATGATGGCTCGTTGGAAAGCTCTTGAAATTCTAAGACGTTTGATACCAAATCCGACACACCTATAAGGGGTCGTTAGGGAAATACAACTGTTTGAAGGTGTCCAAAATGACGTCAGAGGCCTCTGTTAGGGTGCTACCGCACGTGCATGCGCGACACCATTCTGGTTATGTTAACACAGTTGGATAGCCAATGTAACCTTTTCAATGTTTCCAAAAGATTTGAAAAGATTTGGTCACTGCAACGTGTTTCAAAAGACATGCACATTTACTCCTAAAACGAAAGTTGGCGCGTTTCTCAATCCCTCCAGGTAAAACTATGTCTTTTCCATTTGCTGGCTTGGAAGTCCTTTTGCTGGAGAGGTGAAAAAGACATTTTTCTTCAATATTAAGCGATTTTAGTGCATGATGGCTCGTTGGAAAGCTCTTGAAATTCTAAGACGTTTGATACCAAATCCGACACACCTATAAGGGGTCGTTAGGGAAATACAACTGTTTGAAGGTGTCCAAAATGACGTCAGAGGCCTCTGTTAGGGTGCTACCGCACGTGCGTGCGCGACACCATTATGGTTATTTTAACACAGTTGGATAGCCAATGTAACCTTTTCAATGTTTCCAAAAGATTTGAAAAGATTTGGTCACTGCAAAGTGTTTCAAAAGACATGCACATTCACTCTTAAAACGAGAATTGGCGCGTTTCTCAAACCCTCCAGGTAGAACCATGTCTTTTCCATTTGCTGGCTTGGAAGTCCTTTTGCTGGAGAGGTGAAAAAGTCATTTTTCTTAAATATTAAGCGATTTTAGTGCATGATGGCTCGTTGGAAAGCTCTTGAAATTCTAAGACGTTTGATACCAAATCCGACACACCTATAAGGGGTCGTTAGGGAAATACAACTGTTTGAAGGTGTCCAAAATGACGTCAGAGGCCTCTGTTAGGGTGCTACCGCACGTGCATGCGCGACACCATTATGGTTATTTTAACACAGTTGGATAGCCAATGTAACCTTTTAAATGTTTCGAAAAGAATTTAAACGATTTGGTCACTGCACAGTGTTTCAAAAGACATGCACATTTACTCCTAAAGCGAAAATTGGCGCGTTTCTCAATCCCTCAAGGTAAAACCATGTCTTTTCCATTTGCTGGCTTGGAAGTCCTTTTGCTGGAGAGGTGAAAAAGACATTTTTCTTAAATATTAAGCGATTTTAGTGCATGATGGCTCGTTGGAAAGCTCTTGAAATTCTAAGACGTTTGATACCAAATCCGACACACCTATAAGGGGTCGTTAGGGAAATACAACTGTTTGAAGGTGTCCAAAATGACGTCAGAGGCCTCTGTTAGGGTGCTACCGCACGTGCATGCGCGACACCATTATGGTTATTTTAACACAGTTGGATAGCCAATGTAACCTTTTCAATGTTTCCAAAAGATTTGAAAAGATTTGGTCACTGCAAAGTGTTTCAAAAGACATGCACATTTACTCCTAAAACGAAAGTTGGCGCGTTTCTCAATCCCTCCAGGTAGAACCATGTCTTTTCCATTTGCTGGCTTGGAAGTCCTTTTGCTGGAGAGGTGAAAAAGACATTTTTCTTAAATATTAAGCGATTTTAGTGCATGATGGCTCGTTGGAAAGCTCTTGAAATTCTAAGACGTTTGATACCAAATCCGACACACCTATAAGGGATCGTTAGGGAAATACAACTGTTTGAAAGTGTCCAAAATGACGTCAGAGGCCTCTGTTAGGGTGCGACCGCACGTGCATGCGCGACACCATCATGGTTATTTTAACACAGTTGGATAGCCAATGTAACCTTTTAAATGTTTCCAAAAGATTTGAAAAGATTTGGTCACTGCAAAGTGTTTCAAAAGACATGCACATTTACTCCTAAAACGAAAATTGGCGCGTTTCTCAATCCCTCAAGGTAAAACCATGTCTTTTCCATTTGCTGGCTTGGAAGTCCTTTTGCTGGAGAGGTGAAAAAGACATTTTTCTTCAATATTAAGCGATTTTAGTGCATGATGGCTCGTTGGAAAGCTCTTGAAATTCTAAGACGTTTGATACCAAATCCGACACACCTATAAGGGGTCGTTAGGGAAATACAACTGTTTGAAGGTGTCCAAAATGACGTCAGAGGCCTCTGTTAGGGTGCTACCGCACGTGCATGCGCGACACCATTATGGTTATTTTAACACAGTTGGATAGCCAATGTAACCTTTTCAATGTTTCCAAAAGATTTTAAAAGATTTGGTCACTGCAAAGTGTTTCAAAAGACATGCACATTTACTCCTAAAACGAAAGTTGGCGCGTTTCTCAATCCCTCAAGGTAGAACCATGTCTTTTCCATTTGCTGGCTTGGAAGTCCTTTTGCTGGAGAGGTGAAAAAGACATTTTTCTTAAATATTAAGCGATTTTAGTGCATGATGGCTCGTTGGAAAGCTCTTGAAATTCTAAGACGTTTGATACCAAATCCGACACACCTATAAGTGATCGTTAGGGAAATACAACTGTTTGAAGGTGTCCAAAATGACGTCAGAGGCCTCTGTTAGGGTGCGACCGCACGTGCATGCGCGACACCATCATGGTTATTTTAACACAGTTGGATAGCCAATGTAACCTTTTAAATGTTTCCAAAAGATTTGAAAAGATTTGGTCACTGCAAAGTGTTTCAAAAGACATGCACATTTACTCCTAAAACGAGAATTGGCGCGTTTCACAATCCCTCCAGGTAAAACCATGTCTTTTCCATTTGCTGGCTTGGAAGTCCTTTTGCTGGAGAGGTGAAAAAGACATTTTTCTTAAATATTAAGCGATTTTAGTGCATGATGGCTCGTTGGAAAGCTCTTGAAATTCTAAGACGTTTGATACCAAATCCGACACACCTATAAGAGGTCGTTAGGGAAATACAACTGTTTGAAGGTGTCCAAAATGACGTCAGAGGCCTCTGTTAGGGTGCTACCGCATGTGCATGCGCGACACCATCATGGTTATTTTAACACAGTTGGATAGCCAATGTAACCTTTTAAATGTTTCCAAAAAAATGAAAAGATTTGGTCACTGCAAATTGTTTCAAAAGACATGCACATTTACTCTTAAAACGAGAATTGGCGCGTTTCTCAAACCCTCCAGGTAGAACCATGTCTTTTCCATTTGCTGGCTTGGAAGTCCTTTTGCTGGAGAGGTGAAAAAGACATTTTTCTTCAATATTAAGCGATTTTAGTGCATGATGGCTCGTTGGAAAGCTCTTGAAATTCTAAGACGTTTGATACCAAATCCGACACACCTATAAGGGATCGTTAGGGAAATACAACTGTTTGAAGGTGTCCAAAATGACGTCAGAGGCCTCTGTTAGGGTGCTACCGCACGTGCATGCGCGACACCATCATGGTTATTTTAACACAGTTGGATAGCCAATGTAACCTTTTAAATGTTTCCAAAAGATTTGAAAAGATTTGGTCACTGCAAAGTGTTTCAAAAGACATGCACATTTACTCCTAAAACGAAAATTGGCGCGTTTCTCAATCCCTCAAGGTAAAACCATGTCTTTTCCATTTGCTGGCTTGGAAGTCCTTTTGCTGGAGAGGTGAAAAAGACATTTTTCTTAAATATTAAGCGATTTTAGTGCATGATGGCTCGTTGGAAAGCTCTTGAAATTCTAAGACGTTTGATACCAAATCCGACACACCTATAAGAGGTCGTTAGGGAAATACAACTGTTTGAAGGTGTCCAAAATGACGTCAGAGGCCTCTGTTAGGGTGCTACCGCATGTGCATGCGCGACACCATCATGGTTATTTTAACACAGTTGGATAGCCAATGTAACCTTTTAAATGTTTCCAAAAAAATGAAAAGATTTGGTCACTGCAAAGTGTTTCAAAAGACATGCACATTTACTCTTAAAACGAGAATTGGCGCGTTTCTCAAACCCTCAAGGTAGAACCATGTCTTTTCCATTTGCTGGCTTGGAAGTCCTTTTGCTGGAGAGGTGAAAAAGACATTTTTCTTCAATATTAAGCGATTTTAGTGCATGATGGCTCGTTGGAAAGCTCTTGAAATTCTAAGACGTTTGATACCAAATCCGACACACCTATAAGGGGTCGTTAGGGAAATACAACTGTTTGAAGGTGTCCAAAATGACGTCAGAGGCCTCTGTTAGGGTGCGACCGCGTGCATGCGCGACACCATTCTGGTTATGTTAACACAGTTGGATAGCCAATGTAACCTTTTCAATGTTTCCAAAAGATTTGAAAAGATTTGGTCACTGCAAAGTGTTTCAAAAGACATGCACATTTACTCCTTAAACGAAAGTTGGCGCGTTTCTCAATCCCTCAAGGTAGAACCATGTCTTTTCCATTTGCTGGCTTGGAAGTCCTTTTGCTGGAGAGGTGAAAAATACATTTTTCTTAAATATTAAGCGATTTTAGTGCATGATGGCTCGTTGGAAAGCTCTTGAAATTCTAAGACGTTTGATACCAAATCCGACACACCTATAAGGGATCGTTAGGGAAATACAACTGTTTGAAGGTGTCCAAAATGACGTCAGAGGCCTCTGTTAGGGTGCTACCGCACGTGCATGCGCGACACCATCATGGTTATTTTAACACAGTTGGATAGCCAATGTAACCTTTTAAATGTTTCCAAAAGATTTGAAAAGATTTGGTCACTGCAAAGTGTTTCAAAAGACATGCACATTTACTCCTAAAACGAAAATTGGCGCGTTTCTCAATCCCTCAAGGTAGAACCATGTCTTTTCCATTTGCTGGCTTGGAAGTCCTTTTGCTGGAGAGGTGAAAAAGACATTTTTCTTAAATATTTAGCGATTTTAGTGCATGATGGCTCGTTGGAAAGCTCTTGAAATTCTAAGACGTTTGATACCAAATCCGACACACCTATAAGAGGTCGTTAGGGAAATACAACTGTTTGAAGGTGTCCAAAATGACGTCAGAGGCCTCTGTTAGGGTGCTACCGCATGTGCATGCGCGACACCATCATGGTTATTTTAACACAGTTGGATAGCCAATGTAACCTTTTAAATGTTTCCAAAAAAATGAAAAGATTTGGTCACTGCAAAGTGTTTCAAAAGACATGCACATTTACTCTTAAAACGAGAATTGGCGCGTTTCTCAAACCCTCCAGGTAGAACCATGTCTTTTCCATTTGCTGGCTTGGAAGTCCTTTTGCTGGAGAGGTGAAAAAGACATTTTTCTTAAATATTAAGCGATTTTAGTGCATGATGGCTCGTTAGAAAGCTCTTTAAATTCTAAGACGTTTGATACCAAATCCGACACACCTATAAGGGGTCGTTAGGGAAATACAACTGTTTGAAGGTGTCCAAAATGACGTCAGAGGCCTCTGTTAGGGTGCTACCGCACGTGCATGCGCGACACCATTATGGTTATTTTAACACAGTTGGATAGCCAATGTAACCTTTTAAATGTTTCCAAAAGAATTGAAAAGATTTGGTCATTGCAAAGTGTTTCAAAAGACATGCACATTTACTCTTAAAACGAGAATTGGTGCGTTTCTCAAACCCTCAAGGTAGAACCATGTCTTTTCCATTTGCTGGCTTGGAAGTCCTTTTGCTGGAGAGGTGAAAAAGTCATTTTTCTTAAATATTAAGCGATTTTAGTGCATGATGGCTCGTTGGTAAGCTCTTGAAATTCTAAGAGGTTTGATACCAAATCCGACACACCTATAAGGGGTCGTTAGGGAAATACAACTGTTTGAAGGTGTCCAAAATGACGTCAGAGGCCTCTGTTAGGGTGCTACCGCACGTGCATGCGCGACACCATTATGGTTATTTTAACACAGTTGGATAGCCAATGTAACCTTTTAAATGTTTCCAAAAGAATTGAAAAGATTTGGTCACTGCAAATTATTTCAAAAGACATGCACATTTACTCCTAAAACGAGAATTGGCGCATTTCTCAAACCCTCCAAGTAGAACCATGTCTTTTCCATTTGCTGGCTTGGAAGTCCTTTTGCTGGAGAGGTGAAAAAGTCATTTTTCTTAAATATTAAGCGATTTTAGTGCATGATGGCTCGTTGGAAAGCTCTTGAAATTCTAAGACGTTTGATACCAAATCCGACACACCTATAAGGGGTCGTTAGGGAAATACAACTGTTTGAAGGTGTCCAAAATGACATCAGAGGCCTCTGTTAGGGTGCTACCGCACGTGCATGCGCGACACCATTATGGTTATTTTAACACAGTTGGATAGCCAATGTAACCTTTTAAATGTTTCCAAAAGAATTGAAAAGATTTGGTCACTGCAAAGTGTTTCAAAATACATGCACATTTACTCCTAAAACGAGAATTGGCGCGTTTCTCAAACCCTCCAGGTAGAACCATGTCTTTTCCATTTGCTGGCTTGGAAGTCCTTTTGCTGGAGAGGTGAAAAAGTCATTTTTCTTAAATATTAAGCGATTTTAGTGCATGATGGCTCGTTGGAAAGCTCTCGAAATTCTAAGACGTTTGATACCAAATCAGACATACCTATAAGGGATCGTTAGGGAAATACAACTGTTTGAAGGTGTCCAAAATGACGTCAGAGGCCTCTGTTAGGGTGCTACCGCACGTGCATGCGCGACACCATTATGGTTATTTTAACACAGTTGGATAGCCAATGTAACCTTTTAAATGTTTCCAAAAGAATTGAAAAGATTTGGTCACTGCAAATTATTTCAAAAGACATGCACATTTACTCCTAAAACGAGAATTGGCGCATTTCTCAAACCCTCCAAGTAGAACCATGTCTTTTCCATTTGCTGGCTTGGAAGTCCTTTTGCTGGGGAGGTGAAAAAGTCATTTTTCTTAAATATTAAGCGATTTTAGTGCATGATGGCTCGTTGGAAAGCTCTTGAAATTCTAAGACGTTTGATACCAAATCCGACACACCTATAAGGGGTCGTTAGGGAAATACAACTGTTTGAAGGTGTCCAAAATGACATCAGAGGCCTCTGTTAGGGTGCTACCGCACGTGCATGCGCGACACCATTATGGTTATTTTAACACAGTTGGATAGCCAATGTAACCTTTTAAATGTTTCCAAAAGAATTGAAAAGATTTGGTCACTGCAAAGTGTTTCAAAATACATGCACATTTACTCCTAAAACGAGAATTGGCGCGTTTCTCAAACCCTCCAGGTAGAACCATGTCTTTTCCATTTGCTGGCTTGGAAGTCCTTTTGCTGGAGAGGTGAAAAAGTCATTTTTCTTAAATATTAAGCGATTTTAGTGCATGATGGCTCGTTGGAAAGCTCTCGAAATTCTAAGACGTTTGATACCAAATCCGACACACCTATAAGGGGTCGTTAGGGAAATACAACTGTTTGAAGGTGTCCAAAATGACGTCAGAGGCCTCTGTTAGGGTGCTACCGCACGTGCATGCGCGACACCATTATGGTTATTTTAACACAGTTGGATAGCCAATGTAACCTTTTAAATGTTTCCAAAAGAATTGAAAAGATTTGGTCACTGCAAAGTGTTTCAAAAGACATGCACATTTACTCCTAAAACGAGAATTGGTGCGTTTCTCAAACCCTCCAGGTAGAACCATGTCTTTTCCATTTGCTGGCTTGGAAGTCCTTTTGCTGGAGAGGTGAAAAAGTCATTTTTCTTAAATATTAAGCGATTTTAGTGCATGATGGCTCGTTGGTAAGCTCTTGAAATTCTAAGAGGTTTGATACCAAATCCGACACACCTATAAGGGGTCGTTAGGGAAATACAACTGTTTGAAGGTGTCCAAAATGACGTCAGAGGCCTCTGTTAGGGTGCTACCGCACGTGCATGCGCGACACCATTATGGTTATTTTAACACAGTTGGATAGCCAATGTAACCTTTTAAATGTTTCCAAAAGAATTGAAAAGATTTGGTCACTGCAAAGTGTTTCAAAAGACATGCACATTTACTCCTAAAACGAGAATTGGCGCGTTTCTCAAACCCTCCAGGTAGAACCATGTCTTTTCCATTTGCTGGCTTGGAAGTCCTTTTGCTGGAGAGGTGAAAAAGTCATTTTTCTTAAATATTAAGCGATTTTAGTGCATGATGGCTCGTTGGAAAGCTCTTGAAATTCTAAGACGTTTGATACCAAATCCGACACACCTATAAGGGGTCGTTAGGGAAATACAACTGTTTGAAGGTGTCCAAAATGACATCAGAGGCCTCTGTTAGGGTGCTACCGCACGTGCATGCGCGACACCATTATGGTTATTTTAACACAGTTGGATAGCCAATGTAACCTTTTAAATGTTTCCAAAAGAATTGAAAAGATTTGGTCACTGCAAAGTGTTTCAAAATACATGCACATTTACTCCTAAAACGATAATTGGCGCGTTTCTCAAACCCTCCAGGTAGAACCATGTCTTTTCCATTTGCTGGCTTGGAAGTCCTTTTGCTGGAGAGGTGAAAAAGTCATTTTTCTTAAATATTAAGCGATTTTAGTGCATGATGGCTCGTTGGAAAGCTCTCGAAAATCTAAGACGTTTGATACCAAATCAGACATACCTATAAGGGATCGTTAGGGAAATACAACTGTTTGAAGGTGTCCAAAATGACGTCAGAGGCCTCTGTTAGGGTGCTACCGCACGTGCATGCGCGACACCATCATGGTTATTTTAACACAGTTGGATAGCCAATGTAACCTTTTAAATGTTTCCAAAAGAATTGAAAAGATTTGGTCACTGCAAATTATTTCAAAAGACATGCACATTTACTCCTAAAACGAGAATTGGCGCATTTCTCAAACCCTCCAAGTAGAACCATGTCTTTTCCATTTGCTGGCTTGGAAGTCCTTTTGCTGGGGAGGTGAAAAAGTCATTTTTCTTAAATATTAAGCGATTTTAGTGCATGATGGCTCGTTGGAAAGCTCTCGAAATTCTAAGACGTTTGATACCAAATCCGACACACCTATAAGGGGTCGTTAGGGAAATACAACTGTTTGAAGGTGTCCAAAATGACATCAGAGGCCTCTGTTAGGGTGCTACCGCACGTGCATGCGCGACACCATTATGGTTATTTTAACACAGTTGGATAGCCAATGTAACCTTTTAAATGTTTCCAAAAGAATTGAAAAGATTTGGTCACTGCAAACTGTTTCAAAAGACATGCACATTTACTCCTAAAACGAGAATTGGTGCGTTTCTCAAACCCTCCAGGTAGAACCATGTCTTTTCCATTTGCTGGCTTGGAAGTCCTTTTGCTGGAGAGGTGAAAAAGTCATTTTTCTTAAATATTAAGCGATTTTAGTGCATGATGGCTCGTTGGTAAGCTCTTGAAATTCTAAGAGGTTTGATACCAAATCCGACACACCTATAAGGGGTCGTTAGGGAAATACAACTGTTTGAAGGTGTCCAAAATGACGTCAGAGGCCTCTGTTAGGGTGCTACCGCACGTGCATGCGCGACACCATTATGGTTATTTTAACACAGTTGGATAGCCAATGTAACCTTTTAAATGTTTCCAAAAGAATTGAAAAGATTTGGTCACTGCAAAGTGTTTCAAAAGACATGCACATTTACTCCTAAAACGAGAATTGGCGCGTTTCTCAAACCCTCCAGGTAGAACCATGTCTTTTCCATTTGCTGGCTTGGAAGTCCTTTTGCTGGAGAGGTGAAAAAGTCATTTTCCTTCAATATTAAGCGATTTTAGTGGATGATGGCTCGTTGGAAAGCTCTCGAAATTCTAAGACGTTTGATACCAAATCCGACACACCTATAAGTGGTCGTTAGGGAAATACAACTGTTTGAAGGTGTCCAAAATGACGTCAGAGGCCTCTGTTAGGGTGCTACCGCATGTGCATGCGCGACACCATTATGGTTATTTTAACACAGTTGGATAGCCAATGTAACCTTTTAAATGTTTCCAAAAGAATTGAAAAGATTTGGTCACTGCAAAGTGTTTCAAAAGACATGCACATTTACTCTTAAAACGAGAATTGGTGCGTTTCTCAAACCCTCAAGGTAGAACCATGTCTTTTCCATTTGCTGGCTTGGAAGTCCTTTTGCTGGAGAGGTGAAAAAGTCATTTTTCTTAAATATTAAGCGATTTTAGTGCATGATGGCTCGTTGGTAAGCTCTTGAAATTCTAAGAGGTTTGATACCAAATCCGACACACCTATAAGGGGTCGTTAGGGAAATACAACTGTTTGAAGGTGTCCAAAATGACGTCAGAGGCCTCTGTTAGGGTGCTACCGCACGTGCATGCGCGACACCATTATGGTTATTTTAACACAGTTGGATAGCCAATGTAACCTTTTAAATGTTTCCAAAAGAATTGAAAAGATTTGGTCACTGCAAAGTGTTTCAAAAGACATGCACATTTACTCCTAAAACGAGAATTGGCGCATTTCTCAAACCCTCCAGGTAGAACCATGTCTTTTCCATTTGCTGGCTTGGAAGTCCTTTTGCTGGAGAGGTGAAAAAGTCATTTTTCTTAAATATTAAGCGATTTTAGTGCATGATGGCTCGTTGGTAAGCTCTTGAAATTCTAAGAGGTTTGATACCAAATCCGACACACCTATAAGGGGTCGTTAGGGAAATACAACTGTTTGAAGGTGTCCAAAATGACGTCAGAGGCCTCTGTTAGGGTGCTACCGCACGTGCATGCGCGACACCATTATGGTTATTTTAACACAGTTGGATAGCCAATGTAACCTTTTAAATGTTTCCAAAAGAATTGAAAAGATTTGGTCACTGCAAAGTGTTTCAAAAGACATGCACATTTACTCTTAAAACGAGAATTGGTGCGTTTCTCAAACCCTCAAGGTAGAACCATGTCTTTTCCATTTGCTGGCTTGGAAGTCCTTTTGCTGGAGAGGTGAAAAAGACATTTTTCTTAAATATTAAGCGATTTTAGTGCATGATGGCTCGTTGGAAAGCTCTTGAAATTCTAAGACGTTTGATACCAAATCCGACACACCTATAAGTGGTCGTTAGGGAAATACAACTGTTTGAAGGTGTCCAAAATGACGTCAGAGGCCTCTGTTAGGGTGCTACCGCACGTGCATGCGCGACACCATTATGGTTATTTTAACACAGTTGGATAGCCAATGTAACCTTTTAAATGTTTCCAAAAGAATTGAAAAGATTTGGTCACTGCAAAGTGTTTCAAAAGACATGCACATTTACTCCTAAAACGAGAATTGGCGCGTTTCTCAAACCCTCCAGGTAGAACCATGTCTTTTCCATTTGCTGGCTTGGAAGTCCTTTTGCTGGAGAGGTGAAAAAGTCATTTTTCTTAAATATTAAGCGATTTTAGTGCATGATGGCTCGTTGGTAAGCTCTTGAAATTCTAAGAGGTTTGATACCAAATCCGACACACCTATAAGTGGTCGTTAGGGAAATACAACTGTTTGAAGGTGTCCAAAATGACGTCAGAGGCCTCTGTTAGGGTGCTACCGCACGTGCATGCGCGACACCATTATGGTTATTTTAACACAGTTGGATAGCCAATGTAACCTTTTAAATGTTTCCAAAAGAATTGAAAAGATTTGGTCACTGCAAAGTGTTTCAAAAGACATGCACATTTACTCCTAAAACGAGAATTGGCGCGTTTCTCAAACCCTCCAGGTAGAACCATGTCTTTTCCGTTTGCTGGCTTGGAAGTCCTTTTGCTGGAGAGGTGAAAAAGTCATTTTCCTTCAATATTAAGCGATTTTAGTGGATGATGGCTCGTTGGAAAGCTCTCGAAATTCTAAGACGTTTGATACCAAATCCGACACACCTATAAGTGGTCGTTAGGGAAATACAACTGTTTGAAGGTGTCCAAAATGACGTCAGAGGCCTCTGTTAGGGTGCTACCGCACGTGCATGCGCGACACCATTATGGTTATTTTAACACAGTTGGATAGCCAATGTAACCTTTTAAATGTTTCCAAAAGAATTGAAAAGATTTGGTCACTGCAAAGTGTTTCAAAAGACATGCACATTTACTCTTAAAACGAGAATTGGTGCGTTTCTCAAACCCTCAAGGTAGAACCATGTCTTTTCCATTTGCTGGCTTGGAAGTCCTTTTGCTGGAGAGGTGAAAAAGTCATTTTTCTTAAATATTAAGCGATTTTAGTGCATGATGGCTCGTTGGTAAGCTCTTGAAATTCTAAGAGGTTTGATACCAAATCCGACACACCTATAAGGGGTCGTTAGGGAAATACAACTGTTTGAAGGTGTCCAAAATGACGTCAGAGGCCTCTGTTAGGGTGCTACCGCACGTGCATGCGCGACACCATTATGGTTATTTTAACACAGTTGGATAGCCAATGTAACCTTTTAAATGTTTCCAAAAGAATTGAAAAGATTTGGTCACTGCAAAGTGTTTCAAAAGACATGCACATTTACTCTTAAAACGAGAATTGGTGGGTTTCTCAAACCCTCAAGGTAGAACCATGTCTTTTCCATTTGCTGGCTTGGAAGTCCTTTTGCTGGAGAGGTGAAAAAGTCATTTTTCTTAAATATTAAGCGATTTTAGTGCATGATGGCTCGTTGGTAAGCTCTTGAAATTCTAAGAGGTTTGATACCAAATCCGACACACCTATAAGGGGTCGTTAGGGAAATACAACTGTTTGAAGGTGTCCAAAATGACGTCAGAGGCCTCTGTTAGGGTGCTACCGCACGTGCATGCGCGACACCATTATGGTTATTTTAACACAGTTGGATAGCCAATGTAACCTTTTAAATGTTTCCAAAAGAATTGAAAAGATTTGGTCACTGCAAAGTGTTTCAAAAGACATGCACATTTACTCCTAAAACGAGAATTGGCGCATTTCTCAAACCCTCCAGGTAGAACCATGTCTTTTCCATTTGCTGGCTTGGAAGTCCTTTTGCTGGAGAGGTGAAAAAGTCATTTTTCTTAAATATTAAGCGATTTTAGTGCATGATGGCTCGTTGGTAAGCTCTTGAAATTCTAAGAGGTTTGATACCAAATCCGACACACCTATAAGGGGTCGTTAGGGAAATACAACTGTTTGAAGGTGTCCAAAATGACGTCAGAGGCCTCTGTTAGGGTGCTACCGCACGTGCATGCGCGACACCATTATGGTTATTTTAACACAGTTGGATAGCCAATGTAACCTTTTAAATGTTTCCAAAAGAATTGAAAAGATTTGGTCACTGCAAAGTGTTTCAAAAGACATGCACATTTACTCTTAAAACGAGAATTGGTGCGTTTCTCAAACCCTCAAGGTAGAACCATGTCTTTTCCATTTGCTGGCTTGGAAGTCCTTTTGCTGGAGAGGTGAAAAAGTCATTTTTCTTAAATATTAAGCGATTTTAGTGCATGATGGCTCGTTGGAAAGCTCTTGAAATTCTAAGACGTTTGATACCAAATCAGACACACCTATAAGTGGTCGTTAGGGAAATACAACTGTTTGAAGGTGTCCAAAATGACGTCAGAGGCCTCTGTTAGGGTGCTACCGCACGTGCATGCGCGACACCATTATGGTTATTTTAACACAGTTGGATAGCCAATGTAACCTTTTAAATGTTTCCAAAAGAATTGAAAAGATTTGGTCACTGCAAAGTGTTTCAAAAGACATGCACATTTACTCCTAAAACGAGAATTGGCGCGTTTCTCAAACCCTCCAGGTAGAACCATGTCTTTTCCATTTGCTGGCTTGGAAGTCCTTTTGCTGGAGAGGTGAAAAAGTCATTTTTCTTAAATATTAAGCGATTTTAGTGCATGATGGCTCGTTGGTAAGCTCTTGAAATTCTAAGAGGTTTGATACCAAATCCGACACACCTATAAGGGGTCGTTAGGGAAATACAACTGTTTGAAGGTGTCCAAAATGACGTCAGAGGCCTCTGTTAGGGTGCTACCGCACGTGCATGCGCGACACCATTATGGTTATTTTAACACAGTTGGATAGCCAATGTAACCTTTTAAATGTTTCCAAAAGAATTGAAAAGATTTGGTCACTGCAAAGTGTTTCAAAAGACATGCACATTTACTCCTAAAACGAGAATTGGCGCATTTCTCAAACCCTCCAGGTAGAACCATGTCTTTTCCATTTGCTGGCTTGGAAGTCCTTTTGCTGGAGAGGTGAAAAAGTCATTTTTCTTAAATATTAAGCGATTTTAGTGCATGATGGCTCGTTGGTAAGCTCTTGAAATTCTAAGAGGTTTGATACCAAATCCGACACACCTATAAGGGGTCGTTAGGGAAATACAACTGTTTGAAGGTGTCCAAAATGACGTCAGAGGCCTCTGTTAGGGTGCTACCGCACGTGCATGCGCGACACCATTCTGGTTATTTTAACACAGTTGCATAGCCAATGTAACCTTTTAAATGTTTCCAAAAGAATTGAAATGATTTGGTCACTGCAAAGTGTTTCAAAAGACATGCACATTTACTCTTAAAACGAGAATTGGCGCATTTCTCAAACCCTCCAGGTAGAACCATGTCTTTTCCATTTGCTGGCTTGGAAGTCCTTTTGCTGGAGAGGTGAAAAAGTCATTTTTCTTAAATATTAAGCGATTTTAGTGCATGATGGCTCGTTGGAAAGCTCTCGAAATTCTATGACGTTTGATACCAAATCCGACACACCTATAAGGGGTCGTTAGGGAAATACAACTGTTTGAAGGTGTCCAAAATGACGTCAGAGGCCTCTGTTAGGGTGCTACCGCACGTGCATGCGCGACACCATTATGGTTATTTTAACACAGTTGGATAGCCAATGTAACCTTTTAAATGTTTCCAAAAGAATTGAAAAGATTTGGTCACTGCAAACTGTTTCAAAGGACATGCACATTTACTCCTAAAACGAGAATTGGCGCGTTTCTCAAACCCTCCAGGTAGAACCATGAAATTCTAAGACGTTTGATACCAAATCCGACACACCTATAAGGGGTCGTTAGGGAAATACAACTGTTTGAAGGTGTCCAAAATGACGTCAGAGGCCTCTGTTAGGGTGCTACCGCACGTGCATGCGCGACACCATTATGGTTATTTTAACACAGTTGGATAGCCAATGTAACCTTTTAAATGTTTCCAAAAGAATTGAAAAGATTTGGTCACTGCAAACTGTTTCAAAAGACATGCACATTTACTCCTAAAACGAGAATTGGCGCGTTTCTCAAACCCTCCAGGTAGAACCATGTCTTTTCCATTTGCTGGCTTGGAAGTCCTTTTGCTGGAGAGGTGAAAAAGTCATTTTTCTTAAATATTAAGCGATTTTAGTGCATGATGGCTCGTTGGAAAGCTCTTGAAATTCTAAGACGTTTGATACCAAATCCGACACACCTATAAGGGGTCGTTAGGGAAATACAACTGTTTGAAGGTGTCCAAAATGACGTCAGAGGCCTCTGTTAGGGTGCTACCGCACGTGCATGCGCGACACCATTATGGTTATTTTAACACAGTTGGATAGCCAATGTAACCTTTTAAATGTTTCCAAAAGAATTGAAAAGATTTGGTCACTGCAAAGTGTTTCAAAAGACATGCACATTTACTCCTAAAACGAGAATTGGCGCGTTTCTCAAACCCTCCAGGTAGAACCATGTCTTTTCCATTTGCTGGCTTGGAAGTCCTTTTGCTGGAGAGGTGAAAAAGTCATTTTTCTTAAACATTAAGCGATTTTAGTGCATGATGGCTCGTTGGTAAGCTCTTGAAATTCTAAGAGGTTTGATACCAAATCCGACACACCTATAAGGGGTCGTTAGGGAAATACAACTGTTTGAAGGTGTCCAAAATGACGTCAGAGGCCTCTGTTAGGGTGCTACTGCACGTGCATGCGCGACACCATTCTGGTTATTTTAACACAGTTGGATAGCCAATGTAACCTTTTAAATGTTTCCAAAAGAATTGAAAAGATTTGGTCACTGCAAATTGTTTCAAAAGACATGCACATTTACTCCTAAAACGAGAATTGGCGCGTTTCTCAAACCCTCCAGGTAGAACCATGTCTTTTCCATTTGCTGGCTTGGAAGTCCTTTTGCTGGAGAGGTGAAAAAGTCATTTTTCTTAAATATTAAGCGATTTTAGTGCATGATGGCTCGTTGGAAAGCTCTTGAAATTCTAAGACGTTTGATACCAAATCCGACACACCTATAAGGGGTCGTTAGGGAAATACAACTGTTTGAAGGTGTCCAAAATGACGTCAGAGGCCTCTGTTAGGGTGCTACCGCACGTGCATGCGCGACACCATTATGGTTATTTTAACACAGTTGGATAGCCAATGTAACCTTTTAAATGTTTCCAAAAGAATTGAAAAGATTTGGTCACTGCAAAGTGTTTCAAAAGACATGCACATTTACTCCTAAAACGAGAATTGGCGCGTTTCTCAAACCCTCCAGGTAGAACCATGTCTTTTCCATTTGCTGGCTTGGAAGTCCTTTTGCTGGAGAGGTGAAAAAGTCATTTTTCTTAAATATTAAGCGATTTTAGTGCATGATGGCTCGTTGGAAAGCTCTCGAAATCTAAGAGGTTTGATACCAAATCCGACACACCTATAAGGGGTCGTTAGGGAAATACAACTGTTTGAAGGTGTCCAAAATGACGTCAGAGGCCTCTGTTAGGGTGCTACGGCACGTGCATGCGCGACACCATTCTGGTTATTTTAACACAGTTGGATAGCCAATGTAACCTTTCAATGTTTCCAAAAGATTTGAAAAGATTTGGTCACTGGAAAGTGTTTCAAAAGACATGCACATTTACTCCTAAAGCGAAAATTGGCGCGTTTCTCAATCCCTCAAGGTAGAACCATGTCTTTTCCATTTGCTGGCTTGGAAGTCCTTTTGCTGGGAGGTGAAAAAGACATTTTTCTTAAATATTAAGCGATTTTAGTGCATGATGGCTCGTTGGAAAGCTCTTGACATTCCAAGACGTTTGATACCAAATCCGACACACCTATAAGGGGTCGTTAGGGAAATACAACTGAAGGTGTCCAAAATGACGTCAGAGGCCTCTGTTAGGGTGCTACGGCAAGTGCATGCGCGACACCATTCTGGTTATTTTAACACAGTTGGATAGCCAATGTAACCTTTTCAATGTTTCCAAAA
Organism: Haliotis rufescens; assembly: GCF_023055435.1. Lineage (NCBI taxonomy): Eukaryota > Metazoa > Mollusca > Gastropoda > Lepetellida > Haliotidae > Haliotis > Haliotis rufescens. The sequence goes on along the minus strand of NW_025963824.1, from coordinate 13,683,785 downwards.
GATTTGAAAAGATTTGGTCACTGGAAAGTGTTTCAAAAGACATGCACATTTACTCCTAAAGCGAAAATTGGCGCGTTTCTCAATCCCTCAAGGTAGAACCATGTCTTTTCCATTTGCTGGCTTGGAAGTCCTTTTGCTGGAGAGGTGAAAAAGACATTTTTCTTCAATATTTAGCGATTTTAGTGCATGATGGCTCGTTGGAAAGCTCTTGAAATTCTAAGACGTTTGATACCAAATCCGACACACCTATAAGGGGTCGTTAGGGAAATACAACTGTTTGAAGGTGTCCAAAATGACGTCAGAGGCCTCTGTTAGGGTGCTACCGCACGTGCATGCGCGACACCATTATGGTTATTTTAACACAGTTGGATAGCCAATGTAACCTTTTAAATGTTTCCAAAAGAATTGAAAAGATTTGGTCACTGCAAACTGTTTCAAAGGACATGCACATTTACTCCTAAAACGAGAATTGGCGCGTTTCTCAAACCCTCCAGGTAGAACCATGAAATTCTAAGACGTTTGATACCAAATCCGACACACCTATAAGGGGTCGTTAGGGAAATACAACTGTTTGAAGGTGTCCAAAATGACGTCAGAGGCCTCTGTTAGGGTGCTACCGCACGTGCATGCGCGACACCATTATGGTTATTTTAACACAGTTGGATAGCCAATGTAACCTTTTAAATGTTTCCAAAAGAATTGAAAAGATTTGGTCACTGCAAACTGTTTCAAAAGACATGCACATTTACTCCTAAAACGAGAATTGGCGCGTTTCTCAAACCCTCAAGGTAGAACCATGTCTTTTCCATTTGCTGGCTTGGAAGTCCTTTTGCTGGAGAGGTGAAAAAGTCATTTTTCTTAAATATTAAGCGATTTTAGTGCATGATGGCTCGTTGGAAAGCTCTTGAAATTCTAAGAGGTTTGATACCAAATCCGACACACCTATAAGGGGTCGTTAGGGAAATACAACTGTTTGAAGGTGTCCAAAATGACGTCAGAGGCCTCTGTTAGGGTGCTACCGCACGTGCATGCGCGACACCATTATGGTTATTTTAACACAGTTGGATAGCCAATGTAACCTTTTAAATGTTTCCAAAAGAATTGAAAAGATTTGGTCACTGCAAAGTGTTTCAAAAGACATGCACATTTACTCCTAAAACGAGAATTGGCGCGTTTCTCAAACCCTCCAGGTAGAACCATGTCTTTTCCATTTGCTGGCTTGGAAGTCCTTTTGCTGGAGAGGTGAAAAAGTCATTTTTCTTAAACATTAAGCGATTTTAGTGCATGATGGCTCGTTGGTAAGCTCTTGAAATTCTAAGAGGTTTGATACCAAATCCGACACACCTATAAGGGGTCGTTAGGGAAATACAACTGTTTGAAGGTGTCCAAAATGACGTCAGAGGCCTCTGTTAGGGTGCTACTGCACGTGCATGCGCGACACCATTATGGTTATTTTAACACAGTTGGATAGCCAATGTAACCTTTTAAATGTTTCCAAAAGAATTGAAAAGATTTGGTCACTGCAAATTGTTTCAAAAGACATGCACATTTACTCCTAAAACGAGAATTGGCGCGTTTCTCAAACCCTCCAGGTAGAACCATGTCTTTTCCATTTGCTGGCTTGGAAGTCCTTTTGCTGGAGAGGTGAAAAAGTCATTTTTCTTAAATATTAAGCGATTTTAGTGCATGATGGCTCGTTGGAAAGCTCTTGAAATTCTAAGACGTTTGATACCAAATCCGACACACCTATAAGGGGTCGTTAGGGAAATACAACTGTTTGAAGGTGTCCAAAATGACGTCAGAGGCCTCTGTTAGGGTGCTACCGCACGTGCATGCGCGACACCATTATGGTTATTTTAACACAGTTGGATAGCCAATGTAACCTTTTAAATGTTTCCAAAAGAATTGAAAAGATTTGGTCACTGCAAAGTGTTTCAAAAGACATGCACATTTACTCCTAAAACGAGAATTGGCGCGTTTCTCAAACCCTCCAGGTAGAACCATGTCTTTTCCATTTGCTGGCTTGGAAGTCCTTTTGCTGGAGAGGTGAAAAAGTCATTTTTCTTAAATATTAAGCGATTTTAGTGCATGATGGCTCGTTGGAAAGCTCTCGAAATCTAAGAGGTTTGATACCAAATCCGACACACCTATAAGGGGTCGTTAGGGAAATACAACTGTTTGAAGGTGTCCAAAATGACGTCAGAGGCCTCTGTTAGGGTGCTACGGCACGTGCATGCGCGACACCATTCTGGTTATTTTAACACAGTTGGATAGCCAATGTAACCTTTCAATGTTTCCAAAAGATTTGAAAAGATTTGGTCACTGGAAAGTGTTTCAAAAGACATGCACATTTACTCCTAAAGCGAAAATTGGCGCGTTTCTCAATCCCTCAAGGTAGAACCATGTCTTTTCCATTTGCTGGCTTGGAAGTCCTTTTGCTGGGAGGTGAAAAAGACATTTTTCTTAAATATTAAGCGATTTTAGTGCATGATGGCTCGTTGGAAAGCTCTTGAAATTCCAAGACGTTTGATACCAAATCCGACACACCTATAAGGGGTCGTTAGGGAAATACAACTGAAGGTGTCCAAAATGACGTCAGAGGCCACTGTTAGGGTGCTACGGCAAGTGCATGCGCGACACCATTCTGGTTATTTTAACACAGTTGGATAGCCAATGTAACCTTTTCAATGTTTCCAAAAGATTTGAAAAGATTTGGTCACTGGAAAGTGTTTCAAAAGACATGCACATTTACTCCTAAAGCGAAAATTGGCGCGTTTCTCAATCCCTCAAGGTAGAACCATGTCTTTTCCATTTGCTGGCTTGGAAGTCCTTTTGCTGGAGAGGTGAAAAAGACATTTTTCTTCAATATTTAGCGATTTTAGTGCATGATGGCTCGTTGGAAAGCTCTTGAAATTCCAAGACGTTTGATACCAAATCCGACACACCTATAAGGGGTCGTTAGGGAAATACAACTGAAGGTGTCCAAAATGACGTCAGAGGCCTCTGTTAGGGTGCTACCGCACGTGCATGCGCGACACCATTCTGGTTATTTTAACACAGTTGGATAGCCAATGTAACCTTTCAATGTTTCCAAAAGATTTGAAAAGATTTGGTCACTGGAAAGTGTTTCAAAAGACATGCACATTTACTCCTAAAGCGAAAATTGGCGCGTTTCTCAATCCCTCAAGGTAGAACCATGTCTTTTCCATTTGCTGGCTTGGAAGTCCTTTTGCTGGGAGGTGAAAAAGACATTTTTCTTAAATATTAAGCGATTTTAGTGCATGATGGCTCGTTGGAAAGCTCTTGAAATTCCAAGACGTTTGATACCAAATCCGACACACCTATAAGGGGTCGTTAGGGAAATACAACTGAAGGTGTCCAAAATGACGTCAGAGGCCACTGTTAGGGTGCTACGGCAAGTGCATGCGCGACACCATTCTGGTTATTTTAACACAGTTGGATAGCCAATGTAACCTTTTCAATGTTTCCAAAAGATTTGAAAAGATTTGGTCACTGGAAAGTGTTTCAAAAGACATGCACATTTACTCCTAAAGCGAAAATTGGCGCGTTTCTCAATCCCTCAAGGTAGAACCATGTCTTTTCCATTTGCTGGCTTGGAAGTCCTTTTGCTGGAGAGGTGAAAAAGACATTTTTCTTCAATATTTAGCGATTTTAGTGCATGATGGCTCGTTGGAAAGCTCTTGAAATTCCAAGACGTTTGATACCAAATCCGACACACCTATAAGGGGTCGTTAGGGAGATACAACTGAAGGTGTCCAAAATGACGTCAGAGGCCTCTGTTAGGGTGCTACCGCACGTGCATGCGCGACACCATTCTGGTTATTTTAACACAGTTGGACAGCCAATGTAACCTTTTCAATGTTTCCAAAAGATTTGAAAAGATTTGGTCACTGCAAAGTGTTTCAAAAGACATGCACATTTACTCCTAAAGCGAAAATTGACGCGTTTCTCAATCCCTCAAGGTAGAACCATGTCTTTTCCATTTGCTGGCTTGGAAGTCCTTTTGCTGGAGAGGTGAAAAAGACATTTTTCTTAATTATTAAGCGATTTTAGTGCATGATGGCTCGTTGGAAAGCTCTTGAAATTCAAAGACGTTTGATACCAAATCCGACACACCTATAAGAGGTCGTTAGGGAAATACAACTGTTTGAAGGTGTCCAAAATGACGTCAGAGGCCTCTGTTAGGGTGCTACCGCACGTGCATGCGCGACACCATTCTGGTTATTTTAACACAGTTGGATAGCCAATGTAACCTTTTCAATGTTTCCAAAAGATTTGAAAAGATTTGGTCACTGCAAAGTGTTTCAAAAGACATGCACATTTACTCCTAAAGCGAAAATTGGCGCGTTTCTCAATCCCTCCAGGTAGAACCATGTCTTTTCCATTTGCTGGCTTGGAAGTCCTTTTGCTGGAGAGGTGAAAAAGACATTTTTGTTAATTATTAAGCGATTTTAGTGCATGATGGCTCGTTGGAAAGCTCTTGAAATTCTAAGACGTTTGATACCACATCCGACACACCTATAAGGGGTCGTTAGGGAAATACAACTGTTTGAAGGTGTCCAAAATGACGTCAGAGGCCTCTGTTAGGGTGCTACCGCACGTGCATGCGCGACACCATTATGGTTATTTTAACACAGTTGGATAGCCAATGTAACCTTTTCAATGTTTCCAAAAGATTTGAAAAGATTTGGTCACTGCAAAGTGTTTCAAAAGACATGCACATTTACTCCTAAAGCGAAAATTGGCGCGTTTCTCAATCCCTCCAGGTAGAACCATGTCTTTTCCATTTGCTGGCTTGGAAGTCCTTTTACTGGAGAGGTGAAAAAGACATTTTTCTTAAATATTAAGCGATTTTAGTGCATGATGGCTCGTTGGAAAGCATCTTGAAATTCTAAGACGTTTGATACCAAATCCGACACACCTATAAGGGGTCGTTAGGGAAATACAACTGTTTGAAGGTGTCCAAAATGACGTCAGAGGCCTCTGTTAGGGTGCTACCGCACGTGCATGCGCGACACCATTCTGGTTATTTTAACACAGTTGGATAGCCAATGTAACCTTTTCAATGTTTCCAAAAGATTTGAAAAGATTTGGTCACTGGAAAGTGTTTCAAAAGACATGCACATTTACTCCTAAAGCGAAAATTGGCGCGTTTCTCAATCCCTCAAGGTAGAACCATGTCTTTTCCATTTGCTGGCTTGGAAGTCCTTTTGCTGGAGAGGTGAAAAAGACATTTTTCTTAAATATTAAGCGATTTTAGTGCATGATGGCTCGTTGGAAAGCTCTTGAAATTCTAAGACGTTTGATACCAAATCCGACACACCTGTAAGGGGTCGTTAGGGAAATACAACTGTTTGAAGGTGTCCAAAATGACGTCAGAGGCCTCTGTTAGGGTGCTACCGCACGTGCATGCGCGACACCATTATGGTTATTTTAACACAGTTGGATAGCCAATGTAACCTTTTCAATGTTTCCAAAGGATTTGAAAAGATTTGGTCACTGGAAAGTGTTTCAAAAGACATGCAAATTTACTCTTAAAACGAGAATTGGCGCGTTTCTCAAACCCTCCAGGTAGAACCATGTCTTTTCCATTTGCTGGCTTGGAAGTCCTTTTGCTGGAGAGGTAAAAAAGACATTTTTCTTAAATATTAAGCGATTTTAATGCATGATGGCTCGTTGGAAAGCTCTCGAAATTCTAAGACGTTTGATACCAAATCCGACACACCTATAAGGGGTCGTTAGGGAAATACAACTGTTTGAAGGTGTCCAAAATGACGTCAGAGGCCTCTGTTAGGGTGCTACCGCACGTGCATGCGCGACACCATTCTGGTTATTTTAACACAGTTGGATAGCCAATGTAACCTTTTCAATGTTTCCAAAAGATTTGAAAAGATTTGGTCACTGGAAAGTGTTTCAAAAGACATGCACATTTACTCCTAAAGCGAAAATTGGCGCGTTTCTCAATCCCTCAAGGTAGAACCATGTCTTTTCCATTTGCTGGCTTGGAAGTCCTTTTGCTGGAGAGGTGAAAAAGACATTTTCTTCAATATTAAGCGATTTTAGTGCATGATGGCTCGTTGGAAAGCTCTTGAAATTCTAAGACGTTTGATACCACATCCGACACACCTATAAGGGGTCGTTAGGGAAATACAACTGTTTGAAGGTGTCCAAAATGACGTCAGAGGCCTCTGTTAGGGTGCTACGGCACGTGCATGCGCGACACCATTCTGGTTATTTTAACACAGTTGGATAGCCAATGTAACCTTTTCAATGTTTCCAAAAGATTTGAAAAGATTTGGTCACTGGAAAGTGTTTCAAAAGACATGCACATTTACTCCTAAAGCGAAAATTGGCGCGTTTCTCAATCCCTCAAGATAGAACCATGTCTTTTCCATTTGCTGGCTTGGAAGTCCTTTTGCTGGAGAGGTGAAAAAGACATTTTTCTTAAATATTAAGCGATTTTAGTGCATGATGGCTCGTTGGAAAGCTCTTGAAATTCCAAGACGTTTGATACCAAATCCGACACACCTATAAGGGGTCGTTAGGGAAATACAACTGAAGGTGTCCAAAATGACGTCAGAGGCCTCTGTTAGGGTGCTACGGCACGTGCATGCGCGACACCATTCTGGTTATTTTAACACAGTTGGATAGCCAATGTAACCTTTTCAATGTTTCCAAAAGATTTGAAAAGATTTGGTCACTGGAAAGTGTTTCAAAAGACATGCACATTTACTCCTAAAGCGAAAATTGGCGCGTTTCTCAATCCGTCAAGGTAGAACCATGTCTTTTCCATTTGCTGGCTTGGAAGTCCTTTTGCTGGGAGGTGAAAAAGACATTTTTCTTAAATATTAAGCGATTTTAGTGCATGATGGCTCGTTGGAAAGCTCTTGAAATTCTAAGACGTTTGATACCAAATCCGACACACCTATAAGGGGTCGTTAGGGAAATGCAACTGAAGATGTCCAAAATGACGTCAGAGGCCTCTGTTAGGGTGCTACCGCACGTGCATGCGCGACACCATTCTGGTTATTTTAACACAGTTGGACAGCCAATGTAACCTTTTCAATGTTTCCAAAAGGATTTGAAAAGATTTGGTCACTGGAAAGTGTTTCAAAAGACATGCAAATTTACTCTTAAAACGAGAATTGGCGCGTTTCTCAAACCCTCAAGGTAGAACCATGTCTTTTCCATTTGCTGGCTTGGAAGTCCTTTTGCTGGAGAGGTGAAAAAGACATTTTTATTCAATATTTAGCGATTTTAGTGCATGATGGCTCGTTGGAAAGCTCTTGAAATTCAAAGACGTTTGATACCACATCCGACACACCTATAAGGGGTCGTTAGGGAAATACAACTGTTTGAAGGTGTCCAAAATGACGTCAGAGGCCTCTGTTAGGGTGCTACCGCACGTGCATGCGCGACACCATTATGGTTATTTTAACACAGTTGGATAGCCAATGTAACCTTTTCAATGTTTCCAAAGGATTTGAAAAGATTTGGTCACTGGAAAGTGTTTCAAAAGACATGCACATTTACTCCTAAAGCGAAAATGAGCGCGTTTCTCAATCCCTCCAGGTAGAACCATGTCTTTTCCATTTGCTGGCTTGGAAGTCCTTTTGCTGGAGAGGTGAAAAAGACATTTTTCTTAAATATTAAGCGATTTTAGTGCATGATGGTTCGTTGGAAAGCTCTTGAAATTCTAAGACGTTTGATACCAAATCCGACACACCTATAAGGGGTCGTTAGGGAAATACAACTGTTTGAAGGTGTCCAAAATGACGTCAGAGCACAGCAAAAAAAATGCAGTTTCCGGTATCCGGATACCTGCCGGATACCACCGGACACTTACCCAAAACGCGTCCGGGTATCCGGTGGCAGATACCTTGCCGGATACCAGATCCGTGGTATCCGGCATGGACACCTCACCTGAAAGTATGCCACCTGGAATCCGGGTATCCGGCACCGGATACCTCACCGGATACCTCAATCTGGGTGTCCAAGGATCCGGCACCGGATACCAAGGATCCGGCACCAGATACCTCATTCTGAGTTTCCAAAAACATGTCACAATTTGGGGGTGCATTTTGTTCAATTAAGTGTGAAACACCTAAATATATATTGGAAACTAACCATGAAAATTGAACATTGCTGAAGGTATCCGGCAGGTATCCAGCAGGTATCCGGATGCAATTTTTCGAGATGTCTTATTTCTGGTAAATAATGTTAGCCTGGGCATATCAGATAGCTGTAGTAATATTCTGTGTCATTTTAGTTGTAAATATCCCCTTAAAGTTGAGATCTATGGGCATGTACTTTTGGAGAAGACAATTTTTTTCAATTTCATCTATAATTCTTTTTAGATGTTAAGCTGTTTAATGAACAAACATCAGTTCTAATACATGTATGATGATATCCTTAAATTTCATGTTCAGACTTCCAGATTATTCTGAGTGAAAGTATAAACTCATCGACTGTGTGCTCACTTGGGCCTTTGGTCCTAGTGAGATGATAATATGATTATTTGTAAAGGTACAAGTACTTGTTATGAGCATACAAGCTTCATTTAAGTTTGAAACACAATATGCCTCACTCTGAGGGTGACATGTACCAGATTTCATCACACTACAGAGAGCTGTTCCTCAGTTACTGTGAACATTTTTACTGAAAGACATTGAAAGCAAATTTGACCTTCAATATTAGTTGCGACTATTTCAAAACCAATTGTAAAGTGCTTCATTCAGTGTAATATTGACAAACATATGACAATGATATACAACTATATGTATAAGAGTTATTTAGACTTCTGCAGGAAAAGGCACATTAGAGAACAAGAGTCATCAGAAAGATGACATATCCCCCCGGCAGCTGTCTGTAAAGTAACCACTAGTAAATGCGCAATTCTGTATGTAATGAGTCAACAGTTGAATGTTCTTTAAGAAGCATACATTGTTTACCCACAAAAGATCCACCATGGTCGCATCAATATGAATGCCAAGTTTCGATCAAATACATTGAATGTTTTTCGAATTCTGCCCCAGAAATGAACCTCATCCCCAATTTAGTCTATGTCCAACTTCATTCCATAAAAAAAATAAAAAATAAAAATTAGAAAAATCCCAAAATTTGAAGGGCACCACTTCAGTATGTGCCTGATAGCTCTGCCAAGTTTCGATCAAATACACTGAATGGTTTTCGAATTCTGCCCCGGAAACGAACCCCATCCCCAATTGAGTCTAGGTCCAACTTCATTCCATAAAAAAAATAAAAAATAAAAATTAGAAAAATCCCAAAATATCAAAAGGCACCACTTCAGTATGTGCCTGATACCTTTGACAAGTTTTGATCGAATACACTGAATAGTTTTCGAATTCTGCCCCGGAAACGAACCCCATCCTCAATTGAGTCTATGTCAAACTTCATTCCATAAAAATTTTAAAAAATAAAAATTAGAAAAATCCCAAAATATCAAAAGGCACCACTTCAGTATTTCCCTGATAAGAGTTGCCAAGTTTCGATCAAATACACTGAATGGTTTGGGAATCCTGCCCCGGAAAAGGAAATGATTAAGGACAGACAGACAGGCTGTTCGCTATATCCCCCGTATTATATGCCGGGGGGATAAAAAATAAGTGTATGACCTGTTGCCAACTTCTATCCCTGCCCTAAAGAAGAGTTTGGCCATTAACCATTTTTTTGTCTGGCTGTGACATTGACCTTTGACATAGCAGATCAATGTGTTATTCCAAAGATGCATGGTTTCATACGATAACTGCGGCTATGAAACTGAGGCAAAATATTGGAAAATCCCCATTTACACAGCTGGCTAAAGAAACAAACAACAAACAAATTATCAATTTCTTTTATTTATATGCATATATCACACATTGAACAGTGTTCACATAATGGTTCCTGATGCAGTATGCAATTTCCTCCTATTCTTCAATACTCATAACAGAGCGGGATAACTGTTCGCTTGAAACCATCAGCAGACCATGCTCACCAGTTCAGAGTTACTTGCCCTCAAACATCCTTTTCCTTCTATATTGCCATGGAAAAACAGGAACCAGGATGAGGGGAGGCCAGATGGGCTCTATCCCTGTTGCATTGTGTTAGTAGAATTGTGAACATTCTATTTGGTCCACATTTATAGACAAGTAGTCGCAAACATCATTCCTTTCAAGTGATTACCACATGGCCAAAGACAAAAATTTCTTCAACGTCCTTGAAGGGTCCCACTCCGACTTGGCATTGGTTGGTCTTCTCACATTAGCCTGACCACCCTTTGTGAGTGTGTCCCAGTGTCAATTGGCATATAACTTCTTGGTAGGCTCCCATTGAAATAACAGGACTCTCCTCATCGCTGTCTGCCAATCACTTCGGATATCTGGAAGGGTCCTTCCAGACTGTCAACCTGTCATCCGGGTATCTCAAGCTGGACTTCAGTTTCTGCAAAATTATGTATAAAGATTGTAGCAAAAGAAAAGAATTGTTGCAACATGTACTTACAGATAAAAGGCAGCAAATTCACTTAATTTATCATCTTTGAGTTTTGTTATATACCAAACATTTGAGATATATATTGTTCCATGCTGATGAGTTGAAACAATCATTAACTGACATCTCTTAAAAATGTTCCTAGCAACCTATGCTTGCCATACAAGCCAAAGTAATAGATGAGGTAGCAAGTGGGCTCATTGTAAGCTCGTAATCGTACCCACTAACGTGGGATGTTGTCCATAACAGTCATCATCGGTGCGTCTGGATCGAGCTCATAACATTAATCTCTGGTTTGTCTAGTTGAGATTTGAGATTTGATTAATTTATAATCCTTGTCTTTTAGCCGAACTATTGCTGGATGTGGTGTTAAATGAGTGAATTGGTTTAACGCCTCTTTGAACAGTATTCTAGTTATATCACTGCATGTAAGCTTGATGTTGGAAGAAAGCCCGAAGTGATGCAGGTCTTACATGTTTACCACTTTGATGAAACCCACAAGCAAGTGTATGATGCTACCCTCGATTCAAACCCACGACCATCGGTTTCTGTCAAGCCCAAGAGATGCAACTATGCACAGCAAGTTGTGGTGCATTTGATAATTATTCCATCCATGCCAACAGGTGATAAAGAACAAGCAAACTGAAGAAATATTTGCAGAGTAGCTACATGAACATGATGAACCAAACAGAATAATTTCAAATATTTACCACTCACTGCTACTCTTCTCTTGTTCCTCATTGCTTCCCTTTTTCCATTGATGCTGTGCAGATGACTGACTCATTCATTCATTCAGACATTCTGCAAACATAAGTAGCATTCACATTACAGAAATGTCCAAACTGTACATGCTGTACATTGAATTCAATTGAAAAGGCCCCAGTTGAGTTTCCAACTTAGAACTGTCCTTATTAAAATATTTCATCCCAAACATTCAGAGATAAAACATAACCCCATATTTAACAACTGTCAAACAATTATTTGACAACAAAGCCAGGGTCATTCAACATACACTTTACATAGGGAATCACTTGTTGCAAAAAAAGATCCTCGCCAAGGTCAGAGTCATTCCATGAAATATTGAATTATTAAGTTATGAAGCTTATACAAAACAAGGACATAACAGTGTAATTATAACAATATCCTAAGCGTAAAAAAAATAAAGTCTTTGGTGGCCATTATTGTAAATTATAATCTGTATTAGCATCCCACGAAAGTGTAGAATTAATAATCGTTCCTAGATCTTGGTACTTTTCTTCATTATCTATAAAAAAAGCGGATCTAATTTGGATCATCTTGTTTTGACCACAAATCCATTACGCCCCTTATGCTAACAAACAGTTGACCATAATACTAAAAAAAGGACCCTTTGCGTTTACGGTAAAGTATGTAGAGCAGGAAAATATCTACACCAATCCGTTCCATAAGATCTCTGCACAGAAATCATAAGGTCTCGAAGGCCTGCTACGTACCTGGCAATGCCAATCGCCACGATCTTTCCAAAAACGCTAGCTCATTCCGATCCACTAGTTGCACCCGCCACAAACACATCCAAAGGCAAGCCAATTGTTCACCCGAAAAGCCAGAGAATTGCATCTGACATCATTTTTGTAATTGATACGTCAAACCTGGAAAAACCGTCTACACGTCCAACACAAAGCCCAAGCCAGGACCCAAATCCTTCAAACCCGGCCAAAGTTCTGTTAATTACATACATTTCCCCCTAACCTTAAATAATCTATTCTAGTTCTGAAGTAAATCGTATTTACCCGTATGAATCGTCTTATGTTATTTATTGCCGATAAACAGAATATGCACACTTTCTGAAAGTACTGTGTGATAAGTCACGCACCAAACCTATACTCTCGATATACATGCTGCTCTTACTGAAAAAAGAATATTGGGTTAACAAGATACGTATATTAAAATACCATGCTTTCCTGATGTGCTCTCATTCTAATTTGAAATAATGGCATAAATAGTTACCACTCATCTTTCAATATTTTTCAAGTTTGGGTTCATCACGAACATATTTGAATATGTACAACATCTATACTTACTTATTTTTATACTTAAAGGCATCAGGTTTGTCTGCCATAAGACCCCGAAACAAATATGTCCAACACAGCCCAATATTTGGCTCTTGGCTCCTTGTTCTTATATTTTATAAGTATTGTTTAAACAACTGTTTTTTTCTGTAAAATATGTTCATTTCAGAAATTAGATGTTATTCTAGCATTAGGTCTGTTGTACATTTACTGCATCAGCATTACATTAAAACGATATTACATTATATAAATCCATACAGAGGAAATGCTTAACATTTATCTTTTAAGGAAGAGTGCAGGACGACTTGCTTTATACATATAAATGTGGACATATATGTATGGACATTTGGATGATACAGATATACCTCCTTAAAGATAGTGTTCGTAGATGACTGTAGAAAATGGAATAATTATGTGAGTAATAGGGTTAATACCACGTTCAGCAATATTTAGCCATATTGCGATATTGGTTTCCAACATGCAAGACGGACCATGAAATTATGACTTGAATTTGGACCTGGCTTTCTGGTGTGATGTAACACCCCAGAATCTCCGGTAGAAAAAGGGCTCAAAGCACGAATTAAGATTACGAGATGATACTGTTGTATGCATCTGGACATATATTTGCGTAGTCATTTCTTCTGACACATATCGACACGAGAAATTATATTTAAATTTAAAAGGAGCCCAAGTGGGATAGAAATTTGAGTCTGAACCTGTTGAACAAGGCTTGTTTCATTTTGGGCTATAGCATTGCCGCAAGGCCTGGGCGGAAGGGAACACCTGTTCGCACCCATCAGATACCAATCACAACTTCTCTCTCCAAACGAAAACAAAATACGAAAAATGTCGGAAGTGTATCCTTCTAATTTTCTATTTAGATACATGTTTTAACTTTAAAGTAATTATATGTATCTCATGTATTATTGGTATTTGTGATGCTGGTACCGTTTTGTTGCCATTGTGTAGCTTTTGTGGAGTTATTATGAATATCAAATACATGCCTTGAAATATGGGCTTGTGAAAGAACTCATCATTGAATCATTTGCATTTAAATTAATGCATATACCATTTACTTGGCGTGTATGGACATATTATCCATCTACTTATACACACTTATTATGGACATATACAGAATTCCATTGTACCTTATTATTTAAAAAAATACCCGTGAAGATTAGAATAGGCATTCAACAACCCATGCTTCTACGAAGGCGACTTGGCTCGCTGAGTTGGTTGATGCATGTCATCGTATCCAAAATGCGTAGATCGGTGCTCTTGATGATAATGACTAAATGTTTGGTCCAGACTGGATTATTTACGAACCACCGTCATATAGCTGGTATATTGCTGAGTGCGGCGTTAAACAACAAACAATCAAACAAAATCTATATAATTATTAAACACCTTCCAACAATGAGAAATTAAACTTATATTTTCTAAATATTCTGTTATATTTATAACATAATTTGATTCATAATTTAATTATTGCGTTGCTTTCTTCCCTGTCATTCAATGTGCATGTTCAAACCCCTAAACTTTTAATATTTCATTTTTCATAAATGGCTACGTTAGTGCGTTGCCTAGATCTCTCGTTACCTACTCACAAGAATAGATTAAAATAATTTGTTTTACTATCATATTTCTGTTTATCTAATTCATAATACGAAATTGATAATTCATTTATAATAGTATAGATCATATTCGTGTATATCACTATCTGATGCTAAGGTTTTATTTGAGAAAATATTATTAATTCAAAATGTAGAAAGATACACAATTTGCCATTATTTGACTTTTAAACTGTACAAAGTATGATATAATGATCAGAATACCTGTAATGGGTAGTATTTAAGAAAGAAATATTTGTCAAGAAGTCCCATTTTTCAGATATGCCCTTCAGTAGTATTATTGCATATCTCCAGAGAGAGGTTTACATTGTAGTTCTCATTATTTGGGGATAATTCAAAAAGCAACATAGAAAATATATATGCTACCATGACGAAAGAATACAGAGTATACATAACTCGCAATTCTATATATTCAGCAAACAGCCCAAAACCGAAACACCACAACATATCCGATTACACTGATTAAGGCTGTCCCAGTTCTCCATGCGATACTGACGCCCGTTCGTCTCCCAGACCATACAGAATAAATTTAAAAGGAATCCAGCTCAATTCTAGAACGATTTGGCAAGCCTAGATTGCCTTAATTCTATCCATGAAAGTAAGCATTCATAAAAAAATATTGTTCTTGTCTGCTTCAGATTATATTTTGTAGATACTTATTTTAACTAGGAAAATTGTACTGACACCGGCGCTGTCCCTATTGAAGCTATCCATAAGAATTTCGAATTGCCGTCCATTGTTCGATGTCAATACATCGATGACAAGTGAGGATATCATAAAGTAATCGTTGATGCCGCGCTACACTTTGATAAAAATTATAATCAGGTTGACTGGTGTGTACATTACTACAGTGAACATGTACATGATCATGCCCTAATAATCAAATGCCGTAATGTCAAATACTAATTTATTATTGTGTGATGAATTCAACTGGATCAGTGGTAACATGTGATATTAATATTCCATCAATTTCTTTCCTGGTTGGTCCATCCATGTCTACAAAATGAAAAATACAATTAAAGTAGACCATAGAACAATTCTTAATTTCAGGCTAGAGCTGTGGAAATCTAGACTTTCCCAATCATTACAGACTTGAGTTGGTCTCATGTTTTACATTATTCTCTTGGGTCAACGTCACAGCTCATACCATACACTAACAAGACCAGCTTGCCCCCCCGCCGGAGCGCCTGGATTTTGGTTTTATCATCTAACATGGCCAACTCTGCTCTTAAGTAAACAAGAACCTAATCAGCGAGGGGTCCTTTATCATCCCTATGTGGCTGCTTATAAAAATCTGATATCTTTTCCCAAAGACCTGGTTAATAATATATATTCTGCTGAATATTCGAAACAAATAGAGTGAGTTGGTACTACATGTACATATGTATACGGATCTATTTTAAATGACTGCAGCGCTCCATTATGAAAACAATTTGTTTTAACGCCGCTCTCAGCAGTATTCCAGTGATATATGACGGCGGTCTGTTGTATATGAAATATATGCAAATTGAATCTTGAATCTTGAAAGTTGTAACATGTCCGCAAATAAGTATCACATGCAGTATACAGTATATCAACTGCAATATACTGTATACATCAGTATACAGTGTGTCGCGAGCTCTGCGCTGGGCTGGAGCACACATTTCCTACACCTCTCCCTTCGGCAAACACATCACGAGGGTTGCAACGAGGTCACAGGTCAGGCGTGCACTCGTCAGTTGTCTAATACGGTCAAGAAAAGATCTTCCGGAAGACCACTGCACTGAAGGTATGTGGATTATTGAGGAGGTACTACGTGTTTGGAACTGGGAGTTGAACACTAAGCACTTTTAGAGAAGAGCTCACAATAAAACGTTATGGACTCGCGGACGGACTTGTGTTTTCATTTCAAGACGTACATTTATCAGGTTGAACTTCCTAACTGTAACAATAACTGAACTTTACGCCTTCTATACACATTTGTGATGGGGCGACAATGCGACAACGAGACATATTTTGACCTTGAAAATGTCGCGTTACGGCATCGTCGCCCTTTTGTAAAATAAAGAAAAGGATTATCAAAGAGCGACAATGCGAACACGCGACAATGCGACAAA
Source organism: Haliotis rufescens (assembly GCF_023055435.1). Classification (NCBI taxonomy): domain Eukaryota; kingdom Metazoa; phylum Mollusca; class Gastropoda; order Lepetellida; family Haliotidae; genus Haliotis; species Haliotis rufescens. The sequence continues at coordinate 13,667,498 of NW_025963824.1, read as the reverse complement.
TGGCCAATTGTCGCGCTTTTGTTAATTTTGACACGTTTTGCTAGTTTTTTAAAGGTGTCCATGCGACAATGCGACAACGAGACAATGTCCCTTCCATAGTAATCCGTGCAAATAAAACTGAGTAATGAAATAGAAGTCTGACATGCCAGTTAAAAGATAAAGTGTTGCAGCTTCTGATTTCATAGATCTTCAAGAAGGGTTATCAATAATGGGATGGGTGATGCAATAATGCTCCGAGCCAATACATATTGTCAAATGTATGACATGTATTACGTGAATGAACATTTTGTTTATACTCGTCCATGTTTTTGACGGACAAAATAATTTACATGCTCGGTAAAACTGAGGACGGGCATCATTGTGTGTTTCCGTGCTTTGTTCAAGTGAACAATTGACTTGTCCTTGCATGTTTTGTGACGGTTGCCACTTGTGTGGCAGGATACGCTCACCTTTTCCCGAACACCCATTGGATGACCTGAACCACTTCGGATTTTTATCCCACATCAGTCTGATACACCATGATATAACTGAAATACTGAAATAATGTACAGTTGAAAATGATGTTTAATGCGATTACCGTAGTGTGTTACTGCAACTGTTCATATTTTGTGCAGTGATGTTATGTAATATGTAAAAGAAAGCATATTCAATTATCCAATTGATTTGAATAGAATATACTTGCCTCAGTGTATTTTATTAACGCCCCAAATCGTAATTTAAAAACATAAAATAACAGATCACGCATGTTGCCTTGACTTACTACTAGATTTAATGGGCCACCCCGGAATAAAATAGTTCCCCCCCAAAGCGAGGAACATATGTTTTAGTATTTTTACAAGAAATATATTCCAAACAATATCCTCATTAGATGAGAAGATCTTTTACAGAATTACCTCAGTAAGTCATTTACAATGACAGAGCGTCGTAATACATTTACATCAAGTACAATACGTCAAAATGGCCGACACGATAAACGTGACGGGAGATATTGTCGAAGTTGTTAATTAACCTGTGGCTATTTCAAGCCTTTGGCATCACTGATCAATTGGCCGATCATTGAAAGGTGATTGTGAAGATGTGTCAAATAGATACTAAGGTAAATTCATAGATTTCTGTAAATTGTCACTGCGACAGTTTGGATTTTGTTTCGTGTTTTTTCTCTCTGGGATTGGTTGCATCGAGGGTATCCTTAAATGGGCTTGCAACCACGCTTCTGTATGAATTCGTACCAGGGAATTCCAAGGGTTTTCCCCAGGAATGTGGAAGTAGTCAGTGTTTACGCCTTTTCAAGAATACAGTCACGTGAAGAACGTCATGTGACCGACCTGGCGTCCAAGTCGTATATCTTGTAAACTTCACATTAAAAAATTAGTTATTGTTATAACCAAATGAAACACAACCCATTATCCGATAGGGGTAACTGTACATAGCCGTTACCACAATAAACTTAGTAACATTGTTTGGTTTGACTTCTTGGCGCGTGTCTGAATTCCATTAACATGTAACATATCCTAAAACTAGCTTATCAGCAAACCTCGCTGCACTGCGCGGGACAGATACTAGAGCAAGGCATGCCAGAAATACGAAACCTAAAGCTTCCGAAAGGAAGCCTTCGACATCACGTGCGTCGGGGGACCAGCGCCATCTGATTGGCCGTTAACAGTTGTACAAGGCGCAGCAAAAAGCATCGTTTTTCCGTCCATTTTACGCTTGAAAAACTCGACCCTTTTCTGGACACTTTCTAGACGCTGACCAATTAATCAATTTTAATGAATTTTTAGTCGTTTTTCCGTCCAATTACCATATACGGAAAGTTCTGTTTAACTTTGTTTGTCTTGGCGAGATAACATACATCAGTTGATTATTACCAATATGCTAGGTGTTCACTTAGTCTGCTACAGTCAAGTTTTGGGGTTTTGGTTTCGCTGGTTCCAGTCTGCTTCCTTCCTTCCTGCATCAAGGTTGGCAACTGATGAATTTATTAAATTGTTTCATTCCAGGTGTGACTCCCTTGGGCAACAGTAATGCTACTTGTTTTCTTTCAGCTTCTGACTTGCTGTTACCATAGTGTCACTAGTTGTTTTAGGTGTTTACTGGTAGTTAGCTATACACATACCTAACCTTATCTGCAACCTTCGTACCTGTATGTGGGTGTTGTCAAATTACAAATGTGGATACAGTTCACCTTTGAATGAACCAATACATAGCATCATTTTGCTTGCCATTTCAAGCTTTGGTGTTTGGTAACAGTGAATTACTTTGGGGTAATTGTGTGATTTCCGTAAGCCTTTACTTCCAACTTTTATATAAACCTTGCCTACCAACCTGCACTATGGAACTCAATCAGGAGGAACTTATGCTAACCATCTTTGAGAAGATGGGAATGGCACAGAAGATTGACAACACTGAAGATTTCAAGACTTGGCTCAAGGACACGTCCAAACAGGAAGGTTTACTCATTGAACCAGATGTCAAGCCAACTCTTCCATCAGCATCAGTCAAGGAAGGACAAAATTCCACTGCTTCATTTTATTATTTTCCCAGGATACCCTTCTTCAGTGGAGAAACAGGCAAAGATACTCCCTATGACTTATGGCGATTTGAAGTTGACTGTCTACTCCAGTCTAAGACCCACTCCCATGATGTCATTCTGCAGGCTATGAGGAAATCTTTGAAAGGTGGAGCAGCTCTTATTGCCATGAAACTTGGAAGCAATGCTACCGTTGACAACCTGTTATCCAAGATGAAGAGTGCCTTTGGAACAATACGTAGGAGAGCTACTCTCATGTCTGACTTTTATAGTTGTTTTCAGAGAGAGGATGAAGATGTCACCACATGGGGTTGTAGGCTTGTGAATATGTTATACCAGATAACGGAGCACCACCCTTTTCAAGAGGAAGAACAGGATGAGATGTTGAGGACTCGTATGTGGGACTGACTGAAGTCTGGACTGAAGGGTGTTGCTGCTCTTAAGTTTGATGCCATCAACAATTTCGATGACCTACGACTTTGTTTGAGAGAAATAGAGTTTGACTTAAAGAGAAACAAGTCTGGAATACCAACAAAGAAGCAGTCAGCCACAGCTAAGATGGTTACTAATTCGAACGCATCTGGTGCTGCACCAAATGGTGTTTCTGTGGACGTTAAATTGTCTTGCAACATCATGCTGACTCGATCCTGCTTCAAGTATACCAATGGCTAGCAGACGCTCATTTTCGGACAGGCGTGGCATTTTGTAATGTTGAATAATTGCGTAATTTTGTTGTTTTTCCGATTGGTTGTTGTCAGCTAAATAATGCATATGGAATCCCGTTAACGCACACGTTTTTATACCCATTCCTGAGTTCTGAATTGCACGGGGCTTGCATAAAAGTCAACTTTTGTGACTTGATTCCATACATGTACTACAACATTGAAAACCAAACTTTACTTGTTTGAAAAATACATGAAAATATTGGTGTCACAGGAACTTTTGTTGTTGGTATATTAAAATCAATACATGTGCCAGTCCATACGACGATAAGAGTTAAGAGAGACTCTTCTAAATTGTATCCATTTATTTTGGTGGCATTTTTTGGTGGGAAAAGGACAAAAATATTATCTGACGGAATATACAGATTTGATAAAACTTGAACTTATCTCGTGGCAATCAGCATTATACTCTCGACAGTTTGAAGTAACATGGCATCTATCTTCAACAACATTTAGATACTGCAAACATTTCCAACAAAGACATGTCAATAAACCATCCTAATTCAATTTGTTTAGAAGCAGTACCACATCAAAATTTAGCCAAAGCGCTTCTGTGAGTTTGGGGTATAGGGTGGATGACTTACTCATCAAGTGTATAGTCCTGCTTAAAACAACAGTATACATTTAGTTTATTCGTTTAGCTTATGTGGGAAAAACCTAACACCATTGCTTCTCTGTGACGATACAATTCAACTTTTGAAACACAAAACAAAACATAACGCAACATTTTCGATTAATGTCTATAAGTATAATACGATAAGGTGTCACTGGCTGTATAATCAAAAGTTAGATAAATCATTAGCTAGAAATAATAATTGTTATTGGATTTTTGTCAGAGGTGGGATTAGTTTCAGACACTCCGGTTTTTCGTCTTGACGAGCGAACGCTTTAACCTGATGGCTACCCCATCGCTGCTGACAACGGGTGCATGAGCAGGGGTAACAACATTTTATAAGGTCATCATACGTCAAAAGTAACTTATAAACGCATGTTTAGGCCTACAAAGTACAATCCACACCCTACACCCCAAACCCAACACCCCCAACCCAACACCCAACATCCAACACCCCATACTCCACATCCAACACCCCACAACTCACACCCCACAACCCCCTTCACATTGTCATTACCAAGATGGTCGGGGTAGTGGTAGTGGTAGTGGTCCCTATTGAGGTATAGCAATCATAATGAGATGCGCTGCTGTCTTTTTGGACATCTTCAGTATCTGGGTATAAATGAAATGTCTCCAGACACCGACCTCATTGGAAGAAACCGAAGACGATATATACATATCACCGCCATGGTAGACAATATTCCTTGGCGTGAACTCAAAAGTGGTTACTATTTGACTGGTGTTACTGGATAAATGATTCTGAATTAATGTATGGTCATTGTTGTAGTACAATATTTGTGCAACTTCATCTAACGCCAAAACATATATCCTTAAACCTTCAAATACAATCTTCTTATTCTTACCTTCATATGTATATGACACAACTTGATACATAACACTCGTATAGAACATTTTATGATTAGTATCAAGACATAGTGAAAAAGCACCCTCAACAGTTTGACAAAGCACCTGTATCTTTTTCCCTCGGGAGTCATTTTGCAGACAGCGCGACGTGGAGTCCAGGTGGTCACGAACACAAGATTCTGGTTGTCATCCATTGCAATGTCTGTGACGGCTACTTTCCTTTTAAGCATGACTTGGTGTCCGCCATCTACAGGGTAAGCGACGATGTTATACGGTTTGATAGTACCTATTATTAGCGTTCTTGAATAGTGAACATAGGCAAAGGCAGCAACCCTCAATGACTTTATGTTCGGGTACATCTTCCATGAGTTGTCTTGTAGGTTTATCTGGTAGAAAGGTATTTCCATAAGTGTGTTAAATGGAGCCACCAGGAGTTTTGTCGTCGGGGGCTTGATAGGATCTGAAAACAATTTGTTTGTTTGTTTGTTAGTTTGTATGTTTGTTTGATAATCACCGCGCTCAGCCATAGTCAAGCTACATGCACAGCAAAATAGTGCAGGGTTCTGCCTAGGTAGGGAAACCTTCCGGATACCTACCCATTTTGGATCCGGCCCGGATACCTTCTGGAAACCTTCCCCAAAAAATGTCAAAATTTGGGGGGTGCATTTTGTTCATTTAAGTGTGAAACACCAAAAAAAATCATCTTGAAAATACCAAGAAATTTGAAGGTTGCTGAAGGTTGCTGAAGGTATCTGGAAGGTTTTCAGATGCAAATTTTCTTCGTGTCTTGTTTCTGTTTATTAATGTTAGCCTGTGCATATGAGATAGCTGTTGTAATATTGTTGTTGTTATTTTAGTTGTAAATATCCTCCTAAAACTGAGATCTGTGGGCATGCATTGTTCACAAGATCGATTCGCGACATGGGTACAAATGTCTGAAGCTTATTGCTGGTGTCACCCACCGTGATATTGTTGCGATATTGCTAAAAGTGGCATAACACCATTCTCACTCAGAAAAAAAGGGAAAGTCATTGGCTATATGCTTTGGCATTTGACACTGGTGAGATTAAAAGATTAGGTTGGAACGGTATCAGTACTTGTTATATCTGGACAGTGTAGTTTCATGGGAGTACGAAACAGAATACAATTTTCCATAGAAAACACCTAAATAAAGTACAGAAAAAATTATCTATGTCATTTGTCTACTAAGGTGGAACTACAACTTTTGATAAGTGAGCTGTATTTATAGTAGGAAAACATTCAGGGCATTAGTATATTTTATATTTGTTCAGCACCTATGTTATGGCTGATCAGTATCATATTTCTTGAAACTTATGAAGCAAAACAAATAATGTTTTTGGAAAAAAAATCCTATTTATTGATTATATGACATTTTATTGGTACATATCACAAATTGAAATTTGATCAAGCAAGAGAACTAGCATAAAGTAGCCAGTGGTGTTTCCAAGAACTTACAGAACAGAGTCTTCAATGACAAAAGTCATTCAGATTTGTATAGTCAGCGTCGGTTGTTATCGGGAGGATTGTTCATCATCCGGCGAGTCCCTTGTCTGACATGTCTGAGCATGATCTTCTTAAATGTAGCTGGTGTCAGATTGTGAAATCCAGGTACCTGAAACAATTCATAACATCTTTAGAAACGTGTTATTCAAAAATTATGAAACACATATTTACAAATGTAAAAAGTTGTTTTCTCGAACAGTGAGGTATTGACAATTTATCTTGCAACTGATATTTAACCAATCTTTGAACATGTAAATAAGCCATTGCAAACAGAAAAGTGTTCAGACAATACCTTAAGCGCCACAAGGTTCACCTGAATTTTGCTGGAATGTTTGCATTACATCAAAATATAAGGAAGGGTAAACAAGACAATGCAAAACTAAGTTACATAGGTTCTTATACATAAAAACAGCAGAACTATTCATAATAATCAAAACTTTCAATCACACAGGTCATGTAAGTGATCTCAAAATACAACATAATGAGCGAGTGAGTTGGTATAGTTTCATGCAGCTTGTTAGCAATATTCCAGCTATGGGCTTCACACATTGTACAAACATGTGGGGAATCGAACCCGGGTTACAGAGAACGTTTGACCAACTAGGCTACCCTAGCACACCAAATACAAAAGAAAGTACATTAGGATTTCGGACAATAGATATTCTCACCAAATTCATTCAGACAGACAGACAGACAGTTTATTCAGTAAGAAGGCCATAGGCCCATAATACAGACAATGTTTGATTGCATGAACTACGCATGCCAAGGAAGTAGTCGATTTAAGTTTCTCTTAGCCGTTGGACTTTATATAGATATAAACATGTGTTATATACAACATCAAAGTTTTCTGATGAAATAATTTCAGTAAAAGATGTTACAGTTTGAAACTTGATATACTGTTTAAGATACATATTTCTTAGGGCTGAATAACGCTCACATACAAGTAAAACATGAAATTCATCTTCAATAAAAGGTATACCATTTTCTATACAATATTTACATAAGCGTTCAGTGTATGGGACATTTGTGTATCTCCCCAAGTCAATTGCAAGTTTAAACTTGCTACATCTGAAACGAGTCATACATATTCTCAGATGTACTGGTATGGGGAGTGTAAGATATTTTTCTACATTCAACAGGGATTTAAAATGTTTATAATAAAAGGTATCAGATATACTATTGATAGAACTACACCATGATTGTTGAAGGTTATCAAATAATCTTTGCTTAAAAAGATGAATAAATACCTTCACATTGCCAACATCTTGTGTTAACCATACATATCCAAAACCTAATTTAAACAAAATATTCTTAATGTGAGTAGCCCATGTGGTGCGACCAGAATGGTCCAGTGATTTGAGCATTAAATAACATTGGCGAGGCAGTCTGCGCTCGTCCAAACGCAGTAGCCTGCACCAATACTTGATGGCCCTTGTGGTATACACAAGTTGGAGAGGGGCTCTTCCGCACTCTCCTAAAACCATTGCATTGTTTGTTGTTTTACCTGTATTTAGAAACCATTTACACATTTTGTTCTGTACATCTTCAATAATTTTACAATATGAGATGCCCCATATTTCTGCGCCGTAACAGACAATAGGCACAATCATAGCATCAAATATCTTAAATAAATCTTGACAGGGTATATTACCAACTTTCTTTTGATATCTATATAATGTCATAATGGCCTTGTTACTCTGTGCAGCAAGAGTATTTAGTGCCTTAGTCCAAACAAGTTTGGGCGTGAACACAATACCCAAATATCTATAAAACGACACGGTTTCAATATATACACTATTAAATTTCCATTTTTCATAATGTCTAAGGGGTCCACCATTTCTGAATACCATAACTTTTGTTTTCTTCAAGTTTACCTTCATGCCTGTGGTATTGCAAAAATGTTCCAAGGCATTGATCTTCTTTTGTAAATTTAAAGGTGTATCAGCAATAGATGACACGTCATCAGCAAACATAAGTGCATATATTGCTGGGCAGTCTTTAGTAATAAAGACAGTTTGTCCTCCATAATTTTCCATAAAATTTACAAGTTTATTTATGAATATTAAAAACATCTGAGGGCTGAGGATGCATCCTTGACGGGTACCTATATTACACTTAAAGTATTTGGATAACCCAGTAGGTGTTCTAACACAGGCACACAGTTTATTGTACATTGATGTAATAATAGACAGAAACTTTCCGCAGACACCAATATCAGCCAAACTCTGTAACAACATATTGTGATCAACATTATCAAAAGCTTTTGAGAAATCTACAAATAAGCAGTAGAACCTTCCTTTCTTTTTACATGCATACTTTTGGATAATGGCCTGTAGTGAAAATATATGATCTGTCGTGGAATAGTTGGGTCTAAATCCAGCTTGAGATTCGTCAATGATATTGTTATCATCACACCACCTCTGTAGTCTAGCATTAAGAATAGATGTAAATACTTTGCATATGGTATCAATGAGTGATATACCTCTATAAGTGTTGGCATCATTCATATCACCAGACTTGAACAGAGGACAGATGATACTTTTCCCCCACACATCTGGAAAGTTACCACTCTCAAAGATTTTGTTAAATGTAATAACTAAAATTGGTGTAATTTGTTTCTCTGAAGACTTTAAAAATTCAGCAGCAATACCATCAGGCCCAGGGGATTTATTATTCCCAAGCTGTTTTATTTGACTTGATATTTCTTCTGCTAGCATAGGAATGTTAATGGTTAGATCATTATTGTCAGGGATAAGGTACATACTGCTATCAAGTGCAAGATCCTGCCTAAAAAGAAGAGACATAAAATGGTTAGTCCATTGCTCAGTATTAATTGATTGAGTGACTGCATTAAATGGTTTACTATCCTTGAGCAGTTTCCAGAACAACTTTGGGTTGTCTCTTGCAGCTATCAGTTTTTCTCTCTGTGCTTCAAGAAATGAGTTTTTCTTTCTACTAAAAGCATTTTTAAACATTGATCTTAAGTGTCTAAAAAGTGAAAAATCTTCCCCATGATCTCTGTGAGCTCTCAGGGCTTTGTATTTGTCATGTTTAATTAATTCAAGTTCATCATCCCACCAGGGAGGCTGCTGATTTCTCCTGAAGTTAGAATTTAAACCATATACTTTTTTTGGTGTGTTCTGCAGCTTCTTGATAATAACTGACTAAACAAGATACTGCTGTATTACAATTATTATTAGCTAGTTGTAAAATATAATCATAATGCTCTACTAATATACCCTCAAGCTTGTGCAAGAAGGTTTCTTTAGCACCTTCATTCCACACATATTTCTCCCAACTGCCTCCACCTTCCTTTTCCAGATTACAGTTGGAGTTACTCCTTGTATTACCTGGGGCTGGGGGTTGACTATATTTACCAGATGAGGTACCCTGAATATTGAGTGAGCAATATAATGGGAAGTGATTGGAGTGATCCTGTGTACCAACCCCAAAGTTAGAGAAATATGGAAAAAGAGAAGAGGAGGCAATCATGTAATCCACAGCACTTGATCCATTATGAGTGAAACATGTGAATTCACCATTTGTATCATTAAACAATCTCCCATTCAATGTGTGAATACACAAGGTCCTACACAATTCAACAAGTCTTTTGCCAAAATTATTATGTATCACTGAGTCTCTGTTTTTTCTTGGCATATCAAATGTATCAGAGGGATAATCATCAACATCTCTCTGAATAAAGTCAATATTGTCATCCGGGATATAGTCAAGGAAGTCCTTTGTCCTTGCATTAAGATCACCAGCAAGAAATATATGCTTGTGTGGGTGTTCCCCAACAATAATGTTCAAGTAGTTTTCAAGATGAGTAAATCCATCACTATCTATATTCTCATTAACTGGTGAATTTTCGGGTGAGATATAAGTAAATATCAAAACACAGTCAGAGTCCCATGATAAACTTGATGTTTTGAATAAAAGTACAACAGTATTTTCAAAATTATCATAAAGCCTACATAACAGTCCACTATCTAGCCAATGAGAGCGTATCAAAACAGTGATACCACCACTATATCGCCCAAACGTGTGTGTCTTGGGACGGACACAGTTTAGCGCACGAAAACCGGACAAGAAGTCCGAGAATTCATCGGACCGTCTCACAAATGACTCACAAAACGCGATCAAGTCAAAATGTTCACAAAGACTTTTTACCTGAGATGTCGAGTTTTCATATTTTCGCAAGTCCTTCTATATTCCACGAGAGAATATCAAATGTTGGGCCGTGGCCGTCACATCACCTACCAAAATTGGTAGGAGTTAACTCCCCTGAAGGAGGTGTGTCTCGGTTTGTGTTGCTTCCGGGTCCAAACAAATCACTCCATGAACGATCGCGAAAAGAGGGCCTTGCATCACGATGCGTACCCCCACCTGTAGACACCTTCTTCACACACTTGTCTTGTCGGTCGTACATATATACCTGCCCTTCCACAATAAGCTTGTTAACACGTATCTTAGGTCGTTTCCCGCTGTCTCTGGCTTCTTGAAAGTAGGTAGACAGTGCGCGTCTATCCTCTCGTATTTTCTGTGGGAAATCCTCTGTTACACGTGATCGGTGATTTCTATCTTGTTGTTCCCGTCCTCTCTTGAAAATATCACTCTTGTCTTTTTTGTCAGTAGGAATTTAGCTATGATAGGAGAATCACTTTTGCCAGGGTTGAGGCGGTGAGCACGAATAATAACAATATCATTTGCCTTCTCCATGTGTAACTCGTCGCGCAGAAACTCTCTCACGTTTGACTCGGACTGATCCCATGTTTTGCCCCTCTCTCCAGATATTCCATGGAATATTAAGTTGTTACGCCGCTCACGACACTCTTGATCCTCGAGTTTTTCTTCCAAACTAGACAGAGAAAGTCTCAGTTGTGTATTTTCATGTTGAAGCGAGGCTAGCTGCTCGTGGAAATCAGACGCCATTTTTGTGACCTTGTCATCGAGTCTCTCAAATTTATTGTTTATGTCCGTGGTGTTAGATTTAATGTCCATTAAAATCGCCATCAAGTCGCTGTTTTCATTTTCTGTTGCCGATATCTGTAACGATCCTGTTTCAGACACGGACAAAGTTGACTGATTTCGGGTATTGTGTGCGGGGCCGGACTTAGGTGGGCCTGGGTTCGTCTCGACACAACCATCTGCTACAAGTAGCAAACTCAGACAGATCAAAACCCGGAGGCACATCGAGAAACACTTTTTGCTAATTTTGATACCTTTCATGCTTCTTCTCGCTTTGTTTGGTTGTACAAACAGTCCTATTTTAGCTCTATATTGGGAAAGAGAGATCCCCATGGTGGGAGCTAAGAAAAACACGTCCACCCTGTTCAAACTCACGCATGCGCACATTCAAATTCATTCATTCATTATTGGAAGCTATATTGAAATTCAAAATTTGACAAATTCGGATGAGACTGTAGAAGTATTTATCTAAGTTATTATGGATATTTAATATCTACCGTTAATTGGTAGTCCGACATAGACAGTGATAAGAAATTCAACTGAAAAGCACAACCTGAACCATCAACTAAAAACTATGTATATTACGTAACATTAAAGGGGCCGGTCATGTATTACCGGTATGTTCTCATTCATTTCTGACACTACCCTCCCTGAAAGAAAATGCAAAGCACTTTATATTTTATTGTCCATTTTTTCATAACCCTTTTTACATGACCGGCCCCTCCCCTAGAGACTCTCACAGTTTTGGGGTGACCTTCCCTGTTTGTTCTGATCTGAATTAAAGTATTCATGGCAATATTCTTGACTAAAATCATCATCATATCTTTATCATATCTTATCTTATCTTTTTGAAAAATAACTTAATGAAGATTTACAATAACATGCAAATCTGCCAAAAATATTGGTCTGGCAAAGTTTAAATTAATCATAATTACTGTTATAAAGTTTTGGATCCATCGTCTGTTTCTAAATACAGTGAAACCCAACTTTGACCTGCGTGACATTATTGAATCATCTACCCAATGTTCTTTATGCATTGATATGCATCTGCACAGAGTGATCAAAGTCCTTGTCTGACACATAGTGTGCTACAAGGAAGACATCTGTTTGTGTCCAGCCAAACTGTCTGATATTCTCAAGGGCTGCCTTGGTAGCATCAAGGGATGTAGCTAATCCTAAATAAACATAAACAAGTGACATCATCTCTTCTACAGAACACATGATCAAAGCCTGACCCACCTTTGAAGTTGATTACCTTGCTCCTCTAAAAACACCTAATTAGCAAAATGAACTTAATGTCAACTCATTGTGGACTAGGGATTAACAGGGCAATTAGTGTCGGGTGGGTATTAGCACTTGCAATTGTCTGTTAATTACTTAATTGAGTAGTGACGGCTTAGTCAGTTGTGCATTTACATCCACGCTGACTGCTATTCAACTTATCAAGTCCGTTTACTATGCTTCTGGGGACCTCACTCAACACTAAAACCAATTAAAGATACAGACCTAGACATCCTTTACCAATTAGGAAATAAATCAACAATCTTCCTAGGAGACTTCAATGCCCATCATCCTACCTGGGGCATTGCAGATAAACTAGACAACCATGGACAACTAATATCAGAGTGGATCGAAAAAAATGACCTAATACTATTAAACAATAACCAACCAACTAGATACGACAAAATCCACCACACCATGTCGGCTATCGACTTAACAATATGTACGCCAGACTTAGCACAAAGTCTGATGTGGGACGTCCACCCAGTACCTCTAGGCAGCGACCACTTTCCTATAAATATAACCCTAGGAAATATAAAAATACCAAATCAAACCCCTAAACAGGAACCTAAATTTCAGTACAAAAACGCCAACTGGGACCAATTCCAAGAATTATGCAACGAAGCTAATCTAAACGATTTAGAAACAACAGACCCCGAAACATTCTGTCAAAACCTAACTAACTTCATAATCAACGCAGCCAAATCCGCAATCCCCTTCAAATCATCCAACCCAGGAAAACCCACTGTCCCTTGGTGGAATGAGGAAATAGAGCTAACTAGACTAAAACGCAAATCAGCTTTCAACAGAGCTAAACGAGACCCCTCTCATCTCAAAACAGCTCATGAACTTAACCACCAAGTCCAAAACCTAGTTAAAACTGCTAAAACCAAAAACTGGAAAAAATTCTGTGAGGAGCTAAACCACCACACCGACGCTAGGAAGGTGTGGGGCAAAATTCAGGCCATCCGAGGCATCAAACGGCACAAAAAAAGCCCCAATATAAACAACTCAACTAACCCCACCCAAAAGGCCAACAACCTAGCCAAACACTTCTCTAAAGTTAGTAGCAACAGTAACTTCAGTAAGAAATTCCAAGATAAACTAAATAAAGAAACCAAATTCTCCAGAGAAAACAGACAAGACAACCTAGAAATAAATCAACCTTACACCATAGAAGAACTAAATCACGTACTAGACAATAGAAAAAATGGAACAGCCCCTGGCCTAGACCTCACTTCTTACCAAATAATCAAACACTTACCTACCAACTACTCCAAACTTTACTTAAACTATACAACCTAGTCTACCTAAACGGACAGGTCCCATCCTCATGGAAGGAAGCTCAAGTAATCCCAATACCTAAACCAAATAAACCAGCAGATCAGGCAAACTCCTATAGGCCCATCTCCCTAACCTCAAATCTCTGCAAAATTATGGAACTTATGACTAAAAATAGGCTACAGCACTACCTAGACCTAAACAACATCATAAACCCCGACCAAAGCGGCTTCACTCCTGGCCGATCAACTCTCGATAACCTTGTCCGACTAGAACAGGATATAAAAACAGGACAGCTAAACAAGCAATACACCATAGGCATATTCCTTGACTTCTCTAAAGCTTTCGATATGGTATGGCACCACGGGCTAATACAAAAACTAAAAAAAATAGGACTAAAAGGCCAAATAATAAACTTCATCCAAGATTTCCTAAACAATCGCAAAATTACCGTGGGTATAGACCATACGCTATCGGACCAGTGTCCCCTAGAAAATGGCACTCCCCAGGGCAGCATCCTCAGCCCAACCCTCTTCAATATAATGATAAATGACCTATTCGAGGGCTTATCCCCTAAACTAAACACTTCAAAATTCGCGGATGACGGTGCCCTATGGATCCGCACAAAAAGCATTAAAATGGCAGAAAACTTAATCCAAAAATCTCTAAATAAAATACAACAATGGGCAGACAAATGGGGCTTCTCCCTTAACTCAGATAAAACAACAGGAGTAGTATTCAAACATAAAAACATGAAACCTGCCTACCCAATCCTCCAGCTAAACAACCAAACAATCAAATTCCAAAAACAAACCAAATTCTTAGGACTTATTTTCGATCAACATCTCACCTGGGAGGCTCACGTCCAAAACCTAAAAACTAGATGCAGCAAAGACCTTAACACACTAAGATGTCTCACCGGCTCTAACTGGGGAGCCTCCAAAGATACCCTCCTCTCACTATATACAACACTAATTAGATCAAAACTAGACTACGGCTGCGCCATATACAACACCCTAAACAACTCTCTAGCTAAAAAACTTGACTCAATACAATACCAAGCCCTTAAACTAATTACACGCACCCAACATGGCACCTCCTACACCTCACTTCAGGCCCTTACAGGAGAAATGCCACTAAATCTACGCAGGGAACATCTAAGCCTTAATTTCTGGGCCGCGTCCCAAACAAACCCTCTCATCCAAAACCTATTTAACCAAAACATTAGCCCAAGAAACCAAGCTCTAGCTCGCACACACCCCTTACTCACCCCAATATCCCAAAGAATAACTAACTACCTCAATGAACACCAAACTCAAAATCTTAAACAAAACTGCAAAAAATCAAATATCTTCACCCCTAAACTCAAAATACCCCAAATAGACACAACGCTAGCTAACCAAATAAATAAACAAACCGACCCAAACATAGCTAAAACCACCACACTTGCATACATACACGAAAATTGGCCAAATTGGTGTCACATATACACTGACGGATCTTCAGACCCGAACTCCAACCACACAGGCTTCGGAGTCCATACCACACAACCAGTTATATCCACACAATCTTACCGACTCCCTAACAACCAATCTTTATTCACGGCCGACCTTATGGGCATGGCCTCAGCCCTGCATAACCAACAATCTAAAAACAACACAAAAATCCTAATTCTCACCGACTCCCTTAGTGGACTACAAGCCCTCCAAAACAAAAATACCAAAAAACGACCTAAATTAATAAACCAAATACTTAAAAGCCCCAACGACCTAACAAAAGCAGGCAAACAAATAACCTTCTTGTGGATCCCCGCCCACGTAGGAATTTACGGCAATGAAAGCGCCGATAAAGCAGCTAAATTATCTCTCAAAATACCAGAAATAAGCCTAAACCTACCCATCTCAAAATCAGAAATTAAAAGTGTAAACAAACAAAAAATAACCAAAAAATGGCATAATCAATATCAAAACTCAAATAGCCAAATCAAAAAAGTGCTCAGAAAACCACTAGCCAAACCTAAAATCCTACACCCCTCAAAAAAAATTGACAGATTAATTACAAAACTCCAAACAGGACACACGAACCTAAATAACCACCTAAAACAACTTAAAACACACACCACAGGAAACTGCCCCCACTGCAAACAACCCGAAACCACAGAACACGCACTCATCCACTGCACCCACTACCAAACACACAGAACCACACTACAAACCAACCTCAATCTAAATAAGGGTCCTACTCTAGATGAAATACTTAACCCTCAAAATAAACTAGAAAACTTCAAGGCCCTAGACGTATTCCTAATCAAAACAGACCTAATTAAGCGCATCTAAAAACTAATTAATCTACCAATCCAAAATCCAATAAACATACAAACACCCACCTCACCCGGCTCCCTTAGTTCCCTCCTCCACCCACCTCGGCATTTATTCCAAATTTAAAAATTTCAAAATATCAATATAAGCAACCCCTAAAAACCCCCTCTTGGGTTGCACACACCACTTTCACCCTTCCCGTGTGCGAAATACGCTGCAGTCGGAAAGCGCACGTTAAATCTTCTATATCAATCAGTCAGTCATTCTGGGGACCAAGGAAATGTATCTTGCTTGATTACAGTTTTTTCTACTTAATCAGATATCAGATATATAATAATGACAGTTTTGATGTGCATTTCTTTGATTTGTTCACTAGGATGATTAGTAGTGATGGTATTTGAATTAGACACTATTTATTCCAAAAGAGGAATAGGGTTGGTGAAGAGGCAAAGCTTATTTAAACACAAAGACATTTAACAATTAATAAACAGAAACTGAACAAAAAACAGATTAACTGTTTAGAATAACTGTGCCAACAGTTGAAACTATCATGACGCAAATTTTCACTGAATCAAAGTCATATCTTTTCACAACTCAGATCAGGTTGTAGTGATTTAAGTTCACATAAAACTTGTTAATTTCAAATGACCCATCCCGCACTTGTGGCGCTTTTTATGATTTGGTTTGGTTTGTTGTTTTATGCCGCACTCAGCGTTATTCCGGCTATATCTAATTAATCGAGTTTGGACCAGACAGTCCAGTGATTGACATCATGAGCATCGACCAACACAATTGGGATCAATGACATGCTTCAACCAAGTCACCAAGCCCGACCGCAACTCGATCCCATTAGTCAACTCTTCAGACAAGCATAGTCGCCTGTTACGGCAAGTATTGGTTAACTTTATATTTGTGTGTCCAAAATACGCCATTATTAGAAATAATATGTATCATTATACACATGAATATGATATAAAAATGGCTTAATATGGTAATGTTGAAAATTATGTCCAGGAAAACATTGAAAGAATTCATGGATACATGCATTTATGTCAGAATCTGTTAGATTTAATCAATATGGTTTCATACTTGAATTATCTACTTACAATTTAATAACTACATTATTGCTAAAACTGATAGTATTGTTGTATAGATGTTTGTTGCCACATATCAATAAAATAGTTCCATATTGGTTGATTTATTTGTTGTAATGTAAGGGCAGAAATAGCATTAGTTATTACTGACAAATATCTCTTGTAAAACCTTTCAACATGTTCAAATGATACATTGAAAGGCCACTGTGAATAATTGTGATCTGACAGCACCATGTTAGGATTCTTAAATACAGTTTCAGCTCGACATTGAGTACTTTAAACTTCAAAGCGTATAATATATTCACAATAAGTTAGCTGCGTCTGCCAATCAGAGTCGGCGAGTAAATTGGAGTTGGGGCTACTTTCTAAGGTAATCTTGTTTTAACGTTTCACAACTATTTGTGTTTGTATGAGACGATGTGTGTTTAATTCCGTATATTTTACTTAAAAGCATGTTATCACAATAAAATGAGTCGCGTATAGGATAAGTTGGAGTAGAGGCTAATTTCTAATGTAAACTTGTTTTAACATTTCACAATTATTGGTCTTTGCAAGTTATCAATCCAAGTTTAATTTCATTTATTTTACCAAGGCAAAAAAAATAAGGTGTCATTTTCGCCAAGTAATAATCGCCGTTTTCGGTTTCGGCGAGGGTTTTGCCAAACGGTGACGTTTTGCTAAGGTGTCGTTTTAGCTATAACCCGCTTATTGCACATTATAAGTTTCAATTTATAATCATTTTAACCACTGGAATAAGTAAGAAATGAAATAAAAAACATATAGAAAACAAAGGTTCTTTCATAAACAAGCACTTGATAGAAAATGCGCAGCCGCAGGCAATATTTAGTAAACAAATAATTAAAACTGTCAACATTGCTGGGCTTATGCAAAAACATAGCGTTTGGAGAGGATAGACCACTGAAAAGAGCATATATATGCACACCCAATGACCCCTGACATCACAAGGCATTGTCTTGCCAGTGTGTCAGGCAACAAAATACTACAAATTACATCACAGGGTATTGTGACCTGTTTGAAAAGTTTGTGGTACTGTATTCTAAAGGTAGGCCCAAGATTCTAGACAATCCAGTGATTGATATTTTGAACAACAATCCACACTGTCATATGGGCACTGTCAGATGCCATGAACCAGGTCACCGAGCCTGATCACCCGATCTATTAAGTTATCTCTTATGGGTGAGGCGAAAACACCACCTTGTTTTGGCAAAAAGGGCTACTTATTGTCGTTGTCTGTTATCTGGAGAGACATTCTTGTGATGTTGTTGGCAGAAAGGGGAGATATATATGAAATTTCTATAAAATTACTATTTATTTCCTACTTTCAAAAATAAATATGAAACATATAGTATACCTGTAGTCCAATTCTTGACATTTTCGCCAGACTCAGTTTCAGCTTGACATTGAGCTAATCTGAGTTGGTTGGTTTGTTGTTTAACGCCGCACTCAGCAATATTCCAGCAGCTATATGACGGCGGTCTGTAAATAATCGAGTCTGGACCAGACAATCCAGTGATTGATATCATGAGCATCGATCAACGCAATTGGGATTGATGACATGTATCAACCAAGTCAGCGAGTCTGACCACCCGATCCCGTTAGCCGCCTTTTTAGTTTAGTTGCACCTCCCAATCAGATCATGAGTAAATATGAGTAGGGGCTAATTTCTAATGTGAACTGTTTTTAGGTGATTAACATTTCACAATTATTTGTGTTTGCAAGTTTAATTTCATTTATTTTACTTCAAAGTAATCTAAGCATGTTATATTTTCACAATAAGTTTAGTTGCATCTCCAAATCAGAGTCAGCGAGTAGAGGCAAGTTTCTTATGTAAACCTTTTGAACATTTCTCAGTTATTTGTGTTTACAAGTGACCATGCGAGTTTAATTTCATGTATGTTCGGTACCAAGGTAATATAAATAACAAGGTGCTGTTTTCACCAGGCAATAGTAGCTGTTTTCGCTTTAGGCGAGGTGCCGTTTTCGCTTATAGTATTAAACCTCTCTTACAACTAGCATAGGTTGATGGGGATCAATTCCAACCTGGAATCCCCAAATGAATGGGTATGGTTTTACGCTGCTTTTAGAAATATTCCAGCAATACCACAGCAAGGGAGATCTGACATTGACTTCACACATTTTACCCATGACAGGAATCGAACCTTGGTCTTCAGCACCTCAACCACTAGGCTACCCCACCGCCAAAATTCCCAACATGATAAAGTTGTCATCATGGTATTCTTCAACAAGTTCAAGGGAAAATATCCATACCATATCCATTTCAAATGCCTTATCTTCCATTTCACTATGTTCACTGTTGCAAATCTTCTGTCATTTAATTTGTTCTTGATTCTTCACACCTGCAAAAGTAAGTTTAGTCTATAAACCATTCTCACAGATTGGTGAGTACCACAGATTGATTTGTCGGTACGGTATGAAATAAGAAAATGGGTCACATTAGAGTATCTAGTTAAAGGAATATAAGTGAGCAAACATATTTCTACATCATATACATTAGCAAGGATTAACATAAGTTAGGTAGATTGCTTATCCTACAAAAATAAAATCACACTTTTACTAACATGAATAAGTGGCTTACAGATGATAAAATTAATGACTTTAATACGTGATCAATATTATTCACATATTCCTTACCTGAATCAGAGACCATATAACAGTCTATATAATATGGTCTCTGTCTGAATATGTCACGTCTTCAGCTCCCTGCATGACATCAGCTGCAATCGCCAATTTTGACGAGGTTGTGAAACATTTCTGCTGTAGGAATATTACGTCCGCTGGGAAATTCCTTGTGACACTGCCTTATCTAGGTATGGTAAGCAAACACATATTCCATACACGACGTAGGTATACTTCCTAATACACACTGTCGAAATCCCCGCGGCTCCCAATATGGCCTCTATGAACTGTAATCGGCAAAAATCGTCTCTTTCCGTTACTGCTGCAGAAATGACCGCTCGTCATTCGTGACCAACACGTGTTATTCCGGGGCAAGCAAGTCTACCCTTAATTCCTTGTATGGCCGAGGGCGCAATTTTGGAACACAAATGTAGACAAACACTCAAACCTCGTGTAATCGATGTACACCGCGATGCTTGATTGCAATATGCTTACCGCGTGTATCGATACATTGTTCTCAATCACCTCTAACACGGAAATCCCGGTCGAAATCCGTCTGAGCCACCCACAACGAGGACGTCAAGTATTTCGAAAACTCAATTGACAGCCGAAGGAAGGAAGAGCAGCTTGCGGATGCCAGGTACGTAGCAGGGCTTCGAGACATAATGTTCCATGATTTCTATTCAGAGATCTTTTGGAATGGATTGATTTAAATATTTTCCTGATGTCCATGTTACTACTGTAAACGACAAGGGCCTTTTAGTTTTTTTGTGTTCGGAAACCTTTTGTTATTATTATGATCAAGTGTTTGTTGTGACATTGGATTTGGGCTTGCATAAGAGCTACAGGTGTAGGACTTTTAAGGGTCGTGTCCTTATTCTCAACATAACGCTGGGATTTGATTATAAGGGTTAGTTACCAAGGGTATAAATCTGGCGAAGTGCATGTCACACAAAACGTGGCATTCAGTCCCATTCATGTGTTGCCACGTGAACCACCTGAAAGTGAGATATGGGTTACAATGAATAATGACAGCTTATCAATCTTTAACAAATTCACACTGAAACTTTGAAAGGGTTAAAACAAGTTAGTTGTTTTCTGTTTCAGCATGTTCAGGGTTTGTGGGGAGGTTCACAGACATCCTCAGGGAGGATACAAAGTATTGAGTGAGTATTTTTGTGTGTGATAATTACAAACAACATGTATTCATCATGGTATATTTCAATGCAATCTGAAACATCACACTCACAATAGTCCAGCTCTGTGATGGCGGCCTGTAACAAATTGAACATGGACCAGGCAATCTAATGATTGTTATTATCAGCAAAGATCCATGCCCTCAGAGTATG
The DNA here is from genome assembly GCF_023055435.1 of Haliotis rufescens. NCBI lineage: Eukaryota > Metazoa > Mollusca > Gastropoda > Lepetellida > Haliotidae > Haliotis > Haliotis rufescens. The sequence goes on along the minus strand of NW_025963824.1, from coordinate 13,646,296 downwards.
ATGACCCAATTTATTAGTTGATAGGTGTTTGGATGTTATTTTGTCGTAGTGTTTGTGTGTGTGTATGAGTGTATTTAACTTAAATCATGAATCTTATACTTGTTTCTCTGTGCTTTTACAATGTAACCCAAATTTCCTTGGGAATAATAAAGTATTATCTTATTCATGTCATTTCTGAACACAGTGTCATATCAAGGTTACATCTCTGTTAAAACAGTGCCATGTAAAAGCCAAAAGAATAGCCTAGAAATAAAAGTAAATACTGCATTGCATTAATCTGCATTTCAAGAAAATTTAGCAATAATTCATGGAATGATATTGACCTCGGTGAGGATCTTTCTGCATTGTCGAACAAGTGATTCCCTATGTAATGTATGTGTTGAATGACCCCGACTTTGTTGTCGAAATATTGTTAATTTGTTAAATATGGGGATAAATGTCATCTCTGAATTTTTGACATGAATTATTATAATGAGGGTGATTCTAAGTCGGAATCACAACTGGGGTCTTTTCATCTGAATCAAATGTACAACATGTACAGTTTGGACATTTCTGTGATGTGGATGCTACTTATGTTTGTAGAATGTCCGGATGAATAAAAGAGATGGTCATCTGTGCAGCATCAATGCAAAGAAAGACCATAGAAGAGAAGCAATGAGGAACAAGAGAAGAGCAACAGTGAGTGATAAATATTTTGAAATTATTCTGTTTGGTTCATATGGCTATTTTGCAAATATTTCTTCAGTTTGTTCCTTATCGCTGTGGGCACGGATGTCCTATTATCTAAGGCACTACAATTAGCTGTGCAGAGTTGCATCTCTTGGGCTTAGCAGAAACCTATAGTCATGGTTTCAAATCCTGGTTCTCCCCGATTATGTTGCTAGGTTTGTCAGCGTTATACACATGCTCGTGGGATTCATCAAAGGCCTGCATCACTTAGGGCTTTCTTCCTACATCAAGCTAACAGGCGGTGATATATCTGGAATACTGTTCAAAGCAGTGTTAAACCCAACTCACTTATCTAACACCGCATCCAGCAATAGTTTGGCTATATGACAAGGATTGTAAATATATATTTTTCCATGTTGATGAGTTGAAACAATCACTAAATGACATCTCTTAAAAAGATTCCCAGCAGTGTATGCTTGCTATACAAGCCAAATAAAAAGATCAGGTAGTGAGTAGGCTCGTTGATCACATGTCATCATACCACAATGATGTGGGATATTGTCCATAACAGTTATCATCGGTTTGTCTGTACCGAATTCATAACATTAATCACTGGTTTGCCTGGTCGAGATTTGAGATGTGATTTTCTTAAATGTTTGGCATATAACAAGACTCACATATGATAACTTAAGTGATTTTGCTGCCTTCTATCTGTAAGTACATTTGGCGACAATTATTTTTTATTGCTAAAATCTGTGTACATAATGCTGCAGAAACTGAAGTCCTGCTTGAGATCCCTGGATGAGTACTCCATGTTGACAGTCTGGAAGGACCAGACAAGGGAGCCCTTAACAGAGAGTGCACCCCTTCAGATATCAGAGATGATTTGCAGACAGCGATGACGAGGGTCCTGTTATTTCAATGGAGGCCGACCAAGAAGTTGTATGCCAAATGGTACTGGGACACACAAAGGCTTGTCTGGCTAATGTGAGAAGACCAATCAATGCCAAGCTGGAGTGGGATCCTTCCAGGACATTCAAGCAATTCTTGTCATGAGCCATGTGGTAAACACTTGAAAGGAATGATAAATGGGACTTATTGTCTTTAATTGTTGACCCAAACACCAAATGGAAAGTTCGCAATTCTACCAACACAATGCATCAGGGATAGAGTCCAACTGGCATCCCCTCATCCTGGTTCCTGTTTATCCATGGCAATATATAAAGAAAAGAAGGTTTGAGGGAAAGTAAGTTCTCTGAACTGGTGAACATGATCCGTAGGTACTGTCAAGCGAACAGTTATCACACTCTATTATGAGTATTGAAGAATAGGATGAAATTGCATACTGCACCAGGAACCATTATGTGAACACTGTTCAATGTGTGATATACTATAGGCATATGAATAAAAAAAAATGATAATTTGATTGTTGCTTATGTTTCATTTGCCAGCTGTGTAAATGGGGATGTTTCATGATTTTGCCTCAGTTTAATAGCCACACTTATCTTATGAAACCATGCATTGCTTGGGCATCTCAGGAATAAATAACACATGTTTCCTTAGCTCTGAGAACGTCTGATGACACATTGATCTGTTATGTCAAAGGTCAAAGTCACAACCAGACAAAACGTTTGTTTGTGGTCTAACTCTTCCTTTGGGCAGGGGTCGAAGTTGGAAAAAGGTCGTGCGTGACCTACATATACTACATTTTCACCTTAATTGCCCTTTTTCTGCAGTCTTAGTAACTCTTATACATATACTGGTTATATTGTTTTCATATCATTGTCAATGTTATGTTGAATTCTACCAAAGGACAGCATATTTGGTTTATGTGCTGGATAGCTCTTTGATGTTTTTTAGAAATATTTATCACTGATATTGAAGGTCAAATTCACACTCAAAAATGATAACTCATGAAGGGTTGAAGTGTAAACTCAAGGCAATAGTGAAGGGGTCATTCATAAAGTATTTCTGCAATTATAACTGTAATGCCTATTTCTGGAGATATTTGTGAAGTATTAAGCACGTAGTTATTATATTATTTGAATACACATATATGAGCAGTGGTTACAATTCCAGTGTCAAATTAACTCTCAATCTCTTTCAATAAAAGAATTCACAGTAACTGAGGAAGAGCTCACGGTAGTACCATAAAGCTATTGTGAGGCAAACTTCAATGAAGTCAGCTTTTTGGATATAACAAGTACATGTACCATTACAAATAGTCTTATTACCATATCACTAGGACCAAAGGCCCAAGTGAGCACATAGTCAATGACTTTTTCTTTTTCTCAGTACAAACTGGAAGTCTGAACATGAAATTTAAGGATATCATTATACGAGAACTGATGTTTGTTCATTAAATACCCTTACCATCTGAAAAGAACAATATATGAAATTGAACAATTGTCTTCTCCAAATATGTTTTAGGAGGATATTTACCATTGAAGTAACACAGAATATTACAACAGCTATCTGTTATGCACAGGCTAACATTATTTACCAGAAACAAGACATGAAGAAAATTTGCACCTGGATACCTTCCAAATATCTTCAGCAACCTTCAGCAACCTTCAAATTTCTTGGTATTTTCAAGATATTTTTTCACTAGTGTTTCACACTTAAATAAACAAAATGCACCCCCCAAATTTTGACATTTTTGGGGGAAGGTTTCCAGAAGGTATCTGGGCCGGATCCAAAATGGGTAGGTATCCGGAAGGTTTCCGAAAGACGGAAACCTACACTTTTTTTGCTCTGATAGATTCTACGTCCAGCGATATCGCAATGACCACCTTCCACAACAGGTGCGCGAAAATGGGCGTGACAAATTTGTTTCAAAATGACATTCATGCTTTCCTGGTTGTGATCATGTATTCTCAACAGCATGATGTATATAGGTTAATCCTATACTCAATAAATATTTCAGCTTTCGTTTCACATAAAACTTTGGATATTTTTATTATTTTTGTTCTTCTATATTACATTTTGGCGTGAAACCAATTCTATCTAACATTTTAATTTTTTGAAAACAAACTATAAACATACTTTCTTGGTTGCGTTTTGATGATACAATGTATATGTTATTATGCTAATATTTTTAGAGCATTTAACATTTTCAGTTAATTATTGTTATGTATTTAGGTAGTTTATTTTTCTCCCCAATGATTATATGTACAGACTGAAAATATCTATCAATGTATCAGCGCAGTGTCACTGATCAATCTTCGATTATTATCTTTCATCTGAAAATGAATTATGTGAAAATGCAACTATCTGACATCCTTATTTAACACAAATATACAATGAAAAATAAATAGATACATTTTTGTCCTTGATTGTTTTACCCTGTTCTTGCTTATTGTGTTTCCAAACAAAACAATGCTAAACTATAATTATCATACGAATATGATGAAATAGTGTTTTTTTCAACAGTACATGATACTGTATTTGTTTTGTGATTTTGTTTATAGTCACCAAGGCCTGAGTGGCACGATAGTTGGTGATGTGGCCATATATTTCTCACAGAATTGTTTGATAGGCATTACTTAGAAGTTGACGGATGACAAAGTAGAAGCAGTTTATGGATAACAACTTCTTTAATACTGTAAAGGCGACGTTTCGGTATAGATCCTTAAACCGTTGTCAAGCAAGACTGAATGAGGAAAATTGTACAGAATATATATATAGTGGTGGAAGATGAACAGAAGAGGATTGACATGAACTACAATTGCATACATGAGTGGGATAACATGAGTAAGTAATGACAAGAGAAGGATAATGCTCTCACAACATGATGGACAGAAAACACAAAGGTGGAAGCCAGTGGGACATGGGATGGGATGTAATAGCATTGATCTCTGTTGATTCATGGCTTGTGGCGGCGAATGTGGACAGATTCTGTTAGTTTTCAGTTGGGAAATGTTATCTCAGAGAATGTTATCTTTTGAATAAAGGAACAGGACACATATGTAGAGTTTTGGAAAACAACCTACCTAGTTTTTATGGATCTTGCTATTAAATAAATTGTAGTTAGTCTGGCACGTGTGTTGCAGTGTGCACAGTAATGCTCCTGTCCCTAAAGGCAGATGGGACATTGTGAACAATTGTGAAAAGGTTTCCGTTTATCGGGAAACCTGACAATGTGTTATAGATAAATTCAAAATAAATGCAGATCATCACCATGGAGTCTTGGATTTGAAATCTGTCATCAGTTGATAGACTTCAGAATATCCAGTTAATTGGTCCTTGGTATATTCTCTCTGTCTTCTGGGTGGAGTGACAAGAAATGTCCTGTGAACATCATAACCCTTGCCAGATGTAACCTTTCCTGTCAGACCCACACCACAACCTTATGTTACCTTATATACACACTGCTGCAAAGCTGTTATCCTGGTATACAATCACACATATATGTTCCTCAGTTGGTCTGATATAGTGTTAAAAAGTTCCTCTGACATCATGAAACAACAATTGCAAAGAAAAGTATTATTTTGAATCTTTTTAAATGTCTTTCCGTGTCTTTCTTTGGTTAAGGAGTTGTTAATTCAAGTGCGTGATATTGTCAGTGTCATATACAAGTGAAAAGAAATACAATCCAAGTTAAGTTCTGAATAAACCTAGCCCTAAAATCGGCGTATAATTATTTGCACTCAATTTATGAGTCGCTTGACCAGTACAAAAAACATAAGGATTTTACTTTGAAGTGTCCAAACCTGGTTCAAACCAGTCGTATACCTGTTTTATTTACCGACAGAAATACAAATTATAAACAGTGAAAAAGGAATCATACAGACGAGAAATATTCCTTAATCCCATCGTTCAACGAAATCCAGTCGCCAAATAGAACTACCTCGTTTCATCCATTCCTAGTACGAGGGGTTCTTAGAAAGGAAAATCATTGGCAACTTGTGTATGCATTGTCTTTGTGCGTATCATCACATATTTTCAACTATTAATCATGTTTGTTCGGATACAGGCTAAAACGACACCACAGCAAAAAGTCACCGATTTCCCGGGCGAAAACGGCACCTCATTTGGCGAAAACGGCTACTATTTGTTGGGCGAAAACGGCACCTCTTTTTGCAATAATGATAAAAACGATTTATGTAGTAGTATTGCCTTATTATGTTGCAGTATATATGATTTATTTACGTTGTAATTGTCTTGTCTTATATGAGTTTATTTATATTGTGTGTATTTGTGTATCGGGGTCAACGAGTTTCTGTTTCTTCAACGATACCTTTACCTACAACATAATACGTTCAATTACTCTACTGTAACAATAAGCTACTCTACGTTTCTCCCATAACAGGGCTTGATCTTCAATCGCCAGCAGTGGTTTATTCGCAGTGGTTTATTTTTGTTCACCCAATCTGATTGGCTGGCTGAGAGTGGAGAGTTGTGTCATCGCGTTTTGATTGGCTGGCTAAAAATAAATGACGGCAATATTTTCGGATTGGGAATACCCGAGGTCGTATAGTACAGGAAATCCCCACCTGGCAAAACATTACCGTAGTGACAAAGTTTCCATTGCCGAGAGTTGGTGACCGAGAGAAAATGTGTAGGGGAAGAAGGGGTGATAATGTGGAGATATATCAGAGAATTTCGGCTTCCCAATGTACCAGATTCAGTTGCAGAATGGGGAGACGGTAACCGAAGCGAGATACAGCATCGATATTACGGGACCAGGTGAGCAACCCTGGTACATTCTTTACTGGGCGTTTTCAAGGCTTATAACAAAGCTTATGAAACAGTCAATACATTATTGTAAAAATACAGATTAAATAGTGAAAGAAACCATACTGTTTGGTATTTTTTTTTTTAAATAACTATCAACAACATAAGAAATGTCACGTTATAACGAAGTGTTGATCTAGAGCCGATCTATCATATTTCATAGTTATATTAAAATAATCGACACTTAAATTTCATATTTTAAGAAAATAAACACTCAGATAATTGGGATCTAAAGCAATACTCAATTTTAATGCAGGAAACGATCAATCTTTGCCGGATGGACCGTACATCTCACGACCAAGATGTTTTGCAAGTACAGCAGTTGTTTCCCCTTTCAACAGGCGGAGTTTATCCAGATCAATATAATTATTGTATTTTGGCCTTTAATTATTTGGTATTTTTAAACATAAAGACTTCAATTTTTTAAACATACTATCTCAGAAACTCATGATGAAAAAAACAAGATTACCCCGTTTAAACTTGAATGTATGAAGTCGTACCTAAATCTAAAAAAATTCCAGAAAGTAATATATGTATTTATATTTTTCCTTTACTATTTTATATATTATAGGGAGCAGACAAAATGATGGACAAATCAACTTTATTAGGTATTTTTTTCAAAAACATTTTTTTTTTTTCAACAATGTTGTACATTTATGCATTTTAAAATATTTTTTGTATTTTGTATAGGATGAAATAATCTCAAAATTAATTTCATATTATTAGTTTTAGGTAGAAACTCAATATCACAGTTAATTATTATCAGAATTAACAGACAATACAGAGTATTAAGACATGTAGAATTCGGTTTGTCTCAAGTATATTCTTTAAACCAAAGATTTATTATTTACCATGATTACTGAAAAAAACACTTCTTTAATGATGCAATCGTTATATTATCATAGCAGAAAAAGAGCCCCAATATGCATAGCAAGCTGAATTTTAATGATAATTATTTAGCATTTCTTGGGATGATAAACTGGCCATATGACAAAATAAGAAATGTATTTTTTATTTATTATTCTCCTATTACAAGGTTTACAGTGGTATATTTTTCTCGCATAATCTAATTGGCTGCCTGGGAGTGGAAAGCTGTGTCGCTATTTTAATCAGAGACCTTAAATTATTCTAATGTGTAAATTTACAGAACATGGTAAGTAAAGAAAAACTCAACTTTATGGTTGATGAGGAAATGACCAACAAGAGGTCCTCTTATAACATTTTACCATAAACCTCATTTCTTTACATTAGCAATGTCTAATTTTAATTTTGATACTTTTTACAAAAAGTCACATATAAACAGGTCACTAAAATACATATTTATTATTATGTCTTGTTTTCATGAAAATAAAAAGCAGAAAATGTTAATTTTACCTATTATCAGTAAATCTTAAAAATAACTTCTAATCTGATAAAATAACAAAAGAATAAAGTTTGGAGGTAACTGTTGCAGTAAAATAACAATGTAAAGTTACAAGGGTATTAAAATGCAAATATTTGTACAACTACTGAAATGATAATTTATTGTTTACATATATCCTATGTATTTATGTTTCACAAACAATAAATTATTGTGCTTGTCAAATTCACATTGTTTCTTGTCCTTCACAAATATGGGGAAATTAGATGAATCATTTAGTAACATTTTTGGAGTCATGATGTTAAATATTATGTTCAAAAGAAAAATTGTCCCCTGAAAAAGGTGGTTTTTTTATATAATAAAAACACATGTGCTCAACATGTTCAGGAACAAAAACAAAACAAAAAAGATTACATGAAATAATCGTCATTTTACGCATTAAATTATTCACTGTAAAATTAGTTTTAAAGAGGAAAATTCGTGCAAAAATATTACAATCCATTGATGGATTTGAGAAGATGTAATCAGCTGATCAGTTGCCTGAGATGGTGTTTATAGAATCTTGTCTGATCAATCCTGCTGACAGTTCCTTTGGGCACTTGTTTTTCGTTAACAATATTTCACAATATATAAGACAATGTTTAATTTCCTCTTAATTGGGTTTGTTTCAAGCGAACAAATAAATGAATAACGTATTTACATACACTAAAAAGGTGGGCCTATTTAGTGTTGCGCATTGAGAATGATTGTCACGGCGAGACGAAAGCAAATAAAGTTATGGGCCGAGTAATCCAAAATCATTAACAAATATCAAATCACATTACTAATTCTCAAAACGTTAATCCCATCAGCTTTTAATAGTTAACACAAAACATAACATGAATGCTAACGAGTGGCTTGCCTGTCACGGAAAACTCGTGTGAGTTGTCTTCGCTAGATCCTTTTTACCTGTTTATGGTGCAGTTGTCTTACTGAGCATATTCGAAAACGAGACTGGGGGGAATCCCGAGTGGTTACTAAACACGGGAAATCTTCAACTACGAGCTCGACTTTTTATGGCGTATTGTTATGGGAGAAAATGGTTTAACCACTGTGTTTAACACTCGTGATTAATCTGCCACAATTAGAACTCGGCAAAGCCTCGTTCTAATTGTAACAGATTAATGACTCGTGTGTAGGTTTTCGGTAACAACCGAACACAGTGGTTAATCCTCTATGTTACTCATAGCATATTGTAAACTACCGAGAAACAATTACTACAATCAGTGGTAACAACGATATTAATTAACAGCACAGTACCTCAACTCGGACGGTGTCTTCGACGGTATGCCCGATGCCGGACAGGTTGTCGTTTTATCCCTGATGCTGCAGCGCCAGAATGTTCTGGTATCTGATGTTTTCTCTTATCGAACTAAATTACATATTGCTTCAGACGAGGTGATGTTTTCGCCAATCGGTGACGTTTTGCTGAGGTGCCGTTTTAGCTATAACACGTTTGTTCAACTAAATAAGTCGCGAGTTATCTACACGTGTCAGCAGGTTGTCAGTGTCCAAAAGATTATCAAACGTAATCATTTACCAACTCCATAAATATGCGATAATTTATACAAAGATGTATTCATCTATGTAAGTATTACCAGAAAATAACTTTAGATTTATTAAAGGAAAAAATAATTATTAAAAAGAAATTAAAGGATTGTTGTTTGTTTGTATCAAATCAAAACGAAAGTTGCTAATTTTTAGAAATTAAGAAACTTGAGTATTTTCCAAATGAGTAACAACCAAAAAATATTATCAAATTAACACAATTATTACATTATAAAGAAAATATCGGACTACATGCCATTCGAAACACATGGAGATCCGGGGTGGAATGGGTCTTCAGCAACCCATACTTGCCGTAAAAGGCAACTAGGCTTGTGGTAAGAGGCAACTAACGGGATCGAGTGGTCAGACTCGCTGACTTGGTTGATGCATGTCATCAATTTCAATTGCGTGGATCGATGCTCATGATGTCAATCACTGGATTGTCTGGTCCAGACTCGATTATTTACAGACCGCCGTCATGTAGCTGGAATATTGCTGAGTGCGGCGTTAAACAACAAATAAACCAAACCAACCATAATCATGAACAAAAATATATAAACCACCAGATTATCCACCGAAGAGATTCCATTGTGCTTTCGAGGCAAAATAGCGGTGATATAAATGGATCAATGAAAATCAGGGATGACACCAGGTTTTCACGAAAAGGGAACCATGTCCTGCCCAACCGATAGCTAAAAGCGGAAATCATTTAGGATTCTAACTATATGAGGGAGCAGATCCTGCACCTCCCGTCACAAACACATGCAAAATGTCAAGTAAAGTCTTCAAACACGTGATGATACACAATATGATATGCATTCAGGTATGACAATAGGTCCTTGTGAACCCATGCTTGTAATAACGTTAGACCCAGCACCATACATGCGTCGGGCATAATATTAATCAAATGTGACTTGAATACTGCTGAGTGTGACATTGTACAACAAACAAATGTCATATTCTTGTGAAGGGTTAGAGATAGGGTACCGTGTACCTTTCTGAAGCAGTTTACCTTTTGCACATTTGGGGCTTCCTGACCTGGTGGAGAATACCAGAGTGTTCCAGGCACAGTTGGCGATAGGATCCGACGAGTTCTGTAAAGTGAGTGTGTGAGTTGAGTGTAACGCTGCTGTGATCAGTCGTTCAGTTATATCACTTTCTGTGAGAGTAAATCCTTTTGGTATACGGTAGACTTTTTTAATTTTATTGAAAGACGTGAATACAGCTAAGGGCTGACAAACAAATGATTCTAACCGGTGCAATCTTGGAATCAAACAAAATGTTATCAGACTCTGACAGGTCAGGCTATCATGTTTTAGGTCACTGTGTTTCCTGGTATTTACTGTATTATTTACATGCCGTAACATTTATTGACTCCTGACATATTGCCCCGAATATCTCATCAGCTTTGTATTATTCCTTACCGTTGTGATGTCAGGTCTCCGCTCAGCTGCAATAGCGTCAATCTTGCTGTTCACCCGACAGACAAGATCGTGTGCAGAAAAGACGTACTGTGAACACCCAACAATGCGACGGCACAAGTCTTGACACATTCGTACACCGTATGGCTGCCTGTCATAGTTGAAGTGTTGCCTGAAAGACAGGACCACCATGGCATGGAACTCCAGAACGACACACACAAAGGTGGAATAACGCATCGTGGCTGGCTGCTCTGCAACTGAATATTGTAAAACGAATAGGAGTTTGTTCACAATCTGATTAGTTGAAAAAGTTACACCTTTCTCGCTTAGGAATAGTTATCTTAATAAGTGTTTCATGACTTTGAGAAATAAAGTATTTGTGAAATTCATATCACATTAAAAATATATTTGAACGACGTCACATTTCGCTACCTTGGCGGCTCAAGTTATCACGGAAACAGTTTTACAATGCGACTTTTTTGCTTTTGCCTTCTGCAAAATAATATTGAGGAGATACAACCCACAGTTTTGTGGCTTTTGGGGGATATCATTTTCAGCCAAGGCTCTGTTGAACCATTATGGACAAATAATTTATGATTCCCCATAGTTTGTACATTATTTCCTTATTGATTCTCTGTCCTAATTGCATGTAGTAAATGTCGAGTGCCAAGGGGTAACTTTATACCCAATGATGTCGACTTTTTGTGTGCCCCTCTCTTCCTTCTTTTCCGTTATGGTATACAATACACTTGTGCAGTTTGGTCATTAGGAATTTCTGAATATTGTATATATACAAGTCAAATTAAAAACTTCACATTTCTAAAAGTAATCCCATATATGATTTACAACGGACAAATGTATCAGAGAAGGTAATTTTTAATCATTAATGTCCAAAGAAGGATTTTTATTAACGGTGGTAACCATAATTTGTTCGAAGCACCTACGGTATTCGGTAATAACATCAACAGTTTAAATCATAAGTCCCAAGCACGAGAATCTGATGGCACACAAGTTCAGTAGCATGTATTGCCACCATGTGCGTTGACAACTGCCACACAACGCATCCGCATGGACCTTGTGATGCTTGTGAACACATGATTGGGAAGACGACGCCATTGTTGCTGCTAAATGGTGCCAAGATCTTGCAAATTCTGTGGTTGGTTCTGGAGAGTGCGCAGACTTCTGCCAAAAGCATCCCAGACGTGTTCGATGGGATTGAGTTCGGGAGACCTTGACGGCCAGTCCATGACGTTGACTCCCGCATTCTGAAGGCAATTCCTTGTCAAAATTGCTGTGTTGGGTCTGGCATTGTCGTGTTGGAAGATCAAACCGGGCCCATGTGCTGCCATAAAAGGCAGAAGTTCTGGTGCCAGTACCTGATCGCGGTAAGCAGCAGCGTTGAGGTTGCCACGGATGACAAGAAGCCTGGAACGTGCATTGCCATAGAAAGCACCCCACACCATGACACTTCCGCCTCGAAATCTGTCAACTTCCTGTACACAACACTGGGCGTAACGTTCATGACGGCGCCTCCATACCATCGCCCAAACATCAGCAAATCGAAGATTAAATCGGGATTCATCACTGAAGACGACTTAAGTCCATCGTAAGTGTCGCTGTGCCCACAATTGACGTTGGCGTCTGTGTAATTAATTCAGAATCGGCCCGCAGTATGTCCGTCGTGCTTGAAGTTGAGCAGTTCTCAGACGGTTTCGAACAGTTTGCGCACTCAGTCTACCCCCAAACAGTTCATTTCTGGTTGATGTAGCCGTCAAAAATCGGAGGTGACGTAAGAGAATCTGACGATCCTCTGCATGTGACGTCACACGTGGTCGACCTGGCCGAGGGCGATCAGCGGTGGTACCCGTTTGCTGTAGACGCGTCTGTAAATCATAAACAGTCCGTCGACTACAACCAATCGTCCTTGCGACTTCAGCTACGGACGTTCCCGTCTGCAACATTCCGATGGCACATTCACGTTGCACATTTGAAAGGCGTGGTATGACAAATGGCCGTAAAGACTTTTGTTTTCTTGTGTTTTTCTCTTTTTGTTAATGCCTGCTAACAAGTTTGGCTGAAAACACGTGCGGTATCATGGCCACGTGACCAGTTGCACGTGAAAAAACACTCTTGCCACTATAGTGCTGTGCACATGATTTTAATCGATTCACCTGCACAAAAACGGGTGTTATCTTAAGACAATTCGTGGCCATTACTGTTTAAATACACAATAAGGGCCCACAATGATAACTGGTCAAAATGTTAAAATGTTAGTATTGTGAAGTTTTTAATTTGGTTCAGTATATATACTCAAAGCAAAGCATCGGAGCACCACTCAAAGACTGTTCACTATTTCTTGATCAAAGCGTTCAATGATATCTGGCCATGAAGGTTTTTGCTGTTAAAAAGTGTGGGAAATCTTGATTTTTTTTCACCCCGCTCCTGTGACTTTCAAGAGAACATGTATAACGTTACGCTATTTGACGTCACGTACCAATGTTTTAAGTGTATAAGAATCCCAAATCAAAGCAATATATTTTTTATGAAATTCCCATCTGTGTCACTGCTGTATTTATGTTGTCCATCACAGACTGTAGGGGACTACAACATGTGACCTTCATACTTAGATCTAGGCATAAAGTTCAAAAACTAACAAAAAACTATCCACAAGGCTGTATGACAAAAGGGATGACTTCCTAACAGTCGACCTCTCCTTTGTGTCGAGAAATATTCCAGCAGCTTATCCGACACAATTCATTGTTTTGTCTTGCACCCTGTGTTACCGTGTATATATATTCAAGTGTTTGTGATGGCTGAATACGCTCAACTTTTACATTAACCGATAGTTATTCATAAACACATGCTCATGCCATATTCGGAATCGTACAATGGACTCTTCTCTCAGCAGAGATGTCTTATGATTGTGTATGAGGCTGCACATCATAAACAAATGCTTATGATATGCACATCATCTGTTTGTACCGTTAAACAACAAACAAACAATGTTTCATCACTGCTCCTCCCCAGTTTTGAAATATGTAAGCTCTTCTAGTTTTTCTAGTCATATGTTTTTGTATTTGAAATAATTTTGATGAAAAAAGTCGAAGCTGGACATTTTCCTTTCAGTATGATTTGCATTTGAACATATGCGCTTTGGTTCAAGAAATTCACAAAACCCTCTGTAATCTGATCGGATGTTCTTATAAATAATTCATTCATTGTGTGGCTCATCTACGAAAATTCATATCATATTTCCGATAACACACGTTTATAAGTGTTTTTTTCTTTTTAATAAGACACATTCCACTGGTCTCACACTCGTCTATATGGCCCTTAACACGCAACATTTGCTCATATCCTTTGTCCTAAGGCAATATTTCTGTAGAACCGAACACAGAGCGTTACCCCTACATTTAAACAGAGATTTTAATCCCTTTTTCTCTTAATGTAAATGTGTAGGCAGATATACCAAACCGCAAAAAAAATGCAATTTCTATAAACATTTGTGATATAAATCCGATCAGCTCGGATACTTTCTGTTTGGGAACTAAATGTAAGTAAACGTTTTCCCGCCTCATATACTTGTTTGAAGACGCTGCTGGTGTTTCAGGTCCGACAAAAAAAAACATTAGCACAAACGCAACCTCACAAAACTCCGTGGGAGCGGTTGGGAACATTCCTCTTGCAAATCAAGATGCACGTGCAGAATGAGGTCTCTCTGAGTATAAAAGCTACCCTCGATTGTCAGTCTTTAGATCGATACAGTAGTGATTGCGAGATTAACTGCCAGCGAGAGAAGACTGAATGCTGGCCAGAGTGCGCAGATCGTTGCAAATCATTTTAGTGTTCACGTAACAACAAAATATCGTTTGCAGCAACTACTAAACACTACTAACAACACCGATGACCGTCCACTAGTTGTCGGCTCCGAGTCACATCGCCTCAATACGATTGTAACATGTGTCGCCATCACCTGCAGAACCGTTTCCTCTGCGCCACTGAAACAGCTCGGGAGACGATCGGCACTCACCAGCGATCTATCAGTGCCGATACAGTGCGATGTCGATGTCGCCTAGTCGCCATCAACATTATTTGTCGGCGACCTGCTCGAGTGCCCACACTTACATTTGTTTTTTTGTTTGTTTGTTGTTTAACGCCACACTCATATTCTGACATTAGGGTATCACCATGGAATAGTCAATCACAGCCCTGGAATTCGATCTCGCAGTTATGTTTGATACCAGTTATCTCAAGCTGGATTCTCACATTTCTCTGTGGGTTTGTTGTTTAACACCAGCTATATGACGGCGGTCTGTAAATAATGGAGCCTGGACCAGACAAGCCAGTGATTGACATCTAGAGCATCGAACCACGCAATTGGGATACGATGGCATGCATGAATCAAGTCAGCGAGCCCGACCACCCGATCCCGTTAATCTCCTCTTACAACATGCATAGTCGCCTCACATTTCTCTGAAAACTGCACCATCCATATTCACCGAATTTCACAGCATAAACATTCCGCCGCAAAGGGAAATTAATGAATTAAAAGGAAAGATGAAAGGAATGCAACGGTTTATTCAGTCAAAGATGATTACATACAATTAATTACGTGTACATGTTTAGATGCATTTCTGTTGAGTAATCTGGTTTTAAGATCAATCGGTTTTAGTGGACCATCATATTTAATCCTTTATCTGTCCATTTGACCAAAAAAAAGGTTGTGCGCGAAAGTACATCTCATCACTGGCACCCTTGCGAGTAATGAGCCAGGTTCTGTATTCGAGTCAATTTCAAGTCAAAGGTCTCAGGGCCACGTAAGGTTTCCTCCATCGCGTCTACGCTGCTCGGACTAACTGGGCCGAAGTGTATCAGCTGAAATAATGGTGGAGAATGTAGTCATTGCAAAATGTTATTAAGAAGGATAACCAGCACAGTATCTATATTATAAGCAATAGTAATGAATAGTGTGTCAGCTTAATGTTGGAGGAAGGCACACACACACACACACACACACACACACACACGCACGCACGCACGCACGCACGCATGCACGCACGCACACGAACACACAGACACACACAAGTTACCGATAAAGACTACAATCGTTTTATTATTCCATGTGTATTCAAGTATTTCGTACCTACATTAGATAAAAAAAAAAGTTGCATACACACGCCATCCACCAGTTCCTACACACTGAACACATACAACGTTGAACTATGTGGACAAAATTAATTGATAATTATAAAGATTAACGACTATAGCTATAACACGCCTGGAAACATCAATGTTACATTAATGAATAAATGAGGCTTAATTTTATCTGCAACCAAAATGGTGGAATCCAATGATTTTTTGCAAACAAGGTGAGATGGACAGAACAATGACCTGTGAGTGAGTGACCTGTTTCATCTTCTCGTCGAACTCAGCTGTTGTTAAATCTGAAATGTAAGTATGGATGGGATGATATACATTTGCCTGAAATGGGAACTTTAAAAATTTAAAAACAAAGCGTGCAAAGGATTGTGTATTTTGAGATTGTGTGGGAAACAGTTTTATTCCTGGTGTGTTTGTATGCATTTGTGTTAATATGAGCCACTTGCGACTGTGCTGTATAGCTTCATCCGCCTTCCACGTCATCAGCAGATGTCACAGACATATTAGTTGGGACAGCAAGGAATAACTTAGGAACCAATTAAAATACGATAGCTTTAAAAAATTCCACCAGAAAAGACCAGAAGTATGTCAGCTATTTGTGACTTGGGTGATAGGAAATGTTCGTACAATGTAAAGCAACAGCATCCCAAAATTCAAGAGGGGTCTTCTTCCCAATGACCAGCTTCTCTTTCAGACACACCAGCCTTCCCTCTGATTCTCTGTAGACCTTCTTTCTGGGATCTCTGTAGACCTTCTTCCTGTGCTCTGCACCTGGGGGTCTTCCTTGTACTGGACAGCTGTGCTCTTGAGTCTTCCTCCATATAGCCTGGGTGTAGTGGAAGAAACACCCCTTGATGTCTGCTGTTGGGAATTCACATTCGATCGCTCGAATGGCCGCCATCTCAAAGTCTGTCTGTACGGTAGCTGGTGAGAAGGGTCGGTTGAGAATCTGCTGTACCTCTGTTTTCAGCAAATTTAAGAATCTGGCGTATATCGTCCGTTGTCGGCTGGTCAGCAGGCCGAAGACAAGCGTGTGCATGGTGTATCCACTGCGGGCATGTACAGTGTACAGCTAATTCCCCAGGTGAGGACAGCAGGAAAACATACCATCCATGCAGACCTATCAACTTCAGCAAGACACCTCAGCTGTGCATCAGTGGAAAAGATCAGGATATTTTCTTCTTCACCGTCTGCGCAGAGGAGGAATCTTCTGCCATCCCTGGTATTGGTCCACAGCCCCTCAAGGTGAACAACAGCTCTGGTCTGTGGCAGGACAGGGATTGTTGTTCGGCGTTGTTGATAGAGGGAACTCTTCAAGCTTGGGAACGAGGGAAGATGTTTAACGTTTTCTGGAGTCTGGCGGCCTACTTCTGCATTGTAGCTTGGACAGGCGTTGCTTCTTCCCTGGCCCATTTCCTCAAAGTACTGACAAACTTCACAGGAGTCTGATCTCCAGGTGGGTGGAAGTGGTCCAAGACATCTCGAAGGAAGTCCCCAACAGTGGAACATTTCCCATGGCAGATCTTGATGATACATCTGCAGTGTGTGGTCTGGCCTCTGGCTCGATTCTTAGAGTAAGTGAACCTAACAAGGAATACTTGTGGGGTTCCTCTCTGAGACTCTATGTTGTCAAACCTGCATATACCAGCCATGGTGGGGATACCTTACTGACTTAGACTTGATGTTATATAGTACGGTACCTATAGTACATGTGAGATTAGACGCAGCTTATGGAGAAGTTTAATCTATTGAATGTGTTCTATTCAACATTGTTCGTTAATCTTCACTGAGTTTCCTATATTCAATATCATTAGATGAAATGCTCTAAATCTTTGCTAATAAAACACAAGCAACCCGACACAGGTCAAAAGCAAATTATAAACACAATCATAGTCTGGTTAATATGTATAACGTAACGATGAAGAGTAGCATACTCTACCCACATTTGGGAGCAGCTCATTAATTAGTAGGTAAGACCAGGCAGTTACACTGGTCACACTTGACTGGTCTGTCTGACGATTGAGTCGTCTGACAAATTGGATGTTCGACAATTTGGAGTGAACCGTTTCAGCCAGAAGTATCTATTGTGATTTAATGAATGGTGAGAATAATATCCACAATTTGATTATGTCTGCTTTATATCTCTTTTGAAAACCAACGCAAATGTAAACCAGAAGCATGTATTTCGTATGCTGACATATCAAACAGTTGAATGTATAACTAGGGGAGCTACAGTGGTACCGCGTTATTGTTCCTGGACAATGCTTGTACTCGCTGGAAGGGCTGCCTTGGTCACATCCAGTTTATGTCAACACTTGCAGTTTCAAGGAAACGTTCGTCTGTAGACGAGGGATGCACGTATAGTGACTGATGTCCAGGTTTATTTTAGTTCCGCCTTTAATTTCTGGCTACGGACAAAAATATAATTGCCATATCATTGTACACATTAATAAGCAGATTGTGAAAAGTATCCAAACATTTGTGTATTTAACAAGACACAAGGCTTTTCACATATCCCTTGGTCCAGAGTCGATGATTTACACGCCGACGTCAAATAGCTGAAATATTGCGTAGTGTGGTGGTACAAAACACACAAACAAACAAACAGACAGACACTTAACCATCCTGACACGAAACCTTTGCGTTCTAATACTGTGAGATTTGATTTCAAGTTGCCAGGGACACTGAAGCTGCATGTGGACTATCGGTAGATCATTATGTCAAGGATCGCTTATGAATGTTTATAAAAACATCAGCTGCTTTGGCCTTGACAAATATGGATTTGTGAATACATCAACAGTTATTAGTCGTCAGCTTATAACCATTCAACAAGTGTGAATAGTGACGAGGATCAAGAATCAATCAAAAGGAACCAAGGTCGACATCAGCTGAAACATATCATCAGTCTCATTCTTGCGGTATATGATATTTTTCAACTTGAATCTTCTAAAGTGTTACAGTGTATGAACTAGCTAATTTAATCATTGTGACAACCTTTGGAAATTGCCATAAATATAATTATCAGGAACGTTGCTATTACCAGTAACAGGAATTTTGACTCGCTACAAGTTGCATATATTTGAACATGGGCAAGTATTTGAGGAAAGATGGTTTCCTGAAGTGATGCAGGTAAAGATAGTTCAAAGTTTGGTAAGAGGCGACTATGTCGTGGTCAGGCTCGGTGATGTGGTTGACTAAATGTTATAACTCTATTGCTTGAATCGATCCTCATGTGTCAGTCACTGGAGTGTGTGTCGTAAAATGCAAAAAATAGCGACATGTCTGTAATATTGTTTCTTTTACGTGGATATTTTATATTGACCGGGCCACACATTTCAGCAAGGGTCGTGCTTTAAATATGGAAGCCCATAAATCTGTACGTAAACGAATTTAGTATGAAACCAACAAACCAACAAACCAACAAATGGTATACACCCAACTGTAGGACAAGATTAACTCAGTTTACAAATCAATACAAATTACTGCTAAGTAATTACAATGACAGTGCACAATAGAGTGGTAGTACAATTTTTAATGGCAGTTTCAAATGTGAGAGCAGTTGAAATGACAATGACCAGAATATGAATCACCATGCCGCAAGCTTCCGTGATAAGCCTTGGCTAAACACCCTGGTGAAGAGTGATCCTCACACGAAAGTAGGTGTTGATTTAAAGTCAGATGCAATGTGAGATTGGAGAATGTCTAACCAGCTTCCAACACTTTCTATGCAGTTCCAGTCCAGTTCAGTGTCAGTTGGACACAACAGATTATACCTGTTTCTATAATGCTGGAGATCGATCCATGTATTCCGGAAGTTTACAAATAGTTCAAGCATCTAAACATAATAACTTTCTCCCCACTGCTAATATTAAATAGTACTACGTTTCTGACAACTATACATTATCCAAATACACTGCAGTGAACTTCTACTAAGTCCCAACAGAAGCAATTGTAATACAAAAACAATCCTTCTTTAACAATAAATGACACTACTTTACAATAAAAACAAAGGTTGGTGTTAACCGTTAAACTTGACTTCAGGTCAGACGCGAATTGTCTTTGAATCATCCATGGAGCTGTCGTATACATGTAAAATAGTGTTATATGTGCTGAGGTATATTTGAATATGTGGTGTCTACTTTTATCTCTTTATCAGTATATTAAGTGCAATTAGACTTGACTTGAGGTATGGGGCTTTTAGTTAAGTGAATTGCCTGTTATGTAATTGAGCATAAAACTTGTGATGTGATTGACTCAAGTGAGTAGCCTTTGTGTTTCAATGAAAGTAGGTAGCTTCTCGCGATTGTATTTTAGTGGTGAAGCAGGCTTATTTGTTGCCTCCTCCAGTTGTATCTATGATGTTACTCTGTGTGTAAAATTGTACCCATGTCGGGGCTGAGATTATGTTGACGCACCTTCAACTATGTACCATTGTGCAACGATGTCTGATGCAGACTTGGAGAATCATACCCCTGGTGACTATGACTTGTATTTTAATAATGCCATATTGCTTTACCGATGTTATTGCTAAAAAGCCCTTTGTAATGACTATGTGAACCTTAATTGTGGTTTAAGAATTATTCTAAGTGTAGAATTAATACACACTTCTTAACTTAAATTAGATTGTTGCGTAATCCATTTTAATTGTGCAAGTGGTTTTGAGGTATACCCCTTCGCTACACCATCACTCGTAACAATGTTGAGTCTATAAAAAGGGCTGCACAATGTACTAACTGATGATACAATACAATTTTCAAACACAATACAAAACATAACACTATATTTCGATTTATATCTGAACGTAAAATAACGTAACGTGAAGCTGATTGTATAATCAAGAGCTGAAATGATTAGCTGGCAGCAGTAATTATCATGGGATTTTTGTAAGAGATGGAATATATTTTAACTTCTTCAAAAACACGCATTTTGTTCACTGAAAAGAATCGAACATTTATGTTTCCACAATACACGTTTTTCAGGATATCAAGTCTTTCCAGCGAACAATGTAACTTTTGGTGAGAAACTTGAGGCAAAATCACTTTCATTTACGTTAACAGTAGGCGATTGAGTGAGTGTTTATGGTTTTCTAAACCGACGGGGGACATCAGAAATGGGCTTCTCACATTGTGCCCATATGACGATCCGATCCCGGATTTTCAGCGTGACCCCATCGCTGCTAACAACAGGTGGACAAGCATGCACACACACGCACGCACGCACACACACACACACACACACACACACACACACACACACACACACACACACACACACACACACACACACACACACACACACACACAGGCACACACACCTAACACACCCTCTACATTCAACACCCCACAACCCCACAACCCCCTTCACATTGTCAACACAAAGGTGGTAGTTGTAGTGGTCCCTATTAAGATATAGCAATCATAATGAGAGGAGCTGCTGTCTTTTCTGACATCTTCAGTACCTGGATATAAATGGAAGGTTTCCAGACACCGACCTCATGGGAAGTCATCGTAGACGATATATACATATCACCGCCATGGCAGACAATATTCCTTGACGTGAACTCAAAAGTAGCTACGATTTCAATTGTGTTACTAAATAAATTATTCTGAATTAATGTATGGCCAGTGTTGTTGTACAATGTTTGTGCAGCTCCATCTTACGCCAAAACATATATCCTTATACCTTCAAATAACATCTTCTTATTCTTACCTTCATATGTAAATGACCCAACTTTACGAAGATCACTGATATAGAACGTGTTATGATTTGTATTAAGACAAAGTGATGCAGCACTCGTCATCTGTTTGACAAAGCACCTGTATCTTTTTCCCTTGGGTGTC
Source organism: Haliotis rufescens (assembly GCF_023055435.1). NCBI lineage: Eukaryota > Metazoa > Mollusca > Gastropoda > Lepetellida > Haliotidae > Haliotis > Haliotis rufescens. Next base: position 13,624,523 of record NW_025963824.1, on the reverse strand, counting down.
ATTTTGCAGATGGCGGGACGTGGATTCCAGATGATCATGAACACAAGATTCCGGTTGTCATCCACGGCAATGTCTCTGACGGATACTTTACTTTTGAGCATCACTTGGTGCTCCCTATCAACAGGGTAAGAGACGATGCTATACGGTCGGCCAACATCTATTATTAGTGTTCTTGAAAAGTGCACATGGGCAAAGGCAGCAACGTTCAATGACTTTACCTCCCAGTACACCTTCCATGAGTTGTCTTGTAGGTTTATCTGGTAGAAAGGTTTTTCCATATATCTCAAAAGTGAAGCCACCAGGATTTTTGTCATCGGGGGTTTGATAGGACCTGAAATCAATTTGTTTGTTAGGTAGTTAGTTTGTTAGTTTGTTGGTTCGTAAGTTCGTTTGTTTGTTTGTTTGTTAAACATCGCGCTCAGCCATAGTCAGGCTACACTGTGCCGGTCTGTAACTCACTGTGTCTAGACCAGAAAAACCAGTGATTGACATCATGAACATCGACCTCCGCAAATGGGATACGATGATACGCATCAACCAAGTCGATGAGACTGGCACAGTTATTTACATGTATTTATCGTATGGGGTAGCCGTCAGCGTGGCGATAAACAAAAACACAACCACCGAAATGGCTGCTCACACTTTGGTTTTCATCAACCACCATAGACAAACATGTGCATGTTCGTATTCACTTATCAACAAAGTAGACACAATTTATTGATAACAACTTCTTTATTACTGTAAAGGCGACGTTTCTGTATAGATCCTTATACCGTTGTCAAGCAAGACTGGATAAGGAACATTGTAAGGAATATGTACAGTAGGTGGAGGATTTACAGTAACAAAAACATTCCTCATTCATTCTTGCTTAACAACGGCATCAGGATCTATACCGAAACATCGCCTTTACAGTATTAAAGAAGTAGTTAATCATAAATTGTGTCTACTTTGTGCTCCGGCAACTTCTAAGCAAGGCCTATCCAACAATTCATTCATCAGCCTTGGGTAACATACATATGAAGCACTTGGTGTTGTGGCGGACTGAAATAGGTATCATACTTCCCCAATGTGTTTGCCGTTGGATCTTGTAAATGATGGGGTGTGTCAGCTGCCACTTTCAGCTGACTGTGTACCATTAAAACCCGAGAGGGTGAAAATTGTTGCTCATCCTATCAGTCAATTAATTAGGAGCGAGAGTTGACATGGCTGTTGCTCATGCTATCATTCACTGGCTCAACTGACCTGGCATTGAGGGTCTACAACAACGACTGGTCGGCTGGGAGTTAGTATGCTGTTTCTGTGCACAGGCTTTTGCTTGCAAATATATTGACAGTCTACACATTGGTTGTAAAGACAATCCATGAGTGTTTTCCTGAGCATTCCTGCTGTAGTTGTGGTTCATGTCCCTTCTGGAAACATGGACAATGTTGGATGTTAACTTGGAAACAAACTCACATTTAGATCCTCCCCAAAGGTGTGGCGTTAATAATTTACTTATGATATATTATGTTTGGTCAATGATTTTGGTGATTTTGGGATAATATTGAATTAATTGGTTTGGTCCCAATCAACCTTTCCTGGCCGAACAATCAGGACATTACTTGCCGGCTCGATTATTTATAGACCACTGGAATATGTCCAGTTGCAGCTTTAGACAACCAACAATCATACAAAACAATAATGTGAATAATACCATTGTTGAAACAAAACTGCGTCTTACATTGCAGGTGTTAAAGGTGACTTCTTGCTGATTATGTGCTAATTGCATGTGTCTGACACTGCTGGCCTTGCAGTCATATGTATTCAGCAGAAACCTACAATATTTACACCCAGTGTATTGTCGACAATAATCCTTGCACATTTCCGCTCCCATTCGCTGCCTATGTGTGTTCAAAGCTTGAGAAACCATAGCGATGGCACTGACACAAGCCAGAAGGACGACATTGATATGTTTTGGTGTCATCGATTGTCCCTATGCAACCTTGGAGGGAAACACGACAGAAGCACAATGCTGCTTACAGGACCAGTGCAGTTCCATTCAGTAATGCGTAAATAATCTATATTGTTGAAGTGATAAAGGTGATAAATATATCCGTGAGGAGACCGACAGCAGTTCCAACTCAATGATCTTTTTTAGAAAGTGACAGTTTGGGAAATTATAACTGAATAGTATATATTTATTGTCAAAACCATTCACGCACACATGACCAGTGAAGCTAAAAGTCTGAGAACAAAGATCAGAAATATATTAATATTTGCTTAATGTTTTGTTTATTCTATTGCGAGCTAATGTTTATGGCACAGGGCAGAACGGAGATGTTTAGCTGAGTGTATTTCAATAACAGAAAAATATATAAATCTAAGAAGATCTTTATCATATCATGTATTTCTTAAAGTAATCGATGCTTACAAAACCATTTTGTTTCAATACATTGACTTTAGAAACCGCGTATCAATACAGTGTTTTAGTGAATGTGAATCGTAATACCAAGTTTTTCGGATTAGTTACAATCACAACGATAACACAATCCTACATACGATATAGATGTTTAATGTTGCAAATATAGGAATGTTACTTACAACATGTAGATATACGACTTACAAATATGCAATACTAAGAAAGAAATAATTTACAAGTACAAAATTCAATAGCAGTACAATGACATTGGCAGTATCATATACAATAGCAGTGATACAAGCAAAAAGACAGTGATAAAATATATGTCTAGGCTATTCTAAAGGATATCCAGGGTGAAAACAATTATCTGCATACATTTGCTGGTCTTGATGTGATGTCAATAACAAATAAAAAAGACATGTTATACAATGAACAGTTGTATGATCAAATAATCTAGGTTTACAAATCAATACAAATCACTGCAAAGTAATTACAATGGCAGTACACAATAGTGTGGTAGTGCAAATTTCAATGGCAGTATAATATACAATAGCAGTGGTAAAAGTAAAATCGTCAGTGATAAAAAATATGTTAAGGCTATTCCAAAAAAGGTCCAGGCTGGATATCAAGACTGAAAACAAAGATCTGCACACGACCGCTGGTCTTGATGTAATGTGAGATGAGGCATAGTCTAATTCCCTTCTAGAAAGTTCAATAACATGCTGGATGAGTCTGTAGCCATTCTAGAAGATTCAACATAACACGTGACCCCAAAAGCATCTAAATATAGTAACTTCCACCCATTTGCTTAAATTAGATAGTAATATTTTCCTGACTACTTCTTGTTAAAACACACTGCTATGAACTTCCACTGAATCTTAACAGAATTAATATTGCTGATGAAGTTACAAAAACTGCTAAGTACAGTAAACATTATATATGATAATTATTTGGAGAGAATATTTCACAATAATGCATAATCAAATTGTTGTTTTTGCCTTTGATATGCTTGACTTGATTTGTGATCAGTGTACACTTGAATAGGAAAGGTAGTACACAAATACACTTCAAATACATGAAACTTACCATAGAGCAGGAGTTTCTCTGTCAATGCTGGAAACATTTATCTGATGTTTGTCAAAGTTTCGTGACTAACTAACGTTACACATTTCACAATACAGCAAGAGTTTCGTTTCCAATCATGGAATAATTCATCTGATGTTTGTCAAACAGGCTGATTAAAACCTGGTGCATCTTCCTGTAACAGGATAGCTCAGCACCAATGTAACTAGCATCTGCAGCTAATCTAATCAAGAAGAATCTAAACATAGTAACTTCCACCCATTTGCTTACATTAGATAGTATTAGATTGCTGACAACTTTTTTTTGTTTAAACTCACTCACTGTGAACTTCTACTGCTATGCATCTTCCTTCAACAGGACAGTTCAGCACCAATGTTACCAGCTTCTATAGCCAATGTGAGAAATGTGTTTGTTTAATTGTTGCTTGAAGAACAGTAGAATTCATTTAGTTTTCTCAAAAACAGCCTAACAATTGGTTCAAATATTTACCATACAAACATAAAACTGAATGCTGACAAGCATCTGTATAAAACACTTTTCCCTTTTTGTAAAATATCATTGCAGATTGGGGGGGAAAAGTACAAATATATTTTCGGACGAAATGTAAGCTGTTTTCTGCACATCACGCTCAAAACAACAGGATACTCTAAGTTTATTCTATAGCTTATGTGGGAAACTCTTAATAACAGTATGTTGATCAGTGCTTCACCGTGACATATACGAAGTACTTTGGGCCTAAAGGGTTATACAATGTACGAACTGATGCTACAATGCAACTTTTGAAACACAATACAAAACATAACACACCATTTTCGATTAGTGTCTATAAGTATAATAACGTAACATGTAGCTGACTGTATAATTAAAAGTAAGGCGAATAATTAGCTAGAAACAATAATTGTTGTTGGATTTTTGTCAGAGATGTTCACTTCTTCAAAAACACACGTTGTTTTGATCGAAAGGAGTCGAACATTTATGTTTTCACAATACACGTTTTGAAGTATTTCATATCTATCCAGCGAACAATGTTAGTTTTGGGGTGAATTCTGAGGCAAAATTACTTTCCTTTACGTTTACAGTAGGTGAGTGAGTGAATATGGTTTTAAACTGCTTTCAGCAATATCTCGAAGGGGGACATCAGAAATAGGCTTCTCACATTGTACCCAAGCGTGCATCCAAAACCAAGGTTTTCGGCGTGACGCTTTGATTACTACCCCATCGCTATCCGATCGCTGCTGACAACAAGTGGATGAGCAGGGGCAACAATATTATATAAGGTCACCATAGGTCATAAGTAACTTATAAACGCACGTTGGCCCACAACTTCGAGGTAATGTTTTCTTTGGTTTTTTTTTGGTTTTTAAACAAACACACGTAAATTCAACGTTCAAGTTGACATGAGCTATTTCGCAATATCTTTCAGAACAGAATATTCAGGATGTTTTTTTGGGTTAAATATGAGAAAATAAGCCTCAGCACACGCACACGCACACGCACACGCACACGCACACACACAAACAACAAATAAGGTGGTAGTTGTAGTTGTCCCTATTAAGGTATAGCAATCATAATGAGAGACGCTGCTGTCTTTTCGGACATCTTCAGTATCTGGATATAAATGGAATGTCTCCAGACACCGACTTCATGGGAAGAAATCATAGACGAAATATATATATCACCGCCATGATAGACAATATTCTTTGGCCTGAACTCAATAGTACCTATGATTTCACTCTTGTTACTGGATAAATGATTCTGAATCAATGTATGGTCATTGTTGTAGTACAATGTTTGTGCAGCTTCATCTAACGCAATATCAAATATGTTTTTACCTTCAAATAAAATCTTCTTATTCTTACCTTCATATGTATATGACACAACTTTACGTATATCACTGATATAAAACATTTTATGATTAGTATCAAGACATAGTGAGACAGGACACGTCATCAGTTTGAGAAAGCACCTGTATCTTTTTCCCTCGGGGGTCATTTTGCAGACAGCATGACGTGGTTTCCAGGTGATTACGAAAACAAGATTCTGGTTGTCATCCATTGCAAGGTCTCTGACGGCTACTTTCCTTTTAAGCATGATTTGGTGTCCGCTATCAACAGGGTAAGCGACGATGTTACACGGTTCGGCAACAGCTATTATTAGTGTTCTTGAATAGTAAACATAGGCAAAGGCAGCAACGCTCAGTGACTTTATCTTCAGGTACATCTTCCATAAGTTGTCTTGTAGGTTTATCTCGAGTATGTAGAAAGGTTTTCCCATACCTCTCAAAACTGGAGCCACCAGAAGTTTTGTTGTCGGGGGATTGATAAGATCTGAAAACAATTTGTTTGTTAATTTGTTTGATTGTTTACACCGCATTCAGCCATAGTCTAGCTACACGGTGCCAGTCTGTAAATGACCGAGTCTGGACTGATATCCAGTGATTGACATCATGAGCAATCATCACATCGACCTCCGCAATCAGGATACGATAATGCGTATCGACCAAGTCAATGAGCCTGACCACCCAATCCATTTAGACGCATCCTATGATGCGTAGAGGTTGATGGTGGCCTATATTCTTACGTGGAATCCCCACAGGTCGATATAATGATACCAACATTAGATGAGGTTTAAGGTGAAGGAGGAAGATTTGAAGTCCCTTCCAGAGAAATGCCCTCATCACATGTCTCGGGCATCTCCTTTTTGATGATGATAATAGAGATGTGATTCAGCGCCAGTGTTCGCCACAGCTACCGATGTACATGAGAAACACTAGCGGTAAGATTCTAGCAAATACTACACCAGTAACTTGATTTTGGTTTGGTTTGGTTTGCTGTTTTACGCCACACTCAGAAATATTCCAGCTATTTGACGGCGGGCTGTAAATAATCGAGTGATTTACATCATGAACATAGGTCCACGCAATTATGATCAATGACATGCAAAAACCAAGTCAGCGAGCCTGACAACCCGATCCCATTTGTCGCTTTTTACGACAAGCATAGTCGCCTTTTACGGCAAGCATGGGTTGCTGAAGACCTATTCTAGCCTGGATCTTTACATCTCCAACAACTAGATACACGGGAGACATGCATCATGCTAGATTATCATTGGGTCACTTGTAGTTTTCTTTGATGTGTGTGTATTTGTTGTTTAACGCTGCACTTGGAATCAACCCAATCTGATCATGATTATACATGCTTCAACTTGTGCATTACATCACCATCGAATAACCATTTCTTGTTTGTTTTATTTTAAACCACTATCAAATATGGATGTATGCTTTCTGCTGCCCGGCCGTTTATGTTCAGATATCTCAACAATGCTTGGGATGTCAGGTTACAAAATGTCCCCAGTAACCTGTGCTTGTCGTAGGAGGCGACTTAAGGGTCCGATAATAAGGCTCGGTGACGTAGTTGATGGCTTGTCATTGTAAACTGACAGCGTGGTACGTTAAGTGATAATTACAATCAAAACTGGTTTGTCTAGTCAGATACAATTATTTACATGTATTTATCGAATGCCGTCAGCGTTGCATTAAACAAAAACACAACCACCGATATGACTGCTCACACTTTGGTTTTCATCAAACATCATAGACAACCATCAGTTTGCATGTGCCTGTGTTCGTATTCACTTATCAACCTTGCATTGGTGCATGTGAAGCATGCGGTTTTAAGGCTGACTAAAATAGGCACCATACTTCTCTAATGTGTTTGCCGTTGGATCTGACAAAGGAGGGGGTGTGTCAGCAGCCACTTCCAGCTGACTGTGTACCATTAATCCCAAGAGGTTGAACATTGTTGCTCATGCTATCAGTCAATTAATTAGGAGTGATACTTGACAAAGTTGTTGCTCATATTATGAGTCCAACTGAGTTCAACTGACCCGGACCTCATTATTTACAGGCAGCCGTCATATAGCAAGAATATTGCTTCATGTGACGTTAAACAACATTCACTCACTCTCTGTGAACCTAGTGCCAAAAGTACGATTTATGTCAACATTTATATTCAACACACTTGTCTTGAAGTTTCAATGTTGTAAAGACGCAATTCTTGGATAATAAATATAACTGAACTTACTGATATGAAATAGCCTTGTTGCAACTGTTCAAAAGAGCCATTATCCAGTGTAGTATGTCTATGTTTTAATATGATACATAACTTCGCTCAGACAGGACGCCTTCATGGTCGAGTTGTAGAGCGTCTGCCTGGAGTGCAGAAGGTCCGGGGTTCCATCCCTGGCCGCGTCCTACCATACGACGTTAAAAGATGGTACTTGGTGCTACCTTGCCTCGCGTTCAGCATTGAGGGTCTACAACAACGACTGGTCGGCTGGGAGTTAGTATGCTGTGCCCGTACAAAGACTTGATAGCAAATATACTTACATTCTACACGATGGATGGTTCCTGATCTTGTAAAGACAATCCGAGAGAGTTTTCCCGAGAATTGTGTTTCATGTCTCTTCTGGAAACATGGACAATGTTGTATGTTAAGGTGGAAACAAACTCACATTAACATCTTCCCCAAAGATGTGGTGTTAATGAGATATTTGTGGCATATTACATTTGGTCAAGGATTTTGGTTGTTATTTTCGAATAATATTGTATTGATTCTTTGGAGGAAAATTGGATTTCTGGTTATACTAGGTCCAAATCAAGGAGAAAACGACTTGTCCTTCCCGGCTAATTACAGATCACCGTCATTCACCTGGAATATGTCCAGTTGCGGCGTTAGACAACCCACAAATATAAAAGAGTAATCTTGTGACTTGAGAACAATACGGTACTATCATAATACACGAAACCACGATAAAACAATTGTTCTAACAAAACTGCGTCTTACATTGCAAGTGTTAAGCGTGATTTCTTGCTGATTCTGTTCTAATTGTAGGTTTCTGACACTGCTGACCTTGCAGACATATGTATTCGGCAGAAACCTACAGTATTTACACCCAGAGAATTGTCGACAATAATCCTTGCACATTTCCACTCCCATTGGCTGCCGCTGTTGGTTAAAGGCTAGAGCTACCATAGCAATGGCACTGACACAAGCCAGAAGGACGACATTGATATGTTTTTGTGTCATCGTCTGTCTCTGTGCAATCTTCGAGAGAAACACAACAGAAACACAATGCTGCTTTCAGGACTAGTGCAGTTCCATGCAGTAATGCGTAAAATAATCTATGTTGTTGAAGTGATAAAGGTGATAAATATATCCCGAAGGAGACAGATAGCTTTTTCCAACTCATTGATTTTTTACAAAGTGACAGTTTTGGAAATTATTACTGAATGGTATATTTTTATTGTCAAACTCATTCACGCACACTTGACCAGAAAAGTGAAAAGTCTGAGAACACAGATCACTCCCAAAAGAAAGTATGCTGAGTTGGATTTTTATGTAATTGCAAATTCAAAGAGCTGTTGTTAAATTTGATAATGTCTATTCAATCACCACTCGTTGCTGCAACAGATTGAAGAAAGTAAACTGTTGCTGGGTACTGTTGTGTAAAAAGATGAGTGAGTGAGTATGGTTTTACACCGCTTTTAGCAATGTTGAAGCATTATCACAGTTCGGGACACCAGAAATGGGCTTCACACATTGTATCTATTTAGAGAATCGAACTCGGGTCTTCGGCGTGACGGGCGAACGCTTTAACCACTAGGCTACCCCATCGCTCCCCGTGAAATTGCATTAGTTCAATGTAGACTGGGGTAAAAAATGAATTTCTGACCCACATGACCCCTACAATGTTTCGAAATGTTGAAAATTTGTGCTGAAAACAGTGAAATGTATTGATAAGATATAAGATATAATATTGGTAACTTTGTGCAGAAACACTCACAAATCGCGGACCTCCCAATTGAACCCTTGATCGAAACATTTATTAATTTAGCACACATTGTATGAATGTAAAGAGTTGAAAAGTATTTCCTGCAAGGTGGTCTCATGGAGTTCCTGCAAGGTGGCCACATGGAGATCCTGCAAGTTGGCCTCATGGAGTTCCTGCAAGGTGGCCTCATGGAGATCCTGCAAGGGGGCCTCATGGAGATCCTGCAAGGTGGCCTCATGGAGATCCTGCAAGGTGGCCTCATGGAGATCCTGCAAGGTGGCATCATGGAGATGCTGCAAGGTGACCTCATGGTACTCCTGCAAGGTGGCTTCATGGAGTTCCTGTAAGGTGTCCTCATGTGCATATTTAACTTCCATGTCTTACGAGGGCTTCCCATGTGTACATAAAACTTCATGTCTTACGTGTGGGCTTCCAATTTGTACATAAACTTCCATGTCTTACGAGGGCTTCCAATTTGTACATAACATTCCATGTCTTATGAGGGCTTCCCATTTGTACATGAACTTCCATGTCTTACGAGGGCTCCCCATTTGTACATGAACTCCCATGTCTTCGAGGGCTTCCCATTTGTACATGAACTCCCATGTCTTATGAGGGCTTCCCATTTGTACATGAACTCCCATGTCTTACGAAGGCTTCCCATTTGTACATGAACTTCCATGTCTTACGAGGGCTCCCCATTTGTACATGAACTTCCATGTCTTACGAGGGCTTCCCATTTGTACATGAACTTCCATGTCTTACGAGGGCTTCCCATTTGTACATGAACTTCCATGTCTTACGAGGGCTCCCCATTTGTACATGAACTTCCATGTCTTACGAGGGCTTCCCATTTGTACATGAACTTCCATGTCTTACGAGGGCTCCCCATTTGTACATGAACTCCCATGTCTTACGAGGGCTTCCCATTTGTACATGAACTCCCATGTCTTACGAAGGCTTCCCATTTGTACATGAACTTCCATGTCTCACGAGGGCTCCCCATTTGTACATGAACTTCCATGTCTTACGAGGGCTCCCCATTTGTACAGCTCCAGTACATCTGTAAGAATTTGCACTAAATATCAGCTATTATGTTATCTCAAGTCATCTCATAAACTTCATTATATATCGCATCTTGTGTTACGTACTAGCTAATACGTCATCTCATCAGATCAAGCTATCCTTGCTGGACTGTATCTACACGTTTTAAGACAAACGTGTTCTATTCTCATTGAAATTAACGTTGATGTGTGAAGGATATTTGTATTGTGTAACTGTGAGTAAGTTCCGGTCATGCATGTCAAGGTTTAGATGCAGTGCACATTGGCTGAAAATAGAAACTGGTAGAAAACTCAACATTCATCGTGAGGAAAGATTTTGCAAACTATGTCAATTTGGCCTAATAGAACACGAGTTTCATTTCCTGCATATACTCTCCTACGCAATCCCTATAATCCTTCAAAATATTATATACAAGTTTAATATTCTTTTATCTACAACTAACACAAAGATCATTATTAATATCGCATAAATATCTGTATCACAGTAAAGAAGAAAGAATACGTATTTTATGATTGTGACTGTTGCCATAAATATGTCATACATTTTGTACAATGGGCCCTTTTAGTACTGAATAAAGAATTCACAACAAAAGATTACCTACAAAATCAATACTAGATCTTATAGAACCTATTGTGTGCAGAAAGTAATTGTTATTTACCAGAGACCAGACTAACAGCTCCCGGAGTCCTTCCTCCATTATGACCCAGCCAAGACTGAATTCAGATCTCCGCTGACTCCCGCTCGTGCTTCCACGCGCTTTAACCACGATGGTTACCCCATTGCTGCTAACAACGGCTTGATTAGAAGGGGCAACAACATTCTGTAAGGTCATCATACGTCATAAGTCACCTATAACCGCACGTTGGCCCATAACTTTGAGGTCAAGTTGTTGTTTTTAAACAAACACACGTAAGTTGAACGTTCAAGTTGACTTGAGCCATCTTTCAGAACAACAGAACATTCGCAATGTATTTTGGGGGTACAATCTGAGGAAATATGCCTCAGCACACACACATTCCATAATCACCACCCTACAACCCACACCCAACACCCAACACCCCACATGGGGCTTGCATAAAAGTCAACTTTTGCATGGAATGCATGCGTTTCTGTAGCAGTTGCGTTTTGTGATTCCATACATGTACTACAATAATGAAAACCAAACTTTACTTGTTTGAAAAATACATGAAAATATTGGAGTCACAGGAACTTTTGTTATTGAGTATATTAAAATCCATACATGTGCCAGTCCATACGACGATAAGAGTTAAGAGAGACTCTTCTAAATTGTATCCAAATATTTTGGTGGCATGTTTTGATGGGAAAAGGACAAAATATTACCTGACGAAATATACACTGATTTCTGCACGTAACACAGGTTGATAAAATTAGAGTTTGTCTCGTGACAATCAGCATTATACACTCGACAATTTGAAATAACAAAGTATCTATTTCAACAACATTAAGATACTGCAACCATTCCCTGTCCTCTAAAGGCGTGTTAGTATACCGTCCTAATTCAATTTCTTTGGGGGGCGGTCAGCTAGCCTAGTGGTTAAAGCGTTCGCTCGTCACAGCGAAGACCCGGGTTCGCTTACCGACATGGGTACAATGTATGAAGCCCATTTCTGGTGTCCCCCGCTGTGATATTGCTGGAATATTTCTAAAAATGTCGTAAAATCAAACTCACTCACTCACTCACTCAATTTGTTTGGAAGCGATACCACATCTAAATTTAGCCAAAGCGCTTCTGTGAGTTCGGGGTATAGGGTGGATGACATACTCATCAAGTGAGTAGTCCTGCTTAAAAAACTGTAAACATTTAATTTATTCGTTTAGCTTATATGGGAAACATCTAACACCAGTGCTCCTCTGTGACGATACAATTCAACTTTTGAAACACAAAACAAAACATAACGCAACATTTTCGATTAATGTCTATAAGCATAATAAGATAAGGTGTCACTGGCTGTATAATCAAAAGTTAGATGAATCTGTAGTTAGAAATAATAATTGTTATTGGATTTTTGTCAGAGGTGGGATTTGTTTCAGACACTCCGGTTTTTCGGCTTGACGAGCGAACGTTTTAACCACGATGGCTACCCCATCGCTGCTGACAACGGGTGCATGAGCAGGGGTAACAACATTTCATGAGATCATCATACGTCATAAGTAACTTACAAACGCATGTGTAGGCCTACAAAGTACAATCCACACCCTACACCCCAAACCCAACACCCTAAACCCAACACCCAACACCCTACACCCCATTCTCCGCACCCAACACCCCACAACTGACACCCCACAACCCTCTTCACATTGTCATGACCAAGATGGTCGGGGTAGTGGTAGTGGAAGTGGTCCCTATTAAGGTATAGCAATCATTTTTATTTTTTTTATAATTTTTTTTTTTCCAATCATATTACATTTATTTGATAAAATGTGACATTCCAGTACGTAGCTAAGTAATCAGCTAAATAGATGATGGCATGTTGACCAAAATTTATAGAATAGGGTAATGTCACACTCAATAATCGCTGCACATTTAGTAAGGTTGTAGTAGTTTCTTATTTCGTTCTGAAAGACTTGAAATGACGGGAGTCTTTTGTTTAACTTACTTTTAAATATAAGGTCTTTTATTATCAAAAAGATGATATTTAGAGGGTCATTGCGTTTTTCTGGAAAGCCAATCATCACATGTTTCTTTGTAATTTCGATTTGGATGTTAGCCTTTTGAAGTAGCCAAGCTTCAAGTTGACGCCAGATTTGCTGAACCATATTACAGGACCAAAAAAGATGGATTGGGGTCTCGCTATCAACTGAACAATAACTGCAATTTCGACTTTCAACATAACCTAATTTACACAAGAAAACATTAGTCGGAAGTATATGATGGAGTATTTTGTATTGGAGCCATTGCAGTTTAGTGTCTCTCGTACATCGAAAAGGCATTCTATTGTATTGGGACCAGTTATCAATTGAGTCATCCGTTAGAATATTCTTTTCCCATTTCGTACAGTGTACATTTTTTGTAGTGACTTCTGAAATTAGTAAGTTGTAGAAGCATTTCGATCCATTTACAAATTTAAGTACATTTTCGATACATGGGGGTATAATTGGATTTTGCAACTTGTTCAATTCTTCTAGTTCAACATTACTTGCCTTAAAATAGTGTTTTATGGCCACGATAAGGCCGTTATATAGTAGGAAGTTCGTTTTTATCTCGAAAGATTTTGAAAAGTTGTCAAACGACAGAGATTTTCCATCTTTGTCAAGGAGGTCATTTATGAAACGTACCCCCTTTTTATTCCAGGTGCTATAAAAAACGGGCTTACGCCCAATACATATATTACTGTTAAACCAAATATTATCGGCCAGTAAATGATTTGCGTTGTGTTCCAGTTGAGCGTTTAAGTCCCACCAGGCAGTCAAAATATCTTTGTAGTAATTGTTAGGGGTAATTGGTAGTAGTATATTTCTTAAGTAGTTACAGTTATGTTCTAATATATTGCCTGCACCTACCGGTAACTTGGGAAGATTAAGATTAAATAGATAACTCCACTTGGATTTCGAAGTAAGAAAGCGTCTTATCATGGATATTATTTTAGCCTGGATTGTTGCTTTAATGTTAGGGACATTGAACCCTCCATCCTTTTTTTCACAAATGATTTGGTTTCTCTTAATTTTGTCAGGCTTATTCTTCAAGATAAACAATTTCTTTGAAATGCATTAACAACATCAGTGTTTGGATTTGGTAGTGAACTGAACAAGTGATGTAGCTTAGGAATAATTAACGATTTTAAAATCGTGTTTCTGCCAAGGGGAGTAAGGTTGCGGGCTGACCAAATAGACATTAGCTGTTCACATATTCTAATCTTTTCTGTATAATTTGTTACTATCATATCATCAAGATCCTGGGTAAATGTAATTCCTAGGAGGTCAAAGTCACTTTGGTCCCAATTGAGATTAAGTTGGGGGCATAATTTCATTCTTGAGCGTTTTTTTTATCCAATCCATATGAGAGGCGTTTTTTCAATGTTAACTTTTAGACCTGAAAATCTGGCAAAGACGTTTAATACATTAAACACAGCAAAGAGACATTGTTCGGAACCGTCTAAAATACATGTTGTATCGTCTGCAAATTGATTGATTAGAAATTCTACATTGTCTATATTTACCCCTTTGATATTTTTGTTGTTTGTTATCATTATGGCAAGAATCTCTGCACAGAGAATAAATATGTATGGAGAGAGTGGATCGCCCTGACGACATCCCCTTTGTATATCAAACATAGGCGAACCATAACCATTTACAAGTACACTGGATTCTATCCCGTTATATAATGTCATGAACCACGACCGTATTGATCTTCCAAAATTGAAGAAGGCTAGTGTCTTATCTATGAAGGACCAGTCAACTGTATCAAATGCCTTTTCAAAGTCGATTAGTAGAAGTAGTCCAGGAATTTGGTGTGATTCTGTGTATTCCATAAGGTCATAAAGTAACCTCGTTATCTCGCCAATATACCTACCAGACATAAAGCCTTTTTGGTCGTCGCTAATTAATATATGGAGCACAGATTTTATTCTTTTGGAGATAGCAAGTGAAGCTATTTTTTTAAAAACTGATCAAAGTGAGATAGGTCTCCAGTTTTTTAAAAACATTCTTGGTTTGTTACCTTTTGGAATGCAAGTAATAAGTCCCCTTTTTAGAGTTATGGACAATTCACCTTTATCATATGATTGATTTATAGATCGGATTAAAAATTTGTTGATATCTGACCAAATTTTTTTAAGAAATTCAGCAGTGAAACCATCGGAACCGGGGCTTTTATCATTTTTCAAACATTTCAGTGCTGCAAGTAGTTCTTCATAGTCAAGTTTGCCTTCTAGTGATGATGATAAATTTCTATCCAGCTTGGGCACATAGCAATCATAATGAGATGGCGCTGTTTTCTTTTCGGACATAAGTAACTTATAAACGCATGTTTAGGCCTACAAAGTACAATCCACACCCTACACCCCAAACCCATACCCCAAACCCAACATCCAACACCCCACACCCCATACTCCACATCCAACACCCCACAACTCACACCCCACAACCCTCTTCACATTGTCATTACCAAGATGGTCGGGGTAGTGGTAGTGGAAGTGGTCCCTATTAAGGTATAGCAATCATATTGAGATGCGCTGTTTTCTTTTCGGACATCTTCGGTATCTGGGTATAAATGGAATGTCTCCAGACACCGACCTCATTGGAAGGAACCCTAGACGATATATATATATATCACCGCCATGGTAGACAATATTCCTTGGCGTGAACTCAAACGAAGTTACTATTTCACTGATGTTACTGGATAAATGATTCTGAATTAATGTATGGCCATTGTTGTAGTACAACATTTGTGCATCTTCATCTAACGCAAAAACATATATCCTTGTACCTTCAAATACAATCTTCTTATTCTTACCTTCATATGTATATGACACAACTTGATACATGACACTCGTATAGAACATTTTTAGAAAGCAACCCTCATCAGTTTGACAAAGCACCTGTATCTTTTTCCCTCGGGAGTCATTTTGCAGACAGCGCGACGTGGAGTCCAGGTGGTCACGAAAACAAGATTCTGGTTGTCATCCATTGCAATGTCTCTGACGGCTACTTTCCTTTTAAGCATGACTTGGTGTCCGCCATCTACAGGGTAAGAGACAACGTTAAACGGTCCGGCAACAGCTATTATTAGTGTTCTTGAATAGTGAACATAGGCAAAGGCAGCAACCTTCAATGACTTTATGTTCGGGTACATCTTCCATGAGTTGTCTTGTAGGTTTATCTGGTAGAAAGGTATTTCCATAAATGTGAAAAAATGGAGCCACCAGGAGTTTTGTCATCAGGGGCTTGATAGGATCTGAAAACAATTTGTCACCGAATTTCACCACGGCACGCTGAGCTACATGTCTGCTAATAGGGAACCAACTCAATCTGATCATGACAATACCTTCTTTACCTTGCTCATCATATCACCATTGAAGAACCATTCATTGTTTGTTTCATTTTAAACCACTATCAGGCACTCGTGAAGAGCAACCTCCTCGTGGTGAGTGCTGGGTGGCGCTAATAGCTCTTCCCCCGTGTGGACTCGGGGTAGAATTTGTCCACAGCACCCCATTGCTGGTCGTACAAGGCGACGAAATTGGGCAACCTGTTTGCCGTGGGTTGCGCCCCTGTGTCGGTGGAGGAAGGGATTCTGGTGGTTGAGGGCACTGGTTCCAGGAACAGTGTTCCTTTGCCCAACACACCACTTTGACCCTAACTTCACCTAGACGGGTGGTAGAATGGGCCCGGTTCTATCAATCGGCTGGTCATGCCATGCCCTGTGTATGGTACACATTCATGTTAATTATGTTCTGTATTTTTGAATACTGTAAATGAATGTTTTTCATTGAAAATTATATGTACAAATTTGCCTAGAGTCCCATGCCTGAAGGCGGTGGCTCATGGGCCAATCTGGTAATGTTGACCTCCAAACTCAGTATGTATCCAATTTCTTGTCATGGGCAGAACCAGCCTGGCATCTATTTCGGTATACAGATATTGCTGTTTGTGTCATATTTTCTGGAGTATAACAACCCTGTAGCCCTGGTGTATGCATCTTGGAGATCCGGTGCTTTGCAACACTGTCTATTATGATACTCCGTGGTGGGTGGGGAGCAGGGTTGCTGAATCACTTCAACATAATCATGGCTAACTCACACTCTGGTTCAAAAAGACGTCATTTGGACTCTAGTTCTTCTGATGAAGCTGATACTCTTCCTGATTCCTGGGCTCGATTCCTTGTGATCGAAGCCACAGATCATGAACCACTAAAACTAAATCCCTTTGCTGTATCCAAAGCAATTCATGGATGTTGTGGAGAAGTCAAAAATGTCACACGACTGCGTACTGGATCTCTTCTGGTTGAATGCTTGAGGAAACAGCAATCTCTAAATTTATTATCAATCACACACTTTGCTAATGTTGAGGTTGCTGTTTCTAAGCATAGAACATTGAACTCTTGTCGTGGCATTGTTCGCGACAGGACACGTTCACTTTCAGACATGTCTGAAGATGAGATTGTTTCGGAACTCAAACATCAAGGAGTACTATCTGTCAAACGTTTTACCCGTAAGGATGACAAGTCAAATATCATTCAAACAAACACCTATTTGTTCACCTTTGCCCGTCCATCGGTTCCACAATCAATGAAAGCAGGTTATGTCAACATCGGAGTGGATGTGTATGTCCCCAATCCACTCCGATGCTACAAGTGTCAAAAGTTTGGTCACGGTTCGAAAACATGTAGACGCCCCATGGTTTGTCATCGTTGTGGTGGCAACCATGAGAGTATGGATTGTACTAAGGATCTAAAGTGTTCAAACTGTGAAGGCCAACACATGGCCTCTTCTAAATCCTGCCCTGTATATCAAACAGAAACCCAAATACTAAAACTGAAATGTGAAAAAAACATCTCTTTTGCAGAGGCTAGGGAGCTTGTTGCCAGTCAATCAACATCTCCTTCAACTCTGAATTATTCTGCTGCAGTGACCAAATCTGCTAAAAAATTCTCATCTGTACTGTGTCAGACTGATTTGACATGGGTCAATTCAAATCGACCTGTTCCAAGTACTTCTGTCACTGCTATCACTGAACGTAACTCCACATCACTATCATATGGTGTTCAGGCTGAAACTCAGACTTCGTCTGAAGCATCTCCTGAAGCTGCTACTGAAACTTCTCCTGCAGCATTGCCTGAAACATCTCCTGAAGAACCATCTTCTCTGGAACGAAAATCATCTAAAAAACAAAGAAAGTTAAATAGAAATCAATCACCCAGTACCCCCTCTTCTTCGGAAGTAACTACTCACAACTCCTTTAGTGCCTTAGACATGGAGGTGACTCCATCGTCAGACAGTAGCGAAAGGAGTTCTTCTTCCTCACGTTCACGTGAGAGATCTCCCATTGAGCCACCGTGAATCAATCATCACATTTAATACAATGGAACTGTAGAGGACTTAAGAATAATTATAATGATTTACAACTTTTAATTCAGGATTTCAAACCATCGGCGATATGTCTTCAAGAAACATATTACAAAGACACTGATCAATTCGATATAAGAGGTTATACCTCCTACAGTGTCTTTTCACCTCCAGGGGCAAAAGCCACTGGAGGTTCTTCAATATTCATGAAAAACGGCGTTATCCATAGCCCTGTTCAACTTGCTACTCCTCTTCAAGCTGTTGCCGTCCGTGTAACCTTACACATAGTTTTTACTTTGTGTTCGCTCTATATTCCACCATCTTCTTCCCTTCGACAGTCTGAACTTCAGGCTCTTTATGATCAACTCCCCAAGCCCTGTATTATTATGGGTGATTTAAATGGGCACAATCCACTCTGGGGTAGTGTTCAGACAAATAACAAGGGTAAACTTTTGGAAGATTTCATTTCAAACAACGACTTGTGTATACATAATGATGGTTCAAACACATATCTTCATCCCGGTACAGGTACCTACTCTGCTCTTGATTTATCACTCACTCACTCTGATTTATTAAACGAATTTGAATGGTCCGTCCACGACGACCTCTGTGGCAGTGATCATTTCCCTACCATTTTAAAACCTGTCTTACCTTCAGATGTTCCACCTTCAACAAGATGGAACTTCACTAAGGCCAACTGGCCTTTATTTGAAATGCTCGCATCCAAAAAATTGAAGCCTGACCTATTTATTGACGTGACTGATCCTGTGCAATTATTTTCTGATGAATTAAACAAAATCGCTGATGAATGTATTCCTAAGTCCTCTACAAATCCACACATCCGTAAACCATGGTTCAACAATGACTGCAAACAAGCTAGGAAGGCACGGAAAAAGGCTGAACACTATTTCCGTCGCCATCCAATGGTCCATAATTTGAATAAATATAAAATCTTAAATGCTAAAGCCAGGCGTACGTTTAAACAAAATAAACGGCAATCTTGGCAACATTATGTTTCCAAAATAAACTCACGAACGCCCATGTCCAAGGTATGGAACATGATACAGAAAATTAAAGGTAAGGGTTCTAAGTCTGGGGATGACCTTATAACAAATCAATCGGATATTGCAAATAAACTCGGTGAAACGTTAGCAAAACATTCTTCTTCCTCAAATTATGTCCCTCAATTCCAAAAATTTCAAAAACAGCAGGAAAAGAAAACTATAACTTATAAATCTGATAATGGGGAAGATTATAATGAAATATTTTCGATCCATGAACTTCATACTGCTCTTGGACAAGCTCATGATACTGCTACAGGAGCTGATAATGTACACTACCAACTCCTGAATCACTTGCCAGAACCGTGTTCAGAAACCCTTTTGTTGATTTTTGATGATATATGGACAACAGGTAAGTTTCCTTCTTCCTGGCGTGATGCCATAGTAATACCCATACCGAAACCTGGACGGGATCACAGTGATCCCTCAAATTATAGACCCATTTCATTGACCAGTTGCGTTTGCAAAACCATGGAACGCATGGTCAACAATAGATTAACATGGTACTTGGAATCAAATAATTTAATTACAAATATTCAGTGTGGCTTTCGAAAGAATCGAAGTACCGTTGACCATTTAGTACGGTTAGAATCATTTGTGAAAAATGCAATCATTACTAACCAGGATGCAGTGTCTATCTTTTTCGATCTAGAAAAAGCGTATGACACAACGTGGAAACACGGGATTTTAAAGGATTTACATGATTTTGGATTGAGAGGCCGTTTGCCTGAATTTATATCCAAGTTTTTAACTGGCAGACAATTTCAGATCCGCGTGGGCTCTACCCTGTCTGATCATTATCATCAGGATCAGGGTGTCCCACAAGGCAGTATTTTTTCTGTCACTTTATTTAGTATAAAAATAAATAGTCTTTCAAAGGTTTTAAGTGATTCAGTAGATGGATCACTTTTCGTGGATGATTTAAATGTTTCTTGTCGAGGAAAAAATATGCATACAATAGAGAGGCAGTTACAAATCTGTCTCAATAACATTCATAAATGGTCCCTCGAAAACGGGTTTAAATTTTCGAAATCAAAAACTAATTGTATACATTTCTGCAGAAAATATAAGCCGCATAAGGACCCTGAGCTCTATTTAGATGGCACCCATATCAAAATTGTTAAAGAGGCCAAGTTCTTGGGCCTTATTTTTGATAGTCATTTAACTTTCCTTCCGCATATTAATTACCTTAAAGCTAAATGCCTGAAGGCACTCGATTTGTTGAAAGTAGTTTCAAATTCTAAGTGGGGAGGTGATCAAACAAACCTCCTACACTTGTACAGGTCATTGATCCGTTCAAAACTCGATTATGGCTCCATCGTCTACGGTGGAGCCTGCAAAAGTAACTTAAAAAAACTTGATACTATCCATCATCAGGGCCTAAGGCTTTGCCTTGGAGCCTTTAGGACGTCACCAATTCACAGTCTGTATGTAGAAGCGGATGAACCTTCTCTTAAACAACGCCGTCTGAAATTAGCATTACAATATGTCACTAAATTATATTCAAATCAGTCAAATCCAGCTTTTAATTGCATCTTTAATCCTCTTTACCAAGATATTTATAATAAAAAAACGTCTCTTGTTCCACCACTTGGAATCAGAATCCAGTCTGCCATGTCTGCCGCTAATATTAAACTGCAATATATAGCTCCCTTTCAACTGTTTTCATCGATTCCTTGGCAAATGGTAAGGCCAGTAGTTGATCTCACATTAACCAAATTAAAAAAATCTGAAACAAATCAACTAATTTATCAACAACAATATAATGAATTAAGGAGCACTTATGATACTTACAATTCCATATTTACAGATGGATCCAAGGATGGTGACGCTGTTGCCAGCGCCACTGTCATTGGATCCAGAACCATATCAACTAGATTACCGAATGACAGTTCCATTTTTACAGCAGAATCGGATGCAATATTAACTGCTCTCAAATATATCAATAATAAATCTAAACATAAACGGTTCATTATCTTTTCTGATTCACTTTCCTGTCTTCAGGCAATTAAGAATATATCTTGTAAACATCCACTTTTACGTGAAATTATAGAACTACATAATGATCTTGCTACTGGCCAATACGACATCGTCTTTTGTTGGTTACCAAGCCATGTTGGTATCACTGGTAACACAATGGCTGATGCTGCTGCTAAAGCAGCACTCACCAAATCTGTGACACCACTTCTCATCCCATATAGTGATTATAAACCTATCATTAGATCTTACATCCGTGATCGGATGCAAAAAAAGTGGGACACCCATTTCGGTATCAATAAATTACATGCAATTAAACCAAATATCGGTTACACCTACTTGGGTTGTCAGTCCAGATTTGAGGAGGTCATAATACGACGATGTCGTATTGGCCATAGCAGGTATACAAATGAATTTTTATTAAAAGGTGAGGATCCTCCATTTTGTATCCCTTGTGATGAGAGAATCACCGTCAAGCATGTCCTGCTTGATTGTGTTGATTTTTCCATCACAAGGGATAAATATTTCAAAGTTTCATCCTTAAAGGATCTTTTTAGTATCAATGCTCGTTTAATTATTGCCTTTTTAAAAGAAATTGAATTGTTACATAAATTTTGATTGATATGTTTTGTATATAATATAGTTTTTATACTTGGTAAAATAAATTTGATGACTGAGATTGTTAGTGGCTGTATCCTTGAAGGGGGTTGAAGTAGTGTAGAATTATTGTCCCCCTGAGAGGATATGTAAGACCACATCATTCAAAGTACATTTATTCTTGCCACAGTTTTAGACGTAGAATATTTGTTTATTTTAAGTGTTGGCTAAATTGCATATAATCACCAGCGGCTGAAGGGATGGTGTAAATCCTGCTGGGGAGTCGTGCAGGTAGCAAAAGTATTGTAAGTCCCCACGGTCCCCAGTAAGGTGGCCTAACTTTGGTTGCTGGTGATCTATAGCCCATTTTTATATTGTATTGTTGATTGAAAATGTATTCTTTTTAATGTTCTCAACTAGTTTTAAAATCCAAACTGTGATACTCTAGTTATTTTTACTGTCCTTCGATGACAGATATTTAATCCATTCAAATCTTTGTATTTTATATCAGTTCTCGTCACGATATGGCTGAAATACTGCCGATGTGACGTTAAATATTAACTCACTCACTAAACCACTATCAAATATGGATGTATACTTTCTTTTGCCCGCCAGTTTGTCTTCAGATATCTGAAACAATCGTGGGGATTCCAGGGTAGAAAATGTCTCAAGCAACGGATGCTTGTTGAAAGTGGTGACTTATGGGTCGGGTTGTTAGGCTCGATGGCGTTGTTGATGGCTTGTCATCGTACAGAGAAGGCGTGGGACGTTAAGTACAAGTTTCAATCAAAACTGGTTTGTCTAGTCAGATACATTATTTACATGTATTTATCGTATGGGGTAGCCGCCAGCGTGGCGTTTAACAAAAACACAACCACCGAGATGACTACTCATACTTTGGGTTTCATTAACCACCATTAACCATTAGCTTGCATGTGCCTGTGTTCGTATTCACTTATCAACCTTGCATGGGTGCATGTGAAGCAATTGGTTTTAAAGTGGACTAAAAGAGGGACCATACTTCCCTAATGTGTTTGCCATTGGATCTGATGAACGAGGGAGTGTATGATCATGACTTGCCACATTAACTGACAGTGTACCATTAAGCCCGAGAGGGTGAAGATTGTTGCTCATCCTATCAGTCAATTAGTTAGGAGCGAGCGGTGACACTTCTGACTGTGTATCATGATGCCCAAGAGGCTGCCCATGTTATCGGTCACTGGTTTAACTGGCCCAAACCTCATTATTTACAGACAGCCGTCATAAAACACGACTGTTGCCGACTCAGTCACTCCCAGTGAACAAGGTGCCAAAAGTACGATTAATGTTAACGTTAATATCAACAAACTTTCCTTAAAGTTTCAATGTTGTAAAGACGTAATCCTTCAATAATAAATATAACTGAACTTACTGGTATGAAATATCATTGTTGTGACTGCTCATAATAAGAGCCATTTTCCAGTGTCTTATGTCTATGTTTTTATATGATACTTAACTTTGCTCAGACAGGAACGTCTCAGTGGTCTAATAGTAGAGTGTCTGCCCGGAGAACGGAAGGTTGGGGGTTCGATCACCGACCCCGTCATACCAAAAGACGTTAAAATATGGTAGTTGTTGTTACCCTGCCTGGCGCTCGGCATAAAAGAACTAAAACCATGACTGGTCGGCTCAAAGTTAAAATACTGTGTCTGAGTGGGGTATTCATATTAATCTGTGGTATGGTATCCCAGTGGGCTAGCACTCTAAAATCAGAACGAAACTATGGTTGCGTATGATCCAATGGTATTTATCATAATGACATGAAGATATAATACGTTTAATACTCGGGGATGATTAAGAGTAGAAAATATACTTACATTGTACACATTGGATAGTTCCTGATCTTGTGAAGACAATCCGAGAGTGTTTTCCCGAGCATTGCTGCTGTAGTTGTGGTTCATGTCTCTTCTGGAAACATGACAATGTTGGATGTTGACTTGGAAACAAACTCACATTTACATTTTCCACAAAGGTATGGTGTTAACAATTTATTTGTGACATATTACGTTTGGGCAATGATTTTGGTAGTTTTTTTCGAATAATACCGTATGGGGGGTGGATTTCTGGTAACAAGAGGTCCAAAACAACCCACACTGGTCGTACAAGCAGTACTCTACGTCTCCAGCTCGATTGTTTACAGACCACCGTCATATACCTGGAATATGTCCTATTGCGGCGTAAGACATCCAACGAACGTACAACACAATCTTGTGAACAGAGAACAATATGGTGCTCCCGAAATACACGAAACCACAACTATGCAATTGTTCTAACAAAACTGTGTCTTACATTGCAGGTGTTAAAGGTGACTTCTTGCTGATTATGTGCTAATTGCATGTGTCTGACACTGCTGGCCTTGCAGTCATATGTATTCAGCAGAAACCTACAATATTTACACCCAGTGTATTGTCGACAATAATCCTTGCACATTTCCGCTCCCATTCGCTGCCTATGTGTGTTCAAAGCTTGAGAAACCATAGCGTTGGCACTGACACAAGCCAGAAGGACGACATTGATATGTTTTGGTGTCATCGATTGTCCCTATGCAACCTTGGAGGGAAACACGACAGAAGCACAATGCTGCTTACAGGACCAGTGCAGTTCCATTCAGTAATGCGTAAATAATCTATATTGTTGAAGTGATAAAGGTGATAAATATATCCGTGAGGAGACCGACAGCAGTTCCAACTCAATGATCTTTTTTAGAAAGTGACAGTTTGGGAAATTATAACTGAATAGTATATATTTATTGTCAAAACCATTCACGCACACATGACCAGTGAAGCTAAAAGTCTGAGAACAAAGATCAGAAATGTATTAATATTTGCTTAATGTTTTGTTTATTCTATTGCGAGCTAATGTTTGTGGCACAGGGCAGAACGGAGATGTTTAGCTGAGTGTATTTCAATAACAGAAAAATATATAAATCTAAGAAGATCTTTATCATATCATGTATTTCTTAAAGTAATCGATGCTTACAAAACCATTTTGTTTCAATACATTGACTTTAGCAACCGCGTATCAATACAGTGTTTTAGTGAATGTGAATCGTAATACCAAGTTTTTCGGATTAGTTACAATCACAACGATAACACAATCCTACATACGATATAGATGTTTAATGTTGCAAATATAGGAATGTTACTTACAACATGTAGATATACGACTTACAAATATGCAATACTAAGAAAGA
Source organism: Haliotis rufescens (assembly GCF_023055435.1). NCBI lineage: Eukaryota > Metazoa > Mollusca > Gastropoda > Lepetellida > Haliotidae > Haliotis > Haliotis rufescens. Next base: position 13,599,254 of record NW_025963824.1, on the reverse strand, counting down.
AATAATTTACAAGTACAAAATTCAATAGCAGTACAATGACATTGGCAGTATCATATACAATAGCAGTGATACAAGCAAAAAGACAGTGATAAAATATATGTCTAGGCTATTCTAAAGGATATCCAGGGTGAAAACAATTATCTGCATACATTTGCTGGTCTTGATGTGATGTCAATAACAAATAAAAAAGACATGTTATACAATGAACAGTTGTATGATCAAATAATCTAGGTTTACAAATCAATACAAATCACTGCAAAGTAATTACAATGGCAGTACACAATAGTGTGGTAGTGCAAATTTCAATGGCAGTATAATATACAATAGCAGTGGTAAAAGTAAAATCGTCAGTGATAAAAAATATGTTAAGGCTATTCCAAAAAAGGTCCAGGCTGGATATCAAGACTGAAAACAAAGATCTGCACACGACCGCTGGTCTTGATGTAATGTGAGATGAGGCATAGTCTAATTCCCTTCTAGAAAGTTCAATAACATGCTGGATGAGTCTGTAGCCATTCTAGAAGATTCAACATAACACGTGACCCCAAAAGCATCTAAATATAGTAACTTCCACCCATTTGCTTGAATTAGATAGTAATATTTTCCTGACTACTTCTTGTTAAAACACACTGCTATGAACTTCCACTGAATCTTAACAGAATTAATATTGCTGATGAAGTTACAAAAACTGCTAAGTACAGTAAACATTATATATGATAATTATTTGGAGAGAATATTTCACAATAATGCATAATCAAATTGTTGTTTTTGCCTTTGATATGCTTGACTTGATTTGTGATCAGTGTACACTTGAATAGGAAAGGTAGTACACAAATACACTTCAAATACATGAAACTTACCATAGAGCAGGAGTTTCTCTGTCAATGCTGGAAACATTTATCTGATGTTTGTCAAAGTTTCGTGACTAACTAACGTTACACATTTCACAATACAGCAAGAGTTTCGTTTCCAATCATGGAATAATTCATCTGATGTTTGTCAAACAGGCTGATTAAAACCTTGTGCATCTCCCTGTAACAGGATAGATCAGCACCAATGTAACTAGCAACTGCAGCTAATCTAATCAAGAAGAATCTAAACATAGTAACTTCCACCCATTTGCTTACATTAGATAGTATTAGATTGCTGACAACTTTTTTTTGTTTAAACTCACTCACTGTGAACTTCTACTGCTATGCATCTTCCTTCAACAGGACAGTTCAGCACCAATGTTACCAGCTTCTATAGCCAATGTGAGAAATGTGTTTGTTTAATTGTTGCTTGAAGAACAGTAGAATTCATTTAGTTTTCTCAAAAACAGCCTAACAATTGGTTCAAATATTTACCATACAAACATAAAACTGAATGCTGACAAGCATCTGTATAAAACACTTTTCCCTTTTTGTAAAATATCATTGCAGATTGGGGGGGAAAAGTACAAATATATTTTCGGACGAAATGTAAGCTGTTTTCTGCACATCACGCTCAAAACAACAGGATACTCTAAGTTTATTCTATAGCTTATGTGGGAAACTCTTAATAACAGTATGTTGATCAGTGCTTCACCGTGACATATACGAAGTACTTTGGGCCTAAAGGGTTATACAATGTACGAACTGATGCTACAATGCAACTTTTGAAACACAATACAAAACATAACACACCATTTTCGATTAGTGTCTATAAGTATAATAACGTAACATGTAGCTGACTGTATAATTAAAAGTAAGGCGAATAATTAGCTAGAAACAATAATTGTTGTTGGATTTTTGTCAGAGATGTTCACTTCTTCAAAAACACACGTTGTTTTGATCGAAAGGAGTCGAACATTTATGTTTTCACAATACACGTTTTGAAGTATTTCATATCTATCCAGCGAACAATGTTAGTTTTGGGGCGAATTCTGAGGCAAAATTACTTTCCTTTACGTTTACAGTAGGTGAGTGAGTGAATATGGTTTTAAACTGCTTTCAGCAATATCTCGAAGGGGGACATCAGAAATAGGCTTCTCACATTGTACCCAAGCGTGCATCCAAAACCAAGGTTTTCGGCGTGACGCTTTAATCACTACCCCATCGCTATCCGATCGCTGCTGACAACAAGTGGATGAGCAGGGGCAACAATATTATATAAGGTCACCATAGGTCATAAGTAACTTATAAACGCACGTTGGCCCACAACTTCGAGGTAATGTTTTCTTTGGGTTTTTTTTGGTTTTTAAACAAACACACGTAAATTCAACGTTCAAGTTGACATGAGCTATTTCGCAATATCTTTCAGAACAGAATATTCAGGATGTTTTTTTGGGTTAAATATGAGAAAATAAGCCTCAGCACACGCACACGCACACGCACACGCACACGCACACACACAAACAACAAATAAGGTGGTAGTTGTAGTTGTCCCTATTAAGGTATAGCAATCATAATGAGAGACGCTGCTGTCTTTTCGGACATCTTCAGTATCTGGATATAAATGGAATGTCTCCAGACACCGACTTCATGGGAAGAAATCATAGACGAAATATATATATCACCGCCATGATAGACAATATTCTTTGGCGTGAACTCAATAGTACCTATGATTTCACTCTTGTTACTGGATAAATGATTCTGAATCAATGTATGGTCATTGTTGTAGTACAATGTTTGTGCAGCTTCATCTAACGCAATATCAAATATGTTTTTACCTTCAAATAAAATCTTCTTATTCTTACCTTCATATGTATATGACACAACTTTACGTATATCACTGATATAAAACATTTTATGATTAGTATCAAGACATAGTGAGACAGGACACGTCATCAGTTTGAGAAAGCACCTGTATCTTTTTCCCTCGGGGGTCATTTTGCAGACAGCATGACGTGGTTTCCAGGTGATTACGAAAACAAGATTCTGGTTGTCATCCATTGCAAGGTCTCTGACGGCTACTTTCCTTTTAAGCATGATTTGGTGTCCGCTATCAACAGGGTAAGCGACGATGTTACACGGTTCGGCAACAGCTATTATTAGTGTTCTTGAATAGTAAACATAGGCAAAGGCAGCAACGCTCAGTGACTTTATCTTCAGGTACATCTTCCATAAGTTGTCTTGTAGGTTTATTTCGAGTATGTAGAAAGGTTTTCCCATACCTCTCAAAACTGGAGCCACCAGAAGTTTTGTTGTCGGGGGATTGATAAGATCTGAAAACAATTTGTTTGTTAATTTGTTTGTTTGTTTACACCGCATTCAGCCATAGTCTAGCTACACGGCGCCAGTCTGTAAATGACCGAGTCTGGACTGATATCCAGTGATTGACATCATGAGCAATCATCACATCGACCTCCGCAATCAGGATACGATAATGCGTATCGACCAAGTCAATGAGCCTGACCACCCAATCGATTTAGACACATCTTATGATGCGCAGAGGTTGATGGTGGCCTATATTCTTACGTGGAATCCCCACAGGTCGATATAATGATACCAACATTAGATGAGGTTTAAGGTGAAGGAGGAAGATTTGAAGTCCCTTCCAGAGAAATGCCCTCATCACGTGTCTCGGGCATCTCCTTTTTGATGATGATAATAGAGATGTGATTCAGCGCCAGTGTTCGCCACAGCTACCGATGTACATGAGAAACACTAGCGGTAAGATTCTAGCAAATACTACACCAGTAACTTGATTTTGGTTTGGTTTGGTTTGCTGTTTTACGCCACACTCAGAAATATTCCAGCTATTTGACGGCGGGCTGTAAATAATCGAGTGATTTACATCATGAACATAGGTCCACGCAATTATGATCAATGACATGCAAAAACCAAGTCAGCGAGCCTGACAACCCGATCCCATTTGTCGCTTTTTACGACAAGCATAGTCGCCTTTTACGACAAGCATGGGTTGCTGAAGACCTATTCTAGCCTGGATCTTTACATCTCCAACAACTAGATACACGGGAGACATGCATCATGCTAGATTATCATTGGGTCACTTGTAGTTTTCTTTGATGTGTGTGTATTTGTTGTTTAACGCTGCACTTGGAATCAACCCAATCTGATCATGATTATACATGCTTCAACTTGTGCATTACATCACCATCGAATAACCATTTCTTGTTTGTTTTATTTTAAACCACTATCAAATATGGATGTATGCTTTCTGCTGCCCGGCCGTTTATGTTCAGATATCTCAACAATGCTTGGGATGCCAGGTTACAAAATGTCCCCAGTAACCTGTGCTTGTCGTAGGAGGCGACTTAAGGGTCCGATAATAAGGCTCGGTGACGTAGTTGATGGCTTGTCATTGTAAACTGACAGCGTGGTACGTTAAGTGATAATTACAATCAAAACTGGTTTGTCTAGTCAGATACAATTATTTACATGTATTTATCGAATGCCGTCAGCGTGGCATTAAACAAAAACACAACCACCGATATGACTGCTCACACTTTGGTTTTCATCAAACATCATAGACAACCATCAGTTTGCATGTGCCTGTGTTCGTATTCACTTATCAACCTTGCATTGGTGCATGTGAAGCATGCGGTTTTAAGGCTGACTAAAATAGGCACCATACTTCTCTAATGTGTTTGCCGTTGGATCTGACAAAGGAGGGGGTGTGTCAGCAGCCACTTCCAGCTGACTGTGTACCATTAATCCCAAGAGGTTGAACATTGTTGCTCATGCTATCAGTCAATTAATTAGGAGTGATACTTGACAAAGTTGTTGCTCATATTATGAGTCCAACTGAGTTCAACTGACCCGGACCTCATTATTTACAGGCAGCCGTCATATAGCAAGAATATTGCTTCATGTGACGTTAAACAACATTCACTCACTCTCTGTGAACCTAGTGCCAAAAGTACGATTTATGTCAACATTTATATTCAACACACTTGTCTTGAAGTTTCAATGTTGTAAAGACGCAATTCTTGGATAATAAATATAACTGAACTTACTGATATGAAATAGCATTGTTGCAACTGTTCAAAAGAGCCATTATCCAGTGTAGTATGTCTATGTTTTAATATGATACATAACTTCGCTCAGACAGGACGCCTTCATGGTCGAGTTGTAGAGCGTCTGCCTGGAGTGCATAAGGTCCGGGGTTCCATCCCTGGCCGCGTCCTACCATACGACGTTAAAAGATGGTACTTGGTGTTACCTTGCCTCGCGTTCGGCATTGAGGGTCTACAACAACGACTGGTCGGCTGGGAGTTAGTATGCTGTGCCCGTACAAAGACTTGATAGCAAATATACTTACATTCTACACGATGGATGGTTCCTGATCTTGTAAAGACAATCCGAGAGAGTTTTCCCGAGAATTGTGTTTCATGTCTCTTCTGGAAACATGGACAATGTTGTATGTTAAGGTGGAAACAAACTCACATTAACATCTTCCCCAAAGATGTGGTGTTAATGAGATATTTGTGGCATATTACATTTGGTCAAGGATTTTGGTTGTTATTTTCGAATAATATTGTATTGATTCTTTGGAGGAAAATTGGATTTCTGGTTATACTAGGTCCAAATCAAGGAGAAAACGACTTGTCCTTCCCGGCTAATTACAGATCACCGTCATTCACCTGGAATATGTCCAGTTGCGGCGTTAGACAACCCACAAATATAAAAGAGTAATCTTGTGACTTGAGAACAATACGGTACTATCATAATACACGAAACCACGATAAAACAATTGTTCTAACAAAACTGCGTCTTACATTGCAAGTGTTAAACGTGATTTCTTGCTGATTCTGTTCTAATTGTAGGTTTCTGACACTGCTGACCTTGCAGACATATGTATTCGGCAGAAACCTACAGTATTTACACCCAGAGAATTGTCGACAATAATCCTTGCACATTTCCACTCCCATTGGCTGCCGCTGTTGGTTAAAGGCTTGAGATACCATAGCGATGGCACTGACACAAGCAAGAAGGACGACATTGGTATGTTTTGGTGCCATCGTTTGTCTCTGTGCAGCCTTGAAAGGAAACACGACAGAAACACAATGCTGCTTTCAGGACTAGTGCAGTTCCATGCAGTAATGCGTAAAATAATCTATGTTGTTGAAGTGATAAAGGTGATAAATATATCCTGAAGGAGACAGATAGCTTTTTCCAACTCATTGATTTTTTACAAAGTGACAGTTTTGGAAATTATTACTGAATGGTATATTTTTATTGGCAAACTCATTCACGCACACTTGACCAGAAAAGTGAAAAGTCTGAGAACACAGATCACTCCCAAAAGAAAGTATGCTGAGTTGGATTTTTATGTAATTGCAAATTCAAAGAGCTGGTGTTAAATTTGATAATGTCTATTCAATCATCACTCGTTGCTGCAACAGATTGAAGAAAGTAAACTGTTGCTGGGTACTGTTGTGTAAAAAGATGAGTGAGTGAGTATGGTTTTACACCGCTTTTAGCAATGTTGAAGCGTTATCACAGTTCGGGACACCAGAAATGGGCCTCACACATTGTATCTATTTAGAGACCCCTACAATGTTTCGAAATGTTGGAAATTTGTGCTGAAAACAGTGAAATGTATTGATAAGATATAAGATATAATATTGGTAACTTTGTGCAGAAACACTCACAAATCGCGGACCTCCCAATTGAACCCTTGAGTGAAACATTTATTAATTTAGCACACATTGTATGAATGTAAAGAGTTGAAAAGTAGTTCCTGCAAGGTGGTCTCATGGAGTTCCTGCAAGGTGGCCTCATGGAGATCCTGCAAGTTGGCCTCATGGTGTTCCTGCAAGGTGGCCTTATGGAGATCCTGCAAGGGGGCCTCATGGAGATCCTGCAAGGTGGCCTCATGGAGTTCCTGCAAGGTGGCCTCATGGAGTTCCTGCAAGGTGGCCTCATGGAGTTCCTGCAAGGTGGCATCATGGAGATCCTGCAAGGTGGCCTCATGGAGTTCCTGCAAGGTGGCATCATGGAGATCCTGCAAGGTGACCTCATGGAGATCCTGCAAGGTGACCTCATGGAGATCCTGCAAGGTGGCATCATGGAGATGCTGCAAGGTGGCCTCATGGAGTTCCTGCAAGGTGGCATCATGGAGATCCTGCAAGGTGGCCTCATGGAGCTCCCATGTCTTCGAGGGCTTCCCATTTGTACATGAACTCCCATGTCTTACGAGGGCTTCCCATTTGTACATGAACTCCCATGTCTTACGAAGGCTTCCCATTTGTACATGAACTTCCATGTCTTACGAGGGCTCCCCATTTGTACATGAACTTCCATGTCTTACGAGGGCTCCCCATTTGTACATGAACTTCCATGTCTTACGAGGGCTTCCCATTTGTACATGAACTTCCATGTCTTACGAGGGCTCCCCATTTGTACATGAACTTCCATGTCTTACGAGGGCTTCCCATTTGTACATGAACTTCCATGTCTTACGAGGGCTCCCCATTTGTACATGAACTTCCATGTCTTACGAGGGCTCCCCATTTGTACATGAACTTCCATGTCTTACGAGGGCTTCCCATTTGTACATGAACTTCCATGTCTTACGAGGGCTCCCCATTTGTACATGAACTCCCATGTCTTACGAAGGCTTCCCATTTGTACATGAACTTCCATGTCTTACGAGGGCGATTACCAGCGATTACATCTGATCAGCTCCAGTACATCTGTAAGAATTTGCACTAAATATCAGCTATTATGTTATCTCAAGTCATCTCATAAACTTCATTATATATCGCATCTTGTGTTACGTACTAGCTAATACGTCATCTCATCAGATCAAGCTATCCTTGCTGGACTGTATCTACACGTTTTAAGACAAACGTGTTCTATTCTCATTTCAAATTAACGTTGATGTGTGAAGGATATTTGTATTGTGTAACTGTGAGTAAGTTCCGGTCATGCATGTCAAGGTTTAGATGCAGTGCACATTGGCTGAAAATAGAAACTGGTAGAAAACTCAACATTCATCGTGAGGAAAGATTTTGCAAACTATGTCAATTTGGCCTAATAGAAGACGAGTTTCATTTCCTGCATATACTCTTCGACGCAATCCCTATATTCCTTCAAAATATTATATACAAGTTTAATATTCTTTTATCTACAACTAACACAAAGATCATTATTAATATCGCATAAATATCTGTATCACAGTAAAGAAGAAAGAATACGTATTTTATGATTGTGACTGTTGCCATAAATATGTCATACATTTTGTACAATGGGCCCTTTTAGTACTGAATAAAGAATTCACAACAAAAGATTACCTACAAAATCAATACTAGATCTTATAGAACCTATTGTGTGCAGAAAGTAATTGTTATTTACCAGAGACCAGACTAACAGCTCCCGGAGTCCTTCCTCCATTATGACCCAGCCAAGACTGAATTCAGATCTCCGCTGACTCCCGCTCGTGCTTCCACGCGCTTTAACCACGATGGTTACCCCATTGCTGCTAACAACGGCTTGATTAGAAGGGGCAACAACATTCTGTAAGGTCATCATACGTCATAAGTCACCTATAACCGCACGTTGGCCCATAACTTTGAGGTCAAGTTGTTGTTTTTAAACAAACACACGTAAGTTGAACGTTCAAGTTGACTTGAGCCATCTTTCAGAACAACAGAACATTCGCAATGTATTTTGGGGGTACAATCTGAGGAAATATGCCTCAGCACACACACATTCCATAATCACCACCCTACAACCCACACCCAACACCCAACACCCCACATGGGGCTTGCATAAAAGTCAACTGTTGCATGGAATGCATGCGTTTCTGTAGCAGTAGCATGTACTACAATAATGAAAACCAAACTTTACTTGTTTGAAAAATACATGAAAATATTGGAGTCACAGGAACTTTTGTTGTTGAGTATATTAAAATCCATACATGTGCCAGTCCATACGACGATAAGAGTTAAGAGAGACTCTTCTAAATTGTATCCAAATATTTTGGTGGCATGTTTTGATGGGAAAAGGACAAAATATTACCTGACGAAATATACACTGATTTCTGCACGTAACACAGGTTGATAAAATTAGAGTTTGTCTCGTGACAATCAGCATTATACACTCGACAATTTGAAATAACAAAGTATCTATTTCAACAACATTAAGATACTGCAACCATTCCCTTTCCTCTAAGGGCGTGTTAGTATACCGTCCTAATTCAATTTCTTTGGGGGGGGCGGTCAGCTAGCCTAGTGGTTAAAGCGTTCGCTCGTCACAGCGAAGACCCGGGTTCGCTTACCGACATGGGTACAATGTATGAAGCCCATTTCTGGTGTCCCCCGCTGTGATATTGCTGGAATATTTCTAAAAATGGCGTAAAATCAAACTCACTCACTCACTCACTCAATTTGTTTGGAAGCGATACCACATCTAAATTTAGCCAAAGCGCTTCTGTGAGTTCGGGGTATAGGGTGGATGACATACTCATCAAGTGTGTACTCCTGCTTAAAACAACTGTAAACATTTAGTTTATTCGTTTAGCTTATATGGGAAACATCTAACACCACTGCTCCTCTGTGACGATACAATTCAACTTTTGAAACACAAAACAAAACATAACGCAACATTTTCGATTAATGTCTATAAGCATAATAAGATAAGGTCTACAAAGTACAATCCACACCCTACACCCCAAACCCAACACCCTAAACCCAACACCCAACACCCTACACCCCATTCTCCGCACCCAACACCCCACAACTGACACTCCACAACCCTCTTCACATTGTCATGACCAAGATGGTCGGAGTAGTGGTAGTGGAAGTGGTCCCTATTAAGGTATAGCAATCATTTTTTATTTTTTTTATAATTTTTTTTTTTCCAATCATATTACATTTATTTGATAAAATGTGACATTCCAGTACGTAGCTAAGTAATCAGCTAAATAGATGATGGCATGTTGACCAAAATTTATAGAATAGGGTAATGTCACACTCAATAATCGCTGCACATTTAGTAAGGTTGTAGTAGTTTCTTATTTCGTTCTGAAAGACTTGAAATGACGGGAGTCTTTTGTTTAACTTACTTTTAAATATAATGTCTTTTATTATCAAAAAGATGATATTTAGAGGGTCATTGCTTTTTCTGGAAAGCCAATCATCACATGTTTCTTTGTAATTTCGATTTGGATGTTAGCCTTTTGAAGTAGCCAAGCTTCAAGTTGACGCCAGATTTGCTGAACCATATTACAGGACCAAAAAAGATGGATTGGGGTCTCGCTATCAACTGAACAAAAACTGCAATTTCGACTTTCAACATAACCTAATTTACACAAGAAAACATTAGTCGGAAGTATATGATGGAGTATTTTGTATTGGAGCCATTGCAGTTTAGTGTCTCTCGTACATCGAAAAGGCATTCTATTGTATTGGGACCAGTTATCAATTGAGTCATCCGTTAGAATATTCTTTTCCCATTTCGTACAGTGTACATTTTTTGTAGTGACTTCTGAAATTAGTAAGTTGTAGAAGCATTTCGATCCATTTACAAATTTAAGTACATTTTCGATACACGGGGGTATAATTGAATTTTGCAACTTGTTCAATTCTTCTAGTTCAACATTACTTGCCTTAAAATAGTGTTTTATGGCCACGATAAGGCCGTTATATAGTAGGAAGTTCGTTTTTATCACTAAAGATTTTGAAAAGTTGTCAAACGACAGAAATTTTCCATCTTTGTCAAGGAGGTCATTTATGAAACGTACCCCCTTTTGATTCCAGGTGCTATAAAAAACGGGCTTACGCCCAATACATATATTACTGTTAAACCAAATATTATCGGCCAGTAAATGATTTGCGTTGTGTCCCAGTTGAGCGTTTAAGTCCCACCAGGCAGTCAAAATATCTTTGTAGTAATTGTTAGGGGTAATTGGTAGTAGTATATTTCTTAAGTAGTTACAGTTATGTTCTAATATATTGCCTGCACCTACCGGTAACTTGGGAAGATTAAGATTAAATAGATAACTCCACTTGGATTTCGAAGTAAGAAAGCGTCTTATCATGGATATTTTTTTAGCCTGGATTGTTGCTTTAATGTTAGGGACATTGAACCCTCCATCCTTTTTTCACAAATGATTTTGTTTCTCTTAATTTTGTCAGGCTTATTCTTCCAGATAAACTTAAAACAATTTCTTTGAAATGGATTAACAACATCAGTGTTTGGATTTGGTAGTGAACTGAATAAGTGATGTAGCTTAGGAATAATTAACGATTTTTAAATCGTGTTTCTGCCAAGGGGAGCAAGGTTGCGGGCTGACCAAATAGACATTAGCTGTTCACATATTCTAATCTTTTCTGTATAATTTGTTACTATCATATCATCAAGATCCTGGGTAAATGTAATTCCTAGAAGGTCAAAGTCACTTTGGTCCCAATTGAGATTAAGTTGGGGGCATAATTTCATTCTTGAGCGGTTTTTTTATCCAATCCATATGAGAGGCGTTTTTTCAATGTTAACTTTTAGACCTGAAAATCTGGCAAAGACGTTTAATACATTAAACACAGCAAAGATACATTGTTCGGAACCGTCTAAAATACATGTTGTATCGTCTGCAAATTGATTGATTAGAAATTCTACATTGTCTATGTTTACCCCTTTGATATTTTTGTTGTTTTTTATCATTATGGCAAGAATCTCTGCACAGAGAATAAATATGTATGGATAGAGTGGATCGCGCTGACGACATCCCCTTTGTATATCAAACATAGGCGAACCATAACCATTTACAAGTACACTGGATTCTATCCTGTTATATAATGTCATGAACCACGAACGTATTGATCTTCCAAAATTGAAGAAGGCTAGTGTCTTATCTATGAAGGACCAGTCAACTGTATCAAATGCCTTTTCAAAGTCGATTAGTAGAAGTAGTCCAGGAATTTGGTGTGATTCTGTGTATTCCATAAGGTCATAAAGTAACCTCGTTATCTCGCCAATATACCTACCAGACATAAAGCCTTTTTGGTCGTCGCTAATTAATATATGGAGCACAGATTTTATTCTTTTGGAGATAGCAAGTGAAGCTATTTTGTAAAAAACTGATCAAAGTGAGATAGGTCTCCAGTTTTTTAAAAACATTCTTGGTTTGTTACCTTTTGGAATGCAAGTAATAAGTCCCCTTTTTAGAGTTATGGACAATTCACCTTTATCATATGATTGATTTATAGATCGGATTAAAAATTTGTTGATATCTGACCAAATTTTTTTAAGGAAATCCGCCGTGAAACCTTCGGAAACCGGGGCTTTTATCATTTTTCAAACATTTCAGTGCTGCAAGTAGTTCTTCATAGTCAAGTTTGCCTTCTAGTGATGATGATAAATTTCTATCCAGCTTGGGCACATAGCAATCATAATGAGATGCGCTGTTTTCTTTTCGGACATAAGTAACTTATAAACGCATGTTTAGGCCTACAAAGTACAATCCACACCCTACACCCCAAACCCATACCCCAAACCCAACATCCAACACCCCACACCCCATACTCCACATCCAACACCCCACAACTCACACCCCACAACCCTCTTCACATTGTCATTACCAAGATGGTCGGGGTAGTGGTAGTGGAAGTGGTCCCTATTAAGGTTTAGCAATCATATTGAGATGCGCTGTTTTCTTTTCGGACATCTTCGGTATCTGGGTATAAATGGAATGTCTCCAGACACCGACCTCATTGGAAGGAACCCTAGACGATATATATATATCACCGACATGGTAGACAATATTCCTTGGCGTGAACTCAAACGAAGTTACTATTTCACTGATGTTACTGGATAAATGATTCTGAATTAATGTATGGCCATTGTTGTAGTACAATATTTGTGCATCTTCATCTAACGCAAAAACATATATCCTTATACCTTCAAATACAATCTTCTTATTCTTACCTTCATATGTATATGACACAACTTGATACATAACACTCGTATAGAACATTTTATGATTAGTATCAAGACAAAGTGAGAAAGAAAGGTTTATCTGGTAGAAAGGTATTTCCATAAATGTGTAAACTGGAGCCACCAGGAGTTTTGTCATCGGGGGCTTGATAGGATCTGAAAACAATTTGTTTGTTTGCTTGTTAGTTTGTTAGTTTGTATGTTTGTTTGGTAATCACCGCGCTCAGCAATAGTCAAGCTACATGACAGCGGTCTGTAAATCATCTTGTCTGGACCAGAAAATATAGTGATTGAGCACCATTCCACACACCACGATAACACACATTAAGGCAAGTATCCGAATTTCACCACGGCACTCTGAGCTAAATGTCTGCTAACTGGGAACCAACTCAATCTGATCATGACAATACCTTCTTCACCTTGCGCATTGCATCACCATCGAAGAACCATTCATTGTTTGTTTCATTTTAAACCACTATCAAATATGGATGTATACTTTCTTTTGCCCGCCAGTTTGTCGTCAGATATCTGAAACAATCGTGGGGATTCCAGTGTAGAAAATGTCTCAAGGAACGGATGCTTGTTGAAAGTGGTTCACTTATGGGTCGGGTTGTTAGGCTCGATGGCGTTGTTGATGGCTTGTCATCGTACAGAGAAGGCGTGGGACGTTAAGTACAAGTTTAAATCAAAACTGGTTTGTCTACTCAGGCACAATTATTTACATGTATTTATCGTGTGGGGTAGCCGCCAGCGTCGCGTTAAACAAAAACACAACCACCGAGATGACTGCTCACACTTTTGTTTTCATCAACCACCAAAGACAACCATCAGCTTGCATGTGCCTGTGTTCGTATTCACTTATCAACCTTGCATGGGTGCACGTGAAGCAATTGGTTTTAAAGCGGACTTAAATAGACGCCTTACTTCCCTAATGTGTTTGCCATTGGATCTGATGAACGAGGGAGTGTGTGATCATGACTTGCCACATTAACTGACAGTGTACCATTAAGCCCGAGAGGGTGAAGGTTGTTGCTCATCCTATCAGTCAATTAATTAGGAGCGAGCGGTGACACTTCTGACTGTGTATCATGATGCCCTGGAGGCTGCTCATGTTATCGGTCACTGGTTAAACTGGCCCAAACCTCATTATTTACAGACAGCCGTCATAATACGGAACTGTTGCTGACTGGTGTTAAACAAAACATTCATTCACTCCCAGTGAACAAGGTGTCAAAAGTATGATTAATGTTAACGTTAATATCAGCAAACTTTCCTTGAAGTTTCAATGTTGTAAAGACGTAATCCTTGAATAATAAATATAACTGAACTTACTGGTATGAAATATCATTGTTGTGACTGCTCATAATAAGAGCCATTTTCCAGTGTCTTATGTCTATGTTTTTATATGATACTTAACTTTGCTCAGACAGGAACGTCTCAGTGGTCTAGTGGTAGAGCGTCTGCCCGGAGAGCAGAAGGTTGGGGATTCGATCACCGACCCCGTCATACCAAAAGACTGGTCGGCTCAAAGTCAAAATACTGTGTCTGAGTGGGGTATTCATATTAATCTGTGATATGGTATCCCAGTGGCTAGCACTCTAAAATCAGAACGAAGCTATGGTTGTGTATGATCCAAGGGTATTTATCATAATGACATGAAGATATAATACGTTTAATACTCGGGGATGATTAAGAGTAGAAAATATACTTACATTGTACACATTGGATAGTTCCTGATCTTGTGAAGACAATCCGAGAGTGTTTTCCCGAGCATTGCTGCTGTAGTTGTGGTTCATGTCTCTTCTGGAAACATGACAATGTTGGATGTTGACATGGAAACAAACTCACATTTACATTTTCCACAAAGGTGTGGTGTTAACAATTTATTTGTGACATATTACGTTTGGGCAATGATTTTGGTAGTTATTTTCGAATAATACCGTATGGGGGGTGGATTTCTGGTAACAAGAGGTCCAAAACAACCTATACTGGTCGTACAAGCAGTACTCTACGTCTCCGGCTCGATTGTTTACAGACCACCGTCATATACCTGGAATATGTCCTATTGCGGCGTAAGACATCCAACGAACGTACAACACAATCTTGTGAACAGAGAACAATATGGTGCTCCCGAAATACACGAAACCACAATTATGCAATTGTTCTAACAAAACTGTGTCTTACATTGCAGGTGTTAAAGGTGATTTCTTGCTGATTATGTGCCAATTGTAGGTGTCTGGCACTGCTGACCTTGCAGACATAAGTATCAAGCCGAAACCTACAATATTTACACCTCGAGAATTGTCGACAATAATCCTTGCACATTTCCACTCCCATTTGCTGCCTCTGTTGGTTAAAGGCTTGAGATACCATGGCGATGGCACTGACACAAGCAAGAAGGGGGGCTGTTGCGACGTAAATTGTAACTAATACATTTCTAGTCAATTGGCGTCTTGGACACTACGGTAGTAAGGTTATTACAATTTACGTAAGAATTTATTACATTTTACCGCAAGTTGAGATTATTACAATTTACGTCAATTTTTATTACAATTTGCGTATTACAATTTACGTCAAATTTTATTACAATTTACGTTGTTATTACAATTTACATCAAAATTATTACAATTTGCTGCAAGTATTACAATTTACCTTTTTATTACAATTTACGTCGTAACAGGGGCATTGATATGTTTTGGTGCCATTGTTTGTCTCTATGCAGCCTTGGAGGGAAACACGACAGAAACACAATGCTGCTTATAGAACAATCCAGTTCCAGCCAGTTATGCGTAAATAATCTATATGGTTCAAGTTATAAAGGTGATAAATATATCCTGGTGGAGACCGACAGCAGTTCCAAATCAATGATCTTTTTTATTGTCGAAATCATTCATCCACGCTTTCAGAAATGTATTAATATTTGATAAATAGTCCTGTTTGTTCTATTCCGGGCTAATGAAACAGAAAAATCTAAATTAGGAATGTAAACCACATTGCAAATATGTATTTTTTCTTGCGGACTATATCTTTTTCCCACATAATATGAAGCATAATTATTTGTTTCAAGAATGTTAGGGGACAATTTATTTATTTTGATAACATGCCAGACATATGCAGCTTTCACAATCATGGTATGTTGATTTAGGGAAATGTCAAAATGTCAAAATTACCATGATTGATAGAAAATTACAAAAGCTTGCCACTTGTACACGAGCTCCCATTTCTTACAAGAGCTTCCAATTTGAACGCGAGCTCCCATTTCTTCTAAGAAGCTCCAATTTGAACAAACTAAACTACCACACACACTTAAGTTGTTATAAAACACTGAAAACCCAAAGATGAAATCATAGATACTATACTATTCGAAAACAAATTAAACTAAACTACCACACACACACAATAGACCAAGTATTACGTAGTTATAAAACACTGAAAACCCAAAGTTCAAAACATATACATGGTACTGTAGTGTCACTTAAGGTAGTTTGCTCGTTGTCCAAACGACGACTGTCTGGATCTTTCGAGAAAAAAATATATGAATGTTATGAGAGATTCGTATGACTTGACTGGCTGACTAAACTGACAATATATATACTAGACAACTGACTATATACATATTTCCTATCAAATCAAGCCCGAAACGCCCTTAACAAAGCTAGCCCAACGACGCTCCACTGAAGAAAACAAAACTTAGAGAGGATTAGTTCAAAGATTTGAACATACCATATCGTTCATCAAACACAAAAAGTTGATCCCGAAGCTTTGCAGGCGAGTTTCATCATATCTCTTACCTTACAATCAATAAATAAACGAGAACTATTAGAAATGTACAATCAAGATCAGCGTAAATAGCTTCTAATGATTTGGATGTTTATGTCATCATTAGACATCTCATAGTTTCACCAACTGTTCTGACGAACATAGATAAAGAGGTGGTTTATGCGAGTCAAAAATGCCCCAGCTGAGGAAACACTCAGATACAATCACAGCAATAACTGTCCAATACTTATCCTCTTCCAGAAAGAAATGGATACAATCACAGCAATGTCTGTCCAATATTTATCCTCTTCCAGAAAGAAATGGACACAATCACAGCAATGTCTGCCCAACATGTATCCTGTCGGGGAAACACTTGGATACAAGCCCAGTGATGTCTGTCCGATGTTCCATCGATTGGGAAAACACTTGGATACCATCCAAGCAATGTCTGTCCATTATGTATCCTGTTTGGGAAATACTTGCATACCGTCACAGCAATGTCTGTACATTATGTATCCTGTTTGGGAAATACTTGAATACAAGCCAAGTGGTGTCTGTCCAATATTCCATCGATTGGGAAAAACCGTGGATACCATCACAGCAATGTCTGTCCAATATGTATCCTGTCAGGGAAATACTTGGATACAAGCACAGTGATGTCTGTCCATTATGTATCCTGTTGGGGAAATACTTGGATACAAGCACAGTGATGTCTGTCCATTATGTATCCTGTTGGGGAAATACTTGGATACCATCACAGCAATGTCTGTCCATTATGTATCTTGTCGGGGAAATACTTGGATACCATCACAGCAATGTCTGTCCATTATGTATCCTGTTTGGGAAATACTTGCATACCGTCACAGCAATGTCGGTCCATTATGTATCCTGTCGGGGAAATACTTGGATACAAGCACAGTAATGTCTGTCTAAAGGTACTTCTGTTTGTGGAATATTTGCGTACAGTCAAAGACGTGCGTCACTCTGCGGGATCATGACTCAAGGGCTGGTGTTCCTTGCAATTTATTTCATGTTTTCAGATCCGTGTTTGTTCCCTGGACAGAATAAGAATGTTTATCATATAATGGGTAGGTTTCTCGGCAGGATAAAGCCAACGGATCAAAACGATATCCGTTGGGGTCATATGCGGATAGAGATGCAAATATCAAAGGACAAGTAGGGACTACTTTCACTGTTTATAAACAAACATGGCCTCGCCCTCGTCATTCGGCGATCGAGTCAGAATTAACCATTGGAAATCTGGATAAACTACAGGGATAATTGCTATCATTATCAAAAGAATAGTCTTATATACTGAAAATCAGTGTCTAACTGTGACGTAGATAAGGCATTTGATAAGTTTTTGCAATTTTGGAGATATATAAATTTCGAAACAATTTTGCGAGGGCACGAGGCCTAGCAAAGCGGGATCTGTAGCCATTTCTGTGCTTGTAGACCTCTGCGGCTTGAAACCTTCTCCACAAATTATAATAGTTGGATTTAACCGAAATATATTTGAATTGTTATCTTGTTTCGTTTTGTCGATGTGTGTACATCTGACTACACTTCTTAACGTTATGACAGGACAGGCCGACTGTCAACAACGTCTGACCGTGGCCGTGACGTCTCATAGACTAGGGTTAGAGTAGCTTCCCTTTGACAAAGTGCAGTTACTCCAGCGGACAGACCGATGGATTGCCGCGAAAGGCAATTAAAAACAATTGTTGTTTTGCGTTTATGTTGCTTCGCCACTGTATAAGAAATAGATTTCAGTTGGAACTATATTGGCTACTGTCACTGTCCGACTGACACATCACTTACCCTGTGACGTAATAAATATTAATGCGCGCATTCCAGGAAAACTCGCAATGTTTCGGTAATGTTTGTAAGAGAGGGAAAGCGATTTTGAAGTACAGAATTAAAGAATGACATTAAATGATAAAGAGGTTATCACGCGAGTGTGTTTGGGGATGGTAAATATCCTGCATTAGGAATAAACATTGTATTTAGCGAGCCTATATATTTCACCCCCTTCCTGAAATCTTCCAAAGTAGTAGAGACACATCCGGGACTAGGTTCAGAGGAGCTCAACCATTATCCATTATACAATTGGACTCCAAGACAGCCCTGACACCGAAGCCGTAAGTATAGCTGCCATTGCCTTGCTGTGCCTCACTCTCACGCCGTGCGTCACGCGCAATTAGTCTTCTGATGACGACATAGATCCGGGCGTAGATCACCACCACCAGCATCATCAGGGTTACTGCCAGCGGTGGGTCTACATACTTGAAGCTAATGGGATCGCGTATGGTCGACAGTACCCCTGAGAAGAGTAATTTACATGGGTAGTGTATCGGTAGGGAAACAGAATTGCAATGAAAGGTTCACATGCCACTGCAGAAATGTTGAAGAAGTTGACGTAGGCCGTCATATAACGAAACCAGCTTCTCGCCGTAAGGAAGTTTGCGTTAAAAAACAGTTCAGTGCAAAATAAAGGCTCAATCGCAAAACCACATGCAAAACAATAGAAGAAATTCCCAATAGCAATATTAACAATCAACACCTTACATGTCTTTCGTAAATCCTTCACACGAGCAAATGCTGTGATGATTATGATCTTACATGTAACACTACAGACTTCAACAGCGATGCCAGTTCCCCCTAAACTATACCGCACTGCCTCCGAATACAAGCCTCCATATGGGTACCGACATGTTGCGTTTCTGACATCTGAAATCAGTGTCACAGTACCATCACAAGGTACATCTGAGCCACAGATACACATCAGAGTCACAGTACAATCACAAGGTATTTTTCAGCCACAGATATACATGATTCTGGCACAGTACCATCAAAAGGTACATCTCAGCCACAGATACACACGCCAGTGTCACAGTACTATCACAAGGTACATCTCAGCCACAGATACACATCAGTGTCACAGTATCATCACAAGGTACATCTCAGCCAGAGGTACACATCAGAGTCACAGTACAATCACAAGGTATATTTTAGCCACATATATACACGTCAGTGTCACAGTACCATCACAAGGTACATCTCAGCCACAGATCAACGTCAGTGTCACAGTACCATCACAAGGTACATCTCAGCCACAGATGCACATCAGTGTCACAGTACAATAACAAGGTACATCTCAGCCACAGATACACATCAGTGTCACAGTACAATAACAAGGTACATCTCAGCAACAGATACACACGACAGTGTCAAACTACCATCACAATGTACATCTCAGCAACAGATACACGTCAGTGTCACAGTACCATCACAAGGTACATCTCAGCCACAGATACACATCAGTGTCACAGTATCATCACAAGGTACATCTCAGCCAGAGGTACACATCAGAGTCACAGTACAATCACAAGGTATATTTTAGCCACATATATACACGTCAGTGTCACAGTACCATCACAAGGTACATCTCAGCCACAGATCAACGTCAGTGTCACAGTACCATCACAAGGTACATCTAAGCCACAGATACACACGTCAGTGTCACAGTACCATCACAAGGTACATCTCAGCCACAGATACACATCGATGTCACAGTACCATCACAAGGTACATCTCAGCCACAGATACACACGCCAGTGTCACAGTACCATCACAAGGTACATCTCAGCAACAGATACACATCGATGTCACAGTACCATCACAAGGTACATCTCAGCCACAGATACACACGTCAGTGTCACAGTACCATCACAAGGTACATCTCAGCCACAGATGCACATCAGTGTCACAGTACAATAACAAGGTACATCTCAGCCACAGATACACATCAGTTTCCCAGTACAATAACAAGGTACATCTCAGCAACAGATACACACGTCAGTGTCAAAGTACCATCACAATGTACATCTCAGCAACAGATACACATCAATGTCACAGTACAATAACAAGGTACATCTCAGCCACAGATACACGTCAGTGTCACAGTACCATCACAAGGTACATCTCAGCCACAGATACACATCAGTGTCACAGTATCATCACAAGGTACATCTCAGCCACAGATGCATATCAGAGTCACAGTGCCATCACAAGGTACAACTCAGCCACATATACACACGTCAGTGTCACAGTACCATCACAAGGTACATGTCAGCCACAGATACACACGTCAGTGTCACAGTACCATCACAAGGTACATCTCAGCAACAGATACACATCAATGTCACAGTACCATCACAAGGTACATCTCAGCCACAGATACACACGTCAGTGTCACAGTACCATCACAAGGTACATCTAAGCAACAGATACACATCAATGTCACAGTATCATCACAATGTACATCTCAGCCACAGATACACATCAGTGTCACAGTACCATCACAGGGTACATGTCAGCCACAGATACACGTCAGTGTCACAGTACCATCACAAGGTACAACTAAGCAACAGATACACACGTCAGTGTCAAAGTACCATCACAAGGTACATCTCAGCCACAGATACACATCAATGTCACAGTACAATAACAAGGTACATCTCAGCCACAGATACACGTCAGTGTCACAGTACCATCACAAGGTACATCTCAGCCACAGATACACATCAGTGTCACAGTATCATCACAATGTACATCTCAGCCACAGATACACATCAGAGTCACAGTGCCATCACAAGGTACATCTAAGCCACAGATACACATCAGAGTCACAGTGCCATCACAAAGTACATTTCAGCCAAGCGAACCAAGTCAACCAAGCGAAGTGCGATATCAATTCGACCCCAGTTTTCAAGGAAAGGCTATCTGAAGACCACTGCATCGAGGTTATTTGCACTGTGTTGAGAAGATCTGCAGAGTCCTTCGTTTGGATGAGGTCGACTGGCCTGAAAAGAGAAACAGAAGGCTTTCTGTTTGCTGCTCGGGACCAGTCACTTCCCACTCGAAACCGTCAATGTGTGATTTTGCATCAAAATGTAAATATAAGATAATACAATGAATTTAATTAGACTGTCCAACATATTTGACCCGTGAAGATTCCGTGGTAGAATTGATCTTTAGCAACCCATGCTTGCCGTAAAAAGTGACTATGCTTGTTGTAAAAGGCGACTAACAGGATCCGGTGGTCAGGCTCGCTGAATTGGCTGATGCATGTCATCGATCCCAATTGCGTGGATCTATGCTCATGATATTAAACACTGGATTGTCTGGTCCAGACTCGATTTTTTAAAGACCGCCGTCACATAGCTGGAATATTGCTGAGTGTGGCGTTAAACAACAAACCAACCAGCCAACCAACCAACATTGTCAGTGGATACCCAGCTGTGGCACAAATACAGTATTTTAGGCGACATGATGGAGTGGCTCGATCATTATATTACCGTCTTCCCAATGATTGTGGTTTTGACACAGAGGTCCATCCATGGTACGACCCAAAATATGTAGAGGTCGTCATGGAAAATGATAAATATAAATATTCTTTGGAATAGGTCATCAAACCTGATCTTGTCATTTTTTTATAAATCCAATGAAATCATTTACATTATTAAAATTTCTGTTCCTTTTGACACTAATGTGATTGACAAGATTCAGGAAAAACATGGCAAATATGCGGACCTCGCGTTCGAAATGTCACGTTTGCATCCCAAGTACCAAGTTGTCCGACTCCCCATTGTTCTCGGTGCCTTAGGTTTTGTACCTCCCAATCTGTTAACAGACATTGGGAGAGAACCCGGGTTTGCTACCTGGAATACAGCCCTTCTGACAATCTGGGTAATGCAGAGGGCTGCAGTGTTGGGGAGTCTTCACACTCTCCGAAAAGTTCTGGGTGGGTTTGACTGGGCAGCTCTATTGCTGTCTGGGCTGTGTGTAGAGGGGGCAAGTGCCCGGCTCTGATGATGAACCTAACCAGCCTGACTGTGCCAGGATCACCCAAACCCTCTTTGCTGCATTTTGTGGCTGCATCTGTTCATAATAATAATGACGTTTCATGACGTTCAATTATGTAATGAAAAATATCAAATTGTCGCCTGAGAACCAAAGTGTTCTATCTCCACTTTTGGTGAAAATTGAGTTAATGGTGTTCGAGCTGTTTTCAATGCTTATTCTATCTCCATATCAAGTTTTAAAGCGATACTGTGCCAGGAAATGTGTTTTTTCATAGATGGGCTTAGTTCTATCTCCACAAATTCCACGGCCTTTCAGTTCTAAAGTGTTCTATGTGAACATCCAATGGTTATATTCGTATTTGCCACGTGGTATGGAGATAGGACACTCTGGTTCCAACGTTGGATTGAAGTCACATGCACAAGGTAGGAGACTTTTTTTCATGTTTCATAATATTAATGAGCTTCTGAACATTTCATGATGATGCAAATATAATTGTTTACATATTGTTACTGACATAAAACCATCACAGTAAATATTGATGTACAGACGTTTTCACATTTCCCTTTTACTTTTATTTCGGAGATAGAATAGTCTGGTTCTAAATTAAAATATTAATCCTCATACATACTGTACAATGGACATAGAACATTTGTTTAAAATATGACATGATTTTTTTTCATGTTTTCAGGTGTTCTAGCAGCAGGAGATGATACAAACATTGCCAGATGAGATCGTAGTTCATGTATTCTCTTTCCTGTCACTGGCAGATCTACTTCTAAATGTGTGCAGAACATGTAAACACTTCAACTGTCTCACTCATCAATCACCAAAACTTTGGAAAGATTTTGAATTCCATGGTAGAAATTTGACCTCGTCCCAGCTACATAAACTCTTTTCAAAAGCAAGGTATTTCAAAAGTCTTCAAATCCCATTAACGGTTGTTGATGGTCCAGTATCGGTAATTGACTACATATTTGTGACAGGCCTGTTAAGATCAGAAGGGATAAAGTGGCTTAATATTAGTGGCATTAAGGTATCAACTCTTGCCTTTCTGGTGAGTTTGCCAAATCTGGAACTGCTAAATCTTGAAAGCTGCATCCATCTTTGTGACGAAGACTTTTTGATTATCAAATCTTGCACGAAGGTTGAGCACCTGAACGTGAACTACACAAAGGTCACACCGACAAGTTTAACTGAAATATTCACTTTCACAAAGAAATGTTTCAACTTGGAGGCATTTGGTATTGAATTCACTCTTGACAACTGTATTGACTTCCTGAGTGTTGCTTACTTCTCCTCTCTACATTTCTTTGATCTCGGCCTGGTAGATTCTTTTGCTGAAGCAGACTTTGTTTCTTATATAGAGGAAGAGTTTGTTGATTGCCGGTATAGAATTAGAGTCTAAATCTTGAATGGAACAATGGATCTTGAAACAGTTATATCTTTGATTAATGAAGTGGGGGAGTCTGAAGGACCCGAAGAAATCTTTGAGGTTGAACCTATTATCCAGATGGAATCAAGTGTACCTGGAGATCTGAACATCCAAGTTGAATCAACTGGATTAGCTTGTGAGCAAATTGCAGAAACAGTGGAAATAGCAACAATGGTGGAGGAGCCTGTAAACAACATCTTATCAGTAGGGCTGCAAGAACCTGAACTTGAGAACTCATCTGGAAGTGAAGACGTGGACGTGAACAACAACACTGTTACTGCAGCTCTTCCTGTCAGAGGAAGAAAGCGTAAGAGGGATCCTGATTCATGGAGCAAGAACCGGAGAAAGAACAGGAGGCAGGCAGGTGAAAGTTACAAAGGAACACGGGGACAGGATGTTCCAAAACGGAGTCCAAAGAACAAAAAGGATTGCCATGGAACCTGCAAGTATAAATGCTCTCAAAACATTGACCCTTCTGAAAGACAGAACATTTTTTAATCATTTTGGTCTCTTTCTGATGACAAAAAGTACCACTTTTATAATAAAACGGTCGAAAGATGTTTAAAAAAGCGGAAAAGAACGGAAAAAGAAAAGAGCAGGAGACATTATTCCTTTGCTTACCACTTCTTTCTTAAAGAAGAGAAACTCCGTGTCTGCAAGGACTACTACATGACCACATTAAACATATCTCAACGCAGGGTGTCTTACTACTTTGAAAAGAAGCATAACACTTCCACAGTTACACCTTGTGAAGGTGACAGGCGCGGAAAACTGACAAAGGACAGAATTTGCGTAGAAAATAAGCAATTTGTGAGAGATCACATAAACTCCTTCCCTACAGTTGAATCGCATTACTGTAGACAGTCCAGCCAAAAGAAGTATCTCGACCAGAGTCTGTCCATTACTCAAATGTACAGACTTTATCTTGAGAAGTGTGAAGTTCAAAGTCAAACTCCAGTCAAAGAACATCTCTACCGGACAATATTTAACACTGAGTTCAACCTGGACTTCCACTCCCCGAAGAAGGATAGGTGTGACAGATGTGAGGAGTTCCGTATGAAGGAGAAATACAACTTGTTAGATGACAATTTGAAAGCTGCTCACACTCAACACATTGAATCAAAACAAGCAACCAAGACAGAGCGTGACAAGGATCGCCAGGGTAATTATGTTACTGTTTGTTTCGATCTTCAAAACGTTATCACCTGTCCTCGGGCAAACATCTCCAGCTTCTTTTACAGGAGAAAGCTATCAGTTTACAATCTCACAGCTCATTGTAATCTTAACTCCGCAGGCTATTGTGCCATTTGGCATGAACAACAGGCAGGTCGAGGAGCCAACGAGATAGCGAGTGCTCTTGTCGCTATTCTTGAGCGAATAGATGCTGAACATCACCCAGACTCAATAACATTGTGGTCCGATTCATGTGTGCCTCAAAACAGGAATTCGGGTATGGCATTTGCAATGATAGATTTCATTAAACGAACATCTGTATCTTCCATACAACAGAAGTTTTGTGAGCCAAGACATTCTAGCATTCAGGAAGTAGACAACATCCACAGCCACCTTGAAAAACAACTAAGTGCATCTGATTTGTTCAGTCCTCTCGGAGTGATGAAGTCTTTCAAGAGGGCAATGAGGAAGCCAATTAGCATCATTCAGATGAAGGACAACCAATTCAAGAAGTATCTAGAGGCTTCACGAAACTTAGACTTCAAACATGTTCCTTTTTCCAAGGTGAAGTCATTGAAATACAGCGACAAAGATCTGTTTGGCTTGGCGTTCAAGAAATCATTTGAGCCCGAAGCTGTTTTGGGACATGTTTCACTTCGTAAGCGTGAAATGTCAGTGAAAAGAATGTCGTCACCACCAAGAAGTCCTACTTCAGTGGTATGGCCATTGAGCAAGCAAGTTTCTGGGATTCCAAAAATGTCCAAAGAGAAAGCAGCAGACATCAGAGCCATGTTAAAATTCATGACCCCGACGGACAAACGATTTATGAGTGGCCTTATTTCATAGGTTATTACTGAATAAATGTTTCAGTCTGTGTTAGGTTGTTTTAATGTTTTGAAATGTTAACAGTTCAAGAGTTGTTTCAGCAGTTAACCAGTTTCTCCTAAACAATTTATTTGATAGTTACAGTGAAGACTGTATTATGAAGACTTAGTTTTATAGATTTCATTCGTTATTCATTCTAGTCATATATTCAAATTGAATACTTGATGTTATTTTGGATCTGGTTTCTAATCAGATTTTGATTTACGATGTTTTGGTGATATTTTCATTAAATTCATGAATCGTCTTTCGCCTTTCTACTTTTTGGTCAAGGAATGTGCATGTTATAAATAGTTTATATGCTGTTTTACATTACTTTACAATACTAATTTCATCATACATTTACAGGTAGTGACGTAAAATATCCAGCATAAGTCACATAGAACAATATGGAACTAATGGAAACGGCTTCAGATTTTAGAAAATTGTTCTATCTCCAAACATTATTTTGTTATTTTAATTGACATTTTCAATTCATTTGATAAAATTTGTAGTTTATGTACTCTAACAATACAAAATACATATCTATGTAAACATTTATGAAGGTAGCTATCATGATAATAAAACAGTTAACATCCAAACTTTTACAGCTCAGTTTCTTAAAACAAGGTTTTAAGGAGTTAGAACACCCTGGTTCTCAGGCGACGAAATATATACCCATCTTGCTAAACGGTTAAATGCTGAGAACATACTGTAATTTTAATCACATAATTATGCACAACCGTTTGAGCATTGACACTGCACACCAGTAGAGATACATGAAGGGTTTTTTCTTTGCATTTTATTTGGTCTGCTCTTTTTGTTCTCTTTAATTTTCTCAGGTTTTTTTTTCATTTGCTGTGCGCTTGTTATAAAGAAGATATTTCATGTGTCTAGTTAAATATCATATTTCTCTCATCGAGTGACTCGTCACGATATGGCTGAAATATTGCCGATGTGACGTTAAACTTTAACTAACTCACTAACTCACTCATCGAGTGGGGCGGTCCGGTAGCCTAGTGGTTAAAGCGTTTGCTCGTCACGCCGAAGACCCGGGTTCGATTCCCGACATGGGTACAATGTGTGAAGCCCATTTCTGGTGTCCCCCGCCGTGATATTGCTGGAATATTGCTAAAAGCGGCGTAAAACCAAACTCACTCACACTCACACTCATCGAGTGACAGGGGAAAAGAAGAGTTGATACTTAACGGGACACATGGAATATCCTATTTATTATATACTTTTAGTGTAGTTGTCTACCGGAAAAATAAATTATTTCATTACAAATGTTAAACCTTAAAAAATGTAAATTCTCCCTACCTATTATTGTATTTGCGACTTAAAATGCAAAATCTTAAAAAATATAAACAAAACTAACAAAACATATTGAGGGTCACAGCTCTAAGATTGCCCCTCACTTCCTTTCGACAGACCCCTTCCAACATATTCCATCCGACAGAGAGTCTGGTCCTAGTGATTCTCTCGAGGAATCCGAAGTCAATGGAACATCATCTTCATCTCATTCAGATTTGTTTATTGGTTGGTTTGTTGTTTAACGCCCCAGCTATAAGACGGCGGTCTGTAAATAATCGAGTCTGGACCAGACAATCCAGTGATGGGCATCATGAGCATTGATCCAAGCAATTGGGATCGATGACATGCATCTAGAAAGTCTGCGAGCCTGACCACCGAATCCCGTTGGTCGCCTCTAACCATAAGCATAGTCGCCTTTTACGGCAAGCATGGGTTGCTGAAGACCTATTCTACCCCGGATCTTACCGGGTCTATTCCATCAGACAAAGAGTCGGGTCCTAGTGATTCTCTCGAGGAATTCGAAGTCAATGGAACATCATCTGCAGCTCTTTCAGATTTGGTTGTTGGTTGGTTTGTTGTTTAACGCAGCACTCAGCAATATTCCAGCTATATGACGGCGGTCTATAAATAATCGAGTCTGGGCCAGACAATCCAGTGATTGATAATCATGAGCATTGATCTACGCAATTGAGATACATGTTTTAAACCAAGTCAGCAATCCTGACCATCAGATCCCGTTAGTCGCCTCTTCCTCCAGCAAGGTAACGTCCGACCACGCACAGCGCGAATCGCCAATCACGAACTTTCTCAACGACAACAATGTGAACGTTTTGCCATGGTGAGCCCGATTCCGTCACATGTCCCCAATTGAACATGTGTTGGGTCATTTTGGACGTAAAATAAGAACAAGACAGGTTCCTGTGGTGGCTAGACATAGCCTATTGCAAGCTCTAGTAGAGGAATGGCGCCGCATTCCACCTCTGCACCTCTCTTGCATACCTTTGTATGATGTACATCTTCCCGAGGCAAGGGAGTTAATTGCCTATAAAAGTCCAGTTTCCACCCTTGCCGAAATAGGCTGGTATTATGGGGTTAGATTTGGGCTGGACTAACGATCTATGCATAGTCCAATCAAAGTCGCGAACCGAAATCGAAATCCGGTTCGTAAACTGCCATGCAGTGTTCGTCAATTGCAGGATTTGCAAGACATGTGCACTCGTTGTCAACAGATATTTCCCAAATCCTTTCAAGTTTTTAATCAAGTTGCTCACATGATTTGATGCACTTTGCGATGTTAGACCCGTTTTATCACAATATGGATCTTGTTTGTCGATCAGATCGTCTTGTCTGGGCGCCGCCATTTTGTTTGAAACAAATGCAAGTGATACGAGAGGTGGAATCTGATTGGTCCTGAGGAGAGGCATAAAAGGGACATAACTCGTAACAGCCACTGGTGGTGCTACAATCGAGCCCAGGAATTCAAGCCTAATTCGGCAAGGGTGGAAACTGGACTTTTAAAGACAGTTAACTCTCTTGCCTTGAAAGATGTTTCATATACGGCTTCTCATTTTTCGATCCTCCGAAAGGTGTCGCATCATACAGCGTAGCGAGAATAGCGCCGAACACATGTTAAACCAGTCGAAATTAAAGGCTATATTAAGCACATTTTGAATCCGCGAAGAAAAAGCCGATCCATGTTTCAATACTTTATTATATATATTTATACCTATTTTTCTTGTGCTTTTTCCACAGTAAAAGTGTTAACCTAGAAGTGTCATAGACAAAAATATAAAAATATCACAATTAATCAACATATTTTTCGCATTAAAGCTATTCATATTTTTCACATTTACCAAGTGTTCTATTTCCATAACAAAAACACCATGGCTTATGCCCCTTGCAATATGACGTCATTGGTGTCAATTGATAAACATTATGACGTCATCATGCTTTGTTAGAGTCGCTTCACGTGGTGTTGGTACAGGTGTGTGATTCTTGCGTCTCAGATGCCAGCTAGCATTGTGTTATGCTGAGTCACCACTGCGCCGGAGTGTGTCGTAGGCCATGTTGTTTTACCGCAAACTGGTACTTGATATCTTTTGCGTTGAGAATAGACAGGGACCCAGTTGAATTGGCACCAATTACGTCATAATCTAAGGGGGATAACTCAGGCCTGTTTAGCTCGAAAAACGAAGGCCTCATAACGGCATATCATTTTCACACTATTGTGAGCTTCCTACTTTCACTGTGAAAAAATGAGTGTATATTTTCAAACACAGATACTAATTAATTCTAAAATTGCGTTTTGTTTAGAAAAAGAAAGAAAGTAACTTTTGCGTGTACACTTCCCCTTTAAGCTGTAGTTGCAGGTTCCACTAATCCATTTTTCCCCAGAGCCGTCTATAGTCAAAATAATGTGGAACTCAACAGCCAATCCATGTACATGTGTGCATAGCCTGGTCTCAAAAGTGCAATACGTTCCCAAAATTTGGACAGCTTAGCCTGTTCGATTTTCGAGTACAAGAAGCTAAACATTCATGACCAACTCGTGTTCTTCCGGAACAAGCCGAATAGCGACTCGTGGGGCACGAGTGGCCATTTTTGCGACCGGGTTCCGTCTTAGCGCAAACGGGCATACCTAAAACAATTGTCAGTTCGTTGCGAAATGGTTCACATATACTTCCCCATGCATTACATATTTTTCAGATGCAGTTTAAAGCAAACTGGGACGTGCGGAATTATACAGTATGATTGAACACATTTAACTGTATCTTGGGTATATTTTTATATGCAAGACATACGAGGGGCGTTCAATAAGTTTTGCATCTTCAATATAAGACCAAGTCGCAGAATAAATTTGCACTTTTATTTTTAATATAATCTCCATTCACCTCAATACACTTTTTCCATTTGTCTTTCAAGCTTTTAATACCACTTTTATAGAAATCCGCAGATTGGCCCTCTAAACACGCCTCTGTGGCAGCCTTTATGTCCTCGTAATCCTGGAAGCGTCTTCCACGTAGGGCAGATTTCATTTGCCGGAACAGGAAATAGTCACTGGGGGCTAAGTCTCGGCTGTACAGTTAAATCACCCACCCTGTTAGAGTGAGTATGGTTTTACGCCGCCTTTAGCAATATTCCAGCAATTTCACGGCGGGGGACACCAGAAATTGGCTTCACACATTGTACCCATGTCGGGAATTGAACCCGGGTCTTCGGCGTGGCGAGCGAACGCTGTAACAACTAGGCTACCCGACCGCCCCCCTGTTAGAGGGCCAATCTGCGGATTTCTATAAAAGTGATATTAAAAGCTTGAAGGACAAATGGAATAAGTGTATTGAGGTGAATGGAGATTATATTAAAAAATAAAAGTGCAAAAGATATTCTGCGAAACTTATTGAACGCCCCTCGTATGTAAAATCAAAAATTATTTCTAAAAGATTCTTTGACGAAGAACTTGAAATCATACCCGCATTCTGACTGGTTTGTCGTATTTGCATATAACATTCATCGATAGGGGGACGAGTCTTCTTTCAGGTAACGGAAAGAGGCGAGTGGTGACGAATGGAAAGCTAAACACGCCAACCCAAGTTCTGCACCAAATGTCACTTACTTGCAAAATTGTCGTGGACACTTTGAACATAAGTACCGATGTTTAAAATAACTGGGCTAAATATTGAAAAACACGGTCAGTTTTGATTACTGTGTTGATGCACCTTCAAAAGCATATTAAACAATATCATCCAATTACAGATGCACCCGCGAAGATCCGGGATAGAATAGCTCTTCGACAACCCATGCTGAAGAGAAAAGGCGACTGTTTGTAAGAGGCGACTAACGGGATCGGGAGGTCAGGCTCGCTGACTTGGTTGACCCATGTCATCGCATCCCAATTGCATGGATCGATGCTCATGATATCGATGCTCTCTGGATTGTCTGGACCAGACTCGATCAATGACAGACCTCCGTCATTAAGCTGGAATATAGCTGAGTGCGGCGTTAAACAACATCGGGATAGTTTTATATATAGTACTGTGTAGTTTTCTATCAGGAATAAATGTGCAAAATATTTCTTCAATTGGCCCTTGTATAATGAGGCACCGACTGTTTGAAATCACTCACCCTCTTCAGAGCGCCTTATGCTAATATTAATCCAGCAGGCAGGGGTAAGAAGTGTGAAAATAATTCAGCAGGCTAAAGGTTAAACAACAAACCAACCCACAACCAAATCTGAATGAGCTGCATATGATGTTCCATTGACTTCGGATTCCTCAAGAGAATCACTAGGACCCGACTCTTTGTCTGAAGGAGTGAGTGAGTAAGTTATTATTTAAGGTCACATCGGCAATATTTCAGCCATATCTTGTCTGAAGGAATAGACCTTTGAAGATCCGGGGTAGAATAGGTCTTCAGCAACCCATGCTTGCCGTAACAGGCAACTATGCTTGTGGTAAGAGGCGACTAACGGGATTCGGTGGTCAGGCTCGCTGACTTGGTTGACCCATGTCATGGCATCCCAATTGCATGGATCAATGCTCATGATGTCAATCACTGTATTGTCTGGTCCAGACTAGATTATTTACAGACAGACGTCATATAGCTAGAATATTGCTGAGTGCGGCCTAATATTTAACAAACAAACAAGCACAGCTGCCAACCTTCTCACCGCACATCTTGATTCTGATTTGGCAGAGTGCAGCCTGCAGGGGCCAGCGACAGATCATCATTTGATGAAGCAGTGTTGTCTCATTTAGAATAATTGCCATAGTACATGACATAAAACATGAAAGCATCGCCTCGCATTTTACTCGGTAGCAGTATCAATAAGGCCCACACCATTTGTCCCAAAGGCCCCCAAAACAGTTGTGTATATATATACACGATTCAGTTCTCTCAGAGTCCTGTTTTCGATCAAGCGATGAAATATCGTGTTTTCATTTGCATAAGTAAACTGTCAACGGGATGTGTATTACGAGATTTACTGAGTCATACCATTCAACTCAATCCTCATTAAATCGTTATGGCAAACGTGTCACCTTTTATACTCCATATTCCAAAACGGAGAGATGAGTGAGTTTTACATGGCTTCAAAAAAGTATTTTAGTTGTATCATGACAATCTTTGGATGAACCAATCCTAGGTCTTTGGTATTTATCAAATAACAGAACATAATGTCAAAATAAAAAGCTATTTATTCTAAAATATTTCACAAACATCGGACATGTACAAATGATTCTATTTCTGTGGTGTGTGAAGTCTCTAGGCTAACAATTCTAACAAGTGTATACAAGCAAAAACAAATATTTGTAAAACT
Source organism: Haliotis rufescens (assembly GCF_023055435.1). Taxonomy (NCBI): domain Eukaryota; kingdom Metazoa; phylum Mollusca; class Gastropoda; order Lepetellida; family Haliotidae; genus Haliotis; species Haliotis rufescens. The sequence goes on along the minus strand of NW_025963824.1, from coordinate 13,566,673 downwards.
GCAATGCATGGCACTGAATAGTACTGGCGGTAACACCAAACATTCTCAACAAAATCAAATCCATATTCCAAGTCACAACTGAATGAAATTACTGCATAAATCTTCTTAAACTCGTTGCGAAATCCTGAAAAAAAATGCAAAATCTTTCGACTTTCCTACAATGAACAAGTATCCAACATTATTTCTTAAGTAAGACCTATTTTTGAATTCAGTACCTATGACCTCAAAACAGTTCAAGCAATTTGATGCAGTTTTTATGCACAAGGAAAGCCAGTATTGAAATGAACACAACCAGCCCCAAATCTACAAGCACCCTCTTACATACATGTTCCGTTTAGCCCAAATATTATCCAGTCTCTGCAAAAAAGGCCTCCCGACAATACTTTTGAATCGTGAGAAACAGCACATGCAAATGGACGTAGTTCTGAAAAGGGAAGAACTTGGGTCAAAGAGAAATGTCAATGTTACAAACAATAGATGAGATCCAACAAATCGCGTGCCTGGCATCACACCGTCATAATAGGTCTTCAGCAACCCATGCTTGCTGTATAACATGACCATGCTCGTCATAAGAGGCAACTAATGGGATCAGGTGGTCAGGCTCGCTGACTTGGCTCGTGGATGTCATGGTATCCCGATTGCGTGGATCGATGCTCATGATGTTAATCACTGGATTGTCTGGTCCACACTCGACTTCTAACAGGCATCCTTCACAAAGCTGGAATATTGCTGAGTGCAACGTTGAACAACAACCAACAACAACTTGGACCCTGGCAATACTCCCTTTCAGTGGTAGCCTACTTGTTGGACCATACCCTTTATGGTTTTGAATATGGTCTTTCTACATCCTGACCCTGAAATGTCCCTCCTCCATCTCTGCTAGAAATAAATCCCCCCAGGAACAAGAACCTGATGATTTCCCATGTATTTTGTCAATTGCCTTTCAAAGAAATGGTCAATTTCCATTAGAAAAAAACAATGGGGATAAAGTTCCTTATGATTAAGCCCAAAAATCATCTGACATAAAGTGTCAAATTTGCTGTTAGATTTGGTATATGGGTGTGCCACAACCATTGTATGCGTTGGATGCTATCCAACGATGTACCCCTTGATACAGTGTATGGTTTAAGTACTTCTGACTTCACACACCAGAGAGACGATATAACAAGTATACTTGGGTAACAACATACATGTACACAGTTGCTGTAAATCCTTGACAAGATGCTTTCCCCAACTCGGCCTCAGTTCCACATGGAGAATCTTGTCAGCTACTCCTGGGTGTGGTGTTCGTGTCAAATCAGGCAATGATGAACGAATGCTAATGGCAAGTGCTAAGTGTTTCATAACACAATCAAAACAAAATCTTAATGCCACAATGTTTGCTTCCCAAAGAAACACGCACCCTCAGTTTTTTTTCAAGGATTTACAGTATCAAGATTATTTCACATAGATTATTAGGAAATGTTTTGAAAATAATCTTTAACATTTTCCAAAAATTAATTTCAATAATTTGGGTCAAAAGGCCATATTGTATTGGTTCAAGACTTGAAATATAATTTCCCTTGGTGTCAAAATACACAGGAAGCAATAAACATGTAAAAGCAGTTTATCTTTTGACTTAGCATTAAACAGAATAATCTGGCTTATATAGTCAAAATTATCAGAAAGCAAAACTATTTATTGTGGGCTCATTGTGAGTTCCTTTTAAGATTTGCAATATTACTTCCAAAGTTCCTAAAAAATGGACTCATAATTGTATGTTAAATACATAAATATACACAAAATCATCACTGAATGAATATTCTTCAATATAACACTGACGTTTCCTACATCGACATCAGTAGATAATATCAGAGGTTCATTACCATGATGACGCTGTTGAGAATAGTTTCCTGCTGTGTGGAACAATCTGGCATTGTGCGACTGTACAAAATGTGTTATGGTGGATATTTTTAGGTTTCTATAATGGGAAAATTACAACATAGGTAAAATAGCAGAAATAACAAAAATCTGCAACTATACACAAATTCATATGAACATGATACAAACATCATTGTTTCTTTCATGACTGCAACACGCATTTGTAAAAGACATAACAATAAGAAATTGCGTATATGGATAAAATATTCACACAAACTTACGCTTTTCCTATTCACTTTTCTCAAAAGATAAACGTATTCATGGTTTCCTTGCATAGAATCTAAGAAGGAAAGAAAAATGTAACACGAAAAAACAACACAGAAAATCTAGACCTAATCTTCTAATCTTCCGTCTAAAGAAAATCATTATTGCACCAAATATGCCTTACTTCGTCATGAGAAAAACTTCAAGTAAAATGTGAAACCAACGTTTACACTGACTAATGGTCAAATGTATTGAGCACAACCATATTATTTTCAAATATCCACCCACGACTCATTTCACTGTTACTTTGACCAAATCCTGACGAGTATTTACCTCAATGAAGCCCATGGAAACAATATATTTTCTAAAAATCTGAAAGAAAGGATTTCATTTTCTTCCAACAAGGTCCTTAGACTACTGGTTCTTTCAAAAATGGCCATGGAAAATTGCACTTGTTCCTTCCAAACGAAAAACCAAACAAACTATATTACTAAAATAATGAAATATAAATTTGGAACCTACACGAAATTGGATCAAAAGTGATGAAAAACATTTGCGTGCCATTTAGGACTAGACGAGTTGAGTTAACACATGGAGATCTAATGCTGTGCTGCCTATAGACATTTCACCAAGAATAACTCATGGGTACAGCTGGCGAACAGACACACAAGTGAGTGACTGGGGTTACATTCTACAGTGATCAGTACAAGTAAATCTGGGTACCGTATTCGACGTAATAAGCGCCCAGGACGCTCTCAAAATTGGAAATAGGGGGCTCTTATTAGAATATTATTTTGGTGAAAACAAAAGAGTTGAAACATATATTTCGTGGTTTATGCTGACAGCCTGAAATGTTTATATATACAACAGATATATTTTTCCAGAATTTAATTGCCCATAATTAAGGGTGCATATAACATACGTATTATACACGAATAAATAACTCCTGTTTACATTGATCAATTGGAAGAGGTGCTAATTGAGATTGTCCACTTGCCAATATATTAGCAAATATCGCCGTGGGCGCTTATTAGAGCGGGGTGCTTATTACATCGAATATGGTATGTCAGTTCCATGTGGGAGGAAAGCCCCAAAGTCATACATATTGTAAACGTTTACCCCTTTGGTGAAACCCATAGCATGATGTTGATATCCACAGCTTCAGAACCCGAATCCTGGTGCAGCTTGGGGACACAACAATGCACAAGAATTGCAGCTCTTAAATGACAGGCAAAAATATAGGTAATGACTAAATCATTACTGTCGATGTCTTGCAGAAAGGTTCGGGACTTCCTAACAGCAATGTCTATTCCTGTTAATATAGTAATGTGGCCTACCCAAAGTAATTTTAGAACAGTTTATATATCAGTTTAATCCGTGATTTAAACTGATACTCATCAAAAATTGCAAATGCTTTTAGAAGAATATCAACATTTCAAAAGTTTCAAAATTCAAGTATTTGCTAGATCAGGAAATGACACACGATTTGCATAAATAACTGCCACCCTAAAAACACCCACTCAAGCAAAGGGAGAGAACTCTGATGAGAGTTATCTCCCTTAACTATGTCGTCATCCCTCTGTACTCTGGTTATTCATAGTGAATGAGAAAAAGATCATGAGACAATTGTTTTCTTATGAGCATGGAGTGAGTTTGGAGAAAGTTTCTCCTAGGACTGACCAAATGATTTCAACAGGACACTATCAAACGACTGAGCACATTGTAAAACACAACCGTTTGGCTCTTGTCATATGAATACTGAACCAAAAAAGTTCGGATCATTAATATTCTGGGGGTATTTTGAAGAAATTGGGCTCTCAAGTTTTCACTACAAAAAATATCCCCAAAAAATATTCACTGTCCCCTCTTTTAAGTTCAGTGTATTGGGGACCCCTCATTAAATATTGTAGACCCATCTTATTTTTTATTAATGCATGTCCATCAAACAAGTTTTATCTTTTTTATAAAACCTGAGACAAATTTCTTTTCTCCAATATTTCAAAAATATATAAGAACAGGGCCCTTCGTAATATCGAATGGTTGGTCCCCTTTAAAAAATCAACTGGAAACATTTTGAGCGAAAAATAATTATTCCATGTTTTTAAAAAAAAGATGTTGATCAAAAAACCCAAACAAAACTTTCAAAAGTGTGATATCTATCATAGGAACAGGTCCTGTTTTATGAGAAGGGAGGTAATTCAGTATCTAAACGGAGTTACCTGCCCCAAATCACGAAACAGAACTTTTTTCTTCATCAAAATGACAGCAATTTTGACACAAGTAACAAAATCGCTGAATAAAATAAGCAATAAACATACTCCTTGATGACGTAACTAGTAGAGTAACATATGACTATATCAAGACAATTTTATTTGAACATTTTTTTAATGGGAAGGAGAGTCTGTATACTTCAGTCTTTCATTCCGACTAAAATGCACTAATGCTCATATGATTCCTCACCGACCAGGAACAACAACTGATGACTTTCCCCCGTAGAACAAGTGGAAGATCAGAAGCTTGTCGTTCCTGATCAACACTCAAATCAAATTCCATGCACTCAATAAAAGCTAGTTTTCTAAAGAAAGGCAGCAGTTTCAGAAGACAAATAATCCATATCATCATCAACAAACAAAAGAGCTAAGACGGTATAAAACGAAAGAAGCTATAAAGTGTTGAAATGCTAAAAATATTTACAATTCTGGCAAAATTAACTAGGCACAAAAAAAATTGTACAGGACTCAATGCAAAATGTGGTGTACGCTTAAAATTTATACACATGAACAAATGATGCTATGAGAAATATTTCATTTGCTGAGAATAAATAATTTCATCACATCATGAAAACGATAAAAAGTGGTTTAAAACCAAACTGATACAAAATGCACAGCCCTCTAGCTGACAAAGCACTAAAGTTACTTGTTCACACGAAACAGAGCTGTGAGGCATTACACACCAAAATCCATAAGGATGGAGTACAAACAGTTGCGCTGCCCATAAAGATTAAAAAGGTAAGATATCAATTCTTAACACATCAATCTCTAAGCATAAATAGATATCGCTTCCTTGATGATAACAGGTAAATCATACTTGATATCGAAAAAAAAAATTAATTTTAAATACAGAAATAGGTATTTCAATGTCAAAATGGATTAAAAATATATGAAGATTTACCGTTCGCGTTGTGTATTCCATGGTAATCATGTATATTCAAGACTTTAAAAAAATCTTTTAAGGTAAAAATGGTCTTCATATTGATACTCCGAACCTAATCTTTAACATCATCTGATTGTGAAAGGGGCAAAGAGAAACAGGTTTTTTTCGCATTCCATGTCAAAAGTTATTGACTAGACTATGGTCACAGAGTACATAAGGCACAAACTATCTTTTTTTTTCAACAAGCAGTTTCTCATATCCGACCATAAGTGACCGACAAAAGATTTCATTTGTCACAAGATTCTTTTCAACCAAAATGTTTTTGAATAGAATTATTTTTGAAAATCCATAACATAGTCGGATCCTGATCTTCACATCATCACAAGACTTCCAATGCTGACTTCCAATAACATGTACAACCTCAGGTTATGAGTTCAATTCTCAACTCTTTAGAACAGTTGACAGTGTCAACAACACAGCATTAATGTGGCTTAAGTCAGTCCCAGACGGATTCTGCGATTTGCAGAAAATGTAACTTACTGCAGAATTGTGAAACTTGCCTCTTGTTATCAATCAATACACCAATTTTCATTGTTTTCAAGCTTCTAATTTTCATTATTTTCAAGCTTCTCAATAATTTTGCACTCAAACGATGCTCAAAGATTCATGTGATTCAAACATACAAAATATGAATCCTAGAATAAAACAATTTGAATTATATCATTCTCACTTTAAAATGTTCTTGTGGTATAACGGCTATATAAACTATATTTACATCGAACCAACAATTATTATCAGACACTATGCATATGTATTTGCATAATTTTAGGTCTTGAAATGTCTATATGCAAGAGATTAAACATTTTACGGTAATAAACAAGTTTGTATTAAGTTTTAGGGGAAACAGTTATGCATTTACAGCAGAATTTAGTAATGTGAACCTACAGAATTTTGATAAGCTTTCCGCAGAATTTTGTAATTTGAACCTGCAGAATTTTGATAAGTCTTCCGCATAATTTTGTAATTTGAACCTGCAGAATTTTGATAAGCTTTCCGCAGAATTTTGTAATTTGAACCTGCAGAATTTTGATAACCTTTCCGCAGAATTTTGTAATTTGAACCTGCAGAATTTTGTAATTTGAACCTGCAGAATTCGTCTGGGTCTGCTACGTCAGCAAAGAGACGAAACAGGTGCCATATACCCTTTCATGTATAACTCTTAAATCTAACAAATATTCTCATATTTTTCATAGAAATCCAATGCTTGTTCAAGGCCTGAATAAGATACAGTTTAGCCCTGACAAGACATAGTCAATACGTTTAACAGTGACTCTCTAAAATAACCATTTTCATTCTCAGAAATGAATGAACATCTTTCAGAAAAATAAAAGTTTATGACAATAACAGAAATGTTCACCCTGTGTACACACAAACAACTGTAGCTTTTGCAGCAAATTCGGAATATTTCTCAGCCTTTTGTTAAAGAAATGAATTTGAAAATTGACTCGGTGAAATTGGACGGCACAGAGAAATTGATCTATACTTCTGGATCTAGGTAAGTGTGTACAGTGGGTTTCAAGTGGTTTTGTACAAGAAATATAATATATATTAATATCTCACAAACAACTACAGTAAAATCACTGATGAGAAACCTTAACAAGAAACATTTACAAACAAATACAGTGGGTTTGTTTTTGTCCTTTTCTTGAAAGTCAAGTGTGACAACAGAATGCATGGCATGGGCTACCTCAGAACGGGATGACATTCTTCACGAGAGTTATTCTCCCCTGAACACAATAATTATACTTATCGAAGCTTTTAAAATTCAGATTATTTTGTCTTCTACGGACACTCATGTCACAGGTCAGAGAATTATTATAACTTTTTCACCTTAAAGAATCACTACAAATATTCCGATCTCTAGGCTCATAGTTTTCTATATTCCTAGAAATGTGATGAATCTATTAAATTGACACTTATTAATTTGAACTTGGAGCAAAAAGTATACAAATCTAAACACTGTGGTTAGGAAGTTTTGACATCCTCACAAAAGAACGGGTCCAACGTTCTTGCCCTATGACTACGCTCCTACATGAGATGGAAGCTGAGATTGTTTTGTGAAAAAAGGGACCAATTATTGACTAGGTTAAACCACACAATACTATAGGCACAATTTTGGAGAGAAAGGTTGAACACAATAACTTCTCCCCTGACAGAATGACATCCCGATTGATGACGACCCAACATCCAATGTCTGTACAAGTGCCATTTTCTCTTAAAGGGAGAGAACTCCTGTCTTCCACCGGTGGATTAGGGAGGCAGCAAAGTGTGTAACCGAAAGCGTTCACGAATGTAAGGTCTTACATCTTCATTCTGAAACATCAAGGAACAAACATCAAGGAACAACATCAAGGAAACAGCACACATCATGTTAAAGTAGTTAACCTCGGCCAAAATATTAACGTAGAGTAAACAATACAAAAAACATATTCAATCAAAGAAAATAATTTTTTGATAATTTGAATTGAATATATTTTTTATATACATATGTTGGCAAAAAAAACCATTTGTTCACATTTATTATTTTTTTAATAGTTGATGCTTTAACACAGTTCATACACACAAGTCAACTAGTCCAAAAAACAAAATGTGGTGAAAATGAGCTTAATTTAGAAAATTATATAAATATAATCAATCCAAAAAAAGTATTTAAAAAATATGCACATACATATGAAAAACTTTCAATTTCTTATTTATATTATTTTTTACAGTTGATACTTTAATACGGTCCATACAAACTAAAAGTCTTTCGAAGGCAATGATCACATATAAGGATAAAACATATGTTCAAAAAGATTCACGCTCACATCCATACCATATTTCACCTCACCCTCTATATCGGTCAGAATGGCTCGATTTGTATGTTCAAAGGTACAACAAGGCCAAAAAATGATAGTCTTGGTTCTTAGGCATGGTCCGTATCATCATAAAGTCTGCCGCTGGTTGTATTTTTATTTCAATTTTCAAAAAGAATGAAAAAATCCCAATACTTCCCTTTACATGCGCACTGCTTTACTGTGAATCTCATGTTATGGTCGCAGTGGCAATAGGAGTTTGTATGCTTGTTTCCGTAGGGAGGCCCTTTCCTGTTTGTTTGTTTGTTGTTTAATGCCGCACTCAGCAATATTCCAGCTATATGACGGCGGTCTGTCAATAATCAAGTCAGGACCAGACAATCCAGTGACATGCATCAACCAAGTCAGCAAGCCTGACCACCCGGTCGCCTTGTACGGCAAGCATGGGTTGCTGAAGACCTATTCTACCCCGGATCTTCACGGGTCTGATGGTATTCAACTGTTTATTTTGTTACATACTGGTTTGAACAACCAATTACTGATGAATCGGGACATCAGATACAACCGATTTGGTTGCTGTAGCAACACAACGTAACGCTGACAACCAAAATAATTCTTCTACACTTACAAGGGCCACTAAACTCTCAAGAAAAGGGATCAGTTTTAGAAGCTCGTCATCTCGCTGGTCGACAAACCAGCTTTCAATGGGGATACCGTTGTCCAACTGAAAATGAGAAGAGAGTGATCATTCAAAATACAGAACTGTGTACCAAACAACCAAAACATATACCGTATTTATCGTAATAAGCGCCCCGCTCTAATAAGTGCCCACGGCGATATTTGCTAATATATTGGCTTGTGAACAATCCCAATTAGCACCCCTTCCGATTGATCAATGTACACAAGACTTATTTTTTTGCGTATAATACGCACTCATGTGTTACATGTACACTTAATTATGGGCAATTAAATTCTGAAAAAATATATCTGTCGTACATAAACATTTCAGGCTGTCAGCATAAACCCCAAAATTTATCTTTCAACTCTGTTGTTTTTCACCAAAACAATATTCTAATAAAGCCCCCTGTTCCTAATTTTGAGAGCGCTCTGGGCGCTTATTACGTCGAATACGGTAGGTGTTACTGTATGTTGATATATGATGGTGGCATGTACGCTTTGGTTGGTTTGTTGTTTAATGCCGCACTCAGCAATATTCCAGCTATAGGATGGCGGTCTGTAAATAATCGAGTCTGAACCAGACAATCCAGTGATTGATATCATGAGCATCGATCCTCGCAATGTTGGATCGATGACATGCATCAACAAAGTCAGCGAGCCTGACCACCCATTAGTTGCCTTTTACGACAAGCATAGTCGCCTTTTAAGGCAAGCATGGGTTGCTGAAGATCTATTCTACCCCGGATCTTCACAGGTCTGTGGCCTGTAAGCAAGAACAAGTCTCTAACGTCGCAGAAATCAGGATTCCAGCTATATCATGCAATCAGCTTTGAGGCCGTCATATTTGACCTCTGTAGTTCTAAAACAAGCCTATACAGGCAGTTCTTAATGGAAATAATAAAAGCTACAAAATATACTGCTCAACTTTTGATGGGGATGGGGAGTGGGGACTTGGATATGTTGTCATACAAATAGCATTCAAATTTGCCATGGCACTTTACCATGTGCAGCTTGATTTCGAGTTGATTAAACACAAATACTCAGTTCATTAAATTGTAACAGGACGAGTGAGTTTGGTTTCACACCGCTTTTAGCAATATTCCAGCAATATCACGGCTGGGGGAACAAGAAATGGGCTTCACACACTGTACCCATGTCAGAAATCAAACCTGGGTCTTCGGCGTGACGAGCAAACGCTTTAACCACTAGGCTACCCGACCGCCCCTTGTAACAGTATGAAATATCTCAGACGCGGATACTTTTTCCTTTTGAAACTTTGCCGAATAAGGGTGGAAAAGAATTAAAACCAAACTATCAAAGAAGGTTGATCTAGAAATGATATGGGCTGTCAAGGTTCTGTCAGGGTTTGGCTAACATAGTGGGTTTGCCAGGCCTTGCAATAGAGAGGCATCGTATGGTCGTATGGGGTAATAGATCAGATGATAAAGAGATTGTATGGATCTCAAGTGATGTGCTCTAAGCACGCTATTGTGGTGCTTACCTGGTACCCAAAGGCTTGTGGGGAGTTGTCAATAATGATCGTCTTGGACAAGTCTCGTCCAAGGATCGTCAGGTCTTTGATGTAGTAGCCATTGATACACACACAGTGTTCTCGGAACAACCGATGTCTGTGATACAAAACAAAAGTAAGTAATATTAGATTGGATTTTTCAATAACAGGCTGAACTTGTGCATGTTTTATATGGTTAAATCGAGCCCTGTTGAATCTATGCTGAAATCACATAACTTTCAAGCTTATGAGAGAGGAATTGTATGCTGAGTGAGTGGAGTAGCAACAGAACTGTAAGGATTACCTCCCCTTAATTGAATCCCTCCCTCCCTCCCCCAGCGTTAGGAATTGGCACTAGTCCTGTAGTCCTTACCAAACTGCCCAATAGTAAAGGTATCCTAAGGACTAGTAGAAATTGGCCCATTTTAAGGGTTTTGCTATATGTTATCATTATAAGGACTAGTGGATAAAAACTGTTAGTTTCTAACCCTGCCACACACCCCACACCCCACCCCCCTCTCCACCCCACCCCCCGCATTAACCAGTCACAACCAACTGAACCTAACAACCCATGGTCTGTAAAATAATCGAGTCTGGACCAGACAATCCAGAGATCATGAGTATCGATCAACACAATCGGGATAGGATGACATGCCAAGACAACGAGCCTGACAACTTGATCCTGTAAGTCACCTCTTACGGCAAGCATGGGTTGCTGAAGATCTATTCTACCCCGGATCTTCACGGATACAGCAGACACTTACCTGATAAGCTTTTTATCAGGGTCGAGTAGATTCATGAGTTTATCGGCATACACCTTCTTCGAAGCAGTGAACAGAATGACTTCAAACAGGTGTGACACTCGCTCAAGGAACTCACGGAAAAACGGTCGGGTTCTCACATACACCTGGAAAAACAAATCAGTCTCATTCACACAAAATAAGAATGAAGCGTATTGGTAAAGGTCAATCTTTTCTGAACCCTTCTGAGTCAAGTAAACCTGTCAATCTCAATAATTTTCAGGAGACTTAAGGGTGAATGTCAAGGGCATATATATACCTGATCTGTGACATCATAAACCCTGGAACCTCAGGCCAAACCAAAGGAAGATTTACGATTCTGACTCTGCAGGGATTTGTCTGGGATTCCAAACTAATTCCTTTGGCAGGCAAATTGTGAAACCAATTTTATTACTTGCCCGTGAAGAGATCACCCGTTTAATAAACATACAGCTGTATTACACATTGTGTTATAACAAAACACGTGCACATGTACTCTCGGAACACGTTTCACGAACAAATATTGAAAGCTCTCAACATCGCTTGGCTTATTCAACCACATTGCGTGTGGAGTTGATAGATCACTGAGAGGAGCTTATGCACACTCGATGACCCCAGCAACCTTGTCATTGTTTCGCCGATGGATCTTGCAACAAAATTCCACAAGGCGATCGTATTGTAGCGCAACGACAGTCATTAGTCTTAGTTAAAGTATGTAAGTTGCGATAGTCTTAGATTTACGATAATTTTGTGAATTCTAAAGGTGGACCGTTGTAAGGTATTAAATTCATACGTTTCAACTTTTGACGCGTTTGAAGTATTATTCTGTTAAACTCAATTGGACTATGCCGTGGATCGTTAGGTGTCAGCCTATTCATACTCAACAGTATAATTCAAAAACGTCATATATGGCAAGTAATAAATAAAATACTAAACTCGCTACGTGTAAAACCAATTTTATGAAACTCGTGAATAGTTGTGGTATCTGACTCGCTTTCACTCATCAGATACCACATAATCACTCGTTTCATAAAATTGGTATTACAAGGGAGCTCGTTTAGCATTCTATATGTGACATTGTTCATGGCGGTATCACGAGATATTTACCTGATATGTGATATCCTGAAACAACACTGGGAAGGAGAAGGCTGCGTCCTCCAGCTCCGTCAGACTACAGTGAACCAAAGTCTCGTCCTGAAACAGCAATGAGGGCACATGGTTTAATGCCGTTTTCAGCAGCAACCAGCAAAATCATAGCAGGGGCAACAGACACGGGCCAAACTGTCCCAATGTGGGTAATAAAACCTGGACCTTAGGCGTAACGAGAAACACTTAAACCACTAGGCTATCCCTCCAACCCCTTGAAACACTGAACTAACAGGCAGATTTCATTTCAGTTCTCAGGCAAGGTTGCTTGGTTTGTTGTTTAACGCCGCACTCAGCAATATTCCAGCTATATGACGGCGGTCTGTCAATAATCGAATCTGGACAAGACAATCCAGTGATTAATATCATGAGCATCGATCCACGCAATTGGGATCGATGACATGCATCAACCAAGTCAGCGAGCCTGACCACCCGATCCCGTTAATCGCCTTTTACGACAAGCATAGTCACCTTTTACGGCAAGCATGGGTTGCTGAAGATCTATTCTACCCCGGATCTTCACGGGTCTCTCAGGCAAGGAAGGACAAAGGGGCTGAATTTAGAGATTGTCAGTATCTAATACAAGCTTATTTTCAGAAGATAGATAAGGTCCTTAAGTTAGAAAATCTGCCATTTTCACTCATTTTAGACATATTTATGAATATGATTATGTCAGAAGTCCAAAACTTGAAAATATGAGGAGAAAAGCGAGTTAACAGCCTTTTTATTATGTCTGATAAATTTCATACCAATATTGCCAAGTTACCTTTAAAATTAGGCATAAAAAAGGCCCTCGTCCTACTTCAACTTTAGGTGTTAAAACAAGTGGATCCTGTCATGGTCAACGGCTGCAAGTTATTTTTGCTCCACTAAAGTGAGTGAGTGAGTTGGGTTTAACGCCGCTTTTAACAATATCCCAGTTATATCGCGGCTTGTCAGCTTTATGTGGAGGAAAGTCCGAAGTGATGCAGGTCTCAGACATTTACCACTTCGGTGAAACCCACGAACACGGGTATGGTGCTGACAAACCTTGAAACATAATCGGGGCGAACCGGGATTCGAACCCACAATCATAGGTTTCTGGCGTGCCCAAGGGATGCAACACTGCACAGCGAATCGCGGCGCCTTAGACGACTGGGCCACCCATACCCCCGCTCCACTAAAGACTATGCTTGAAGCAATGTTGTAGTGTTACCACCTACCAGATCTAGCACTAAAGAAAACTCAGGTGAGCTTCTGGTCTTGAGGGGCAAGGCTGGGGATCGCACCCGCATCTCGTCAGTCAGGGGGGGCAAGCTGCGGATGATCATGTAGCTGCAACACAGGGAAACGGGAACATCCAGAGTTGTCATCAATCACAGCATCTTCCCCAGGCAAGAGAGTTAACTGACTTTAAAAGTCCAGTTTCCATCCTTATCAAACAAGGCAGGGGTGGAAACTGGACTTTTATAGTCTTGGTTAACTCTCTTGCCTCAGGAAGATGAAATCACAGTTGACAAATTTCTTTCTTCCAAGTCAAAAAATTATTTTCATTTCTTAATTACCGTATTCAACGTAATAAGCGCCCCGCTCTTATAAGCGCCCACGGCGATATTTGCTAATATATTGGCTAATGAACAATCCCAATTAGCACCCCTTCCGATTGATCATTGTTCACAAGACTTATTTATTTGTGTATAATACGTGTGTTATATGCATCCTTAATTATGGGAAATTAAATTCTGGAAAAATATGTCTGTTGTATATAAACATTTCAGGCTGTCAGCATAAACCATGAAATTAACGATCTTTCAGCCCTGTTGTTTTTCACCAAAATTATATTCTAATAAGAGCCCCCTTTTTCTAATTTTGAGCGCGCCCTTGGCGCTTATTATGTCGAATACGGTACATATGTTCAGAGCTCCAGATAATTGGGTTTCAGTCATTCTATCTGGGTATTCAAATTGTTACAAATTTCTTCGCATCACGATATGGACTGGCGATACTACTGGTATGACGCTACACATCAAATGGTAAGAAAATCACTGAAATGGAGATCTAAAACCTCTTTTTTTATACATTTATTTACTGTTATCTGAAAAACTCTTACAAAAAAAACACAAGAACAAAACAGTTTTAAATGAAGGGAATGTTATTAAATGTAACAGATAGTCGGCGAAGGTTATTAAATGTAACAGATAGTCGGCGTGTCCTCAGCTACCACGTCCTGGTGTTCTACGATGCTTATGACAGCAGCCTGTAAATAATCGAGTCTGGACCAGACAATAAGTGATCGACATCATGAGCATCGATCCACACAATTGGGATACAATGACATGCACCAACCACGTAAGCTAGCCTGACGGCTTTTTATGGCAAGCATGTGTTGCTGAAGACCAATTCTACCCCGGATCTTCACGGCTTCATCAAAATAAAGACGATGCAAACCTACGCACTCTGGTTTTACGTATATATAATTCCATAAAAGCAGGCCTCAAAGTTTACATTTTTACCAAGTAGCCATATGTCTACAAATATTTTTCCAGGTAGCCAGTGGTAAAATTAAGAGGTCAAGCCATTATTGTATGCAACCAAAATCATTTGAAATTATCTTTAATCAAATAACTATTATATTAATAATTTATGTACCAGTCATAGCACTATTAGTGGAAACTGTACTTGATTTTTGTTATTTGTGACTCGAACAATGATGCAAATTATGTTACTAGATTATATAGGCATGTATTAATTACATTAATATTTATGTATTTTGGTTCATTGTTGACTTTAGGAGGAATTATTTGTGAGTCCAGATATTAGCAGACGTGTTTTCCAACATCAGCTTTTATGTATTTTTGTGTCTTCAAAGGTGTAGCAATAGAATTTAGTCGCCACAAGATATTTTCAATGTAGTCATTTGGCTACGTCTGAATTTTAGACAGTAGACAACTTGAACATTAAGTTGCATCGGCGACCGTTTTAGTAGCAACTTTGAGGCCTGAAAAGGAACAATTATTGAGTGAGTGAGGATGGTGTTACGCCGCTTTTAGCAATATTCCAGCGAACGCTTTAACCACTAGGCTACCCGACCGCCCCAACAAATATTGAAGTCAAATCTAAAAAAACAAAAAAAAAACATTCTGATAGAGATGGACCCCACAGCTGACATCCATTGGTGAACTAGTCCTATACTATGGAGGAACAAACTCACGGATCGTAAGGTTCTTGTTCCCACTCGTAGTTCTCCTCAGTCTGGTTCTCCTCGGGGTTGGGGGCGGGGACGGGGGCGGGGGCGGCAGTGTAGGTGTTGCACTCAGGGGGGACAGCGGGGTTGTAGGTGACGAGGCTGCCGTTGTTGTTCTCCTCCATCACCTTCTCGGCGGTGTACGCCTCCTTACACTCCACGCCGTTGTCCATGTCCGGGTCCTCGTTCTCCTTACCTGCACAACACATCAGTCAGTTTATCATATAATGGGTAGGTTTCTCGGCAGGTGAGTGAGTGAGTGAGTATGGTTGTACGCCGCTTTTAGCAATATTCCAGCAATATCACGGCGGGGGACACCAAAAATGGGCTTCACACATTGTACCCATGTCGGGATTGGAACCCGGGTCTTTGGCGTGACGAGCGAACGCTTTAACCACTAGGCTACCCGACCCTTTTCTCGGCAGGATGAAGCCAACGGATAAAAACGATATCCGTTGGGGTCATATGCGGATAGAGATGCAAATATCGAAGGTCACGTAGGACTTCTTTCACTGTTTATAAACAAACATGGCGTCGCCCTCGTCATTCGGCGATCGAGTCAGAATTAACCATCGGGAACCTGGATAAACTTCAGGGATAATTGCTATCATTATCAATACTGTCTAATATACAGAAAATCAGTGTCTAACTGTGACGTAGCTAAGGCATTTAATAAATTTTGGCAACTTTGGAGATATAAATTTCGAAACAATTTTGCGAGGGCACGAGGCCTAGCCAAGTGGGATCAGTAGCCATAGCTGTGCTTGTAGACCTCTGCGGCTTGAAACCTTCTCCACAAATTAAAATAGTCGCCAAGGCTTGCTAAATACAATGTTTATTCCTAATGCAGGATATTTACCATCCCCAAATACCTATATATCTCACACTGAGCACCAACTTTCATCACTCGCTGTGTTTCACACTGTTTGATGGCTTGTTTAAAGCCGCACTCAGCAATATTCCAGCCATATGACGGCGTCCTATTCATAACCAAGTCTGGACAAATCTAGTGATTGATAACATGAGCATCGATCCACATCAGGACATGACATGCATCAACCAAATCACTAAACCACCTGATCCCGTTAGTCACCTCTCATGACAAGCATATTCGCCTCTTCAAACAAACACGGGTTGCTGACGACCTCTTCTAAATCAGGATCTTCACGGGTCTCATTGACACTGACCAAAAGTTGGCAGTAGTCCAAAGGACAAACATCTAGCAATATCTTCTGCTCCTGTGAGATCTCTACAAGACAACGGTTCTGACTAAGAAGGATGGTTTCCCAGATCATGTGGGTAACACATCCACCGGCCATAAAGACAATACCTCAGACGCACTAGTTCCCTGCCGTGTCAGTGTCCAACCCAGAATTGAAAATCAAGGGGGGACTTGTCCCCCCATTATGTAGAAAATAGGGGGGATTTTGAAAAAGTAGGGGGGATAACTGCTTTCTTCAAAAATGACCTTTTTGGAACATCATCATATAACAGTGTAACAGATCAGAATAAAGAACTGCTTTTTTTTAGTCACTAGGACCGGGATCGATTTCCCCTTCAGTTTGAGAAGTAATTACACTGACTCTGGTTTCATCATTGTCTTTTTTAGAACATCGATTAAAAAAGTCATTTTGCGCGACATTTTCACTATTCAAAAGATCGTCTGCAATGACAGTCGGCGATTCATATTGTGTGATTTCAGAAACGAAACTAAAATGCTCAAAAATATTTTCAGAACTATTCAAGATAGAATATTTATTGTCTTTAAACATCTTGTCAAAGGTTTTTGATAACTAACCAACAAAATACAACATAATTTTGATCAAAGTTTTGATACGCTTTCTACTAAAGTAAATTAAATTTCGTTTCCTACGCCAATCCTGTTGATAATTTATTCAGCAACCCAAGGGACGTCACCCGTGTTCAAAATTCCGGTTATTATCGATCGGTCTTCGACAGTTGTTTACAATGTTTGCTGTGAACTGTCTTTCTTCGTTAATTGATTAAAGATTTAGTGAGTATTGAATCTAAAGGTAGGGATAAACAGCTGATAAAGTAAGTGACTGTACAAGAAATTACTGTGCGTGACAGATCACGCTTTGAGTTTTTTATGAGGGGCGATTTGATTTTATTAGCGTGAATCACGCAGTCTGGGTTGGACACTACGTGATATTTTATCATGGTCATACAAGTGAGCGTGTGAAATTAGAATATGAAACCAAGTCAGGGTAACCACTGTACCACAGTGGGTTGTTTAGGGTGCTGGTGCTGCTTAGAGTTCAGAGTCAAACTATTGCTGATCTCAAAAGTCATACTAACTTAAATTACTTTGTTGGTTCCAAAATAACACTGGACCACCAGACCACTATCAATATAATTTTACTGGTCCTTGCTCGATTCGGGCTAAGGGACCAGTGTAATTGTCAAACACCTGGTTTGTTTGTTTGATATTTCATGCCACAGTCAGCAATCGTCACAAATTGCTTTTGTGATTGCTTTTGAATGTTCTGCTGTATCCAAGCAATAATCAGTGTGTGCTCAAAACTTCTACTAGTGTTTACTGGCTCTCAAGGATGAGGACAATACTTACTAGATGCAGCACTGTCTGACTCGGCTTCCGTCGATGTCAGGTCAAGGATGAGGGACCTAGCAATCTCCTCCAGCTCCTGCTTGGGTGACGTCAGGTCTGTCTCTGTCAACATCAACATCAACATCAACATCACAAGAACTCTTCATCAGCTCCAAAACAATAAGACATCATCATTACAGTATTATAAATTAGGTGAGGTGAGGTGAAATGGGGTTGAACGCCGCGTCCAAGATTATTGCACTTATATAGCGACGTGCATGTACGTGTGTGTATGTGACTGCTTGTACTAGTCCGGACTGATGCCGATTTATAGTGCTAGCTCACTGAGATACCATGCCGCAGTTTAACATGAATACCCCACTCAGACACAGTATACTGACTCCGAGCCGACCAGTCCTTGTTTTAGCCCCTTAATGCCGAGCGCCAGACAGGGTAACAACAAGTGAGTGAGTGAGTTGGGGTTAACGCCGCTTTTAACAGTATTCCAGTTATATCGCAGCATGTCAGCTTAATGTGGGATGAAAGCCTGAAGTGATGCAGGTCTCAGATGTTTACCAAATCGGTGAAACACAGGAGCACGGGTATGGTGCTGACAAACCTAGAAACATAATCGGGGCGAACGGGGATTCCAACCCACAATCATAGGTTTCTGGCGCGCCCAAGGGATGCAACTCTGCACAGCGAATCGCGGCGCCTTAGACGACTGGGCCATGCGTGCCCCCTAACAGTGTTTATAAGTGATACTGACCATCCTGGGTGTAGTTGGGGTACAGAGGGGAGAAGATTGTTCCGAGGAGCGTTGTTCGGGGAGGACTGCCTGGTTCTGGTTTGGCCTTGATGTGTGTCTTGTCCTGGTCTCGAACAACGGCTGTGAACAACACCGACAAACAGAGTCACAACAGATTCAATCAGTGTTTCAAATAAAGACCCAACAAGTATTTGTCACAGAAGTGACGAAATGTCCCCCGCCTGTATATACACCATAGTACCAAATATGAAGACAATCCAGAGATTAGTTCTTGAGATATCGCGGCAACACCGTTTTCCAACTCCAAAAGCAGATTTACCTGCTGTGACCTTGAAAATGCGGTCAAGGTCACCAAAACCGACTGGTGTCTGCGGAGTCTGTATATACACCATAGTTCCAAATATGAAAACAATCCAGTGTTTAGTTCTTGAGATATCGCGGCAACAAAGAGGTGGGACGTACGGACGGACGGACGGACGTACAGACGTACGGACGTACGTACGGACGGTCGTGAATACTATATCCCCCGCTTCGCGCGGCGGGGGACAACAAGACAGTCAGGCAGGTGGCCCATAAGTGCTGTTGTGCATCTTCGAAGCTCCCTGCCTACATTCAGACACCATAAACATTGAAAATCGCCAAAAATGAGAGACAAATTGTGTCATAAGTCTTGATTCAAGTTGAAAAAATAATTACCTGAGAATCTACAGTTAAAATATAACTGAATACGTAAGAAGTCATAAAATTATTTGCCCCACAGTCGAGCAGGTGTTGGAAAATTTC
Organism: Haliotis rufescens; assembly: GCF_023055435.1. Taxonomy (NCBI): domain Eukaryota; kingdom Metazoa; phylum Mollusca; class Gastropoda; order Lepetellida; family Haliotidae; genus Haliotis; species Haliotis rufescens. The sequence goes on along the minus strand of NW_025963824.1, from coordinate 13,547,084 downwards.
ATGCAGCCCGACAGAAAAGTTACCAGTCACGGGCAGGCGGGCAGGCAGTAATTTCAGACGCTGGATCCAATGTCCATAACTGGATCAGAGATCCAAGCCACAGCTTAGAGATACCTGGGATAATTTGATTCAAAACCTACGACCATATATAGCTTTGCATCTTTAACCTTACTATGACATCAAAAGCTAAAACAAGTGATTTATCACCAAAAACCAAGAGATATCCCTGCAATGAAATGACGTCACTAATCCCTCTGCCATTGAAGTTTATTAGCAGCGTTCGAAATTGGCACTAGTCCTGTAGTCCTTACCAAACTGCCCAATAGTAAAGGTATCATAAGGACTAGTAGAAATTGGCCCATTTTAAGGGTTTTGCTATATGTTATCATTATAAGGACTAGTGGACAAAAACTGTTAGTTTCTAACCCTGATTAGCTTTTCACTTTACACTCAAGACACTTGATATTAATTACTGTTTACAAACTGAAAAAGTTGAAGAATTGGGATAAGCAGAATCTCATTCTCGTGTCATGATATCAGACATATCAACACCTGTTGATAAAAGCTTAAAGCTCCTCGGCAAGCCTACGTTATTATTGATATGTTTGATACGAATAGGCACTTGGCTCAGATTCTCCATGTTTATCTGACAATGTCTACAGTGAGGACAAAAGCTAGTCTTTTGTTTCATACAAACTTTATGACAGATTTCACATGATAGGTTTGGTGGAATTTGATCAAATGATTTCAAGGTACTTTCATTTCCAAGACCTTTTTATACCATAATCTAAATTCAAAGACTTTCCAAGATCTCAAAATTCAAGGCTTTTCTGTCTACTTTGTGTCAATACTCTGCAACAGTGTTTGAAATACCGTATTCGAGGTAATAAGCGCCCCGCTCTAATAAGCGCCCACGGCGATATTTGCTAATATATTGGCAAGTGAACAATCCCAATTAGCACTCCTTCCGATTGATCAATGTACCCAAGGCCTATTTATGCGTGTATAATACATACCCGTGTGTTATATGTACTCTTAATTATGGGCAATTAAATATATCTGGCGTATATAAACAGTCAGGCCGTCAGCATAAACCACAAAATCTTTCAACTCAACTTTCAAATTTTTCCACCAAAATAATATTCTAATAAGAGCCCCCTATTTCTAATTTTGAGAGCGCCCTGGGCGCTTATTACGTCAAATACGGTAATAATAAATTGCCTCTCTGCCACTGGGCCCCACATACTGTAGTATGAGTGAGTGAGTTTGGTTTAACGCCGCTTTTAACAGTATTCCAGTATGTCAGCTTAATGCGGGAAGAAAGCCCGAAGTGATTCAGGTCTCAGACGTTTACCACTTCGGTGAAACCCACGAGCACGGGTATGGTGCTGACAAACCTAGAAACATAATCAGGGCGAACCGGGATTCGAACCCACAATCATAGGTTTCTGGCGTGCCCAAGGGACGCAACTCTGCACAGCGAATTGCGGCGCCTTAGACTACTTGGCCACCCGTGCCACCCGTGCCAGGTCCTGACACTTATCTCTTCAGGCTCTCAATTAAAAAAAACCCTGCTGCATATTGTGACCAAAAAAAATAAAACAAATTACAGCATTGAAACTACAGGCCCAACACGAAATCTACCTGCCAGGGGCCTAATGGCAGGTGCATATTTCAAACACTGCTGAGTGGGTATGGTTTTATGCCGCTTTTAGCAATAATCAGCAATATAACGGCGGGGAACACAAGAAATGAGCTTCACACATTGTACCCATGTCAGGAATCGAACCCAGGTCTTTGGCATGACGAACGCTTTAACCACTAGGCTACCCGACTGCCCACTGCCCTTGAGCGTTGTTGAGCAATGTCAACACCTACAGTCAGTGATTTTAGGCACTAATCTGAAGCCAGATTAAGATCCGTAATATAAAATACCATCTCACGACACCAAAATGTACCAGAAATGATGCTTAGAGCCAGGTTCAGGCGACAAGACTTGAGTGAACAGGGTTAGAAACTAACAGTTTTTGTCCACTAGTCCTTATAATGATAGCAAAACCCTTAAAATGGGCCAATTTCTACTAGCCCTTAGGATACCTTTACTATTGGGCAGTTTGGTAAGGACTACAGGACTGTTGTTGGTTGGTTTGTTGTTTAACGCCGCACTCAGCAATATTCCAGCTATATGACGGCGGTCTGTAAATAATCGAGTCTGGACCAGACAATCCAGTGATTGATATCATGAGCATCGATATACGCAATTGGGCGAGCCTGACCACCCGATCCCGTTAGTCGCCTTTTACGACAAGCATAGTCTTTAACGGCAATCATGGGTTGCTGAAGACCTATTCTACCCCGGAATCTTCACGGGTCTACAGGACTAGTGCCAATTTCTAACGCTGGTGAAGTTTTTTGCACAGGCTCCACCCACCTTTCTTCCTCAAGCCTGACTTGGTACGGTGTGGGGTCGAGGTGATGAGCGCGTCCACGCCATTCGTGTTTGTTCCACTGATGCCGTTCTCAACCTTCGTCTTCTTCACTGGAGTGTCACGACTTCCCTGGGAAATTTCCAAGACATCAATTGAGAGAACCGACAGATAAGGCCACAATACATTATTAGATGTTCACCCCACCCTCTCCGCTCTCAAACATTGCAGAAAATGGTATGTCACTTTTTTTTTTGTGTCTTCCTTTATCCATTGTTTGGTTAATTTCCAATCTCATTAAAATCAGATCTTAGTTCTCGCTACCACAAAACAAAGATCTGAGGACATCCCATTAGGGGTCACGTCAGAACGACCTTTCATCCGACCAATTAGAGTGTGGCTTACCAGATCATGAAAGTGACAGTTGGAATGTGATTTCGCATCATGCAGCCTCGAAAACTCGGTATTCCCAATGATAGTTATGGGCTTAACGACTGAATCTATATAATCTTGACCATATATTAGCCATTCGAGAATGTTCTTTTGTGCAGGTTTCAAATTTTTAAGCGAGAATTTGTCAAAATGTTTTAAAGCGTAGTCTCCAATTTGAAATTAGTGCCGTAAAGCACGAGAAAGCTGCCTTCTGATTGGCTAATATAAACTTCTTGTCAGTAATTCCATTGGTCGGTCAGAGTTCGCGAAAGGTCGGTCTGACATGACCTGTAATGGGATGTCCTCAGATCTTTGTTTAGCGGCAGCAGGAACTAAGATCTGATTTTAATGAGATTAGTTAATTTCCAGTTTCCAAAACCTTTCCAGACCATGAAATTTTTTAAGTCCCAGAACTTTCAGAAATGAATTATTGTTGGATGGTTGGTTGTTTTTCGCCCCAAGGTGAATCTGGGATTCGAACTCACTGTCATCGGGTCCTGTCATGCCGATGAGACAAAATCTATACAGCAAATAGTGGCCCCAGGCCACAGCAGCCCTCTAAGTTGTTTTTTTATTAGTTGCTTCTAACATGAATAGTTTAGGAGCCAACCTTTTTTTCCCCAAGGTGCCAGACAGAGTCTGAGATAAAACATATGTTTGCATGGGTTTCATCTGTGATAGGACCTATGTTTGCATGGGTTTCATCTGTGATAGGACATATGTTTGCATGGGTTTCATCTGTGATAGGACCTATGTTTGCATGGGTTTCATCTGTGATAGGACCTATGTTTGCAAGGGTTTCATCTGTGATAGGGCATATGTTTGCATGGGTTTCATCTGAGATAGGACATATGTTCACATGCATTCTATTGTGTGAAGAAAAATAATTATTATCCCCCAAATACTGCATCGAATCAGGTTAACCTTATGAGGTACAGTTGGTTGGTTGTTTAACGCCGCACTCAGCAATATTCCAGCTATATGACGCCGCAGTTTAACATGAATACCCCACTCAGACACAGTATACTGACTCCGAGCCGACAAGTCCTTGTTTTAGCCCCTTGATGCCTAGCGCCAGACAGGGTAACAACAAGTACCATCTTTTAACATCTTTCGGTATGACGCGGCTGGGCTCTAGTGCCAACCTTCCGCTCTCTGGGCAGACGCTCTACCATTAGACCACGGAGGCGGTCTGATGATTATTAAATGCCCCATATGAACCCTGCGCACATCGAGCATGGAGATGTTTTCTGTGCCTACCTCTGCTGCACTGTGCTCACACTTCATGTTGCGCTTCCGTGAGATACAGTGTGAAGCCAAGGAGTCGCCTCCCTTCCTGCGGCTTAGCTTCCCACCACTAGGGGGCGTGTGTCCGGTCTTCTGCCGCAGTTGCATGGTTACCAATCACAAACAAATCTGGAAGGCAATAGAACAGGTTAAAATTCACTGACAACAATTTCCAAACAACAGTTTCAAACAACAGTTCTGGATTCACAAACAACATGAGTGAGTGAGTGAGTGAGTGAGTGAGTGAGTTTGATTTTACGCCGCTTTTAGCAGTATCACGGCTGGGGACACCAGAAATGGGCTTCACACATTGTACCCATGTCGGGAATCGAACCCGGGTCTTCGGCGTGACGAGCGAACGCTTTAACCACTAGGCTACCCGACCACCCCTACAAACATGAAATACTGTTACCATGGTTACTTGATCAAACATATATTAGTTTCTGCTATTCTGATACTGGGTACCGAATACTTTGTCAAGTAAAACCCTGTCAAGGAATACCTGCTGGTGTGATTCTGTGTTCGCATGTCGTGTACTAGGAGTCCTTTTACGACACATAAGACAACAGAGCTCCAGATAACTTTATGAGCAATTGAGTTTTTACTCTAGGGTTTCTATTTTAACTGGGTTATTACATTTTTCACTGGGTAACCACTATTTTTTCACTCATCTATTTATCACTCAATTGGGTTTTTCCTAAAATTAGTGAACATTTTAAGATTTAAAAAAAAAGAAATAGTGTTTTAGATGTATATAAATGTTCTAAATATATAGGCATGACTCGGAAAGTAAATAAGCTCGTAATTTTGTTTCGGAATTTAGCTCCTTTGTACACATGCTGAAAAAGTTTGTTGGGTATTTACGTGTGCTGTTTTTATACATTTGAGTTTTTCATAAAATGCATGTATTTCTGTACGCAAGTTAATTGAAAGTAATTGGGTTTTGAATAATTTTTTTTGGGGGGGGGGGTGGTGGTATTTCGCGCAAATATACGCTGCTTATGATATCTGTAGCTCTGAGACAGCCTATCGCCAAAATTAGGCGATGGAGCTGAGAATCGTAGACTAAAAGTCAACTTGTCAAATACACCGCATAATATAGCAAATAAAAGGTGAATTATTAATTCAAAGTTTAGGACAGGTTTATTGGGACTTTCAGTAAAAATCCCAGCAAAGCCACAGCGATCTGCAAATGTCAACTACTAATAAAGCAATTTGAGAAATACACTGCAGAATTTTAACATGCATCAGTGTGAAATAGCCACTGCCCGCGGCTAGTGAAATTTCAAACAGGCTGATTCTGAAATGTCCCCAGCCCTTAGCTACAGAAATTGTTACAGTGATTTTTTCATGCTGACTTCTAAGTTGAACAAATTAAAAAAAGTTAATTCATTTTGTAGATAAATACAACCATCAAAAATCAAACAATATTCTATCGAATTGAGGTTGCGAGATTCGTGTCACCTCCTTTCATTGTGTTTGTGTGACTGAAACACTGTATAACAAGCTGTGTTACTTAACAAATTATGACTACTAGTGTCAAACATTGCAGCAAGAGAGAATGTTTTGACTTCAATTACGACATTTTAACTCTGACCAAGAGTCTGTGACACGTCCAAAATATCTCTGTCACGGAAAAATAAACTAAATTTGAAACTTGCTGGTAACTTTTAAGTCCAGCATGATTTTGAGGCTATTTTACACAAAGTTTTGCATTTGTGGAACTAGCTGAATGCATATTGAGTCTTCAAATTTATGACAAAAATGTTTCAGCAATTAGAGCAGTTTCTTCACAAGTCAGACACTGCTTCACTTCTCAAGCCTCACTACTGAAAGAATGACTAGCCACGGAACTCAAATTCAACAAATGGTTTGGAAGCAATCTTTTTGGATCCTCTTCAGTTTCAACATGACATGTCCTTCAACTACAATTCAAGCACTTCATGAAGACTGTCAAAGCACCGCCCTGACACGTCAAGCACATCAGCTGCCAATCCAAGAGCTGAACACATTTCACAGAAGCCTTGTCTTAATCAACCACTTCTTAGAATCCATTTGAAACCTGTTTTAACAGCTTATCATGTGTGAGTGAGTGAGTTTGGCGTGACACCACTTTAAACAGTATTTCAGTTATATCATGGCGTGTCAGATTGAGGTGAGGTGAAATTGGGTTTAACGTCGCATCCAAGCGACATGCATGTACGTGTGTGTGTTTGTGTGGCTGCTTGAACTAGTCCGGACTGATGCCGATTTATAGAGCTAGCCCACTGAGATACCATGCCGCAGTTTAACATGAATACCCCGCTTAGACACAGGATACTGACTCCGAGCCGACCAGTTCTTGTTTTAGCCCCTTAATGCCGAGCGCCAAACAGGGTAACAACAAGTACCATCTTTTAACATCTTTTGGTATGACGCGGCCGGGGGTCGAACCCCAGACCTTCCGCTTTCCGGTCGGATGCACTACTTCTACGCCACGGAGGCGGTCCCGTGTCAGATTGATGTGGGAGGAAAGCTCAAAGTGATGCAGGCAGCCTTAGGATTAGTCCTGAGGACTAGAGTCAGTCTTATTTCACAAGTACTCCGAGTTAGTAGCTAGTTATGCTTGAACAAGTCACGATATGGCTGAAATACTGCCGATGTGGCGTTAAATATTAACCCACTCACTCTGCTTGAACAAACAAAAATCACTACTATGTTTACATTTTCTGTCACTATTATTCAGTTCCAATTTGAAGCAAAGTTCAGCACTGAGAAATGGTTCGGAGTTATATCCCTCAAATGCTACTATATCCCTCAAATGCTACTAGTCAAAGAGGACTACCATCATTGGGTTTTCAGTTCTCCTCAGCACAGTTTCATAGTCAGGGGCTGGCGGATAAGAGTGAATTTTGAAGGCTGTGCAGTCTCAGAGTGAGTGAGTGAGTGAGTGAGTGAGTGAGTTGGGTTTAACGCCGCTTTGAACAGTATTCCAGTTATATCACGGCGTGTCAGCTTAATGTGGGAGGAAAGCCTGAAGTGATGCAGGTCTCAGACGTTTACCACTTCGGTGAAACCCACGAGCACGGGTATGGTGCTGACAAACCTAGAAACATATTCGGGGTGAACCGGGATTCGAACCCACAATCATAGGTTTCTGGCGTGCCCAAGGGACGCAACTCTGCACGGCGAATCGCGGCGCCTAAGATGACTGGGCCACCCGTGCCCCCTGTGCAGTCTCAGACGTTTACCACTTGGTGTAACCCACGAACACGGGGACACATCATTGCGAACCGGCACTCGAACCCACGATCGTAGGTTTCTGAGACAGGACACAAACCTGAGCAGTCAATTGTGATGCCTTCTACACCCTGACCACCCGTCCACTATTTGTAATCATACCAATACCTTTATTTGAAAGATATTGTGTCTGACTTGCTGATACATTTATTTTTCAGAACAAGGCAAAATCAGAAGATTTGAGAATTAACAGCAGAATTAGGCAGAAATGTTGCCTCTTTATGACTTATAGATAAAACTGACACCAAATCGCTATCAGTCTCAATTATTTTTAAATTAAGTACGAGAGTCAAGGGGCCCAAATACTAAAATATTAAGGTGTCCTTAGATCCAAATAACATAGACGACTTCATGGATTACAGAACTCATTAACTTCGAACACTGAAAATGTGTAGAGTTTCTTTCATACTACCTGAACGATTCAAAACTTGAGTGAAATAGCTGACCGGGGTCAGGCGAACAGACACGACCACTTGTGTCCATGACAAAAGAAAATCTTCAGGGACAAGTTGATATTTCCTAAAATCTGTCTACTTTAGACGAACTACGAGTCAGAAATGAACAGCGGACAAGTTGGATTTGACCATTGGAGTCCAACAGGAATGGACTCTGCCCTGCTGTGAGAGTTCCTTCACCTGGGGTCTTATCTTTCCTGACTCAAAGGTGTGCATGAGACAAGCATATGCACAGGATTGTCTTACTGACCAGTCTGGTCAATGACCTTTGACCTCAGGGACATAAGACCAGTTACTGGGTGTCCAATCCTGACATGACCTGATTAGCATTAGAAATTCGAGAGGGTCCTTGTGGTTTGCTGTCAAAATATTTAAATCAAGGCACCCCCTAAATATAACACTGGCATCACTAAAGGACCCCAAGATTTCACGCTGGCGTTCCTGTGGTCTGCAACTGTAGCTTTTGAACCTTAAGATCGCTGAACCATACATTTTTGGAAACACCCGCTTCAAATTGCGGCGTAAAACAACAAACCAACCAACCAACTGTTTATGCATATGAAAGTTATGTTTATCACATCCTTTAATCATGCTTAATCATGTTAATAAGTAATTACTAAGATAAACTGCAGTCCGTAAGAGCCGGCTGAAATTTAAAACTATCAGCCCAAGTATAAATCTGTCGGCCTCAGGTCTATTGGTCAAAGACTTTTGAACACAGCTTCTGCCCAAGGCTAACTATTAAAAAAAAAAATTAAGGTGGGAGTTTTATCACATTTATTACATTAGGGTCACGACAAGGAAGAAGTTTACTCATAGTATAATATCATCATAAAAACTGATCAACAATATTAATTTATCATGTTTTGCTCCAAGAGATCTTTTCCTGCAGCCCCCTTCCATGACAGTATATTTAGCAGAAATGCACACTCAGTTGCGAAATATACCTATCTTGCAGGAACTCACATTTTGTGCAGAACTCCAGCAGAATTTTGCATTTATATCTCTATTATGCCGCAGAATTCATCAAACACACTGCAGAATTAAGTGTCAAAGTTTCCAAAATTGGGCAGAATTACCAAAACTTGGTTGCATAATTTACAAAAGTTGACCGCAGAATTTTTATTTTTATCGTCATGGAATACAGCGGGACAGATGATGAGACGTCCTATTAGACGTTCTTAATGTGTTGCCAACAGAGCCTGACAACTCCATAATGAAATGTCTTCAGAAAATATATGATCAGGCTGCCTGTTAACCTTGTTTTCAGTGTCGAGCAGTGACAATCTTCAATGATCCAGAAGGATGTGGCCCAGTCGTCCAAGGCACCACGATTCGCTGTGCAGAGTTGCATCCCTTGGGCATGCCAGAAACCTATGATGGTTGGTTCGAATCCCGGTTCGCCCTGATTATGTTTCTAGGTTTGTCAGAACCAAACCCGTGCTCGTTGGTTTCAACGAAGTGGTAAACGTCTGAGACCTGCATCACTTCAGGCTTTCCTCCCACATTAAGCTGACACGCCGTGATACAACTGTAATACTGTTAAAAGCGGCATTAAACCCAACTCACTCACTCACTTACACACTCAATGATCCAGAAGATGTTCAAATTTTCAGCAACCAGACATGGCCTTCCCTGCCACAAACATTTGACTCTAGAAGTCCAAACTCGTACCGCTGCATTACTAAGACCAAACCTGAGCAGTGACAGGTAGACAAGACACCAATGGCAGTGTTTGAAATTAAGAGGTATCCAATTTGAATCTAGGGACCGCCTGCCTTTCTTCATTTCGAACACTGATTGGTCAAAACAAACTAGTCAGCAGCTCATTTCGAACACTGATTGGTCACAACTATCACTTCGGAAGCTCATTTTGAATACTGATTAATCATAACCTAACAGTCCACAGATTTTGAACACTGATTGGCCATAACTAACTCTTCAGCAGCTCATTTTGAACACTGATTGGCCATAACAAACTCTTCAGCAGCTCATTTTGAACACTGATTGGCCATAATTAACTCTTCGGCAGCTCATTTTGAACACTGATTGGCCATAATTAACTCTTCGGCAGCTCATTTTGAACACTGATTGGCCATAACCAAGTATATCAGAGTTTGGAAATTAAGGGGGATCCTGGCCCTGGGCGCAGCTGGTAAAACAGAATAAAATCGTACCCTGTATTTGAATCAAGAAACCCTCATTCTTTGACTTAAAACATAAGAACGACAAAAAGAAGACTTGACTTTCATGCTCAATTTCAAACAGACAAGACATAAATAGGGAAATTTTGGGAGAAAACAACTCCCGCTAACTTTCAACTCATCTCAGTCTTCTGGACTAGTACGGGGATTTATCTTGGGTTTCAAACAAAGTCCCTTTGGAGTGAGTGAGTATGGTTTTACGCCGCTTTTAGCAATATTCCAGCAACATCACGGCAGGGGACACCAGAAATGGGCTTCACACATTGTACCCATGGCGGGAATCGAACCCGGGTCTTCGGCGTGACGAGCGAACGCTTTAACCACTAGGCTACCCGACCGCCACAAGTCCCATTGGAAGGCAAATTTGGAAAATATAATGATATATTTCAAAAGTGGAATTTTCTTAACATTTATTTTCATCAAATCAGAGGAACTGGGCAAAGTGTAATTCGATTTGGGAATTTTTCCTGTCATACGAGGCCGACTTTGGGCCGAATTTCAGCCTCTGAGCAGGTCGAGATAAGTCCCCAAGTGGCCCTGAGCACCAGACCCAGTGATGGAGGCAAGGACAGGTCTGTTGTGGCAGACTCTATACAGTGGGCTGGAATCTGGGTCAATGCAGGTAGCAATGCACCCACTGGCCTTGCGGTGGGAGTCAGACAGCATCACTGCCGATGGGTATCACTTACAGATGCCAGACACTCGGGGGAAGTGAACCTGTGGATGTTTCCCCCCCCCCCCCCCCCCCCCCCCCCCCCCCCGGAAAGATATGCTTTGGAATCCTTTCAGTATGCAGTGTTAGAAACAACAGGAGCCCACATGTTTAGCTTTCGGCTCCAGTTTTGTCAAGGGACGACTTAAATATTCCAGTAAGGTTTTGTCAAGGTCCTCTTTTTCATCTTTTAAACAGCTCCTTGTTTTAATAATCATTATAATGACTGGAAGTTGGTCATGATAAAGATGAATCTTGTTACAGACTGGCTTTTTTTCAAGACAAAAATGCGTTCCATACTTTGAGGTCAATTAAAATTTCTTCAATCAATCTAATGGCATTCCCCGATAAGAGTGATGGGTATTGGCCTGAATTTTGTACTGCAAAGTTATTGCAATAATTATTCATGTATTGCGATATATTGCTGTGTTCTTGAATCTGTAATTTGTTATGAACCTGAACAAAACAAAACAAACCCTGCTTGTTTTTGACAACTTTGTATTTTGTTGGGAGTGAGTGAGTATGGTTTTATGCCGCTTTTAGCAATATTCCAGCAATATCACGGCGGGGGACACCAGAAATGGGCTTCACACATTGTACCCATGTCAGGAATCAAACCCAGGCCTTCGGCGTGACGAGCGAACGCTTTAAACACTAGGCTACCCGACCCTTGGATTTTGTTGGGGGTTGCTATGGTCACAAAGCCACACTGACCACAGGAAAAAGTTTCTTAATTTCCTTTTGAGTTGGCACTTAAAATCTTCAAACAAGATCGTACGCATGATTTCGAAAAATGCAATAAACTGGTATTTTCCAAACGTGTTGTGTTACGTATTTATTGGTATTTCATATCGTGGCGCTGACTTGGTTGATACATGTCATCATATCCCAACTGCGTGGATCGATGCTCATGATGTCAATCACTGGATTGTCTGGTCAAGACTTGATTATTTACAGACCGCAGTCATATAGCTGGAATATGGCTGAGTGCGGCGTTAACAACAAACAAACATCATATCATGGTATACTGGTAATATTGCGCACCTCTACCCAATAATAGATTCGTCCAAAAGTTTCATAGTTCAAGGATTTTTCATTGACACCTGTCAACATACTTAAGAGAAATAAACTTATTCCATTTGCCATCCCCAATAAGAGGCAGTTTAGAAGCTGTGGTATCACTTATTCTAGACGTTCGAAACACTATAATAACGGTTTCTAGGATCTTCAGCATCTGTACCAAGACGTCGCATTAAAAAATATGTAAGCTGAAATTCATAAGTCAAATTTGTCTTCATCAAATGACCAAATTAACTGCAAGAGTACTTTGATCAATTCACATCTCATAAATATTTTGATCAGGCACCACATAAATACTTGCCCAAACTTGTATTTTACATTATTTTCAGAACACTTTACTCTTAGTGCATGAACCAGAATAAGCTGATCTTACGAAACCAGAAGAATTTTTACTAGACCAGTTGGTGCTAAAAAAACCTTTGAGTCTACAGCATGAAATTAGCCCTTTGTATCATCTTTTGTTAATATAGTGTCATCATATGGTTTATTATTTAGCTAATCACTGATCACTCGGACTTCAAGATCGTGAGGCTGACGCACCCTCCCCCCTCTTGGTACCTGGAAATCGGGAGCCTATTTAGAGGGTATCCGGGACTTTCGTAGAGTGAACTCTGACATGCTCTTGAGATTTGTGTTAAATAATATTCGGGATTCAAGAGTAAAAAGTTGGGTGGTATTCTTGATCCAGGTTGGTTGGTTGGTTTGTTGTTTAACGCCGCACTCAGCAGTATTGCAGCTATATGACGGCGGTCTGTAAATAATCGAGTCTGGACCAGACAATCCAGTGATTGATATCATGAGCATCGATCCAAGCAATTGGGATCGATGACATGCATCAGCCAAGTCAGCAAGTCTGACCACCCGATCCCGTTAGTCGCCTTTTACGATAATCTGGATTCAGGGGAGGAGGGGCTTGTCACCCTCACTAGTGGCTGAAGTTGGAGATTGCTAGACTCGCGCTTCGGACAATTGGAAATATTGCAGACTGAATCAAATATTTACCATAAACAAACCGATAATTAGGAATACATCATCAGAATGTTTAATATCTTTGTTTTGTGTGTAACATTATTTGCCTAAACTGTCACGAACCATTACAGTAAGATTTAATCATTTTTCATACCTCCATGGCCATTTTGACAATGAAACTATCGCCTCTGCCAAGTAGCATTGCCAAAAACATGTTTTTTTAAATATGTTCATATTAATGATTATTCGTCAGATCAGCATCAGTTGGATTGCCTCTAATTTCAAGTAGCATCATGAACGTCCTGACCCTTCTCTGCTGCCTTGAAGTCCCTGTAAGTGTGCTGGCTAACATTTGACTGTAACACAAGGGTCCCTGTCTGTCACGCTGTGTTCGGACACCTGTCAGCCTTGATTGACATTCACACCACAGTCATGAACTAATAATGATTACTTGACACTATCTAACTCCATGCTAATTTCAACAATAGAACTACACTGGCAATGAATACCAGTTTCTAAAAACCCAGTACAGTGAACATGGAAAATTTTAATTCCAATTTGGAATTTTTTTCACTTGCTGCAGACATCATCGAGCGGGTCTAGATGGCTGTCTGAATCTAGCCAAGCACCTGAAGGACAACAGGCCGCCCTCGAGGTTTAAAACAGGTTGCAGTGGCTAGCTGTGGACAATTCCGGCTGTAAGTACAATGTCTATAAATTAACATTACACAATGACTCATCGAGGCATATTATCGATGGAGTCTCCTGAAACGCTGCATGACATCAGCCCGCAATCAATAAAAAAGATCAATCTGACCATGTGTGCCGTGGCCTGGCCTTTCAACAGTCTACCGAACCATGCTCGATTTCAAACTCTTCCAATCCACTGGACCTCGTAATGACCCCCAGAAACCGCAAATTTCTCCAGCTACTTAAATTATGACACACAAAGATTTTAGCTGTAATCTGCAAATGGGGAATTTTTTCAGAAGCATTACTGAAGATTCGCTTCTCTTAGATTCTCGTAGTGAGCGCGTGAATTGAACTGCTTAGGAGGGCAGAGCCGCGTGGGAGGGCGATGAGAACATGGGTCAAGGACACTACAAGGCAGTATCTTGCCTGGATAGTGGTTTGCCCTTCGCCATAATTGCTTGTTCTTTGGCTAGGGGTTTGAAAACTTCAAAAGCCAATGACAGCAAATTTTCAAGTACTTAGCACAAATGCATTCTTAAATCTTCTGTGTGGCGTACTGGGCTTCCCAACAACCATGAAATCTATTGTTTTTTTCCTTTTAAGGTTTCACGATTTTAAAATCAATTACCGTCCAGGCAGAAACATCCAAAGATGAACGATTTCAGTATTATAGCTTACAACAGTCAAAAACCTGTTCTCAAAAATAGAGATCGCTAATAAATGGACTAAAAAAATATTACGCTCAGTTCACTAAAAAATGTATTACAAAAAACAAAGAATCAAATCTTATGTAGGCATTATTGTTAGAAAAAAATTACTTTCGGTCACTGCTACACAATAATTATTTTCTCTGAATAAAGCAACCAAACAATTTCATGAGTTTTCAGGGCACAATATGGTCAAGACATTCAGCGCTTCCAGAGAACAAAGTTCTCCACCCCCTTCCAAAGGCCATTGTTCAGTCCCTAAATGCAGTCTGAATCTAGGAACGCCTAAATCTTTAACTTATATTTGAAGATTATCACAAGGACCCCTCGACTTTCATGTTAACTTTAAACACTGTACCTTAATATTGAACATTCTCACTGCTAATATTTTCCTCTGTCTCCATGGTCCCGGTGCACTAATTTCCAGTAAGAACCAGAAATATAAGATAAACTATTATATCCACACACAGGAGTCCTGGAGAAACAAAATAATCCATCAAAATATGCCACCAGCATGTGTAACTATTTCATGAGCAAAACGCAGCTGAGACATCACAGAAAAAAGTCATCAACCTTCCCATCAATTAGCAAGACGATTGACAGCTCTCAACAAGCCTAGAGTCCCCCTGTCACTGACACCATCAGATCTGAATAGAGTGAAGTCCTGCCCAGGGCTAGGATCACTTGGTAATCTACCCCCATTGTTAACAAGTGTGACCACCTCTGACCCCAGTAGGGCGGTCGGGTAGCCTAGTGGTTAAAGCGTTCGCTCGTCACGCCGAAGACCCGGGTTCGATTCCCGACATGGGTACAATGTGTGAAGCCCATTTCTGGTGTCCCCCGCCGTGATATTGCTGGAATATTGCTAAAAGCGGCGTAAAACCATACTCACTCACTCACTCACTCTGACCCCAGTATGTCAACACAGCTTGAAAACAAACAGTAAATATGTCACGGCAAGGTTGAGTACAGGGAACAGATGGCGTAGCAGCTTGCCCTGGGATATTGAACATTTAGATATGCATATATTGTATAGATAAACACTTTCCCGTCCTTGAAGTGAATTAAAAACTTCATCATTTTCATGTTAAGTGCAGATAAATCGCCATTCCTTATAATAACATAAAAAAATTTAAAAGGGTAAATTTCTACTTGTCCTTATGATACCTAAGCTGTTTGGGCAGTTTAGCAAGGACTATAGGACTTGTGCAAATTTTTAACACTGTACTGAGTTTTAACTATCTTCTATCAAATAATCGGTACACTGGGGTGGATTTAACCGCTGGGCCTTTGGCCAATGGCCAGCTAAAATCACAAAGGGCTTGCTGAAACGTTAAGTGGATGACCCATTTTGCTAGTCAACATTTCACCCCTTCTCCCTGTATGTTAAATTATTTTAATTGGACATTACTCGTGAATCATGTAATTTTTAAGAGAATATATTTAGGGGTGCTGACATCTTGTGAATGAACTCAAAGTTTGTTTGTTTGTTGTTTAATGCCGCTCTCTGCAATAGACGGCGGTCTGTAAATAATCGAGTCTGGACCAGACAATCCAGTGATTGACATCATGAGCAGCGATCCACGCAATTGGGATTGATGACATGCATCAAACCAAGTCAGCGAGCTTGACCACCCGATCCCTTTAGCCGCTTCTTACGAAAAGCATAGTCGCCTTTTACGGCAAGCATGGGTTGCTACCCCGGATCATCACGGGCCGAATGAACTCAAAGAAAGATACATGTCGATCATCACGACAGAATGACAACCGGTCACCATTTTGTAATGCTGTGTACAACATCTTTATTTGCACATAAATCACCACAGAATTATGCAAATGGAAGTCAAGGTTTAATCTCAGAGTGAGTGAGTATGGTTTTACGCCGCTTTTAGCAATATTCCAGCAATATCACGGCAGGGGACACCAGAAATGGGCTTCACACATTGTACACATGTCGGGAATCGAACCCGGGTCTTCGGCTTGATGAGCGAACGCTTTAACCACTAGGCTACCTGACCGCCCCGTTTAATCTCAGAGTGCAGGAAAACACTATGGAGGAGTTCTATAGCCCGCTAGGTGGCTACGCGACCACAAGTTCGGCCATTTCCCAGCCTTCACCATTTAGTTGTAGGCAAAGAAGTAAAGGTGAGGTGAAATGGGGTTTAACGTCGCGTCCAAGATTATTGCACTTATATAGCGACGTGCATGTACGTGTGTGTGTTTGTGTGGCTGCTTGTACTAGTCCGGACTGATGCCAATTTAAAGTGCTAGCTCACTGAGATACCATGCCGCAGTTTAACATGAATACCCCACTCAGACACAGTATACTGACTCCGAGCCGACCAGTCCTTGTTTTAGCCCCTTAATGCCGAGCGCCAGACAGGGTAACAACAAGTACCATCTTTTAACGTCTTTTGGTATGACGCGGTCGGGGATCGAACTCCAGACCTTCCGCTCTCCGGGCGGACGCTCTACCACTAGACCACGGAGGCGGTACCAAAGAAGTAAAGAGAAGGGCCAGTACCTTTTAAAAGGAGCAAGTCCTGCTGGCTACATACAGATTTGTTGTTAAATCTACACCCAACACATTCTAAATTTCTCCATACCCTAGTCTAGTATTAATACTTTCAATTTCATTCCAGTAAATGTTCTTCCAAGCCCTTTTCTATTTCATTTTGTCCCAAGGCCCATTCTGTTTTTCATTTTATTCTAATTGTAGGACATTTTCTCTTGTGTCCCATGACATGATACTTTTCTCAAAGGAAACATCCAAGTAAATTGTCTCCCAGCTTGTTGTCAGTACAGCCACAACCCGTGTGCTCAAGGCACAAGACACAATGCTAGACACTAGAAACAATGCTAGACGCAATGCTAGACACTAGACACAATGCTAGACACTTAACACAATGCCAGACACTAGACACAATGCTAGACACTAGACACAATGCTAGACACTAGAAACAATGCTAGACGCAATGCTAGACACTTAACACAATGCTAGACACTAGACACAATGCTAGACACTTAACACAATGCCAGACACTAGACACAATGCTAGACACTAGACACAATGCTAGACACTAGACACAATGCTAGACACTAGAAACAATGCTAGACACTAGACACAATGCTAGACACTTAACACAATGCTAGACACTTAACACAATGCCAGACACTAGACACAATGCTAGACACTAGACAATAGACAATGCTAGACACAATGCTAGACATTAAACAATGCTAGACAATAGACAATGCTAGACAATAGACAATGCTAGACATTAAACAATGCTAGACAATAGACAATGCTAGACATTAAACAATGCTAGACAATAGACAATGCTAGACAAAAGACAATGCTAGACACAATGCTATAGACAATAGACAATGCTAGACACAATGCTATAGACACTAGACAATGCTAGACACTAGACAATGCTATAGACAATAGACAATGCTAGACACAATGCTAGACACTAGACAATGCTAGACACAATGCTATAGACAATAGACAATGCTAGACACAATGCTATAGACAATAGACAATGCTAGACAATGCTATAGACAATAGACAATGCTAAACACAACGCTAGGCAACGCTAGACACTAGACAATGCTAGATATAATGCTAGACACTAGACAATGCTAGACACTAGACAATGCTAGGCAATGCTAGACACTAGACACAATGCTAGACAAGTACAATCCAGGGAAGCGAACCAGACAACCCTGTCATCCTCGAGGAGAAGGTGGACACTCATCTGCATCCCGGGCAAATTCTGTTTTTATTTCCTAAGCAATATTTTTAGAACAAACATGAATGAAAGTCAGTGATTCATCCACTTGCGTTTATGCCACATCCGTCCTGCTGTACAACAAGGAATAACATCTCATTGGAATCAAATTTCTAAGATTACTGCAGCAATTCTGTTTGTACACTGTAATACATGATGAGAAATGAACATTTTTTTTATTTTTATTCATAACTCCAAACATGGCAAAGCAACTTTCACCACGAAACTGCAGCCTCATGTTACACCTGAGTCAGCATCATAAACACAGTCCAGACGATTATTGTTCAATTATCATTTGAATAACCTTTGTCTGAAGTAACAGAGGTGCTGGGGTCTGGGCTTTCAGCTCCAGAACTTGCTTCCAGGGCTGACATTTTGCAGGCCTCAAAGTTTAAATTTTTACCGAGTAAGCATATGGCTGCACATATTTTTTTCCAGGTAGCCAGTGGTAAAATTAAGAAGTTTAGCCAATAGTGTAGGTAGCCAAAAGCATTTGAAATTATCTTTAATCAAGTAACTATTATTGTATATTAGTGGAAAGTGTACTTTTGTTTTGTTATTTGTGACTTGAACAATGATGCAATTTATGTTACTAGATAATATAGGTATATCCTTGCTTATCCAATAAACTATCAACTAAAATAAAATACTAATTACATTAATATTTATGTATTGTGGTTCATTGTTGACTTTTGGAGGAATTATTTGCATTTATGTATATGTGTAGCAATAGAATTTAGTTGCCACAAGATATTTTTCAAGGTAGTCATTTGGCTACTTCTGAATTTAAGACAGTAGACAAGTTGAAATTGTTTATTTGTAGTTTAACGCCGCATGCAACAATATTCCAGACATATGACGGCGGTCTGTAAATAATCAAGCCTGGACCAGACAATCCAGTGATTGACATCTTTAGCACCGATCGACGAAACTGGGATACCAAGACATATATATTCCAACAATTAGACAGCAGCTTGTAAATAATCGAGTCTGGACCAGACAATCCAGTGATTGGTATTGTCAGGGTACAATGACATTACCATCAGTGAACTATTAAGTCACCTAACTTGACCATCCGATCCACTAAGACTCACCTCTTACGATCGGGGGTTGATTCTAATCCAGATTCCCCCCCCCCCCCTCCCAGTGGGGAAAAATAATAAATCTATGAACAAAGAAATTAGGTAATATTTCCAGCAACTACATATTTCTCCAGGGAATGGTCAACTTCAAACACAATCAACATGCCAAATTGAAAATAACAAAAAGAGAGTTACAGTTTGAGCTCAAGACGACAGTGACTTCAAGTTACTGACTTCGAAATTCAGATGTATAACAGAAAACAGTTCTAACTAGGGACCTAGAACACTGGTATAGCACAATTTCATCCACTTCTGTGATTTTTTCAATGGCTCTGTCGGCTCAACTGAATATAGAAGCTTGTCGGGCAGTGTCCATGCAAGCCTTAAAGTTTAAATTTTTACCAAGTAGCCGTATGGCTACAAGTATTTTTTTCCAGGTAGCCAGTGGTAAAATTTAAAAGTCAAACCAATAGTGTAGGTCGCCAAAAGCATTTGAAATTATCTTTAATCAAATAACTATTATTGTATATTAGTGGAAACTGTACTTGAGTTTTGTTATTTGTGACTCGAACAATGATGCAATTTATGTTAGTAGATTATATAGGTATATCCTTGCTTATCCAATAAACTATCAACTAAAATAAAATACTTATTACATTAATATAAATTTATGTATTTTGGTTCATTGTTGAGAGGAATTATTTGCAAGTACAATTAGTAGCAGACATGTTTATTTTTGTGCCTAAAGATGTGTAGCAATAGAATTTAGTCGCCACAAGATATTTTTCAATGTAGTCATTTGGCTACCTCTGAATTTTAGACTGTAGACAAATTGAAAATTACTTCGCAACTTGTGCTTTGTGCTTTTCACATTCCTCGGATCAGTTATCAAAACATTAGGGCACCAGAGCTCCAGATAAGCTTTTGGTGTTGTGGGTATTTTACCCATGCATTTTAAAAACATTGGGTATCAGTAATTCTATCTGGGTATTCAAATTTCTGTTACCCACTAGATTTTACACATGTGGGTATTTAAGTTAAATATTCAAAAACACTATTCTATCTAGTCCCTGCAAACTGGTGTCGTGTGGGTTCGAGAGCTTTATAGGAATCAAAAATACCATGATACTTCCACAAGAAAGTGTGATGGCAAATAATCATGATGTAACTGTCATCGTGGAGTTTGGCAAGGTTGACGGAATGCCCGTTTATAATTTCAAAATAAGTTGCTGATTTGCTAATCGAATACGCAGGGTTACTTCACAATATTTTGATGATACGCACAAGTTTTATTTTTGTAGCATTTCTGTAATGTTCGTTGCGTATTTGATACGCTTGGATGATATTTTACTGCGTATTTCTGCATTTCTGATGCGTATTTTACGCAGATACGCAGCTTATCTGGAGCTCTGAGGCACAGCATATCCTATTGCGTTAGTGTTCCGAGTCTTGAAAGCTTCAGGTGAAATAAAACATGATAGCGTAGAGACGAGATGATCGTAGCATTATAATATCCGCGCCCTGGTGGAGGTACCGAGATGGAGGGCGGTCGGGTAGCCTAGTGGTTAAAGCGTTCGCTCGTCACGCCGAAGACCCAGGTTCGATTCCCAACATGGGTACAATGTGTGAAGCCCATTTCTGGTGTCCCCTGACTTAATATTGCTGGAATATTGCTAAAAGCGGCATAAAACCATACTCACTCACTCAAAGAGATTCAGATTCAGGAGTCTTCAGCCTCCAAAACAAAGGCCCAAGGAGGAAATAACAAGCATCAATCTACGCAACTGGGATTCGATGTCATGCACAACTGAGTCAGGGAGCCTGACCACCCATTCTCGTTGGTCGCCTCCTATGACAAGCATTGGTAGGTAAAGACCAATTCCAACACAGATCTTCACAAGTCATAGATCATGGCATTAACTCTAAAACCAGGGTAAGAAATTGGCACTAGTCCTGTAGTCCTGGCCAAACTGCCCAATAGTAAAGGTATCATAAGGACTAGTAGAAATTTGCCATTTTTAGGGGATTTGCTATATGTTATCATTATAATGACTAGTGGACTGAAACTGTTAGATTCTACCACTTTAAAACTATGGGTTATAACAAGAGACCCCTTCTCTTGACCTTCTTGGAAAACTACGAAGAATTCACATTGCTTGAGAAAATGCCTAACTTTCATATTGTTAGATTGTATCATGTCCTGATAGAGGTTCAGATAGCCTCAGATTTCACTGGGTGACCCTGGCTGTCTTATCTCAGGTCATGTATGGAACCGCTTTCATCCTGATTTTACTATCTAGGCAGATCTAACTTATCGCGATATGTATAATCTTTTACACGAACACACAGTAGAAATCAAACGGTGATATTCAGGGAATTTGTGCCAATGGGTCATTTATCCCAATGCAGCCTCTAACACCATTTTTGTTGCTTGATGGATCCAGGGTCCAGGCCAATAGTCACCAATTCCAGCTATATGATGGCGGTCTGTAAATAATCGAGACCAGACAATCCAGTGATTTATATCATGAGCAACTAACCACGCAATTGGGATATGATGACATGCATCAACCAAGTCAGCGAGTCTGACCATTAGCCGCCTCATAAGACAAGCATAGTCGCCTGTTACGGCAAGCATGGGTTGCTGAAGACCTATTCTACCCCAGGTCTTCACGGGTCACCGACGAGAACACGACATGACACACATAGGAAATAGGCTACAATAGGCTTACCAGGATTCAAACCCTCGATCATAGGTCTCAGATGTTTACCACTTTTGTAAAACCAACGGTTCAGTCTAGTAAGAACAAGTAGAGGGAGGAGACACCGATGCATCGGTTGGTTGTGATTATTTTACTTCTTGATACAAGTATCGATCACAATCGCACACTTAGTAAAAAGTATCGATTCTTACCTTAAATGTATTCATCAATAAATGTTACACCAAACACTAATTACTAGTGAAATTGAGTGGTGAAAACGTAATTATTTTCATCCAGTGCGCCCTACTTGACCCTGCCAACTGTAAATCATTAGAGTGCCAGATATTTGGACATCCTGTCTATGATTTGGTTGGTTGGTTTGTTGTTTTACGCTGCACTCAGCAATATTCCAGCTATATGACGGCGGTCTGTAAATAATCGAGTCTGGACCAGACAATCCAGTGATTGATATCATGAGCATCGATCCACGCAATTGGGATCGATGACATGCTTTAACCAAGTCAGTGAGCCTGACCACCCGATCCCGTTAGTCGCCTTTTACGACAAGCAGTCACCTTTTACGGCAAGCATGAGTTGCTGAATGCCTATTTTAATCTTCACGGGTCTCCTGTCTATGAAAAAGATGGACTACTCACCACAGATGAGAGCACATTTAAGTATCATGATACATATCAGATCGTGAGTAAGGTATCGTGATGCGTATCGGAACACGCAGTTGGTGTATCATCCAAGCCCTAGTAAGCACAGCTAAGGCCAGGCTTTTTTTTATTTTTAGGATTACAGATTTTGCAGCCCAAAGTCCAGGCTTGGAGGAAGGGGAAAAAAAAGAAGAAAAAAAAAAAAGAAAAAAAAGCCAGATGCATTTTTTTGAATGCAGAATGCCTCTGGCATACTTTAAGAACATATTCTGTACTCAAAAGACCGCCATTTGTGACGATAAAGCCCCTTGTAACAATAAAAATTCTACCACTTACAACACGGACAATTGTCAAGGGAGGCTATTCATGTTCGGCTTCGAGATCAACAAAGATCGATTATGTATCTCTTTACTAGTTGACAACGGTAAATTCATGTTTTTATCAAAAGGTGATGATAACAAATAAAATAACTGACTACGCGGCTATCGAAGAATAGAAAAAAGGAAATCTGATTTATTTATTTTTACATTTTCTCAAAAATTAGAGTCAGTGGGTCCGTAATCCGAAAAATATAAAACGCCTGGCCTAATAATTGTATGAAAATAACATCAAAATCAACATAAAAGGAACCTGGTAGACAAGTTCGGTCTTGCAGACCTTCTGGCACCAACTACCATAGCAGTGTTGGAAAGGGAGACCTGGGTTCCTCGAGTGTTTCTTCCGTATTAACAACTATTTAAATCAATAGACCGTTTAAATTTTTACCTTAAAAAACATGTTTATGACAGACCCCTGACTTGCACTCTCAATTTCAAACCCAGTTACTGTGTATACCACGGTATCAGTTTCCGTAAGCATCTCCCTGTAAAATCAATCAAGTATACACGCGTCAGCGAGAGCTTAGCCTATGTCGATCAATGCACCGATGCTTTACTATACCCAAACACTCATACAAATTTGATCACTTTCATCATAAGCCACCGCCATTTCCTCACCACTGATCAACAAATGAAATTCAATTGTTTCAATATCATGCCCTGCTGATTTTTTATATTTGATTTCCCCAGGATGCTGTGTGGGTATTTAGACATGGATATCTGAAGGATGGAAATTGATTGGCGATGTTGGTTGCCCGTCAGTGCCTGTCTGGTTTTCAAACCGAAGCAATAGGCATCGACAGAAATTGACGAGCCTTGGTTCTTGGTGAATGTTGGCATTGATCCTCCATGATGGCACCACAGAATCATGAGGCCCTTTCTGAGAATTATTCCAAACATACGAGGCCAATGTTGAGCCTCCAGACCATACAAAGCCTTGTACATGAAGTTTTGACCAAGAATAATTGGTATAGGATATCAATAATGTACATAGTCTGTGCTAAAAACTTTGGAGTCTATTAGTACCAGCCTCATCTTAGCATTTTTCCGGATCATTTTAATGGTATTATATGAACTACCATATTCGACATAATAAGCACCCACGGCGATATTTGCTGATATATTGGCTGGTGAACAATTGAGTGAGTATGGTTTTACGCCGCTTTTAGCAATATCACAGCGATGAACACCAGAAATGGGCTTCACATATTGTACCCATGTCGGGAATCGAACCCGGGTCTTCAGCATGATGAGCGAACGCTTTAACCACTAGGCTACCAGACCGCCCCGGCTTGTGAACAATCCAAATCAGCACCCCTTCGGATTGATCAATGTGCACAAGACTTATTTATTTGCGTATAATATGCACTCGTGTGTTATATGCACCCTTAATTATGGGCAATAAAATTCTGGAAAATATATCTATCGTGTATAATACACACAGATTCTTCTTTTGTATCATTTCGGGCTGTCAGCATAAACCACAAAATTTACCATCTTTCAACTGTTTTTTTTCTCACAAAATTATAATCCAATAAGAGTCCCCTATTTCTAATTTTGAGGGAACTGGACACTTCTTACGTCGAACATGGTATATTATTAGATGAGCTTAAATAATTTTACTAGACTGGTTTCAGGATAATGCCGATCCGTAAACAATCGAGTCTGGACCAGACAATCCAGTGTTTAACATCATGAACATCGATCTACGCAACTGGGATATGATGACATGCATCAAGCAAGTCAGTGAGCCTGACAACAATCCCACTATTTCCTCTTATGACAAGCATGGGTTGCTGCAGACTAATTCTAAACCAGATCTTCACGGGTCAACTAAAAGCAAAAACAATAATATAACATCACTTTTGCCACCAGTCTGAAGCAGAAGCATAAAAATAGTCACTTATCCACAGACATCACCCAAGAAATGTATCCCAAAGATCTTGAGAGGAGATCAAGTCTTATCTGAAGCTCACACCCACAATGCGAAAATGCAATAAACATGGCTCAGGATGAAATATACACCTTTTTGCCTTATCACTTAATCACAAAGTGTCTCCAGAGAATGGTAATGAGTGGAGACAGACTGATATTGACACTGTTTTGTAATCAATACACTGAATGATATTAACAGTGGCTCCATGTCTCCATAGAGGGACGTGCATGCACCATACGGGTTCCAAATCCATACCGCCTCTAAGCTGCTTTCTGATCAATACAACATGGGACTAGGCGTCCTGGTTTCTAAATATAGACTCTCGACAGCCCCATTCCAAGCAGGTGTTGGTGGAACTGAGGTAGAACCACACAGTGCTAAAAAATGGAGTCTACTGCCTCCAATATGTCCTGTAGAATCATATGTATATCCTAATCAGAAACTACTGAAAAAATATATCATTTCACGTCATCTGGGTTCAGTCATGATTTAGCATTTATACTTGGATTTTTTTCAAGAGTTCTTTTCTTGTTTAATCAGCTTGTGCCAAATACTTTTGAGAATACTGACCGAAAATGATTCTTAACATCATTTTCAGTTTATTTTTGTATTGTCAGTGTTATTATATGGCAGCGTTAGAAACTAACAGTTTTAGTCTACTGGTCCTTATAATGATAACATACAGGGATGAGAGTGGATAGTTCCCTTTTCAATGTTTTTACTCCAGTGGGTAGTCTAGTGGGTGATGTGAGGTGAGGTGATATGGGGTTAACGTCGCGTCCAAGATTATTGCACTTATATAGCGACGTGCATGTACGTGTGTGTTTGTGTGGCTGCTTGTACTAGTCCGGACTGATGCCGATTTATAGTGCTAGCTCACTGAGATACCATGCCGCAGTTTAACATGAATATCCCACTCAGACACAGGATACTGACTCCGAGCCGACCAGTCCTTGTTTTAGCCCCTTAATGCCGAGCGCCAGACAGGGTAACAACAAGTACAATCTTTTAACGTCTTTTTGTATGACGCGGCCAGGGATCAAACCCCGGACCTTCCGCTCTCCGGGCAGACGATCTACCACAAGACCATGGAGACGGTCGAGTCTAGTGGGTATTTTTACACATGACTAGAGTTTTTTGCTACTTTTTTAGGCATTATTTAATTCAGTTGACTTAATGAATGTGTGTAACTAAAGATCTGTAACCAAATAGAGATGCACACGTTGAAAAGGTGGCATTGGGTAATTTTAAACAGTGTCAGAGCTCCAGATAAGCTTTTGCTGTTGTGGGTATT
This sequence comes from Haliotis rufescens, assembly GCF_023055435.1. Classification (NCBI taxonomy): domain Eukaryota; kingdom Metazoa; phylum Mollusca; class Gastropoda; order Lepetellida; family Haliotidae; genus Haliotis; species Haliotis rufescens. The sequence goes on along the minus strand of NW_025963824.1, from coordinate 13,520,996 downwards.
TTACCCATGCATTTTAAAATCATTGGGTATCAGTAATTCTATCTGGGTATTCAAATTTCTGTTACCCACTAGTTTTTACACATGTGGGTATTTAAGTTAAATATTTAAAAACACTATTCATCAAGTCCCTGCAAACTGGTGTCGTGTGGGTTCGAGAGCTTTATAGGACTCAAAAATACCATGATACTTTCACAAGAAAGTTTGATGGCAAATGATCATGATGTAACTGTCATCGTGGAGTTTGGCAAGGTTGACGGAATAATTTCAAAATAAGTTGCTGATTTGCGAATCTAATACGCAGGGTTACTTCACAATATTTTGATGATATGCACAAGTTTTATTTTTGTAGCGTATCTGTAATGTCCGTTGCGTATTTGATACACTTGGATTATATTTTACTGCATATTTCTGCATGTCTGATGCGTATTTTACGCAGATACGCAGCTTATCTGGAGCTCTGAGTGTTGTTATACATTTGAAATGTTTTTATGCATATTTGTACACAAGTAAAAAAACAGGTGATTTTTATGGGTCATTGTGATTTCCTTTGCATATTTAAAAAAAATAAAATCTATACAATAATAAATAAATAAATACAATATAAATCTGAAAATGTACCCATTTCTTTTCTAGTGAGCTATATCCATGAGGAGTGAGTGAGTGAGTATGGTTTTACGCCGCTTTTAGCAATATTCCAGCAATATCACGGCGGGGGACACCAGAAATGGGCTTCACACATTGTACCCATGTCGGGAATCGAACCCGGGTCTTCGGCGTGACGAGCGAACGCTTTAACCACTAGGCTACCCGACCGCCCCTTATATATATATCCATGAGGAAGTCTTAGGTTTATCTAGACCAGCTCAGAGGAACATTAGGCCGAAGTCTGGGCAACAACTTCCAATTGAAATAAAACATATTTTTCAAATCATGTTCTGAGGGTAATAACTAACCTGTTGTCACTGATAACAGGAACAACAGACCCATGAAGTTCCGGGGCAGAATAGGTCTTCCGCAACCCATGCTTGCAGTAAAAGGCGACTATGCTTGTTGTAAGAGGCGACTAACGGGATCGGGTGGTCAGGCTTGCTGACTTGGTTGATGCACATCATCGTATCTCAATGCTCATGATGCCAGTCACTGGATTGTCTGGTCCAGACTCGATTATTAACAGACTGCTGTCATATAGCTGGAATATTGCCGAGTGTGGCTTTAAACAAACAAACAAAACAGGACCAACAAACAAGAAACTCTGATGTTGTTATTGTTTGCAGTGAATGGAATGTTAAAATACCCCCGAAGATACACAATCATGACTTTTAAGAAGATCCCAAATTTCGAACAAAACTTCTTTTTTTCCTCAATCTGTCTGCACTTATTTTAAAATCCTAGATAAATCCTTGTTAGTTAACACTGGCAAATCTTTACCAAAAAGTCGCCATTACAGAAAAATAGAGAAGTTGTGTCTAGATTTACACTGACAATGTAGGTGCTCTTCTCAATTGTCTAATATCTCAAAAATATCTCTCAATGTTTATCGTTGGGCAACCAAACGAACTCAAAGTTTCAATTTTTACCAAGTAGCCGTATGGCCACAAGTATTTTTTTCCAGGTAGCCAGTGGTAAAATTAGGAAGTCAAGCTAATAGTGTAGGTAGCCAAAAGCATTTGAAATTATCTTTAATCAAATAACTATTATTGTATATTAGTGGAAACTGTACTTCAGTTTTCTTATTTGTGACTCAAATGATGCAATTTATGTTAGTAGATTATATAGGCATTTCCTTGCTTATCCAATAAACTATCAACTAAAATAAAATACTAATTACATTAATATTTATGTATTTCAGTTAATTGTTGACTTTAGGAGGAATTATTTGCGAGTACAATTATAGGCAGACATGTTTATTTTTGTGTCTAAAGATGTATAGCAGTAGAATTTAGTCGCCACAAGATATTTTTCAAGGTAGTCATTTGGCTACCTCTGAATTTTAATCAGTAGACAAATTAAAAATTGGCAACTTTGAGGCCTGCCAAATGATTTATAAATGAGGTATTGATGAAGGGTCACATTACAGGTAGACACATTCGTATAGAAACAGTCATATACCCAGTCAGTTACAGTTGTGAAAGCAAAATCAATGTTCTAACTAGAGTAGTGGTTGTGAAAGCGTTATCAATGTTCTAACTAGAGTTGTGAGGAAAGTGGCAGCAGATGGGGTCCAGGGGTCACGAACAATATCAAAACATCGAACCTGGTTACTAGTGCATCCTTCGAATAAACATTATTTAACACTAGCCGGGAGACGTGCTCAGTGGAGCTCGATATGGCACAGAGGCAAGAAGCAGTGTTTTTGTCATTTCCATGTCAACAGGCTCTGTTTACAATGGCTACCACAATAACAGTCTCTTGAAACTAGTTCATTCACACGTAGTACTACAGGACTGAAGGGTAAAATATTGGTGACAATACATTCGCCACAGCCTATCAAACCTGACCCGTAACAAAATAAATCGATTTACAAGCTGTTGACCGACATATTTGAACAGCGATGAACAAATTTCACTCCTAAAATATTTGTCAAAGTAGCTGTGACTTTAGCATTATTTGATTATTACCAAGCATGTTAAGCTATCATCCCCAAGCAATATTCAGTGTTCCTGTTTCTGGTAATTGTCTGTTTTTTACCGTTAAAATTAGGCTCGGACCGGTAATTCATGTGACTGCCAGTCACTGTGGACCGACAAATAACGTAGCTTATAAATCTGTGATATTCATAGAAGTCAGCTTGTCTGTAACCATCAGGGTGTCCCATTTGTCATTTTTAAGTGCAAGGAAATAACATTTGCTTTGAGGTTAAAAGTATATTTGTAGTGACATAGTCTTGAAATATTAAAAAAAGATGAAGAGAAAATTGTGACTGAACTTTGTGTGAATGGTGTGTAGATCTAACTAAGTTACTTCAGAGATGACGTTATAACAGAGATGAATTATAACAACTTTAACATCGCTTTTTTATTTGTTGAAGTTGGGACTGACAAAAATTAGGAGGGGACTGGTAATTCTTAAAGTTTCAAAAGCCAGCGGGATCACTGATACTACCATTACAAAAATAGTATTAATTAATTTTGTGGCAGATAAACGAACAATGCTTAGTGACATACGCTTAATGCAGTGATGAAACCTGAATGTCCACAGGGAATATTAAAGGTGGTTGATTAATTACAGTACAGGCAATGTAAAGAAGCAATTAGGTTTGAAATATGACAAAGGAATGTTTCTATTTTTAATGTTTTTTGTTTGTTTGTTGTTTAACGCCACACTCAGCAATATTCCAGCTGTATATGACGGCGGTCTGTAAATAATCGAGTCTGGACCAGACAATCCAGTGATTAATATCATGAGCATCGATCCACGCAATTGGGGTGAGTGAGTTAGTGAGTGAGTATGGTTTTACGCCGCTTTTAGCAACAATATCCAACAATATCACTGCAGGGGACACCAGAAATTGGCTTCAAACATTGTACCCATGTCAGGAATCGAACCCGGGTCTTTGGCGTGACGAGCGAACGCTTGTAATGTTAAAACAATGGGGAAATTGTAAAATTTGTACTTGCCCGCAGGAATTTGTACAAGCCCTGGGCTTGCAGGCTATTGTTTAATTCTAACCCTGAGGTGTATGGATGGTTGCATGGGTAGGCGGGTGGATGAATGAATGTTTGGGGGGGGGGCTTGATGCACTACAACATTTTATTTCTCGATACTATTGCGTAAATCTACGTTGCCCTGCTACATCTACAGGCAACAACCCACTAGATACCACCTCTAAAAATCAATGTGGTCCAATTTACAGCTTCAGTTTCAAGTGCATGTTCGAATCTCGAGAAATGGCATCATGTTATTTCAATGTTTTATTCTGCAATAAAGCATGCCTTGTTCTTCATTGTTCTTTGTGATTTATCCATAGCCATCTTATATTTGTGAACATAATACGTCTCTTTCACTGATTTACCATGAGACACAAAAATAAAAAATATTTTTAAAAATTCAAAATAATTAAATCACAGCATTTATTACAATTTTCTTTTGTAACACGGGTACTAAACAAATATTACATTTAACAGGTGCAGGTGATGAAACGCTCGATATCATTATCATCAATCACTTCAGTTGACAGATTCAACCTCAGCAGAGATAAGACCCAACAGAGCTACACAAGGAAAAAGAAAGTTAGGTCACTGAAAGTAAACTGTCAGGTCAATTACAGGTCATGGTTCGACAATCAGGTCACACTCTGGCTCAACAAGCCATCTCATCATAAACATGATGAACAGTGACCTTCAAAGTAACAAAATCCAGGCACGGAGTTAAAAGTTGAAAATTAACGCATCTGTAGAATCTAATTTTAGCAAACACAAAGGACACTAGGCCCTACCTTATCTTCAAACACTGATTTAGACATGATAAAATTCCTATTTTGTTCTGCATGCCAGGTATTTAATACATTTTCTCCACTGGGCTCCGTTTGGTACTTAAACATGTTAAACCAGTTGTTGCCATCTCTACCAGGATTTTTCTGAACTCAGTCTTTTCGCACTCAGCAATATTCCGGCTATGTGACAGCGGTCTGTAAACAATCGAGTCTGGTCCAGACCAGGGAATCCAGTGGTTGACATCATGAGCATCAATCTACATAACTGGGATGCGATGACATGCATCAACCAAGTCAGCAAGCCTGACCACCCGAGCTCATTAGTCGCCTCTTATGGAAAACATGGCTTGCTGAAGACCTAACCCGTATCTTCACAAGTGGGTATCATTCTTAGTAGGTAGTGACATTTAAATGAGCTTTCAGTGTTCGAAAATTAACAAGAAAGTGGCATTGCCATAGCAACTTATAACAAGAGGGTCACTTAATTACAGATTTTCAGTACTGGAGCAAACCCTGAGCCCCAGACAACTTTAAGAGCAATTGAGTGTTTACTCAACGGTTTCTATTCTAATTGGTTTATTACATTTTTCATTGGGTAACCAACATCTTTTCACTCATCTATTCATCACTCTATTGGTTTTTTCCCAAAATGTATAAACATTTTGAGACTTAAAAAAGTTAAATAATGTTTTTAGATGTATATAACGGTTCTAAATATAGGCTTGACTCGGAAAGGAAATCAGCCCGTAATTGTGTTTCGGAAATTAGCTCTGCTGTATGCGGGCTGTTTTGATACATTAGAGTATTTTATGTAATACATGCGTTTCTGTTTGCAAATTAATTGAAAGTAATTGGGTTTTGAATTGGGGGGGGGGGGAGATACGCCAATATGCATCTTATCTGAAAACCTCAATGGACCATGGCACCCCCTTAATTCAAACACAACTTTTCTTTGTGAGCGAGTGAGGTTTTACATTGCTTTTAGCAATATTCCAGCAATATTACTGCTGGGGACACCAGAAATGGACTTCACACATTGTACTCATGTGGGATTTTCTTTTTGAGATGAACTTACTCGACCAGACATTTTTGGACATGTTGCTGGGGCTGCACACTACTATTTGAAAAAATATTAAAACCAAAAGAGTGTTTCATAAATATTGTTTGAAGTCCTGGAATATATTCCCGCCTGATGATATTTATAATTGTTTGTAGTCCTGAATATATTCTTGCCTAATGTCATGATGTCTAGCTCAATAATTCAAGATTTTCCCTCAAACAGGACCGTATTGACCCGTGTAGCCCAGTTCAGCTGGCCAATGTGTGCTCTCCCGGATTTGAATATGCGGCACAATTTCTCTCTTTGACAAAATCAATTCCTTTAGTCGCAACCAATAGGTCGTGCGTATCCGATCAATACTGCATGATTCATTCATCTTGGAACAACTCATTTTTCAATCAAGCATCACCGACTACGTTGCAAATTGTCGAATAGACTGGAAAAGATAATCCTACAAGGCTGACGCTTAACAGGGAAATGAGGAGCAGCAAGACAGCGTCAATGGTCGCCTATCGCCCCTGTCCCCAAGATTTCAAACGAAATTGTACACAGGTATCCATAATAGTGGCAGTGTCAAACACCAATCTAGGTCATTGTATGACGTCACGCCTCCATGTAATCCCACAATCTAGACTCAGGTGCCGATATTGTAAACAATGATGCTGTTGTGTTGTGTTGGGCGTGTTTTCGATATTTTAAGTCACAACTTCACAATACTGTAACAATCGTGCATAAAATTGTCGCGGGAATATAGTGGGAAAACGTAGACAACATCACAACTTTTTCAATGGCTTGGCCCAAAGCCAACAGAAACAACTGCTTCACTTCAGTCAAAACAGCAGCCATAACGAGCGATCGCCGGGAGAATCCCGCGATGACAGTAACGTGGTCAGATACTATGGTGTTAGTACACTCCGATCCTGAAGTAACCAGGCTAATATAAACGCGTTTTATAAAATAAATAACTTACCAACAGTCGAAAGCAATCAGTCCGACTCCATTTCGCGCGTAGGCAGCGGGTCCCGGATGAATTAATCTTTTACGCATGCGCTAATTGACAAGTGTCTTTCTCATGTGCTATTCCCCTGAAACACGCGTTTGTGTGAACTACATATCACAATCCGGTGTTCAACTGAACAATCTTATTTTACATTTTCGTCCTTTCAGAAATAATGAGCTCACATACTAAACTTTTGTTAATACATCGAACAAAAATTCATGTAAGAATATCAAGTATTCTCACAATTCGAACAACAACAACAACGCGGACATAATCATAATTTGTTCCCGATATGTAATCTTGGCTAGAGCGTAACCTTTTTGGCCGCTGATGCATTAAGTATGCTAATGGGAAATTGTAATTAAAATTGGCGATTTCCTGTTTATTCACCATCCTATTTTTTTAATTATCTGACATTTTGCTTTCAGTGACATTGACGTATCAGCATTTGATAAAACGGAAATATGAAATGTCAATTGTATGTGGTCCACTAAAAAAAGTCAATATTTTTTGGCGATTTCTTTGTTAAGGGATTCAGAACATAATTGAATGTTCATAATTGGTGTGTCAATTTTTTATATTTAGGTTTTATTTGTTTATTTTTATGTTTTTTCTTTCCTTCTTTATTCATCTCAGCCGATACAGCATATATATATATAGTTAAACCGGTTGAGTAAATTATACAGCTCATCTTTGGACTTTTGTATATATATATATATATACAAAAATGAGGTAAATGTTCACTCGGTGTACATGTAAGATATAATAAAATAATAAAGTCCACGTTAGTCCATCATCTTCTTTATATCAGTTTTATATATATATATATATATATAATAAAATAATAAAGTCCACGTTAGTCCATCATCTTCTTAATATCAGTTTCATACATAGTACTTTCGCTCTTCAGTGTAACTGACATATACATATAATGACGTCATACACTTTATTATTTTATTATATATTACATGTACACCGAGTGAACATTTACCTCATTTTTGTATATATATATATATATATATATATATATATATATATATATATATATATATATATATATATATATGCAGGATATGTACAATGTGCTGGAATGTGAAGACAGTGTGCATCTCATACATATGCAAATATTACACATTTTAGTGTTATATGTATAGATTTAGCGATATTAATGATTAACAATTTGGATGAAATGGAAGGAATTTTCACAAGGAGCTTGTCAACAAAATTGTGGTACATGGTATTCAAGAAGTGTGCATCTTCTCACACTTATAAATTCTTACCTATAAAGTCACCGTACTGTATCAGTGAGTCTTACAGATTGTTTTTTAAACAAAGCGTGGAAGGAAGACCAGAAACTAAAAAAGTTTGCATAGTAACAATTTGCAAATGACATCACCTTCCCCATTGTCAGACACCCAGTTGTCAGACAGTGAAATATGTTTTAACTGCCACGCCCCTCTTTACTCATAACGATATGACCCAGACAGTGGCAATCTCTTTGAAGTTTTAAACGGTTAAACTGTCAATATGTTTGTTTTCATTGAAGTTTGTGATGTGGTGCTTAGAGTACAACCCGGGTCGTCTAAGTTAAATTTATCACCTCCAAGTCAACTGGCTTTTTGACAGTATGAATATACCAGTTCTCAACGGATGCGAGTGAGTGAGTATATTTTTACGCCGCTTTTAGCAATATTCCAGCAATATCACGGCGGGGGACACCAGAAATGGGCTGCACACATTGTACCCATCTCGGGAATCGAACCCGGGTCTTCGGCGTGACGAGCGAACGCTTTAACCACTAGGCTACCCGACCGCCCCAACGGATGCGAAATGTGGGGATTTGAAAACATCTCAACTCTATAGAAGGTGTCTATTTGCGTTTTTAAAATATCTTAATTTTTTAAGAAAATGTATTCCAAATTTCATGGTACATGGAACTTGGAAGACTCCATCTATAAAACATCGCTAAAATTGGAATGATAAATTTTGGGACAAAATTACTCTCCGGAAAATCATATGAATTATCCATTCTCGTATACAAGTTATTATTTAATGACGACCTATTTGGAAAAATGTAAACATTAATGGATTACATGCATCAAACAAACTTTTGACGAACTTGGACTTAGCTACATCTGGTTTTCACAAAGTTTCAGAAAATCCTACTTATCTAAATCATTTAGTCCATGAAAAATTAAATAACATTAATCTACAGTGTTGGACAAGTGCGAGAGATAAGTCTTCTATGTGTGTATATAGGATGTTTGTATGGGGGATAATATTATGAATATTATTTTCATAATTACTATTAAATGTGGTGTGTACATATATAAAATAGTGTTTTTATGAGTCTTTTAGTCTCTCGTAGGCCATTTTGGCCGGCCGCTGAATTTTTACATTCTTGCCTTGTCATTTTATATGTACAGCGGGTGACACTATAATAAAATATTCTTCTTCTTCTTCTTCTTCTTCTTCTTCTTCTTCTTCTTCTTCTAAATGTACAATGATTAGTATCATAAAAAATGGTTGCCTAAAGTTTGAATATTATTTAAACGCTCTGCAGGAAAACGTTTGACGTGTCTAACTTAAGTTTAGAACTTGTAACCACAATCTACCTAAAAAAAGCATTAAACGTCTGAGCATAATTCTGTTTATTCAAGCATTTTCTGGGACAACTCGATCCGGTTGGCCGCCTGTTACGGCAAGCATAGTCGCCTGTTACGGCAACCATGGGTTACTGAAGACCTATTCTTACCCGGATCTTCACGGGTCTAACATTTAAGGGGCGGTCGGGTAGCCTAGTGGTTAAAGCGCTCGCTCGTCACGCCGAAGACCCGGGTTCGATTCCCGACATGGATACAATGTATGAAGCCCATTTTCTGATGTCCCCCGCCGTGATATTGCTGGAATAATGCTAAAAGCGGCGTAAAACCATACTCACTCACTCTAACATTTAAGTACTGTACACATTTTGACAACTGCATATTTTGACGATGATCAATTCTAACTCGAAACGATGTCCTCGAATGGTAGATGTCACATAATATCTATAATCTACTGTATTGCTGGCAAGTTACTCCGGTACTGTAATCCGTCAGAGTTAATCACTGAATGAAAGCATTGTGTTTATTTCACCGATATCTGTGAGAATTGACAGCTGTCAACCTTACGATTAAAGTGATAACTTGCGAAATTAGGGTACAGTGAAACAGAGTACATGTACACAATAGGTTATAATGGGGCTATATACACGTACGTATAGCTTGTTTGTTTGTTTGTTTGTTTGTTTGTTTGTTGTTTAACGAATATCCAGCAATTCTGTGATTGATATTATGAATACGATGACATGCTTCAATCCAGTCACCGCGCCTGACCACCGGATCCCGTTAGTCGCCTCTTACGACAAGCATGGGTTTCTGAAGGCCAATAATAAATTCTGGACCACGCAATCCAATGATTGATATCATGGGCATCTATCTACGCAATGCCTAGGGATACGACACATGCATCAACCGAGTCACCGCGCCTGACCACCGGATCCCGTTAGTCGCCTCTTACGACAAAAATGGGTTTCTGAAGGCCAATCATAAATTCTGGACCACGCAATCCAATGATTGATATCATGAGCATCTATCTACGCAATGCCTAGGGATACGACACATGCATCAACCGAGTCACCGCGCCTGACCACCGGATCCCGTTAGTCGCCTCTTACGACAAAAATGGGTTTCTGAAGGCCAATCATAAATTCTGGACCACGCAATCCAATGATTGATATCATGAGCATCTATCTACGCAATGCCTAGGGATACGACACATGCATCAACCGAGTCACCGCGCCTGACCACCGGATCCCGTTAGTCGCCTCTTCCGACAAGGATGGGTTGCTTAAGACCAATTCTAACTCGGATCTTCACACGTCTAAAATACAACAGTAAAATATTACAAAACAGCAGTTATGATAACATTAATTAAATCATAATACAAACACACATATATATTCCATTCCTGGAACAAACAACTTACACGTGATCAGTTAAAATACTAGCACGAGCAATAATGTCTTAACGCCTTCTACTATTTTTTTTATCAAATTATTACAAAGACACGTGACATCGCCTACGTTTATGTATACGGCTGCACGCGCTTAATATGACAGCATATTTATGAGATATTGTTAATTTATGTGGATTTTTATGTGTACATTCCTCGAACAAGACGTGCATGTGCTTACTATCATAAATGCAATTTTTATCAGCTGTAGTTACAGACCCATTCTAGTTCCTTTAAACATTCTTGTGGAAATTCATCTATGCGAGATAGTAACGCCAGTAGTTTTCCCATGCCGTTTCGTTTGTAGGCTGAGAGTGCCCCCCCCCCACACACACACACACCTCACCGACTTCACGTATAACATAAGTATATTTAGGCGATGTGGGTTTTCCATGCTTGACAGGGTTTGTCAAAGGCGACCCGGGTTTGACGAGCGAACTTCTAGAGCCCATGATATGCAATGTCCATGTGGAATCATTAATTTGAAGTCAAAATAGCCCAGACTAAAATCGCAGAAAGTCTAGCAATGGTTTTCAAAATTGAGTCAAATTTATCTTCACGCGAATATGCCTATATTCTTTAATTAATTCCAAGACGAACTTTATTTTACGTTTCTTCATTAATGTTGTTTATGGTTGCCCGGACGTAGACTAACATCTAGTCTCTGAAATAAACATATTTTACAGAAAAAAACAGTTGTTAAATTATGGTTATAAAATAAAATAAAAAGGAGCCTAGAGACTTTCTTCATTTTCAGATCTCTAGACTTGCCAAACATACAGTGAGTGAGTGAGTTGGGGTTAACGCCGCTTTCAACAGTATTCCAGTTACATCACGGCGTGTCAGCTTAATGTGGGAGGAAAGCCCGAAGTGATGCAAGTCTCAGACGTTTACCACTTCCGTGAAACCCGCGAGCGCGGGTATGGCGCTGACAAACCTAGAAACATAATCGGGGCGAATCGGGACTCGAAGCAACAATCATAGGTTTCTGGCGTGCCCAAGGGACACAACTCTGCACAGCGAATCGCGGCGCCTTAGACGACTTGGCCACCCGTGCCCCCCCAAAACATTACACACTTGCATGGAGTTGTATTGGATATTGCACATATTGCACACTAGATTGAGACACAATTGTAGCACACTAAATTTCGACCCGTTTCGTGTTAACTTATCTGGTATTATTTCCTCTAAATGCGAAGCTCCTTGTGAAAATTCATTCCATTTCATCTTCGAATGTACCTTATATGACGATTTTAGGGAGACAGCTATCGATAATCCTGGAGGACAAAAATCTCTACATAGTAATCTTTTTGGTAACCCAAACCTAAATGTTTTCCTGAATACAAAAATATTCTTGTCTGTACACAAATTTACAGAAACGACAAACAGATTCAGTAGCTAGCATATTATTGTTTCCAAACTGTTAATCATTAATATTGATAAATCTATATATAACACTAAAATGTATAATATTTGCAAATGTATGAGATGCACACTGTCTTCACTTTCCAGCACATTGTACATATCCTTCATATGAGCACTGTATATATATATATACATATATATATATATAAAGTGCGCACTATGTTTCCAAATTGTCAAGCTACAATTGTAAAATGTTCACGTCCATTTTGCAATATTATGTTTAACTGTATATAGGGAGAAGGCGGTAATAGGTGCTGCATTTGTGCCCAATCCCTTTTTGAACAATAAAATATGTTTAATAATAATTGGATATATTTGTTTCAGGGTCTGTATGACCGACTAACCGGTGGTGCACAGCGCTCAACAGAAAAAGCCAGTCTGTAAAATGTAACCCACTTCCGGTAAACGTCACCATTCAAAGCACACGAAAAAGCCAGTCCATCCTGAATCAGGCCGCCCGAGTGGCCCTTTAAGGCTAAGAATGTCGTAACTCATATCTCTAACAGATCTTTAAGACCGTCGATGTGTTAAGATCGCTTTGTGAAACGGGGCCCTGTATTGTGCTACGACCTAAATAGCTGCCAGAGAGAAAGCATAACACCATCTTGACTGTCTTACCTATAAGAGATCAGCTGATGTAATCACAAATACTCGCCATGTTGACTTGACGCTGGAGTGAGTGAGTGAGTGAGTGAGTGAGGTGGGTTTAACGCCGCTTTTAACAGTATTCCAGTTATATCACGGCGTGCCAGCTTAATGTGGGAGGAAAGCCCGAAGTGATGCAGGTCTAAGACGTTTACCACTTTGGTGAAACCCACGAGCACGGGTATGGTGCTGACAAACCTAGAAACATAATCGGGGCGGACCGGGACTCGAACCCACAATCATAGGTTTTTGGCGTGCCCAAGGGACGCAACTCTGCACAGCGAATCGCGGCGCCTTAGACGACTGGGCCACCCGTGCCCCCCTTGACGCTTGAATGAATGAATGAATGAATGAATGAATGAATGAATGAATGACCGACGGACGGACCGACCAATTGTCTGACGGGCAATGATTTTTTATTTTTTTTTAAATATTTTTTTTAACGCCGCACTCAGCAATATTCCAGCTATATGACGGCGGTCTAGCTGTAAATAATCGAGTCTGGTCCAGACAGTCCAGTGATTGACATCATGAGCATCGATCCATGCATTTGGGATATGATGACATGCATGAACCAAGTCAAGGAGTCTGACCACCCGATCCCGTTCGTCGCTTCTAACGAAAACCATAGTCGCCTTTTATAGCAAGCATGGGTTGCTGAAGACCTCTTCTAACCCGGATCTTCACGGGTAAATGAATGAATGAATGAATGATGGATGGATGAATGGATGAATGAATGAATGAATGAATGAATGAATGACGGACGATCGAGTGACTGACTGACTGACAATGAGTGAGTGAATGAATGAATGAATGAATGAATGAATGAATGAATGGACGACTGACGGACGATGAATTATTGAATTAATGAATTAATGTTATTTTGCAAAGTGGTGTATGTAGCTGTTGGACGAGGAAACGTGCATTTAAAGACCGTGATCAATTATGACATAAAATTATATCTCATATTAATGCCAAAGTAATTATCTCTCTATCATGCATAGTCAATATCATTCAAAGTTTATAATGTACATATGTCTCATATAAAAGTAGTAATTCATTCACATGCTATTCATTTATCTAAGAAACACTGTCAATTTTTCAGACATCGGCCAGTAGACGACCGAAGTCAACAGCATATAGTTGTAACTACCCGTCACGAGAGTAGCATTGCACTGTGGGAGTGTAAACAAGTGCCCGGCAAGGCGAAAGGCCGCTTACTCTAGAGTAAAAATATTTTCGGTCCACTGCCTAAGTAGTGAACAACGGACATGCGTATCTACGAATGCGATCACCATGTCCTAGAACTTTTAACGTGTTCGAAAAGTAAATGCACCAGTAGTTTTTTTTAAAAATGAGAAAAACCTCCCCTTGCAATCGACACAGGGCCGGAGTCTGAAACAAACGAAGTTAAAGGCCATGTCAATTTGACATTCAGACGCAGGGAAATCGACAGTGTGTAACTAGGGTTGTGCGACACTCCGCTAGCGGCCGTCGGGAGCAGCGTTTAAAATATCATTTTCAACCCCGGAGGTCCTTAAATTGGGAGTATTACAACATTTCGTAAGCCCCCAGCGCTCCTGCAGCGGAAATGCTAATCGTTAAAATGTAAACATGGCAACGATTACATGCGCGAATACAGGTCATTCGGTCTTTCGTTTAGATCTTGACTCTATCAATGCAAAATTGTGCCGCAAAGTGAATTGTTACAGATAACATTTCCTTAGCTGTTATGATGGATATATTTTTTTTTTAAGCAAGACATCTGAGTTTCAGATCGGTCGATTAAGGATAGATATATATATATATATTTTTTTAAAATTTTCTTTACGATTGTTTGATGTTTAAAAAATTAACGCTGCACGCAGCAATATTCCAGCTACAAGCCAAACAAACCAGTGATCGATATAATGAGCAACGCCCTACGTCGTCTGGGTATGTGACGACTCGATCGCAATCGATAAACCTGCTCACCGAGCCGTACAACCCGATGACTATTAAATTAATTCAGCCTTTTAAAATATAGAGTGTTTGTGACTAATTCTTGCAATAGCCCGGGTCCCCTCAAATTGTGTCCATGCATGTCCCGACACTATTATGCATTAAACTCACCTAGACAGCATGTTTAAATAATATTGTTCAAGATCTTGGCCATCATGACACTGAATTATTATTTTTTTAATACCTACCGAACATATGCTTACACAAAAGACAATTATTTTTGAAAGTGTGTTATTTTTCAACAACCGCGACTTCAAATTTGAGAGAAAGAATCAATAAACCCAGGCCTTATGAAAGCGTCATACAAAATGGCCGCCTAAGGGAAACAGGAAGCAGTTGCTGTGTCAGTATGAATTTAAAAAAGTATTAAACATGTTTTCCCGCTTCCTCTGTGTGTTCCGAATGCATAAAACCCCCTTGATACTTGTTGAAGGTTAGTTGAGACCTTGATTACATTTACAGTAAACTACGGTTTAAACGAACACGCTTATAACGAACTGACGAATATAACGAACTTACTTTTTGGTCCCGACTATTTGCTGTAGTTATGCTGTATATATGTTTATAACGAACTACGGTTATAACGAACTGAAATTAGTAGTCCCTTTGAGTTCGTTATAACCGTAGTTTACTGTATTCTCACCACCAAAAGAAACGCGAAGGTGTTCTATCGCCAAACAGAGGTGATGTAAAATTATAAAATGAATTACATTTTTAATAAGAAAAAAATCCCTTTTATTTCACATGATAACATTCACCAAACCACTACTTGCAATAATTGCACGAGCTTCTGTTGACAAACATAAGACGTGGACCGCTCTCTATTACCTGGAGGTGTGCGAAGGTTTCAAATGATTCAATGGACACCTCGTCATCCGGGCTCAAATAACAGCTGTTGGTTTTGTAGTTTGATTTTAAGTTTTGACACAAAAACGCCATGTCCCGTCTAACTCGGGAAAAACAGGATGGGAGCAGTCTGTCTCACTGAAGCTGAATATGGAGCATGCCACGAGATGCCAGACACCTTGGTGTCCATCATTCTGCAAATTACAGGCTTCACGAACGTCATCAGTTGACCAACAATGCAGGTGATCGTCTACGATGCGACCAACTGCGCGTGCCTATGGCAAGCCGTTTTCACATTTATTACAGAATTACAGATATCTTCAATTGTTTTAAAGATATCGGTATTTTATTTAAAGATATTAATAATGTTTTTAAGATATCAAAAAATAATTAAAGATATCTTAAGTTCATTTCTGATATCCATAATACAATTACTGATATATTAAAATGTTACGGTGATATCAACAAATTAGTTTGTGATATCTCTAAATGTATTTAAGATATCATTAAACAATTACCATCCTACTGTACATAAATATATTAGAAAAAATTCAAGATATCTTAAATTCAATTCAAGATATCTTGAAATAAGTTATCATTAATTTGTTTTAGATATCTTTAATTCAATTAGAGATATCTTTAATTCAATTCAAGATATAATTAATTCCGACCGTTACTGATATCAAAAATCCAATTAAAAATATCATTAATAATTTTGATGATATCTTTATATCAATTATTGATATCAGTTATCTAATTTAAGTAACATTATTAAAGAAACGTCTTTAATAATAGCAACAATTGAAGATATCAATTATAAATTATTGATATCTGTATTTAGTTTCAAGATATCAGGAACTGAATTACTGACATCATAACAAAACATGACATTTTGATATCTCTAAATCATATTTTGATATCAATAATCGAATTTAAGATATCAGCAATTCTTTTCAAGATATCAGTAATACGTTCACCACATCCTTAATTCATTTCGTGATATCTTAAATTTTATTGCAGATATCTACAATTATCTGTATTTAAGATATCTTCAATTCCATTCAAGATATCTTCAATTCAATTCAGGATATCTTTAAACAATTGAAGATATCTGTTATTCCGTAATAAATGTGAAAACGCTTGCCATACGTGCCCTCAGATAGACAAGGGCTCCGTCGCACAGCGCCAATCGCTTGCAAGCGATGCACAGCGGTTCGCCTAACAAAGGGGCGCGAACTTTCAGCCACTTGCAATCGCACCAATGGCCGAGGTCGCTTCGTTTTCAAACCAAAATGGCGGCTGAGTTTGAAAGCGGAGCAAGACATTCTTGATTGGATCAAATGGGAAATAAGCAAAGGCAGCTAACACCCCATTATCCTCAGTCTGCTCCACATCTTCCAAGTAGTCATAAATTCCATCAGCTCGTCATTGAGCCTCTTCTATTTCGTTCTTCATTAGGGCAAGGAAACCAAGCGGTATATGCGCCGCCATTTTGGAAGAGTGCGCAAGCGCTTCGAACTGTTGCAGACCCTTGTATGCTTACTCATAGCGATTCGTTGCTTGCAATGCGCCCCAGGTGATCGTTTACGATGCGACCAACTGCGCGTGACGTCAGGTGAGGTGAAATTGGGTTTGACGTCGCGTCCAAGATTATTGCATTTATATAGCGACGTGCATGCACGTGTGTGTGTGTGTGTGTGTGTGTGTGGCTGCTTGTACTAGTCAGGACTGATGCCGATTTATAGTGCTAGCCCACTGAGATACCATGCCGCAGTTTAACATGAATACCCCACTCAGACACAGTATACTGACTCCGAGCCGACCAGTCCTTAAATTGTTTTAGCCCCTTAATGCCGAGCGCCAGACAGGGAAACAACAAGTACCATCTTTTAACGTCTTTTGGTATGACGCGGCCGGGGATCGAACCCCAGACCTTTCGCTCTCCGGGCGGACGCTCTACCACTAGACCACGGAGGTGGTCGCGCGTGACGTCAGATAGACAAGCTCGGTACATGGTGACGTCACATCTACGCGATAGATTCCAACGTGAAACAACAACTGCACAAGTTCATAACATTCTGAAATATGTTGCTATAATTCTGCGAATTTTGACGTGTTTCTATAGGAAGCTTTCATTTTGACAGCATGTCAGTTTTTTCCACTTCAAGCTGAGTATGTTTTTATACCCCGTGAAGATCCGGGGCAGAACAGGTCTTCAACAACCCATGCTTGTCGAAAGAGGCAACTAGCAGGCTCGGTCGACTCCGTGGGTGCATGTCATCGTATCCCAATGCATTGCGTAGATAGATGCTCATGATGTCAGTCATTGGAGTGCGTGGTCCAAAATTTATTATATACAAGCCGCTGTCATATAGCTGGAATATATCTGAGTGCGGTGTTAAACAACAAACAAACATCGGCTTAAAACAATGGAAGGATATGCCCTTTTCACTCTCTCAATACTTGCTGTAAAAGGTGCTTCTCGTAAAAGGCGACTAACGGGATCGGGTGGTCAGGCTCGCTGACTTGGTTGACGCATGTCATCGTATGGATGGGTCGTTGGAAGTGAGCGAGTGAGTGAGTGGGTGGGTGAGTGAGTGAGAAGGTGGGGAATGGATGGGTCGGTGGAAGTGAGTGAGTGAGTGAGTGAGTAAGTGGGTGAGTGAGTGGGTGGGGAATGGATGGGTCGGTGGAAGTGAGTGAGTGGGTGGGGAATGGATGGATCGGTGGGTGAGTGAGTGAGTGGGTGGGGAATGGATGGGTCGGTGGAAGAGAGTGAGTGAGTGAGTGAGTGGGTGGGGAATGGATGGGTCGGTGGGAGTGAGTGGGTGAGCTGGTGAGTGGGTGGGGAATGGATGGGTCGGTGGAAGTGAGTCAGTGAGTGAGTGAGTGGGTGGGGAATGGATGGGTCGGTGGAAGTGAGTCAGTGAGTCAGTGAGTGGGTGGGGAATGGATGGATCGGTGGGAGTGAGTGGGTGAGTGAGTGAGTGGGTGGGGAATTGATGGGTCGGTGGAAGTGAGTGAGTGAGTGGGTGGGGAATGGATGGGTCGGTGGAAGTGAGTGAGTGAGTGGGTGGGGAATGGATGGGTCGGTGGAAGTGAGTGGGAGAGTGAGTGAGTGGGTGGGGAATGGATGGATCGGTGGGAGTGAGTGGGAGAGTGAGTGAGTGGGTGGGGAATGGATGGGTCGGTGGGAGTGAGTGGGTGAGTGAGTGAGTGGGTGAATGAGTGAGTGAGTGGGGAATGGATGGGTCGGTAGGAGTGAGTGGGTGGGGAATTGATGGGTCGGTGGAAGAGAGTGGGTGAGTGAGTGAGTGGGTGGGGAATGGATGGATCGGTGGGAGTGAGTGGGAGAGTGAGTGAGTGGGTGGGGAATGGATGGATCGGTGGGAGTGAATGGGAGAGTGAGTGAGTGGGTGGGGAATGGATGGATCGGTGGGAGTGAGTGGGAGAGTGAGTGAGTGGGTGGGAATGGATGGGTCGGTGGGAGTGAGTGGGTGAGTGAGTGAGTGGGTGAATGAGTGAGTGAGTGGGGAATGGATGGGTCGGTAGGAGTGAGTGAGTGAGTGAGTGAGTGGGTGGGGAATGGATGGGTCGGTGGAAGTGAGTGAGTGAGTTAGTGGGTGGGGAATGGATGGGTCGGTGGAAGTGAGTGGGTGAGTGAGTGGGTGGGGAATGGATGGGTCGGTGGAAGTGAGTGAGTGAGTGGGTGGGGAATGGATGGATCGGTGGAAGTGAGTGAGTGAGTGAGTGAGTGGGTTTGGGAATGGATGGATCGGTGGGAGTGAGTGGGAGAGTGAGTGAGTGGGTGGGGAATGGATGGATCGGTGGGAGTGAGTGGGAGAGTGAGTGAGTGAGTGGGGAATGGATGGGTCGGTAGGAGTGAGTGGGTGAGTGAGTGGGTGGGGAATGGATGGGTCGGTGGAAGTGAGTGAGTGAGTGAGTGGGTGGGGAATGGATGGGTCGGTAGGAGTGAGTGGGTGAGTGAGTTAGTGGGTGGGGAATGGATGGGTCGGTGGAAGTGAGTGGGTGAGTGAGTGGGTGGGGAATGGATGGGTCGGTGGAAGTGAGTGAGTGAGTGGGTGGGGAATGGATGGATCGGTGGAAGTGAGTGAGTGAGTGAGTGAGTGGGTTTGGGAATGGATGGATCGGTGGGAGTGAGTGGGAGAGTGAGTGAGTGGGTGGGGAATGGATGGGTCGGTGGAAGTGAGTGGGAGAGTGAGTGAGTGGGTGGGGAATGGATGGATCGGTGGGAGTGAGTGGGAGAGTGAGTGAGTGGGTGGGGAATGGATGGATCGGTGGGAGTGAGTGGGAGAGTGAGTGAGTGGGTGGGGAATGGATGGGTCGGTGGGAGTAAGTGGGAGAGTGAGTGAGTGGGTGGGAAATGGATGGGTCGGTGGAAGTGAGTGAGTGAGTGAGTGGGTGGGGAATGGATGGGTCGGTGGAAGTGAGTGAGTGAGTGGGTGGGGAATGGATGGGTCGGTGGAAGTGAGTGGGTGAGTGAGTGGGTGGGGAATGGATGGGTCGGTAGGAGTGAGTGGGTGAGTGAGTTAGTGGGTGGGGAATGGATGGGTCGGTGGAAGTGAGTGGGTGAGTGAGTGGGTGGGTAATGGATGGGTCGGTGGAAGTGAGTGAGTGAGTGGGTGGGGAATGGATGGATCGGTAGGAGTGAGTGGGTGAGTGAGTGGGTGGGGAATGGATGGGTCGGTGGAAGAGAGTGGGTGAGTGAGTGAGTGAGTGGGGAATGGATGGGTCGGTAGGAGTGAGTGAGTGAGTGAGTGGGTGGGGAATGGATGGGTCGGTAGGAGTGAGTGGGTGAGTGAGTTAGTGAGTGGGGAATGGATGGGTCGGTAGGAGTGGGTGAGTGAGTGAGTGGGTGGGGAATGGATGGGTCGGTGGAAGTGAGTGGGTGAGTGAGTGGGTGGGGAATGGACGGGTCGGTAGGAGTGGGTGAGTGAGTGAGTGGGTGGGGAATGGATGGGTCGGTGGAAGTGAGTGGGTGAGTGAGTGGGTGGGGAATGGATGGGTCGGTGGAAGTGAGTGAGTGAGTGAGTGGGTGGGGAATGGATGGGTCGGTGGAAGTGAGTGAGTGAGTGAGTGAGTGAGTGGGTGGGGAATGGATGGATCGGTGGAAGTGAGTGGGTGAGTGAGTGAGTAAGTCGCGTAACACTGGTGGATGCAGACTACGGACACAGTTTTGTGTGTTTGTGTTAGAATTACGAATAAAAGGTTTCACGACGCTGTATCATTAGACAGACTTAGCGTCATATTTCACTGAAACTCCAAATACTCCATATCAAGGGAGCGGTTAATGTCAAACCTAATCCAAGTATTGATTTTTAACATTTTTTAAAGGTTTCCCAAAATGAATAGTTACTTAAGCCAAATCCGATTATGCGCTGATCATAAAACTATAAGCATATCTCAAAATTCATTTTAAGATATGAATTCATTTATTAATAGCTAAACATAGAATGTGTGAAATAAAAAAAAAAAATTAAATTTAAAATGGAATTTTTTATAATACTTCATTTAATGATATCAATAGATGAATTATTAATATAACAGCGCCGCGGAACCTATTCAGATGGGAAATGCATTGTATAGATTTAACTCAAGTCTCAGCTAGGATAAGTAATGACCGATAAACCTCGGAAAGAGCTGATGGAATCGTGACAATGAATCATAAACACAAAAACGTGTGACTATCATTAATTCAGCCTGTGAGTGAGTGAGTGAGTTGGGTTTAACGCCGCTTTTAACAGTATTCCAGTTATATCGCGGCGTGTCAGCTTAATGTAGGGGGAAAGCCCGAAGTGATGCAGGTCTCAGACGTTTACCACTTCGGTGAAACCCACGAGCACGGGTATGGTGCTGACAAACCTAGAAACATAATCGGGGCGAACCGGGATTCGAACCCACAATCATAGGTTTCTGGGACGCAACTCTGCACAGCGAATCGCGGCGCCTTAGACGACTGGGCCACCCGTGCCCCCCTCAGCCTATGAAGATGCGGGTTAGAATTCGTCTTCAACTTCCCATGCTTGCCGTAAGAGGCGACAAACGGGGTCGAGTGGTCAGGCGCGCTGACTTGGTTGATGCATGTCATCGTATTATCATTGCGAAGGTCGATGCTCATGATGTCAACCATTGGATTGTCTGGTCCAAATTCGATTATTTACAGACCGCCATCATATAACTATTGCTGAGTGCGATGTTAAACAACAAACAAACAAAAATGAAAGTTCAGGAAATGGCAACACTTTCAACCAGGAAAGGAGCGATGACAATGCAAGGATGCTGATCTTGTCTGATGGCTAAGTCGACCGCCTCCGTGGTCTAGTGGTAGAGCATCCGCCCGGAAAGTGGAAGGACCGGGGTTCGATCCCGGGCCGCGTCATACCAAAAGACGTTAAAAAAATGGTACTTGTTGTTACCCTGTCTGACGCTCGGCATTAAGGGGCTAAAACAAGGACTGGTCGGCTCGGAGTTTGTATACTGTGTCTGAGTGGGGTATTCATGTTCAACTGCGGCATGGTATCTCAGTGAGCTAGCACTATAAATCTGCATCAGTTCGGACTAGTACAAGCAGCCACACAAACACACACACAAACACCTCACCTCACCTGATGGCTAAGTCAGATGGTAATAAAGTCCAGTTGGATATGTCGAAAAAAGGATAAGTTTGAACTATTTCTGTCCCCCGGGAGTTCAAGACAGCCGGGTTCGGCAGTAATTAGAATCAACACCTCCTTTAACAAAAAAGGTATTTTTGTTTGTTTCGGCGATAAAATAAACCATACAGCAACTTGCTAGTTAACGAGTTACCTGCCCTTTGGCCATATCCAGAAAATACTGGATCCGTTAGTTTGAATATAACAGAAGCGGAAATCTGAATTCAAACCTTTTTTTGCCAATTTTCTTTAAAAAACCGTCCTGATAATGCCACAACCTGCAGCTGTTTTGAAAAAGAAGAAATTCGCCAATTATATATTTTTTTTATTATGGTGTAATGCGTTCCCGGAGGTGCGCTCTTGGTTGATACTCCTATTGCAAGTTTGTAGCTATGGCGTACAGAGCAGCCCACACGTCGTTGCCGGTGGGGACGATCTCGGATGTGGGCAACTCAAAGCCGGCACTGTCGGTGATCGCTGGCCGAAGATCCATAGACAGACTGTAGGGAATATTCCCCTTCAATATCGTCCATTCCGAGGCGCTGTCGGGTGCTGAATCTGCAACAAGGAGTGAGTGGTTTCAGTATTTTTTTTATATCACAGCGTGTCAGTTTGATGTTGGATGCTTGGTGAATACCCGGGTTAGAATCGTTATTCAGCAAGCCATGCTTGTCGTAAGATTTGTTTGTTTGTTGTTTAACGCCGGACTCAGCAATATTCCAGCTATATGGCGGCGGTCTGTAAATAATCGAGACTGGACCAGACAATACAGTGATCTTACAAATCAAATCAAATCTTACGACAAGCATGGGTTGCTGAATAACGATTCCTACCCCGGATCTTCACGGGTCGTGATACAGAGGTGATAGATACAAGATAAAGAGGGGATATATATGTGATAAAGAGGTGGTCGATACAAGATAAAGAGGAGATATAGATGTGATAAAGAGGAGACAGATACAAGATAAAGAGGAGATATAGATGTGATAAAGAGGAGATAGATACAAGATAAAGAGGGGATATAAATGTGACAAACATGGGATATAGATGTGATAAAGAGGAGATAGACACAAGATTAAGAGGAGATATAGATGTGATAAAGAGGAGATAGATACAAGATAAAGAGGAGATAGATGAAAGATCAAGAGGAGATAGAAACAAGATGAAGAGGAGATAGAAGATAAAGATGGGATATAGATGTGATAAAGAGGAGATAAATACAAGATAAAGAGGAGATAGATTTGATAAAGAGGAGATAGAAGATAAAGATGGGATATAGATGTGATAAAGAGGAGATAGATACAAGATAAAGAGGAGATAGATACAAGATAAATAGGAGATATAGATGTGATAAAGAGGAGAAAGATACAAGATAAAGAGGAGATATAGATGTGATAAAGAGGAGATAGATAGAAGATAAAGTGGAGATAGGGGTTGGATAAAGAGGAGATACATACAAGATAAAGAAGAGATATAGATATGATAAAGAGGAGATACATACAAGATAAAGGGGAGAAAAGAGGTTGATAAAGAGGAGATAGATACAAGATAAAGAGGAGATATAGATGTGATAAAGAGGAGATAGATACAAGATAAAGAGGAGATAGATACGGGATAAAGAGGAGATATAGATGTAATAAAGAGGAGATAGGTACAAGATAAAGAGGAGATAGATACAAGATAAAGAGGAGAAGGATACAAGATAAAGGGGAGATATAGATGTGATAAAGAGGAGATAGAGTTTGGATAAAGAGGAGATAGATACAAGATAAAGAGGAGATAGATACAAGATAAAGAGGAGATAGGTACAAGATTAAGAGGAGATAGATACAAGATAAAGAGGAGAAGGATACAAGATAAAGGGGAGATATAGATGTGATAAAGAGGAGATAGAGTTTGGATAAAGAGGAGATAGATACAATTTAAAGAGGGGATATAGATGTGATAAAGAGGAGATAGAAAATAGATAAAGAGGAGATAGATACAAGATGAAGAGGAGATAGATACAAATTAAAGAGGGGATATAGATGTGATATAGATGGGATATCGATGTGATAAAGAGGAGATAGAAACAAGATAAAGAGGAGATAGATACACGATGAAGAGGAGATATAGATGTGATAAAGAGGAGATAGATACAAGATAAAGAGGAGATATATTTGATAAAGAGGAGATAGATGCAAGATAAAGAGGGGATATAGATGTGATAAAGAGTAGATAGATACAAGATAAATAGGAGATAGAGGTTGGATAAAGAGGAGATAGATACAAGATAAAGAGGGGATATAGATGTGATAAAGATGGGATATAGATGTGATAAAGGTGGGATATAAATGTGATAAAGAGGAGATAGAAACAAGATAAAGAGGAAACAGATACAAGATAAAGAGGAGATAGAGGTTGGATAAAGTCTAAACACAGATGAGATATAATCATAACAATGCTGAGATACGTTTGCAAGTGAATGATGACTTACAGGGTATCTCCGCCGGTGTTCCCACCTCCTAGTCCTTCCCGGTAGAAGATAAAATGGTCTCTCTGGTTTTATTGGTGATCGACAGCTGCAAACAAAAGAAAAGACACATTTAACACTCGGCGTCATGGTGGCAGGAATCGTCTCTTTCTCGCCCAGTGTTTACGCGTCAGGGAGTTTCTCAAGGTCACGTGGTGACGATCTTCCCGAGGCAAGGGAGTTAACCGACTATAAAAGTCCAGTTTCCACCCTTGCTGAACTAGGCTGGAATTATGGAGTTTTATTTTGGATGGATTAACGAGTCTGTGCATAGTCCAATCAAATTCCCGTAACGAAATCGACATCCGGTTCATAAATAACATTGCAACTGCCGTGCCGAATTATTTCGATTGCAGGATTTGCAAAGCATGTGTTCCATCAACATGCCGTCAACAGAAATTTTCCAAATCTTTTCTAGTTTTTAATGAAGGTGCTCACGTGATTTGATGCACTTCGCGAAGTAAGGCCAGTTGTATTTCAATATAGATTTTGATTATCTATCAGATCGTCTTGACTGTGCCCCGCCATTTTGTTTGAAGCAAATGCAAATGATATGAGAGGTGGAATCTGATTGGTCAATAGTAGGGACATAGAAGGGACATAACTCGTAAAAGCCAATGGTGGCGCAACGATCGAGCCCAGGAATTTAAGTCTAGTTCGGCAAGGGTGGAAACTGGACTTTTAAAGTCAGTTAACTCCCTTGCTTCGGGAAGATGTTTCCTGATTGGCTCAGCTCATATAGCGTTTCATCTAATGGGATTACGCGTCAGAATAGGTCCCCAGCAACCTATGCATGTCGTTAGAGGTGGTTAAATGGATCGGGTGGTTAGGCTTAAATGATGGCGTGTCATCATCCCCTATGGCGTGGATCGGTGCTTACAATATCAATCACTGGAATGTCTGGCCCAGAACACGACTCGATTTCTAGCAGTTACAGGGCGCCTTCATAGAGCTAGACAAATTCTGCTTGTTTGTTTGTTTGTTGTTTAGCGCCGCATTGAGCAATATTCCAGCTATGTGACGGCGGTCTGTAAATGATCGAGTCTGGACCAGACAATCCAGTGATTGACATCATGAGCATCGATCCACGCAATTGGGATCGATGGCATGCATCAACCAAGTCAGCGAGCCTGACCACCCGATCCCGTTAGTCGCCTCTTACGACAAGCATAGTCGCCTTTTGCGGCAAGCATGGGTTGCTGAAGACCTATGGGTACACACACAGAGACACAAACACACACACACATACAAGAACGCGGTAATACAGCTGGCATATTGTTGAATGCGGCAAATATGAGCCACTTTAAAAAAAATCATGACATGCGTTGCCGAGAGACGTAACTTACGATCTGTGCGTAATTTAGAGGTTTGGAGTCATTGAAGCCATATGGAGTGAGGAGTTTCTCTCCGTACGCTTGAAGAGCGATGTAGGCCGAGAGCGCCCCCTCATCTCTCTGGATCTGCCACACCTTGTTCCTGACCCCCTTGGTCTCCGGCTCGGAGAACACGGACGGGCCGTGGTAGGTGTCGGCCGCACAGTCGGGACTTGCCCCGGCGTCTGCAGATTAATTGTAAACGCATAATACGGATCCAAAATAAAACACCGAAAAATAGATCCACAATAAAACATCGAAACTAGATACACAATAAAACACAGAAAACTAGATACACAATAAAACACAGAAAACTAGATACACAATAAAACACAGAAAACTAGATACACAATAAAACACAGAAAACTAGATACACAATAAAACATCGAAAAATAGATCCACAATAAAACATCGAAACTAGATACAAAATAAAACACAGAAAACTAGATACACAATACAACACAGAAAACTAGATACACAATAAAACACAGAAAACTAGATACATAATAAAACACAGACAATTAGATACACAATAAAACACAGAAAACTAGATACACAATAAAACACAGAAAACTAGATACACAATAAAACACAGAAAACTAGATACACAATACAACACAAAAAACTAGATACACAATAAAACACAGAAAACTAGATACACAATAAAACACAGAAAACTAGAAACACAATAAAACACAGAAAACTAGATACACAATAAAACACAGAAAACTAGATACACAATAAAACACAGAAAACTAGATACACAATACAACACAGAAAACTAGATACACAATAAAACACAGAAAACTAGATACATAATAAAACACAGACAATTAGATACACAATAAAACACAGAAAACTAGATACACAATAAAACACAGAAAACTAGATACACAATAAAACACAGAAAACTAGATACACAATAAAACACAGAAAACTAGAAACACAATAAAACACAGAAAACTAGATACACAATAAAACACAGAAATCTAGATACACAATACAACACAGAAAACTAGATACATAATAAAACACAGACAATTAGATACACAATAAAACACAGAAAACTAGATACACAATACAACACAGAAAACTAGATACACAATAAAACACAGAAAACTAGATACACAATAAAACACAGAAAAATAGATCCAACTCTTCCCTCCTAGGAATTAATTTGTTGGCCATGAAATGAAATTTTGAAGAATTTTAATTAACTTACCGCATGATTCTTTCAGGCGAGGAAAGTATTTGGTCTCAAATACCAACTAGCTATTGATATGAGGGAGTGAGTATGGTTTTACGCCGCTTTTAGCAATATTCCATTATTATCACGGCAGGGGACACCAGAAATGGGCTTCACACATTGTACCCATGTTGGGAATCGAACCCGGGTCTTCCAATTGCGTGAATCGATGCTCATGATGTCAATCACTAGATTGTCTGGTCCAGACCCGAGAAGATCCAGGGTAGAATAGGTCTTTAGCAAGCCGTGTTTGACGTAATAGGTGACTATGGTTGTCGTAAGAGGCGACTAACGGGATCGGATGGTCAGGCTCGCTGACTTGGTTGATGCTTGTCATCGTTCCAAATTGTGTGGATCGATGCTCATGATATCAGCCACTGGATTGTCTCGATTATTTACAGACCGTCGCCATATAGCTGGAATATTGCTCAATGCGGCGTTAAACAACAAACAAACAAAAACAAACAGAATTTTTCTAACTCTATTACTACATATTATTAAACAACAAGGAAACAAACAAACAAACAAATCACCACTACTACTACTACTACTACTACTACTACTACTACTACTAAATATTGTTATACACTGGCCGTCGAAAAGAAACATTTCTTCATTACAAAATCAAAGGTGAGATGGAAGGAGAAAGTAGTGTCGATTATAGTGTTCCTCAAATGAAATATAATCGCTCAAAAACTCAAAAGTAAGGAGTTTGTTGTAGTGTCTCCAAAACTTACTGCCCCAGTCGGCGTCAAAGTTCCTGTTGAGGTCGACGCCGTGCATGTTGGTGTGACACTCGGGAGAATACATGTATCTCCGATTCTTTCTCAAGAAGCGCTCCTGGAAGCACACAACACGAAAAAAACATTTAAATTTGCATTTTTCTCTCATCCCGTTGTATTGTGTGAGTGAATTTACCAGTATAAGGTTATCTCAACATTGGTTTTATATCCTTACGCGGAAACACGTTCAGTCGCAAGCCGTCTTTAATTTATTTTACCATTTCGAAATATTTGGTGGAAATGATTTAATAAAAAACGTTTACATGATACTGAATCGACACATCCGTCCGGAAAAGACAGTTCCATCTAAAACACTACCATAATCTGTTCTAAAGCTATCGTAATCTGTTCTCACGCCATCATAATCTGTTATCACACTATCATAATCTGTTCTCACGCTACATGATCTGTTCTCACGCTATCATAATCTGTTCTCACGCTATCATAATATGTTCTCACGCTATCATGATCTGTTCTCACGCTATCATAATCTGTTCTCACGCTATCATGATCGGTTCTCACGCTATCATAATTTGTTCTCACACCATCATAATCTGTTCTCGTGCTTTCATAATCTGTTCTCACGCCATCATAATCTGTTATCACGCCATCATAATCAGTAATCACGCTATCATAATCTGTCCTCGAGCTATCATAGTCTGTTTTCACGCTATCATAATCTGTTCTCACGCTATCATGATCTGTTCTCACGCTATCATAATCTGTTCGCACGCTATCATAATCTGTTCGCACGCTATCATAATCTGTTCTCACGCTATCATAATCTGTTCTCACGCCATCATAATCTGTTCGCACGCCATCATAATCTGTTCTCACGCTATCATAATCTGTTCGCACGCTATCATAATCTGTTCTCACGCTATCATAATCTGTTCTCACGCCATCATAATCTGTTCTCACGCCATCATAATCTGTTCTCACGCTATCATAATCTGTTCTCATGCCATCATAATCTGTTCTCACGCCATCATAGTCTGTTCTCACGCCATCATGATCTGTTCTCACGCCATCATAATCTGTTCTCACGCTATCATAATCTGTTCTCACGCTATCATAATCTGTTCTCACGCTATCATGATCTGTTCTCACGCTATCATAATCTGTTCTCACGCTACATAATCTGTTCTCACGCTATCATGATCTGTTCTCACGCTATCATAATCTGTTCTCACGCTATCATAATCTGTTCTCACGCTATCATAATCTGTTCGCACGCTATCATGATCTGTTCTCACGCTATCATAATCTGTTCTCATGCCATCATAATCTGTTCTCACGCTATCATGATCTGTTCTCATGCCATCATAATATGTTCTCACGCTATCATGATCTGTTCTCACGCTATCATAATCTGTTCTCACGCTATCATAATCTGTTCTCACGCTATCATAATCTGTTCTCACACTATCATAATCTGTTCTCGCGCTTTCATAATCTGTTCTCACGCTATCATAATCTGTTCTCACGCTATCATAATCTGTTCTCACGCCATCATAATCTGTTCTCATGCTATCATAATCTTTTCTCGAGTTTTCATAATCCGTTCTCACTTTTGTGCCGGACACATCTAAAATGAGACCCCTTTATCCGGACGTCACATACCAGGAAATCCCGCTTTCAGGACGATATCAATATTGGCAAAAATATCGCTATTTTATATTAAAGTCGATACCTTGAAACATGTTCATTTATCCGAACAATGAACAATGAACATGCGTTTACGCCTGGCCGGATAAACGAGGTACCACCTAATACTAAACCCACACTCACTGACAAGTGGCTGTATTCGTAGCCGTCTGGGTTAACGAGGGGCACAACGAACAAGTCAACGTTGTTGAAGAGGTAGGAGGCGTCACTGTCTACATCCCGTCGTTCAAGAAGCTGCAACCAGGCAAAATACTGTTCTCAAAATCCATGTGATGATATCATTGCTTTGTGTTATTGCTACATGACAATTGCGTGTTCGTTTGTTTCTTATTTAACGCCTTACTCGTTCCACCTACAAGGCGGCGGTCTGTAACTATTCGAATCTGGACCAGACTATCCAGGGATTGACATCAAGAGTACCATCTTCGCAACTGGGAAACCATACCATGCATAAGCAAGCCCGATCACCCGATCCCGTTTGTCGCCTATTACGACAATCATGGGTTTCTGAGTGAGTGAGTGAGTTGGGTTTAACGCCGCTTTTAACAGTATTCCAGTTATATCGCGGCGTGTCAGCTTAATGTGGGAGGAAAGCCCGAAGTGATGCAGGTCTTAGACGTTTACCACTTCGGTGAAACCCACGAGCACGGGTATGGTGCTGACAAACCTAGAAACATAATCGGGGCGAACCGGGATTCGAACCCACAATCATAGGTTTCTGGTGTGCCCAAGGGACGCAACTCTGCATAGCGAAGTGCGGCGCCTTAGACGACTGGGCCACCCGTGCCCCCCATGGGTTGCTGAAGAACGGCTCTTTTAACCCGAATCTTCATGGGGATAAAGCATTTCAATTACACCCTGTGAAGTTTAATTTACATTCAGCCGACTACGTGGTCTAGTGGTAGAGCGTCCGCCCTGAGAGCGGAAGGTCCAGGGTTCGATCCCCGGCCGCGTCATACCAAAAGACGTTAAAAGATGGTACTTGTTGTACTAGCTAGCACTATAAATCGGCATCAGTCCGGACTAGTACAAGCAGCCACACAAACACACACACGTACATGCACGTCGCTATATAAGTGCAATAATCTTCGACGCGACGTTAACCCCATATCACCTCACCTCACATCACCCACTAGACTACCCAACGGAGTAAAAACATTGAAAAGGGAAATATCCACTCTCATCCCTGTATGTTATCCTTATAAGGACCAGTAGACTAAAACTGTTAGTTTCTAACGCTGCCATATAATAACACTGACAATACAAAAATAAACCGAAAATGATGTTAAGAATCATTTTCGGCCAGTATTCTCAAAAGTATTTGGCACAAGCTGATTAAACAAGAAAAGAACTCTGGAAAAAATCCACACTATAAATCGGCATCAGTCCGGACTAGTACAAGCAGCCACACAAACACACACACGTAAGACATGAAAAAAGACGTCTGTGTGCCTGGATAACTTATATTTACCATGGATAGAGTGTATATGTTTAACGCCAGTCAGCACTAAGGTAGCTTTATGACCACAATCTGTAAATGATTGAGATTGAACCACGTAATCCAATGATGGATATTATGAGCACCGATAATGACTCAGTTCATTTACAGTGTTTGCAGGAACTAATCCTGTTCATCCGAGCTTATTATAGACATCTTACAGAACGCTATCTTTGTTGAAGACATCTTGAAGAACGCTCTCTTTGTTGAAGACATCTTGCAAACGCTCTCTTTGTTGAAGACGTCTTGAAGAACGCTCTCTTTGTTGAAGGCGCCTTGAAGAACGCTCTCTTTGTTGAAGACATATTGCAGAACGCTCTCTTTGTTGAAGACGTCTTGAAGAACGCTCTCTTTGTTGTAGGCGCCTTGCAGAACGCTCTCTTTGTTGAAGACGCCTTGCAGAACGCTATCTTTGTTGAAGACGTCTTGCAGAACGCTGTCTTTGTTGAAGACATCTTGCAGAACGCTGTCTTTGTTGAAGACGTCTTGTAGAACGCTATCTTTGTTGAAGACATCTAACAGAACGCTGTCTTTGGTAAAGACATCTTGTAGAACGCTATCTTTGTTGAAGACATCTAACAGAACGCTGTCTTTGTTGAAGACGTCTTGCAGACGGCTGTCTTTGTTGAAGACGTCTTGCAGAACGCTGTCTTTGTTGAAGACATCTAACAGAACGCTATCTTTGTTGAAGACATCTTGCAGAACGCTATCTTTGTTGAAGGCGCCTTGCAGAACGCTGTCTTTGTTGAAGACATCTTACAGAACGCTATCTTTGTTGTAGACATCTTGCAGAACGCTATTTTTGTTGAAGACATCTTACAGAACGCTCTCTTTGTTGAAGACGCCTTTTAGAACGCTCTCTTTGTTGAAGACATCTTACAGAACGCTCTTTTTGTTGAAGACATCTTACAGAACGCTCTCTTTGTTGAAGACATCTTAAAGAACGCTATCTTTGTTGAAGACATCTTACAGAACGCTCTCTTTGTTGAAGACATCTTACAGAACGCTGTCTTTGTTGAAGACGTCTTGCAGAACGCTATCTTTGTTGAAGACGCCTTGCAGAACGCTATCTGTGGTGAAGACGTCTTGAAGAACGCTATCTTTGTTGAAGACATCTTGCAGAACGCTGTCTTTGTTGAAGACGTCTTGCAGACGGCTGTCTTTGTTGAAAACGTCTTGCAGAACGCTCTCTTTGTTGAAAACATCTAACAGAACGCTGTCTTTGTTGAAGGCGCCTTGCAGAATGCTGTCTTTGTTGAAAACATCTTACAGAACGCTGTCTTTGTTGAAGACGTCTTGCAGACGGCTGTCTTTGTTGAAAACATCTTACAGAACGCTGTCTTTGTTGAAGACGTCTTGCAGACGGCTGTCTTTGTTGAAGAAGTCTTGCAGAACGCTGTCTTTGTTGAAAACATCTTACAGAACGCTGTCTTTGTTGAAGACGTCTTGCAGACGGCTGTCTTTGTTGAAGACGTCTTGCAGAACGCTGTCTTTGTTAAAGACGTCTTGCAGAACGCTGTCTTTGTTGAAGACATCTAACAGAACGCTGTCTTTGTCGAAGACGTCTTGCAGAACGCTATTTTTGTTGTAGACGTCTTGCAGAACGCTATTTTTGTTGAAGACATCTTACAGAACGCTGTCTTTGTTGAAGACATCTTACAGAACGCTGTCTTTGTTGAAGACATCTAACAGAACGCTATCTTTGTTGAAGACATCTAACAGAACGCTGTCTTTGTTGAAGAAGTCTTGCAGAACGCTGTCTTTGTTGAAGACGTCTTGCAGAACGCTATTTTTGTTGAAGACATCTTACAGAACGCTCTCTTTGTTGAAGACATCTAACAGAACGCTGTCTTTGTTGAAGAAGTCTTGCAGAACGCTGTCTTTGTTGAAGACATCTTACAGAACGCTCTCTTTGTTGAAGACATCTAACAGAACGCTGTCTTTGTTGAAGAAGTCTTGCAGAACGCTCTCTTTGTTGAAGACATCTTACAGAACGCTCTCTTTGTTGAAGACATCTTACAGAACGCTGTCTTTGTTGAAGACATCTAACAGAACGCTATCTTTGTTGAAGACATCTTGCAGAACGCTCTCTTTGTTGAAGACATCTTACAGAACGCTGTCTTTGTTGAAGACATCTAACAGAACGCTATCTTTGTTGAAGACATCTTACAGAACGCTCTCTTTGTTGAAGACATCTTACAGAACGCTATCTTTGTTGAAGACATCTTACAGAACGCTGTCTTTGTTGAAGACGTCTTGCAGAACGCTGTCTTTGTTGAAGACGTCTTGCAGAACGCTGTCTTTGTTGAAGACGTCTTGCAGAACGCTGTCTTTGTTGAAGACATCTTACAGAACGCTGTCTTTGTTGAAGACATCTAACAGAACGCTCTCTTTGTTGAAGACATCTTACAGAACGCTATCTTTGTTGAAGACATCTTACAGAACGCTGTCTTTGTTGAAGACGTCTTGCAGAACGCTGTCTTTATTGAAGACATCTAACAGAATGCTGTCTTTGTTGAAGACGCCTT
This sequence comes from Haliotis rufescens, assembly GCF_023055435.1. Classification (NCBI taxonomy): domain Eukaryota; kingdom Metazoa; phylum Mollusca; class Gastropoda; order Lepetellida; family Haliotidae; genus Haliotis; species Haliotis rufescens. The sequence continues at coordinate 13,487,253 of NW_025963824.1, read as the reverse complement.
ACAGAACGCTATCTTTGTTGAAGACATCTAACATAACGCTATCTTTGTTGAAGACATCTTGCAGAACGCTGTCTTTGTTGAAGACATCTTACAGAACGCTGTCTTTGTTGAAGACATCTTACAGAACGCTATCTTTATTGAAGACATCTTACAGAACGCTGTCTTTGTTGAAGACAACTTACAGAACGCTATCTTTGTTGAAGACATCTTACAGAACGCTGTCTTTGTTGAAGACGTCTTGCAGAACGCTGTCTTTATTGAAGACATCTAACAGAATGCTGTCTTTGTTGAAGACGCCTTACAGAACGCTATCTTTGTTGAAGACATCTAACATAACGCTATCTTTGTTGAAGACATCTTGCAGAACGCTGTCTTTGTTGAAGACATCTTACAGAACGCTGTCTTTGTTGAAGACATCTTACAGAACGCTATCTTTATTGAAGACATCTTACAGAACGCTGTCTTTGTTGAAGACAACTTACAGAACGCTATCTTTGTTGAAGACATCTTACAGAACGCTATCTTTGTTGAAGACAACTTACAGAACGCTGTCTTTGTTGAAGACAACTTACAGAACGCTATCTTTGTTGAAGACGCCTTGCAGAACGCTGTCTTTGTTGAAGACGTCTTGTAGAACGCTATCTTTGTTGTAGACATCTTGCAGAACGCTATCTTTGTTGAAGGCGCCATGTAGAACGCTCTCTTTGGTAAAGACATCTTGTAGAACGCTATCTTTGTTGAAGGCGCCTTGCAGAACGCTGTCTTTGGTAAAGACATCTTGTAGAACGCTATCTTTGTTGAAGACATCTAACAGAACGCTATCTTTGTTGAAGACATCTTACAGAACGCTGTCTTTGTTGAAGACGTCTTGCAGAACGCTGTCTTTGTTGAAGACGTCTTGCAGAACGCTGTCTTTATTGAAGACATCTAACAGAATGCTGTCTTTGTTGAAGACGCCTTACAGAACGCTTTCTTTGTTGAAGACATCTAACAGAACGCTATCTTTGTTGAAGACATCTTACAGAACGCTCTCTTTGTTGAAGACATCTTACAGAACGCTGTCTTTGTTGAAGACGTCTTGCAGAACGCTATCTTTGTTGAAGACGCCTTGCAGAACGCTATCTGTGGTGAAGACGTCTTGAAGAACGCTATCTTTGTTGAAGACATCTTGCAGAACGCTGTCTTTGTTGAAGACGTCTTGCAGACGGCTGTCTTTGTTGAAGACGTCTTGCAGAACGCTATCTTTGTTGAAGACGTCTTGCAGAACGCTATCTTTGTTGAAGACATCTTACAGAACGCTATCTTTGTTGAAGACATCTAACAGAACGCTATCTTTGTTGTAGACGCCTTATAGAACGCTATCTTTGTTGAAGACGCCTTGCAGAACGCTGTCTTTGTTGAAGACGTCTTGTAGAACGCTATCTTTGTTGTAGACATCTTGCAGAACGCTATCTTTGTTGAAGGCGCCATGTAGAACGCTCTCTTTGGTAAAGACATCTTGTAGAACGCTATCTTTGTTGAAGGCGCCTTGCAGAACGCTGTCTTTGTTGAAGACGCCTTGCAGAACGCTCTCTTTGTTGAAGACGCCTTGAAGAACGCTCTCTTTGTTGAAGACGCCTTGAAGAACGCTCTCTTTGTTGAAGACATCTTGCAGAACCCTCTCTTTGTTGAAGACGTCTTGCAGAACGCTGTCTTTGTTGAAGACGTCTTGTAGAACGCTATCTTTGTTGAAGACATCTTACAGAATTCTATCTTTGTTGAAGGCGCCTTGCAGAAGGCTATCTTTGTTGAAGACATCTAACAGATCGCTGTCTTTGTTGAAGACATGTGACAGAACGCTATCGTTGTTGAAGACGTCTTGCAGAACGCTGTCTTTGTTGAAGACATCTAACAGAATTCTATCTTTGCTGAAGGCGCCTTGCAGACCGCTATCTTTGTTGAAGACATCTAACAGATCGCTATCTTTGTTGAAGACAACTTACAGAACGCTGTCTTTGTTGAAGACGCCTTGCAGAACGCTGTCTTTGTTGAAGACGTCTTGCAGAACGCTGTCTTTGTTGAAGACATCTTGCAGAACGCTGTCTTTGTTGAAGACGTCTTGCAGAACGCTGTCTTTGTTGAAGACGTCTTGCAGAACGCTGTCTTTGTTGAAGACGTCTTGCAGAACGCTATCTTTGTTGAAGACGCCTTGCAGAACGCTGTCTTTGTTGAAGACGCCTTGCAGAACGCTGTCTTTGTTGAAGACATCTTGCAGAACGCTGTATTTGTTGAAGACGTCTTGCAGAACGCTATCTTTGTTGGAGACGTCTTGCAGAACGCTGTCTTTGTTGAAGACGTCTTGCAGAACGCTATCTTTGTTGAAGACGCCTTGCAGAACGCTGTCTTTGTTGAAGACAACTTACAGAACGGTATCTTTGTTGAAGACAACTTACAGAACGCTGTCTTTGTTGAAGACGTCTTACAGAACGCTGTCTTTGTTGAAGACGTCTTGCAGAATGCTGTCTTTGTTGAAGACGTCTTGCAGAACGCTGTCTTTGTTAAAGACATCTAACAGAACGCTGTCTTTGTTGAAGACGTCTTGCAGAACGCTGTCTTTGTTGAAGACGTCTTGCAGAACGCTGTCTTTGTTGAAGACGTCTTGCAGAACGCTGTCTTTGTTAAAGACATCTAACAGAACGCTGTCTTTGTTGAAGACGTCTTGCAGGCCGCTATCTTTGTTGAAGACGTCTTGCAGAACGCTGTCTTTGTTGAAGACGTCTTGCAGAACGCTGTCTTTGTTAAAGACATCTAACAGAACGCTGTCTTTGTTGAAGACGTCTTGCAGGCCGCTATCTTTGTTGAAGGCGCCTTGCAGAACGCTCTCTTTGTTGAAGACATCTAACAGAACGCTGTCTTTGTTGAAGACGTCTTGCAGAACGCTGTCTTTGTTGAAGACGTCTTGCAGAACGCTGTCTTTGTTGAAGACGTCTTGCAGAATGCTGTCTTTGTTGAAGACGTCTTGCAGAACGATGTCTTTGTTGAAGACGTCTTGCAGAACGCTGTCTTTGTTAAAGACATCTAACAGAACGCTGCCTTTGTTGAAGACGCCTTGCAGGCCGCTATCTTTGTTGAAGGCGCCTTGCAGAACGCTCTCTTTGTTGAAGACGTCTTGCAGAACGCTGTCTTTGTTGAAGACGTCTTGCAGAACGCTGTCTTTGTTGAAGACGTCTTGCAGAACGCAGTCTTTGTTGAAGACAACTTACAGAACGGTATCTTTGTTGAAGACAACTTACAGAACGCTGTCTTTGTTGAAGACGTCTTGCAGAAGGCTATCTTTGTTGAAGGCGCCTTGCAGAAGGCTATCTTTGTTGAAGACATCTAACAGATCGCTATCTTTGTTGAAGACATCTAACAGAACGCTGTCTTTGTTGAAGACATGTGACAGAACGCTATCGTTGTTGAAGACGTCTTGCAGAACGCTGTCTTTGTTGAAGACATCTAACAGAACGCTGTCTTTGTTGAAGGCATCTTACAGAATTCTATCTTTGCTGAAGGCGCCTTGCAGACCGCTATCTTTGTTGAAGACATCTAACAGATCGCTATCTTTGTTGAAGACAACTTACAGAACGCTGTCTTTGTTGAAGACGTCTTGCAGAAGGCTATCTTTGTTGAAGGCGCCTTGCAGAAGGCTATCTTTGTTGAAGACATCTAACAGATCGCTATCTTTGTTGAAGGCGCCTTGCAGAACGCTATCTTTGTTGAAGACATCTTGCAGAACGCTATCTTTGTTGAAGGCGCCTTGCAGAACGCTGTCTTTGTTGAAGACATCTTACAGAACGCTGTCTTTGTTGAAGACGTCTTAGAGCAGGCTATCTTTGTTGAAGACGTTTTACAGAAGGCTATCTTTGTTGAAGACATCTTTCAGAACGCTATCTTTGTTGAAGACATCTAACAGAACGCTCTCTTTGTTGAAGACGCCTTGCAGAACGCTATCTTTGTTGAAGGCGCCTTGCAGAACGCTATCTTTGTTGAAGACGTCTTGCAGAACGCTGTCTTTGTTGAAGACGTCTTAGAGCAGGCTATCTTTGTTGAAGACGTTTTACAGAAGGCTATCTTTGTTGAAGGCGCCTTGCAGAACGCTATCTTTGTTGAAGACGTCTTGCAGAACGCTGTCTTTGTTGAAGACATCTTACAGGACGCTGTCTTTGTTGAAGACGTCTTAGAGCAGGCTATCTTTGTTGAAGACGTTTTACAGAAGGCTGTCTTTGTTGAAGACATCTTTCAGAACGCTATCTTTGTTGAAGACATCTTACAGAAGGCTATCTTTGTTGAAGACATGTTACAGAACGCTGTCTTTGTTGAAGATATCTCACAGAACACTACTGGGGCGGTCGGGTAGCCTTGTGGTTAAAGCGTTCGCTCGTCATGCCGAAAACCCGGGTTCGATTCCTGACATGGGTGCAATGTGTGACGCCCATTTCTGGTGTCCCCCGCCGTGATATTGCTGGAATATTGCTAAAATCGGCGTAAAACCATACTCAGTCAGTCAGTCAGTTCATCATGCCTCATCGCCAGACTGATATTTTACGCCCACTTCATATAACAAATATAAACTGTACAATCCGTGTCATGTTCTCATACTTGAGGGGGCGGTTGGGTAGCCTCGTGGTTAAAGCTTTCGCTCGTAATGCCAAAGGCCCGGGTTCGATTCCCGACATGGGTACAGTGCGTGAAGCCCTTTCCTGGTGTGCCCCGCCTTGATATTGCTGGAATGCTGGTAAAAGCGGCGTGAAAATATACAGACTCACCCTCATACTTTGGTACTCACCCTGCCTAGAAATACAAGACGGTAGCGGGGGCTATCCACTCACGGGCATGGAGTCCCGCCTCGATGAATATACGCTTCTTGTTGGCTGCTCTACCACCTGTCACCTGCCACAAAGTGAGAGAGCGAGTGAGTTGTGTTATTTTTTATTGGTTTGTTATTAATTTATTTTTTTCTTGAAATTTTCAAGGTACAAGGTGAAATATCAAGATACTAGATTAAAATGTCAAGATGTTATGTTGAAATTTCAAGATACTAACTTGAAATTCTAAAATGTCATATTGAAATTTCAAAATATATACCAAGTTGAAATTTCAAGATACATACCAAATTGATATTTCAAAATAATAAGTTAAAAATTTCAAGATAGTATCTTGAAATTTCAAGATTTTGGATACGTGGACATGCATCAATCTGACCACCAGATCCCGTAAGTGAGGTGAGGTGAGGTGAGGTGAAATTGGGTTTAACGTCGCGTCCAAGATTATTACACTTATATAGCGACGTGCATGTGCGTGTGTTTGTGTGGCAACTTGTACTAGTCTGGACTGATGCCGATTTATAGAGATAGCACACTGAGATACCATGCCGCAGTTTAACATGAATACCCCGCTCAGACACAGTATACTGACTCTGAGCCGACCAGTCCTTGTTTTAGCCCCTTAATGCCGAGCGCCAGACAGGGTAACAACAAGTACCATCTTTTAACGTCTTTTGGTATGACGCGGCCGGGGATCGAACCCCGGACCTTCCGCTCTCCGGGCGGACGCTCTACCACTAGACCACGGAGGCGGTCTGATCCCGTTAGTCGTTTCTTACGTGAGTGAGTGAGTCTGTTGTGCGTGAAGGAGGTTAAGGAGGTTAGCTCATTGTGTGATAATGGAACCTCTCAGTGCCACAGAGTCAAAATGCGACCTGGACAACCTCGTTTATCCAGGGTATTTACACACCCTGGACCAATTAGGCCCGTGAAGATCCAGGGTAGAATAGGTCTTCAGCAACCCATGCTTGTCGTGAAGATCCGGGGTAGAATAGGTCTTCAGCAACCCATGCTTGTCGTAAAAATCCGGGGTAGAATATGTCTTCAGCAACCAGATGCTTGTCGTAAAAATCTGGGTTAGAATAGGTCTTCAGCAACCCATGCTTGTCGTAAAAATCCGGGGTAGAATAGGTCTTCAGCAACCCATGCTAGTCGTGAAGATCCGGGGTAGAATAGGTCTTCAGCAACCCATGCTTGTCGTGAAGATCCGGGGTAGAATAGGTCTTCAGCAACCCATGCTTGTCGTGAAGATCCGGGGTAAAATAGGTCTTCAGCAACCCATGCTTGTCGTGAAGATCCGGGGTAGAATAGGTCTTCAGCAACCCATGCTTGTCGTGAAGATCCGGGGTAGAATAGGTCTTCAGGAACCCATGCTTGTCATGAAGATCCGGGGTAGAATAGGTCTTCAGCAACCCATGCTTGTCGTGAAGATCCGGGGTAGAATAGGTCTTCAGCAACCCATGCTTGTCGTGAAGATCCGGGGTAGAATAGGTCTTCAGGAACCCATGCTTGTCGTGAAGATCCGGGGTAGAATAGGTCTTCAGCAACCCATGCTTGTCGTGAAGATCCGGCGTAGAATAGGTCTTCAGCAACCCATGCTTGTCGTGAAGATCCGGGGTAGAATAGGTCTTCAGCAACCCATGCTTGTCGTGAAGATCCGGGGTAGAATAGGTCTTCAGCAACCCATGCTTGTCGTGAAGATCCGGGGTAGAATAGGTCTTTAGCAACCCATGCTTGTCGTGAAGATCCGGGGTAGAATAGGTCTTCAGCAACCCATGCTTGTCGTGAAGATCCGGGGTAGAATAGGTCTTCAGCAACCCATGCTTGTCGTAAAAAGGCGACTACGCTTGTCGTAAAAGGCGACTAATGGGATCGGGTGGTCAGGCTCGCTGACTAGGTAGATGCATGTCATCGGTCCCAAAGATTGCGGCCTCGTGAATTCGTAATCGAATCAGTCTGTTCTAAATGTATTCTGACGCGCAAACTGTGATTACATTCTTTAAAAACTTGGTATGAATCCATTGTTTTTAAAATGTTTCCAGTCTGAAAACCTTTGCCAAAACACTACAACGCTGTACTGACCTATAACCGTGTTTTTTTAACACACCAGAGGTTCAAATCCAATTTCATAGAAGTCCATTGTTTGTTTGGTTTGCTGTTGAATTAATGTGATATTATGAAACATTACATATTCTAATACACTGGTTTTGATAACTATATTTGTCTTTGATTAAATTTTACTGATTTTTAAAATGAGTGGGAAGTTTCTTTTGTGCGTCAGTGTACTAGTAGCTGGAAACTAGAATAATAGACGGGAAGGGTGTCCGTATGCTACACGACGTGCCAACGTCTGAGACCTGCATCACTTCGGGCCTTCCTCCCACATTAAGCTGACACGCCGTGATATAACTGGAATACTGTTAAAAGTGGCGTTAAACCCAACTCACTCACTACACGACGTGCCGGTGGTTTTTGAATACAAGTCGTACACAATACTGGCGAAATCACCGCTTTTTGCAATCATGAAAGCACAGTCCAATTTGATTGGCCAGGTCGTAGACATTAACCACTTTGGTAAAACCCACGAGCGCGGGTATGGTGCTGACAAAAATTGAAACATAATCGGGGTGAAAGGGGTTCGAACTTACGAATATAGGTTTCTGGGTTGTTGTACAAAGCGATCTTAGCGCTAAGGTGATCGTTACTCCTGTACCTTAACATAGAATTACGACAGGCGTAACGCTAAGGTTGTTTTGTACAACGGCACTCTGGCGTGTCCAAGGAACGTATCTCTGCACAGAGAATTGCGGAACCTTAGACGACTGGGGCATCAGTGACCACTATAAGATGAGTCGTCAATCTCATTAAAGTCAGATCCTAGTTCTCGCTACCGCTAAACAAAGATCTGAGGACATCCCATTACGGGTCACGTCAGACCGACCTTGCGCGAACTTTGACCGACCAATGGAATGACCAATCAGAAGGCAGCTTTCTCGTGCTTTACGGCACTGATTTCAAATTGGCGACTATACGCTTCGAAACATATTTTGACAAATTCTCGATTACAAATTTGAAACCTGGACAAAAGAACATTCTGGAATGGCTAATAGATGGTCTAGATTGTATGGATACAGTCGTTAAACCCGTAACTATCGTTCGGAGTTCAAGTTTTCGAGGCTGCATGATCAGAAATCACATTCCGAGTGTCACTTTCATAATCTGGTAAGCGATGTTCTGATTGGTCGTATGAAAGGTCGTTTTGACGTGACCCGTAATGGGATGTCCTCAGATCTTTGTTTAGCGGTAGCGAGAGCTGAGGTCTGATTTTAATGAGATTGGAAGAGTCGTGTTACTACCGAGACAAATTGTATATCTCTCCTTTCCGCTGACTGAAATTCCATATGAGTTTTGTAGTCCGGTCAATAAGTTCACGATCTGAAAGAAGGAAAACGAGTGAGTGAGTTGGGGTTAACGCCGTTTTAACACTGTCAGTATTCCAGTTATATCACGGGCTTGTCAGATTAATGTGGGAGGAAAGCCCGAAGTGATGCAGGTCTCAGACGTTTACCACATCGGTGAAACCCACGAGCACGGGTATGGTGCTGACAAACCTAGAAACATAATCGGGGCGAACCGGGATTCGAACCCACAATCAAAGGTTTCTGGCGTACCCAAGGGACGCAACTCTGCACAGCGAATCGCGGCACCATAGACGACTGGGCCACCCGTGCCCCCAGACTGTCAACGAAAGCAGAATATATTTGATAAAATATATATATTCATTTTGTTGAAACATGTTTGTGGTCAAGATTCTAAACCCGCTAACAGCCATGTAATCCTAAATTGGGATTGACTGACCAATATAGATGATTGTGAATAGACAAGATAACCGCCAGCCATGCATTGGCTGGTTGAAGTGGTGAGTCCCTGCACTCTACCACTGCGAATGTCATGGATAGCGACACGACCGGCTGGGGAAGAGTAGAGCGAATCGCGGCGCCTTAGACGACTGGGCCACCCGTGCCCCCTATTAATAAAGACTCGCATAATACAATATTTCTCACTATTTGACATTTTCGACACACAAACACACGAGGGTAATGATGTTTAAGCCGCAATGCCCCTCAATGAAATAGGGCGCTACGATTCTAAGGCGCTACGATTCGCTGTGCAAAGTTGCGTCCCTTTGGGCACGCCAGAAACCTATGATTGTACGTTCGAATTCCGGTTCGCCCCGATTATGTTTCTAGGTTTGTCAGCACCATACCCGTGATCATGGGTTTCACCGAAGTGGTAAATGTCTGAGACCTGCATCATTTCGGGCTTTCCTTCCACATTAAGCTGACACGCCGCGATATAACTGGAATAATGTTAAAGCGGCGTTAAACCAAACTCACTCACTCAATGAAATAATTCTAGAAACTGCGTATGAATACATTGTTAAAGTGAACCGCCCTATTCATCATATAGTGCCAACTGATTTGCAGCCATGTTTGTTTTCATAATTCCCCACATCTCAGGAAACCTCATAGGTGCATCAGTCAATAGTTTAATGACCTTGACATTGAAAAGGGTTCATGGCCCAAACTAATGAGAAATCCTTCTCTTAATGGTTCCTAGGCGCAGGTGGTTACGCTTCAAATACCCCGGATGTTCGCTGTATAAGCATTTGTTAATTATAATACAGCAATGACACACCTCATATTAACCTATAAATAGGTTTATATTTTCCTATTTTCTCAACATATATTACAGTATATTAAAACATATTAGAGTATAATAAAGTATATTACAGCATAGTAATGTATGTTAAAGTATATTAAAGTATATTAAAGTATAAAGAGGTTATCTCGCGAGTGTGTTTGGGTATGGTAAATATCCTGCATTAGGAATAAACATTGTATTTAGCGAGCCTTGCGTAAATATCCTGCATTAGGAATAAACATTGTATCTAGCGATCCTTGGCGAGCTAAATACATAGTGTTTATTCCTAATACAGGATATTTACCATCCCCAAACACACAAGCGTGATAACCTCTTTATCATATAATGTCATCCTTTAATTCTGTGCTTCAAAATCGCTTTCCCTCTCTCACAAACATTACCGAAACATTGCGAGTTTTCATGGAATGCGCGCATTAACATGTATTACGTCACAGGGTAAGTGATGTGTCAATCGGACAGTGACAGTAGCCAATATAGTTCCAACCGAAATCTGTTTCTTATACAGTGGCGAAGCAACATATACGCAAAACAACAATTGTTTTTAATTGCCTTTCGCGGCAATCCATCGGTCTGTCCTGTGTCAAAGGGAAGCTACTCTAACCCTAGTCTATGAGACGTCACGGCCACGGTCAGACGTTGTTGACAGTCGGCCTATCCTGTCATAACGTTAAGAGTGAGTGAATACGGTTTTTACGCCGCTTTTAGCAATATTACAGCAATATCACGGCGGGGGACACCAGAAATGGGCTTCACACATTGTACCCACATAACGTTAAGAAGTGTAGTCAGATGTATACGCAGCAACAAAACGAAACAAGGTAACAATTCAAACATATTTCTGCCAAATCCAACTATTTTAATTTGTGGAGTAGGTTTCAAGCCGCAGAGGTCTACAAGCACATCTATGGCTACTGATCCCGCTTGGCTAGGCCTCGTGCCCTCGCAAAATTGTTTCGAAATTTATATCTCCAAAGTTGCCAAAACTTATAAAATGCCTTAGCTACGTCACAGTTAGACACTTATTTTTAGTATATTAGACTGTTCTTTTGATAATGATAGCAATTATCCCTGTAGTTTATCCAGATTCCCGATGGTTAATTCTGACCCGATCGCCGAATGACGAGGGCGACGCCATGTTTGTTTATAAACTGTGAAAGTAGTCCCTACTTGACCTTTGATATTTGCATCTCTATCCGCATATGACCCAACGGATATCGTTTTTATCCGTTGGCTTTATCCTGCCGAGAAACCTACCCATTATATGATAAATTAAAGTATATAACATCATATTAAAGTATATAAAATTATATTATAGTATATTAAAGTATATTACAGTATATAAATTATATTACAGTATAGTTAAGTATATTACAGTATATTAAAATAGAGTAAAGTATATAACAGTATAGTAATGTATGCTACACCATATTTAAAAACATAACAGTATAGTAAAGAATTCTACACCATAGAAACGTACATTGCAGTATAGTAATCTATATGACAGTATAGTAAAGTATAATACACCATAGTAAAGTACATTACAGAATAGTAAGTATACTACACCATAGTAAAGTACATTACAGTATAGTTAAGAATACTACACTATAGTAAAGTACATTACAGTATAGAAAAGTACATTGCAGTATAGTCAAGTACATAACAGTATAGTAAAGTATACTTCACCATAGTAAAGTACATTACAGTATAGAAAAGCATACTACACCATAGTAAAGTACATTACAGTATAGTAAAGTATACTACACCATAGTAAAGTACATTACAGTATAGTAAAGTACATTACAATATAGTCAAGTATAGTAAAGTATACGTCACCATAGTAAAGTACATGACAGAACAGTAAAGTATACTTCACCATAGTAAAGTACATGGCAGTATAGTAAAGTATACTTCACCATAGTAAAGTACATTACAGTATAGTAAAGTATACTTCACCATAGTTAAGTACATGACAGTATAGTAAAGTATACTTCACCATAGTAAAGTACATTACAGTATAGTAGAGTATACTTCACCATAGTAAAGTACATGACAGTATAGTAAAGTATACTTCACCATAGTAAAGTACATGACAGTATAGTAAAGTATACTTCACCATAGTAAAGTATATTACAGTAAAGTAAAGTATACTTCACCATAATGAAGTACTTAACAGTATAGTAAAATATACTTCACCATAGTAAAGTACATGACAGTATAGTAAAGTATACTTCACCATAGTAATGAACATTACAGTATAGTAAAGTATACTTCACCATAGTAAAGTACATTACAGTATAGTAAAGTATAGTACAGTCAGATTTAAAATGAAAACACAACATGTACCCGTGGAGATTATCTATTTTACTTGCATCTTTTTATCTCATTATCGACCGCCTCCGTGGTCTAGTGGTAGAGCGTCCGCCCGGAGAGGTCCGGCCTTTTCGACAAGCATAGTCGCCTTTTTACGACAAGCATGGGTTGCTGAAGACCTATTGTACCCCGGATCTTTACGGGTCTAATTGGTCCAGGGTGTGTATCCGGACAGAATGGACATAAATACCCTGGATAAACGAGGTTGTGCTCACGATTTTGTCGTATTTTGACTCTGTGGCACTGAGAGGTTCCATTATCACACAATGAGCTAACCTCCTTAACCTCCTTCACGCAGAACAGACTCACTCACTCACGTAAGAAACGACTAACGGGATCAGACCGCCTCCGTGGTCTAGTGGTAGAGCGTCCGCCCAGCCGCGTCATACCAAAAGACGTTAAAAGATGGTACTTGTTGTTACCCTGTCTGGCGCTCGGCATTAAGGGGCTAAAACAAGGACTGGTCGGCTCGGAGTCATTATACTGTGTCTGAGTGGGGTATTCATGTTAAACTGCGGCATGGTATCTCAGTGAGCTAGCACTATAAATCGGCATCAGTCCGGACTAGTACAAGCAGCCACACAAACACACACGTACATGCACGTCGCTATATAAGTGCAATAATCTTGGACGCGACGTTAAACCCCATTTCACCTCACCTTATCTCATTATCTCCATTTACAATTAACAGCCCGTGAGTGCTGTTCGAGGTTTTCACATTTGCACGGCACATTGGACCCTCAATGCAGATGATATTCTGGAAACTCAGCGCATAGGGCAGACATACTGCGGTACTTGTTGTTACCCTGTCTGACTGCGGTACTTGTTGGTTGTTCCCTTTTTAACAGCTGTCATTTCAATTTTAAACGTGTTCTTGACTCATAATTTTCAATTCTAATTGACGTCGAAACCAACGTCCTTTGCTTCACATCGAAAGTGAAACGTCTGAGACGAACCAAATACGAACAGGAGTAATCTATTTCGCAAAAATGTTTCGAAATTTATATCTCCAAAGTTGCCAAAACTTATAAAATGCCTTTGCTACGTCACAGTTAGACACTTATTTTTAGTATATTAGACTGTTCTTTTGATAATGATAGCAATTATCCCTGTAGTTTATCCAGATTCCCGATGGTTAATTCTGACCCGATCGCCGAATGACGAGGGCGACGCCATGTTTGTTTATAAACTGTGAAAGTAGTCCCTACTTGTCCTTTGATATTTGCATCTCTATCCGCATATGACCCCAACGGATATCGTTTTTATCCGTTGGCTTTATCCTGCCGAGAAACCTACCCATTATATGATAAATTAAAGTATATAACATCATATTAAAGTATATAAAATTATATTATAGTATATTAAAGTATATTACAGTATATAAATTATATTACAGTATAGTTAAGTATATTACAGTATATTAAAATAGAGTAAAGTATATAACAGTATAGTAATGTATGCTACACCATATTTAAAAACATTACAGTATAGTAAAGAATTCTACACCATAGAAACGTACATTGCAGTATAGTAATCTATATGACAGTATAGTAAAGTATAATACACCATAGTAAAGTACATTACAGAATAGTAAGTATACTACACCATAGTAAAGTACATTACAGTATAGTTAAGAATACTACACCATAGTAAAGTACATTACAGTATAGAAAAGTACATTGCAGTATAGTCAAGTACATAACAGTATAGTAAAGTATACTTCACCATAGTAAAGTACATTACAGTATAGAAAAGCATACTACACCATAGTAAAGTACATTACAGTATAGTAAAGTATACTACACCATAGTAAAGTACATTACAGTATAGTAAAGTACATTACAATATAGTCAAGTATAGTAAAGTATACGTCACCATAGTAAAGTACATGACAGAACAGTAAAGTATACTTCACCATAGTAAAGTACATGACAGTATAGTAAAGTATACTTCACCATAGTAAAGTACATTACAGTATAGTAAAGTATACTTCACCATAGTTAAGTACATGACAGTATAGTAAAATATACTTCACCATAGTAAAGTACATGACAGTATAGTAAAGTATACTTCACCATAGTAATGAACATTACAGTATAGTAAAGTATACTTCACCATAGTAAAGTACATTACAGTATAGTAAAGTATAGTACAGTCAGATTTAAAATGAAAACACAACATGTACCCGTGGAGATTATCTATTTTACTTGCATCTTTTTATCTCATTATCGACCGCCTCCGTGGTCTAGTGGTAGAGCGTCCGCCCGGAGAGGTCCGGCCTTTTCGACAAGCATAGTCGCCTTTTTACGACAAGCATGGGTTGCTGAAGACCTATTGTACCCCGGATCTTTACGGGTCTAATTGGTCCAGGGTGTGTATCCGGACAGAATGGACATAAATACCCTGGATAAACGAGGTTGTGCTCACGATTTTGTCGTATTTTGACTCTGTGGCACTGAGAGGTTCCATTATCACACAATGAGCTAACCTCCTTAACCTCCTTAACCTCCTTCACGCAGAACAGACTCACTCACTCACGTAAGAAACGACTAACGGGATCAGACCGCCTCCGTGGTCTAGTGGTAGAGCGTCCGCCCAGCCGCGTCATACCAAAAGACGTTAAAAGATGGTACTTGTTGTTACCCTGTCTGGCGCTCGGCATTAAGGGGCTAAAACAAGGACTGGTCGGCTCGGAGTCATTATACTGTGTCTGAGTGGGGTATTCATGTTAAACTGCGGCATGGTATCTCAGTGAGCTAGCACTATAAATCGGCATCAGTCCGGACTAGTACAAGCAGCCACACAAACACACACGTACATGCACGTCGCTATATAAGTGCAATAATCTTGGACGCGACGTTAAACCCCATTTCACCTCACCTTATCTCATTATCTCCATTTACAATTAACAGCCCGTGAGTGCTGTTCGAGGTTTTCACATTTGCACGGCACATTGGACCCTCAATGCAGATGATATTCTGGAAACTCAGCGCATAGGGCAGACATACTGCGGTACTTGTTGTTACCCTGTCTGACTGCGGTACTTGTTGGTTGTTCCCTTTTTAACAGCTGTCATTTCAATTTTAAACGTGTTCTTGACTCATAATTTTCAATTCTAATTGACGTCGAAACCAACGTCCTTTGCTTCACATCGAAAGTGAAACGTCTGAGACGAACCAAATACGAACAGGAGTAATCTATTTCGCAAAAATGTTTCGAAATTTATATCTCCAAAGTTGCCAAAACTTATAAAATGCCTTTGCTACGTCACAGTTAGACACTTATTTTTAGTATATTAGACTGTTCTTTTGATAATGATAGCAATTATCCCTGTAGTTTATCCAGATTCCCGATGGTTAATTCTGACCCGATCGCCGAATGACGAGGGCGACGCCATGTTTGTTTATAAACTGTGAAAGTAGTCCCTACTTGTCCTTTGATATTTGCATCTCTATCCGCATATGACCCCAACGGATATCGTTTTTATCCGTTGGCTTTATCCTGCCGAGAAACCTACCCATTATATGATAAATTAAAGTATATAACATCATATTAAAGTATATAAAATTATATTATAGTATATTAAAGTATATTACAGTATATAAATTATATTACAGTATAGTTAAGTATATTACAGTATATTAAAATAGAGTAAAGTATATAACAGTATAGTAATGTATGCTACACCATATTTAAAAACATTACAGTATAGTAAAGAATTCTACACCATAGAAACGTACATTGCAGTATAGTAATCTATATGACAGTATAGTAAAGTATAATACACCATAGTAAAGTACATTACAGAATAGTAAGTATACTACACCATAGTAAAGTACATTACAGTATAGTTAAGAATACTACACCATAGTAAAGTACATTACAGTATAGAAAAGTACATTGCAGTATAGTCAAGTACATAACAGTATAGTAAAGTATACTTCACCATAGTAAAGTACATTACAGTATAGAAAAGCATACTACACCATAGTAAAGTACATTACAGTATAGTAAAGTATACTACACCATAGTAAAGTACATTACAGTATAGTAAAGTACATTACAATATAGTCAAGTATAGTAAAGTATACGTCACCATAGTAAAGTACATGACAGAACAGTAAAGTATACTTCACCATAGTAAAGTACATGACAGTATAGTAAAGTATACTTCACCATAGTAAAGTACATTACAGTATAGTAAAGTATACTTCACCATAGTTAAGTACATGACAGTATAGTAAAGTATACTTCACCATAGTAAAGTACATTACAGTATAGTAGAGTATACTTCACCATAGTAAAGTACATGACAGTATAGTAAAGTATACTTCACCATAGTAAAGTACATGACAGTATAGTAAAGTATACTTCACCATAGTAAAGTATATTACAGTAAAGTAAAGTATACTTCACCATAGTAAAGTACATTACAGTATAGTAAAGTATAGTACAGTCAGATTTAAAATGAAAACACAACATGTACCCGTGGAGATTATCTATTTTACTTGCATCTTTTTATCTCATTATCGACCGCCTCCGTGGTCTAGTGGTAGAGCGTCCGCCCGGAGAGGTCCGGCCTTTTCGACAAGCATAGTCGCCTTTTTACGACAAGCATGGGTTGCTGAAGACCTATTGTACCCCGGATCTTTACGGGTCTAATTGGTCCAGGGTGTGTATCCGGACAGAATGGACATAAATACCCTGGATAAACGAGGTTGTGCTCACGATTTTGTCGTATTTTGACTCTGTGGCACTGAGAGGTTCCATTATCACACAATGAGCTAACCTCCTTAACCTCCTTCACGCAGAACAGACTCACTCACTCACGTAAGAAACGACTAACGGGATCAGACCGCCTCCGTGGTCTAGTGGTAGAGCGTCCGCCCAGCCGCGTCATACCAAAAGACGTTAAAAGATGGTACTTGTTGTTACCCTGTCTGGCGCTCGGCATTAAGGGGCTAAAACAAGGACTGGTCGGCTCGGAGTCATTATACTGTGTCTGAGTGGGGTATTCATGTTAAACTGCGGCATGGTATCTCAGTGAGCTAGCACTATAAATCGGCATCAGTCCGGACTAGTACAAGCAGCCACACAAACACACACGTACATGCACGTCGCTATATAAGTGCAATAATCTTGGACGCGACGTTAAACCCCATTTCACCTCACCTTATCTCATTATCTCCATTTACAATTAACAGCCCGTGAGTGCTGTTCGAGGTTTTCACATTTGCACGGCACATTGGACCCTCAATGCAGATGATATTCTGGAAACTCAGCGCATAGGGCAGACATACTGCGGTACTTGTTGTTACCCTGTCTGACTGCGGTACTTGTTGGTTGTTCCCTTTTTAACAGCTGTCATTTCAATTTTAAACGTGTTCTTGACTCATAATTTTCAATTCTAATTGACGTCGAAACCAACGTCCTTTGCTTCACATCGAAAGTGAAACGTCTGAGACGAACCAAATACGAACAGGAGTAATCTATTTCGCAAAAATGTTTCGAAATTTATATCTCCAAAGTTGCCAAAACTTATAAAATGCCTTTGCTACGTCACAGTTAGACACTTATTTTTAGTATATTAGACTGTTCTTTTGATAATGATAGCAATTATCCCTGTAGTTTATCCAGATTCCCGATGGTTAATTCTGACCCGATCGCCGAATGACGAGGGCGACGCCATGTTTGTTTATAAACTGTGAAAGTAGTCCCTACTTGTCCTTTGATATTTGCATCTCTATCCGCATATGACCCCAACGGATATCGTTTTTATCCGTTGGCTTTATCCTGCCGAGAAACCTACCCATTATATGATAAATTAAAGTATATAACATCATATTAAAGTATATAAAATTATATTATAGTATATTAAAGTATATTACAGTATATAAATTATATTACAGTATAGTTAAGTATATTACAGTATATTAAAATAGAGTAAAGTATATAACAGTATAGTAATGTATGCTACACCATATTTAAAAACATTACAGTATAGTAAAGAATTCTACACCATAGAAACGTACATTGCAGTATAGTAATCTATATGACAGTATAGTAAAGTATAATACACCATAGTAAAGTACATTACAGAATAGTAAGTATACTACACCATAGTAAAGTACATTACAGTATAGTTAAGAATACTACACCATAGTAAAGTACATTACAGTATAGAAAAGTACATTGCAGTATAGTCAAGTACATAACAGTATAGTAAAGTATACTTCACCATAGTAAAGTACATTACAGTATAGAAAAGCATACTACACCATAGTAAAGTACATTACAGTATAGTAAAGTATACTACACCATAGTAAAGTACATTACAGTATAGTAAAGTACATTACAATATAGTCAAGTATAGTAAAGTATACGTCACCATAGTAAAGTACATGACAGAACAGTAAAGTATACTTCACCATAGTAAAGTACATGACAGTATAGTAAAGTATACTTCACCATAGTAAAGTACATTACAGTATAGTAAAGTATACTTCACCATAGTTAAGTACATGACAGTATAGTAAAGTATACTTCACCATAGTAAAGTACATTACAGTATAGTAGAGTATACTTCACCATAGTAAAGTACATGACAGTATAGTAAAGTATACTTCACCATAGTAAAGTACATGACAGTATAGTAAAGTATACTTCACCATAGTAAAGTATATTACAGTAAAGTAAAGTATACTTCACCATAGTAAAGTACATTACAGTATAGTAAAGTAT
This sequence comes from Haliotis rufescens, assembly GCF_023055435.1. Lineage (NCBI taxonomy): Eukaryota > Metazoa > Mollusca > Gastropoda > Lepetellida > Haliotidae > Haliotis > Haliotis rufescens. Next base: position 13,468,573 of record NW_025963824.1, on the reverse strand, counting down.
AGTACAGTCAGATTTAAAATGAAAACACAACATGTACCCGTGGAGATTATCTATTTTACTTGCATCTTTTTATCTCATTATCGACCGCCTCCGTGGTCTAGTGGTAGAGCGTCCGCCCGGAGAGGTCCGGCCTTTTCGACAAGCATAGTCGCCTTTTTACGACAAGCATGGGTTGCTGAAGACCTATTGTACCCCGGATCTTTACGGGTCTAATTGGTCCAGGGTGTGTATCCGGACAGAATGGACATAAATACCCTGGATAAACGAGGTTGTGCTCACGATTTTGTCGTATTTTGTCTCTGTGGCACTGAGAGGTTCCATTATCACACAATGAGCTAACCTCCTTAACCTCCTTCACGCAGAACAGACTCACTCACTCACGTAAGAAACGACTAACGGGATCAGACCGCCTCCGTGGTCTAGTGGTAGAGCGTCCGCCCAGCCGCGTCATACCAAAAGACGTTAAAAGATGGTACTTGTTGTTACCCTGTCTGGCGCTCGGCATTAAGGGGCTAAAACAAGGACTGGTCGGCTCGGAGTCATTATACTGTGTCTGAGTGGGGTATTCATGTTAAACTGCGGCATGGTATCTCAGTGAGCTAGCACTATAAATCGGCATCAGTCCGGACTAGTACAAGCAGCCACACAAACACACACGTACATGCACGTCGCTATATAAGTGCAATAATCTTGGACGCGACGTTAAACCCCATTTCACCTCACCTTATCTCATTATCTCCATTTACAATTAACAGCCCGTGAGTGCTGTTCGAGGTTTTCACATTTGCACGGCACATTGGACCCTCAATGCAGATGATATTCTGGAAACTCAGCGCATAGGGCAGACATACTGCGGTACTTGTTGTTACCCTGTCTGACTGCGGTACTTGTTGGTTGTTCCCTTTTTAACAGCTGTCATTTCAATTTTAAACGTGTTCTTGACTCATAATTTTCAATTCTAATTGACGTCGAAACCAACGTCCTTTGCTTCACATCGAAAGTGAAACGTCTGAGACGAACCAAATACGAACAGGAGTAATCTATTTCGCAAAAATGTTTCGAAATTTATATCTCCAAAGTTGCCAAAACTTATAAAATGCCTTTGCTACGTCACAGTTAGACACTTATTTTTAGTATATTAGACTGTTCTTTTGATAATGATAGCAATTATCCCTGTAGTTTATCCAGATTCCCGATGGTTAATTCTGACCCGATCGCCGAATGACGAGGGCGACGCCATGTTTGTTTATAAACTGTGAAAGTAGTCCCTACTTGTCCTTTGATATTTGCATCTCTATCCGCATATGACCCCAACGGATATCGTTTTTATCCGTTGGCTTTATCCTGCCGAGAAACCTACCCATTATATGATAAATTAAAGTATATAACATCATATTAAAGTATATAAAATTATATTATAGTATATTAAAGTATATTACAGTATATAAATTATATTACAGTATAGTTAAGTATATTACAGTATATTAAAATAGAGTAAAGTATATAACAGTATAGTAATGTATGCTACACCATATTTAAAAACATTACAGTATAGTAAAGAATTCTACACCATAGAAACGTACATTGCAGTATAGTAATCTATATGACAGTATAGTAAAGTATAATACACCATAGTAAAGTACATTACAGAATAGTAAGTATACTACACCATAGTAAAGTACATTACAGTATAGTTAAGAATACTACACCATAGTAAAGTACATTACAGTATAGAAAAGTACATTGCAGTATAGTCAAGTACATAACAGTATAGTAAAGTATACTTCACCATAGTAAAGTACATTACAGTATAGAAAAGCATACTACACCATAGTAAAGTACATTACAGTATAGTAAAGTATACTACACCATAGTAAAGTACATTACAGTATAGTAAAGTACATTACAATATAGTCAAGTATAGTAAAGTATACGTCACCATAGTAAAGTACATGACAGAACAGTAAAGTATACTTCACCATAGTAAAGTACATGACAGTATAGTAAAGTATACTTCACCATAGTAAAGTACATTACAGTATAGTAAAGTATACTTCACCATAGTTAAGTACATGACAGTATAGTAAAGTATACTTCACCATAGTAAAGTACATTACAGTATAGTAGAGTATACTTCACCATAGTAAAGTACATGACAGTATAGTAAAGTATACTTCACCATAGTAAAGTACATGACAGTATAGTAAAGTATACTTCACCATAGTAAAGTATATTACAGTAAAGTAAAGTATACTTCACCATAATGAAGTACTTAACAGTATAGTAAAATATACTTCACCATAGTAAAGTACATGACAGTATAGTAAAGTATACTTCACCATAGTAATGAACATTACAGTATAGTAAAGTATACTTCACCATAGTAAAGTACATTACAGTATAGTAAAGTATAGTACAGTCAGATTTAAAATGAAAACACAACATGTACCCGTGGAGATTATCTATTTTACTTGCATCTTTTTATCTCATTATCGACCGCCTCCGTGGTCTAGTGGTAGAGCGTCCGCCCGGAGAGGTCCGGCCTTTTCGACAAGCATAGTCGCCTTTTTACGACAAGCATGGGTTGCTGAAGACCTATTGTACCCCGGATCTTTACGGGTCTAATTGGTCCAGGGTGTGTATCCGGACAGAATGGACATAAATACCCTGGATAAACGAGGTTGTGCTCACGATTTTGTCGTATTTTGACTCTGTGGCACTGAGAGGTTCCATTATCACACAATGAGCTAACCTCCTTAACCTCCTTCACGCAGAACAGACTCACTCACTCACGTAAGAAACGACTAACGGGATCAGACCGCCTCCGTGGTCTAGTGGTAGAGCGTCCGCCCAGCCGCGTCATACCAAAAGACGTTAAAAGATGGTACTTGTTGTTACCCTGTCTGGCGCTCGGCATTAAGGGGCTAAAACAAGGACTGGTCGGCTCGGAGTCATTATACTGTGTCTGAGTGGGGTATTCATGTTAAACTGCGGCATGGTATCTCAGTGAGCTAGCACTATAAATCGGCATCAGTCCGGACTAGTACAAGCAGCCACACAAACACACACGTACATGCACGTCGCTATATAAGTGCAATAATCTTGGACGCGACGTTAAACCCCATTTCACCTCACCTTATCTCATTATCTCCATTTACAATTAACAGCCCGTGAGTGCTGTTCGAGGTTTTCACATTTGCACGGCACATTGGACCCTCAATGCAGATGATATTCTGGAAACTCAGCGCATAGGGCAGACATACTGCGGTACTTGTTGTTACCCTGTCTGACTGCGGTACTTGTTGGTTGTTCCCTTTTTAACAGCTGTCATTTCAATTTTAAACGTGTTCTTGACTCATAATTTTCAATTCTAATTGACGTCGAAACCAACGTCCTTTGCTTCACATCGAAAGTGAAACGTCTGAGACGAACCAAATACGAACAGGAGTAATCTATTTCGCAAAAATGTTTCGAAATTTATATCTCCAAAGTTGCCAAAACTTATAAAATGCCTTTGCTACGTCACAGTTAGACACTTATTTTTAGTATATTAGACTGTTCTTTTGATAATGATAGCAATTATCCCTGTAGTTTATCCAGATTCCCGATGGTTAATTCTGACCCGATCGCCGAATGACGAGGGCGACGCCATGTTTGTTTATAAACTGTGAAAGTAGTCCCTACTTGTCCTTTGATATTTGCATCTCTATCCGCATATGACCCCAACGGATATCGTTTTTATCCGTTGGCTTTATCCTGCCGAGAAACCTACCCATTATATGATAAATTAAAGTATATAACATCATATTAAAGTATATAAAATTATATTATAGTATATTAAAGTATATTACAGTATATAAATTATATTACAGTATAGTTAAGTATATTACAGTATATTAAAATAGAGTAAAGTATATAACAGTATAGTAATGTATGCTACACCATATTTAAAAACATTACAGTATAGTAAAGAATTCTACACCATAGAAACGTACATTGCAGTATAGTAATCTATATGACAGTATAGTAAAGTATAATACACCATAGTAAAGTACATTACAGAATAGTAAGTATACTACACCATAGTAAAGTACATTACAGTATAGTTAAGAATACTACACCATAGTAAAGTACATTACAGTATAGAAAAGTACATTGCAGTATAGTCAAGTACATAACAGTATAGTAAAGTATACTTCACCATAGTAAAGTACATTACAGTATAGAAAAGCATACTACACCATAGTAAAGTACATTACAGTATAGTAAAGTATACTACACCATAGTAAAGTACATTACAGTATAGTAAAGTACATTACAATATAGTCAAGTATAGTAAAGTATACGTCACCATAGTAAAGTACATGACAGAACAGTAAAGTATACTTCACCATAGTAAAGTACATGACAGTATAGTAAAGTATACTTCACCATAGTAAAGTACATTACAGTATAGTAAAGTATACTTCACCATAGTTAAGTACATGACAGTATAGTAAAGTATACTTCACCATAGTAAAGTACATTACAGTATAGTAGAGTATACTTCACCATAGTAAAGTACATGACAGTATAGTAAAGTATACTTCACCATAGTAAAGTACATGACAGTATAGTAAAGTATACTTCACCATAGTAAAGTATATTACAGTAAAGTAAAGTATACTTCACCATAATGAAGTACTTAACAGTATAGTAAAATATACTTCACCATAGTAAAGTACATGACAGTATAGTAAAGTATACTTCACCATAGTAATGAACATTACAGTATAGTAAAGTATACTTCACCATAGTAAAGTACATTACAGTATAGTAAAGTATAGTACAGTCAGATTTAAAATGAAAACACAACATGTACCCGTGGAGATTATCTATTTTACTTGCATCTTTTTATCTCATTATCGACCGCCTCCGTGGTCTAGTGGTAGAGCGTCCGCCCGGAGAGGTCCGGCCTTTTCGACAAGCATAGTCGCCTTTTTACGACAAGCATGGGTTGCTGAAGACCTATTGTACCCCGGATCTTTACGGGTCTAATTGGTCCAGGGTGTGTATCCGGACAGAATGGACATAAATACCCTGGATAAACGAGGTTGTGCTCACGATTTTGTCGTATTTTGACTCTGTGGCACTGAGAGGTTCCATTATCACACAATGAGCTAACCTCCTTAACCTCCTTCACGCAGAACAGACTCACTCACTCACGTAAGAAACGACTAACGGGATCAGACCGCCTCCGTGGTCTAGTGGTAGAGCGTCCGCCCAGCCGCGTCATACCAAAAGACGTTAAAAGATGGTACTTGTTGTTACCCTGTCTGGCGCTCGGCATTAAGGGGCTAAAACAAGGACTGGTCGGCTCGGAGTCATTATACTGTGTCTGAGTGGGGTATTCATGTTAAACTGCGGCATGGTATCTCAGTGAGCTAGAACTATAAATCGGCATCAGTCCGGACTAGTACAAGCAGCCACACAAACACACACGTACATGCACGTCGCTATATAAGTGCAATAATCTTGGACGCGACGTTAAACCCCATTTCACCTCACCTTATCTCATTATCTCCATTTACAATTAACAGCCCGTGAGTGCTGTTCGAGGTTTTCACATTTGCACGGCACATTGGACCCTCAATGCAGATGATATTCTGGAAACTCAGCGCATAGGGCAGACATACTGCGGTACTTGTTGTTACCCTGTCTGACTGCGGTACTTGTTGGTTGTTCCCTTTTTAACAGCTGTCATTTCAATTTTAAACGTGTTCTTGACTCATAATTTTCAATTCTAATTGACGTCGAAACCAACGTCCTTTGCTTCACATCGAAAGTGAAACGTCTGAGACGAACCAAATACGAAAAAGGAGTAATCTATCTATCATCAGTGGCTTAAGTTTCTGATTGTTTACCAATACATCACGACAACGTCTGTTGATTTTTCATCTCACGGAGTGCCAAGTTTCATGTTTCTGCTCGTTGAATCGCAACATGTAAACAAAGGACCCCACTGCAATCAATTATGAATACAATGTGGATAAATACGTACATATATTTGCTTGCTTGCTTGTTGTTTAATGCCGCACTGGGGTCTGTAAATAATCGAGTCTGGACCAGACAATCCAGTGATTGACATCATGAGTATCCATCCACGCAATTGGGATCGATGACATGCATCAACCAAGTCAGAGAGTCTGACCACCCGATCCCGTTAGTCGCCTTTTACTCCACGCAATTGGGATCCTCGCAATTGGGATACGATGACATGCTTCAACCAAGTCAGCGACCCTGACTACCCGATCCCGTTACTCGCCTTTTTACTCCACGCAATTGTGATCCACGCAATTGGGATACGATGACATGCTTCAACCAAGTCAGCGACCCTGACCACCCGATCCCGTTAGTCGCCTCTTGCGACAAGCATAGTCGCCTTTTACGGCAAGCATGGGTTGCTGAAGACATATTCTACCCCGGATCTTCACGGGCGACATACATCTATATACAGTATACATCTTATGTTTTACAAGGGGCCGACAATTTCATATATATTATGGTTTTAAACACAAACAATATGCTGGACGTTGCATGTACACTCTTAACAAAAAAAACCAAAACGCACAGGTAGATTCTTTGTAATTTTATTGTACCTAATATAGTCGATATAATTTGTCTGTCGATGGATCTGTTGCAAAACAGGGACGATAACTGGTCTTTTGGGTCGGATTCCAGCCTCGAGAAGATGGTTCCTGACAGTCTGGTCCTCTCTGGGAGGCACGGGTGGCCCAGTCGTCTAAGGCGCCGTGATTCGCTGTGCAGAGTTGCGTCCCTTGGGCACGCCAGAAACCTATGATTGTGGGTTCGAATCCCGGTTCGCCCCAATTATGTTTCTAGGTTTGTCAGCACCATACCCGTGCTCGTGGGTTTCACCGAAGTGGTAAAGGTCTGAGACCTGCATCACTTCGGGCTTTCCTCCTACATAAAGCTGACACACCGCGATGTAACTGGAATACTGTTCAAAAGCGGCGTTAAACCCAACTTACTCACTCACTCAAGGGATGCGTCCTGCAGTCTCCGTAGCTGTGGCATTGCGATGACGTAGGTCGAACAGTCGAATAAAGCGATCCTGTGCAGGGGTGGTAACTCTTGGTCGGCCGGTTCTCGGGCGGTCTGCAGTGGAATTGAACTGTGTGGATTGGTCACAAAGGCGGCAAATGGTGCTGTGGTGGACGGTGAAGTGGCGTGCATCAGAAGACCGCGCCTCCCCTCTTCGGATACGTCCATACTACCTGTGCGTTTCTTTTTTTGAAGAGTGTATTTTCGCTGCCCGAAAAAAATGTCTGTCTCAAATAAACTACCAACCAACTTAGTCTCTGTATACCACAATGAGTTAAATCTGAGATTATGTTTTTAATAATTAATAACCGTGTAGTTATGGACAACTATTAACGTCAAAAACTGTTTCTGATCATAGTCAGGACCACAATATATGAGGTTTAAAATTCGTCTTCACACACCACCAAGTGCACCTGTTGCCAGACTCAGCTGTGATAACGTGTGCCTTGTGTACTTTAGCTGTATATGCTCAGAGATTCAGAGGTGCCATATTTCAAAAGGAAACGAAGACCGTTTTCTATGGCACCAATGGTTCTTGTGTACATAAGGCTCGTGACGTATTTTTGTGCAATTATTTGTGCATATCAAATGACGACTGCACTGGCGCTGTCTATCAGGACGTCACTGGTCAGTGTTTGTTGTTACTGAGGGAGTCAGAAGCTGCGACTCCAACAACAGCATCATTTAAAGGGCAGTTCTGGAGATATAATGACTTAAACGTGAGCATACGTATTGATAACAAAATACTTACATATGATAAGCGTTTGGTTCCAAAAGATAGTTCTTTATTTTTGTTTGTTTGTTTGTTGTTTAATAATCGAGTCTAGAACAGACAACCAAGTGATTGATATCATGAGCATCGAACTACGCAATTGGGATACGATGACATGCATCAACCAAGTCAGCGCCCCTGATCCCCGGATCTCGTTAGTCGTCCCTTACGACAAGCATAGTCGCCCATTTTGTTTTTTGATCGTCTGCCCGGGGAGAGGAAGATCTTTGATTCGATCCTCTGACTGCGTTCTACCGAAAGTTTCAATAGTCGAATGAGATTTGAAAGATGACACTTGACCATTGACGCTTTCATGACATATTGTCTGATCAGCCAATATACCATGTACGTTTAATTGATTTTCAGAAGGACAGAAGTCGCACAAAACGCAGAGAGCTGTCGAAATGTGAGTTATATTTAAAGAATTCTAAATCACCGAAAGTAATACATTTCGTTTGTTTGATATTTACCACCACACTCAGCAGTATTCCTGCTATATGACAGCGGTCTCTAAATAATCAAGCCTGGAGCAGACAATCCGATGATTGACATCATTAGCATCCATGCATATGCATCTGCCTAATTGGTTGGTTGGTTGGTTTGTGGTTTAACGCCGCACTCAGCAATATTCCAGCTATATGACGTCGGTCTGCATATAATCGAGTCTGGACCAGACAATCCAGTGATTGATATCATGAGCATTAATCCACGCAATTGGGATACGATGTCATGCATCAACCATGTCAGAGAGCCTGACCACCCGATCCCGTTAGTCGCCTCTTACGACAAGCATAGTATTTTTAACGGCAAGCATGGGTTGCTGAAGACCTATTCTACCCCGGATCTTCACGGGTCGTCGCTATATGGGAATAATAATTTGAAGGCGATGTTAAAACCCATTTCACCTCAACTCACCCCCACTACTCATTAATATATTCATTCATTATTAAACTTAGATCAACCACAATGGAAGGGCATGCTGACTGGGAATGGGAGTCTACTTGTGGCACCATCCAAGTTAGGCTCGAAGAACCGTCTCCGCGAGTTGTCCATTAAAGATGCTTCTATGTACAAGTACCCATCCTTCAGCTCAAGTTATATATCATCCTTGGTGTTCTACAGCAGAAGAAAGTGGATAATTGTGGGTCTATCGAGGCAGAGGAAAGTTGTCAGGACAACCCTTGGAAAGGACGACGGAGTAACGGAAGTGTGGGACAAAGGCGTATGGTCTATGGCGATAGATAATGAAAACCACATACTCTTCATGCTCCTCGATGTTGGAACGTTGACACGCTTGCATCTGCGCGGGAGTGAACACACTGTATTCAAGAATGTGTGGAACATGCGTTCGGTAACAGTCGATCCAAAACGCAAGAAGGTCTACGTTGGAAGCAGAGAAGAGATCATTGAATTGTCGTATGATTATAAGCAGAAGAAAGCCATGGTGAAGGGAAATCAGTTACATGCATATGATTTGGCATTTAATCCGTCAAATGATATGCTTTACTACATTGACGGCAAGGACATTAAGCAGACATCGGTGGTAGGTGGGGGCAACTCTGTTTTTACCACACTCATATACACTCCTCAGAGTTTGGTCTACAACGCGGGAAACATATTTGCCAGCGTTGCCGGTAACGTCATTGCCGTCGTAGACGCTAAGAAAGAACTCGCATACGTTGACGTTGATTATCCAAATACGACGCGGCTTGTGTTTGCTGCACTTTCCTGAAAGGCGATCTTACATACTAGTTGTGAGGCTGGGATTATTGATATAAATTGTCAGGAAAAAGAAACTATGCACACATGTTGGATGGTGGCTAAAATGAAACTAACAAGATGATGATGTATTTGATGCAGGTGGCATAGTCGTGGACCTTACGTTTGCGTTTGGAGAATGTTTTCAACCTGTTTCGATAACGTATGTATTTGTGTGTGTAGTGTTGGGGGTAGTGGGGTTGTGGTGTGTGTGTGTGTGTGGGGGGGGGGGGGGGGGGGTTATTGTGCCTCGGGTTTTACCCATGACATCCTGCAATATATCATATAGTGTTCGAGGCGGTGGGGTAGCCTAGTGGTTAAAGTGTTCGCTCCTCACGCCGAAGACCCGGGTTCGATTCCCGACATGGGTACAATGTGTGAAGCCCATGTCTGGTGTCCCCAGCCGTGATATTGCTGGAAAATTGCTAAAAGCGGCGTAAAACCATAGTCACTCTCTCACTCACTCATATAGCGTTCACAGATATGACTTGGGTCATTGCACTACGTGCTATGATGCACAGGTCTGCCAGTTACATTGAGTGAGTTGGGTTTATCGCTGGTTTTAACAGTATTCCAGTTATATCGCGGCGTGTCAGCTTAATGTAGGAGGAAAGACCGAAGTGATGCAGGTCTCAGACGTTTACCACTTCGGTGAAACCCACGAGCACGGGTATGGTGCTGACAAACCTAGAAACATCATCGGGGCGAACCGGGATTCGAACCCACAATCATAGGTTTCTGGTGTGCCCAAGGGACGCAACTCTGCACTGGGAATCGCGGCGCCTTAGACGGCTGGGCCACCCGTGCCCCCTCACACAAACATAATAAGTTGAATGTACATTTGGCATTGACAGCATTCAATAAAATAATCTGAAGCGCCTTTAAAAGGTCCACTCTCTTCTGTTAACTCAATGGCCTTCCACTAAGATGTTAAGAGACTTCCTGCGTCTCGTAGCAGTTTGAACCCTACGACGGCCGTAAAGCAAATACTTCACCGCGATAGTCGAATAGTGACCCAGAACCCGGTTCCACAAAGCGATCGTAGATCTACGATTGTCTTGATTATGTTAAAATACGAATTTTGTTTTTTTCTTGTTTAACGCCGCACTCAGCAATATTCCAGCTATATGACGGCGGTCAGTGAATAATCGTGTTTGGACCAGACAATCCAGTGATTGACATCATGAGCAGTGATCTACGCATTTGGGATACGATGACATGCACCAACCAAGTCAGCGAGCCTGACCACCCGATCCCGTTAGTCGCTTTGGCCTCTTACGCCAAGCGTAGCCGCCTTTTACGACAAGCATGGGTTGCTGAAGACCTGTTCTACCCCGGATATTCACGGATCAATCACAGCATGAACCTTGAAAGTTGTACTATTTCTTCTGTTACAGTTTGTACATGTGTACAATAGGTGAGGTGGGTGAGGTGAAATTGGGTTTAAGGTCGCGTCCAAGATTATTTAACTTATGTAGCGACGTGTACTAGTCCGGACTGATGTCGATTTATAGTGCTAGCTCACTGAGATACCATGCCGCAGTTTAACATGAATACCCCACTCAGACACATTATACTGCCTCCGAGCCGACCAGTCCTTGTTTTAGCCCCTTAATGACGAGCGCTTGACAGGGTAACAACAAGTACCATCTTTTAACGTCTTTTGATATGACGCGGTCGGGGATCGAACCCCGGATCTTCCGCTCTCTGGGCGGACACTCTACCACTAGACCACGGAGGCGGTCGTGTACAATAAGTCTGTATACGAGATAGCCAGTAAACTCACTGAAGAAATGTTGCCAATGAATATCAATCGGTTGTATCAATACAGAAGCAAGGATTGTCAACCAACCCAAATTCAAACGTGGAATAAAAATATTCAAGACAAGAGGACAAGATATGTTTTTAATTCCCTACCTTTATCACCAAATTTATTTACATGCACACCATAACATGTTGAGCAAATATTCAGATAAATGAGTGAGTGAGTTTTTCGAAGCGTAAAGTTTTTCACCGTTCTACCAATGTGTGAACTCGAGCCTAAGCTTGACAGTGTGGAACTGCTGATAGACTTTCAGTCATCTGGGCAAAACATGAGCATTTCGTTATTTATCAAAGTAATGACATATTGTCAAACAGAAGCTCTGTAAGAAACAAAGGCAGATTCAAGACGAATCCTCTATATAAAACACACCGGCGAATCAAGGTGAGGTGAGATGGGGTTTAACGCCGCGTCCAAGATTATTGCACTTATATAGCGACGTGCATGTACGTGTGTGCGTTTGTGTGGCTGCTTGTACTAGTCCGGACTGATGCCGATTTATAGTGCTAGCTCACTGAGATACCATGCCGCAGTTTAACATGAATACCCCGCTCAGACACATTATACTGACTCCGAGCCGACCAGTCCTTGTTTTAGCCCCTTAATGCCGAGTACCATATTTTAACGTATTTTGGTATGACGCGGTCGGGGATCGAACCCCGGACCTTCCGCTCTCCGGGCGGACGCTCTACCACTAGACCACGGAGGCGGTCCCCGGCGAATCAAGATAACACTGGAGTGACATTATGCATGAAGTACCAGATGACCGTGATCTGTAATAAAATATGTAGGTCACGGCAATCTCATAACAATCATATCCTTAGTGAGTGAGCGAGTGAGTGAGTTGGCTTTAACGCCGCTTTTAACCAGTTATATCGCGGCGTGTCAGCTTAGTGTGGGAGGAAAGCCCGAAGTGATGCAGGTCTCAGACGTTTACCACTTCCGTGAAACCCACGAGCATGGGTACGGTGCTGACAAACCTAGAAACATAATCGGGGCGAACCGGGATTCGAACCCACAATCATAGGTTTCTGGCGTGCCCAAGGGACGCAACTCTGCACAGCGAATCACCCGTGTCCCCAATTATAACTTTATCCGTTTGGATACCTCTGTGCCGGCAGATGTGAGGGCATCTGCACAGGAGGTGTTCTCCTAATCAGCAATTCAGAGTCGAGGCTTCCAAATTCTCGGACGAGGGAGATGAGCATTCGTTTTCTTGTTTGTTTGTTTGTTGTTTAAAGCCGCTCTCAGCAATATTCCAACTATATGACGGCGGACTGTAAATAATCGAGTCTGGACACGACAATCCCGTGATTGGTATCATGAGTATCGGTCCATGCAATTGGGAAACAAAGACATGCATCAACCAAGTCAGCGAGCCTGACCACCCGATCCCGTTAGTCGCCTCTTACAAGCATATATAGTCGCCTTTTACGGCAAGTATGGGTTGCTGAAGATCTATTCTAACCCGGGATATTCACGGGCGGATATGCATTCAGACCTGCATGCCTGCTTTCATTATCTCGAAAACAAAGTTAATCGGCCAGTTCGAAATGTAAACAATTAATCCCGCGCTATCATAGTGTTGTGAATATAGTTTTCACCATGGTGTATCTGAGCGATATGGCCTCTACACCCAAAAGGATGAACCTTTGAGGGAATATCGGGGTCCCATGAGGGCATTCTTTTCAAAAAAACGAAATTTCGAATTGAGATGGTGAGGTAGTTTTACAAAGCTGACATCTGATTGTTTCAAGAAACCACGCTTCCTTCATTTCGATTGGTTGGCTGCTGGCGATCTACAGCCCGTTTTTATATTGTATCGTCTGTTATAATCTGATTATTTTATTATTCTAAAACTAGTTTTACAATTATAGTCTGTGATATATTGCTAGTTGTTGTACTGCCCTTCGACGACGGGTCTTAATATATTATATAAATACATAACTTGCTTAAGTCACGATATGGCTGAAATAATGCCGATGTGACTTTAAATATTAACTCACTCACTCACTCATTTCGATTTGGGGTAATCCAGGGTACACATGACGCGACCTTTTAAGGACGTGTCGTCAGTTCTTCACATCCTATAGGAGTAAAAGATCTGATTTTCATGAGTTTGAAGCCAAGGTGACAATGCCACAATCGCCCTTATTTCCGAAATCGTGGATGCAAGTGGCTCACTTGCACATAAGCATATTTTGTAGTCATTCCGCACACGCCTTACAGAACAGCAGAGTAGCGTCCCTTGGCAATATGTGAGGCACTGACCGTTTTCGAACTACACATTGAGTGAGTGAGTGATTGAGTTGGGCTTAAGGCCGCTTTTAACAGTGTTCCAGTTATATAACGGCGTGTCAGCTTAATTTGGGAGGAAAGCCCAAAGTGAAGCAGGTCTCAGACGTTTACCACTTCGGTGAAACCCACGAGCACGGGTATGGTGCTGACCTAGAAACATAATCGGGGTGAACCGGGATTCGAACCCACAATCATAGGTTTCTGGCGTGCCCATGGGACGCAACGCTGCACAGCGAACCGCGGCGCCTTAGACGACTGGGCCACCCGTGCCCCCGTCGAAATACAGATACACTCATTGACCTTGGTCTGTCTGCATCATACCCTCTTACCGTTTCGTTAATATAATACATTTTGAGTTGGTTTGCACGTCTTATTAATCGACAAACATTTGTATCTTAAGAATCCCATTCCTGTTTCACGTACACGATATCGGAATGGACAATATTTGGAGCGGTATAAATCAGTTCTTTTGTTGGAGTTATCTCCCTTGAAGCGTCTGATCCCATCGTCTCATCAACAGACTCAGGCCTATCTCGACTTCCTTCAATAGATTCGTCGCCATCAAAAGGCAAGACGCTGAACTGCGGCCGATTTTGCCTTGAGCCCCTGATCTTTCCTTTCCCACCGGAAGCCACGCAAGTGTCATAGTGCTTCCGGCGGAAGTACTTAACTCTTCCGACATTGTTCCGGTTAGGACACACCAAGCGCTCCTTGCCGCAGTTGCCACACAGAAACTTGCCCTCTGAGACCGGCGCTGAGTTGTTAAGTTCTTTCAACATGGCTGCCAGTTCGTCAAACGTCGCCTGTTGTCGGTCATTTCTGTGGACAACATCGGTTCGTCGGAGTTTATCGAATAGATCGTCATCTTCCGCCTTCTGTGGGTTTTTCTTGCGTCTCCGTTCTGGTATACCAATGTCATTATGAATGAATGGCATTGCTACTGAAACAGACACGGGTAATATGTATGAGTTTGTTTTGATTGTTTGTTGTTTAACGCTGCACTCAGCAATAGTCAAGCTATATAACGGCGGTCTGTAAATAATTAATTCTGGACAAGACAATCCAGTGGTTGACATCATGAGCATCTATCCACGCAATTGGGATACGATGACATGCATCATCAAGCGAGCCTGACCACCCGATCCCGTTAGTCGCCGCTTACGACAAGCACAGTCGCCTTTTACGGCAAGCATGGGATGCTTAAGACCTGGGCCTAGATTTTCGAAACAATCTTAGCTAAGATAAATCTTAACTACTTACGTTCAAAGATAAGATATCTTAATACTAAGATAAGATAAATTTTCGAAACAATCGTAAACCTGTCGCAGATCGCTCAGAGCTACGACACCTATCTGTAGCGGGAGAATAGCTCGAAGTCGTCAAGCGTATCGAGGGGACGAGTTCTGTCTCGGAATATCCTCTGTCTTGTCATCAAATCATTGTCATCTTCATCATGAAAAATGTCCAGAGCAAATTATACCGCCATCTTGGATGAGGATAAAATTACGAAAACTTACGACAAACTTAAGATATCTTAGGGCTACGATAGTTTCGAAAATAGGCTACGATAGCATACGATTTCTTTACGATAACTTTACGATAATTTTAGGGCTAAGATCGTTTCGAAAATCTAGGCCCTGTTCTACCCCGGATCTTTACGGGATTTTGATATTTATGATTACGTTTTGAGTAAATTTGCTTGAACATCATACAGCTTATGAAGGAAAGAAACATGTGAAACGTTGTGTATGTTTAATAAAGAAGTAGATTTCTTCACCATTCCACGTCATATTTAGATCCATCATCTAAATGCCTATGGGGGCGGTGTGGTAGCCTAGTGGTATAAGTGTTCGGTCGTTCCGGATTCGATTCCCCGCATGGGTACAATGTGTGAAAAAAATTTCTGGGGCCCCCTGCAGTGTTATTGTTGGCGTTTTGCTAAGCGCGGCGTAAAACTACTCACTCTAAATGCCTTTAAAGGGGGGGGGGGGGGGGGGGGGGGGCAGAAATGGGCTTCACACATTGTACCCATGTCGGGAATCGAACCCGGGTCTTCGGCGTGACGAACGAACACTTTAACCACTAAGCTACCCGACCGCCCCTCATGAAGAGTGAGGGATGATGCAGTATTTTACGCTGCAATAACATTAGGGATTAATTGGCCCCATGTGGAGAAACGTTTTGCGTGTTGTTTAACATGTTTAACGCCGCACACAGAAATATTCCACCTATATGACAGCGGTTGGGATACGATGACATGCATCAACTAAGTCGGCGTGCCTGACCACCCGATCCCGTTAGTCGCCTCTGACGACAAGCATAGTCGCCTTTTACGGCAAGCATGGATTGCTGAAGACCTGTTTTAACCCTGTGAGACGAGTATTGGTGATATCGCTGCTTGTTTAAATCACGAAGGAGGTGGGTGGTACAAATGCAGTTTAACGTCGCGTTCAAGATTATTGCACTTATAGAGCGCCGTGCATGAACGTTTGTATGTGCTTGTGTGGCTGCTTGTACTAATCCGGACAAATGCCAATGTTATAGTGCTAGCCTTCTGAAATACTATGTCGCGGTTTGACATCAACTACCCATTCAGCCACACTATACTAACTCCGAGCCGACCAGTCCGTTTAGGCCCTTTACGTCTAGCGCCACACAGGGTAACAACAAGTACCATCCTTTAACGTCTTTTGGTATGACGCGGCCTGAAATCGAAACCCGACCTTCCGCTCTCCGGGTAGACGCTCTACCACTAGACCTCGGAGGCGGTCAAATCACAAAGGAACAATAAATTTTGATTGGACAACTATTCGTCGCATCATTTAAATAGGCCCCAATACGAAGCTATTGTATGGAATAGGTCCAATAATAAAACAGATAATTAAAGGGGATATTATCTCCTGGTTGGTCGAGGATGAGCTTAGTGTCAATTCCATATGGCACCGACCACCGAGTGTGAAATATTTCTCAGAAATATTTTTTTTAGACTATGCTCCTAGATATATGTTTTCTCTGAAAGCAATTTCATTTTTTTTGTTTTCATATTTTTTACATATTTGAAACACATTGTTTTTATAGTGAGTGAGTGAGTTTGATTTTACGTCGCTTTTAGGAATATTCCAGGAAAATCACGGTTGGGGACATCAGAAATGGGCTTATGTCGGGAATCGAACCCGGGTCTTCGGCGTGTCGAGCGAACGCTTTAATCACAGGGCTACCCGACCGCCCCCATTATTTTTATAACACAAATTAATGTCAATATAAGTCTTATACGATATAAATGTATCGAGTTAAATGAGTATAAGCTGTATGATGAGTATAAGAGGTATCAACGCACCGTTTACAGCGAAGTACTACAGTAAACTACGGTTATAACGAACACGCTTATAACGAACTAACGGATATAACGAACTAACCTTTTAGTCCCGACTACATGCTGTAGTTATTCTGTATATATGCTTATAACAAATTACGGTTATAACGAACTAAAATTAGTAGTCCCTTTGAGTTCGTTATAACCGTAGTTTACTGTACTACATATTAATAAGGTTTTAACATTAATCAAAATTATTTTTGTCTTACGTTCTTCCATCTGGTCTTCTTTCTGGAATACCACCGAGTGCTGAATATCCGGGTCTCGTCTCATCGACTGACCTCCCGATGCCATAGGAACGATCAAAATTGACCCTGGGCGACCTTTGACACAAGCTATGATCTTCTTACAGATGATGATCTCAAGTGTGTCATTTCTGTTGGCGCGCAGTTTCAACATCTGCATACTATACTGGTGCTGGGTCCTCACAGCGAACCGCTCGTTATTGTCGCTCACACGATATAACAGAACATCATATTGAACAAATCCCAGCTCCTCCGCAATGCTATCTATTCCAACGAAATCCATTACGAAGTGTTTAAACTCCGACACATGGTGAAATAACATCGGTATCTGAACCTCGGAATTCTCCTTTAAGATCTCGTGCCCATGCTCGTCAATGCCATAAATTACGGCCTTAAATTCAACTGAGTCAGCGCCGGACATACTCGCATTCATTTCCAGGCCGGTGCACGACGCGCCACTGTTATTAGTCGTACGTACGATAGTATAAGCTTACGCGTGGGAAAGGAGAATTCTCGCTGATGTTGAGCTTCCTTGTGCATTAAATTGTCCTCTGCTGTCTGCGCTGGGTTAAGTGAAGCTTCTTTCTGCACTGATCCTGAGAATATAACACGAATACGTCCCGTTCACAGACAGTGGCGTATGGGAATTGATGCATCCCACATATTTTCGGCGTTTTTCCCAAATTCCCAAACTTGGCGTATCGACAGGCGCCAGTGAAACAGGTACTCGCGATACTATTGTCGACACAACTGTTACAAATGTACTAATTGCGATATCGCGCTGAAATGACTCGCGCTACAATTTGCTAGGATAAGTAAGTAATATTGAATTATTAAGTATTCCTCTAACGCTGTCATTTTAAACTAATAGTCGCGACATTGAATTATGCTAGTTTCAGGACCTCAAATGAAATCGCATTCATCATATTTTATGAATGTTTTGTTTTCATTCCTCGCAGTAATCTTCACGATAACGGCACTGACAAAGCATATAATTATGTAATATCGTCGCTATTCAACTGAGGACACGGTTGTTTTTGCAAACAATATAATTACTAACTGAAACGAACTTCGATATTATTTATGATTACATAGAGACGAAATTTGAGGATTGGTCTGTTTAAGGAAAACAAACTATAACGGCAAGGATGAGGATATTCTGATGTGGAATTGGGTGTGGGGTCGGATGTGGGTGTGTGGGGTCGGATGTGGGTGTGTGGGGTCGGATGTGGGTGTGTGGGGTGGGATGTGATGTGGGTGTGTGGCATGTGGGTGTGTGGAGTGTGGGTTGTGATGTGGGCGTATGGCATGTGGGTTGTGATGTAGGTGTGTGGCGTGTGTGGCATGTGGGTTGTGATGTAGGTGTATAGGGTCTGGGTTGGGATGTGGGTGTGTGGGTGTGTGGGGTGTGGGTTGGGATGTGGGTGTGTGGGTGTGTGGGGTGTGGGTAGCGATGTGGGTGTATAGGGTGTGGGTTGTGATGTGGGTGTGTGGGTGTGTGGGGTGTGGGTTGTGATGTGGGTGTGTGGGGTGTAATGTGGGTGTGTGGGTGTGTGGGGTGTGGGTTGGGATTTGGGTGTTTGGGTGTGTGGGGTGTGGGTTGGGATGTGGGTGTGTGGGTGTGTGGGGTGTGGGGTGGGATGTGGGTGTGTGGGTGTGTGGGGTGTGGGTTGGGATGTGGGTGTGTGGGTAGCGATGTGGGTGTGTGGGGTGTGGGTTGAGATGTGGGTGTGTGGGTGTGTGGGGTGTGGGTTGGGATGTGGGTGTGTGTGTGTGGGGTGTGGGTTGTGATGTGGGTGTGTGGGGTGTGGGTTGTGATGTGGCCGTGTGGGGTGTGGGTAGCGATGTGGGTGTGTGGGTTGTGATGTGGATGTGTTGCGATGTGGGTAGCGATGTGGGTGTGTGGGGTGTGGGTTGTGATGAGGGTGTGTGGGTGTGTGGGGTGTGGGTTGGGATGTGGGTGTGTGGGTGTGTGGGGTGTGGGTTGTGGGTAGCGATGTGGGTGTATAGGGTGTGTGTTGTGATGTGGGTGTGTGGGTGTGTGGTGTGTGGGTTGGGATGTGGGTGTGTGGGGTGTGATGTGGGTGTGTGGGTGTGTGGGGTGTGGGTTGGGATGTGGGTGTGTGGGTGTGTTGGGTGTGGGTTGGGATGTGGGTGTGTGAGTGTGTGGGGTGTGGGTTGTGATGTGGGTGTGTGGGTGTGTGGGGTGTGGGTTGGGATGTGGGTGTGTGGGTGTGTGGGGTGTGGGTTGGTATGTGGGTGTGTGGGTGTGTGGGGTGTGGGTTGTGATGTGGGTGTGTGGGGTGTGGGGTGTGATGTGGGTGTGTGGGTTGCGATGTGGGTGTGTGGGTTGTGATGTGGGTGTGTTGGGTGTGGGTAGCGATGTGGGTGTGTGGGGTGTGGGTTGTGATGTGGGTGTGTGGGTGTGTGGGGTGTGGGTTGTGATGTGGGTGTGTGGGTGTGTGGGGTGTGGGGTGTGGGTAGCGATGTGGGTGTATAGGGTGTGGGTTGTGATGTGGCCGTGTGGGGTGTGGGTAGCGATGTGGGTGTGTGGGTTGTGATGTGGGTGTGTTACGATGTGGGTAGCGATGTGGGTGTGTGGGGTGTGGGTTGTGATGAGGGTGTGTGGGTGTGTGGGGTGTGGGGTGGGATGTGGGTGTGTGGGTGTGTGGGTGTGTGGGGTGTGGGTAGCGATGTGGGTGTATAGGGTGTGGGTTGTGATGTGGGTGTGTGGTGTGTGGGGTGTGGGTTGGGATGTGGGTGTGTGGGTGTGTGGGGTGTGGGTTGTGATGTGGGTGTGTGGTGTGTGGGGTGTGGGTTGGGATGTGGGTGTGTGGGTGTGTGGGGTGTAGGTTGGGATGTGGGTGTGTGTGTGTGGGTGTGTGGGTAGCGATGTGGGTGTGGGGGTGTGGGTTGGGATGTGGGTGTGTGGGGTGTGATGTGGGTGTGTGGGGTGTGGGTTGGGATGTGGGTGTGTGGGTGTGTGGGGTGTGGGTTGGGATGTGGGTGTGTGAGTGTGTTGGGTGTGGGGTGGGATGTGGGTGTGTGGGTGTGTGGGTAGCGATGTGGGTGTGTGGGGTGTGGGTTGGGATGTGGGTGTGTGGGTGTGTGGGGTGTGGGTTGGGATGTGGGTGTGTGGGTGTGTGGGGTGTGGGTTGGGATGTGGGTGTGTGGGTGTGTGGGGTGTGGGGTGTGATGTGGGTGTGTGGGTTGCGATGTGGGTGTGTGGGTTGTGATGTGGGTGTGTGGGTGTGTGGGGTGTGGGTTGGGATGTGGGTGTGTGGGTGTGTGGGGTGTGGGTTGGGATGTGGGTGTGTGAGTGTGTGGGGTGTGGGGTGTGGGTTGGGATGTGTGTGTGTGGGTGTGTGGGTAGCGATGTGGGTGTGTGGGATGTGGGTTGTGATGTGGGTGTGTGGGTGTGTGGGGTGTGGGTTGGGAAGTGGGTGTGTGGGGTGTGGGTTGTGATGTGGATGTGTGGGTGTGTTGGGTGTGGGTTGTGATGTGGGTGTGTGGGGTGTGGGGTGTGATGTGGGTGTGTGGGTTGCGATGTGGGTGTGTGGGTTGTGATGTGGGTGTGTAGGGTGTGGGTAGCGATGCGGGTGTGTGGGGTGTGGGTTGTGATGTGGGTGTGTGGGTGTGTGGGGTGTGGGTTGGGATGTGGGTGTGTGGGTGTGTGGGGTGTGAGTAGCGATGTGGGTGTATAGGGTGTGGGTTGTGATGTGGGTGTGTGGGGTGTGGGTTGGGATGTGGGTGTGTGGTGTGTGATGTGGGTGTGTGGGTGTGTGGGGTGTGGGTTGGGATGTGGGTGTGTGGGTGTGTGGGGTGTGGGTTGGGATTTGGGTGTGTGGGTGTGTGGGGTGTGGGTTGGGATGTGGGTGTGTGGGTGTGTGGGGTGTGGGTTGGGATCTGGGTGTTTGGGTAGCGATGTGGGTGTGTGGGGTGTGGGTTGAGATGTGGGTGTGTGGGTGTGTGGGGTGTGGGTTGTGATGTGGGTGTGTGGGGTGTGGGGTGTGATGTGGGTGTGTGGGTTGCGATGTGGGTGTGTGGGTTGTGATGTGGGTGTGTGGGTGTGTGGGGTGTGGGGTGTGGGTAGCGATGTGGGTGTATAGGGTGTGGGTTGTGATGTGGGTGTGTGGGTGTGTGGGGTGTGGGTTGGGATGTGGGTGTGTGGGGTGTGATGTGGGTGTGTGGGTTTGTGGGGTGTGGGTTGGGATGTGGGTGTGTGGGTGTGTTGGGTGTGGGTTGTGATGTGGGTGTGTGAGTGTGTGGGGTGTGGGTTGGGATGTGGGTGTGTGGGTGTGTGGGTAACGATGTGGGTGTGTGGGGTGTGGGTTGGGATGTGGGTGTGTGGGTGTGTGGGGTGTGGGTTGGGATGTGGGTGTGTTGGGTGTCGGGTGTGATGTGGGTGTGTGGGTTGCGATGTGGGTGTGTGGGTTGTGATGTGGGTGTGTGGGGTGTGGGTAGCGATGTGGGTGTGTGGGGTGTGGGTTGTGATGTGGGTGTGTGGGTGTGTGGGGTGTGGGATGGGATGTGGGTGTGTGGGGTGTGGGTAGCGATGTGGGTGTATAGGGTGTGGGTTGTGATGTGCTTGTGTGGGTTTGTGGGATGTGGGTTGGGATGTGGGTGTGTGGGGTGTGATGTGGGTGTGTGGGTGTGTGGGGTGTGGGTTGGGATGTGGGTGTGTGGGTGTGTGGGGTGTGGGTTGGGATCTGGGTGTGTGGGGTGTGATGTGGGTGTGTGGGTGTGTGGGGTGTGGGTTGGGATGTGGGTGTGTGGGTGTGTGGGGTGTGGGTTGGGATGTGGGTGTGTGGGTGTGTGGGGTGTGGGTTGGGATGTGGGTGTGTGGGGTGTGATGTGGGTGTGTGTGATGTGGGTAGCGATGTTGGTGTGTGGGGTGTGGGATGTGGGTGTGTGGTGTGTGGGATGTGGGTGTGTGGGTGTGTGGGTAGCGATGTGGGTGTGTGAGGTGTGGGTTGGGATGTGGGTGTGTGGGGTGTGGGTTGGGATGTGGGTGTGTGGGTGTGTGGGGTGTGGGTTGTGATGTGGTTGTGTGGGTGTGTGGGGTGTGGGTTGGGATGTGGGTGTGTGGGTGTGTGGGTAGCGATGTGGGTGTGTGGGGTGTGGGTTGTGATGTGGGTGTGTGGGTGTGTGGGGTATGGGTTGGGATGTGGGTGTGTGGGGTGGGATGTGGGTGTGTGGGTGTGTGGGGTGTTGGTTGGGATGTGGGTGTGTGGGTGTGGGGGGTTTTGGGTTGGGATGTGGGTGTGTGGGTGTGTGGGGTGTGGGTTGTGATGTGGGTGTGTGGGGTGTGGGTTGTGATGTGGGTGTGTGGGTTGTGATGTGGGTGTATGGGGTGTGATGTGGATGTGTGGGTTGCGATGTGGGTGTGTGGGTTGTGATGTGGGTGTGTGGGTTGCGATGTGGGTGTGGGTTGTGATGTGGGTGTGTGGGTTGCGATGTGGGTGTGTGGGTTGCGATGTGGGTGTGTGGAGTGTGGGTTGGGATGTGGGTGTGTGGGTTGGGATGTGGGTGTTTGGGTTGGGATGTGGGTGTGTGGGTTGCGATGTGGGTGTGTGGGTTGCGATGTGGGTGTGTGGAGTGTGGGTTGGGATGTGGGTGTGTGGGTTGGGATTTGGGTGTGTGGGTTGCGATGTGGGTGTGTGGAGTGTGGGTTGCGATGTGGGTGTGTGGAGTGTGGGTTGCGATGTGGGAGTGTGTGTTGCGATGTGGGTGTGTGGAGTGTGGGTTGGGATGTGGGTGTGTGGGTTGCGATGTGGGTGTGTGGGTTGGGATGTGTGGGTTGGGATATGGGCGTGTGGGTTGGGATGTGGGTGTGTGGGTTGCGATGTGGGTGTGTGGGTTGCGATGTGGGTGTGTGTTTCGATGTGGGTGTGTGGGTTGCGATGTGGGTGTGTGTTTCGATGTGGGTGTGTGTTTCGATGTGGGTGTGTGGGGTGTGGGTTGCGATGTGGGTGTGTGGAGTGTGGGTTGCGATGTGGGTGTGTGGGTTGCGATGTGGGTGTGTGGGTTGGGATGTGTGGGTTGGGATATGGGCGTGTGGGTTGGGATGTGGGTGTGTGGGTTGCGATGTGGGTGTGTGGGTTGCGATGTGGGTGTGTGTTTCGATATGGGTGTGTGCAGTGTGGGTTGCGGTGTGGGGGTGTGTTTCGATGTGGGTGTGTGGGTTGCGGTGTGGGTGTGTGTTTCGATGTGGGTGTGTGGGTTGCGATGTCGGTGTGTGGGTTGCGATGTGGGTGTGTGCAGTGTGGGTTGCGATGTGGGTGTGTGTTTCGATGTGGGTGTGTGCAGTGTGGGTTGCGATGTGTGGTGTGTGTTTCGATGTGGGTGGGTGTTTCGATGTGGGTGTGTGGGTTGCGATGTGGGTGTGTGTTTCGATGTGGGTGTGTGGGTTGCGATGTGGGTGTGTGTTTCGATGTGGGTGTGTGTTTCGATGTGGGTGTGTGGGGTGTGGGTTGCGATGTGGGTGTGTGGAGTGTGGGTTGCGATGTGGGTGTGTGGGTTGCGATGTGGGTGTGTGGGTTGGGATGTGTGGGTTGGGATATGGGCGTGTGGGTTGGGATGTGGGTGTGTGGGTTGCGATGTGGGTGTGTGGGTTACGATGTGGGTGTGTGTTTCGATGTGGGTGTGTGCAGTGTGGGTTGCGGTGTGGGGGTGTGTTTCGATGTGGGTGTGTGGGTTGCGGTGTGGGTGTGTGTTTCGATGTGGGTGTGTGGGTTGCGATGTCGGTGTGTGGGTTGCGATGTGGGTGTGTGCAGTGTGGGTTGCGATGTGGGTGTGTGTTTCGATGTGGGTGTGTGCAGTGTGGGTTGCGATGTGTGGTGTGTGTTTCGATGTGGGTGGGTGTTTCGATGTGGGTGTGTGGGGTGTGGGTTGCGATGTGGGTGTGTGTTTCGATGTGGGTGTGTGGGTTGCGATGTGGGTGTGTGTTTCGATGTGGGTGTGTGGGTTGCGATTTTGGTGGGTGGAGTGTTGGTTTCGATGTGTGGTGTGTGTTTCGATGTGGGTGTGTGCAGTGTGGGTTGCGGTGTGGGGGTGTGTTTCGATGTGGGTGTGTGGGTTGCGGTGTGGGTGTGTGTTTCGATGTGGGTGTGTGGGTTGCGATGTCGGTGTGTGGGTTGCGATGTGGGTGTGTGGGGTGTGGGGTGTGATGTGGGTGTGTGGGTTGCGATGTGGGTGTGTGGGTTGTGATGTGGGTGTGTAGGGTGTGGGTAGCGATGCGGGTGTGTGGGGTGTGGGTTGTGATGTGGGTGTGTGGGTGTGTGGGGTGTGGGTTGTGATGTGGGTGTGTGGGTGTGTGGGGTGTGAGTAGCGATGTGGGTGTATAGGGTGTGGGTTGTGATGTGGGTGTGTGGGGTGTGGGTTGGGATGTGGGTGTGTGGTGTGTGATGTGGGTGTGTGGGTGTGTGGGGTGTAGGTTGGGATGTGGGTGTGTGGGTGTGTGGGGTGTGGGTTGGGATTTGGGTGTGTGGGTGTGTGGGGTGTGGGTTGGGATGTGGGTGTGTGGGTGTGTGGGGTGTGGGTTGGGATCTGGGTGTTTGGGTAGCGATGTGGGTGTGTGGGGTGTGGGTTGAGATGTGGGTGTGTGGGTGTGTGGGGTGTGGGTTGTGATGTGGGTGTGTGGGGTGTGGGGTGTGATGTGGGTGTGTGGGTTGCGATGTGGGTGTGTGGGTTGTGATGTGGGTGTGTGGGTGTGTGGGGTGTGGGGTGTGGGTAGCGATGTGGGTGTATAGGGTGTGGGTTGTGATGTGGGTGTGTGGGTGTGTGGGGTGTGGGTTGGGATGTGGGTGTGTGGGGTGTGATGTGGGTGTGTGGGTTTGTGGGGTGTGGGTTGGGATGTGGGTGTGTGGGTGTGTTGGGTGTGGGTTGTGATGTGGGTGTGTGAGTGTGTGGGGTGTGGGTTGGGATGTGGGTGTGTGGGTGTGTGGGTAACGATGTGGGTGTGTGGGGTGTGGGTTGGGATGTGGGTGTGTGGGTGTGTGGGGTGTGGGTTGGGATGTGGGTGTGTTGGGTGTCGGGTGTGATGTGGGTGTGTGGGTTGCGATGTGGGTGTGTGGGTTGTGATGTGGGTGTGTGGGGTGTGGGTAGCGATGTGGGTGTGTGGGGTGTGGGTTGGGATGTGGGTGTGTGGGTGTGTGGGGTGTGGGTTGGGATGTGGGTGTGTGGGGTGTGGGTAGCGATGTGGGTGTATAGGGTGTGGGTTGTGATGTGCTTGTGTGGGTGTGTGGGATGTGGGTTGGGATGTGGGTGTGTGGGGTGTGATGTGGGTGTGTGGGTGTGTGGGGTGTGGGTTGGGATGTGGGTGTGTGGGTGTGTGGGGTGTGGGTTGGGATCTGGGTGTGTGGGGTGTGATGTGGGTGTGTGGGTGTGTGGGGTGTGGGTTGGGATGTGGGTGTGTGGGTGTGTGGGGTGTGGGTTGGGATGTGGGTGTGTGGGTGTGTGGGGTGTGGGTTGGGATGTGGGTGTGTGGGGTGTGATGTGGGTGTGTGTGATGTGGGTAGCGATGTTGGTGTGTGGGGTGTGGGATGTGGGTGTGTGGTGTGTGGGATGTGGGTGTGTGGGTGTGTGGGTAGCGATGTGGGTGTGTGGGGTGTGGGTTGGGATGTGGGTGTGTGGGGTGTGGGTTGGGATGTGGGTGTGTGGGTGTGTGGGGTGTGGGTTGTGATGTGGTTGTGTGGGTGTGTGGGGTGTGGGTTGGGATGTGGGTGTGTGGGTGTGTGGGTAGCGATGTGGGTGTGTGGGGTGTGGGTTGTGATGTGGGTGTGTGGGTGTGTGGGGTATGGGTTGGGATGTGGGTGTGTGGGGTGGGATGTGGGTGTGTGGGTGTGTGGGGTGTTGGTTGGGATGTGGGTGTGTGGGTGTGGGGGGTTTTGGGTTGGGATGTGGGTGTGTGGGTGTGTGGGGTGTGGGTTGGGATGTGGGTGTGTGGGGTGTGGGTTGTGATGTGGGTGTGTGGGGTGTGGGTTGTGATGTGGGTGTGTGGGTTGTGATGTGGGTGTATGGGGTGTGATGTGGATGTGTGGGTTGCGATGTGGGTGTGTGGGTTGTGATGTGGGTGTGTGGGTTGCGATGTGGGTGTGGGTTGTGATGTGGGTGTGTGGGTTGCGATGTGGGTGTGTGGGTTGCGATGTGGGTGTGTGGAGTGTGGGTTGGGATGTGGGTGTGTGGGTTGGGATGTGGGTGTTTGGGTTGGGATGTGGGTGTGTGGGTTGCGATGTGGGTGTGTGGGTTGCGATGTGGGTGTGTGGAGTGTGGGTTGGGATGTGGGTGTGTGGGTTGGGATTTGGGTGTGTGGGTTGCGATGTGGGTGTGTGGAGTGTGGGTTGCGATGTGGGTGTGTGGAGTGTGGGTTGCGATGTGGGAGTGTGTGTTGCGATGTGGGTGTGTGGAGTGTGGGTTGGGATGTGGGTGTGTG
Source organism: Haliotis rufescens (assembly GCF_023055435.1). NCBI lineage: Eukaryota > Metazoa > Mollusca > Gastropoda > Lepetellida > Haliotidae > Haliotis > Haliotis rufescens. The sequence goes on along the minus strand of NW_025963824.1, from coordinate 13,441,768 downwards.
GGTTGCGATGTGGGTGTGTGGGTTGGGATGTGTGGGTTGGGATATGGGCGTGTGGGTTGGGATGTGGGTGTGTGGGTTGCGATGTGGGTGTGTGGGTTGCGATGTGGGTGTGTGTTTCGATGTGGGTGTGTGGGTTGCGATGTGGGTGTGTGTTTCGATGTGGGTGTGTGTTTCGATGTGGGTGTGTGGGGTGTGGGTTGCGATGTGGGTGTGTGGAGTGTGGGTTGCGATGTGGGTGTGTGGGTTGCGATGTGGGTGTGTGGGTTGGGATGTGTGGGTTGGGATATGGGCGTGTGGGTTGGGATGTGGGTGTGTGGGTTGCGATGTGGGTGTGTGGGTTGCGATGTGGGTGTGTGTTTCGATGTGGGTGTGTGCAGTGTGGGTTGCGGTGTGGGGGTGTGTTTCGATGTGGGTGTGTGGGTTGCGGTGTGGGTGTGTGTTTCGATGTGGGTGTGTGGGTTGCGATGTCGGTGTGTGGGTTGCGATGTGGGTGTGTGCAGTGTGGGTTGCGATGTGGGTGTGTGTTTCGATGTGGGTGTGTGCAGTGTGGGTTGCGATGTGTGGTGTGTGTTTCGATGTGGGTGGGTGTTTCGATGTGGGTGTGTGGGTTGCGATGTGGGTGTGTGTTTCGATGTGGGTGTGTGGGTTGCGATGTGGGTGTGTGTTTCGATGTGGGTGTGTGTTTCGATGTGGGTGTGTGGGGTGTGGGTTGCGATGTGGGTGTGTGGAGTGTGGGTTGCGATGTGGGTGTGTGGGTTGCGATGTGGGTGTGTGGGTTGGGATGTGTGGGTTGGGATATGGGCGTGTGGGTTGGGATGTGGGTGTGTGGGTTGCGATGTGGGTGTGTGGGTTACGATGTGGGTGTGTGTTTCGATGTGGGTGTGTGCAGTGTGGGTTGCGGTGTGGGGGTGTGTTTCGATGTGGGTGTGTGGGTTGCGGTGTGGGTGTGTGTTTCGATGTGGGTGTGTGGGTTGCGATGTCGGTGTGTGGGTTGCGATGTGGGTGTGTGCAGTGTGGGTTGCGATGTGGGTGTGTGTTTCGATGTGGGTGTGTGCAGTGTGGGTTGCGATGTGTGGTGTGTGTTTCGATGTGGGTGGGTGTTTCGATGTGGGTGTGTGGGGTGTGGGTTGCGATGTGGGTGTGTGTTTCGATGTGGGTGTGTGGGTTGCGATGTGGGTGTGTGTTTCGATGTGGGTGTGTGGGTTGCGATTTTGGTGGGTGGAGTGTTGGTTTCGATGTGTGGTGTGTGTTTCGATGTGGGTGTGTGCAGTGTGGGTTGCGGTGTGGGGGTGTGTTTCGATGTGGGTGTGTGGGTTGCGGTGTGGGTGTGTGTTTCGATGTGGGTGTGTGGGTTGCGATGTCGGTGTGTGGGTTGCGATGTGGGTGTGTGCAGTGTGGGTTGCGATGTGGGTGTGTGTTTCGATGTGGGTGTGTGGGGTGTGGGTTGCGATGTGGGTGTGTGTTTCGATGTGGGTGTGTGGGTTGCGATGTGGGTGTGTGCAGTGTGGGTTGCGATGTGGGTGTGTGGGTTGCGATGTGGGTGTGTGGGTTGCGATGTGGGTGTGTGTTTCGATGTGGGTGTGTGCAGTGTGGGTTGCGATATAGGTGTGTGGGTTGCGATGTGGGTGTGTGCAGTGTGGGTTGCGATGTGGGTGTGTGTGTTTCGATGTGGGTGTGTGCAGTGGGGGTTGCGATGTGGGTGTGTGGGCTGCGATGTGGGTGTGTGCAGTGTGGGTTGCGATGTGGGTGTATGGGTTGCGATGTGGGTGTGTGCAGTGTGGGTTGCGATGTGGGTGTGTGGGTTGCGATGTGGGTGTGTGTTTCGATGTGGGTGTGTGCAGTGTGGGTTGCGATGTGGGTGTGTGGGTTGCGATGTGGGTGTGTGGAGTGTTGGTTTCGATGTGTGGTGTGTGTTTCGATGTGGGTGTGTGCAGTGTGGGTTGCGATGTGGGTGTGTGGCGTGTGATGTTTGTGTGTGGGTTGTTATATTGGTTTGTGGGGTGTGGGTAGCGATGTCGGTTTGTGGGTTGGGATCTTGAGTGTGGGTTGTGATATGAGTCCTTAAAAAAGGAGCGGTTGGGTAGCCAAGCGGTTAAAGCGTTCGCTCGTCACGCCAAAGAGTGAGTGAGTTTGGTTTAACGCCGCTTTTAACAGTATTCCAGTTATATCACGGCGTGTCAGCTTAATGTGGGAGGAAAGCCCGAAGTGATGCAGGTCTCAGACGTTTACCACTTCGATGAAACCCACGAGTACGGGTATGGTGCTGACAAACCTAGAAACATAATCGGGGCGAACCGGGATTCGAACCCACAATCATAGATTTCTGGCGTGCCTAAGGGACGCAACTCTGCACAGCGAATCGCGGCGCCTTAGACGACTGGGCCACCCGTGCCCCCTGTCACCCCAAAGACCCGGTTTCGCTTCGCGATATGGGTGCAATGTGTGAAGCCCATTTCTGGTGTCCCATGTCTTAATATTGCTGTAATATAACTAAAAGCAACATTTTTCTGCAACCACTACTGATCACCAACGATGCTATACATGATAGATATTCTTGCAAACATGCTCTCTACTTATCATTGTGTTCATTTAGTACAGTTGTAAACTTGGAGTGGTGGTGAAATCGGAATTATAAAAAATTTCGACACACCTTCTATTTTGTTTAATGAAGATGAAGATGACTGACTGACTGAGTATGGTTTTACGCCGCTTTTAGCAATATTATAGCAATATCACGGCGGGGGACACCAGAAATGGGCTTCACACATTGTACCCATGTCGGGAATCGAACCCGGGTCTTCGGCGTGACGAGCGAACTCTTTAACCACTAGGCTACCCCACCGCCCCTGATGAAGATGAAGAGGAGGATGAACCGAAACGAGACGCAGTGTATCAACACTATGACCACACGCTGCGGTAATCCTGATGACTTCCGAGCTAAACACCTTGAGGATCTGACAGTACAAGTGATGAAGATGAAGAGTGTGGGGGCTATGGCGGCCCTTTCCTCCCCGTCTCCTATCTTTAGTAACATGTTTTGTTTGTTTGTTTGTTGTTTAATTCAGATCCGGGTCAGAATTAAAATTAATCAATCCACGATTGTCGTAAGAGGCGGCAAACGGGATCGGGTGGTCAGGCTCGCTGACTTGGTTGATGCATGTCATCGTATCCCATTTGCGTGATTCGATGCTCATGATATCAATCACGGGATTGTCTGGACCAGACTCGAAATAATTTATAGACCCCCATCATATATCTGGTAAGGGCGGCGTTAAAACACAACCTACTAACCAAACAAACGTAACAATGTAGCCTCGTATTTCAAAGCACCGGTACAAGGGTAAGATGTGTGCAGCCCATTTCTATAGCTAAAACACGGCCTGAAGCCATTGTGTCTGATAGTATCTACTGTAACATTGGCATTTTTATTATTTATTTAGGGATGTGATACTTACCTATCTGGCAAAAGCAAGTATACACTTTCCAGTTGAATGTAAACAAAACAAAACCAACGTTATCTAAACAACACTAGACTTGAAAACGTTCATAAAAAACTCAAAACTCATAAAAACTGCAAAATGTATCAAAACATTATATATATTTTTATGACACAGCGCGTAAGGATATCGGGATATCATATAAGGATATAAGGGTATAATATATTTTATATTCATAATATAAGATGTTTACAATATAGAAACACACTTGTCTATTAATCTCTATTTATTATCTGTATGTATAGGCTGTTTTACATTTGTCTAAAACATATCTGTAGCACCTTGACTAAATCTATGAAATACAACAGTAATCCGCCGATTTTGTTCCAATTCAGTTGTCTTTGGTATTGGATGTACTTTACTGTAACGCATGTATCGGCGCGCGCATGTGTCAGGAAACTAGTTTTTGTATTGTACGGAAACGTAGGAAACTGACTGGTCGACCTGCTGCGTTGCCTTCCTTTCCGCATGTCGTAGTGAACACGCATACCTGTGGTTTTGAAACGTATTTCTTTTAAACGTTTTGTACAATAAAAAAGTGCGTATCATTTCCGTGTTGGTAACGAAGTTTAGTTTTAATTTAATTAATAATAAAGTGATATGTTTCATAAACACGTATTGTCATTACTACACTCTTTTTGTCAGTTTATCAAAAAGTTGAATGAATGAAGCTGAATGAAATAAAAGCGAAAGAAGAATGTAGTTCCGGAAGTCATGAAACAAATGAAGAGGTTTTGTCTGATCTGGTTGTAGATAGTGCTGTATGGAATCGTAGAAGGGACATTGTCGCGTTGGTTACAAAACCATGTATACAGTGTCAGAAATAACCGAAGCGCGACAATGCGGCAACGTGACATTTTTAACCTTTTATTAAAATGTGTGAAAAGGGCTTTGATATGCACCACAACGAGACAATGCGACAACGACAACGCGACATTTTGATAATGTCCCATTGTCGCGCTTTGAATGCTAGTTTTGACTTTTATTAATGCGACAATGCAACAACGCGACATTGCGACCTTATCAAAATACCCATCATACCCATTGCAAGGATATACCTAGGATACCTATCGAACAAAATGTGGGCAAAATGTAAGCATACCATTCTAGTCCAACCCGGACTCACTCACTCACTCACTCACTCACTCACTCACACAACCACTCACCAACACAACCACTCACTCACTCACTCACTCACCCACACAACCACTCACTCACTCACACAACCACTCACTCACTCACTCACTCACTCACTCACTCACTCACACAACCACCCACCCACCCACCCACTCACTCACTCACTCACTCACTCACTCACTCACTCACTCACACAACCACTCACTCACTCACCAACACAACCACTCACTCACTCACCAACACAACCACTCACTCACTCACTTCAATCACTCACTCACTCACTCACACACTCACTCACCTACTCACTCACTCACTTTCTCACCAACACACTCACTCACTCACCCACTCACTCACTCACTCACTCACTCACCCTCACCACCACTCACTCACTCACTCACCCTGTGAAATAAATGTAGATCTTAATAACCCAGATGGTTAATACCAAGGTTTGCGGATTAAAGTGGTTCCTGCGTTTGTGTTCATATTGTATTAACAAGGAGTAGCAAGCGAATGACTTAACGCAGAAACATTCGAAACACACACAAACAGCTTAAACATAGTTTGAGGAATTATAAGTAATAAAACATGATATAGCTACGACAGAAAGATAAAGAAGCACTTGTCGTGAGAAGCGACATGTTTAAGAAGGAAATAAACCATTCTTGTTTATTCCTAATCATAAGCACTCGTCAACCCTCAGGGAAACCCAGCCTCCACTATCTCATAATGAAAAGCAGAAATCATAAGGCATACACTCAATGATGGTCATTCTCTTATACCGATTATGTCGTTTTTACCCCTCTGCATTTAATGATTTGTCACAGTAACCACCTCTCTCATACCTGACAGAAGCTATCCCCGCTCTTACAGGTTGCGTGCGTGTGTGCTTTTTTCAGAGAAGGAAGCTGACTTTTGTGATATTCCTATTGTTAGGCTCCATATATTTATCACCAATACAAACCTAAATATAAAGAGAGTGTCCAAACTATATTTCGTGTTTCATCAATTTCAAATTCCGTTTCATTATGTGTTTAAGTTTTTAATTTACAGTGACACGTCAGGTCATCAGTTTTTCAATTAAATAAACAAACATCAATGGAATTCTAACATAAATTCTTAGCCTATGCCTGTCAAGAGGTTTTTCAGTTGTGTTTATTTGGTCAATAAAATACTTCCACAGTACTGAGATGAGAGTCGTGGCCCTAATCCTTTGTCACATGTTTCCGAGACTTGGCGAATCTGTAAACAAAAGTGAAGCGGTGAGTTTTGATACTGTCTCCGTTACAGAACTTGAGAGTGTGAATGGGGCTGGAAAGACACTTGTTTGGTCAGCGGAGAACGAAACAGCGCCGTCGATCGACGTCACGTTCACAAACAATTTCAACAAATAGCAATCGTAAAAGCCGAGGAAGAATGTTCGGGACATGCAACGAGTCGCGAATAGCCTACCGGTGTTGGCTATGAGGTGTGCTGGTGACCCCCCGGCAAGAATTATTACTTCTGGTTCCGACCAGCCCCACGAGCTCGTCACGAAACATCGCCCTAGCACGCGGATGAGAGCGCTACGTCATAGCTCGTGCCGTGACGCAGTTGCATGAGCTTAGGATTTCGCCCGCCGAGATTGTCGCAGTTTGTCGGAATATGCTGCGTGATACCCACCCCCCTCCTCGTGTCTGTCACTTCAACAAAAGGGATCATGTTGTCATAGTCTCTACCCCTCTGTGATGCCACTCAACCTGACTTCCATATATTGACAACTGTTTTTGATACTGAGTCAAAACACGGCCGTCGTTCGGCGAATCCAGACCGCGCGGACCTAATAGAAGACACTTCTTCTAATTAGCATTGCGCGGACCTCAGAGAAGACACCTCTTCTAATTAGCATTGCGCGGACCTCAGAGAAGACACTTTACACAGTTACTTTTTATGAGGACACAACATGAGACTCGTTACAATGAAGATGGAACTAGGTGTTGTGTCAGTTGTTTTGACTTTTTTCTCCGCACTGCTGCTGAGGAGAGTTGAAGGGCACGGGCGATTAATAGACCCACCTTCACGTGCATCAATGTGGCGATTCGGTTTCGAAGTACCCCAGGCTGACTATGATGATAACCAAGGATACTGTGGAGGTCAGACAGTAAGTTAACAATTTAATTTTTTTCTTTGCTAATTAAATTATCCACTACAAATTTGAAATATCCAGCTGTCAGTCTTTATGTACAATCCCTTATGCGTGTCGGAACCCTATGATTGTGGGTTCAAAATCGAACCGATTTTGTTTTTTACGATGTCAGCACCGTGTTATTGTTCCTACCAAAGTGGTAAACGTTTAAAACGTGAATCACTTAGGGTTTTGCTCCCACAGCTGCCAACCGCAGTATAAAAGTAGTTTCCAAGGCAATGTTAATCCAACTCGGGCTGCTCGGGTTCTGGCTTTGTGAGCACCATACCGTGGGTTTTAACCAAATTGTAACTGAATATTAAAGTGACAAAACCCTTTCAATATTCTTAAGAAATCTCTGCCAAAAGAAGTCGATGAGCATGAGTTATTTATCTATTATCACATGGTGCTGATAAAAGATGTTCGCGAAAATGCGAGCGTATCACCGTTGACACACGTCACAAACACATGCAATGCAATTGTTCCCCTGAAAAAAAAGTGAACACAATGTACAAGTCAAAATAGAAAATTATGTCGGACATCATTATTCGCGACTGATGTTCCAAATTTCAAATTTGGAGATGTCCCCACATGTCTTCCATATAACTTGAGCGGTGGGATAGCCTTGTGGTTAAAGCGTTGGCTCGTCACGCCGAAGATCCGGATTAGATACACCACATGGGTACAATGCATGAAGCCTATTTTTTGTCCCCCCTGCGTTATATTGCTGGAATATTGCTTAAAGAAGCATAGAAACCTATTCACTCACTCACAACCATAAAACGTTTTTAAAGTTTTACTGAAGCCTTGAATGATGTATCCTTTGTCAAACAGTTTCTGGGCAAGAGTTGTGTTTTCACTAATGCTAATGTCCAGAGAGGTTAAACCCAACCTAATCACTTCAGTCTACATGATAATAAAACTACAAGCGTCTTGGGGACTGATTAACGATTTTAATTTAAAAATACAAATTTCTTTGCCGTGAAGAAAGAGTAACATTTATTTAATGAAATTAGCAATTATGATTTGAGTTATAGCACGGGGACATTTAATTAACTGTTACTAATCACAGCCATCATGCCTTAATACAGGCAAAAAACTTTGACATATTCAAAAAGTCAGATAACCAGAAAGCCCGACTTTTGGACTCATATGGCGGGACATATTATCATGTCTTATCTCTCCTGGAACAACTTCTATTTCCCCACTTCCTCTAGCATGCATTTACCGTTCTGCCCTTGCACAATGCAGAGGTGGTAATGCACCTTTGATAATCGAAACAGGCCGTAAAAGCGAAGACAGGGTGTGCTTTTACTGATATGATCATTTTGAAGATAAAAAACATGTTTTATTCCAATGTCCATTATACGGATCTAAGGGCTACATTATTTACGAGTAAAACGGCTAAAATGTCCAACTTTTTAAACCTGTTAAACAATGAGAAATTGTGTGTCCTTTCTAATCATGAGGTATATTTCACTGCCAAAATGTGTTTTTAATATAACAACGCAGAAAGCTATTGCTATATGGGTAAAACATTTTTAATCTGTATATATCATTTAGTTTTGTATCGTCTCTCATAACTTTATGAGAGTGGCTGTATTATTAGTTTTGTGTATAAACTCATATTTATGCATGTTTTTATGATGTACAACGGTGAGACGAAAATAAAATATCTGTCTTTCTGGCTGCAATATATTCATTTAAGGCGACGGGATTGTATTTGTCTTTATGACCTAATCACCGAGAGGAGCGAAATAATGATTCGTGGTATAAATAACCTCGACGAGGGAAGTGCATCATTTTATTCGCGATTATAACTTCCGTTAAAATATGCCCGAAGCGCATTTTCCTTTCTCAGCGTTAACGGAACAAAAAATCAAAGCAGACTAAAAAATAATTTTAATCCCTATCCCAACACCTGTCAGACAGAAGTGTTTATGATAGGCGGGCGTTGCTGTTGACAACCGTTTATAAATCTGTGTGATAATACATAAAAAAATTCCTTGTAGAACGTTCCACGTCTTCAACAAGTGACGAACCAATTGCGATCGTTTGCCAACGTGACGAAGAATGGGATACGCCGGGGCGAGTCATTTTCCCCGTCTCTTTATATAGAAGGTAGCAATTATCTTAAATTACGATCCCTGCGGCACGGTTTTATATCAGTGCCTTTTGGAACCAATTACTTTCACATACATATCAGCAGACAGGCGCACTAATGGATTTGGCGATCATTGCAAATTTGCTTGTTCGTTTGGCGTTTGAAGTGTGGTATGTCTTGGGGTGCTGACGATTGAGAGCGTTAAATTTTGATAGACATTTATACGTTGGAAGAATGGGAAAACATTAAAAATGTTTATGGATAACAACTTGTTTATTTTTTGCAAGGGCTAGTTCCGTTTCAAGTGATGAGGAGGCAAAGAGTTAATTACACATTCTCGACATGTACATGTGGTTGAAAAATATATAAGTATGCATTTTGTAATTAAATACTATATCTGTTTTAAAATTAAAAAACCCGATGTGACGTCAAGTTAAAAACGTGTTATTTCACACAGTTAACACTAGGTGAACACTAGGTGAACACTAGGTGAACACTAAGTAAAATAACACTTTATGCCGGAGCTACTTTCAGCCCACAGTGATGACTCGTGGCTTTCAACTTCAGTTAGAATATACACAAGACACGTGTGAACTATTTGACTTTTCAAACAACATGTTTATCCCATCTCGTGGCTAAAATAGCAACTTTTTACAGGCCATGTGATGAAATAAGCCTGATATTTGACAAGATTACCCAGATTTCCTCTATGTATTTGTACATTCGTATACAAGTGGGCACGTGTCATTTTCGAAAGCGAGACATTGCAAGTTTTGTTGCAGGGGGATTTTGTTCTTTGGAAGGGTTTGGTGTATCCGCGACCTATAGGAATCAATCAATTTGTTGTGGTTATTCTTATTTTGACCATCGACTGTATGTTTTTGGAGAAAAATATCCGCAAAATGAAACAATTTAAAAAGAGACCTGCGTGACTACTTCCTTAAATACTAAGAACAGATAAATTTCCTTAAAATTCTAATTCTTTTTGAGCATTTTATTTGCTTGGCCATTTAAGGTAACGCGACATTATATGCATTTGGGTAATAAAACAAGACCAGATTATCGAACTGGCATTGTAAATATTATTGCATTCCATCTAACTGATGATACCTCTCGGAATGCCATTGCTTGAGAAATACTAGGGATGAAGCCACGAGCATGTTCCGTCGTGGTAATGGCTGCAGTCGTTAGTATCACAAGTCGTGCTGATTAATATATTTTGTGTCAAAGTCTCGGGAGACAGATCAACAAGGTCTAGGCCATAAGACCATGTGATACTGATGGTGCGGAGGATGTAGCACGATGCTGACATTCCAGAGATACTATCTTCATGTCTGTGTCTGTCATAAAGTGAGTGAGTGAGTTGGGTTTGACGCGGCTTTAAATAGAATTGAGTTTAAGAATGAGTTTGAGTTTGAGAATTTGAGAAAGTCCGAAGAAGGGTGTCTCGGACGTTTACTACTTCGGTGAAACCCACGAGCACGGGAATGGTGCTGACAAACCTAGAAACATAATCGGGGCGAAAAGGGATCCGAACACACGATCATAGGTTACTGGCGTGCTCTTCTTAATACAAAATGGTACAGAAAGAAATATTCTTTACACTGCGAGCATTCAGCGTCAGGCAGAATGTGTTATATTCATGTGATGGTGATGTCTTAACATATGTTTGTCTATAATAATAATACTAACCAAGCGAAATAGACCCAGACTCGGAACGACCACTGCATCGAGTTTTCATGTATTTTCTGTCCCTTTTGACACTAATGTGATTGACAAGATTGAAGAAAAACATTGCAATAATGATCTCGCTTTCGAAATGTCACGCTTGCATCCCAAGTACCAAGTTGTCTGTATTCCTATTGTTGTCGGTGCCTTAGGTTTGGTCCCTCCCAATCTGTTGACTGATATTTGGAGAGTACCCGGGTTTGCTACCAGGAGTACAGCCCTTCTGACAATATGGGTTATGCAGAAGGCTGCAGTGTTGGGGAGTCTCACATTTTCCGAAAAGTTCAGGGTGGTTTTGACTAGGCAGCGCAAGAGATACCCCGTGTTTTTCAAAACGTGTTATTCAGTGTGGAGAGGGACCAAAATCAAATGCCTAAGACCTGCATCACGTTGACAGCAAGCATTATAACCGAAAGATCCTTTTCTCATGTTTGGAATGTTCTTCATTGTAAGTAAGATATTCCAACACAGCTGGGACACAGAGATTATTTGAATGCAAATGTCATATATTCCTGAACGTGACTAGGTGAAATAACTATTTCCGAAAATGGATTGTCAAACATCCACCATAACATTGATACCTTAAAAGAAAACACATTCGTGATAATGGTTCTGTTTAGATACAACACCAACTTAGGACTTTTATCCGTCTTTAACATAACACATATAAATAAATACAATGTCGTGTCGCCTCGCCCACAGCAGCCAGAAAGGATTATGAACGTGTTTCATTATTACTTATATATCTTTTCGTTTCAAGATGTGACAAGTAGATGAAGGAAGGTATATTCAAGTAAATAAATAAACATAAGTATAACACCTTGGAAGTAAACACCCCAGAAACAAGATCACAATCCACGCTACACATAATGATGTTTAATGGCTCAGTGCAAAGGTTAACTGGGTGTGGCAGTTTTGAGAAAAGTCCTTGTGCCCAATAAATTGTTTCTTCTCGGAGGTGGAGCTGAAAATTGTTACTTGCATAATTTGAAAAAGAATTTGTCCTACGCAATCAATGCGTAGTTATGCTTAATGCCGAGCAATATGCCTACCATTAGCGACTACAGTTCTCTGTTACTTAAGTACTTTAGTGCATGTATGTTTAATTAGATTTCACGGAAAGACACTTTTTTGGCTTACAACTAAGCTTTTAAATATAAATTGTCAAAGCAAGAGAAGAACCAGTCTATATTATCCGCCGAAGAAGATTAAAATTTGACGTAAAAAGGTTATGATGGTCAATGATGACACCAGGTGTTCGCGAAAAGGGTACGCAGGTCCTGCACTACGTTTAGAACCGCCAAAATCAACGTTCCTTAATCAAATTCAGAGTCTAAAAGATGTTATGCATATATATATAAGATAGCTTCGCGATATTTCGGAAAGAACAATGCAGGACCAAGCGTTTTTTTATTTTACGATAAAACATTGTTCAACCATAACGTCATTTCTGGAGATTCAGATATGCGCTTGATGACGTCAAGTATTGGACGAGGTTATATTTGAGAGAGAATAAACGCAGTGGTCGAACGATCGCATCCAAACGTGGGAGAGGAATGACAATCGGTATTAGGAGTAAAGATACAAGTAATCGACGTGAGGATTGTGAGAATTTGCGGGTAAAAACGAACTTAACCCACACGTTCGTAAAATGGCTTGTCCGACATTTCCAAGGTCGGATTCTATTTAGTGAGTCATCATTATCAAAATTTGTTTAAATATAATATTTTTAAAGCTTGTACATTGTATCAACATCCGTAAAAAGGCTGTCCATAATGTTGATATCTCATATAAGAAATAAAGGACTAGTGGCCCCTCGTGGTCTATTCTCCCTGCATTGTTTCATTGTACAATAAGCCAACTCCCACTCGTCGTTTATTTCTTATATATTTATTTATCTTATTTATTTTTAAGTCCATGTCATATTACTGTTTTCGTTTAACATCTGCAAGATTCTTCAATTTTGTTCTTCCTTTCCAATATTTATGGACACGTATATTATACAGTAGTCATTTAAAGAACAATAGCCTCTCACCATAGACTGAGGCTCTTGTGAATTTCAGAATTTTTATAAGATCTTCAAACTATTTTTTTTTTACAATAGATTTTTGCACAGCATATCGATAAGGAGATATGACCTCCTTTGGTCATATCGATTCTCCTTTCTTATCCATATTTAAATAATTGATAAGAATTTGACAAACCAAAGTTCATTGTTCAATGTCTGTGACAAGGTCATCTGATGTGTCACATGTCGATTCAACAAACCCAACACACGCCATCTTCAGGCTGTCATTGTATCATTATTAAGTCTCTTCAAAACAAAGGTCAAGCCAAAATTTGATATTTACTTCCAATTTTTATGAAATCCGCTTTCGTCAAACTGTGAAATCCGCGAATTCCCTTTCATTATGAGACTAAATATTTGTGTGGAAGGATTCCAAACAAGATCTGGTGCTTATGCACCGTTTTTATTAGCGAGGGTATTGATTAACCTGTTTGAGTCTTAAATAACTTTACAAATACCCCGGGCACACGAGTTATGTCGAATTAGGTGAATCGTAAATATGAAAACTGGGACTACTCCTTTTCTTCGCCCTTCTTCCACTCATGTTAAAAAATCAAGGTTATATATCTGAATCCAACAATCCACGCAGACAGAAACGCCTTGAAAGTCCAACTAGACCTTATAACACGCAGGAGAAGGATGTAACGGGTACTCGAATCATTACCAACTTCCCCGAAACCGAAAAACGACGGAGTTTGAAAATTGCCTGAATGCGTACATAGGAAACATTTTCAATATCAGATAAATTCCTTATAAATTCCACTATAGAGACAGAAACGACTATAGAAGAGATACGAATACAAAATTAAATGCTGCATAAAGTCTTAAAGTTGAACTAGTGTCCAGTGATTCAGAAACAAAAAATGATAAACATCACTGTATACACATATGATCTCTAACCAACCAATATATAATTTCGTTTACACATTTCATATTAGTTGCACATAAGGCACGGCTACACTGAGTGAGTGTTGTTTTCCGACGCTTTTAGTAAATATTCCAGCAATATCAAGACGGGGACACAATAAAGACTTCACATATTGCACTTGGCTGCCGCCGATCTGGTATGAATAAGATCTGGACCTACCTTGAAAATATATAGCGGCCATTGGATAACTCTCTATAACGCGAACCATGAGTGATGGGGTAGCCTGGTGACATTGTTAAAGCGTTCGCTCGTTACGCCGAAAACCCGGATTCAAGTTTCCGAATGGGTACAATATGTGAAGCTTATTTCTGGTGTTCCCTGCCGTGATATTGCTGGAATATTGCGAAAAGCATACCAACTCACTGACGTCAACCTCCTGCTGTGGTATTCATTATCGTCATTGCGTCGTTGTAAAAGTTATTTTACATTATCCACAACATTTGAGTAATAATAAAATTGTTGAACAAGTGAAACTTTTAACCGCCAGTTTCATCCTTATGGTTATAGTGATTATATTATATTTAAACCACGTGGCAACAACAAAATGATCACATACTTGATAAAGACGTCAGTGCTTATATCGATTTGAACATTTTGTTTAAACAAAGTTACACAAGTCTATGGAAGTGTCCTCCCTTCAAAATCGAAATTCACTACTTTAGCTGTGTAGAATCTATAGTGCACTCGTCGTAATGATTGCGACTTCGTTGCCGGCACAATTATAACAAAACTGCCACTTCCTTCTTCCTGTGCGACTTGCCGTATTCCGTTCCAAGGTCACTGTTATATGTCGTAACCAACACACCAAACAGGCAAGCCCCCATATTTGAGTATAACTGACCTTCATACGGTTCATTATTTGATTACCAGCTAAAAGCATCACCTCCACGCCCCAGTGTCCAAGCATTGCATAATTTGTCAAACGTAAATTCAAATTCAGGCGCCATATTTGAACACTGTCACGTGACTCTGTTTTTTTTAATCCTTATTGTCAACATTGTCTGCTATGGCTGAGACGATCGACACGGTTGTGTTTATTTTTTTTGTCTTTCTTTTTTTATGGACGTCTTAATCAATATTATATGGACAACTACTGGGTTTCTGTTAGTGGGATACGCCAGGGCGATCTCTTTTGAAGGCTGCTTTTATTTGTACTGAGGCAGAATTTAATATGAAAATAAGTCAAGAAATGTGGCAGTGTCTTTTGTTTAACTACCCTCTATCGCCATTGTTTATTGGCATTTCATGGGTATCCTGTAGGAAGTTTGGCATTCCGCTTTTAGCAATGAGAGTGAGTATAGGTTTACACCGCTTTTAGCAATATTCCAGCAATATCACGGCTGGGGGCACCAACAATGGGCTTAACACATTGTACCCATGTCGGGATTCCAAACCGGGTCTTCGGCGTGACGAGCGAACGCTTTAACCACTAGGCTACCCGACCGCCCCTACACGCCATGATCTATCTGAAATAATGTTCAAATGGTTTTAAACCAAATTCATTCACTCATTCAATTTTACATGGTTAAACATACCTTTGATGGATGTTTGAAATACAATTATATTTAGTTTACTCTGCCATCCTTGGAAATTAGCCCATTCATAGCCTCAGGCATTTTGCAGACCTTTTATACAATCGACTCATGATACTCACCGTGGGTTTAGCACGGGCCCGTGTGCCCAAATATGAATAAGATTAGGTGGCCAGGCTTGGCGAGTTGATTGTGTTATAGAACCCCGGCGACATAGGGACGTTGTTTAGAATACCACTGCTTTGTCTGCACCACACTCGAATATTTACAGACAACGAGCTAAACCGCCAAATGCTATACGCATGTTCCCACACAGCTTTTACAAAATAGATGACAATTCAGACATGGAACGATCAAAAGGTTAGAAGCACTCGAAAGAGGTCAAGATTCTGGGGTGGGAGTTAGGTATAAAAAAAGAAGCATGTTGAAGGGATCAAGTTTCGGAAGGTGTTAGAAATGACCCCAGAGTGCATCCTGCAGTCTGCTATCACCACCACCCTAGCTCTATTTGCGTTGGCTGTTCGGTAACAGTTCTAGCGTTCCCCGTAACTTCCAGTGAACACGGAGGTACGGCTGAGTCTGTTTTCGTTGCCCCCAGAGACCGAGGCCACACACTCATGCTAATACGTGTCGCTAAGTCAGTGTCGCGATCCGTGTGAATCTGGCAACAAACACCTTCATTTCTCAAGTACCTCTTTTTGTATCACCCTTCTGAACACCGTTCGTTCCGCATTCCTAATTTTTGTAGCAACCGAGTGACTTTGGTAGCTTATGTCGTCAAACTGACTGTGTACTTTAGACAGACTGTTACATTTGTTGTGAAATTATGACCACTGCTTGGGTAGTATGAGTTAGACTGGAGCCAAAAAGTTAAAGTTACACGATCAAGACCCACAAGAACATGCCTCTGAACTAGCGACACTCTGGATAAAAAAACAACCCTTTTCATCCAGTGATCACATAATCCCGATTCCTGATGGTCCAGTTTGCCCAGACCTGTTCTTTCCGTCCCTATTCTGAAGAAGCCCCGTGTGACACGGAACAGAGCAAGTCCCAAATACTCTTTTGTTTGTGGTAAGACACAGCTAAGCTCTTCCGGCGCAGAGTTGAGAATCGATACCCCTTTAAAGTATATCCCAGTAGCCAGGCAAATTGATCTTTTAGTAAATAAAAGCTAAAAAACCTTTCCATATTCATAAGAAATCCCTGCTAAAAGCAGAGTCGAATTTACGATTTCGACTGTATCATGAACATGTGTTTATGAATCACTATCAAATAGTGATGATACCAGGTGTTCGTGAAAAGGCGAGCGTACCCTGCCACACTGGTGGCAAATGTCCCAAACACGTGCAAAGGCAAGTCAATCCTTCACCTGAAAAACCATATGGTACAAGTCAAAATAAGGATTCCTATTCCGAATTGCATCGGACATCAATTTTGTCACTGTCAGTGAAGCCTTTGGTGTTATAAACTTGATCAATACAGCTTCTGAGCAAGAGTCGTATGGCACTCTTTCAAATCTTAGAGGAAACACATGCTAGATTGTACCCCCAAAGCTGTGAAATGTAGACACCAAAGGCTGGAGCAATAGCTTGCCTTTTGGAAAGCTGAAGGCATCCCCTTGTCATGCAGTCTTGGAGAGTGTGTTTGGTCATTCTGAATTCTGAATCTGTATGCACAGATCCAAATATGAAACAGACGAGGCGGTCTCACTAGTCTCCTCTATTTTTTAGTTAGAGTCGGGTAAACCAGTGAAATAGAATTGGCTATTTGATGGTTATTAAACATATCAGATCATCGATACACCTGAAGCCTTAGTTAAACTTCTTGGCCAAATACCAGGCATGGACATGGGGACAGTTTTGTTTTCCATGAATCATTTTATTAAGAACAAGTAGAATAAGGGCATTTTTTACCACTGGACATGACACATGTGTATGGATTATCAGACGTTATGATATGCACAACAGAGCTAAAATAAAGAAATACCTCTGATTTGTCGAACTTGAAGAGAACATTTAGCTACAAGCAAGTATGTGACCCAAGATGGCTACTTTACCATCGTAAGAGGAAACTAACGGGATCGGATGCTCATGATCGATACTCATGATGTCAAGCACTGGATTGTCTGGTACAGATTCGATTATTTACAGAACACCGTCATAAAGCTGGAATATTGATGAGTGCGGCGTTGAGCATAAACATTAGCATAAAGGCGACTATGCTTGTAAGAGGCGACTAACGGGATCGGGTGGTCAGGCCCGCTGACTTGGTTGATGCATGTCATAGATCCCAATTGCGTGGACCGATACTAATGATATCAATCACTGGATTGTCTGGCCCAGACACGATTATTTAAAGACCGCCGTCATATAGCTGGAATATTGCTGAGTGCGGCGTTAAACAAGAAACAAAACTTAACCATGTGTTTACCAGTTGTGACCTGAATCTCTTTAGGAAAAGGGGTTTGGATCAAAGACTTACTCATGCTCAAGTATTACAGACACGCTCCCCAAAAACCTAAACATTCAGCCCTTCGACACATTTAAGCATTACCTATGAATATTGGTCAGTTGTAAGTCCAAAACTTGCAAGTGTTGGGATGGGAGTCTGATGTAACGTCGATGACACTTAGTTGAGCTTGTCACATTTTCCAATGAGCATCGAACCCGCGGTTTCGAGGTGGCGAGGGAACACTTCACCCTGGCTGCCAATTAGTCATAATGATGAAAATACCAGTAGACGTCTACCACCCCGGTAGATCTATTGTCATCATTGGTGAGCACTATTAATAATTATAGCTAAAATGGATAGAATTATCATTAATCCACCAGTATGTTATCAAAAATGAGCGGGCCACTGTAACTTCATAATGCCCTCATATTGCTTGACGACGGGCCATTATCACGCCCGTTGTTAGGTGACGTCATAGGTTAGGGATAGGTGACGTCACGTTCAATAGTGACGTCGTCTGGTTTCCATATTTGTAAAAGTGGGTCAAAATGTTTCAAAACCGATATTGTTGTTTCCTTTTATTTGATAACAAATTCCATCCATTTTAGCTATAATAACGGTAACACTATTTTTTAGGGCATTATCATTTGCAGAAGCCTTCGGGCTTTTCAACTGCCCTCCTTTGTCGGGCAGTTAATGGAAGACCTCGGGCGTTACCCTTATAATGACAAGTTTCAAACGGATGCTTTGTATACAGCCAGTGTGGGCAATAACCAACAGCTGGATTGATACACATAATATAATTTAAGTTTGCAGAATGAAGCCTAGTCTACATGCACTTCTTTGCCCCAAGGACTATTTTAGCACCAGGGGTACGAAATCTGCTCCACCTATCGAGTTAGGGTATTTAACACCCTGCGGTAAATTAAAAAAACAAACTTTTGTATAAGACGACATTTGCCCCTGTTGGTATATTTTATAGTTCCCTTCTGGGGTATAGGTGTCTATGTGAACCAGGCCTATAAGTGTGTTCTGAATGACTTAAGTCAAATTTGCTGGGGCTGCCGATTTCACCTATTCTAGTCCGCCTTTAAAAGTACATTATTTTGTGCCACGAGAACCAACTGAAGGGGGAATTGATGACAAAGACGCGGTGCAAAGTGTCAACCAGGCGCGTTTGCGTTATATATCCGGGGGGGGGACACTTACAGCATCCCTATAGGATACACGTAGTTTAATGTGCATCTGCTTAATTGTAATTGTCTGATGTTAATCGTGTTTATAGCTTGGAACATTACTTACCTGACAGGAGAGTCAACATCCAGGTATCACGCGTGGGCCTAACTATTTGTTTCCAATCTAAGTGTTGAGTAGTGTTTAAGCCGCTTTTCGCACCATATTTTCATACCCTGCATGCTTGATGTTCATTTTAAGTGAAATCAAAATAGATGAAATCAACCTTACATTGCCACAGTATCAATATGAACATGACGAATGTGTTTGGTTACACACGGGCGTTAACAATATCACGGCAGGGGACATCAGAAATGGGCTTCACATATTGTACCCACGTGGGGAATCGTACCCGTGTCGAGCGAACGCTTTAACAACTAGGCTACTCTACCGCCTCTCATAGCTAAAAGGGGGCGGTCGGGTAGCCTAGTGGTTAAAGCGTTCGCTCGTCACGCCGAAGACCCGGGTTCGATTCCCGACATGGGTACAATGTGTTAAGCCTATTGTTGGTGGCCCCGACGTGATATTGCTGGAATATTGCTAAAAGCGGTGTAAACCCATACTCACTCTCATTGCTAAAAGTGGAATGCCAAACTTCCTACAGGATACCCATGACATGCCAATAAACAATGGCGATAGAGGGTACATTACAAAAATAATATCAAGAATATTAAAAATACGACCTGGACATGTCAATTCATGGAATGATGGCATTTATTCGTTTTCCAGGTTTTCTTGTTTCTAACACGACCCTTTCAACACAATACACTCGTGTGCTACCACAGCTGTTATTTGCGTAGAGAATAAATCCCCTCTAAACAAACAATCTTTACTCATCCTCATAATCGTTTTGACACTTGAAACAATTGCTACAATTCCAATCCATATAACTCACAGTTCCAGACTTCAAAACCTCGAAAAATATTTCATATTCACCCGGTCGCAAACATTCTGGAATATATTTGTGTTAAATGTCACTGTTTAGCAACCGTCTGCAAATTCAAAATCAGACAAAAATTAACTCCGGGCGATATTGTCAAAATTTTCCACAAATTCACAATGCTTTCTCGCCAGTCATTTTAATCCAATTTCGACTTCTTCACCACGATGTTGTAATGTGGGTTAACGCGACTATGATAAAAACAAACTTGTATCATCAGGAAAATTCTCTTGATCGCTTACTTCTTAACACATGTTTACCAATGGCCATACTTCACAAGCCTTCTCCCGCCCTTATACACTGGTATAAATCCACCACAGCTTAGGGTTGTTTTACGCAATACTAAGCCAACAGCAATGTCCTTTCCATCACAAACAACGTTCTTCAAGATGCAAACGAGCTATGTCCCCTTTGACTTGTTCTTTCACAGGCTTTGTGATTTCCTGAATGATTGGGGCGAATATGTAGTTAGTATAGGGTGGGACAGGTATGGCCGCAGCATCATTGTAAGAAAACGTTTACATATTTCCCTGCGGTTAAACAGTACAGTATTTACTTCGAGTGCAAAGCAAAAAATACGATTTTTGTGGTGTAAGTTGTCAGAATATTTTTTTTTAATGAATAGAAACAGAATTATTATTGCCATTTCTAGCTGCAAATACACCTCAAAAACTTGCATGAATACCGTGGAAGGTTTGGTGTCTATTTTAAGTGCAAAAGGAAAATTGTTAAATTTTCCATTGTTCTTCAGAAATCATTATTGTCATTTTGTTCTTTGGATTCATGTTCTTCTTTTCGAATTGATATGATTGTTGTTATGCTGGGGATTTTATCTGAGGTCACATTCATACAATATCTAAAAGTCGAGATCACACGATGGGAAAGTATTTTCTCTCATTTGAATTTGTACAGTGCTAGCTTTGAAGAGAAGGGGCACATTCTAAGCCTTGAAAGTAATTTAATTGTGCATTATCCTTGGGGGTTGAATGTATTGATGTATTGTCAAGAAATAAAAAACTTTAACTTAAAGAATTCGCCAACATTGTTTTGAAACGGCTCCAACCACCATTCCCGATTCCCGAAACACTTGAACATTCTCTTCAACCAAAACTTAATATACCTTTTACATTATGATTTTGAATATCCCTCAACGTTTTCAAAATTGGATGAGAGAGTCACCATTATTGTGAACGAAATGTAAGGAAACTAACAATGAAATATACTATTATAAGGAAGAGTGAGTGAGTGAGTGGGTGAGTTTGGTTTAACCCCGCTTTTAACATTATTCCAGTTACATCACGGCGTGTCAGCTTAATGTGGGAGGAAAGCCCGAAGTGATGCAGGTCTTAGACTTTTACCACTTTGGTGAAACCCACGAGCACGGGTATGGTGCTGACAAACCTAGAAACATAATCGAGGCGAACCGGGAATCGAAACCACAATCATAGGTTTCTGGTTATAAGGAAGAGAATTTATGGATGTCAACGTTGAGCTTTTTTATTCTTACACGTACATATACATGTATATGCTCTCTTCCTCATACCATTCATTCACCTGATGAAGCAGTAGGCATATACTCCGAAACGTTATTGATAATGTTGGGATACACCAGAAACTATTATTGACAATGTCGCCATATACAGACACTAATATTGACAACGCCGTCATACACAGAAACTAATATTGATAACGTCGTCATACACTGAAACTAATATTGATAACGCTGTGATACACCAGACACTAATATTGATAACGTTGTCATACACTGAAACTAGTGTCGATAACGTCGTCATACACAGAAACTGATATTGATAACGTCGTCATACACTGAAACTAATATTGATAACGTCGTCATACACTGAAACTAATATTGATAACGCTGTCATACACAGTAACTAATATTGATAACGTCGTCATACACTGAAACTAATATTTTATAACGTCGTCATACACTGAAACAAATATTGATAACGCTGTGATACACCAGACACTATTATTGATAACGCCGTCATACACAGAAACTAATATTGATAACGTCGTCGTACACTGAAACTAATATTAATAACGCTGTGATACACCAGACACTAATATTGATAACGCCGCCATATACAGTAACCAATATTGATAACGCTGTGATACACCAGGCACTAATATTGATAACGTCGTCATACACTGAAACTAATGTTGATAACGCTGTGATACACCAGGCACAAATATTGATAACGCCGTCATACACTGAAACTAATGTTGATAACGCTGTGATACACCAGGCACAAATATTGATAACGCCGTCATACACAGTAGCTAATATTGATCATGTTGGGATACACCAGAAACTATTATTGATAACGTCATGATATTGAGAATGTCGTCATACGCCAGAAATTGATATAAATAATGTCATGATACATCAGACACTAATACGTCATCGCGATTCTCTCCCATTAAACTTAACTGAAGCAGAAAAGGAGAAACGAAAGTTCGATTAGATAATGTTGTCACACGGTGATGTAGAACGTCGAATCCCCATTGAACTGATGCGAGACATCATTAGTAATGGACGAACTAGTTCCATGCATAAATACGTCAATATCCCAAAAGAACATATGGAGTTCTTACACTGCATAAGTTCACAATGTCTTACAAGCATCATGCAAAGAGAGCAGTTGGCAGTTTGACTCAGTTGAGTCGCAGATGGGCTCCCGTATGTTTGACTCCAATTGTTTGACTAACAAATAATATGTTTAGACAGGGT
This sequence comes from Haliotis rufescens, assembly GCF_023055435.1. NCBI lineage: Eukaryota > Metazoa > Mollusca > Gastropoda > Lepetellida > Haliotidae > Haliotis > Haliotis rufescens. The sequence continues at coordinate 13,419,231 of NW_025963824.1, read as the reverse complement.
CTGTTTCCTATAATCCTACGGTGGCTCTGATTGTGTGGGCAAACAAGGTCTCTAGATGCAAATACACGCCAAGGATGAGCAACAATTTCGAATTTGTCTCATTCAACAAATCAGAATTCGTGGACATTTCCTTTTTCGCACCAACCTTGTAGAAAGGTGTGTGGCTTTGGTACAACGAATGCCAGTTGTTCACTGGGAATGTTCTGCCCAGCATGATCAACAAGGCTGTTAGCACGCCAGTTAGGAAAGTGGGAGGTATTAACAGCTTAAGCTGGATTTGGACATAGTGGTAATTAATAGGGAAACAGTTCCCATCCGGGCAATTACAGACTGGACACTCTAAGACATTTGACCTACACACGGATGGGACGGATGGAGTCTCCCGCATTTGATCACTGTTTGTTTGTTTGCTGTTTAACGCCAGACTCAGCAATACTCCAGCTATATGAAGGCGGTCTGTAAATAATTAAGTCTGTACATAATTAATTGGACATGGGAGTCCAGTGATTGATATCATGAGCATTGATCTCCGCAATTGGGATACGATGACATGCATCAACCAGGTCAGCAAGCCTGGCCACCCGATCCCGTTAGTCGCCTCTTACGACAAGCATTGGTTACTAGAGACCTATTCTACCCCTTCGCGGGTCTTGGTCACTGTAAGCGCTTTCTATCACTGTGAATGATGACCTCAAACAATCAGTATGGTTTTGTCTCGTACATTATTCGATATATCTCAAACCCCAAATAACAATTCCAACTGGAACATTTTGTTGTAATCTTCTCGAGTATCGATTTCTCCCGATTAAGTTTCCAGGTTTGTCACCATCGTACCCTTGCTTGAGAGTTTAAGTGGTAAACATCTAAGACCTGCACTGATTCTAGCTTTCCGGGGCGGTCGGGTAGCCTAGTGGTTAAAGCGTTCGCTCGTCACGCAGAAGACCCGGGTTCGATTCCCGACATTGGCACAATGTGCGAAGCCCATTTCTGGTGTCCCATGCCGTGATATTGCTGGAATATTGCTAAAAGCGGCGTAAAACCATACTCACTCACACACTTCTGGCTTCCCTCCCACCTTAAGCTGATACGACTGGAATAGTGTCCTAACCGGTGGTTAACCCAACCTACCCACTCCTGTCCAACTTAAACGAACAATTAGATGTTTCTTCTTTAGATGTGCCAGGTTTTCTGACGGCTGAAAAATGTAGTGCATAGTGTGAACTTGGTACATAAAAATCACGCTCTACACATGGGGTTCGCATATTTCTTTCAAACGTATGGCTGGTATAATATTAAAATGATAGCCAGTGTACACGTACATACATGTACAATTATATCTTATCGTCAGTTTAATGGTACTTGTTGTTTACCTGCCTGGAGCTCGGCATTACGGGAATGAGACAAGGACTGTTCGGCTCGGGGTCAGTATAATGTGTCTGAGAGGGATATCCATGTCAGGGTTTAGCATTGTACCTCCGAGGGCTAAAGGTAGCACTATGTAATTGGCATTAAAAGTAGAAGCGCGCATACACGAAAAACGCTACCCACAGCCTTTTCCGCTATAGGAGTGAGTGAGTGAGTTGGGTTTAACGCCGCCTTAACAGTATTCAAGTTATATCGCGGCTTGTCAGCTTGATGTGGGAGGAAAGCCCGAAGTGATCCAGATCTTAGACGTTTATCACTTCGGTGAAACCCACGAGCACGGGTATGGTGCTGACAAACCTAGAAACATAATCGGGGCGAACCGGGATTCGAACCCACAATCATAGGTTTCTGGCGTGCCCAAGGGACGCAACTCTGCACAGCGAATCACGTCGCCTTAGACGACTGGGCCACCCGTGCCCCCTCCGCTATAGGAAAAATAGTTCATCTTTTGCCAAGGAAAATATATCCCCCGCGAACCTCGTAGTGTCGAACTCGTGGGAACCTGGAAAAAAAGTTCCAGCTATCAGGGATTCGAGGGATAAAGGGAATTGTATGCTTAATTTGGATATTTTGGTCTCTTAAATGAGTTCGAGACAACCGAGAATTCGACACATCCAGGTTCGACACAATGAGGTTCGACCGTGTACAGAAGTGTATAGAGCAGCAAGGCCCATTACCAGCAAGGCCCATTACCAACAAGGCCCATTACCAAGGCCCATTACCAGCAAGGCCCATTACCAAGGCCCATTACCAGCAAGGCCCATTACCAACAAGGCCCATTACAACAAGGCCCATTACCAACAAGGCCCATTACCAGCAAGGCCCATTACCAACAAGGCCTGTTACCAACAAGGCCCATTACCAACAAGGCCCATTACCAACAAGGCCCATTACCAGCAAGGCCCATTACCAACAAGGCCTGTTGCCAACAAGGCCCATTACCAACAAGGCCCTCTTCACTTCCACGACCTATTTGATCACGAACGGGAATAGGCATGCGTACACTGCAATAACGTGGTCGCAAATTTTAATCTTTCACGAACAGGGGCGGTCGGGTAGCCTAGTGGTTAAAGCGTTAGCTCGTCACGCCGAAGACCCGGGTTCGATTCCCGACATGGGTACAATGTGTGAAGCCCATTTCTGGTGTCCCCCGCCGTGATATTGCTGGAATATTGCTAATAGCGGCGTAAAACCTCACTCACTCACTCACTTTCACGAACAGTACATGATCTCGAAACGTAACTCAAAATAATGCTCAAGGACACTTTTTTAAAAACTTGTGTTTGTTTACACATCCACATACAGATGTATCTTTTAAAAAATATATATATTTCACACTCATATCATCATTTCCATCATGCCATGTTCCTCATCTTGTATGGTACAAATTTAGACAAAGCTTAATCCCTACAACATTGGCAACACTGTTGAAACACACAGCTTAGGGAACTATTCTATGTAGCATTACTTTCCTAACGTTGACAAACACGTACGCTTGAAAGAACGAAAGAATGTACACGGCTGTATGAAGCACTAAGGCGATTAAAAACAACATTATTAGCCACATTTGATGTTCACTCCTGTGAGCATATTTACCAAAGTCTGTCTCAAAATAGAATTAATGATACGGAGGCTGTTTGAGAGAACGTGCAGAGGATAACAAGTCTTTTTATCCAGTTCGACAAGTGTGTTTGAGCGCCATGCTACTTGACGAATGTCGAGGCTTTAACGCACTTATTCTTAACGCAGGCAGGGTGGAAAGCGTTGCTGAATTTATGCACATTCACAAACTTTTTATACCTACCTAAACTGACGGTGGTGCTGTCAACGAAGGCGTCTGTGGTTGAACAACGTGTCTCGCTGATTTCCTTCTGAAGGAGACGTCATAAAAAAATATTTGTTTTCCAAGTGTGGATCTCTGGTTTAGGACGAAGACAAAAACCTGTATTTGTTGTATTATTTTGTGCTTGGGTTTGTATAGAATGGCTTTGTGTAAATTTAAAAATTTAAAAATGGCACTTCATGAAAGTACACGCTGATGTTGCGAAAATAAAACAGGTGAATTCGACCTTACATCGTCCCATTATTGATCCGAAAATGTTTTTACGCCGCTTTTAATATCGTGGGGGACATAAGAAATTTGCTTCACATCGTGTACCCATGTGGGGAATCGAAACTTGGTCTTTGGCGCGATGACTAAACGCTTTACCCACAAGGCTACTGCCGTCTCAATGGATATGAAATACCGACAGACTTTTAAAGTTTTGGTTTCAAAATACGCAGTAAACTACGGTTATAACGAACTACGGTTATAACGAACTCTCAGGGGCCACTAATTCGTGCGTTGTTCGATATACGCATATATACGGAATATGTACACCAAATGTCCGCGACCCCAAAATAAATTCGTTATATCCGTCAGTTCGTTGTAAGCGTGTTCGTTATAAACATATTATACTGCATGTCCAGGTGCTCAGTCACTGGATTGTCTGGTCAAGACTCGATTGTTTACATGTGAGCGAATAGCGGGTTCTACCGGTAGGGCAGGACATAATTATCCTTTCTCGCGAACACCTGGTGTCATCACTGATTCATTCATATAACTTGTTCTGTTTCATCTGTTTTGGAAAAGGGGGCATGGGTGGCCAAGTCGTCTAAGGCGCCGCGATTTGCTGTGCAGAGTTGCGTCCCTTGGGCACGCCAGAAACTATGATTGTGGGTTCGAATCCCGGTTCGCCCCGATTCTGTTTCTAGGTTTGTCAGCATCACATCCATGCTCGTGGGTTTCACCGAAGTGGTAAACGTCTGAGACCTGCATCACTTCGGGCTTTGCTCCAACATTAAGCTGACACGCCGTGATATAACTGGAATACTGTTAAAAGCGGCGTTAAACCAAACTCACTCGCTCACTCACTAACTTATTGCACACATGGACTACGGGAACGCGGGACTACAGCGGGACAACCCTAAAGCTTAAAAAACAAGACTACTCTACTGCACCTCCATGTAAAAAATTGTTAGGGTTTTACAGAAGCCTTGCTAAGCCATAAAGGATAGGGCAGTCTTGTTCTTGAAGCATTCCCTTTGCACAACAATGGTACATGTTCGATGCCACATTTTGCTGCAATTTTGGAATAACAGTCCAGTGTAGAATAACGCTCAATTATGCCGGGAGAAACCACTGCATTGGAGTGGTGTATGTTCTACACCACTCAAAGAAAGATAGGGGCGGTCGGGTAGCCTAGTGGTTAAAGCGTTCGCTCGTCACGCCGAAGACCCGGGTTCGATTCCCGACATGGGTACAATGTGTGAAGCCCATTTCTGGTGTCCCCCGCCGTGATATTGCTGGAATATTGCTAAAAGCGGCGTAAAACCAAACTCACTCACTCACTCAAAGAAAGATACGTTAACACTGTGCTAAGACATAAGGTTAGTCAGTTAACCTATGACTTATGTGGACTAGGGATTAAGGACACGGCATAATGTTTATGTGGAAGTAAATGTGAATTGCATATCATTTTTACTTTGAATGTGACTTGTTTAATGAAGAAGCAGAAATTATACTTAGAAACATAAGCAGTGTAGCCGAAGATACACCAACTCATCTCAATTTGATATTCAGTGGAATTGGGGATTTACCAGGACAAGATAACATATAAATATTCAATTGTGTACATATGTGTTATATACGTAATACTAAGAGAATTATGGAAACTATATTGTTCTCACTCGTCACTTATCTTTTATAGTCTTTTCTTTCCTCCTATTCCGTTCACGATTAGTACGGGGCGGACGGGTAGCCTAGTGGTTAAAGAGTTCGCTCGTCACGCCGAAGACCCGGGTTCGAATCCCGACATGGGTACAATGTGTGAAGCCCATTTCTGGTGTCCCCCGCCGTGATATTGCTGGAATATTGCTAAAAGCGGCGTAAAACTAAACTCACTCACTCACTCATGTTTAGTACAAGCTGTAAATCAATATCTAGGAGAAAGTGTCCTAGGTGAATTTGTTCCCAATCCCATTCACATTTTGTGAATAAAATATGTTTAAATCAAATCAAAGTTAAGGATCATCCGAATCTTTCTCATTACTATAGGTAGTCTGGCATGACATAACAGATGAGTGAGTATGGTTTTACGCCGCTTTTAGCAATATTCCAGCAATATCACGGCGGGGGACACCAGATATGGGCTTCACACATTGTGACCATGTCGGGAATTGAACCCGGGTCTATGGCGTGACGAGCGGTCGCTTTAACCACTAGGCTACCCGACCGCCCCCATTACAGATAAACTTTCAAATACCAGTAATTTGGGTTAACATATGAAAATCATTTGTGTTTTCGATGTGGTGATGTCAGATGCAATTCCCTGTTTAGAGTTGTAGCATATGTTCACATGTTTTGTCATATGTACTGATGACTTGCCTTTGCATGTGTTTGTAACGGGTGCCACCGGCGAGGCAGGATACGGGCACCTGGTGTTATCACTATTTGAAATAGCTTCATAAGCACTTTGTTATTGTGTAGTCGGGGTCGTACAATAGATCCAGCGTTTAGAAGAGATTTTAAATGTTTATGGAAATGGTATTTGTCGCTTATATTGAAAAAGAGTGAGTGAGCGAGTGAGTTGGGTTTAACGCCGCTTTTAACAGTATCCCAGTCATATCACGGCGTGTCAGCTTAATGTGGGAGGAAAGCCCGAAGTGATGCAGGTCTCAGACGTTTACCACTTCGGTGAAACCAACGAGCATGGGTATGGTGCTGACAAACCTAGAAACATGATCGGAGCGAACCGGGATTCTATTGAAAAAGAGTTCTGTGGCACGGAATGTTACAACATGGTATGAGCTTCATGAGTGTGGTATGTAAACGTGCGTAGTGTGCAACAATACATAGTCCCCAGAGGGGATTCCGGGCTAGAACGGATCCCAGATCACCTAACTGTGCCTGAAGTGGCGACATAGTGGATCGGTGCTCATTATATCAACCACTGGTTTGCCAAGCCCAGACACGATTACACACCATGATATAGACTGAATATTGTTGAGAGCGATCTTCAGCAGCAATCAAACTTGTTCAGCTAAGATATAGAGAGTGAGTTAATATTTAAAGTCACATCGGCATTGTCAGCTAAGATATAAAAACATGTCATATCCATGACCCACAAATCTTGACCTTGGAAAGAGATCAGAACGCCACACGTAGCATTTGATTGACCAAAAGGAAAACTCGATTGAAATCATTAATGCCCCAAAGCCTGACACGTTTACACACTCCCGGTGCAGAGAGAAATAAACACCCGCGGAATTGTATCCACGCGGAACTATTACACTGGGGAACAATTGGCCTTTCATTTACATCGTTATTTGGCCAATTTGACTAAATGTGGTATCCTCTGTATTTTCTACGATTCCTAACGTGTCATCTCGACCTCGTTTAATTCTTTAAGCAAATATAATGTTGACAAAGTAGCCACTGGCCTCATCTAAGTGATGGAGCGGTTTGGCGTGGACTTAAGATGTTTGCTTGTGAGGCATTTCTTTATATTTCGGGAAGCTCCTGTTTTGATCCGGGAAAGCTTGTTACAATATGTAATGATGACAGACTATTGATCAAATAACGAATTGTTTCGGCTTCCTGCTTTTATTGTATGTACAGGTAAAGGTCATGGCCTTTATGGGTATTGCTGTTTAACCTTCAAGAAGGTCAAAGACAAACGCGAGGTCATCTGCAGCATTACTTACTCTCATTGTAGCATTCTTCGGAGTGTTTCCCTTGAACGTAATGTGGGGTGAAATGGTGTTCAACGTCACGTACAAGATTATTGCACAAGCACGATGCTAGATCTGTGGTTTGCTACTGCTAACTACTGCTAACTACTGCTATCTACTGCTAACTTGAATACCCCACCGAGACACAGTATTCTGACTTCGAGCCGACCATTCTTTGTTTTAGCCTCATGTCGAGCGCCAGTCAGGGTAACAACAAGTACTAACTTTTAACGTCGTTTGCTATGACGTGACCAGGGGAAAGAACCACGACCTTACACTGTCCGGGCAGACGCTTTACCCACTACGCCACGGATGCGGTTCATTTCCCTTGAAAGAAACTTAAGTGCTAGACTCAATACCCGTTCATATTTGTCATGGTTTATCTACAATAAGGATTGCTATTACAATCCTGATTCCAAAATGGTCATCAAGTGACAGAGTCCGCATGGCCATTTTCTGAACAATATCGAAAGGTGGTGAGGTGAAATTGGGTTTAACGTCGCGTCCAATATTATTGCACTTATATAGCGACGTGCATGCACGTGTGTGTGTGTGTGTGTGTGTGTGGCTACTTGTACTAGTCCGGACTGATGCCGATTTATAGTGCTAGCTCACTGAGATACCATGCCGCAGTTTAACATGCATACCCCACGCAGACACAGTATACTGACTCCGAGCCGACCAGTCCTTATTTTAGCCCCTTAATGTCGAGGGCCAGACAGGGTTACAACAAGTACCATCTTTTAACGTCTTTTGGTATGACGCGACCGGGGATCGAACCCCGGACCTTCCGCTCTCAGGGCGGACGCTCTACCACTAGACCACGGAGGCGGTCGACTCGGACAAAGGATGCGGAGAGGGAGTACTAAGTTGGATAACTTGTTCCCAACTCATTTCAAGCTGAATAGAATATGTTTTAACCAGAAAGGATGCGGCTTTTTGCTTCGAAGCGAGTTATAAGTGATTTATTCTGCCTCTCAGGAATCCACGTGCAACCTGTCTTGCTCGTGGCGGGGTATAAGGAATTTCTTCTCCTGCTGAGAAATTTATTTCCAACTCTGCACAGCGAATCGCGGCGCCTTAGACGCCTGGGCCACCCGTGCCCCCTTTTAAATGAACGAATGCATAATTTTATTCTACCTCCATGTCAGAATGTTGATCTAACTGGTCCACGAGATCTTCATAAAATACTATGTAGCCAGCCTTATTTGGAAATAAATTTCTCAGCAGGAGAAGAAATCCCTTATATCCCGCCACGAGCAAGACAGGTTTCACGTGCACAGCGAATCGCGGCGGCTTAGACGACTGGGCCACCCGTGCCACCTGGAAATAAGTTCAACAAATATTTCAGAATCATGTTTCTTTGTTTTTACTTTACAGCAACTGTGGAACAGATTTGGGGGCACGTGCGGTGTTTGTGGAGATCCATGGGACCCCGTTCCACGTGCTCACGAGAGGGGAGGAAGATATTACAGTGGTACCCCAACGCGGGAATACAATGAAGGTGATGTCATCGAAGTGACCACTGACGTCACAGCCAATCACAGAGGTTGGTACGAATTCAGACTCTGTCCCTACGATGACCCGGATGAAGATGATATAGAGACGGATGGCAACGGTAACTTCCGGGAGGTTTCTCACGCATGCCTAGACAAGCACATCCTAGAGACGGAGGAAGGGGAGACAAGGTGGTACCTCCCGGAGCCGTACAAGATAGGGACGTACACCGTGAAGGTCAAACTTCCATGGGGGATTAGCTGCCGGAACTGTCTGTTTCAATGGAAGTGGAACGTTGGTAAGGCAATGGACATATGCATCGAATGTTATTTAGCTCGGTGTCTCGAAGGTGCAAGAGTGAGTGAGTATGTTTTTACGCCGCTGTTAGCAATATTCAAGCAACATGAAGGCGCCCCCGCCGTGATATTGCTGGAATATTGCTAAAAGCGGCGTAAATCCATACTCACTCACTCACTCACTCATCTGTTATGTCATGCTAGACTACCTATAGTAAAGATTTAACTTTGATTTGATTTAAACATATTTTATTCACAAAAAGTGAATGGGATTGGGAACAAATTCTCCAACTAGGACACTTTCTCCTAGATATTGAATTACAGCTTGTACTAAACATGAGTGAGTGAGTGAGTTTGGTTTTACGCCGCTTTTAGCAATATTCCAGCAATATCACGGCGGGGGACACCAGAAATGGGCTCCAAACATTCCACACATGTCGGGAATCGAGCCCGGGTCTTCTGCATCACAAACGAATGCTTTAACCACTAGGCTACCCCACCGCCCCGTACGGTGCAAAAATATTTCAATCATTGTGGGGAAACATGTGACTTAGTGGTCTTTTTATCGTTTAGCACCGCACTCATCAACTATATGGTACCGGCCAGTAAATGAATGAGACTGGGCATGATAAACCAATGATTGATATTATGAACAACGATTCACGACGTCGGGGTTAGTTGATAAAGTCATAGGGCCTGACCAAGCGATCCATTAAATATTCCCGAACGACAAGCGTACCTTTTACCCTCTCACTTCATAATATAGTCAGCTATATTAAAAGGAACTGGGGACTAGCCAATGCATAAAAATTCGCGTCCAAGATTATTGCACTTATATAGCGACGTGCATGCATGTGTGTGTGTGTGTGTGTGTGTGTGTGTGTGTGTGTGTGTGTGTGTGACTGCTTGTACTAGTCCGGACGGAAGCTGATTTATAGTGCTAGCCCACTGAGATACCATGCCACAGTTTAACATGAATACTCCACTCAGACACAGTCTACTGACTCCGTGCCGACCAATCCTTGTTTTAGCCCCTTAGTGTAGAGCGCCAGACAGGGTAACAACAAGTGCCATCTTTTGACGTCTTTAGGTATGACGCGGCCGGGGTTCGAACCCCGGACCTTCCTCTCTCCGGGTGGACGCTGGACCACTAGACCACGGAGGCGGTCATTAACCATTTGGCTAGTCCACATCACCCTAAGATTATATTAAGAAATGGAGCGTCTTGAGCAAGTGGCTGGAAATCACGAATATGGAAAACGGATACGAACGTTAGATTTCGCTATAATTAATTTATTAATCATTCGTGACGAGAGCTTATGACATGTTTCACTGACGTAACATTACTATTTTTCAATTCAGCTAACAGTTGGGGCCAGGATCCAGACGGAACATCCTGTATTGGGTGTGGGAAACAGGAACAGTTCTACGCCTGTTCTGACATCTCCATCAACCCTGGTAACGGAGGACCTGGTTGGCCAGAGGAACCTTTCTACCCAGATGCCCCGGAACCTCCTGTCGAGACACCAGAGCCGCCGTACGAGCCTCCTTTCGAACCTCCAGTCCAACCGCCTCAACCTCCTTTCGAACCTCCACAACCTCCCTTCGAACCTCCAACGCCCCCTTCATATCCTCCAGAACCACCTCAGTTCCCAAGACATCCTCTTTTCCCTCCTCAGCATCCTCCCCAGTTTCCGCCTCAACCTCCATTCTTTCCCCAACAACCCCCACAACACCCAATCCTCCCTCCCCAACCACCATTCTACCCGGAGGCACCTCAACCACCTCTGTTCCCCCCATTCCCACCCCAACCCCGACCTCCAATCCAGCCAATCCCACGCTTCCCGGTCTACCCCCGAACAACCCCCAAGCCACTGGGATTTCCCGACGGCGAGGTGCCGGAACGTGCCACCTGGCCTACCCCTTTGTCCACCCCCCGTCCAACAGAAGCCACCCTGCCCACCAGACCCGTCACCACACCCGAACCGAAGACAAAGAAGCCAGTCAACTTCTGGAAATGGTTGTCGAAGCACCGCACCAACATCACCCGAGTCACCGTCACCCCTCTCCCCTCTGTCAAGAAGCTGCCTCCAAAGATGTTGCCGTGGTGGGTGCGAGCACCTGCGGACAGTCTTGCCGCTGGATTATGGAAGGTCTTCAGCAAGATCAACGACAGCTCTATAGATGACAGCGACACAAGCAACAGGTTTGTTACAAAGAAATCGGGACAATCTGCTCCTACAACCACTACAACCACAACTACAACAACCACTCCTTTACCTACGACAACAACTACAGCAACAACAACTACGACTACTACAACGGTCCCCTCAACAACGTTAACGCCAACCCAGACATCAGAAACATTCCCCTGGTGGATATACTTCGGAAGAAGGGACCGACCTTTCTCCCATCTTCCATACTGGCTTGGGGGAGATCCGGACCCCCTACCCTACCACCCTGATGACATTCTGCCTCCTGAATCCCCTTTTGACTCTAAAGATGGCGACTATGGAGCATTTGGTGCAGATAAGCCAATCAACGCAGCAGCAGGAGCAGGGGGACCTAACTTCATCCCCAACATTAATCCCAACCGAGGGGAGGTCCCCATCGAAAGGATGTGCACCCCTGTGGGTGTGTGGATTGAGAGACCAGATATGTGGGAGTGGTGTAGCCTCAACTGCGCTGTCGGTAATTGTCCAGAATCTCACTGTATGTGCTCGGACGCACCACAGAAGTAGTTGCCCCGTGAACGAGAATGAAAGAGAATAATACCCTGTACATGTGCGCATGAATCAAACGTTGTACCATATAGAGTTTATCATAAATAATGTCTTAGAGGTTCGTAGAAGACGTCTCACATAGTATATATATATTCTCCGTTGGGATGAAGAAGAGTACATCTTATTCTTGCATGGTTGCTGCTCAAGGCCTTCGGGGAGTAAGGTAAGGTGCAGTGAGCTGATTTGATGCAAGTCACATACTCAAGAAGGACCAGAAGATACATTCTAGGAGGACTAAAGATCCCCAATGGTTGAAGAAGGTTTACATGTAGCGAAAATGCTTTGGATTGATCAAGATGATTTGATAATACAAGTTTGTATAAGGCACAACACAAGGTGGCTTTAGTTTGTGAACTCGAACGGGTTGCAATTATTTGGATATGACAAATATTTTGAATGCTGGATTGAAGGTCACTTCAATTATGAAAGGGGTAAGTGGGTTTGAATGATGATCAACGATTGTTGATGAACATTTTAACATGGGTCATTCTCATGCCAGTACAAACATATGTCCGAATCAGTCCAACCGATGCGGCGGTCGGGCAGCCTAGTGGTTAAAGCGTTCGCTCTTCACGCCGAAGATCGGGTTCGATTCCCATTTCTGGTGTCCCCGCCGTGATATTGCTGGAATATTGCTAAAAGCGGCGTAAAGCCATACTCACTCACGCACTCAGTCCAACCGATACCCAGAGGTCAATACCGTTGTCAGTTCATCAACACGTCACAGTTGAACAAATCCTCATTAGCCATATGTGGGAATAATGACTTTCTTGTGGCAAATTCATAAGAGCAGAGAACTGACCAACCATGAAAGAGCGTTTCATCTGTTGTACAATTCTTGACATTCCTGAAAATACGTACTTCAGACAATCAATCTTTTGGAAGCCGTTGTTTACGTCTAGTTATGCCCGGCTTCCGTTGATGCCCTGGATCCCGGATTGTAAAGGTTCCACTGTAGTGTAGCGTCATCGTTTTTTTACATGTACATTTGACCAACACAATGTACATTATGAACAGCTAAACTATACCACTGAAAGTCCAGTGTTGACTTGTAATACATTATATTGTATATTATCACATGTTTGGTACATGCAGCATGTTCGATGTGTAATATGTACTGATTTATATGGTGTATATGTTCGCCTTTGGACATGACTTAAACAAGTAAGGCACTATTCTTGAGGGCCGCCATGACATTCTGTATCATTCTTAACGAGTCACTGAGCCGTTGCTATGCTCTCTCATTGCAATACAAATCATTCTATACGGGCAATGATAATCTCGCTAAATTCTTTTAGCAGATGTTTTTGGGGAAGTTGGTCCATGTTTTAATTGATGATTGCTTGAGAAACGTATGATGTTTACAAATATATTTCAGAGACAATATAGGCTGCTTTTAGATAACGAATCAGCTTATTGGCCTGTATTTGAAATATTACAAATGTATATAAGTTATCAAAATGTTACATTTAGTACTTAAAAAAATCTTCTCTGTTTGAAAAAGCATTAACGTAAAGAACTTATATGGTGTATGCGGACGAACAGCATTTTAATTTTAACTTGAAAAAGGCAATAGCCAATGTCTCGATAAAATAGCATGCTTTAGCAATATTTAAAAAGCATGGTCCTCTTGCTCACCGAGGCGCTAAGCGGCTTAAGCTTGCTGCTTGCTGCTCGCTGCTCGCTGCTCACTGTGCTCAGCTTAATCGTGCAATACTACATTACATCACATCTGCAACTGTGATGACGTCAGCTGGTTTGATATATAGATACATATTACCTACCATGAAGGCAAAAGGCACGAAGGGAAACTAACAGGAGAGGTTTTGACAATTATCAAAAGAATTTACACAACTATTTTTGCAACTGATCATTCTTTTTACAGAACATTCATAGGATTTCAAAACTATTTTTTGAACGAGCAAAAAAGTAAAGCTATTTTTTTTAACATATAAATTCAAAATTTAAATGGGTATTTTGTTTAACAATCTTAATATTCATGGCCAGAATAAGTCTTATATCTTCCGTTTTTAAATCAGCCACGTTTATTGTTTTGCCTTGGACAATATGATTATTGCTTGTGCATATTTTTGTATATTGTAAATACATGCATTTCGTTATCACGAAGTATTATCAGTCGTATTTATATTAAGAAATCTCATAACTTTTGTATATATCGGACTTGTAAAAATATTGTTTACACTTTCACAAAGCATTGTTTTGTTCAATAGCAAAACGGATGAATATGTCACTTAAACTGATAATGTCATCATTTACAATTTCTAGGTTTAATTTAAGATAAGTAGATTTCGAAAATGGATCGAATAGATGTGATGATGTTAAGTGTGGACAAATATTGTAAATAGTTTGTAACTATAGTGAATGCTTGGTATAAATGTGATTATTTTCTACTTTTCTACCTTTTTGTATGGAGATGAATAAATCATTGAACACTGAATTGTGTTTCGTTGCCTTGACAACACAACGTGAACAATACCTGAAGAATGCCAGATACATGTTCCACAGACTCTTTCTCTTCCTACCCCGTCTCCCTCGCTCTCTCTCTCTCTGTCTCTCTCTCTCCTGTTTCTCCTTCTCTCTTTATAGTCGTCTTATCTCTCTCTCACACTCTCTCTCACTCTCTCTCTCACTCTCTCTCCTGTTTCCCCTTCTCTCTTTATAGACGTCTTATCTCTCTCACTCTCTCTCTCCCCTCTCTCTCTCCTGTTTCTCCTTCTCTCTTTATAGACGTCTTATCTCTCTCTCACTCTCTCTCTCCCCTCTCTCTCCTGTTTCTCCTCTCTTTATAGTCGTCTTATCTCTCTCCCACTCTCTCTCTCACTCTCTCTCTCCCCTCTCTCTCTCCTGTTTCCCTTCTCTCTTTATAGACGTCTTATCTCTCTCTCACTCTCTCTCTCACTCTCTCTCTCCCCTCTCTCTCCCCCTTCCACTTCTCTCTTTATTGACGTCTTTTTTTTCTCTCTCTCCCCCCTCTGTCGCCTGTTTCTCCTTCTCTCTTTATAGTCGTCTTATCTCTCTCTCACTCTCTCTCTCACTCTCTCTCTCCCCTCTCTCTCCTGTTTCCCCTTCTCTCTTTATAGACGTCTTATCTCTCTCTCACTCTCTCTCTCCTCTCTCTCTCCTGTTTCTCCTCTCTTTATAGTCGACTTATCTCTCTCTCACTCTCTCTCTCTCACCCTCTCTCCCCTCTCTATCCTGTTTCCCCTTCTCTCTTTATAGACGTCTTATCTCTCACTCACTCTCTCTCACTCTCTCTCTCTCTCCTGTTTCTCCTCTCTTTATAGACGTCTTATCTCTCTCTCACTCTCTCTCTCCCCTCTCTCTCCTGTTTCCCCTTCTCTCTTTATAGACGTCTTATCTCTCTCTCACTCTCTCTCTCCCCTCTCTCTCTCCTGTTTCTCCTTCTCTCTTTATAGTCGTCTTATCTCTCTGTCACTATCTCTCTCACTTTCTCTCTCTCCCCTTTCTCTCCTGTTTCCCCTTCTCTCTTTATAGACGTCTTATCTCTCACTCACTCTCTCTCACTCTCTCTCTCTCTCTCTCCTGTTTCTCCTCTCTTTATAGTCGTCTTGTCTCTCTCTCACTCTCTCTCTCCCCTCTCTCTCCTGTTTCCCCTTCTCTCTTTATAGACGTCTTATCTCTCTCTCACTCTCTCTCTCCCCTCTCTCTCTCTCCTGTTTCTCCTTCTCTCTTTATAGTCGTCTTATCTCTCTGTCACTATCTCTCTCTCTCTCTCTCTCTCTTTGTCTCTCTCTCTTTCTCTCCTTCTAAATCGGTCAGTCTGTTTTGCACCCTTATGCTACACGAGACATATCCGCAGGGAAGAATAGAATATGTCAGTCAGCAATATTCCACCACTACCACGGCGGGCTGTAAACAATCAATGCATTGATGGACATAACCAACGCCCAACGCCATCGGTGTACAATGACACGTTATCAGTCAAGGCCACCAGTCGCTCTAGTCGCTTTCAGGGACAAGCATTTAATATTCGCGGGGATGGCCAGTGATCGATTATTTCAGATATACGCATAAGACGAAATATATTTTATTTCCGGGAACAGGTTATTATGACAAAAATCCCCATCCGGATTATCAAATGCTGTGTCTCTTTCGAGAAGACATTTCATAAAGGGCACCAGCTCTAACCCAGAACCCAAACGTGTGTCCACTCTCCAACCGACCGGATTTGATTCCATAGTTCTAGTGATCTCTTTGTAATTTGGAAAAAAAACGGTAGGGAAGTTGAACTCCGAAACAATTCACACATAGGAACTATGGATCGTGTTCACTGCTGCTGTGGACCTGTGAAGATCCGGGTAGAGAATAGGTTTTCAGAAACCCATGTTTGCCGTAATGGGCGATTAGGCTTTTCGTAAGAAGCGACTAACGGGATCGGGTGGTCTGACTCCTAGACTTGGTTGATGCGTGTCATTGTATCCCAATTGCGTAGATGAATGCTCATGGTGTTAATCACTGGATTGTCTGGTGGAAACTCCGTTATTTACAGACCGCGGTATAATAGCTGAAATATTGCTGGGTGCGGCGTTTAACAACAAACAAAACACAAATAAACATTCCTGTTGTGCTCTGTCGAAATATTGCTGAACCTTTGCTTCAAAGCGGTGCAAATTGCCATCGTGAGATGAACGTCTTAGTAAAACGCACATAAAATCCTTGAACACGTTATCTTCACGAAACAATGGTTACCAGTCGCTATTCAGCTTGGTTGATGCATGTCATTGACCCCAATTGCGAGAGTTCAGCGCCACCTTGTTGTCTTACGTGACATGACAATGAACAGTTTTCCTTTGTACAACTACAACTATCAAGCTCCCAAATGTCATATTTGTATCTACGATATTAAATAGAAATATATCGACTTTATTAGGTACAAAAATTACCTGTGCTTTTTTCTTTGGAGAGTGTATGTGACCAAGAAACGGACAGTAATATTTACGTGTCGCCGTTTCTTCAACATTCCCTTTTCTAATTATGTTGACAGTATGTGGCATTCGCGTTGTCTTGGATGGATTACGTGTTGTAAACAAAGCGACAAAACCCTTCCATATCCAATATAAATCTCTGCATAAAGCAGAGTTAATTGTACGATTCCGACTATATCATGAGCATGTGTTTAGGAAATGATACCAGGTGTTCGCGAAAAGGTGAGCGTATCCTGCCCTACCGGTGACACCCATCACAAACACAGGCAAAGGCAAGTAAATTGTTTACCTGAAAAAAACACGGGTGCATATGGTAGAAGTCGAAATAACGAATTGCATAGGACAGAATTTTGGTCACTGATACGTGGAATTTGTCTACCATATGTCTACCATAAAACTTGTTGAAAGCTTTACGGAGGCCTTGAATGTTGTAACCTGGATCAAACAACGTCTGAGCAAGAGTCGTATGACGCAAATTTGAGCATGTTGTAAACACTATTCGCAGAAATCTACCGCGCCAAACTCAGAGCAGTGATCTTACACGCTAGAACTGGCCAAATGATGAGACACCATGGTCCGAGTGCTCTAGCCTATTTAAACCGTAGCTAACAAAAACCTCATCGCTTAAAATGTTTAAACAACATTGTTTTGACAATCGTATGTAAAATGATAGACGTGAAATATGTTATCCGTGCCTTTGGCACGTACATCTCGCTCTTTTAATGCTCAGGTTATGAAATGCAAGTCTCGGAGAAAATATACAATTTATGCAGGACCAACTCGAACACATATATAAATCACATAAACATTGTTTGCAATGATGATGGGCAAGCATGAACCTGATCAAGAAAAACATTTAACAAAGAGCTACCAAGTAACACAGTGTGTTGACATGTATGATAGTTTTAGGATGTTTAGTAATTTATTGTGTTTTATGGTAGTGCTGTGTTCAGATCTGTAAATATGTATAAACAATAGCACTGATCTGATAATAATGTCCACACGTGCAAGAGCATTGTGTAAGGAAGCTTATTGTACATTTAGAATAATTTCCATATTTATAGGAACTTTGATGTCATTGTAGCCCTGGTCATGTAGTCGTGGTAGATTAAAGTGTCACCTGCACCTAGAGGCCATACTTCTGGTATGTTTACTTATCACCACATGTAAATATATATTATTATTATGTTTATCTATTGATCACGTTTTACACCACCTAAGAAGTATTTTGATTTGATGTATGCATATACTATATGTATGTATAATGTAATTCTAATGATGTATCATGTTCTCATTTTAATTGTCATAATTTACAAGATTCTTATTGAGTGTTATTGTGCGTGAAAGAAGGGTATGCCACTCGTCATCTAATAAAACGAATCACACCCGTAGCCGTGTTTTTGACATCATTTATTGATGCACACACATATTCTGCTACAATTGGTCTACCACCTGCTCCACCTACATTAGATCATTCTGACCCACTCTTGTATAATAACAAGATCCTTATTAGGACTTGTGGTAATGTGAACTCCTCAAACCCCAGAATCCCCCCCTCCCCCCATTGCCCCTCATATTGCCTACTTATATAATTACTGTAGATGTCTTAATGAGTTGCTAATTACCATTATTTGATGCCAATAATACGACCCCCGTTCTGACGAAGAGTGTGTCTTGTTATAATATCTGGTATACATTCCCTCTTATTTCTATGACTTATTGATTTATCTTCCCTTTAATTATCTAAATATGTATTACACTTTCATGCCTATAATACTGAGAGCAATGTATCTTCGGTTAATGAAGACGAGGATGATAGTATGGATGTATGGATAGTATTTGACACACACACACACAGACACACAGACAGACACAGACAGACACAGACACACACACACACACACATACACACATTGATACCTTTCTGTATTTCTCCTCTTTCCATTCTGTCATATAACATATTTCTAAAACAATTAAAAGAAATTACAAAAGCGCGAACAAGATGAAAACAGTTGGAATGCTTATAATATCAAACACAGCAATTCGCACATTTTTAAAGGAGATTTATGTATACATACTTTCTGTACATATAGTGGTGTAGAATGTCTCTTGAAGAATGTCATATGGATGACTTTAAACTCTATGATAACGACCGTATTACAACTTGTATTCAGATACAAGCAGTGTGGTTTAGGTCATCCCTGCTGCTGGTGGTGGTGGTGATCTATGGGCGGATCAATGGCGTCACCAGAAGACACATTGCGCATGACTTAGAGCACGATGTGAGGATGAGGCACGGCTTCAGTGACCAGTTGTTTGTTCAATGAGTATGAAGTTTATGTTTGAAATAGGAGTTCCTCTGAGCCTAGTCACAGATGTGTCTCTACTACTTGGGGCTTGTTTCACCCATCTCATTTACACCTGCAGAGTGGAAGATTTCAGGAAAGGGTTAAACGCATACTACACGACATTGGCCATCATCAAATAAATACCCTACAAAAAGACAAACGTCTTTGATTGTATGCAAGTATTACACGAATATTGTATTCAAGTGCTCCCCAAACTGGAGTGACATTGGACAGACATTGGAGTGATTATAATCAAGTTCTTTCCATACTGGATTGACATTGGACAACCATGCTGTGATTATATTGAAGTTCTTTCCCAACTGTACGGATATTGGACAACCATGCTGTGATTATATTCAAGTGTTTTCCCAACTGTAGAGATATTGGACAGACATTGCTGTGATTATATTCAAGTGTTTTCCCAACTGTAGAGATATTGGACAGACATTGCTGTGGTTATATTCAAGTGTTTTCCCAACTGTAGAGATATTGGACAGACATTGTTGTGATTATATTCAAGTGTTTTCCCAACTGTAGGGATATTGGACAGACATTGTTGTGATTATATTCAAGTGTTTTCCCAACTGTAGGGATATTGGACAGACATTGGTGTGATTATATTCAAGTGTTTCCCAAACTGTAGGGATATTGGACAACCATGCTGTGATTGTATTCAAGTGTTTTCCCAACTGTAGGGATATTGGACAACCATGCTGTGATTGTATTCAAGTGTTTCCCCAACTGTAGGGATATTGGAGAGACATTGCTGTGATACTCACAAGTTTAGTTACAAACATAACACCTACACTTGCCATGAATTTGCTTTGATCGTTGCAACTTTTGGCTGATATATAGGTTGCTGAGACAATGAGAAATTTATTTAAGATGAAAGTTCCATCAACTGTCTTGGGTTTGATAAAACGTTGACTTGTGCAAATATTTGAACATAGGTAAAATAATTGTCTCTTTTGTTTTATGATTTGTGCAAAGATAATGATAAATTATTTAATTTTATAAAGCTCCAGTGACTTCCTACTATCCTACTATCATCTTAGTGCCTCATCAATCCCAAACTTGTGCAATTCCCGTGATTATAAACATAAATCACGGAACTTTTAAATTTTAACTCTGGAAAAACCGATGTTTTTATTTTTTTTATTTTAGTGGATCGAACATGCAACCTTCACATCTGTAGCCTTATGACGGAAACGAAGGCTCAGGAGACCAAGTCATGTGCCTGAACGCAAGCTAGAGATATTTTACGTCCGTTTCACGGAATATGTGTTGGCAACATGAAGGTGTTGCTAAAAGTTGTTTTTTATTTTCATTTTGGTTTGTGGGTGACATAAAAAACTGACCACCGGAGGTTTTTGAGATTTAAATCCCTCATTATCGGGATAAAACATCGTTCTCGGTTTTGTCCCTAGGATAACGATATAAGCATGTATTAATCTCCTTTAAAAATGTGCGAATTTCTGTGTTTGATATTATAAGCATTCCAACTGTTTTCATCTTGTTCGCGGATTTGTAATTTCTTTTAATTGTTTTTAAAATATGTCTGAGATCTCAATATTGTCAATATACTTGAAACGGTCTCTTTAATTTTATCTTCTTTTATTTTGTTTTATTGATGGTTAAGTGCTGAGTTTCTCTGACTGTTAGCCATGGTTTATATAGGCTTGAGCACTCGGACCATGGTGTCTAATCGTTTTAATGGAAAGTAAGATCCTAAAGCCTTTTACGAACCATTTCGGCCTCGGTCGGGTAGCCTAGTGGTTAAAGTGTTCCCTCGTCACGCCGTTTCAATTCCCGACATGGGTACAATGTGTGACATCGATTTTTTGTGTCCCCGGCCGTGATATTGCTGGAATGTTGCTAAAAGCGGCATAAAGCAATACTCGCTCGCTTGCTAACCATTTCATAGTGCCTCGGACTCCTGCAACAATTAAACAACAAGTCCTTATGTACTAACCTTTATTTACTGTTTTATTTAGGTCTCCATATTGTTTATCCTGAAGTAAAGCATTGAATGTCCAACATCACTATGTAGTCTTCTAACCTGGCTAGTATTGGGATTGCTTCCTTTCATTGTTGTTTGTTTGTTTGTTGTTTAACGCCGCAATCAGCAATACTCCAGTTACATGACGGTGGTCTGTAAATAATCGAGCCTGGACTAGACAATCCAGTGATTGGCAGCATGAACAGCGATCCACACACAACGAGCCTGACCACCCGATCGCCTCTTACGACAAGCATGATTTGCTGTCGACCAATTCTACCCCGTATTATCACAAGTGGACGGATTCAGGGTTATCTATGGACGGAATTGAAGAATGTCTCTTGGATGCTCCAATATTGCATTCTTTGTATCGTTATAGTTGTGTACATCAAGTTGATCATGTCCCACTCCCTGCAAATATATAGAATGTCTCCTAGATGCTCCAATATTGCATTCTTTGTATCGTTATAGTTGTTCACATCAAGTTGATCATGTTCCACTCCCTGCAAATATAGAATGTCTCCTAGATGCTCCAATATTGCTTTCTTTGTATCGTTATAGTTGTGTACATCAAGTTGATCATGTTCCACTCCCTGCAAATATAGACTGTGCAGTGTAAGTCTCGGTGACCGTCCATTAAATTTTTGTATGTTAGGGTGGTGGTGGTGTTTTATTTGTTTGAGGACAATATGTCCTTTCAACTAAACCTACAATGTGTGGATACCCACTGTTGTATTTTATGTTCTTCTTCACGTGTGATGTGAGGTGAATTTGGGTTTAACGTCGCGTCCAAGATTATTGCACTTATATAGCAATGTGCATGCACGTGTGTGTGTGTGTGTGTGTGTGTGTGTGTGTGTGTGTGTGTGTGTGTGTGTGTGTGTGTGTGTGTGTGTGTGTGTGTGTGAGTGCTTGTACTAGTTTGGACTGATGCCAATTAATAGTGCTAGCCCACTGAGATACCATGCCGCAGTTTAACATGAATACCCCACTCAGACACAATATTCTGATCCTTGTTTTAGGCCCTTAATGCCGAGCACCAGACAACAAGTGACACCTTTTAACGCCTTGTGGTAAGACGCGGCCGGGGATCGAACCCCGAACCTTCCACCCCTGGGCGGAGGCTCTACCATTCGACCACGGAGGCGGTCCTTCACGTGTGAAATGCGTATCCTGAATGTAGTGGATTGACATTTTAATATTTCTGGAAGCTTGTAATTCATTTTGTGTTGTCATAAAGAAAATAAATTGTGAAGCGTTTTGATTCATTAATCCATTTTTAACTTAGGGACGTTAATCATTCTTCGGGAGTGGGGGAGGGTGGAATGGTGACGAGGGTAGTTTTCCTCTGTCCAACATACTGGCGTATGAAGATCTCTTGAAAGTTAGGTTTAGGCATCAGACATACACAGTGAACCTAAGAACCTGCGTAACCAACACAATGTGAACTGAAGCACCTGCGTGACCAACACATGGTGAACTTAAGCATCTGCTTGAAAACACAGGGTGAACTTAAGCATCTGCTTGAAAACACAGGGTGAACTGAAGCACATGCGTGACCATCACAAGGTGAACTGAAGCACCTGCTTGACCAACACAAGGTGAACTGAAGCACCTGCTTGACCAACACATGGTGAACTTAAGCATCTGCTTGAAAACACAGGGTGAACTGAAGCACCTGCTTGACTAACACAAGGTGAACTGAAGCACCTGTTAGAAAACACAGGGCGAACTGAAAGACCTGCTTGAAAACACAGGGTGAACTGAAGCACCTGCTTGACCAACACAAGGTGAACTGAAGCACCTGCTTGACTAACACAAGGTAAACTGAAGCACCTCAGAGCAAAAAAAGTGTAGGTTTCCGTCTTCCGGAAACCTTCCGGAAACCTTCCGGATACGTACCCATTTTGGATCCGGCCCGGATACCTTCCGGAAACCTTCCAAAAAAAATGTCAAAATTTGGGGGGTGCATTTTGTTCACTTAAGTGTGAAACACATAAAAAAATTAACTTGAAAATACCAAGCAATTTGAAGGTTGTTGAAGGCATCTGGAAGGTTTCCGGAAGGTTTCCGGAAGGTTTCCGGAAGGTATCCGGATGCAAATTTTCTTCATGACTTGCTTCTGGTAAATAATGTTAGCCTGTGCATTACAGGTACCTGTTGTAATATTCTGTGTTATTTTAGTTGTAAATATCCTCCTCAAACTGAGATATGTGGGCATGCATTGTTCACAAGTTGTTTCGCGACATGGGTCCAATGTGTGAAGCTTATTGCTGGTGTCCCCCACCATGATATTGTTGCAATATTGCTAAAAGTGGCAAAACAGCATTCTCACTCAGAAAAAAATGGAAAGTCATTGGCTATGTGCTTTGGCATTTGGCCCTGGTGAGATTAACAGATTAGTTTGGAACGGTATCAGTACTTGTTATATCGGGACAGTGTAGTTTCATGGGAATATAAAACAGAATACAATTGTCCCAAATTGGTGCATAAGACTAATGGCATCCATAGAAAACACCTAAATAAAGTACAGAAAAAATATCAATGTCATTTGTCTACTAAGGTGGAACTACAACTTTTGTTAAGTGAGCTGTATTTATAGTAGGAAAACATTCAGGGCATTAGTACATTTTATATTTGTTCAGCACCTATGTTATGGCTGATCAGTATTATATGTCTTTATGCTAATGAAGCAAAACAAATCATGTTTTTGGAAAAAAATCTTATTTATTGATTATATGGCATTTCATTGGTACATATCACAAATTGAAAACTGATCAAGCAAGAAGAGGAACTCCAGTGGTGTTTGCAAGGCCTTACAGAACAGATGCTTCAATGCCATTTTCTAAATAAACAAATTAGTCAAATCTCAGAAGAATTTTATTGAAGAAGAAAATCTAAAGTCAATTATGTTTCTGCAGTAAACCACAAAAGTCATTCAGATTTGTATAGTCAGCATCGGTGTACACAAACTGGACATAGTCACAGTGCTTTGGCATAAATTCATTCAGACTTCATTAGTGTCATAATAAAACCACCTACAGTAACACTGATGTGGCATTATTCATTCAGAATCATCACTTTCTGAGGTGAATCTGTTGGTTGTTATCAGGAGTACTGTTCATCATCCGGCGAGTCCCTTGTCTGAATTGTGTGAGCAAGATCTTCTTAAATGTAGCTGGTGTCAGATTGTGAAATCCAGGTACCTGAAACATTTCACAACATCTTTAGAAACTTGTTAGTCAAAAGTTATGAAACACACACATATTTACAAATGTTTAAAGTTGTTTTCTTGAACAGTGAGGTATTGACAATTTATCTTGCAACTGATATTTAACCAATCTTTGAACATGTAAATAAGCCATTGCAAACAGAAAAGTGTTCAGAAAATACAAAAATGTATCCGGTCTTCTAAAACAATACCACAAGGTTCACCTGAATTTTGCTTGAATGTTTGCATTACATCAAAATGTAAGGAAGGGTAAACAAGACTATGCAATACTAAGTTACATAGGTTCTTATACATAAATGCAACTATTCATAATTATCAAAACACATGTCATGTAAGTGATCTCAAAATACAACATAATGAACGAGTGAGTTGGTATAGTTTCATGCAGCTTGTTAGCAATATTCCAGCTATGGGCTTCACACATTGTACCCATGTGGTGAATTGAACCCGGGTTTCAGAGACTGTTTCACCCACTAGGCTACCCTTGCACACCAAATACAAAAGAAAGTATATTAGGAATTCAGACAATAGATATTCTCACCAAATTCATTAATTCATTAATGGAAGCTATATTGAAACTCAAATTTTGACAAATTAGGATGAGACTGTAGAAGCATTTATCTAAGTTATTATGGATATTTAATATCTACCGTTAATTGGTAATCCATCATAGACAGTGGTAAGAAATTCAACTGAAAAGTACAACCTGAACCATCAACTAAAAACTATGTATATTACATTAAAGGGGCCGGTCATGTATTACCGGTATGTTCTCATTCATTTTTGACACAACCCTCCCTGAAAGAAAATGCAAAGTCCATTTTGTCAAAAGCCTCCCCTAGAGACTCTCACATTTTTGGGTGACCCTCCCTGTTTGTTCTGATCTGAATTCAAATATTCATGACTCATTATCATATTTTATCATATCTTTTTTGAAAATTTACTAAATGAAGATTAACAATAACATGCAAATCTGCCAAAATATTGGCCTGGCAAAGTTTAAATTAATCATAATTACTGTTATAAAGTTTTGGATCCATCATCTGTTTCTAAATACAGTGAAACCCAACTTTGACTTGTGTCGCATTATTGAATCATCTACCCAATGTTCTTTATGCACTGATATGCATCTGCACAGAGTGGTCAAAGTCTGTGTCTGACACATAGTGTGCTACAAGGGAGACATCAGTTTGTGTCTAGCCAAACTGTCTGATAATCTCAAGGGCTGCCTTGGTAGCATCAAGGGATGTAGCTAATCCTAAATAAACATAAAACAAGTGACATCATCTCTTCTACAGAACACATGATCAAAGCCTGCCCCACCTTTGATGTTTATTACCTTGCTACTCTAAAAACAGCTAATTAGCAAAATGAACTCAATGTCAACTCATTGTGGACTAGGGATTAACAGGGCAATTAGTGTCGGGTGGGTATTAGTACTTGCAATTGTCTGTTAATTAATTAATTGAGTAGTGACGGCTTAGTTTGCCTTTACAACCACGCTGACTGCTATTAAACTTATCGAGTCAGTTTATTATGTAACATGCTTCTTGGGACCAAGGAAATGTATCTTGCTGGATAACAGTTTTTTCTAATTTATCAGAGATAAGAAATAATAATAATGACGTTTTTGATGTGCATTTCTTTGTTGTGTTTACTAGGATGATTAGTTGTGATGGTGTTTGAATTATTAGACACTATTTATTCCAAAAGAGGAATAGGGTTGGTGAAGAGGCAAAGCTTATTTGAACAACATATACATTGAATAAACAGAAACTGTACAAAAAACAGATTACCTGTATCTACAGTTGAAACTCTCATGATGCAAATTTTCACTGAATCAAAAACATATCTTTTCAAGACTCAGATCAGGTTGTAGTGATTGAAGGTCACATAAAACTTGCTAATTTCAAATCACTCATCCCGCACTTATGATTTGGTTTGTTGTTTTATGCCGCACTCAAGCAATATTCCGGCTATATCATAATATGTAAATAATCGAGTCTGGACCAGACAGTCCAGTGATTGACATCATGAGCATCGACCCACACAATTGGGATCAATGACATGCATCAACCAAGTCACCGAGCCTGATCGCCACCTGATGGTGTAAGTCAACTCTTTAGACAAGCATTGTCGCCCGTTACGGAAAGTATTGGGTTACTTTATATTTGTGTGTCTCAATTACGCCATTATTAGAAATAAAATGTATTATACACATGAATATGATATAAAAATGGCAAATATGGTTGACAATATGAGCATTGATCTAAGCATTTGGAGCAGAATTGTGAATATTAACCCAATGAAGGAGTAAGTACATACTCCGAAATGTTGTGATCATCATAATAAAGTTGACATTAATACATTCTCCACCTTTAAGTCCTTATGTGTATAACTTGTAAATAACTTTCATAGACTTCAGGAGTTTATCTGTGATATATGTGTGCACTTAAATAAATGAGGCAGGAATAGATAATAGGCAGGAACAGAAAAAAAATAGTCAAAGTTATAGCCAAATACAGGTATTTGAAGATTTTCAGTTGTGGCGACACTTTCAATGAAACCCATACAGTATTTGATTTGTAGTAGTTAACGGTTCTGGTATTTTCTGTCTGTAACTGTAAAGAAGTTCCGAAATTGTAGCGAGCAACTGCCCAGACATAAGGAGGAACAAGATGACATAGATATTAAACAATTTGTAAACTGTACAGCCTGAAGTATGTTTGTTGCCACATATCAATAAAATAGTTCCATATTGGCTGATTTATTTGTTGTAATGTAAGGGCAGAAATAGCATCAGTTATTACTGACAAATATCCCTTGTAAAACCTTTCAACATGTTCAAATGACACATCGAAAGGCCATTGTGAAAAATTGTAATCTGACAGCACCATGTTAGGATTCTTAAATACAGTTTCAGCTTGACATTAAGTACTTTAAACTTTAAAGTGAAAAATACATTCACAACAAGTGAGCTGTGTCTGCCAATCAGAGTCGGTGAGTAAATTGGAGTAGGGGACTAATTTCGAAGGTAAACTTGTTTCAACGTTTAACAACTACATGTATTTGTGTTTGTTTAATTCCATATATTTTACTTCAAAGCATGTTATCACAATAAATTGAGTCGGGTATAGGATAAGTTGGAGTAGAGGCTAATTTCTAATGTAAACTTGTTTTAACATTTCACAATTATTGGTCTTTGCAATTTATCAATCCAAGTTTAATTTCATTTATTTTACCAAGGTAAAAAAAAAATAAGGTATCATTTTCGTCAAGTAATAATATTTCGCCAGTCAGTGCCGTTTTGCTAAGGTGTCGTTTCAGCTATAACCCGCTTATTGCACATTATAAGTTTCAATTTATATTTATAATCATTTTAACCACTGTAATAAGTAAAAAATGAAATAAAAGCATATAGAAAATAAACAAGCACTTGTTATAAAATGTGCATCCGCAGGCAATATTTATAAGATAATCCTGCATGTAGCTGTGGCCATCACACTGAAGATGCACTTCACTTCTTTCTCATATGCCCAAATTACAATGATTTAAGACAGAATATGTACTATTATGTTAAGGGATATGATCTAAATTCAATTCTATTAGGTAATCCTGAAAGGACGTCAAAAATAAACTTAGAAATTCTTAAATCAGTACAAGACTACATTCAGCTATCCAATAGGTATTGTGATTTTACATAGCATCTTAAATTTATAATACTATTCCTTGCCGTATATTGCAGTACACTATTACTACTAAAAATGCGACCTGACAGCGCCGACAACGTAGTTTCTATAATAAGAACATGTATATAATTGTATTCATTGACTGTACTTTTGTCATATATTGTATTCTAATTCTGGAGCGGTATTCAAATAAGTTTTTGCTTGTTTACCCATCCAGTTCACAAGTTGTGAAATAAAAATGTTTAAAACAATATTTAGTAACCAAATAATTAAAACTTATGCAACAACATAGCGTGTGGAGACGATAGACCACTGAAAAGAGCATATATATGCACATCCAATGACCCCTGACATCACAAGGCATTGTTTTGCCAGTGTGTCAGGCAACAGAATACTACGAATTACACCACAGGGTACTGTGACCTGTTTGAAAAGTTAGGTACTGTATTCTAAAGGTAGGCCCAAAATTCTAGACAATCCAGTGATTGATATTGTGAACATCAATCCACACTGTTAGATGGTCACTGTAAGATGCCATGAACCAGGTCACCGAGCCTGATCACCTGATCTATTAGGTTATCTCTTATGGGTGAGGCTAAAACGGCACCTCAGCAAAATGTCACTGATTTCTCGGACGAAAACAGCACCTTGTTTTGGCAAAATGGGCTACTAATTGTTGTCTGTTATCTGGAGAGACATGTTGATTCCTGGCCGAAAGATATATCAATGAAATTTCTATAAAATTACTATTTATTTCCTACTTACTAAAATAAATATGACATATATAGTATACCTGTTGTCCAGTTTCTTGTAATTTTCGCCAGACTCAGTTTCAGCTTGACATTGAGCTAATCTGAGTAAAGCTACTTAAGACTTCAAAGCATGTGATCTTTCAATGATAAGTTTAGTTGCACCTCCCAATCAGAATCATGAGTAAATTTGAGCAGAGGCTAATTTCTAATGTAAACTATTTTTAGGTGATTAACATCTAACAATTATTTGTGTTTGCAAGTTTAATTGCATTTATTTTACTTCATAGAAATCAAAGCATATTATATTTTCACAATAAGTTTAGTTGCATCTCCAAATCAGAGTCGGCGAGTAGATGCTAGTTTTTAATGTAAACCTTTTTGAACATTTCTCAGTTATTTGTGTTTACAAGTGACCATGCAAGTTTAATTTCATGTATTCGGGCATATTCAGACCCGAGGTAAAAAAAATAACAAGGTGCTGTTTTCACCAGGCAATAGTAGGCGAGGTGCTATTTCCCTTTATAGTATAACCCTCTCTTACAACTAGCATAGGTTGATGGGGACCAATTCCAACCCGGAATCCCCACATGAATGGGGAGGGTTTTACGCTGTTTTTAGCAATACCACAGCAAGGGACACCTGACATAGACTTCACACATTGTACCCATGACAAGAATCGAGCCTTGGTCTTCAGCACTTCAACCACTAGGCTACCCCACCGCCAAAATTCCCAACATGATAAAGTTGTCATCACGGTATTCTTCAACAAGTTCAAGTGAAAATATCCATACCTTTCAAATGTCTTATCTTCCACTTCACAATGTTCACTGTTGCAAAACTCCTGTCATTTAATTTGTTCTTGATTCTTCACACCTGCAAAAGTAAGTTTAGTCGGTACAGTATGAACTAAAAAAATGAGTCACTTTAGAGTATCTAGATAAAGAAATATAAGTAAGCAAACATATTTTTACATCATATACAATAGCAAGGATTAACATAAGTTAGGTAGATTGCTTATCCTACAAAAATTAAATCACACATTTACTAACATATATAAAACAGAATAAGTGGCTTACAGAAGATAAATAACTTTAATACGTGATCAATATTATTAACATATTCCTTACCTGAATCAGAGACCATATAACAGTCTATGTATTATGGTCTCTGTCTGAATATGTCACGTCTTCAGCTCCCTGCAGTCGAGGTTGTGAAACATTTCTGCTGTAGGAATATTACATCCGCTGGGATATCCCTTGTGACACTGCCTGGCATGGTAGGCAAACGCATATTCCATACACCACATAGATATACTTCCTAATACACACTGTCGAAATCCCCGCGGCTCCCAATATGGCCTGTATGAACTGTAATCGGCCAACCTCGTCTCTTTCCGTAACTGCTGCAGAAATGACCGCTCGTCATTCGTGACCAACTCGTGTTATTCCGGGACAAGCAAGTCTACCCATAATTCCCTGTATGACCGAGGGCGCCATTTTGGAACACAAATGTAAACAAACACTTAAACCTCGTGTAATCGATGCACACCGTGATGCTTGATTGCGATATGCTTACCTCGTGTATCGAAACATTGTTCTCAATCACCTCTAACACGGAAATCCCGGTCGAAATCCACCTGAGCCATCCACAAAGAGGACGTCAAGTATTTCGAAAACTCGATTGGCAGCCGAAGGAAGGAAGAGCAGCTTGCAGATGCCAGGTACGTAGCAGGGCTTCGAGACATAATGTTCCATGATTTTTATACAGAGATCTTATGGAATGGATTGATTTAGATATTTTCCTGATCTCCATGTTACTACTGTAAACGTCAAGGGCCTTTTAGTTTTGTTGTTTTCGGAAACCCTTTGTTATTATTATGATCAAGTGTTTGTTGTGACATGGTATTTCTATTTGGGCTTGCATAAGAGCTAAAGGTGCAGGACTTTTAAGGGTCGTGTCCTTATTCTCATAACGCTGGGATTTGATGATGAGGGTTAGTTACCAAGGGTATAAATCTGGCAAAGTGCATGTCAAACAAAATGTGGCATTCAATTCCAATCATGTGTTGCCACCTGAACCGCCTGAAAGTGAGATATGGATCACAATGAATAATGACAGCTTATCAATCTTTAACAAATTCACACTGAAACATTGAAAGGATAAAGACAAGTTAGTTGTTTTCTGTTTCAGCATGTTCAGGGTTTGTGGGGAGGTTCACAGACATCCTCAGGGAGGATACCAAGTATTGAGTGAGTATTTTTGTTTGTGATAAATACAAACTACATGTATTCATCATGGTATATTTCAATGCAATGTGAAACATCACACTCACAATAGTCCAGCTCTGTGATGGCAGCCTGTAAATAATTGAACATGGACCAGGCAATCTAGTGATTGTTATTATCAGCAAAGTTCCATGCCCCCAGAGTATGATGACGACCTAGTCTGACCACCCAATTCATTAGTTGATTAGTGTTTGCAGCGGTAGGAACTAACACTTTCAGTCCACTAGTCCTAAAATGATAGCATATAGCAAAACCTTTAAAATGTCAAAATGACTAGTGCCAATTTCTAACCCTGTTGTTTGGATGTTGTGTTTCTGTGTGTATGTATGAGTGTATTTAGGTTGGTTTGTTGTTTAACGCCGCACTCAGCAATATTCCAGCTATATGACGGCGGTCTGTAAATAATCGAGTCTGGACCAGACAACCCAGTGATTGATATCACGAGCATCGAGCCACGCAATTGGGATCAATGGCAAGCATCAACCAAGTCAGCGAGCCTGACCACCCGATCCCGTTAGTTGCCTTTTACGACAAGCATAATGGCCTATTACCGCAAGCATGGGTTGCTGAAGACCTATTCTACCCCGGAATCTTCACGGGTCGAGTGTATTTAACTTAAATCATGAATCTTATACTTGTTTCTCTGTGCTTTTACAATGTAACCCAAATTTTCTCGGGAATAATAAAGTATTCTCTTATTTATATCATTTCTGAACAAAGTGTCATATCAAGGTTAGATCTCTGTCAAAACAGTGCCATGGAAAAGCCAAACAAATAGCCTAGAAATAAAAGTAAATACTGCATTGCATTAATCTGCATTTCAAGAAAATTTGGCAATAATTCATGGAATGATATTCACCTCGGTGAGGATCTCTCTGCATTGTCGAACAAGTTATTTCCTATGCAATGTATGTGTTGAATGACCCTGACTTTGTTGTCAAAATATTGTTTTGACATTTGTTAAATATGGGGATAAATGTCATCTCTGAATGTTTGACATGAATTAATATGATTAGGGTAGTTCTAAGTCGGAATCACAACCGGGGTCTTTTCATTTGAATCAAATGTACAACATGTACAGTTTGGAAATTTTTCTGTGATGTGAATGCTACTTATGTTTGTAGAATGTCCGGATGAATAAAAGAGACAGTCATCTGTGCAGCATCAATGCAAAGAAAGACAATAGAAGAGCAACAGTGAGTGGTAAATATTTTGAAATTATTCTGTTTGGTTCACATGTTCATATGGTTATTTTGCAAATATGTCTTCAGTTTGTTCATTATCGCTGTGGGCACGGATGTCCTATTATCTAAGGCACTGCAATTTTCTGTGCAGAGTTGCATCTCTTGGGCTTAGCAGAAGCCTATAGTCATGGGTTCAAATCCTGGTTCTCCCCGATTATGTTGCTAGGTTTGTCAGCATTATACACATGCTCGTGGGATTCATCAAAGACCTGCATCACTTAGGGCTTTCTTCCCACATCAAGCTAACATGAGCTGATATATCTGGAATACTGTTCAAAGCAGTGTTAAAGCCAACTCATTTATTTAACACTGCATCCAGCAATAGTTTGGCTATATGACAAGGATTGTAAATATATATTTTTCCATGTTGATGAGTTGAAACAATCACTAAATGACATCTCTTAAAAAGATTCCCAGCATTCCAAGCCTAATTAATAGATAAGGTAGTGATTGAGTGGGCTCATTGATCGCATGTAATCATACCACAGTGATGTGGGATATTGTCCATAATAGTTATCATCAGTTTGTCTGGACCGAGTTCATAACATTAGTCACTGGTTTGTCTGGTTGAGATTTGAGATGTGATTATCTTAAATGTTAAGCATATAACAAGACTCACATATGACAACTTAAGTGATTTTGCTGCCTTCTATCTGTAAGTACATGTGGCAACAATTCTTTTTGATTGCTAAAATCTTTTTACATAATGCTGCAGAAACTGAAGTCCTGCTTGAGATCCCTGGATGAGTACTCCAGGTTGACAGTCTGGAAGACCAGACAAGGGAGTCCTAAACAGAGACTGCACCCCTTCAGATATCAGAGGTGATTTGCAGACAGCGATGACGAGGGTCCTGTCATTTCAATGGAGGCCGACCGAGA
Source organism: Haliotis rufescens (assembly GCF_023055435.1). Taxonomy (NCBI): domain Eukaryota; kingdom Metazoa; phylum Mollusca; class Gastropoda; order Lepetellida; family Haliotidae; genus Haliotis; species Haliotis rufescens. Next base: position 13,386,063 of record NW_025963824.1, on the reverse strand, counting down.
AGTTGTATGCCAAATGGTACAGGGACACACAAAGGCTGATCTGGCTAATGTGAGAAGACCAACCAATGCCAAGCTGGAGTGGAATTCTTCCAGGACTTTCAGGAAATTCTTGTCTTGAGCCATATGGTAAACACTTGAAAGGAATGATAAATGGGACTTATTGTCTTTAAATGTGGACCCAAACACCAAATGGAAAGTTCACAATTCTACTAACACAATGCAGCAGAGATAGAGTCCAACTGGTATCCCCTCATCCTGGTTGCTGTTCATCCATGGCAATATAGAAAGAAAAGGAGGATTGAGGGAAAGTAAGTTCTCTGAACTGGTGAACATAATCCGTAGGTACTGTCAAGTGAACAGTTATCACACTCTGTTATGAGTATTGAAGAATAGGATGAAATTGCATACTGCATCAGGAACCATCATGTGAACACTATTCAATGTGCGATATACTATAGGCATATGAATAAAAGAAATTGATAATTTGATTGTTGCTTATGTTTCATTTGCCAGCTGTGTAAATGGGGATGTTTCATGATTTTGCCTCAGTTTAATAGCCACACTTATCTTATGAAACCATGCATTGCTTGGGCATCTCAAGATAAATAACACATGTTTCCTTTGCTCTGAAAACGTCTGATGACACATTGATCTGTTATGTCAAAGGTCAAAGTCACAACCAGACAAAAAGTTTGTTTGTAGTCTAACTCTTCCTTTGGACAGGGGTCGAAGTTGGAAAAAGGTTGTGTGTGATCTATATATACTACATTTTCCCCTAAATTGCCTTTTCTGCAGAAGTCTTAGTAACTCTTATACATATACTGGTTACATTACTTCCATATTTTGGTCAATGATATGTTGAATTCTACCAAAGGACTGCATATTTGGTTTATGTGCTGGATAGCTCTTTGAAATGTTTTTGAAATATTTATCACTGATATTGAAGGTCAAATTCACACTCAAAAGTGATAACTCTTGAAGGGTTGAAGTGTAAGATCAAGGCAATAGTGAAGGGGTCATTCATAAAGTATTTCTGCAATTATAACTAAAATGCCTATTTCTGGAGATATTTGTGAAGTATTAAGCACATAGTTGTTATATTATTTGAATACACATATATGTGCAGTGGTTACAACTCCAGTGTCAAATTAACTCTTAATCCCTTTTAATAAAAGAATTCACAGTAACTGAGGAGGAGCTTACTGTAGTACCATAAAACTAGGGTGAGGCAAATTTCAATGAAGTTAGTATTTTGGATATAACAAGTACATGTGCCGTTACAAATAGTCTTATTATCATCTCACTAGAACCAAAGGCCCATGTGAGCACATTGTCAATGACTTTTTCTTTTTCTCAGTACAAACTGGAAGTCTGGACATGAAATTTAAGGATATCATTAAACGAGAACTGATGTTTGTTCATTAAATACCATTAACATCTGAAAAGGACAATATATGAAATTGAACAATTGTCTTCTCCAAAAATGTTTTAGGAGGATATTTACCATTAAAGTAACCCAGAATATTACAACAGCTACCTGTAATGCACAGTCATGAAGAAAATTTGCATCCGGATACCTTCCGGAAACCTTCCGGAAACCTTCCAGATGCCTTCAACAACCTTCAAATTGCTTGTTATTTTCAAGTTAATTTTTTTATGTGTTTCACACTTAAGTGAACAAAATGCACCCCCCAAATTTTGACATTTTTTTTTGAAGGTTTCCGGAAAGTTTCCGGAAGGTATCCGGGCCGGATCCAAAATGGGTAGGTATCCGGAAGGTTTCCGGAAGACGGAAACCTACACTTTTTTTGCTGTGCCTGCTTGACCAACACAAGGTGAACTGAAGCACCTGCTTGACCAACACAAGGTGAACTGAAGCACCTGCTTGATCAACACAAGGTGAACTGAAGCATCTGCTTGACCAACAGAAGGTGAACTGAAGCACCTTCTTGACCAACACAAGGTGAACTGAAGCACCTGCTGGACCAACACAAGGTGAACTGAAGCACCTGCTTGACCAACACAAGGTGAACTGAAGCATCTGCTTGACCAACACAAGGTGAACTGAAGCACCTGCTTGACCAACACAAGGTGAACTGAAGCACCTGCTTGACCAACACATGGCGAACTTAAGCATCTGCTTGAAAACACAGGGTGAACTGAAGCACCTGCTGGACCAACACAAGGTAAACTGAAGCACACGCTGGACCAACACAAGGTGAACTGAAATATCTACTTGATCAACACAAGTTGAACTGAAGCACCTGCTTGACCAACACAAGGTAAACTGAAGCACCTGCTTGACAAACACAAGGTGAACTGAAGCACACGCTGGACCAACACAAGGTGAACTGAAGCACCTGCTGGACCAACACAAGATGAACTGAAGCATCTGCTTGACCAACACAAAGTAAACTGAAGCACCTGCTTGACCAACACAAGGTGAACTGAAGCGTCTGCTTGACCAACAATTTGATGGCGGTCTGTAAATAATCGAGTATGGAATAGACATTCCAGTAATGGACATCATGAGCATCAACGCCATTGGGGTACGATTACATGCATCAGCCATGTCAGCGAGCCTGACCACCCGATCCGTTAGTCGACACTTATGACAAGAAAAGTCGCCTTTTACGGCAAGCATTGGTTGCTGAAGACCTTTTCTAGCCCGGATCTTCACGGGTCGAGAATGAATGAATGGTGAAAGCGAAGAGGAAAATATAGCTCTCAAATTATACTACTCAATAGATGTTAAGCATTGCCTTGGTCAATATGATTATTACTTGTGCATCTTTTTGTATATTGTAAATACATGTATTTCGTTAGCACGAAGTATTATCAGTCGTATTTATATCAAGAAATCTCAACTTTTGTATATATCGGACTTGTAAAAATATTGTTAACACTTTCACAAAGTATTGTTTTGTCCAATAGCAAAACGGATGAATATGTCACTTAAACTGATAATGTCATCATTTACAATTTCTAGGTTTAATTTAAGATAAGTAGATTTCGAAATTGGATCGAATAGATGTGATGATGTTAAGTGTGGACAAATATTGTAAATAGTTTGTAACTATAGTGAATGCTTGGTATAAATGTGATTATTTTCTACTTTTCTACCTTTTTGTATGGAGATGAATAAATCATTGAACACTGAATTGTGTTTTGTTGCCTTGACAACACCACGCGAACAATACCTGAAGAACGCCAGATACATGTTCCACAGACTCTTTCTCTTCCTACCCCGTCTCTCTCTCTCTCTCTCTCTCTCTCTCTGTCTCTCTCGCTCTCTCTCTCTGTGTCTGTTTCACTCTCTCTCGCTATCTGTCTCACTCTCTCTCTCTCTCGCTCTCTCTTTCTCTGTCTCTGTCTCTGTGTGTGGGTGTGTGTGTCTCTCTCTGTCTCACACTCTCTCTCTCTCACACTCTCTCTGTCTCACTCTCTCTCTCTCGGTCTCACTCGCTCTCTCTCTCTCGCTCTCTGACTCTCTCTGACTCTCTCTGTGTCTCTCTCGCCCACTCTCTTTCTATCCGTCTCTTTCGCTGTCTCTGTCTGTATCTCTCTCACATCCCTCTATGTCTCTTTTCTTTTTCCCTCTCTTGTGTGTCTTCTCTCTTTATCTTGGTCTCTTTTTCCTCTCTCTCACCCTTTTCTCTTTAAATACCTATTTTCTATTTTTTTTCTCTCTCTCTCTCTCTCTCTCTCTCTCTCTCTCTCTCACTCCATCTCTTTCGCTGTCTCTGTCTGCATATCTCTCACTTCTCTCTATGTCTCTCTTTTTTCCCTATCTTTGCGTGTCTTCTCTCTTTCTCTTGGTCTCTTTTCTCTCTCTCACTACTTCCCCTTCTCTCTTTATAGATGTCTTTCTCTCCCTCTCTTCGCCCGTCTCTCTCTCCACTCTCTCACACCTTCCCCTTCTCTTTTTAAATACCTCTTTCTCTCTCTCCCTCCTCTCTCTTCTCCTCTCTCTCGCCCCTCTCTCTCCCCCTTCCACTTCTCTCTTTATAGACGTCTTATCTCTCACTCACTCTCTCTCTCACCCTCTCTCTCTCTCTATCTCCCCTCTCTCTCTCCTGTTTCCCCTTCTCTCTTTATAGACGGCTTATCTCTCTCTCACTCTCTCCCTCTCTCTCTCTCTCTCTCTATCTCTCTCTTTCTCCCCTTCTAAATCAGTCAGTCTGTTTTGCACCCTTATGCTACACGAGACATGTCCGCAGGGAAGGAAAGAATATGTTGGTAAGCCATATTCCACCACTACCACAGCGGGCTGTAAATAATCAATGCATTGATGGACATAACCCAACGCCCAACGCCATCGGTGTACAATGACACGTTATCAGTCAAGGCCACCAGTCGCTTTAGTCGCTTTCAGGGACAAGCATTTAATATTCGCGGGGATGGCCAGTGATCGATTATTTCAGATATACGCATAAGACGAAATATATTTTATTTCCGGGAACAGGTTATTATGATAAAAATCCCCATCCGGATTATCAAATGCTGTGACTCTTTTCAAATGTGGATCCACACTCCAACCGACCGGATTTGATTTCATAGTTCAAGTGATCTCTTTGTAATTTGAAAAAAAAACGGTAGGGAAGTTGAACTCCGAAACAATTCACACATAGGAAATATGGATCGTGTTCACTGCTGCTGTGGACCTGTGAAGATCCGGGTAGAGAATAGGTTTTCAGAAACCCATGTTTGCCGTAATGGGCGATTAGGCTTTTCGTAAGAAACGACTAACGGGATCGGGTGGTCTGACTCCTAGACTTGGTTGATGCGTGTCATTGTATCCCAATTGCGTAGATGAAAGCTCATGGTGTTAATCACTGGATTGTCTGGTGGAAACTCCGTTATTTACAGACCGCGGTATAATAGCTGAAATAGTGCTGGGTGCGGCGTTTAACAACAAACAAAACACAAATAAACATTCCTGTTGTGCTCTGTCGAAATATTGCTAAACCTTTGCTTCAAAGCGGTGCAAATTGCCATCGTGAGATGAACGTCTTAGTAAAACGCACATAAAATCCTTGAACACGTTATCTTCACGAAACAATGGTTACCAATCGCTATTCAGCTTGTCCCGGATTGTCCGAGAAACATGCAACTATGTCATTTCTCAATTATTGCTGTTCATATTTACGAGCCGCGATGCAGAGGTGAAGAGTGGCGCCTTCATACCCAAACATTGGCTAAAAAAGTGGTACGCCAATATACTCGGCAGATGGAAACACGAAATTCAAGTCCATTCTAAAATCCCAATAGATAGTATGTCTTCCCATGAGTACCAAAGAAGGACAGATCAACCGGAAGGCGACCTCCCTTGCACATAAAACAACAACACGAAGTGAAGAGGTCTCATCCTTGACCAAGCTTGACCACCACTACCTCATTATGTGCTGACCTGGCACATAGTGGTCCTTGTATATATCTACATGTAAATAGTATTGCTTGTATATACCCCATCCTGCCGGACGCGTGAAGATCCGGGCTAGAATAGGTCTTCAGCAACCCATGCTTGCCGTAAAAGGCGACAATGCTTGTCATAAAAGGCGGCTAACGGGATCGGGTGGTCGGGCTCGCTGACTTTGTTGATGCATGTCATCGATCACAATTGCGTGGATCGATGTTCATGATTTAAATCACTGGATTGTCTTGTTGAGACGCGATTATTTGCAGACCGCCGTCATATAGCTGGAATATTGCTGAGTGTGGCGTAAAACAACAAACCAAACCATACTGCTGACTTGATGGTGTGACTTCGTAGTGATAACAGTACGTACGTCGATCCCTCGCATATGTATAAATGTATGAAAAACATTTCAGCAGTTGAAGGAATAATTTGAATGAATCATCATGATGTAAGATGAACAAGCGTTTTGGTTACCCTTATGGTGAAATGTGATTTTATGGTTTTGTGGTTTAATGCACATATTCATAAAGGCGGATTTCGATGACTTTCTGTTCCAGTTAATTCATCACCTATTAATGACCGATTCGTTCTTATTTTCAGAAAAATCGAAAACTACATCCCATCCACCAATACCGTCCTAAAGCATCACCCCGCCCCCAACCCACGCCCACACACACCGTCCCTGCTACAGATATGGTACCCTAGGAATAAGGGAATAGTCTGTCCTGTAGACCCTGATATGAATATATCCAATAAATCTCATTCAAGTCTAAAATGTTTCGCAAGTCTAGGAAACTGCAGTATCTGAAAATGAGGAATGTCTCTGGGCTCCTTTATTATATTTTGATAAGGATTCTTTTAGAACTGTTTTTTTCTGTAAGATATGTTCATTTCAGAGACCGGATGTCAGTCTTGGGTTGGAATTATGTCACATACAGAGACTTTGGGAGTGCTCACTGACCTCATCGCGCACATGTCGTTTCATTAGTGTCAGGTTGAGACTTACATTATTTGTGTTACGTGTGAGGGTGGTGGGGGTGATGGGTGGGGGTGGCGCTCTCGCTATGCTTTGTTTCATTTCCATCTCAGCTCAGTCACACGTGTCACAGGTGTCATACAATAACCATTCATTTGGATCTGGCCTCTAGAATTATATATATGTGTTAATTATCGTTATCGTTACTCTTCGTCGACAAACATGATTACTATGTTGGCGTCGTGTCAATGAACTCTAATGACCTGACGCACTGTATATTATGTTAACATAAGTTGTACCAGCCTGCAAGTGTAAATATAAAACATCATAGCTAAAATGGATAGAATTATCATTAAACCGCCCGCATGTTATCAAAAATGAGCGGGCTACTCTAACTTGATAATGCCCTCATATTGCTTGACGACGGGCCTTTATCACGCCCGTTGTGAGGTGACGTCATAGGTTAGGGATAGGTGACGTCACGTTCAATAGTGACGTCATCTGGTTTGTTTTATGACGTTTCCATATTTGTAAAAGTGGGTCAATGACATTCCTGTTGATTGCAGTAAATGTTTCAAAACCGATATTGTTGTTTCTTTTATTTGATAACAAATTCCATCCATTTTAGCTATAATAACGGTAACGCTATTTTCAGGGCATTATCATTTGCAGAATCCCTTGGGCTTTTCAATGCCCTCCTTCGTCGGGCAGTAATGGAAGACCTCGGGCTTCTGCAAATGATAATGCCCCGAAAAATAGCGTAACCCTTATAATAAAAGTGCAATATTTCGTAGCGTATTTATTCATTATATTTAGAAGATAATGATTTATCATTCACTAGATTGTATGAAATTCCAAATATTTGTTTTCAACGTATGTGTATTTTTTTATTCTTTAACCTTTTCTAAGTCTGTACGTTTTCCAATGATTTTAGCTGAGTTATCGTCGTCATTGCGTTATTTAATCAGAAACAGTGGTGGACAGATGCAGATGGTATGCGTTACGATGATGTGAAGTGCCAGCGAAAAGGCTCGCATGTATAGAACGGGAACTTTCAGCACGAAAGTACACATTCCACGAGGCCATGTCGGCAAATATCATGTGGTACACCCAGTATCTGCAAGGGAAATGTTCAAGAATCGAATTTGACATTACGCCTTGTAACTATTCTTTGCTGATTTAAAACTATACCTTAACCGCGCGGGATGCTTTGTAGTATTCTGTTACACTGTCATTTGATTATTTAGCATACAATTAGCCTCCCTGCTTCTATAATTGCAAGCAATATGAGAGACGAATTATCGGTATATGGTCTCTGGCGAAACCATATGTACCATCGGTCACCACCTACAAAGATAAGTTGTAGCAGCGGGCAAGGTATTCAATTGCACTTTACAGATTTTTCTTTATGTATTTGTTGGTTATACACTCTTCAAAAAGTAGTATGTACTTCATTGTACCTGACTGCATAAAAAATCCGGTATAGAAATTGGATACATACACAAAGAAAAAGAAGAGTAAAGCACACCCCTATTTCTGAACCATGACGAATGGCCAAAATCATGGCATTGGATGTCAGACCACAGGAGCTGGGCGATACCAATGTCATCGGATAGAATAAACATTTGACAACAAATAAACAAGATATTGGTAAGTCGTGATTGAAGTTTACTGACAAAAATGGTACCACAGGTACTGTTTTGGCGCTTAGACAATACCTCAAAAAGTATGGAGCTGCCGGATTAAGTAAACGAGTTACGTTTGATGTTTCATGTGAAAATGTTCCTTAAAGTCTCTACTTGTCATGACACGTGAAACAGATCAGTAGCGGGTATAACCGGATGACACATTCCAGCCTACGTCTCATGCCTCCAGTCAGACGTTGGATCTGTTGATGGGTCAACAACAACCACTCCTGATTCAATGCTGCCTCCAATTGGCGAAAATCTTGTACAGGAGGATCTCGTGCCTGTATGCGCCGCCCCAGAATATCCCAAACATGTTCAAGGGGGTTCAAATCTGGGCTCATTGCTGGCCAGGGTAGAGTCGTTATTGTATTGGCCCTCATGTAATCCACGACTGCATGCGAACGATGAGGCCTGGCATTGTCATCAATGTATCGTGGTCGAGTAGCATGAGTGTGGTTGTCAAAATGAGGAACGACGACTGGCCGCAAAACTGTCCCGGATGTACCCCTGTTATGTTGCCCCTTATGGTGACCAAATTTAACCTGCAATCATGAGAGATACACCCACAAACCATTACCGAGCCCCCGCCGTATGCAACGGTCGGTTTAATGTGGGGTTGTGGGCCGTGTTCCGGTGCCTCCAAACTCTCGTTCTTCCATCAGTGACGTGGAGCAGAAAGCGACTTTTGTCTGACCAATGGATCCGTCTCCAGGTTCTCTGATTCCAGTCCTGTCGCGCAATACACCATGCTAAACGAGAAGTTGTGTTGGGATCTCTCAACAAGGGACGCTTTATGGTCTAGCCCTCAGTCCTGCTGCCTTCAGCCGGTTCCTGGCGGTTCTGGTGCTGAAACGACGATTGGGCAACCACAGCTGTTTCAGACGAGTACTTGTTAAAAAGGGTTCGTATGGGACGAAGAAGGTCCCTGTCTTCGCGATGTGCCGTCACAGGAGGTCTTCCGGATCTGGGACGGTCCTGTACATCACCTGTCTGAGCATGTTTCTTGACTAAACGGCTTACGACAGTGTGATGATACCCCACATTCATACCAATGGCATTGCAAGACATTCCTGCGTTATGCATGCCGATTATTTGCCATCTTCTGGCGTTTGATAATCGCCTTCGTGCCATGGTCACACAATGTGATGGAATAACTGTCTAAAACCGAGCTTAAGAAAGCAATTTTAACATTTGGATATATTGCTTTTAGAGATACTCGAGGGTAGCATGCTGCACGGGCATACCATGCATGGCACGTGAGATTTCGTCACGCATGACTGATCATCTCGAGAAAACATAACTCTTCCCGTAATTATATCTTTCATGACTGTTACAAATACCGGGACCAAACAATAATGAAATATATCAGGGTTCTGACTTGCAATGTCTTAAACGGCATTTGTTCCAAAATGTCATGGAGGAAAACAGTAAAGCAAAATGCACGTGCAAGTTATGGCATTCGTAACTCATTTTGTAAAATGACTCGGAACATCGCGATAGGACGTATCCAAAGAGGGGAATCGCAGTCTTCTGTTGCACGCAACTTCAACGTCCACCACAGCACCATTTGCCGTCTTTGGGACCGATACACACTGTTCAATTCCACTGGAGACCGTCCGAGAACCGGCCGACCAAGAGTTAACACCCTTGCACAGGATCGCTACATTCGACTGTTCCACCTACGTCATCGGAATGCCGCAGCTATGGAGACTGCAGGACGCATCCCTGGTTTGAGGAGGATATGGGACCAGACTGTCAGGAATCATATTCGTGAAGGTGGAATCCGACCCAGAAGACCAGCTATCATCCCTGTTTTGCGTCAGATCCATCGACAGCGACGCTTGCGTTGGTGCCATACCTTACAGCCTTGGAATTTGAGAAACTGGAGAAGAATGTTGTTTAGCGATGAATCACAATTTCTTCACCGACGAGATGGAAGACAATGTGTTTATCCTCGTCGAAATAAGCGTTTTGCCCCACATTGAGTACGTAGTGTACTGGTGTCATGGTGAGGGGGGCTCTATCCTACACCACGAGATCTGACTTGGTTGTGGTTCAGAGGAATTTGACAGCAAATTTTACCTCCAGAATGCCAACATCAATGACTTGCCCTGGCCGTCGAGATCTCCAGATCTCAACCCAATCGCACACCTCTTGGATGAACTCGATCGACGTGTACATCAAGGCCAGAACACGCCGCAGACATTCCCACAACTGGCCAATGCGTTACAAGCAGAATGTTGAAGAATTCTGCAGGACAGAATTCGTACACATATCCAGTCAGTGCCGAGGAGATGCAGAGCCGCGATTGCTGCCCGGGGCGGTCACACGAGATACTGAGTTCAGCTCCACCTGGTTGTCTTACGTGACATGACAATGAACAGTTTTCAATGCCTGTGTACAACGACAACTATCGAGCTCCAAAATGTCATATTTGTATCTGTGATATCAAATAAAAATATATCGACTTTATTAGGTACAAATTTTTTATTAATAATCTACCTGTGCGTTTCTTTTTTGGGAGAGTGTATGTGATCAAGAAACGGACAGTTATATTTATGTGTTGCCGTTTCTTCAACATTCCCTTTTGTAATGTTGACAGTATGCGGCATAAGCGTTGTCTTAGATCGATTACGTGTTGTAAACAAAGCGACAAAACCCTTTCCATATCCAATATAAATCTCTGCATAAAGCAGAGTCGATTGTATGATTCAGACTACATCATGAGCATGTGTTTATGAATCACTATCAAATAGTGATGATACCAGGTGTTCGCGAAAAGGTGAGCGTATCTTGCCCTACCAGTGACACCCGTCACAAACACAGGCAAAGGCAAGTAAATATGTTCACATGATCAAGAAAAACTTTTAACCAAAAGCTACCAAGTAACACGTGCGTTTAATATACAGAATAACATACCAAACACATCACACATATATCCGTTCATAAATGGATCATCTTTTCGTCTTAATGACAGTAAATATATCATTGTTAATTCTACATGGTTTCCTCCTTTTTCATCAGCTTTCGGTATGGGAAGCATGGGTTTGAATCCCGCCGGCGACAGGCGATTTTCGTGAAGTTATTATCATGAAGGTAAATTAAAGGTTGAAAAAGAAGTTTCGTATTTGCTAAGTTGTGTTAGACAAACAATTCAGTAAGCTGATGCAGGAATCGTCGGTCTAATATGCCTCCTGTTGGGGAAACACTTGAATATAATCATAGCAATGTCTGTCTAATAGCCCTACAGTTGGGGAAACACTTGAATATAATCACACAAATGTCTGTCCAATATCCCTACAGTTTGGGAAACACTTGAATAAAATTATAGCAATGTCTGTAAAATATCCCTACAGTTGGGGAAACACTTGAATATAATCACAGCAATGTCTGTCCAATATTCCTTCTTTTGGGGAAACAATTGAATATCACCAAAGCAATGTCTGTCCAATATCCCTACAGTTGGGGAAATACTTGGATATAATCACAGCAATGTCTGTCCAATATCCCTCCTGTTTGGGAAACACTTGAATATAATCACACCAATGTCTGTCCAAAATGCCTCCTGTTGGGGAAACACTTGAATATAATCAAAACAATGTCTGTCCAATATCCCTACAGTTGGGGAAACACTTGAATATAACCACAACAATGTCTGTCCAATATCCCTACAGTTGAGGAAACACTTGAATATAATCACACCAATGTCTGTCCAATATCCCTACAGTTAGGGAAACACTTATATATAATCACAGCAATGTCTGTATAATACTCTACAGTTGGGGAAACACTTGAATATAATCACTGCAATGTCTATCCAATATCCGTACAGTTGGGAAATACTTGAATATAATCACAACAATATCTGTCCAATATCCCTCCTGTTGGGGAAACACTTGAATATAATCACAGCAATGTCTCTTCAATATTCCTCCTCTTAGGGAAACACTTGAACATAATAACACCAATGTCTGTCCAATATCCCTGCAGTTGGGGAAACACTTAAATATAATCACAGCAGTGTCTGTCCAATTTGCCTAAAGATGGGGAAACATTTGAATATAATCACACCAATGTCTCTTCAATATTACTCCTTTTAGGGAAACACTTGAATATATTCACACCAATGTCTGTCCAATATCCCTACAGTTGAGGAAACACTTGAATATAATCACAGCAATGTCTGTCCAATATCCCTGCAGTTGGGGAAACACTTGAATATAATCACAACAATGTCTGTCCAATATCCCAACAGTTAGGGAAACACTTGAACATAATCACAGCAATGTCTCTTCAATACCCCTACAGTTGAGGACACACATGAATATAATCACAACAATGTCTGTCCAATATCCCTACAGTTGAGGAAACACTTGAACATAACCACACCAATGTCTGTCCAATATCTCTACAGTTGGGGAAACACTTGAATATAATCACAACAATGTCTGTCCAATATTCCTACAGTTAGGAAAACACTTGAATATAGTCACAACAATGTCTGTCCAATGTCCGAACAGCTGGGGAAACACTTGAATATAATCACACCAATGTCTGTCCAATATCCCTACAGTTGGGGAAACACTTGAATATAATCACAACAATGTCTGTCCAATATTCCTACAGTTAGGAAAACACTTGAATATAGTCACAACAATGTCTGTCCAATGTCCCAACAGCTTGGGAAACACTTGAATATAACCACAACAATGTCTGTATAATACTCTACAGTTGGGGAAACACTTCGATATAATCACAGCAATGTCTGTCCAATGTCCCAACAGCTGGGGAAACACTTGAATATAATTACACCAATGTCTCTCCAATATCCCTACAGTTGGGGAAACACTTGAATATAATTACACCAATGTCTGTCCAAAATGCCTCCTGTTGGGGAAACACTTGAATATAATCACAGCAATGTCTGTCCAATATCCCTACAGTTAGGGAAACACTTGAATATAACCACAACAATGTCTGTCCAATATCCCTACAGTTGAGGAAACACTTGAATATAATCACACCAATGTCTGTCCAATATCCCTACAGTTGGGGAAACAATTGAATATAATCACAGCAATGTCTGTAAATACTGTACAGTTGGGGAAACACTTGAATATAATCACAGCAATGTCTATCCAATATCCCTACAGTTGGGAAATACTTGAATATAGTCACAACAATATCTGTCCAATATCCCTCCTGTTGGGGAAACACTTGAATATAATCACAGCAATGTCTCTTCAATATTCCTCCTCTTGGGGAAACACTTGAATATAATCACACCAATGTCTGTCCAATATCCCTGCAGTTGGGGAAACACTTAAATATAATCACAGCAGTGTCTGTCCAATTTGCCTAAAGATGGGGAAACACTTGAATATAATCACACCAATGTCTCTTCAATATTCCTCCTGTTAGGGAAACACTTGAATATAATCACACCAATGTCTGTCCAATATCCCTACAGTTGAGGAAACACTTGAATATAATCACAACAATGTCTGTCCAATATCCCTACAGTTGGGGAAACACTTGAATATAATCACAACAATGTCTGTCCAATATCCCTACAGTTAGGGAAACACTTGAACATAATCACAGCAATGTCTCTTCAATATCCCTACAGTTAAGGACACACATGAATATAATCACAACAATGTCTGTCCAATATCCCTACAGTTGGGGAAACACTTGAATATAATCACAACAATGTCTGTCCAATATCCCTACAGTTGGGGAAACACTTGAATACAATCACAGCAATGTCTGTCCAATATCCCTACAGTTGGGGAAACACTTGAGTATAATCACAGCAGTGTCTCTCCAATATCCCTACAGTTGAGGAAACACTTGAACATAATCACAGCAATGTCTGTCCAATATAGGATATTTATCTTATGATGGCCAATGGCGTGTCTATTGCCGGGGCAATACCTCTTTTCCTACGTAGTATGTGTTTAACCCCCTTCCTAAAATCTTCCATTCTGTAGGTGTAAATGAGAAGGTTGAAACACGTTCCAAGTAGTAGACATGCACTCGTGATTAGGTTCATGGGGGCTTCTATTGGAAACATCAACTTCACGATTCTCAAACATACAATTGGACTCCAGCACAGCCCTGTCACTGAAGCCGTTAATACAGCTGCCATTGTCTTGCTGTGTGTCACCCTAACGCCGTGCTCTAAGTCACGCTTAATGTGTCTTCTGGCGACGATATAGATCCAGGCATAGATCACCACAACCAGCACCAGCAGGATTACTGTCAGCGGTGTTTCTACATACTTGAGGCCAATATACATTCGTATGGTCGACACAAACCCAGATAAGATCCATATTCCAATTGCGACTGCAACACATCGCGAGTAATTAACATGGGCAGTGTATCGATAGGGAAACTGAATTGCAATGAAACGTTCACATGCCACTGCAGAAGTGTTGAGGAAGTTGAGGTAGGTGGACATAAATACAACCCCTCTTCTCGCCGTAGTGAAGCCTGTGTTGTTATGCATGTCAGTGCAAAATAAATACACAATCTCAAAAGCACAAGCAAAACAAGTGAACAAATCCCCTAGTACAATGTTAATTATCAACACATTACATGTTTTTCGTAAATCCTTCACACGAGCAAATGCTGTGATGATGATGCTGTTACATATAACGCTAATGACTTCAAGGGCGATGCCAGTTCCCCCTAAACCATACCGCAATGGCTTCGAATACTGACTGAGTGGATCACTGTCGTTCATGTCGTGTTGGTGACCTCTGAAATAAAGATGGGCCGTGGTGGCGTTTTATTGATGCGAAACTGCTCTCATTTAAATATCAGGAGCACTCATCGGATACATCTTAGCCACAGATACACACATCAGTGTCACAGCCCATTACAAAGTTCATCTTAATAGTAGACAAACGGTTCATTATCACACGACCATCACAGGTACATCATAGTCACAGTTACACAGGGTCACAGGGTACAACTTAGTAGGAGATACATGACATGATTCGGGCTCACGATACCATCAGGAGGTACATTTCAGCCAGAGATATACACGTCAGTGTCACAGTACCATCAGAGGGTATATCTCATCCACACATACACGCCAGTGTCACAGTACCATCAGAAAGTACATCACAGCCACAGATCTACACATCATTATCACAGTACCATCAGAGGGGATATCTCATCCACAGATACACGCCAGTGTCACAGCACCATCAGAGAGTACATCTCAGCCACAGATCTACACATCATTATCACAGTACCATCAGAGGGTATATCCCATCCACAGATACACGCCAGTGTCACAATACCATCAAAATGTACGTCTCAGCCTAAGACACAGGTCAGTGTCACAGTACCATCACAAGGTACATCTCAGTTCCAGACACACGTCAGTGTCACAATACCATCACAATGTATATCTCAGTTCCAGAAACACGTCAGTGTCACAGTACTATCAGAGGGTACATCTCAGCCACAGATATACACGTCAGTGTCACAATACCATCACAAGGTATATCTCAGTTCCTGACACACGTCAGTGTCACAATACCATCAGAGGGTACATTTCAGCCACAGATACACGTCAGTGTCACAATACCGTCAGAGGGTGCATCTAAGCCACAGATATACACATCAGTGTCACAGTGCCATCACAAGGTACATCTCAGCCACAGATATACACATCAGTGTCACAGTACAATCAGAGGGTACATCTTATCCACAGATACACAGACACGTCAGCATCTGGGTACTAGAGAAGATGTACCTGCCTTTGACAAGAGCAAACGGTTCTGAAATTAGTGTGGGCTTCACACAAATTAATAACAGACCCCCGCCTCTACTCTCCTCTGAAACATGAATCCGTGTATAACAGCATCTGGAAGTAACTCTAAACCGTATCATTGTCTCCAAGATGTAAAGGAAGCTTCATCTAATTGGCACCATGATATAGTCGGAATCGTACACTCGACTCTGTTTTATGCACAGATTTCTATTGGATATGAAATGGATTTTCTCAGAAAGCGAGCCACTAATTATCCTCCATAGAAAGGTGCATTAAGAAGTAACTTTAAACCATATCCTGTAGATCATTATTTCCAAGATCATATTGTCCTTTATCAGCAAGAGAGGCACCACTTAGCCTCCATAGAATGCAGCATAGGTTCCACAGACGCAGTGTTAAATTACATGATTAGGATCAGCTGTGGATACTGGATAAATAGAACTGAGATAATAGTTGCTGCTTTTGACAAGATAAACTTAAAAATATCAAGTTATTGCTAAATTCCTCGATGAGATAAACACCTGTTTCACAAATCGTCATTCCTACCATGGTGTTACTAATCTTGTTTTGTGTTAAAAAATCCACAATGTCAAGTTTGGTTGTATTATTTTGACAGCCAGTATCTGTTATCACCTCCGGCGGTCATGGATTAGCAGTGACAGGTCCCGACACACAAGCATTACAATCGCCTTCAGCGCCAATGTGACCAATCAGTTTCTTGGCTTGTGTTTGTTCGCTGTTTTACGCAGAACTCAGCAATATTCCTGCTGTATGACGGGGTTCTGTAAATAATCGTGTCTGGACCATACAATCCAGTGATTGACATCATGAGCAATAATTCACGCAATTGTCATACGATGAAATCCATCAACCAAATTAGCGAGCCTGCAGTCCGATCCCGTTAGTCGCTTCTTACGACAAGCATAGTCGCCTTTTTAAGGCAAGCATAGTTTTCGGTAGACCTGTTCTAACTCGAGTCTTCACGGGTGGACCAATGAGTGAAACCGTTAATGTTTTGCTCCAGAAGCAGTGGGAACTAATTTGTAAACAAACGTTTGTCGTCTTTGCGTTCATAAACAACAAAATAAAAGTGAGACAGGGACTACCAGCTTACGGTACTGACGTTATCATTGACGTTAAAGTCATCCAAGAGACATGTTACGTCATGAATGTACAGAAAGGTCAGTACCTTTTATATACTCTTCAAAAAAGAAACTTGACATAGATGTAAAACCACTTTTTGCCAAATATCTAAAATAATTACATTAAATGAGAAACAAATAAGTCAAACAGAAAGATGATGTGTCTATAATTCGGGAAAACACATGCAAAGCACATAAACGTAGCGTTTGGGATCAATTTTACAACTTCATCCAAACGCAACTGCCTGTAAAAAACGTGCAGCACAGGATCCTGCATTTAGGCATGCAGGCCCCCCTGCTGAATGGGTATAAAAATCCACATCAACGGCTGTTCATACAGTCCTTATAACAGCAGTAGAGGCGGTGACAGAATGCCAAGACTGAATGCAGTTCAACGGAACAACGCCATTGGGAGATTACAAGCTGGAGCAACTCAGCAAGAAGTGGCCAGGCACTTTTGCGTATCCAGACAGACAATCTCCGCACTGTGGACCCGATACAACAACACCAACAGAGTTGACGACAGACCAAGGTCAGGAAGACCAAGGGTGACAACCCAAGCACAAGATCGATACATCCGGCTGCGACACCTCCGAGACCGCACTACCACAGCCACGTCTACAACCACACAGAACCCTGGGGTACGCAGAATATCAGATCAAACGGTACGCAACAGACTGAGGGAGGCTGGACTTTCTGCTTTTGTGCCAACAGAGGGTTAGATGGGCACGTGCAAGGTGGAGAAATGTACTGTTTACCGACGAGTCCCGTTTCCTACTCACACGTGCTGATGGGCGCGGACGTGTCTACAGACGTCGGGGTGAACGTTACGCCCCCAACTGTGTGCAGCAGGTTGTCCCATTTGGCGGCGGGAGTGTCATGGTATGGGCCAGAATTCATCAGGGTGGTAGGACGCCTCTCGTGCATGTGGCAGGTGAATTGACAGGTGTGCGTTACAGAGACTTGATCCTACAGCCTTACGTTCTTCCTCACGTCAACGTTCATGACAGTTCCAGCAGAACAACGCTCGACCGCATATTGCACGTGTTTGTCAGGACATCTTAGAGCACAACATCCAGACATTACCTTGGCCAGCCCGGTCACCAGATTTGTCACCGATTGAGCAGCTGTGGGACGAGTTGGAATCCACCGCCCCAAACACTTCCGGCGCTTCTTGATGCACTTCAGCATGAATATCAGCACATCCAACAGCGTGTTATTGACAACTTGATTGCATCTATGGGTCGTCGGTGTCAAGCGGTGATTGATGCACGTGGTGGGCATAACCGATACTGACATTTTCTGTACCCGTGTGACATTAACTGTATCGTGTACGTGTGTCTGTCTAGGTGACACGATTAATGTTTTGAACATTGTGTACATTGATCTTCAAACAGTGTTTCAATTATGTTTTCTGTGTCCTATTTTGAAACAATCGCATTATATTACATTTTGAAAGTAAGTGTCAAGTTTCTTGTTTTTTGAAGAGTATAAATACGACTTTAGAAGTGCATTTACACCTAGGCATGTAAATGTACATTTATTTCTACAACAGTTTCCCATTTTACTCCGTTCTACAAAAGGAAAGTTTGAATAGGTCAATGAAAGTAATGGAATAATTTGTCATAAAAGGAAAAATACATTCTTGGTATTGAACTTCGAAAATATGACTAGCAATTCAATTTTTATGTCTTTCTTTTTTTTCTTTTGACCCAGTTAAACTTCAGGTTGGAGGATATATTTAAAATTGTGAAAACAAAACCACAAGAATGCATTTATTTTGCGCTTAGACAAGATTTGTTTTACAAATTCTATTTCTTACTAAGGATTCAAATCAAAGTAATTATTACTAAATACATATATGCAACTGATCGACGTATTGTCATTCTTATACATTAAAGCATGCGAGATTCTGATATATGAAGCTAAGATATTTAGAAGGTTGTTTAATATTGGATCCATTTTGACAGCTGTCTCACTGTTAAACATTCCATTCCCTTCTCAAGTATATGCACCTTACTTTCTTGGAATATCACACTTTCAAACAGAAATGTAAAGCACCAAAATCAGAAAAATGCGCCAAATATTCTAACAGTGTTAGTTAAGTGATAAACGGTCTCATTCACTCGCGGTCGCCGTGGTAATCTTCCCAATCGTGATGTACTAGATCTACTTTCTAGTCCAGTCAAAGAGAATATCATTATTTGAAGCTATAACCACGTGTATCCATGATACTATCACAACATTATGTGGCAATTACAGGTTTTGTTTGAGTGTCAACTAACCAGAAATCACTTAGTGTCAGTACTAGTCTATGGTGTACATGGGACATAGTGTAGTTAGTATTAGTATTGATATTAGCATTAGTTATTTGTGTCAGTATTAGTATAAAGTGTATATAATACATAGTGTAGTTAGTATTAGCATTTAATATTGGTATTTAGTATTAGTATTTAGTATTAGTTTTTAGTATTAGTATTTAATATAAGTATTTTATTATAAGTATTTAGTATCAGTTTTCAGTATTGGTTTTAGGGATTTTAATGAAGATTTGATACCACACCTTTTTACTTAGTTATGTTTGGTCAGTCACTACCCTATCCGCTCCTATGCGTCAGCCAGGGCAAATGTTCTGGTTGAGTGGTTGACCATGTTGTTTTCCAGCTTTGCATGCTTTTTAAACCTCACTTGCACCTCAGTCACTACACTGACACGTCACTGACAGACGACAGCAAGTGGGCACATTTTACAGATTTTTTTACGTCGAGGTATGTTTCCAATTAAATGCGTAAACATATATAAACCTATCTTTTCATAAATAAGATTATATGAAGAGGTGTACGTTAAATAAGGTATTTGTTATGATATGTGTGACAGATTTAGTCAATGTCTGATTCTCCTGGACAGGTGAATATGTTTATGAGGCTATTATCATATATGTGTTATATGTATTGTAAGTGTGTGGACATTTATGAGTGTTTTAGGATGCTTAGTAATTTATTGTGTTTTATGGTAGTGCTTTGTTCAGATCTGTAAATATGTATAACCAGTAGCACTGATTTGATAATAATGTCCACACATGCAAGAGCATTGTGTAGGGAAGCTAGTTTTATTGTACATTTATAATCATTTCAATATGTTTAGGTATTTTGATGTCACTGTAGCCCTGGCCATGTAGTCGTGGCAGACTAAAGTGTCACCTACACCTAGAGGTCATACTTCTCGTATGTTTACTTATCACCCCATGTTAATATATAATATTATTATGTTCATCTATTTATTGCGTTTTACACGACCTAAGAAGTGTTTTGATTTGGTGTATGCATATGCTATATGTAGGTATAAGGTTATCCTAATGAAGTATCATGTTCTCATTTTAATTGTCATAATTTACAAGATTCTTATTGAGTGTTATTGTGCATTTCTGGATGTAAAAATGTATACCACACATACTCGTCATCCAATAAAACGAATCACACCCGTAGCCGTGTTTTCACATCATTCAGCGATGCACATACATTCAGCTGTTTGACGGGACGTCATCCACGTCACAACACTAGAGGTCAAATCACGCGCACCTGTCCAGACGACAAATTAACAGCGGCGGGAAATCACCGGCCGTCAATCCGCCAACACAAATAAAATTGCAGATTGTAACGCCATTAAACGAAAAAAATAAAAATAAGCGTTTACACATTGCTGACATTTCAGATAACAAGACTTGCATTAGATTATCATACTTAATCGAGAGTACAGTCTACATCACTGATTTGTAGATATAATATTAATTAGATCTAATATCAATGGCAGAATGTTGGAAATACGTTATGATAATATATTTAATATTCTGAGGAGATTTATAATGTGTATTTGATTATATATATACATACACAATTAGTCATCAATTATCTTGTACAATCACAGCATGTGCCATGTACATAAGAATCACGGTAAATACTATTTCAACAAACCAATCACAGCGCCATTATCACAGTTTCAATGAAGGAAAAACAAATCTAAATCGAACTTTACAGCACATCGTATCAATAAGCGGTTATCCCAAATGCGAAAAAGGTTTTGCTGTCATCAGTTTAGAAGGTATGTTGATGTTTTCAATAGTTGTATAATGTTTGTATCGCGTGTAACGTCGACAGAAAAGCTACTACGGGTGAAGCCGACCTTGACACAATTTGTTTACAATATGGCGTCGACTCAGGTAAAATGTCGCGGCCACACTATTAAAATCTCCTTTTGCGACAAGATGTGAAACGGGTGGGGCAATTCATTCACACGGTCGGGTAGTTTGAGCAATAACACACGACTCTTAGTCATTTCATATGAAAAAAGCCGCGGTTTTACAGTCACTACAAGCCTATGATGCGAACGTATTCTGTCGATCACTTCGGGCTTGTCCATTCAATGTTTACGTTTTGATCATGAACTTCCTGCCCATAAATATACCCAAAACGACCATAATATTAACGATCATAGCTATCTTTCCACATATTAGATTTGAATAATTTCTGTAAATCAGCATCATAAACAGAAAGACAATATGCACTGTTTCGTCTCTAGCGCCGTGCTAAAATCACCATGACAGTCGATAATAATATGCAATACTTGAACAAAAAACTTCCAGTAGTCTCATGCCAGTAACTGTACAGCAAATCGTTCTGGCCAGTCTGATAGATTTCTTTTTCAAATTGGCTGTCTGATATTATAATAGTTACGTGTATGTGACATGGGTGCATAATAAAGAAATCGCCATCATTCGGATGAAGTGCAACACGGCAGAAAAAGGTCGAGAAGCAAGGTAACCACTTTACTAATCTCGCCATATTTCGCAATCCGTAGCACTGTATAGCATATGAGCTACACGATATTAAAGCTGAGATGATTAGGGTGATGATGGTTTTCAGTATTTGACATCTTAATTTACAGTTGAAAAAGAACATTTTCACCCAGAAGGTTAACGAAGGGAATATTGCTGTGGTGTCTAAGTACTGTTATTGGTGGACAAGCCACAACGTTTTCCGTGATGAGATTTAGCTCAAGTTATGGTCTTTAGCTCAATATTTATTCGTATCGAGTAGCAAGGCACTTGTTTGAAGAGAGTTTATCCAGAGACATACATACCATAATTCCCGTCTTCATCCGCAGAAGATGAACTGCTCCAAGCACCAAACCTAGACTTTTGGTTATAGATTTAACTATTCTGTGAAAATATTTCAGATCATATCAGGGCTTGTGAACACTGTGTTCCAAATAAACATAAATGACAACTTACCTTTTTGTGATGCTACATAAAGTAGATTTTGAAATTGAAACTAGGAAGGGTCTCTCGGTTATTTTTCCTTGACAAGTAAACAAGTTGTTGCAGGTGGCGTATCGTTGTTGGCGAGGCTATGGTGCCAACTAAATTCCTGTGGGTGGGCTGACACCATTCGTCCATATGACCACACCCACAGTGTCACATCCTAACAGCGTCACATACTAGCAGCGTCACACACTAACATGATCACATACAAAAAGTGTCACATACTATGTTACATCCTGATAGTGTTACATACAAACAGGGCCACTTACTAAAAGCGTCACATACTAACCGTGTCACTTACTAAACGTGTCGCATACTAACAGCGGGACAAACTAACAGTGTCCCGTACTAACAGTGTCACATACTTACCGTGTCACTTACTAAAAGTGTCACATAACAGCGTACCATACTAACAGTGTCATATAACAGCGTCCCATACTAACAGTGTCACATTCTTACCGCGCCACTTACTAAAAGTGTCACATACTAACAGCGTGACAACCTAACAGCGCCCCATACTAACAGTGTGACATTCTTCCCACGCCACTTACTAAAAGTGTCACATACTAACAGCGTGAAAACCTTACAGCGCCCCATACTAACAATGTCACATAGTAACCGTGTCACTTACTAAAAGTGTCACATACTAGCAGCGTGACAACCTTCCAGCGCCCCATACTAACAGAGGACAACACGATGTCCTGCAGATGACCAATCACAGCCCGTGATCTACACAAAGAGACACGAACAGAGTGTATGACGACGACACCAAGAATAGGTCTACCTCAATGTACCAAATTCCGTAATCGAACACAGGTCTATGATCACGACCCAACACTTTAATCACCGGACTGCCCGACCGCCCACAAAAGCAGGAAGAAACAATTACCAAATCAAACTAAATGAGAATATCCCAACTATCGGACTATGGTTGAATAGCATCGGTTGTTCAGCTATTTATCTTGAAAGAATGTTTAATGTGAAGTTTACACGATATACGGCTTTTCCATTGGACGAGGGATCGGTCATATGACCGGCACATATTGACGTTCATACGTTTTTCACGAGCCTGTATACTTGAAATGACGTTAACGCTTAGTTTCAATTAAGCACATCTTTACAATCACCTTTCTAATTGACGCTTGTAATAGCCTCAGATTCATTAACAACTTCGTGAAGTCTCTCCCGTCACGTGTATCGTGTCGGCTATTTTGACGTCTTGGACTTGATGTAAATGTATTGCGACGCGCTGTCATTGTGACTGACTTACTGAGGTAGTTCTTAACAGACCTCTCTCATCTAATCAGGATATTATTTGAATACATTCATTATAAAGAATCTACAAAAGTTGTTCTCCTAGAACATGTTGAGCACACATACGCTCATGCCACCTCTCGTTTTGAGGAACTATTTTATTCCGGGATATAGCTGGTTAGGTATGTCTGTCAGTGTAGACATGAAATCACCCGTACTAAATAAAGTTGTCTATAGATATAGGTCTACATCCTTTGAGGTAAGAAATAGTTATATAAATACATAAGAATTGTCCCTCACTCTATACAGGTTCATATTCCAATAAACTCACACAAAGTGAAGGTTAATTATTAAATGCCAGTAGAAGAATGCAGATTTGTGCCGGTTTTACGAAATGTATATCTCGAGGTGTATATTTTGAAGCGGGACTGTCAACATGACATTACCAATGAGTTAAAACAATATATACAGTGCCTATAAATGTGATTATTTCATCCACATGTTCTGTTCGTTTGAGATATTTTAATTACCAGATATAAATCATGGTCCACTCACCCGTAGATCACGAAATTGCAGTGGGGTGGGGTGGGGGTTGGAGGTGTTTGGGGAGGTTGAGGGTGTGTCATTGGATATTACTTGAAAACATTCGTTGTAAAGAAACTACAAAAGTTGTTTCTCTAGAACATGTTGATCACAAACACGCTCATACACAATGAGCCAAAACAATGTATACAGTGCATGTAAATGTGATTTTTTCATCCATATGAGGGGAGGGTGTGTCAGTGGAAGGAAGTAACAATGTGAAATAATTACTATAACAGTTCAGGTTTCTCACTCACATTAATTAGTCTCGAGATGTGCAGAGATCGATAAGCCAACAACACCTACACAATACAAGACCAGTTCGGGGATATATTCCTATCATCACCATCATCGTTATCATCAGCAGCAGCAGCCGCATCAGAACGGGTTTCAGATTTTTTCACAGGGAGGTCGGAACAAACTCCATACAAACGAACTGCCACCTAGAGGCCGGTCGGTGCGAGGCAGACACACCGTACGCTTTATTGATTCTTAATGACACTCGCACGATGGCTTGTTCGATCTGTGGAGTACCTGGCAAAACCCAGCGTTGAAAAGCCAGGAACATTTCTACCCTTTTTCGGCTATAATTTCAGTTTGTTGTTTCATTTGAGAGTTGGAACATATTTAATCACAAATTGACTGATATCATGGTAAATTCTAACTTTAAACACAAACTCGGCACGCAAAGGATTAAATTGTGAAATTAGTCTATGACCATACTGGATCAATGAATAATCATTAAATTCTATTCAAATACACAGTTTTAAGTTTAAAATAAAACAGGCTGTATAGTGGGCTATGAGAGTGCCTACAACAAGAAATAACAGGCCTTAGAATTAATAGCCGGTGGGTCAGTTGTATGTGGACCAATGTGGACCGTAGAACCCTGGATTTCAGTTGGTACCACAGCTCATCAACAAGGGTAAGCTAGTTTTAAGTTTAAAATAAAACAGGCTGTACAATGGGCAATGGGAATGCCAACACCAAGAAATAACAGGCCTTAGAATTAATAGCCGGTGGGTCAGTTGTATGTGGACCAACACGAAGACACGTTTTTCTCTGTAGGCCAGTTTGTACTGAGACAGAAACAAATTCATAACATAGCTACGAGAGTATGAAATGTTACAACTACAAAAGGCTCTAAACTCTTTCATGAAAAACGTAATTCTGCCAGTTTTATCCAAATATTTGTAACAAATGGCAACAAACAATCAGTATTGACGAAAACATATGAATGTTTTACAATACAGAAGATGTACAAAAGACATTAAGCTGTTAGACTTTCACTACATATTTATATATAGAATTATTTATACCAAAACACAATTGTTTAAGATAAACAATGTTGATAATAACATTTGTTCCTTTGTGTGAGAATGAACCAGAATCTTAGATGCATGTTTATTTAGAAAATCATTATATTAAAATCATTTTACACACAACCAGAAAAGTATCTTAATAATCGTTTATCTGTTGAAATTAAGTGTGTTAAAAGCCGCATACTTTTGGCTATCTATAACAAAAATTCTAATTGACTTTATCATATCATTATTATTTCAAGTCAAAGATGTATCTTTATTTCTTGTATTAAGAAGGAAAAACTAACACTAATTTATTTCATCACAATTCGTGGCTAAACATAACAAAATAATGATTTGTTTTCCTCATAAATGGTCTAATCAATGTGGCCTATTTAGCTAAAACTTCATGGGTTGAAGAAGTTTCTAAAACATGATGATCATTAAGATATATTAACAGTGCTAGTGTGGACACGTGGAATGTCCTTTATTTTTTTACAATCATATGTAATTGCATGTTATGCAGTACATTCTGAAATTATAACATTGTCAAGATCACAATGTCATTTTAACTTGGTTTGACTCAATGTATGGGTTGTATCTGACAAGAGTGGTTGAACTATAAGTGATAATGAGAGTGAAGTTATGTAAGCTGGTTGAAGTGAGTGGACTGGCTTGCATGCTTTGCTTGATTTGAACATATAGCCATCATGTAATGTTGGCAATTTGAATCTTAATTCTGGGCAGTTACTGAAGAAACGTTGACCAGGTTGGACCGTGTTTCTGGACCGCGTGTCTGGACCGTGTGTCTGGACCGCGTGTCTGGACCGCGTGTCGTGTCTGGACCGCGTGTCTGGACCGCGTGTCGTGTCTGGACCGCGTGTCGTGTCTGGACCGCGTGTCGTGTCTGCACCGCGTGTCGTGTCTGGACCGCGTGTCGTGTCTGGACCGCGCGTCGTGTCTGGACCGCGCGTCGTGTCTGGACCGCGTGTCGTGTCTGGACCGCGTGTCTGGACCGCGTGTCTGGACTGTGTTTCTTGGTTAGACCTTGGGGTTTCTGTGATGTCCCTAGCTTCAGGGGCGTGAGTGTTATACCTTTATTGGTTATATTGATTGTACGTATCATGTCATCTTGAATAATTTGTGAATATATGCAGTATGTCATTTGAGATTGGAAGTTACATAATTGTGTCTATATTATGAATCAGTCTATGACTCCAAAAGACGGACATATGAGCCTCGCTTCGGAGCCAATGTAGTACGTCTTGTCAAAAAGTACGTAAACATCAGTTTATAAGTGTAAACAACGACACTGTAACTGTACCTCTTGGCTAGCAAAGTAAGTCTACCTGCAGTAAGTTGGGGTCTGTGCAGTTGACAAAGGTTATTTGAGAAAAGGTAGGCTCATTTGTATGACAATAACGTCGTCATTGGAGTTGGTTTAAGCTAGATATTATACTCTCTGCATGCTGAAAGACTTTGTTATTTGAGTAGAACAATGTCAGCTTGCTGTATGTAAGTTACTCCATTATGTATGTGAAAACATACTGGGTATTATATTGTGATTAAAGGTGTCCTATTGTGTTTATTATGTATACCTAGGTAATAGATTATAGATGGGAAGTAGGAGTACGATAGTGGCGGAGGGAGATGATTGAGAAATATGGCAGCCTTATGAGAGAGATAATGAGAGTGTGGGCAAGCTGTGTGGGTAGTGTAGGAGTAACGAGTGTAAGAGCGTGGAATATTGAGGAATTCTATTTTATTATTATGTATATAAATCTTTAAAATTCCTTTTGAGTTCTGTGGTCATTTTATGTGTGACAAACATGATGTATCCATTGACACGAAATAAAAAAAAATACCCCAAATATATATCTGAGAACAGATTATCATATGACAATAATCACCCAAGGCCCCATCCGGATTATCAAATGCTGTGACACTTTCGACAAGATATAGCATAAAGGACACCAGTTCTAACCCTGAATCCAAACGTAGATCCACTCTTCAACCGACCGGATTTGATTCCATAGTTCAAGTGATCTCTTTGCAATTTGGAAAAAAACGGTAGGGCAGTTGAACTCGGGAACAATTCACACATAGGAACTATGGATCGTGTTCATTGCTGCTGTGGACCTGGGAAGATCCGGGTAGAGAATAGGTTTTCAGAAACCCATGTTTGCCGCAATTCTTATTATGAATATAATCAGAGCAATGCTCTTCAACATATTCCTTTTGTTGGGGAAACACTTAAACATAATCACAGCAATATCTGTCCATTATCCCTACATTTGGGGAAACACTTGAATATAATCACAGCAATGTCTGTCTAATATCCCTACAGTTGAGGAACACTTAAATATAATCACAGCAATGTCTCTTCAACATTCCTCCTGTTGGGGAAACACTTGAATATAATCACACCAATGTCTGTTCAATATGCCTCCTGTTTGGGAAACACTTGAATATAACCACACCAATGTCTCTCCAATATCCGTACAGTTGAAGAAACACTTGAAAACAATCACACATTACAACCTTTTTTCATTTCGTGAAATACTTGAATACAATCAGGCGCTTGTTTATTTATAGGATATTTATCTTATGATGGCCAATGGCGTGTCTATTGCCGGGGCAATACCCCTTTTCCTACGTAGTATGTGTTTAATCCCCTTCCTAAAATCTTCCATTCTGTAGGTGTAAATGAGAAGGTTGAAACACGTTCCAAGTAGTAGACACACACTCGTGATTAGGGTCAGGGGAGCTTCTATCTGAAACATCAACTTAATAATTCTCAAACATACGATTGGACTCCAGCACAGCCCGGTCACTGAAGCCGTCAATACAGCTGCCATTGCCTTGCTGTGACTCACCCTTACGCCGTGCTCTAAGTCACGCTTAATGTGTCTTCTGGCGACGATATAGATCCAGGCGTAGATCACCACAACCAGCACCAGCAGGATTACTCCCAGCGTTGTTTCTACATACTTGAGGTCATCATACTGTCGTATGGCCGACGAAATCCCAGAGAAGACCCATATTCCAATTGCGACTGCAACACATCGCGAGTAATTAACGTGGGCAGTGTATCGATAGGGAAACTGAATTGCAATGAAACGTTCACATGCTAGTGCAGAACTGTTGAGTAAGTTGAGGTAGGTGGACATAAAAAAAACCCCTCTTCTCGCCATAGTGAAGCCTGTGTTGTTATGCATTTCAATGCAAAATAAAGACACAATCTGAAAAGCACAAGCAAAACAATTGAACAAATCCCCTAGTACAATGTTAATTATCAACACATTACATGTCTTTCGTAAATCCTTCGCACGAGCAAATGCTGTGATAATGATGCTGTTACATATAACGCTAACGACTTCAAGGGCGATGCCAGTTCCCCCTAAACCATACCGCAATGGCTTCGACAACTGACTGAGTGGATTACTGTTGTTCATGTCGTGTTGGTGACCTCTGACATAAAGATGGGCCGTGGTGGTGTTTTACTGATGCGAAACTGCTCTCATTTAAATATCAGGAGCACTCATCGGATACATCTTAGCCACAGATACACACATCAGTGTCACAGCTCATTACATAGTTCATCTTAATAGTAGACACACGGATCATTATCACACGACCATCACAGGTACATCATAGTCACAGTTACACAGGATCACAGGGTACAACTCAGTAGGAGATACATGACATGATTCAGGCTCACGATACCATCAGGAGGTACATTTCAGCCACAGATACACACGTCAGTGTCACAATACCATCAGAGAGTACATCTCAGCCACAGATCTACACATCATTGTCACAGTACCATCAGAGGGTATATCTCATCCACAGATACACGCCAGTGTCACAGTATCATCAGATAGTACATCTCAGCCACAGATATACACATCATTGTCACAGTACCATCACAAGGTATATCTCAGCCACAGATATACACATCAGTGCCACAGTACCATCACAAGGTAATCTTATCCACAGATACACAGACACGTCAGCGTCTTGGTACTAGAGAAGATGTAAATGCCTTTGACAAGAGCAAACGGTTCTGAAAATAATGTGGGCTTCACACAAATTAATAACAGACCACCGCCTCTACTCTCCTCTGAAACATGAATCCGTGTATTACAGCATCTGGAAGTAACTCTAAACCGTATCATTGTCTCCAATATGTAAAGGAAGCTTCATCTAATTGGCACCATGATATAGTCGGAATCGTACAATCGACAATCGATTTCTATTCTATTTACGCAATTGTCATACGATGACATCCATCAACCAAATTAGCGAGCCTGCCATCCGATCCCGCTAGTCGCTTCTTACGACAAGCATAGTCGCCTTTTTAAGGCAAGCAAAGTTTTCTGAAGACCTGTTCTAACCCGAGTCTTCACGGGTGGACCAATGAGTGAAACCGTTAATGTTTTGCTCCAGAAGCAGTGGGAACTAATTTGTAAACAAACGTTTGTCGTCTTTGCGTTCATAAACTACAAAATAATAGTGGACGACAAAGTGAGACAGGGACTACGAGCTTCCGGTACCATAGTTATCATTGACGTTAAAGTCACCCAAGAGACATGTTACGTCATGAATGTACAGAAAGGTCAGTACCTATTATATATCGCTATATGATAGTTCGCCAAGTCATCTCGCCAACAAGATTTATACACAAATCCAAGCCCCTTTATTTACAAAGAAATGATGTGAGGTAAAAGGAGGTTTAACGTCGCGTTCTCGTGCGTGCGTGTAAAAAAGTCTTACTAGACCCGATAAAAACATCAAGATGACGTTTGCCCTAAATTCGATTTATTCACAAACAATAGAATCTGTCGTATCAGATGACAACGTGACGGCAAAGAAACTTCTGACGTGGAATCGAAAACTAAAAGGCTTTACCCCATGTGTGTTGCATGTGACTGCACAGCCTGAAGTCGGTTGACTTGGCTGACTGCCCATATTTTCAACCCCTGGTTTCTCTGGACCAGTCTCGGTTATTTACAGTCGGTCATAATGTAGCATAAATGAAGCAAACATAGCATGTGCAGTGTACAATTGACTGGGGCAGTGCTGGTTCGACAACGAGAGGTCAGACATGAAAGCCCTGATTTGACGAAAACCAAATCGAGTCATGGCAGTGGCAGTTTATGATTTGAGGTATCCAAAACATAGGGACATTGACTACATACTATTATTGACATGTGTTGTACATATTCGGGTAAAGAGCATCAACTGTGCATACCAGAAACCTTAGAAGATTCTTACAAATTCAACATTCTAAATGGCATATTACAGTCAGTTCATCGAGTCGAAGTTTGGTAGTTCCAGTTACCTACTTTGTGACGAGTATGTCTTGCCCTGTCCAACTAATTGTGTATTTAGAAATGAACTAATTAAAGTTAGGTAGAGTTTATGTGAGTATCAAATCTCACTCTTTGACGTAGCGAGGTCTCCTGACCAAAGAAGTCAAAGAACTCTGATTAAATGCATCTGATGATCCATTTCTATCACCACGGCCTCTCTATCTACAGCAAACTTTACAACGATCGGGCCTTGGGTGTAAAGTCGTGTACTTCAACATGTTTGAAAGTTATTGCTGTTAACTTTGTCATTGTATTTGTGTATGATTGTGTTAGTATATCGAATGTGACATGTTTTAGGCGATTTGCACAGTCTATTTAGGCATTGAATTCATGAGCTCTGTATATTTTTGTGGCTTTGATGCACATCTTCCTCGTTTCAACCTGTACTAAAATTTAAACCCAAATCGGGATCGACGACATGCATCAGCCAAGTCAGCGAGCCTGACCACCCGATCCCGTTAGTTGCCTTTTACGACAAGCAAAGGATGGGTTGCTGAAGACGTACTTTACCTCGATATCTTCACGGTTCTTCAGGTGAAAGAAGGCAATATTAATGTTTTTACGGTACAATTATTGGTAATATCTAGATTAGATGAAAGAGAAAATTACGAAAATATCAATTATTTCGATTAAAGTAGTGTTCAATGTATATACGTATATTCACTATGACCACTAGAAAACATACATCCTTGTATTTTGGCCATTCCATGACAAACATTTTTTTTCTTTCATATTCTTTTATAAATACGAATTTAGAAGTGTATTTACACCTAGGCATGTAAATGTATGTTTATTTCCACAACAGTTTCCCGTTTCACTCCGTTCTACAAAAGGAAAGTTTGAAATAGGTCAATGAAAGTGAGTGAGTGTGAGTGAGTGAGTTAATGCTTTACGTCACATTGGCAATATTGTCAATGAAAGTAATGGAATAATTTGTCATAAAAGGAAAAATATATTCTTGGAATTGAACTTCGAAAATATGACTAGCAATTCAATTTTTATGTCTTTCTTTTTTTCTTTCGACCCAGCTGAACTGCAGTTTGGAGGATATATATTACAATTGTAAAAACAGAACCACAAGAATGCATTTATTTTAAGCTTGGACAAGATTTGTTTTACAAATTATATTTCTTCCTAAGGATACAAATCAAAGATTAAATGAAATAGGCCGAGAAGCAAGGTAACCACTTTACTAATCTCGCCATATTTCGCAATCCGTAGCACTGTATAGCATATGAGCTACACGATATTAAAGCTGAGATGATTAGGGTGATGATGGTTATAATTTTGATTGTGTGCAATCAGTGTTTGACATCTCAATTTACAGTTGAAAAGGAACATTTTCACCAAGAAGGTTAACGAAGGGAATATTGCTGTGGTGTCTAAGTACTGTTATTGGTGGACAAGCCAAAACGTTTTCCGTGATGAGATTGAGCTCAAGTTATGGTCTTTAGCTCAATATTTATTCGTATCGAGTATCAAGGCACTTGTTCGAAGAAAGTTTATCCAGAGACATACATATCATAATTTCCGTCTTCATCCGCCGAAGATGAACTGCTCCAAGCACCAAACCAAGACCTAAATGTTATAGATTTAACTATTCTGTGAAAATATTTCAGGTCATATCAGGGCTTGTGAACACAGTGTGTTCCACATCAACCTAAATGACAACTTACCTTTTTGTGATGCTACATAGAGTAGATTTTGAAATTTAAACTAGGAAGGGTCTCTCGGTTATTTTTCCTTGACAAGTAAACAAGTTGTTACAGGTGGCGTACCGTTGTTGGCGAGGCTATGGTGCCAACTAAAATCCTGTGGGTGGGCTGACACCATTCGTCCATATGACCACACCCACAGTGTCACATCCTAACAGCGTCACATACTAGCAGCGTCACACACTAACATGATCACATACAAAAAGTGTCACATACTATGTTACATCCTGATAGTGTTACATACAAACAGGGCCACTTACTAAAAGCGTCACATACTAACCATGTCACTTACGAAACGTGTCACATACTAACAGGGTGACAACCTAACAGTGTCCCGTACTAACAGTGTCACATACTGAACGTGTCACTTACTAAACGTGTCACATACTAACAGCGTGACAACCTAACAGTGTCCCGAACTAACAGTGTCACATACTGACCGTGTCACTTACTAAACGTGTCACATACTAACAGCGTGACAACCTAACAGTGTCCCATACTAACAGTGTCACATACTTACCGTGTCACTTACTAAACGTGTCACATACTGACAGCGTGACAACCTAACAGTGTCCCATACTAACAGTGTCACATTCTTACCGCACCATTTACTAAAAGTGTCACATACTAACATCGTGACAACCTAACAGCGCCCCATACTAACAGTGTCACATTCTTACCACGCCACTTATTAAAAGTTTCACATACTAACAGCGTGACAACCTAACAGCGCCCCATACTAACAGTGTCACCTTCTTACCGCGCCATTTACTAAAAGTGTCACATAAAAACAGCGTGACAACTTATCAGCGTCCCATACTAACAGTGTCACATTCTTACCACGCCACTTACTAAAAGTGTCACATACTAACAGCCTGAAAACCTAACAGCATCCCATACTAACAATGTCACATTCTTACCACGCTACTTACTAAAAGTGTCACATACTAACAGCGTGACAACCAAACAGCGCCCCATACTAACAGTGTCACACACTTACTGTGTCATGTACTAACAGTGTCACATACTTACCGTGTCACTTACGAAAAGTGTCGCATACTAACAGCGTTCCATACTAACAGTGTCACTTACTTACCACGCCACTTACTAAAAGTGTCACATACTAAGATCGTGACAACCTAACAGCGTCCCATACCAACAGTGTCACATACTTACCGTGTCACTTACTAAAAGTGTCACATACTAGCAGCGTGACAACCTACCAGCGCCCCATACTAACAATGTCACATACTAACCGTGTCACTTACTAAAAGTGTCACGTACTAACAGCGTGACAACCTAACAGCGTCCCATACTAACAGTGTCACATTCTTACCGCGCCACTTACTAAAAGTGTCACATACTAACAGCGTGACAACCTAACAGTGTCCCATACTAACAGTGTCACATACTTACCGTGTCACTTACTAAAAGTGTCACATACTAACAGCGTGACAACCTAACAGCGCCCCATACTAACAGTGTCACATACTTACCGCGCCACTTACTAAAAGTGTCACATACTAACAGCGTGACAACCTAACAGCGTTCAATACTAACAGTGTCACATACTTACCGCGTCACTTACTAAAAGTGTCACATACTAACAGCGTGACAACCTAACAGCGCCCCATACTAACAATGTCACATACTAACCGTGTCACTTACTAAAAGTGTCACATACTAGCAGCTTGACAACCTACCAGCGCCCCTTACTAACAGAGGACAACACGATGTCCGCCAGATGACCTGTCACAGCCCATGATCTACACAAAGAGACACGAACAGAGTGTATGCCGACGACACCAAGAATAGGTCTTCCTCACTGTACCAAATTCCGTCATCGAACACAGGTCTCCGATCACGACCCAACACTTTAATCACCGCACTGCCCGACCGCCCACAAAAGCAAACACCTTTCTAATTGACACTTGTAATAGCCTCAGATTCATTAACAACTTCGTGAAGTCTCTCCCGTCACGTGTATCGTGTCGGCCATTTTGACGTCTTGGACTTGATGTAAATGTATTGCGACGCGCTGTCATTGTGACTGACTCACTGAGGTAGTTCTTAACAGACCTTTCTCATCTAATCCGGATATTATTTGAATACATTCGTTATAAAGAAAATACAAAAGTTGTTCTTCTAGACCATGTTGAGCACACATACGCTCATGCCACCTCTCGTTTTGTGGAACTATTTTATTCCAGGATATAGCTTGTTGTTGTATGGCTGTCAGTGTAAACATGAAATCACACGTACTAAATAAAGTTGTCTATAGATATAGATCTACATCCTTTGAAGTAAGAAATAGTTATATAAATACATAAGAATTGTCCCTCACTCTATAAAGGTTCATATTCCAATAAACTCACACAAAGTGAAAGTTAATTATTAAATGCCAGTAGAAGAATGCAGATTTGTGTCTGGTTTTACGAAATGTATATCTCGAGCTGTATATTTTGAAGCGGGACTGTCAACATGACATTACCAATGAGTTAAAACAATATATAAAGTGCCTATAAATGTGATTATTTCATCCATATGTTCTGTTCGTTTATGGTATTTTAATTACCAGATATAAATCATGGTCCACTCACCCGTAGATCACGAAATTGGAGTGGGGTGGGGTGGGGTGGGTGTGGGGGTGTTTGGGGAGGTTGAGGGTGTGTCATTGGATATTACTTGAATACATTCGTTGTAAAGAAACTACAAAAGTTGTTCCTCTAGAACATGTTGAGCACATACACGCTCATACACAATGAGCCAAAACAATATATACAGTACAAGTAAATGTGATTATTTCATCCATATGAGGGGAGGGTGTGTCAGTGGAAGGAAGTAACAATGTGAAATAATTACCATTACAGCTTTCTCACTCACATTAATTAGTCTCGAGATGTGCAGAGATCGATAAGCCAACACCACCTACACAATACAAGACCAGTTCGGGGATATATTCCTATCATCACCATCATCATCATCACTATCATCGTCATCGTCATCAGCAGCAGCCGCATCAGAACGGGTTTCAGATTTCTTCACAGGGAGGTCGGAACAAACTCCATACAAACGAACTGCCACCTTGAGGCCGGTCAGTGCGAGGCAGACACACCGTACGCTTCATTGATTCTTAATGACACTCGCACGATGGCTTGTTGTTATGAAATCGATCTGTGGAGTACCTGGAACAAGCCAGCGTTGAAAAGCCAAGAACATTTCTACCCTTTTTCGGCTATAATTTCAATTAGTTGTTTCATTTGAGAGTTGGAACATATTTAATCACAAACTGACTGATACCATGGTAAATTCTAACTTTAAACACAAACTCGGCACGCAAAGGATTAAATTGTGAAATTAGTCTATGACCATACTGGATCAATGAATAATCATTGAATTCTATTCAGACACATAGGTTTAGGTTTACAATAACAAGTAGTAACAGGCCTTAGAATCAATACCAAACCAACTCACTCACCCACTCACAGTTTTAATCCCGATCACACAAAGGATGTCAAACGACGTTTAATAAGCTCATAACATTCATCATGTAGTCATGTCGAAGAGCGAATTTCACATGGATAGATGTCCGATGTCAGCCCTGGATTTCAGTTGGTACCACAGTTCATCAACCATGGTAAGCTAACAAATATATCAGCTTTTCAAGGAACAATAACCGAGACCTTCTTTCTCCTTTCAGGGACCCTTTATTGTTTTATTTCACAAGTCCTACGTTTTCATCTACGTTCAGTTTGAATAGACGGATTTTCACAAGCCCTGATATTAACTGAAATCCTGTTCAATTCAGCATCAAAATCTCACTTTCCAAGAGTTGGCGCGAGTCTGGGTTTGGTGTTTGTATCCAATGTAATTTTAAGATGTTAATGGATGGTAATTGTTATTTATTAAAGGTAGCAATTCATGGACCTCTTCACCTGAACTACGGCAATCCCCTCGTTCTTGGTGCTGATAGTCTGGGGTGTGCGAGAGGTACAATGCCAGTACTCGAGGGCCTTGGACCTTTTACCGTAGTTCCTCCAACAAGCACAAAGAGTGATCTTCGTTTAACAGCTTTTATTCCCACTTTGTGTTGCCGGTCAACCCACTCTATTTGTCACTTAAATACGCGACTTCGTCCGCAAAGCTTCAATCCCAGAAATGCCGCTTCCTGAGTTTGGTGTCTGGTTCGAAAGATCGTGACAACAAGCCGAGAGCGCAGCACCAGTCCTGATGTAGTCTCCCCAGCCGCTCTCTCGATTTGGAGACTTTTTTGGACGAGAGCGGAGCACCAGTCAAGATGTAGTCTCCCCAGCCGCTGTCCCGATTTGAGGATTTTGCGCCTTTTTAAACCGGTACCTACGTCACAGTTCTACTCATTTTTCCATCTATCATTGTGTGGCAGTTACAGGTTTTGTTTTACTGTCAACTAACCAGTAATATACCAGTAGTATATAGTGTATATAATACATAGCGTAGTTAGTATTAGCATTAGTATTATTATTGATATCAGTATGTAGTATTAGTATTTATTATTAATATTAGTATTTAGTATTAGTATTTAATATTAGTATTTAGTATTAGTATTTAGTATTAGTTTGCAGTATGGGTTTTAGGGATTTTAATGAAGATTTAATACAACACCTTTTTACTTAGGGTAGTGACTGACCCAAACATAACTATCAGCTTCTTTGTGTCAGCCAGGGTAAATGTTCTGGTTGAGTGGTTGACCCTATTGTTTTCCTTAGGGTCAGCTTTGCATGCTTTTTAACCCTCACTTGCACCTCAGTCACTACACAGACAAGTCACTGACAGACCACAGCACGTGGGCACATGTTACAGATTTTTATAAAGTCAAGGTATGTTTCCAATTAAATACATAAACATATATAAATCTATCTTTTCATAAATAACATTATATAAACAGGTGTACGTTGAATAAGGTGTTGGTTAGGGCATGTGAGATTTAGTCAATGTCTGATTCACCTGGACAGAGTGGTAAGTGTGTTGACATGTATGATAGTTTTAGGATGTTTAGTAATTTATTGTGTTTTATGGTAGTGCTGTGTTCAGATCTGTAAATATGTATTAACAATAGCACTGATCTGATAATAATGTCCACACGTGCAAGAGCATTGTGTAAGGAAGCTTATTGTACATTTAGAATAATTTCCATATTTATAGGAACTTTGATGTCACTGTAGCCCTGGTCATGTAGTCGTGGCAGATTAAAGTGTCACCTACACCTAGAGGCCATACTTCTGGTATGTTTACTTATCACCACATGTAAATATATATTATTATTATGTTTATCTATTGATCACGTTTTACACCACCTAAGAAGTATTTTGATTTGATGTATGCATATACTATATGTATGTATAATGTAATTCTAATGATGTATCATGTTCTCATTTTAATTGTCATAATTTACAAGATTCTTATTGAGTGTTATTGTGCATTTCAGGGTGTGAAAGAAAGGTATGCCCTTCGTCATCTAATAAAACGAATCACACCCGTAGCTGTATTTTTGACAACATTTATTGATGCACACACATATTCTGCTACAATTGGTCTACCACCTGCTCCACCTACACTAGATCATTCTAACCCACTCTTGTATAATAACAAGATCCTTATTAGGACTTGTGGTAATGTGAACTCCTCAAACCCCAGAATCCCCCCCTCCCCCCATTGCCCCTCATATTGCCTACTTATATAATTACTGTAGATGTCTTAATGAGTTGCTAATTACCATTATTTGATGCTAATAATACGACCCCCGTTCTGACGAAGAGTGTGTCTTGTTATAATATCTGGTATACATTCCCTCTTATTTCTCTGACTTATTGATTTATCTTCCCTTTAATTATCTAAATATGTATTACACTTTCATGCCTATAATACTGAGAGCAATGTATCTTCAGTTAATGAAGACGAGGATGATTGTATGGATGTATGGATAGTATTTGACACACAGACACACAGACAGACACAGACAGACAGACAGACACACACACACATACACACATTCATACCTTTCTGTATTTCTCCTCTTTCCATTCTGTCATATAACATATTTTTAAAAACAATTAAAAGAAATTACAAAAGCGCGAACAAGATGAAAACAGTTGGAATGCTTATAATATCAAACACAGCAATTCGCACATTTTTAAAGGAGATTTATGTATACATACTTTCTGTACATATAGTGGTGTAGATTGTCTCTTGAAGAATGTCATATGGATGACTTTAAACTCTATGATAACGACCGTATTACAACTTGTATTCGGAGTCAGTGCAGTGTGGTTTAGGGCATCCCTGCTGCCGCTGCTGCTGGTGGTGATGTGTGGGCGGATCAATGGCGTCACCAGAAGACACATTGCGCGTGACTTAGAGCACGATGTGAGGATGAGGCACAGCAAGGCAGTGGCAGCTGTATTAACGGCTTCAATGACCAGTTGTTTGTTCCATGAGTATGAAGTTTATGTTTGAAATAGGAGTTCCTCTGAACCTAGTCACAGATGTGTCTCTACTACTTGGGGCTTGTTTCACCCGTCTCATTTACACCTACAGAATGGAAGATTTCAGGAAAGGGTTAAACGCATACTACACGACATTGGCCATCCTCAAATAAATACCCTACAAGAAGACAAACGTCTTTGATTGCATGCAAGTATTACACGAATATTATATTCAAGTGGCCCCGAAACTGTAGGGATATTGGACAGACATTGCTGTGATTGTATTCAAGTGGTCCCACAACTGTGAGATTGGACAGACATTGTTGTGATTGTATTCAAGTGTTTTCCCAACTGTATGGATATTGGAAAGACATTGCTGTGATACTCACAAGTTTAGTTACAAACATAACACCTACATTTGCCATGAATTTTCTTTGATCGTTGCAACATCTGGCTGATATATAGGTTGCTGAGACAATGAGAAATTTAATTAAGATGACAGTTCCATCAACTGTCTTGGGTTTGATAAAACGTTGACTTGTGCAACTTTTGTTTTATGATTTGTGCAAAGATAATGATAAATTAGTTCATGTTATAAAGCTCCAGTGACTTCATCCCACTATCCTTCTATCATCTTAATGCCTCATCAATCCCAAACTTGTGCAATTCCCGTGATTATATACATAAATCACGGATCTTTTAAATTTTAACTCTGGAAAAACCGATGTTGTTTTTTATTTTTTTATTTTAGTGGATGGAACATGCAACCTTAACATCTGTAGCCTAATGAGTGAAACGAAGGCTCGGGAGACCAAGTCATGTGCCTGAACGCAAGCTAGAGATATTTTACGTCCGTTTCACGGAATATGTGTTGGAAACATGAAGGTGTTGCTAAAAGTTGTTTTTTATTTTCATTTTGGTTTGTGGGTGACATGAAAAACTGACCACCAAAGTGAGTGAGTGAGTATGGTTTTACGCCGCTTTTAGCAATATTCCAGCAATATCACGGCGGGGGACACCACAAATGGGCTTCACACATTGTACCCATGTCGGGAATGGAACCCGTGTCTTCGGCGTGACGAGCGAACGCTTAAACCACTAGGCTACGCGACCGCCCCTTGACCACCAGAGGTATATGAGATTTAAATCCCTCATTTCGGGATGACGATATTAGCATGTATAAATCGCCTTTGAAAATGCGCGAATTTCTGTGTTTGGTATTATAAGCATTCCAACTGTTTTCATCTTGCTCGCGTTTAATTGTTTTCAAAATATGTACATATATATTTATCGATCTAGATCTCAATATTGTCAATATACTTGATACGATCTCTTTCATTTTATCTTCTCTTAATTTTGTTACTTTTAACATGGTGTATTCTCATGGAAAGGATTGGGCACACAAGATCGCAGAATGCTCGCTCCTGTAGATTTAATCTATGCGTATTTATATGATTATTTAAGTTATACATTATAGGGCAGAATGGAAAGAGGAGAAAGACAGAAAGGTATATAACTGACATTACTCATTATGTATGTGTGTGTGTGTGTATGTATGTATGGTTAAGTGCTGAGTTTCTCTGAATGTTAGCCATTGTTTATGTAGGCTAGAGCACTCGAACCATGGTGTCTAATCGTTTAAATGGCTACTAAGATTCAGAAGCCTTTTACTAACCATTTCGGGGCGGTCTGGTAGCCTAGTGGTTAAAGCGTTCCCTCGTCACGCCAAAGACCGGGTTTCGATTCCCGACTTGGGTACAATGTGTGAAACCCATTTCTGGTGTCCCCCGCCGTGATATTGCTGGAATATTGCTTAAAGCGGCGTAAAACCATACTTGCTCGCTCGCTCGCTCGCTAACCATTTCATAGTGCATCGGACTCCTGCAACGATTAAGCAACAAGTCCTCATGTTCAAACCTATACTTACTGTTTTATTTAGGTCTCAGTATTGTTTATCCTGAAGTGAAGCATTGAATGTCCAACACACCTGTTCAACATCACTGTGTTGTCTTCTAACCTGGCTTGTATTGGGATGCTTCCTTTCATTGTTGTTTGATTGTTTGCTGTTTTACTCCAGTTACATGACGGCGATCTGAAAATAATCGAACATCGATCCACACAATTAAGATCGATGACGTTCATCAACAAAGTCAGCGAGTCTGACCACCCGATCGCATATTGCGACCAGCATAGTCGCCTCATAATTCAAACATGAGTTGCTGTAGACCAATTCCACCCCGTATTTTCACAAGTGGACGGATTCAGGGTTGTCTATTAACGGAATTGAAGAATGTCCCCTAGATGCTCCAATATCGTTATAGTTGTGTACATCAACTTGATCATGTTCAGTTCCATAAACTGAAGCACCTGCTGGACCAACACAAAGTGAACTGAATCACCTGCTTGACCAACACAAGGTGAACTGAACTGAAGCACCTGCTCGACCAACACAAGCTGAACTGAACTGAAGCACCTGCTGGGCCAACACAAAGTGAACTGAAGCACCTGCTGGACCAACACAAGGTGAACTGAACTGAAGCACCTGCTGGACCAACACAAGGTGAACTGAACTGAAGCACCTGCTGGACCAACACAAGGTGAACTGTACTGAATAACCTGCTGGACCAACACAAGGTGAACTGTACTGAATAACCTGCTGGACCAACACAAAGTGAACTGAACTGAAGCACCTGCTGGACCAACACAAGGTAAACTGAAGCACCTGCTTGACCAACACAAAGTGAACTGAAGCACCTGTTGGACCAAAAAACGGTGAACTGAACTGAAGCACCTGCTTGACCAACACAAAGTGAACTGAATCACCTGCTGGACCAACACAAGGTGAACTGAACTGCAGCACCTGCTTGACCAACACAAAGTGAACTGAAGCACCTGTTGGACCAAAAAACGGTGAACTGAACTGAAGCACCTGCTGGACCAATACAAGGTGAACTGAACTGAATAACCTGCTGGACTAACACAAGGTGAACTGAACTGAAGCACCTGCTGGACCAACACAAGGTGAACTGAAGCACCTGCTGGACCAACACAAGGTGAACTGAAGCACCTGCTGGACCAACACAAAGTGAACTGAAGCACCTGCTGGACCAACACAAAGTGAACTGAACTGAAGCACCTGCTGGACCAACACAAAGTGAACTGAACTGAAGCACCTGCTCGACCAACACAAGGTGAACTGAACTGAAGCACCTGCTGGACTCACACAAGGTGAACTGAACTGAATAACCTGCTGGACCAACACAAAGTGAACTGAACTGAAGCACCTGCTGGACCAACACAAGGTGAACTGAACTGAAGCACCTGCTGGACCACCACAAGGTCAACTGAACTGAAGCATCTGCTGGACCAACACAAGAAGGTCAACTGAACTGAAGCACCTGCTGGGCCAACACAAAGTGAACTGAAGCACCTGCTGGACCACCACAATGTGAACTGAACTGAAGCACCTGCTGGACCAACACAAGGTGAACTGAACTGAAGCACCTGTTGGACCACCACAAGGTGAACTGAACTGAAGCACCTGTTGGACCAACACAAGGTGAATTGAACTGAAGAACCTGTTGGACCAACACAAGATGAACTGAAGCACCTGCTTGATCAACACAAGGTGAACTGAAGCACCTGTTGGACCAACACAAAGTGAACTGAAGCACCTGCTGGACCAACACAAGAAGGTGAACTGCAGTTAGTTTCATCCGTGAAAATTAGATTTTTCACTGATCCCCTACTGGGACGTCGTGTGAATTTTCCCCGAGGTCAGTCATGTACGTTTCTTGCTTAAACAGGATTAAGACGCTGTCGTCTCCAAAGCAAAGAGTACATAATTCATTGTTCGTCAAATAAGATGTGTTATTACATAGTCTACATGGGCGTATACATTGATATGCATCAGTTTTATTGTATGGAATTACAATATCAATATACAAGTACCAACTGTCAAGGTGTACAAATTCAGTTGGTCCGTCATGGGCGAGACGTTCTAAGTTAATTTAAATGTCAATAAACATTCTCTACGCTCGCAGTGTTCAGGCTTTTTTATATGCGTTCTTAAAACTAAAATGCCATTTCTGGTGTCCCCTGCCGTGATATTGCTGGAATATTGCTAAAGGCGGCGAAAAACCATACTCACTCACTATAGCTAAAATGGAAAGAATTGTCATTAAACCGCCTACATGTTATCTGAAATGGGCTGGCCACTGTGACTTGATATTGCTTGACAACGAGTCATTATCACCCCGTCATCTGGGTTGTTCTATGACGTTTCCATATTTGTAAAAGTGGGTCGGTGACTTTCGTTGTGTGTTGATCGCAGTAAATGTTTCAAAACCGATATTGTTGTTTATCTGTATCTGATATAAAACATTCTATCCATTCTATCAATTATATCTATTTAATGGAAGACCAATGGCAGTGATAATACCCTCGAAAATAGTGTTACCCTTATATGACTGTTTGTTCTATTATAGGCATACAATACAATTGAGACGCGTAGTGATCAGTGAGTGAGTGAGTGAGTTGGGTTTAACGCCACTTTTAACAGTATAACAGTTATATCACGGCGGAACAGCTTAATGTAGGAGGAAAGCCCGAAGTGATGCAGGTCTCAGACGTTTACCA
The DNA here is from genome assembly GCF_023055435.1 of Haliotis rufescens. NCBI lineage: Eukaryota > Metazoa > Mollusca > Gastropoda > Lepetellida > Haliotidae > Haliotis > Haliotis rufescens. The sequence continues at coordinate 13,342,406 of NW_025963824.1, read as the reverse complement.
CATCGGTGAAACCCACAAGCACGGGTATGGTGCTGACAAACCTAGAAACATAATCGGGGCGAACCGGGATTCGAACCCACAATCATAGGTTTCTGGTGTGCCCAAGGGACGCAAATCTGCGCAGCGAATCGCGGTGCCTTAGACGACTGGGCCACCCGTGTCCCCTGAGACGCGTAGATATGTACCTAGAGATTACAAGCCATGCATGGTTTGTAATCGGGGCGATGTAGAGACAGAGTACCATTTTCTGCTAATCTGCAATGTGTACAAAGATCTCTTCCAAATGTACTAACTCCAGAAACACTGTGTCCATCCGTCACTTGGAAAATCACACATGATCATGTCTACCTGAAATATAACATTTTTAATAAATCAGTTACCTTTATCTACCCTGCAATGGATGCTTCCTGACTTATAGTAGTACGTTCTGCAAGCTCTATATCCCACCCATCCACTATAGCAACATCATCTACCACCATATCTCAATAAGCAATTTCCGTCAAAATTGGTTTTTGGGGGGTGGGGTAACATTGTATACAATATCTAAGCCCCTATGTAATATATTTTCATTTTGTTTTTCGTATAGGATAGTGCAGTGGTTCAGGCAGATTTTAATACCCAGGTATAGTGGTTTTATTGTCACAATTCAATGGAATTAGTGTTTTACCTACTCACAAGATTTGAAAATGAAGTAAAAAAACATGATTTTTACCAATGTTTCCACTGGGAATTAGAATAACAGTTAAATGAAACAAAATGTTTGCCAAATTCAGATAACTGAACACATTACCTGTAATCAAAGACATAATTTGGATAGTTTAATGACTTAATAAAAATGTAACAGCCAATTTTGTCAAATTATGCATTTTTCCTTCAATTTATGCAATTTTGATCCCCTGAAAACTCCTGCACACACTTGCAAGCTTACTACCGAATGAAAATTGTGTACAGATGCCTCCTTCATGCAATAGAAAAGGTTTAAGGTATACAGGAAAATGTGGGAACGAAAATCGTATGTTTCACCCCTGGCCAACTGACTACTACTCTATGCAGTGTTATAATGTATGGCTGGACGGAGCTGTATGCTGTCTTAGATAATAAACCACGGGCTCATGGCCTACATCTGCACAAACAAAGAATCGAATTGAATAAACTTGGGGTACTAAAAGTGGGGCGGTCTATTTGGAGTGTATTTGAAAAGACATGGCTGTCGGATAAAATCTCGTTCACAACGCATTATGTATTCAGAGCAGGTTTGCGTTTCAGTCACGGTCTAGGTCTCAAGCCCGACAATAACACCAGCATTATTCTAACCCAGTTCTTCGCGGGTCAGGCGCATTAGGAATCCAGGCAGTCTGTATAACAATTTGACACTTATTACATGAGTCAACGACCTGCGAACGCGCAATCTTGCTGACGGTGATAGATAAACAAGTGGTACAGACTACCCAGTGATTGACAACATGAGCATCGATCTACGCCTTTGGGATTACGGTGACATGCTTCAACCAAGTCACGTAGTCTGACTGCCAGATCCTGCATGTTTAGCCTACATGGTTACATGTAACAGGATTCATAAACCATACATAACTTCCCCTTGGAGTATACCGTGTTCGACGTAATAAGCGCCTAGGGCGCTCTCAAAATTAGAAATCGGGGGCTCTTATTGGAATATTGTTTTATTGAAAAAAACTGAATTGAAAGATAAATTTCGTGGTTTATGCTGACAGCCTTAAATATTTATATACGACAGATATATTTTTCAAGAATTTAATTGCCCATTATTAAGGGTGCATATAACACATGAGTGCGTATTTTACGCGAATAAATAAGTCTTGTGTACATTGATCAATCGGAAGGGGTGCTAATTGGGATTGTTCAACGGCCAATATATCAGCAAATACCGCCGTGGGCGCTTATTAGAGCGGGGCACTTATTACGTTGAATACGATAATAACAATAGCGACATGATGGGGTGTCTCGATCATTTTATTACCGTCTTCGCCATGCTTGTGGTTTTGACACAGAGGTCCTCCAGGGTACGACCCGGAATATGTAGAGGGCGTCATGGAAAATGATAAATACAACATTCTTTGGTATAGGCCCGTATACAGCCTCAGACATATCCAGGCTAACAAACCTGATCTTGTCTTTTTTGATAAATCCAATGAAATCATTTATATTATTGAATTTTCTGTCCCTTTTGACACTAATGTGATTGACAAAATTCAGGAAAAACATGGCAAATATGCGCACCTCGCTTTCGAAATGTCACGCTTGCATCCCAAGTACCAAGTTGTCCGACTCCCCATTTTTCTCGGTGCCTTAGGTTTGGTACCTCCCAATCTGTTGTCTGACATTTGGAGAGTACCCGGGTTCGCTGCCAAGAATACAGCCCTTCTGACAATCTGGGTAATGCAGAAGGATGCAGTGTTGGGGAGTCTCCACATTCTCCAAAAAGTTCTCGCTGGGTTTAACTAGGCAGCGCTACCTGGGGGAAGCATTAGCTGTCTGGGCTACGTGTAGAGGGTGCAAGACCCCTTAGCTGATGATGAGCCTAACCAACCTGACTGTGCCAGAATCACCAAAACCCTCTTTGCCGGAGTTATCTATTTATTTAAAAATAAATAAATATCTAAATATTTATAATCAGAATAAAAGCGACAAAAATTATAAATTATCTGAAAGCAGAGTCCCTTGTACGATTGGGACAATATCATAAGCAAATGAATCACTATCAAGGGATTCATCGGTGGCACCTGTCACAAACACATGCGAAGGCAAGCCAACTACTCACCTGAAACAACACGGGAAGATATGGTACAAGGCAAAATAAGGACTTGAATCCGACATAATTTTTGTCACTACTGCATCAAGTTTGGACATGTCCTCCATATGTCTACCATAACACTTTTGAGAACTTTAAGGCCTTGAATTGTGTAACTATTGCGGTAGAAACAGGGAAATGGTTAACCCCTTCACGACAGACATCCGGTTGCGATACAATAGAATGCATATTGAATGCACGTTTCGACAGCTCTATAACTGACATAACTACAATATACAACGCAGTAAAATTCCTTTAATGTTTCTGCGAGAAGGTTACTCCGGATCTATGTTAACTATTCATAATATTTACCATATGCCAACATCAACAGATCTATGGTTTACCCAGTGTTTGTGAAAGATCTTTCAAATATTTGAACGCTCTCTGATCAGCATTTCAGTTATGTCACGCGTGTCAGCTTGATGCGGGAGGAAAAATGGAAGTCATGTAGGTCAAAAACAAGAATCATAATCAGGACGAACCAGCAATTCGAATCCACCGTCATAGGGTCCTTGTCGAATTCTTTGATTTGAGCGAGTTAGCGAATTTAGTTTTCAAAATTAATAAAAGTCCATTTGTATGACTCTTCTTCATGCTGAATTGCCAGATCATTCTACCGGGTACCCATTCACTGCTGGCTGAACTGTGGCATATTTCGAACAAAGTCACTTGCCCAAAGAGACACCACGTGTGTCACATGTGCTTCAGTCTGGGGCAGGACCGAAGCCCTAGGAGGAAAACAGCCCATCACGGCTGTCCGGCTTGTGCCGATTTGAACAATACTTCAGTTATTTCCAAGCATTTCAGCTTGATGTGGTAGGAAATCCCTAAGTGACGTATGCGGTTTTATGTGTCAGTGTATGTTTTTGTTGAACAATGATTGTAAAAGTGTTATATTGTTTCTGTTGACATTCGATAGAAGCTCATTGCATTGTGTTGGGGCAATGATTATTTGTCAGGAGTGTAGTACTACTAAATGTAAGCAGTCGTAAGGCAGGTACAATATTTAGATGCTAGAGTGGTGTGGTAATTTCATGAAACGGCGAGACTCGTCCAGCATTGTAAAGTGCCTTACAGCACTGGGTAGAAAGTTTTGGAAGCTAGTTAGGCGGTATGTAAGGGGACAAGAGCATGCCTCTCGCATCTCACACATTTCATCACACATTTTCATCTGAGAATACACAAGACCAGCTTTCGTGTGAGGATCACCCCAGACCCATCTCGGAAACTTGACAACCGCCGCTGGGGTAATATACTATCATCACTGACTTTTGCTATCACCACTGTATTTTTGTATTTGACGAGGACCACTGCCATCATATCATATATTGCCATCGAATATTGTACAACCACTCTATCGTGTACTGCCACTGTAATTGTTGTGCAGTAATTTGTGTTGATTTGTAAACCGAGTTAAATTTGGAATACAATTATTAATAATTGTACACCATTTGTTGGATGTTTGTTGGTTTCACACTAAGCTCTTTTACGTACATATTTCAGGGTTAACATATTGTTTCAATTTGGGAATCGACACGTAACAGTGCATGGTGCTGGGATTCGAACCCACGATCACAGTGTTCTGGAACGTCTCGGGGATGCAACTCTGCACAACGAATTGCGCCGTGTTATATGACCGTAATCAGATTACATAGAAATGCAAAGTGTTTGTTTCTTGTCGTGAAAATACGTTTGGTTTATTACAAAACGACAAAGACAATTACGATATATGAACTAATTTCTAGAGCAACGATGAAAGATGTGTTTAATTTTGAGAAAGGCAACCCACGCTGCCATTGCTACTTTGGTTTTAGAACAATTGGAGCAAGCAAAAGACCACTAGGGTTTGAAAAGGAGTATAACCATTGCTGCGCATACGTAAATTAATTCACTTACAACACATGCGCACTATTAATCGAAAAGGGCGGCAACTCGGCAATGCGACATAATCAATATGTCGAATGTTTGCGCATTTTAACGCCTTTTTTACACATTTTTTATGGGACGACAACGCGACATATTTTGACCTTGAAAGATGTCGCGTTGTCGCATTGTCGCCCTTTGGTAAAATGAAAAGCGATATTATTCAAGGCGAGACAACGCGACAATGCGACAAATGGCGGTTATATCGCGTTGTCGCATTGTCGTGCTTTAATTTTAACACTTTTTGCTTGTTTTTGTAAGGGCGGCAACGCGACAACGCGACAGTGCGACAATGTCCCTAATAAGATTCCATACTGAACTAATATCCATTGAAAGGCATAGTTCAGCTCGTCCTTTGACCTAAATGAAATTGTGTCTCTAAAGAAAATCTCATCTTCCCCGAATAATAGAAGGCATAACCCGTGAATGCTCTATAAGTCAAGCCTAACTTTAACACGCCTAAAGTTACGCACATTCAGCACTGATCCAACAGTAGTGGATACACGATGGAAGGCGACGAAAAAGAAGGGACGTTTAAGGGGTAAGATAATTACATTCATCAATTACTATTGGAAGATCCCATCTCCCATCAGTTCTTAGTGTGAAAACGTAATCACTTCTTAAAACAATGTGCATTTTATCAAACTTGAAAAATATCATGTTTAATAGCATAACTGCCATTTGTGAAAAGAAGCTAGTCCCTGGTATGTCATAATTGATAAATAGGAGCTCAGCGCAACTACGACAATGTGCAGTTTCACTCTGTCCATAAGTTTGTTTGTTTGTTTGTTTGTTTGTTGTTTAACGCCGAACTCAGCAATATTCTAGCTATATAACGGCGGTCGGTAAATAATCGAGTCTGGACCAGACAATCCAGTGATTCAAATCATGAGCATCGATCCACGCAATTGGGATACGACGACATGCATCAATCAAGTCAGCGAGCCTGACCACCCGACCCTGTTAGTCGCCTCTTACGACAAGCATAGTCACCTTTCACGGCAAGCATGGGTTGCTGAAGACCTATTCTACCCGGGATCTTTACCGGTCTTGCACACTGGAGGTTACACTTATATATACGCCATGCCATCAGTACCGGGACTGCAGGTGTTTAAGCCTACCTTTTACGTGGTCACCTTTCACGGCAAGCAAGGGTTGCTGAAGACCTATTCTACCCCGGATCTTCAAGGGTATGTCCATACGTGTGTCAACTACACTAAAAGATTTAAATAAATGCAAGACTCTGTTTCTTGCTGCTTCTCTGTGTATAGCCCCTGTCTTGTGTTCATGTTTCAATTGTGATATGTCATAACGTCAGTCATTAATTTCGGGAGAGGGTTACCAAAGTTGTGAAGACATGTGTCCAATCCGTTTGCTTGTGGATAATATAAAATGTATGTTTAAATCAAACGGTACCAAATGAAGTAGCCTTACTGTCCTATCACAACTAAGCAAGCAGTCTTCTAATATCTGCATCTGTAGTCTAAAGCTGTTAAAACGCATACAACTCTATATAAGGTTCATGCGACCAACGACCACCGATACCCGATAGACAGGGCGTCAATATCCATCAAGCCAGTCAAACCTGTTTAACGGTCCCGACAACGCGAAAACCGGGCGCAAACAAATGAATCATTTCACAACGCAGTTGGCAAACTTTCAAGTCGTTATCAGACCGTGAAGCTATGAAAAAGGGAAAGCATATCCACATGTAGCTGAGTTCTTGGACTGCTCGGCGCTGTATTAGACTAAGAGAATGGTCATTAATTATATGGGACAATATGTAGGGGCAACTAATTTGATGTAGGATGGGGTGTCATGAAAATTATATTACAGAAAATGATGTGTGTGTGTGACGAAGCTTGATAGTCTAAGGCCAATCTCCCCCCCCCCCCCCCCCCCCCCCCCAAAAAAAAAAAAAAAATGAAAAGAAAGGAGAACAAAAGAACACACACCCTATTATAAATGTCCAGAATCGATCTGAGTTGTTCAAGGAGGACATCGTCGAGATACAAAGGAGTCGCCGTAGGCCACAATCTCGGCAGATGCTCGGCAGATGCTTCATGTCACTCTCTTTTGTTGTGCATTGGAGACACTGAAACCGTCCTTTTTAGGGGACCGTTTAAGCCTAGAATTGTTACGGGGAATTAACTCCGGGATCTCCACGCCTTCAAAAACAGACAGAGAGGTTTTCAGGCGAAATGCAGGAATGTTTATTAGATATGACGTCAAAATGGCACAACATACATTCACATCATCTCAGTATTCTATTTCATAGTTTAGACATCATAATAAGCAATTAAATAGTACAGCATTAAGATATTGAAATGATAATGAGTTACATAAAAGATACCATATTATCTTGTACAATGAGTTCATTATTACAGTATAGTAAAATATTTTCACTTAATAATTCATTCCGAATATTCTTAAACTTAATTACCTCAGAATTGAATTTAATTGATAAATAAGTAAAGTACTTTACTGGTGCCTTGTTGAAAATATAACAATGATTTCATAGTTGTAACCAGGATAACTGCGGGACAACTACCTGGGGCTTAAGCCGGGCGTCACGGTACGTGCACCACGTGAACAATGGCTGGCGGCCTTCATTATGACGAGGGCATTCGTCACCACTCGCCCCTTTCCGTAACCTGCAAGAAGACTCGTCCCCCTATCGATGAATGTTATGTGCGAAAATACGACAAACCAATCAGAATGCGCGTATGATTTCAAGTACTTCGTCAAAGAATCCCTCAGAAATAATTTTTGATTTTACATATGTCTTGCATCTAAAAATATACCCAAGACACAGTTAAATGTGTTCAATCAAACTGTATAATTTCGCATGTCCTGATGTACTTTTAATTGCATCTGAAATATAAATGATATATGGGGAAATATATGTGAACCATTGCGCAACGAGTTGACAATTGTTTTAGGTATGCCCGTTTGCGCTAAGACGGAACCTGGTTGCAAAAATGGCCACGAGAGGGGCACGAGTCGCTATATTCGGCTTGTCCCGGAATAACACGAGTTGGTCACGAATGTAACGAGGGGTTATGGGCCGGAAGAGCGAAACCTAGCCATATTCAACTCTAAAATCTCTCGCTTTCGTGAAGCTACAGTTAGACTGGTCACGCTACAGTAAACACGGGATATTGCTATACCGGGACTCTCAAATTACAAGAAAAACCCAGAAATGCGTATACCGTAATTACAGTAGTAATTTATTAGATGCTGAAGTATAGTATAGTTGCACAAAAGTACTTTACATTTAACAAATTTAATAACTCTAATACTTTAATATTTCATAGATGTACATTAAAATATCTACAAAAACAACAATAACATATATCTTAAAATATATAATGGTAAATACATAAATACTTTCTATAATAAATTTGCGGTTGCACTGGCATACACGTTGTGTTCAAGTCATTCACTCCAAGGGGATCAGGTGACCAACGTGATCTGTGAACTCAACGTCGCCGATGACGTTGTTGACGAGATTGTCTTTCAGAGCCTGAAGACGGTTGTCAATCAGCCGGTATCTTCTCTTTCTGGGTGGTGCTGACCAGTGGGCTCCAATTCGTTGAATGGCGACTTCTACGTTGGATTGCTCTCTTTGAAATAGCGTAACAACTTCAAAAATGTTCGGATGGCCGCTTGAAGAATGCCGTTTTCAGTGATCACCGACGCTCTGCAGGCAGCAACAACGCAGTTCCAATACTTCTTCTCACGGGCCGTTTTCTTACAACGAAACTTGAATCCCTCATAAAACAAGTGCTGACCACCTCGCACGGTATCAACCATGGTCACTCGAACTTGTGCATTAGCCATTTTGGACATAGATAAATAAGTTGCACGCTTTATATATACCATCAAATACATACTGTATGTATTCTTAAGAAACGACTCTCCTCTAAACCCATCAGTATCATAACCCATATCAACTAAGAAACTAATTGTTTGTTCAATTAAGAAACTGATCATCTCTTCTCCTGTGTTTAAACATCCAACTGTATTATTTTTTTACGAAACGACTCTCCTCTCCTCTCCTCTCCTCTCCTCTCCTCTCCTCTCCTCTCCTCTCCTCTCCTCTCCTCTCCTCTCCTCTCCTCTCCTCTGTTTGAACAGCACGGGCGCTAATCTAAACTACGGACATCCGGTGTTTTTATAGCAATTACTCATTTCTCGCCTTCGTAGGACAAATACCCCAACTTGGGTTATTGCTTTACTGATACTAGGGAAAATTGGATTTTCGCTAACCTGGCACGACACCATAACGAGGTAACTGCCGACACTTACTTCAAGATAATGATTATTAAACATTTTAACACTAATCAAAAACTTCTGACGTTTACCAATTATAAGTAAATAACTTATAACATAAGAAACAGTTTATAAAAGAAATGCTGGATATTGTATTGTAACTCTTATCTACTAGACTGCCACTGAATTGCCTGTACCTTTATAGACTATTCTACGATATGAAACACAAAATCTACCGGCGCTTCACGATAGTGCGGATGCACTTATGTGATAAATAGTTAAAAGACATTGCCGAATCTGTGCGTATTTAGCTACAGAAACAGTGTTACTTTTCGTGTATTGTGTTCTAGACATATACGGTCACAGACTGGTTATCTTTAAATACATACATTTAGCTGCCGATGCTATGCTACTCATTATAATGAAACAAGAAATGTTTCCTGTGAAAATACAAACAGTGAGACTAATTAATAACATGATCAAAAATATTAATGCAGATAATAGAACACGTTGACCACCAAGTCACTTGATACAGAAACGTTATACACGTTGAACATGATGTTTAATAAGCATCCATAACTAAAATGGCGTAATATGTTAGATTGATATTTAAACTACTAGAATACTAACGCTAGTATTTTATCCGGGACGCTCTATTATTCTCTATTATTCAGTATAGTATTTGATTTCTAGATGAACTGTAAATCCCAAATCGTAGATTTCGAACAATGCATTTTGAATAATTGTAACATAAGTTCATTGTACCAGCAGAGTAACAAAGTAAGAATTATTTACACCACGTTTAACAAAAATGGCAAAGTAATAAGTAAAAGTAACTTACCTCCAAAAACAGACAGAGAGGTTTTCAGGCGAAATGCAGGAATGACTCTATGCCAAGATACCCCTGCATTTATACCCGAGACCTCCAGTCCACGTTTGAAAGCATGTCACTACCCATCTGTCCAGTTTGGAATTGATAACAATGGTTTGCCACATGGTGGTCAAATTATGCAAGTTTTGATGTGCTGACTTGCTTAGTTAATTGTTTATTGGCTGGTCGGCTGTGTCTGAATCTGGTCAGCCGGGTCTAGAATTTATATAGCGCTAGCTGATTAGCATCTACCTGCTCGTTTGACTGGTTTTGACAGCTTGCATCTACAAGCGTTACGTATTATGATAGACGTCCTGTAAACTATGTTGCATTTACTGGCTTGGGAACGTGAAACTTAAAGTACTAGAATATATTTGATTTTGATAAAACTTGAAGAAAAATATAATGATTTTCGCACTGTTATAACACTATAAAGAGGTTGTTGACAGAAAGCCTAGTTCACTAACAAAAATATACTTAATGTCACTGTCATTGACGACAGTAAAGTGGATGTAGACAGAAAGCCCAGTTCACTAACAATAAAAGACTTAATGTCACTGTCATTGACGACAGTATAGTGGATGTAGACAGAAAGCCCAGTTCACCAACAATAAAAGACTTAATATCACTGTCATTGACGACAGTATAGTGGTTGTAGACAGAATCCCAGTTCACTTAATGTCACTGTCATTGACGACAGTATAGTGGTTGTTGACAGAAAGCCCAGTTCACTTAATGTCACTGTCATTGACGACAGTATGGTGGTTGTTGACAGAAAGCCCAGTTCACTTAATGTCACTGTCATTAACGACAGTATAGTGGTTGTTGACAGAAAGCCCAGCTCACATAATGTCATTGTCATTGACGGCGGTATAGTGGTTGTTGACAGAAAGCCCAGTTCACTTTATGTCACTGTCATTGACGACAGTATAGTGGTTGTTGACAGAAAGCCCAGTTCACTTAATATCACTGTCATTGACGGCGGTATAGTGGTTGTTGACAGAAAGCCCAGTTCACTTAATGTCACTGTCATTGACGACAGTATAGTGGTTGTTTACAGAAAGCCCAGATTACTAACGATAATAGACTTAATGTCACTGTCATTGACGACAGTATCGTGGTTGCAGACAGAAAGCCTAGTTCAGTTTCTCAGGTTTCATATGTGACAGATAGATAACAAATAGATTTCAACAGTGCATCTCGTTTCCCCAACGTATGTCAGAGAATGCGGCAATAACGCTGAACGCTCGCAATAAAGTCATAGACACAAATACTTATGCTGTACCTGTTCTTTCGTACTCTGTTGGTGTTGTTGATTCGCCGAAACAAGACATGTCAACCATGATCAATAGCTTATATTTGCCAATCATCACTGGGTGCTAAGTCTAGGCTGTACAGTTAAATCACCCACCCTACAGCCCAGACTTAGTCCTCAGTGACTATTGCCTGTTCCATCCCTTCTCTCTAACATATCTATCTTCCTGATCGTCCATCCCTTCTGTCTAACATGTATATGTTCCTGATGGTCCACTCCTTCTGTCCAACATGTATATGTTCCTGATGGTCCACCCCTTCTGTCCAACATGTATATGTTCCTGATGGTCCATCCCTTCTGTCTAACATGTGTATGTTCCTGATGGTCCACCCCTTCTGTCTAACATGTAGCTGGTCCTGAAGATCCACCCCTTCTGTCTAACATATATATGTTTCTGATGGTGCACCCCTTCTGCCTAACATAGATATGTTCCTGATGGTCCACAGTTTATGTCTAACATATATATGTTCCTGATGGTTCACCCCTTCTGTCTAACATATATATGTTTCTGATGGTGCACCCCTTCTGCCTAACATAGATATGTTCCTGATGATCCATCCCTTTTGTTGAACATATATATGTTCCTGATCCTCCACCCCTTCTATCTAACATAGCTATGTTCCTGAAGGTCAAACCCTTCTGTCTAACATAGCTATGTTCCTGATGGTCCACCCATCCTGTCTAACATATACTTGTTTCTGATAGTCCAGCCCGTCCGTCTCAGATATATATGTTCCTGATCCTCCACCCCTTCTGTCTAACATGTGGCTGGTCCTGATGGTCCACCCCTTTTGTCTAACATATATATGTTCCTGATGGTGCACCCCTTCTGTCTAACATATATATGTTCCTGATGGTCCAACCCTTCTGTCTAACATAGCTATGTTCCTGATAGTCAAACCCTTCTGTCTAACATAGCTATGTTCCTGATGGTCCATCCCTTCTGTCTTACATATATATGTTCCTCTCGGTCCACCCCTTCTGTCTAACATATACTTGTTCCTGATCATCCACCCCTTCTGTCTAACATGTGGCTGGTCCTGATCGTCCATCCTTCTGTCTAACATAGCTATGTTCCTGATCATCCACCCCTTCTGTCTTACATATACTATATACTTTTTTCTGATTGTCCAACCCTTCTGTCTTACATATATATGTTCCTGATCGTCCACCCCTTCTGTCTCACATATATATGTTCCTAAAGGTCCACCCCTTCTTTCTAACATATATATATTCCTGATAGTCCACCCTTTCTGTCTAACATATATATGATCCTGATCGTCCACCGCTTCTGTCTAACATGTACTTGTTCCTGGTGATCCACCCCTTCTGTCTAACAGATACTTGTTCCTGATCATCCACCCCTTCTGTCTAACATCTATATGTTCCTGATCGTCCATCCTTCTGTCTAACATATATATGTTTCTGATCGTCCATCCTTCTGTCTAACATATATATGTTCCTGATCGTCCTTCCATCCTTTCTAACATGTATATGTTCATGATCGTCAAACCCTTCTATGTAACAATTATATGTTCTTGATGGTCGATTGCTTCTGTGTAAAATATATATGTTCCTGATCGTCCTCCGATTCTTTCTAACCTATATATGTTCATGATCGTCAACCCCTTCTGTCTAACATATATATGTTCCTCATGGTCCACCCCTTCGGCCTCACATATATATGTTCCTGATCCTCCACCCCTTCTGTCTAACATTGATATGTTCCTGATTGTCCACCCCTTCTGTCTAACATATATTTGTTCCTGATCATCCATCCCTTCCGTCTAACATATATATGTTCCTGATGGTCCACTACTTCTGTCTAGCATGTACTTGATCCTGACGGTCCACCCCTTCTGTCTGACATATATATGCTCCTGATCGTCCACCTATCCTGTCTAACATATACTTGTTTCTGATAGTCCAACCCTTCTGTCTAACATATATATGTTCCTGATGGTCCACCCCTTTTGTCTGACATATATATGTTCCTGATCGTACACCCATCCTGTCTAACATATACTTGTTTCTGATCGTCCAACCCCTTCTGTCTAACATATATATGTTCCAGATGGTCCACCCTTTCTGTCTGACATATATATGTCCCTGATCCTCCATCCCTTCTGTCTAACATATATATGTTACTGATCGTCCACCCCTTCTGTCTAACATATATATGTTCCTGATGGTGCACCTCTCTGTCTAACATATATATGTCCCTGATCGTCTACCCCTTCTGTCTAACATATATATGTTACTGATCGTCCACCCCTTCTGTCTAACATATATATGTTCCTGATGGTGCACCTCTCTGTCTAACATATATATGCCCCTGATCGTCCACCCCTTCTGTCTAACATATATATGTTCCTGATCCTCCATCCCTTCTGTCTAACATATATATGTTCCTAATAGTCCACCCCTTCTGTCTAACATATATATATTCCTGATAGTCCACCCTTTCTGTCTAACATATATACGTTCATGATCGTCCAACCCTTCTGTCTACCATGTACTTGTTCCTGGTGATCCACCCCTTCTGTCTGACATATTCTTGTTCTGATCATCCACCTATCCTGTCTAACATATACTTGTTTCGGATAGTCCAACCTTCTCTCTAACATATATATGTTCCTGATGGTCCACTCCTTTTGTCTGACATATATATGTTCCTGATCGTGAACCCATCCTGTCTAACATATACTTGTTTCTGATCGTCCAACCCCTTCTGTCTAACATATATATGTTCCTGGTGGTCCGCCCCTTCTGTCTAACATATATATTTTCCTGATCCTCCATCCCTTCTGTCTAACATATATATGTAACTGATGGTCCACCCCTTCTGTCTAACATATGTATGTTCCTAATAGTCCACCCCTTCTGTCTAACATATATGTTCCTGATGGTCCACCCATCCTGTCTAACAGATATATGTTCCTGGTCGTCCATCCATCCTGTCTCACATATATATGTTCCTGATGGTCCACCCCTTCTGTCTAACATATATATGTACCTGATGGACCAACTCTTCTGTCTAACATATATATGTTCCTGATCCTCCAACCCTTCTGTCTAACAAGTACTTGTTCCTGATGGTCCACCCTTACTGTCTGACATATATATATTCCTGATGGTCAACCCCTTCTGCCTAACATGTACTTGTTCCTGATCGTCCAACCCTTGTGTCTAACTGATATATGTTCCTGATTGTCCATCCATCCTGTCTTACATATATATGTTCCTGATGGTCCGACCATCCTGTCTAACATATATGTGTTCCTGGTCGTCCACCCATCCTGTCTCACATATATATGTTCCTGATGGTCCAACACTTCTGTCTAACAGATCTATGTTCCTGATGGCCGACCCCTTCTGACTAACATATATATGTTCCTGATGGTCCACCCTTTCTGTGTGACATATATATGTTCCTTATGGTCCACCCCTTCTGTCTACCATATACTTGTTCCTGATGGTCCAACCCTTCTGTCTAACATGTATATGTTTCTGATGGTGCACCCCTTCTGCCTAAGATAGATATGTTCCTGATGATCCATCCCTTTTGTTGAACATATATATGTTCCTGATCCTCCACCCCTTCTGTCTAACATAGCTATGTTCCTGAAGGTCAAACCCTTCTGTCTAACATAGCTATGTTCCTGAAGGTCAAACCCTTCTGTCTAACATAGCTATGTTCCTGATGGTCCACCCATCCTGTCTAACATATACTTGTTTCTGATAGTCCAGCCGTCCGTCTCAGATATATATGTTCCTGATCCTCCACCCCTTCTGTCTAACATGTGGCTGGTCCTGATGGTCCACCCCTTTTGTCTAACATATATATGTTCCTGATGGTCCACCCCTTCTGTCTAACATTTATCTGTTCCTAATGGTCCAACCCTTCTGTCTAACATAGCT
The DNA here is from genome assembly GCF_023055435.1 of Haliotis rufescens. Taxonomy (NCBI): domain Eukaryota; kingdom Metazoa; phylum Mollusca; class Gastropoda; order Lepetellida; family Haliotidae; genus Haliotis; species Haliotis rufescens. The sequence goes on along the minus strand of NW_025963824.1, from coordinate 13,327,274 downwards.
ATGTTCCTGATGGTAAAACCTTTCTGTCTAACATAGCTATGTTCCTGATGATCCATCCCTTCTGTCTTACATATATATGTTCCTCTCGGTCCACCCCTTCTGTCTAACATATACTTGTTCCTGATCATCCATCCCTTCTGTCTAACATCTATATGTTCCTGATCGTCCATCCTTCTGTCTAACATAGCTATGTTCCTGATCATCCACCCCTTCTGTCTTACATATACTATATACTTGTTTCTGATTGTCAATCCCTTCTGTCTAACATATATATTTTACTGATAGTCCACCCCTTCTATCTAACATATATATATATTCATGATCCTCAATTTATTCTGTCTAACATATATATGTTCCTGATCGTCCACCCCTTCTGTCTCACATATATATGTTCATAAAGGTCCACCGCTTCTGTCTAATATATATATATTCCTGATAGTCCACCCTTTCTGTCTAACATATATATGATCCTGATCGTCCACCGCTTCTGTCTATCATGTACTTGTTCCTGGTGATCCACCCCTTCTGTCTAACATATACTTGTTCCTGATCATCCACCCCTTCTGTCTAACATCTATATGTTCCTGATCGTCCATCTTTCTGTCTAACATATATATGTTCCTGATCGTCCTCCCATCCTTTCTTACATGTATATGTTCATGATCGTCAACCCCTTCTGTCTAACAATTATATGTTCTTGATGGTCGATTGCTTCTGTGTAAAATATATATGTTCCTGATCGTCCTCCGATTCTTTCTAACCTATATATGTTCATGATCGTCAACCCCTTCTGTCTAACATAGATATGTTCCTCATGGTCCACCCCTTCGGTCTCACATATATATGTTCCTGATCCTCCACCCCTTCTGTCTAACATTGATATGTTCCTGATTGTCCACCGCTTCTGTCTAACATATATTTGTTCCTGATCATCCATCCCTTCCGTCTAACATATATATGTTCCTGATGGTCCACTACTTCTGTCTAGCATGTACTTGATCCTGACGGTCCACCCCTACTGTCTGACATATATATGTTCCTGATCGTCCACCCATCCTGTCTAACATATACTTGTTTCTGATCGTCCAACCCCTTCTGTTTGACATATATATGTCCCTGATCCTCCATCCCTTCTGTCTGACATATATATCTTACTGATCGTCCACCCCTTCTGTCTAACATATGTATGTTCCTGATGGTCCTCCCCTTTTGTCTAACATATCTATCTTCCTGATCGTCCACACCTTCTGTCTAACATATATATATTCCTGATAGTCCACCCTTTCTGTCTAAGATATATATGTTCATGATCGTCCAACCCTTTTTGTCTAACATGTACTTGTTCCTGGTGATCCACCCCTTCTGTCTGACATATTCTTGTTCCTGATCATCCATCCCTTCTGTCTAACATCTATATGTTCTGATCATCCACCTATTCTGTCTAACATATACTTGTTTCGGATAGTCCAACCTTCTCTCTAACATATATATGTTCCTGATGGTCCACCCCTTTTGTCTGACATATCTATGTTCCTGATCGTGAACCCATCCTGTCTAACATATACTTGTTTCTGATGGTCCAACCCCTTCTGTCTAACATATATATGTTCCTGATGGTCCACCCCTTCTGTCTAGCATATATATGTTCCTGATCCTCCATCCCTTCTGTCTAACATATATATGTAACTGATGGTCCACCCCTTCTGTCTAACACATGTATGTTCCTAATGGTCCACCCCTTCTGTCTAAGATATATATGTTTCTGATGGTCCATCCCTTCTGTCTCATATATATATGTTGCTCATCGTCCATCCATCCTGTCTAACATTTATATGTTCCTGATGGTCCACACATCCTGTCTAACAGATATATGTTCCTGATCGTCCATCCATCCTGTCTCACATATATATGTTCCTGATGGTCCACCCCTTCTGTCTAACATATATATGTACCTGATGGACCACCTCTTCTGTCTAACATATATATGTTCCTGATCCTCCAACCCTTCTGTCTAACAAGTACTTGTTCCTGATGGTCCACCCTTACTGTCTGACATATATATATTCCTGATGGTCAACCCCTTCTGACTAACATGTACTTGTTCCTGATCGTCCCACCCTTGTGTCTAACTGATCTATGTTCCCGATTGTCCATCCATCCAGTCTTACATATATATGTTCCTGATGGTCCGACCATCCTGTCTAACATATATGTGTTCCTGGTCGTCCACCCATCCTGTCTCACATATATATGCTCCTCTCGGTCCACCCCTTCTGTCTAACATATACTTGTTCCTGATCATCCACCCCTTCTGTCTAACATCTATCTGTTCCTGATCGTCCATCCTTCTGTCTAACATAGCTATGTTCCTGATCATCCACCCCTTCTGTCTTACATATACTATATACTTGTTTCTGATTGTCCAACCCTTCTGTCTAACATATATATGTTCCTGATCGTCCACCCCTTCTGTCTCACATATATATGTTCCTAAAGGTCCACCCCTTCTGTCTAACATATATATATTCCTGATAGTCCACCCTTTCTGTCTAACATATATATGATCCTGATCGTCCACCGCTTCTGTCTATCATGTACTTGTTCCTGGTGATCCACCCCTTCTGTCTAACATATACTTGTTCCTGATCATCCACCCCTTCTGTCTAACATCTATATGTTCCTGATCGTCCATCCTTCTGTCTAACATATATATGTTCCTGATCGTCCATCCTTCTGTCTAACATATATATGTTCCTGATCGTCCTCCCATCCTTTCTTACATGTATATGTTCATGATCGTCAACCCCTTCTGTCTAACAATTATATGTTCTTGATGGTCGGTTGCTTCTGTGTAAAATATATATGTTCCTGATGGTCCTCCGATTCTTTCTAACCTATATATGTTCATGATCGTCAACCCCTTCTGTCTAACATATATATGTTCCTCATGGTTCACCCCTTCGGTCTCACATATATATGTTCCTGATCCTCCACCCCTTCTGTCTAACATTGATATGTTCCTGATTGTCCACCGCTTCTGTCTAACATATATTTGTTCCTGATCATCCATCCCTTCCGTCTAACATATATATGTTCCTGATGGTCCACTGCTTCTGTCTAGCATGTACTTGATCCTGACGGTCCACCCCTTCTGTCTGACATATATATGTTCCTGATCGTCCACCAATCCTGTCTAACATATACTTGTTTCTGATAGTCCAACCCTTCTGTCTAACATATATATGTTCCTGATGGTCCACCCCTTTTGTCTGACATATATATGTTCCTGATCGTCCACCCATCCTGTCCAACATATACTTGTTTCTGATCGTTCAACCCCTTCTGTCTGACATATATATGTCCCTGATCCTCCATCCCTTCTGTCTAACATATATATGTTACTGATGGTCCACCCCTTCTGTCTAACATATATATGTTCCTGATGGTGCACCTCTCTGTCTAACATATATATGTCCCTGATCGTCCACCCCTTCTGTCTAACATATATATGTTCCTGATCCTCCACCCCTTCTGTCTAACATATATATGTTCCTGATGGTCCACCCCTTTTGTCTGACATATATATGTTCCTGATCGTCCACCCCTTCTGTCTAACATATATATGTTCCTGATCCTCCACCCCTTCTGTCTAACATATATATGTTCCTGATCCTCCACCCCTTCTGTCTAACATATATATGTTCCTGATGGTCCACCCCTTTTGTCTGACATATATATGTTCCTGATCGTCCACCCATCCTGTCTAACATATACTTGTTTCTGATCGTCCAACCCCTTCTGTCTGACATATATATGTCCCTGATCCTCCATCCCTTCTGTCTAACATATATATGTTCCTGATGGTCCACCCCTTCTGTCTAACATATATATGTTCCTGATGGTGCACCTCTCTGTCTAACATATATATGTCCCTGATCGTCCACCCCTTCGGTCTAACATATATATGTCCTTGATCGTCCACCCCTTCTGTCTAACATATATATGTTCCTGATCCTCCATCCCTCCTGTCTAACATATATATGTTACTGATCGTCCACCCCTTCTGTCTAACATATATATGTTCCTGATGGTGCACCTCTCTGTCTAACATATATATGTCCCTGATCGTCCACCCCTTCGGTCTAACATATATATGTTCCTGATCCTCCATCCCTTCAGTCTAACATATATATGTTCCTGATCGTCCACACCTTCTGTCTAACATATATATGTTCCTGATCATCCAGCCCTTCTGTCTTACATATATATATTCCTGATAGTCCACCCTTTCTGTCTAACATATATATGTTCTTGATCGTCCAACCCTTTTTGTCTAACATGTACTTGTTCCTGGTGATCCACCCCTTCTGTCTGACATATTCTTGTTCCTGATCATCCACCTATTCTATCTAACATATACTTGTTTCTGATAGTCCAACCTTCTCTCTAACATATATATGTTCCTGATGCTCCACCCCTTTTGTCTGACATATATATGTTCCTGATCGTGAACCCATCCTGTCTAACATATACTTGTTTCTGATCGTCCAACCCCTTCTGTCTAACATATATATATGTTCCTGATGGTCCACCCCTTCTGTCTAGCATATATATGTTCCTAATCCTCCATCCCTTCTGTCTAACATATATATGTAACTGATGGTCCACCCCTTCTGTCTAACACATGTATGTTCCTAATGGTCCACCCTTCTGTCTAAGATATATATGTTCCTGATGGTCCACCCCTTCTGTCTCATATATAAATGTTGTTCATCGTCCATCCATCCTGTCTAACATTTATATGTTCCTGATGGTCCACCCATCCTGTCTAACAGATATATGTTCCTGGTCGTCCATCCATCCTGTCTCACATATATATGTTCCTGATGGTCCACCCCTTCTGTCTAACATATATATGTACCTGATGGACCAACTCTTCTGTCTAACATATATATGTTCCTCATCCTCCAACCCTTCTGTCTAACAAGTACTTCTTCCTGATGGTCCACCCTTACTGTCTGACATATATATATTCCTGATGGTCAACCCCTTCTGCCTAACATGTACTTGTTCCTGATCGTCCAACCCTTGTGTCTAACTGATATATGTTCCTGATTGTCCATCCATCCTGTCTTACATATATATGTTCCTGATGGTCCGACCATCCTGTCTAACATATATGTGTTCCTGGTCGTCCACCCATCCTGTCTCACATATATATGTTCCTGATGGTCCAACACTTCTGTCTAACAGATCTATGTTCCTTATTGCCGACCCCTTCTGACTAACATATATATGTTCCTGATGGTCCACCCCTTCTGTGTGACATATCTATATTCCTTATGGTCCACCCCTTCTGTCTACCATATACTTGTTCCTGATGGTCCAACCCTTCTGTCTAACATGTATATGTTTCTGATGGTGCACCCCTTCTGCCTAAGATAGATATGTTCCTGATGATCCATCCCTTTTGTTGAACATATATATGTTTCTGATGGTCCAATCCTTCTATCTAACATAGCTATGTTCCTGAAGGTCAAACCCTTCTGTCTAACATAGCTATGTTCCTGATGGTCCACCCATCCTGTCTAACATATACTTGTTTCTGATAGTCCAGCCCGTCCGTCTCAGATATATATGTTCCTGATCCTCCACCCCTTCTGTCTAACATGTGGCTGGTCCTGATGGTCCACCCCTTTTGTCTAACATATATATGTTCCTGATGGTCCACCCCTTCTGTCTAACATATATCTGTTCCTAATGGTCCAACCCTTCTGTCTAACATAGCTATGTTCCTGATGGTAAAACCGTTCTGTCTAACATAGCTATGTTCCTGATGATCCATCCCTTCTGTCTTACATATATATGTTCCTCTCGGTCCACCCCTTCTGTCTAACATATACTTGTTCCTGATCATCCATCCCTTCTGTCTGACATCTATATGTTCCTGATCGTCCATCCTTCTGTCTAACATAGCTATGTTCCTGATCATCCACCCCTTCTGTCTTACATATACTATATACTTGTTTCTGATTGTCCAACCCTTCTGTCTAACATATATATGTTCCTGATAGTCCACCCCTTCTATCTAACATATATATATTCCTGATAGTCCACCCTTTCTGTCTAACATATATATATTCCTGATAGTCCACCCTTTCTGTCTAACATATATATGTTCCTGATCGTCCACCCCTTCTGTCTCACATATATATGTTCCTAAAGGTCCACCCCTTCTGTATAACATATATATATTCCTGATAGTCCACCCTTTCTGTCTAACATATATATATTCCTGATCGTCCACCGCTTCTGTCTAACATGTACTTGTTCCTGGTGATCCACCCCTTCTGTCTAACATATACTTGTTCCTGATCATCCACCCCTTCTGTCTAACATATATATATTCCTGATCCTCCATCTATTCTGTCTAACATATATATGTTCCTGATCGTCCACCCCTTCTGTCTAACATATATATATTCCTGATAGTCCACCCTTTCTGTCTAACATATATATATTCCTGATAGTCCACCCTTTCTGTCTAACATATATATGTTCCTGATCGTCCACCCCTCCCCTTCTGTCTCACATATATATGTTCCTAAAGGTCCACCCCTTCTGTATAACATATATATATTCCTGATAGTCCACCCTTTCTGTCTAACATATATATATTCCTGATCGTCCACCGCTTCTGTCTAACATGTACTTGTTCCTGGTGATCCACCCCTTTTGTCTAACATATACTTGTTCCTGATCATCCACCCCTTCTGTCTAACATATATATGTTCCTGATCGTCCATCCTTCTGTCTAACATATATATGTTCCTGATCGTCCTCCCATCCTTTCTAACATGTATATGTTCATGATCGTCAACCACTTCTGTCTAACAATTATATGTCCTTGATGGTCGATTACTTCTGTGTAAAATATATATGTTCCTGATCGTCCTCCGATTCTTTCTAACCTATATGTGTTCATGATCGTCAACCCCTTCTGTCTAACATATATATGTTCCTCATGGTCCACCTCTTCGGTCTCACATATATATGTTCCTGATCCTCCACCCCTTCTGTCTAACATATATTTGTTCCTGATCATCCATCCCTTCCGTCTAACATATATATGTTCCTGATGGTCTACTACTTCTGTCTAGCATGTACTTGATCCTGACGGTCCACCCCTTCTGTCTGACATATATATGTTCCTGATCGTCCACCTATACTGTCTAACATATACTTGTTTCTGATAGTCCAACCCTTCTGTCTAACATATATATGTTCCTGATGGTCCACCCCTTTTGTCTGACATATATATGTCCCTGATCATCCACCCCTTCTGTCTAACATATATATGTTCCTGATCGTCCATCCTTCTGTCTAACATATATATGTTCCTGATCGTCCTCCCATCCTTTCTAACATGTATATGTTCATGATCGTCAACCACTTCTGTCTAACAATTATATGTCCTTGATGGTCGATTACTTCTGTGTAAAATATATATGTTCCTGATCGTCCTCCGATTCTTTCTAACCTATATGTGTTCATGATCGTCAACCCCTTCTGTCTAACATATATATGTTCCTCATGGTCCACCTCTTCGGTCTCACATATATATGTTCCTGATCCTCCACCCCTTCTGTCTAACATATATTTGTTCCTGATCATCCATCCCTTCCGTCTAACATATATATGTTCCTGATGGTCTACTACTTCTGTCTAGCATGTACTTGATCCTGACGGTCCACCCCTTCTGTCTGACATATATATGTTCCTGATCGTCCACCTATACTGTCTAACATATACTTGTTTCTGATAGTCCAACCCTTCTGTCTAACATATATATGTTCCTGATGGTCCACCCCTTTTGTCTGACATATATATGTCCCTGATCCTCCATCCCTTCTGTCTAACATATATATGTTACTGATCGTCCACCCCTTCTGTCTAACATATATATGTTCCTGATGGTGCACCTCTCTGTCTAACATATATATGTCCCTGATCGTCCACCCCTTCTCTCTAACATATATATGTTCCTGATCCTCCATCCCTTCTGTCTAACATATATATGTTCCTGATCGTCCACACCTTCTGTCTAACATATATATGTTCCTGATCGTCCACCCCTTCTGTCTAACATATATATATTCCTGATAGTCCACACTTTCTGTCTAACATATATACGTTCATGATCGTCCAACCCTTTTTGTCTAACATGTACTTGTTCCTGGTGATCCACCCCTTCTGTCTGACATATTCTTGTTCCTGATCATCCACCTATCCTGTCTAACATATACTTGTTTCGGATAGCCCAACCTTCTCTCTAACATATATATGTTCCTGATGGTCCACCCCTTTTGTCTAACATATATATGTTCCTGATCGTGAACCCATCCTGTCTAACATATACTTGTTTCTGATCGTCCAACCCCTTCTGTCTAACATATATATGTTCCTGATGGTCCACCCCTTCTGTCTAACATATATATGTTCCTGATCCTCCATCCCTTCTGTCTAACATATATATGTAACTGATGGTCCACCCCTTCTGTCTAACATATGTACGTTCCTAATGGTCCACCCCTTCTGTCTAAGATATATATGTTCCTGATGGTCCACCCCTTCTGTCTCATATATATATGTTGCTCATCGTCCATCCATCCTGTCTAACATTTATATGTTCCTGATGGTCCACCCATCCTGTCTAACAGATATAAGTTCCTGGTCGTCCATCCATCCTGTATCACATATATATGTTCCTGATGGTCCACCCCTTCTGTCTAACATATATATGTACCTGATGGACCACCTCTTCTGTCTAACATATATATGTTCCTGATCCTCCAACCCTTCTGCCTAACAAGTACTTCTTCCTGATGGTCCACCCTTACTGTCTGACATATATATATATTCCTGATGGTCAACCCCTTCTGACTAACATGTACTTGTTCCTGATCGTCCAACCCTTGTGTCTAACTGATATATGTTCCTGATTGTCCATCCATTCTGTCTTACATATATATGTTCCTGATGGTCCGACCATCCTGTCTAACATATATGTGTTCCCGGTCGTCCACCCATCCTGTCTCATATATATATGTTCCTCTCGGTCCACCCCTTCTGTCTAACATATACTTGTTCCTGATCATCCACCCCTTCTGTCTAACATCTATATGTTCCTGATCGTCCATCCTTCTGTCTAACATAGCTATGTTCCTGATCATCCACCCCTTCTGTCTTACATATACTATATACTTGTTTCTGATTGTCCAACCCTTCTGTCTAACATATATATGTTCCTGATAGTCCACCCCTTCTGTCTAACATATATATATTCCTGATCCTCCATCTATTCTGTCTAACATATATATGTTCCTGATCGTCCACCCCTTCTGTCTCACATATATATGTTCCTGATGGTCCACCCCTTCTGTCTAACATATATATATTCCTGATAGTCAACCCTTTCTGTCTAACATATATATGATCCTGATCGTCCACCGCTTCTGTCTAACATGTACTTGTTCCTGGTGATCCACCCCTTCTGTCTAACATATATATGTTCCTGATCATCCACCCCTTCTGTCTAACATCTATATGTTCCTGATCGTCCATCCTTCTGTGTAACATATATATGTTCCTGATCGTCCATCCTTCTGTCTAACATATATATGTTCCTGATCGTCCTCCCATCCTTTCTAACATGTATATGTTCATGATCGTCAACCCCTTCTGTCTAACAATTATATGTTCTTGATGGTCGATTGCTTCTGTGTAAAATATATATGTTCCTGATCGTCCTCCGATTCTTTCTAACCTATATATGTTCATGATCGTCAACCCCTTCTGTCTAACATATATATGTTCCTCATGGTCCACCCCTTCGGTCTCACATATATATGTTCCTGATCCTCCACCCCTTCTGTCTAACATATATATCTTCCTGATGGTCCACTACTTCTGTCTAGCATGTACTTGATCCTGACGGTCCACCCCTTCTGTCTGACATATATATGTTCCTGATCGTCCACCTATCCTGTCTAACATATACTTGTTTCTGATAGTCCAACCCTTCTGTCTAACATATATATGTTCCTGATGGTCCACCGCTTTTGTCTGACATATATATGTCCCTGAACGTCCACCCATCCTGTCTAACATATACTTGTTTCTGATCGTCCAACCCCTTCTGTCTGACAAATATATGTTACTGATCGTCCACCCCTTCTGTCTAACATATATATGTTCCTGATGGTGCACCTCTCTGTCTAACATATATATGTCCCTGATCGTCCACCCCTTCTGTCTAACATATATATGTACCTGATGGACCACCTCTTCTGTCTAACATATATATGTTCCTGATCCTCCAACCCTTCTGCCTAACAAGTACTTCTTCCTGATGGTCCACCCTTACTGTCTGACATATATATATATTCCTGATGGTCAACCCCTTCTGACTAACATGTACTTGTTCCTGATCGTCCAACCCTTGTGTCTAACTGATATATGTTCCTGATTGTCCATCCATTCTGTCTTACATATATATGTTCCTGATGGTCCGACCATCCTGTCTAACATATATGTGTTCCCGGTCGTCCACCCATCCTGTCTCATATATATATGTTCCTCTCGGTCCACCCCTTCTGTCTAACATATACTTGTTCCTGATCATCCACCCCTTCTGTCTAACATCTATATGTTCCTGATCGTCCATCCTTCTGTCTAACATAGCTATGTTCCTGATCATCCACCCCTTCTGTCTTACATATACTATATACTTGTTTCTGATTGTCCAACCCTTCTGTCTAACATATATATGTTCCTGATAGTCCACCCCTTCTGTCTAACATATATATATTCCTGATCCTCCATCTATTCTGTCTAACATATATATGTTCCTGATCGTCCACCCCTTCTGTCTCACTTATATATGTTCCTGATGGTCCACCCCTTCTGTCTAACATATATATATTCCTGATAGTCCACCCTTTCTGTCTAACATATATATGATCCTGATCGTCCACCCCTTCTGTCTAACATGTACTTGTTCCTGGTGATCCACCCCTTCTGTCTAACATATATATGTTCCTGATCATCCACCCCTTCTGTCTAACATCTATATGTTCCTGATCGTCCATCCTTCTGTGTAACATATATATGTTCCTGATCGTCCATCCTTCTGTCTAACATATATATGTTCCTGATCGTCCTCCCATCCTTTCTAACATGTATATGTTCATGATCGTCAACCCCTTCTGTCTAACAATTATATGTTCTTGATGGTCGATTGCTTCTGTGTAAAATATATATGTTCCTGATCGTCCTCCGATTCTATCTAACCTATATATGTTCATGATCGTCAACCCCTTCTGTCTAACATATATATGTTCCTCATGGTCCACCCCTTCGGTCTCACATATATATGTTCCTGATCCTCCACCCCTTCTGTCTAACATATATATCTTCCTGATGGTCCACTACTTCTGTCTAGCATGTACTTGATCCTGACGGTCCACCCCTTCTGTCTGACATATATATGTTCCTGATCGTCCACCTATCCTGTCTAACATATACTTGTTTCTGATAGTCCAACCCTTCTGTCTAACATATATATGTTCCTGATGGTCCACCCCTTTTGTCTGACATATATATGTCCCTGAACGTCCACCCATCCTGTCTAACATATACTTGTTTCTGATCGTCCAACCCCTTCTGTCTGACAAATATATGTCCCTGATCCTCCATCCCTTCTGTCTAACATATATATGTTACTGATCGTCCACCCCTTCTGTCTAACATATATATGTTCCTGATGGTGCACCTCTCTGTCTAACATATATATGTCCCTGATCGTCCACCCCTTCTGTCTAACATATATATGTCCCTGATCGTCCACCCCTTCTGTCTAACATATATATGTTCCTGATCCTCCATCCCTTCTGTCTAAGATATATATGTTCATGATCGTCCAACCCTTTTTGTCTACCATGTACTTGTTCCTGGTGATCCACCCCTTCTGTCTGACATATTCTTTTTCTGATCATCCACCTATCCTGTCTAACATATACTTGTTTCGGATAGCCCAACCTTCTCTCTAACATATATATGTTCCTGATGGTCCACCCCTTTTGTCTGACATATATATGTTCCTGATCGTGAACCCATCCTGTCTAACATATACTTGTTTCTGATCGTCCAACCCCTTCTGTCTAACATATATATGTTCCTGATGGCCCACCCCTTCTGTCTAACATATATATGTTCCTGATCCTCCATCCCTTCTGTCTAACATATATATGTAACTGATGGTCCACCCCTTCTGTCTAACATATGTATGTTCCTAATGGTCCACCCCTTCTATCTAAGATATATATGTTCCTGATGGTCCACCCCTTCTGTCTCATATATATATGTTGCTCATCGTCCATCCATCCTGTCTAACATTTATATGTTCCTGATGGTCCACCCATCCTGTCTAACAGATATATGTTCCTGGTCGTCCATCCATCCTGACTCACATATATATGTTCCTGATGGTCCACCCCTTCTGTCTAACATATATATGTACCTGATGGACCACCTCTTCTGTCTAACATATATATGTTCCTGATCCTCCAACCCTTCTGTCTAACAAGTACTTCTTCCTGATGGTCCACCCTTACTGTCTGACATATATATATTCCTGATGGTCCACCCCTTCTGACTAACATGTAGTTGTTCCTGATCGTCCAACCCTTGTGTCTAACTGATATATGTTCCTGATTGTCCATCCATCCTGTCTTACATATATATGTTCCTGATGGTCCGACACTTCTGTCTAACAGATCTATGTTCCTGATCGCCGACCCCTTCTGACTAACATATATATGTTCCTGATGGTCCACCCCTTCTGTCTCACATATATATGTTCCTGATGGTCCACACTTCTGTCTAACATGTACTTGTTCGTGATGGTCCACCCCTTCTGTCTAACATATGTATGTTCCTAATGGTCCACCCCTTCTGTCTAAGATATATATGTTCCTGATCGTCGATCCCTTCTGTCTAACATATAAATGATCCTGATCGTCCATCCCTTCTGTCTAACATTTAAATGTTCCTCTCGGTCCACCCCTTCTGTCTAACATGGATATGTTCCTGATGATCCATCCCTTTTGTTGAACATATATATGTTCCTGATCCTAGACCCCTTCTGTCTAACATGTATATGTTCCTGATGATCCATCCCTTTTGTGGAACATATATATGTTCCTGATGTCTAACATGGATATGTTTCTGATCCTCCACCCCTTCTGTCTAACATGTGGCTGGTCCTGATGGTCCACCTCTTCTGACTCACATGTTGCTGGTCCTGATGGTCCTCCCCTTCTGTCTAATATAGCTATGTTCCTGATGGTCCACCCATCCTGTCTAACATATACTTGTTTCTGATAGTCCAGCCCGTCCGTCTCAGATATATATGTTCCTGATCCTCCACCCCTTCTGTCTAACATTGATATGTTGCTGATCGTCCACCCATCCTGTCTAACATATATATGTTCCTGATGGTCCATCCATCCTGTCTCACATATATATGTTCCTGATGGTCCATCCCTTCTGTCTAACATATATATGTACCTGATTGACAACCTCTTCTGTCTAACATATATATGTTCCTGATCCTCCAACCCTTCTGTCTAACAATTACTTGGTCCTGATCGTCCAACCCTTGTGTCTAACTGATATATGTTCCTGATTGTCCATCCATCCTGTCTTACATATATATGTCCCTGATGGTCCGAACACCCTGTCTAACATATATTTGTTCCTGGTCGTCCACCCATCCTGTCTCACAAATAAATGTTCCTGATGGTCCATCCCTTCTGTCTAACAGATCTATGTTCCTGATCGCCGACCCCTTCTGACTAACATGTACTTGTTCCTGATCGTCAAACACTTCTGCTGAACATTTACTTGTTCCTGATGGTCTACCCCTTCTGTCTAACATATATATGTTCCTGATGGTCCACCCCTTGCGTCTCACATATATATGTTCCTGATCGTCCACCCCTTCTGTCTAACATGTACTTGTTTCTGATGGTCCACCCCTTATGTCTAAAATGTATGTGTTCCAGATGGTCCATCCCTTCTGTCTAACATATATATGTTCCTGATCATCCATCCCTTCCGTCTAACATATATATGTTCCTGATGGTCCACCACTTCTGTCTAGCATGTACTTGATCCTGACGGTCTACCCCTTCTGTCTGATATATATATGTTCCTTATCGTCCACCTATCCTGTCTAACATATACTTGTTTCTGATAGTCCAACCCTTCTGTCTTACTCATATATGTTCCAGATGGTCCACCCCTTCTCTCTAACATATATATATGTTCCTGATGGACCACCGCTTCTGTCTAACATATATATGTTCCTGATCCTCCAACCCTTCTGTCTAACAAGTACTTGTTTCTGATCGTCCATCCTTCTGTCTAACATAGCTATGTTCCTGATCATCCACCCCTTCTGTCTTACATATACTATATACTTGTTTCTGATTGTCCAACCCTTCTGTCTAACATATATATGTTCCTGATAGTCCACCCCTTCTGTCTAACATATATATATTCCTGATCCTCCATCTATTCTGTCTAACATATATATGTTCCTGATCGTCCACCCCTTCTGTCTCACTTATATATGTTCCTGATGGTCCACCCCTTCTGTCTAACATATATATATTCCTGATAGTCCACCCTTTCTGTCTAACATATATATGATCCTGATCGTCCACCCCTTCTGTCTAACATGTACTTGTTCCTGGTGATCCACCCCTTCTGTCTAACATATATATGTTCCTGATCATCCACCCCTTCTGTCTAACATCTATATGTTCCTGATCGTCCATCCTTCTGTGTAACATATATATGTTCCTGATCGTCCATCCTTCTGTCTAACATATATATGTTCCTGATCGTCCTCCCATCCTTTCTAACATGTATATGTTCATGATCGTCAACCCCTTCTGTCTAACAATTATATGTTCTTGATGGTCGATTGCTTCTGTGTAAAATATATATGTTCCTGATCGTCCTCCGATTCTATCTAACCTATATATGTTCATGATCGTCAACCCCTTCTGTCTAACATATATATGTTCCTCATGGTCCACCCCTTCGGTCTCACATATATATGTTCCTGATCCTCCACCCCTTCTGTCTAACATATATATCTTCCTGATGGTCCACTACTTCTGTCTAGCATGTACTTGATCCTGACGGTCCACCCCTTCTGTCTGACATATATATGTTCCTGATCGTCCACCTATCCTGTCTAACATATACTTGTTTCTGATAGTCCAACCCTTCTGTCTAACATATATATGTTCCTGATGGTCCACCCCTTTTGTCTGACATATATATGTCCCTGAACGTCCACCCATCCTGTCTAACATATACTTGTTTCTGATCGTCCAACCCCTTCTGTCTGACAAATATATGTCCCTGATCCTCCATCCCTTCTGTCTAACATATATATGTTACTGATCGTCCACCCCTTCTGTCTAACATATATATGTTCCTGATGGTGCACCTCTCTGTCTAACATATATATGTCCCTGATCGTCCACCCCTTCTGTCTAACATATATATGTCCCTGATCGTCCACCCCTTCTGTCTAACATATATATGTTCCTGATCCTCCATCCCTTCTGTCTAAGATATATATGTTCATGATCGTCCAACCCTTTTTGTCTACCATGTACTTGTTCCTGGTGATCCACCCCTTCTGTCTGACATATTCTTTTTCTGATCATCCACCTATCCTGTCTAACATATACTTGTTTCGGATAGCCCAACCTTCTCTCTAACATATATATGTTCCTGATGGTCCACCCCTTTTGTCTGACATATATATGTTCCTGATCGTGAACCCATCCTGTCTAACATATACTTGTTTCTGATCGTCCAACCCCTTCTGTCTAACATATATATGTTCCTGATGGCCCACCCCTTCTGTCTAACATATATATGTTCCTGATCCTCCATCCCTTCTGTCTAACATATATATGTAACTGATGGTCCACCCCTTCTGTCTAACATATGTATGTTCCTAATGGTCCACCCCTTCTATCTAAGATATATATGTTCCTGATGGTCCACCCCTTCTGTCTCATATATATATGTTGCTCATCGTCCATCCATCCTGTCTAACATTTATATGTTCCTGATGGTCCACCCATCCTGTCTAACAGATATATGTTCCTGGTCGTCCATCCATCCTGACTCACATATATATGTTCCTGATGGTCCACCCCTTCTGTCTAACATATATATGTACCTGATGGACCACCTCTTCTGTCTAACATATATATGTTCCTGATCCTCCAACCCTTCTGTCTAACAAGTACTTCTTCCTGATGGTCCACCCTTACTGTCTGACATATATATATTCCTGATGGTCCACCCCTTCTGACTAACATGTAGTTGTTCCTGATCGTCCAACCCTTGTGTCTAACTGATATATGTTCCTGATTGTCCATCCATCCTGTCTTACATATATATGTTCCTGATGGTCCGACACTTCTGTCTAACAGATCTATGTTCCTGATCGCCGACCCCTTCTGACTAACATATATATGTTCCTGATGGTCCACCCCTTCTGTCTCACATATATATGTTCCTGATGGTCCACACTTCTGTCTAACATGTACTTGTTCGTGATGGTCCACCCCTTCTGTCTAACATATGTATGTTCCTAATGGTCCACCCCTTCTGTCTAAGATATATATGTTCCTGATCGTCGATCCCTTCTGTCTAACATATAAATGATCCTGATCGTCCATCCCTTCTGTCTAACATTTAAATGTTCCTCTCGGTCCACCCCTTCTGTCTAACATGGATATGTTCCTGATGATCCATCCCTTTTGTTGAACATATATATGTTCCTGATCCTAGACCCCTTCTGTCTAACATGTATATGTTCCTGATGATCCATCCCTTTTGTGGAACATATATATGTTCCTGATGTCTAACATGGATATGTTTCTGATCCTCCACCCCTTCTGTCTAACATGTGGCTGGTCCTGATGGTCCACCTCTTCTGACTCACATGTTGCTGGTCCTGATGGTCCTCCCCTTCTGTCTAATATAGCTATGTTCCTGATGGTCCACCCATCCTGTCTAACATATACTTGTTTCTGATAGTCCAGCCCGTCCGTCTCAGATATATATGTTCCTGATCCTCCACCCCTTCTGTCTAACATTGATATGTTGCTGATCGTCCACCCATCCTGTCTAACATATATATGTTCCTGATGGTCCATCCATCCTGTCTCACATATATATGTTCCTGATGGTCCATCCCTTCTGTCTAACATATATATGTACCTGATTGACAACCTCTTCTGTCTAACATATATATGTTCCTGATCCTCCAACCCTTCTGTCTAACAATTACTTGGTCCTGATCGTCCAACCCTTGTGTCTAACTGATATATGTTCCTGATTGTCCATCCATCCTGTCTTACATATATATGTCCCTGATGGTCCGAACACCCTGTCTAACATATATTTGTTCCTGGTCGTCCACCCATCCTGTCTCACAAATAAATGTTCCTGATGGTCCATCCCTTCTGTCTAACAGATCTATGTTCCTGATCGCCGACCCCTTCTGACTAACATGTACTTGTTCCTGATCGTCAAACACTTCTGCTGAACATTTACTTGTTCCTGATGGTCTACCCCTTCTGTCTAACATATATATGTTCCTGATGGTCCACCCCTTGTGTCTCACATATATATGTTCCTGATCGTCCACCCCTTCTGTCTAACATGTACTTGTTTCTGATGGTCCACCCCTTATGTCTAAAATGTATGTGTTCCAGATGGTCCATCCCTTCTGTCTAACATATATATGTTCCTGATCATCCATCCCTTCCGTCTAACATATATATGTTCCTGATGGTCCACCACTTCTGTCTAGCATGTACTTGATCCTGACGGTCTACCCCTTCTGTCTGATATATATATGTTCCTTATCGTCCACCTATCCTGTCTAACATATACTTGTTTCTGATAGTCCAACCCTTCTGTCTTACTCATATATGTTCCAGATGGTCCACCCCTTCTCTCTAACATATATATATGTTCCTGATGGACCACCGCTTCTGTCTAACATATATATGTTCCTGATCCTCCAACCCTTCTGTCTAACAAGTACTTGTTTCTGATCGTCCAACCCTTCTGTCTAACATATATATGTTCCTGATGGTCCACCCCTTCTTTCTGACATATATATGTTACTGATCGTCCACCCCTTCTGTCTAACATATATATGTTCCTGATGGTGCACCCCTTCTGTCTAACATATATATGTCCCTGATCGTCCACCCCGTTTGTCTAACATGTTCTTGTTCCTGGTGGTCCACCCCTTCTGTCTAATGTATATATGTTCCTGATCGCCGACCCCTTCTGATTAACATGTACTTGTTCCTGATCGACCAACTCTTCTACTGAACATTTACATGTTCCTGATGGTCTACCCCTTCTCTCTAACATATATATGTTCCTGAGGGACCACCCCTTCTGTCTCACATATATGTTCCTCATCGTCCATCCCTTCTGTCTCACATATATATGTTCCTGATGGTCAATCCCTTCTGTCTAACATATATATCCTCCTGATGGTCAACCCCTTCTGTCTAACATATATATGTTCCTGATGGTCCATCCCTTCTGTCTAACATGTACTTGTTCCTGATGGTCCACCCCTGATGTCTAATATATATATGTTCCTGATGGTCCACCCCTTCTGTCTAACATGTATATGTTCCTGATGGTCCACCCCTTCTGTCTAACATGTATATGTTCCTGATGGTCCACCCCTTCTGTCTAACATGTATATGTTCCTGATGGTCCACCCCTTCTGGCTCACATATATATGTTCCTGATGGTCCATCCATCCTGTCTCTCATATATATGTTCCTAAAGGTCAATCCCTTCTGTCTAACATATATATCCTCCTGATGGTCAACCCCTTCTGTCTAACATATATATGTTCCCAATGGTCCACCCCTTCTGTCCAACATGTATATGTTCCTGATGGTCCACCCATTCTGTCTAACATGTATATGTTCCTGATGGTCAACCCCTTCTGTCTAACATAGCTATGTTCCTGATGGTCCATCCCTTCTGTCTAACATAGATATCTTCCTGATGGTCCACCCCATCTGTCTAACATATATATGTTCCTCATCGTCCATCCCTTCTGTCTAATATATATATGTTCCTGATCATCCACCCCTTCTGTCTAACATATATATGTTCCTGATGGTCCATCCCTTCTGTCTAACATAGATATCTTCCTGATGGTCCATCCCATCTGTCTAACATATATATGTTCCTCATCGTCCATCCCTTCTGTCTAATATATATATGTTCCTGATCATCCACCCCTTCTGTCTAACATATATATGATCCCAATGGTCAAAACCTTCTGTCTAACATATATATGTTCCTGATGGTCCACCCCTTCTATTTAACATATATATATGTTACTGATTGTCCACACCTTCTGTCTAACATATATATGTTCCTGATCGTCCACCCCTACTGTCTAACATATATATGTTCCTGATCGTCCACCCCTTCTGTCTAAAATGTAGCTGGTCCTGAGCGTCCATTCCTTCTGTCTAACATTTATATGTTCCTGATGGTCCACCCCTTCTTTGTAACAAATATATGTTCCTGATTGTCCGTCCCTTCTGTCTAACTTGTGGCTGGTCCTGATCGTCCGCCCCTTCTGTCTAACATGTACCTGGTCCTGATGGTCCACCCCTTCTGCCTAACATATGGCTGGTTCTGTTCGTCCACCCATTCTGTCTTAGATATATATGGTCCTGATTGTCCGCCCCTTCTGTGTAAGATGTAGCTGGTCCTGACGGTCCACCTCTTCTGTCTAACATGTAGCTGGTCCTAATCATGATGGTCCACCCCTTCTGTCTAACATGTCGCTGGTCCTGATCGTCCACCCCTTCTTTCCAACATATATATGTTCCTGATCGTCCACCCTTCTTGACTCACATATATTTGTTCCTGATGGTCCAAACCTTCTGTCTAACATATATATGTTCCTGATGGTCCATCCCTTCTGTCTAACATATATATCTTCCTTATGGTCCACCCCTTCTGTCTAACATATATATCTTCCTGATGGTCCACCCCTTCTGTCTCACATATATATGTTCCTGATGGCCCACCCCTTTTGTGTAACATATATATGTTGCTGATCGTCCATCCATCCTGTCTAACATTTATATGTTCCTTCTCTTCCATCCATCCTGTCTCACATATCTATGTTCCTGATCGTCCATCCCTTCTGCCCAACATATATATGTTCCTGATGGTCCATCCCTTCTGTCTAACATATATATGTTCCTGATGGTCCATCCCTTCTGTCTAACATATATATCTTCCTGATGTTCCACCCCTTTTGTCTAACATATATAGGTTCCTGATGGTCCACCCCTTCTGTCTCACATATATATGTTCCTGATGGCCCATCCCTTTTGTCTAACATATATATGTTGCTGATCGTCAATCCATCCTGTCTAACATTTATATGTTCCTTCTCCTCCATCCATCCTGTCTCACATATATATGTTCCTGATCGTCCATCCATCCTGTCTCACATATATATGTTCCTGATGGTCCACCCCTTCTGTCTCACATATATATGTTCCTGATTGTCCATCCATCCTGTATAATATATGTGTTCCTGGTCGTCCACCCCTTCTCTCTCACATATATATGTTCCTGATGGTCCGACCATCCTGTCTAACATATGTTTTCCTGGTCGTCCACCCATCCTGTCTCACATATATATGTTTCTCATCGTCCATCCCTTCTGTCTAATATATATATGTTCCTGATCATCCACCCCTTCTGTCTAACATATATATGTTCCTGATCGTCCACCCCTTCTGTCTAACATATATATGTTCCTGATCGTCCACCCCTTCTTTCTAACATATATATGTTCCTGATCGCCCACCCCTTCTGTCTAACATATATATCTTCCTGATCGTCCACCCCTTCTGTCTAACATATATATGTTCCTGATCGTCCACCCCTTCTGTCTAACATATATATGTTCCTCATCGTCCATCCCTTCTGTCTAACATATATATGTTCCTGATAGTCCACCCTTTCTCTCTAAGATATAGCTGGTCCTGATGGTCCAACCCTTCAGTCTAACATATATGTGATCCTGATTGTCAAAACCTTCTGTCTAACATATATATGTTCCTGATGGTCCATCCCTTCTGCCTAACATATATATCTTCCTGATGGTCCACCCCTTCTGTCTAACATATATATGTTCCTGATCCTCCACCCCTTCTGTCTAACATGCTGCTGGTCCTGATCATCTATCCCTTCTGTCTAACAGATATATGTTCCTGATGGTCCACCCCTTCTGTTTAACATATAGATGTTACTGATTGTCCACACCTTCCGTCTAACATATATATGTTCCTGATCGTCCACCCCTTCTGTCTAAAATGTATCTGGTCCTGAGCGTCCATTCCTTGTGTCTAACATTTATATGGTCCTGATGGTCCATCCCTTCTTTGTAACAAATATATGTTCCTGATTGTCCGTCCCTTCTGTCTAACATGTGGCTGGTCCTGATGGTCCACCCCTTCTGTCTAACATGTAGCTGGTCCTAATCATGATGGTCCAATCCTTCTGTCTAACATGTCGCTGGTCCTGATCGTCCACCCCTTCTTTCTAACATATATATGTTCCTGATCGTCCACCCCTTCTGTCTAACATATATATGTTCCTGATGATCCACCCCTTCTGTCTAACATATATATGTTCATCATGGTCCACCCCTTCTGTCTAACATATATATGTTCCTGATGGCCTATCCCTTCTGTCTCACATACATATGTTCCTGATCGTCCACCTATCCTTTCTCACATATATATGTTCCTGATCGTCCACCCTTCTTGACTCACATATATATCTTCCTGATGGTCCAAACCTTCTGCCCAACATATATATGTTCCTGATGGTCCATCTCTTCTGTCCAACATATATATGTTCCTGATGGTCCATCCCTTCTGTCTAACATATATATCTTCCTGATGGTCTACCCCTTGTGTCTAACATATATATGTTCCTGATGGTCCACCCCTTCTGTCTCACATATATATGTTCCTGATGGTCCACCCCTTCTGTCTCACATATATATGTTCCTGATTGT
Organism: Haliotis rufescens; assembly: GCF_023055435.1. NCBI lineage: Eukaryota > Metazoa > Mollusca > Gastropoda > Lepetellida > Haliotidae > Haliotis > Haliotis rufescens. The sequence continues at coordinate 13,305,010 of NW_025963824.1, read as the reverse complement.
CCATCCATCCTGTATAATATATGTGTTCCTGGTCGTCCACCCCTTCTCTCTCACATATATATGTTCCTGAAGGTCCGACCATCCTGTCTAACATATGTTTTCCTGGTCGTGCACCCATCCTGTCTCACATATATATGTTCCTCATCGTCCATCCCTTCTGTCTAATATATATATGTTCCTGATCATCCACCCCTTCTGTCTAACATATATATGTTCCTGATGGTCCACCCCTTGTGTCTAACATATATATGTTCCTGATCGTCCACCCCTTCTGTCTAACATATATATGTTCCTCATCGTCCATCCCTTCTGTCTAACATATATATGTTCCTCATCGTCCACCCCTTCTGTCTAAAATGTAGCTGTTCCTGAGCGTCCATTCCTTCTGTCTAACATTTATATGTTCCTGATGGTCCATCCCTTCTTTGTAACATATATATGTTCCTGATCGTCCACCCCTTCTCTCTAAGATATAGCTGGTCCTGATGGTCCAACCCTTCAGTCTAACATATATGTGATCCTGATGGTCAAAACCTTCTGTCTAACATATATATGTTCCTGATGGTCCATCCCTTCTGTCTAACATAGATATCTTGCTGATGGTCCACCCCTTGTGTCTAACATATATATGTTTCTGATGGTCCACCCCTTCTCTCTAACATATATATGTTCCTGATCCTTTCACCCCTTCTGTCTAACATGCAGCTGGTCCTGATCGTCTATCCCTTCTGACTAACATATATATGTTCCTGATGGTCCACCCCTTCTTTGTAACAAATATATGTTCCTGATTGTCCGTCCCTTCTGTCTAACATGTGGCTGGTCCTGATCGTCCGCCCCTTTTGTGTAACATGAAGCTGGTCCTGATCGTTCACCCCTTCTGTCTAACATGTAGACGGTCCTGATGGTCCACCCCTTCTGCCTAACATGTGGCTGGTCCTGTTCGTCCACCTCTTCTGTCTTAGATATATATGGTCCTGATCGTGAGCCCCTTCTGTGTAACATGTAGTTGGTCCTGATGGTCCACCCCTTCTGTCTAACATGTAGCTGGTCCTAATCATGATGGTCCAATCCTTCTGTCTAACATGTCGCTGGTCCTGATCGTCCACCCCTTCTTTCTAACATATATATGTTCCTGATCGTCCACCCCTTCTGTCTAACATATATATGTTCCTGATGATCCACCCCTTCTGTCTAACATATATATGTTCCTCATGGTCCACCCCTTCTCTCTAACATATATATGTACCTGATGGTCTATCCCTTCTGTCTCACATACATATGTTCCTGATCGTCCACCTATCCTTTCTCACATATATATGTTCCTGATCGTCCACCCTTCTTGACTCACATATATATCTTCCTGATGGTCCAAACCTTCTGCCCAACATATATATGTTCCTGATGGTCCATCCCTTCTGTCCAATATATATATGTTCCTGATGGTCCATTCCTTCTGTCTAACATATATATCTTCCTGATGGTCCACCCCTTGTGTGTAACATATATATGTTCCTGATGGTCCACCCCTTTTGTCTCACATATATATGTTTCTGATGGCCCACCCCTTTTGTCTAACATATATATGTTGCTGATCGTCAATCCATCCTGTCTAACATTTATATGTTCCTTGTCGTCCATCCATCCTGTCTCACATATATATGTTCCTGATCGTCCATCCATCCTATCTCACATATATATGTTCCTGATCGTCCATCCATCCTATCTCACATATATATGTTCCTGATGGTCCACCCGTTCTGTCTCACATATATATGTTCCTGATTGTCCATCCATCCTGTATAACATATGTGTTCCTGGTCGTCCACCCCTTCTCTCTCACATATATATGTTCCTGATTGTCCATCCATCCTGTCTAACATATGTGTTCCTGGTCGTCCACCCATCCTGTCTCACATATATATGTTCCTAATAGTCCATCCCTTCTGTCTAACATATCTATGTTCCTGATCGTCCAACCCTTCTACCTAACATGTACTTGTTCCTGATGGGCCACCCCTTCTGTCTAAGGTATATATGTTCCTGGTCGTCCACCCCTTCTCTCTCACATAAATATGTTCCTGATTGTCCATCCATCCTGTCTAACATATGTGTTCCTGGTCGTCCACCCATCCTGTCTCACATATATATGTTCCTAATCGTCCATCCCTTCTGTCTAACATATCTATGTTCCTGATCGTCCAACCCTTCTACCTAACATGTACCTGGTCCTGATGGTCCACCTCTTCTGTCTAACATGTGGCTGGTCCTGATCGTCCGCCCCTTTTGTGTAACATGTAGCTGGTCCTGATTGTCCACCCCTTCTGCCTAACATGTGGCTGGTCCTGTTCGTCCACCCCTTCTGTCTTAGATATATATGGTCCTGATTGTCCGTCCCTTCTGTGTAACATGTAGCTGGTCCTGATTGTCCGTCCCTTCTGTGTAACATGAAGGTGGTCCTGATGGTCCACCCCTTCTGTCTAACATGTAGCTGGTCCTGATCGTCCACACCTTCTGTCTAACATATATATATGTTCCTGATCGTCCACCCCTTCTCTCTTACATATAAATGTTCCTGATCGTCAATCCTTTTGTCTAACATATATATGTTCCTGATCGCCCATCCCTTCTGTCTAACATATATATGTTCCTGATCGTGCAACCATTCTGCCTAACATGTACTTGTTTCTGATGGTCTACCCCTTCTGTCTCACATACATATGTTCCTGATCGTCCACCTATCCTTTCTCACATATATATGTTCCTGATCGTCCGACCTTCCTGTCTCACATATATATCTTCCTGATGGTCAAACCATTCTGTCTAACATTTCTATTTCCCGATCGTCCAACCCATCTGTCTAACTTGTACTTGTTACTGATGGTTCACCCCTTCTGTCTAACAAATATATGTTCCAGGTGGTCCACCCTTCCTGTCTCACATATATATGTTCCTGATGGTCCATCCCTTCTGTCTAACATATCTTTGTTCCTGATCGTCCAACCCTTCTGTCTAACATGTACTTGTTCCTGATGGTTCACCCCTTCTGTCTAACATATATATGTTCCAGGTGGCCCATCCCTTCTGTCTAACATATATATCTTCCTGATGGTCCACCCCTTGTGTCTAACATATATATGTCCCTGATGTCCCACCCCTTTTGTCTAACATATATATGTTGCTGATCGTCCATCCATCCTGTCTAACATTTATATGTTCCTTGTCGTCCATCCATCCTGTCTCACATATATATGTTCCTGATCGTCCATCCATCCTGTCTCACATATATATGTTCCTGATGGTCCACCCCTTCTGTCTCACGTATATATGTTCCTGATGGTCCACCCCTTCTGTCTCACATAGATATGTTCCTGATCGTCCATCCATCCTGTCTCACATATATATGTTCCTGATCGTCCATCCATCCTGTCTCACATATATATGTTCCTGATGGTCCGACCATCCTGTCTAACATATGTGTTCCTGGTCGTCCACCCATCCTGTCTCACATATATATGTTCCTAATCGTCCATCCCTTCTGTCTAACATATCTATGTTCCTGATCGTCCAACCCTTCTATCTAACATGTACCTGTTCCTGATGGGCCACCTCTTCTGTCTAAGGTATATATGTTCCTGATCGCCAACCCCTTCTTACTAACATGTACTTGTTCCTGATCGTCCAACCCTGCTGTCTAACATATAAATGTTCCTGATCGTCAATCCTTTTGTCTAACATATATATGTTCCTGATCGCCCTCCTATCCTTTCTTACATATATATGTTGATGATCGTCAACCCTTCTGTCTAACATATATATGTTCCTGATGGTCCACCCCTTCTGTCTAACATGGATATGTTCCTGATGATCCATTCCTTCTGTCTATAAAGTGTACAAGGAAAAGGTATTAGACATTTTTAATAGAGCCAGGAATAAGAATCCTACATATGGGGAACTTGCTGATAGAGACATAGAACGTGCACACAGGATATCCAGCAAAACAACAAATAAACCCCGCCCTCTTATAGTGAAAATGGCACACTGGGATGATAAAATCCAAACACTTGGATTCAGGGATACCCTGAGAAAAATGGGATATGGTGTGGCTAATGACTTAACATATTTCCAGCGACAAGAGCTAGGCAGGTTACGACGTGAAAATCCAGATAAGAGGTTTTTTATAAAGGAGGCAAACTTGTCGAGGATGTGAAGAAGGATAGTGAGATGAGAGATAGCTCAGAGACACCAGAGAGAACTACAGCACACAGACGGGAGAGAAGGGATAGCCAGAACATCAGAACATCACCCTCACAAGGACATAGACGGGGAGGTTCACACACAGGACCACGACTTCTGAGTTCTCGCGTTAAGGCCTGGGACAGGACAGCAACCCACTAGGGGTGCGACGAGACCGAGCGTGATTGTAGGACGCCTCATGTAGATACGACAGATGATGTCGATGATTGTACATTTAAAATAGAACATTTGTTTTCTGGAATGTATCAGGACTTAATTCTAAATTAACTGATCAGGACTTTACCGATTATTTAAACTCATTTGACTTCATCGGCATAACAGAAACATGGATGAAAGATATAGACATAAGTTTGATATTTCAAGGATTCAAGCTATGGATCAAAGAAGCTGAAAAGATTTCCAACTTTGGTAGACTTTCTGGTGGTATTGCCATATTAGTTAGACAACAACTTGTTAAATATGTAAAATGGTCTAAAGTTTACGACAGTGGCATTTTCATGCTGTTAGATAAAACCGCATTTGGATTTAAAAAAGATTTGCTATATTCATGTGTCTGTGTTCACCCTGAATGTTCGACTTGGTACACAAACCCTTTAAGGCAATGCAAAAATGGTATTCAAATATTACAAAATGACTTACTTGATACACTAGCACATTGTGATGATGTTTATTTGATGATTGGGGGAGACTTGAATGCCAGAACTAGCACGGAATCTGATTTTGTAGAAGATGATATCCATGAATATCTCGAGGGTCATGATAACAGTGTATGGGGATTTCTGTTAGACAATTTCAGCTTAAAAAGATTTTCTGTGGATTTATCTTTAAATAGTTTTGGTAAGTGCCTACTAGATTTATGCAGTATACTAAATATACATATTATGAATGGAAGGTGCGGGTCAGACGCCGGGGTGGGAGATTTTACTTTTATAGGAAATCAGGGTGCGAGTATGGTGGATTATGTTATTGCTTCGTCCGAGTTGTTTGATATGTGCCAGAGCTTTGACATACCGTCTCGAGCCGAGTCATCACACCTTCCTGTCACGACTAGTTTACGTACGCTTCTAGTAAATGACCCTATGCCACGCAATACACGTAACAATGCTTCCTTCAAATTTGTGTGGGTTGAAGAGAAGGCTGAACAGTTTAGAATAAACCTTATTTCTGGGACTGCGAATGATTTACTGGAGAAGGCTGTAGATGTAGCATTTGTTAATGTTGAAGAAAGTATTGGGTATATCACTGAAGCTGATATTATTGCTGCATCAGATATGAAGAAAATGAATAAGGACTGTAAATATGATCAACAATGGTTTGATAGCGAATGCCAGCTACTTAAAAAGGAACGATGTAGACGTTTAAATAATTTTAGAAAGAATAAGGATAGAGGATCACTAACCGACTATAATAGAGTAAGAAATCAGTACAACGATGTTTGTAGGAAAAAAAAGACAGAATATTTCGAACAAAAACAGAAACTGTTGGAATCAAGCATAGATAATTCTAAAACATTTTGGTCATCGCTAAAAGCCATTAAACCAAATAGATATTGCAAAAATGACATTGATATTCAAGCCTGGTTTGAGCATTTCCAGGAACTGTTTTCAGTTCCATTTAGCCATGACAATAACAATTTATTTGACATGGAATTCATGGAAGATAAAGTTGACAGTGTAACAGATGATATTCTTGAATGTCCAATATCTAGAGAGGAAATTATTGCATATCCAACCTTAAAGATAATAAGGCATCTGGAAATGATAATGTGATAGCAGAGTTTTTTAAACATTCCTCAGACATTTTAATACCATATTTGGAACTAATTTTTAATATCCTTTTAGAGAGATCATATTTTCGAGATAATTGGACAGTTGGCATTATTGTCCCTCTTCACAAACAGGGGGCAACCAGCGATGTTAATAATTACAGAGGCATAACTCTCCTAAGTACATTCAGTAAAATATTTACTTCAATTATTAATAAGAGACTTGTTTTCTGGGCGGATTCTTTGGATAAGATAAGTGAGTCACAAGCGGGTTTTAGAAAAGGATACTCCACCACTGACAATGCTTTTATCCTATATTCTATAATTCAGAGATATCTATCAGTGAAACGAGGGAAGCTATATGCTGTATTCGTAGATTTTGCAAAAGCTTTTGACTCTGTGAAAAGGGATATCTTGTGGTCACTCTTTCAAAGACATGGGCTAAGTAGCAAAATTGGAAAGTTATTATGCTCTCTATATAAAAATGTGAAGGTGTGTGTCCGGAACAATGGCGCTATTTCGGATACTTTTGTAAGTAGCAGGGGTGTCCGACAAGGGTGTATATTAAGTCCCTTCTTATTTTTATTTTTCATAAATGATTTGGCATATCAAATCCAAACAAAATGCACTGATGGAATACAACTGCACCCCGAAATTATTAAATTATTTCTGCTTCTTTTCGCTGACGATATAGTCATGTTCTCGAGCACAATACCTGGCCTGCAAAAGCAAATACATGTATTAGAGAGTTATTGTGACGAGTCAAAACTTACTGTAAATATGGATAAAACCAAAGTTGTAGTTTTTAAAAATGGTGGTAACATTTCCAGAAAAGATAAATGGTTTTACAGAAGGAAGCCTGTAGAAGTTGTTCCATTTTATAAATACTTAGGCTTGTGTTTTACAAGTAGATTAACTTGGTCAAGGAATGCACATAACATTTCATTGCAAGCCTAGACAATTTTTGTAGGCATATTAAAAAGACTTAGAGTTCTGGACAATGTTACATATGATGTTTATTTTAAAATATTTGATACAAAAACAAGCCCGATTCTATTGTATGGATCAGAAATTTGGGGCCTAGAACATTTGGATGTTATTGAGAAAATACATTTATATGCATGTAAACGGTTCTTGGGGGTAAAATCTAGCACAGAAAACGCAAGGGTATATGGTGAATGCGGACGGTTTCCCATGTATATCAATAGTTATTTAAAGGTTATTAAATACTGGGTCAAGCTATTAAATATGCCATCTTCAAGATACCCGAAAAAATTGTATAATATGATGCTTCTCTACGACAGCCATGGGAAACAAAACTGGGCATCAAAAGTTAAAAACATGTTATACGAATGTGGATATGGTTATATTTGGTTACAGCAACATATAGATATGCCATAGATATGCCACATCATTTCTTCTCCCGTTTGACACAGACTTTAAAAGATATGTACATTAAAAAATGGCATTGTTCTTTGTCAAGTTCTAGAAAAGCAAAATACTACACTACATTTAAGACTACTATTACACTAGAACCTTATCTATTAAGTGTAAATTTACATAAGTTTAGAACAGCTCTTTCTCGATTCCGTTGTCGCTCACATGATCTATTTATTGAAACAGGCAGATATGAAGGTATTGCAAGAGAACACAGACTTTGTAGGATTTGTAAAACTGATTGTACTGAAGATGAATATCACTTTTTATGTGTATGTCCAGTGTATGAAGATTTAAGAGCAAAATATCTAAATAACTATTTCTACGGCAACCCAAACGGTAACAAATTTTGTAAATTTATGACTTGTGATTGTACAGAAACTATTAGAAATCTATCAATGTTCATTTATCATGCCATGAAACTAAGAAAATGTATGAATTTGTAACACGCCCCACACATTGTACTATAGGCCTTTCGCCTCATAAGTACCACGAATAAAGATTGATTGATGGTCAACACCTTCTGTCTAACATATATATCTTCCTGATGGTCCACCCCTTCTGTCTAACATATATATGTTCCTGATGGTCCACCCCTTCTCTCTAACATATATATGTTCCTGATCGTCCAACCCTTCTGTCTAACATGTAGCTGGTCCTGATCGTCCATCCCTTCTGTCTAACATATATATGTTCCTGATCGTCCACCCCTTCTGTGTAACATATATATATGTTCCTGATTGTCCACCCCTTCTGTCTAACATATATATGTTCCTGATGGTCCACGCCTTCTGTCTAACATGTATATGTCCCTGATTGTCAATCCCTTCTCTCTAACATATATATGTTCCTGATTGTCAACCCCTTCTGTCTAACATGTAGCTGGTCCTGAGCGTCCATTCCTTTTGTCTAACATTTATATGTTCCTGATGGTCCAACCCTTCTGTGTAACATGTGGCTGGTCCTGATTGTGTACCCCTTCTGTCTAAAATGTATATGTTCCTGATCGTCCACCCCTTCTGTGTAACATGTACCTGGTCCTGATGGTCCACCTCTTCTGTCTAACATGTGGCTGGTCCTGATCGTCCGCCCCTTTTGTGTAACATGTAGCTGGTCCTGATTGTCCACCCCTTCTGCCTAACATGTGGCTGGTCCTGTTCGTCCACCCCTTCTGTCTTAGATATATATGGTCCTGATTGTCCGTCCCTTCTGTGTAACATGTAGCTGGTCCTGATTGTCCGTCCCTTCTGTGTAACATGAAGGTGGTCCTGATGGTCCACCCCTTCTGTCTAACATGTAGCTGGTCCTGATCGTCCACACCTTCTGTCTAACATATATATATGTTCCTGATCGTCCACCCCTTCTCTCTTACATATATATGTTCCTGATCGTCCATCCCTTCTGTCTAACATATATATATATGTTCCTGATGGTCCACCCCTTCTCCCTAACATATATATGTTCCTGATCGTCCACCCCTTCTGTCTAACATGTAGCTGGTCCTGATCGTCCCTCTCTTCTGTCTAACATGTAGCTCGTCCTGATCGTCCATCCCTTCTGTCTAAGATATATATGTTCATGACCGTCCGCCCCTTCTGTGTAACATGTAGCTACTCCTGATGGTCCACCCCTTCTGTGTTATCTGTAGCTGGTCCTGATCGTCCACCCATTCCGTCTAACATGTAGCTGGTCCTGATCATGATGGTCCACCCCTTCTGCCTAAGATATATATGTTCCTGATCGCCGACCCTTTCTGACTTACATGTACTTGTTCCTGATCGTCCAACCATTCTGCTGAACATTTACTAGTGACTGATGGTCTACCCCTTCTGTCTAACATATATATGTTCCTGATGGTCCACCCCTTCTGTCTCACATATATATGTTCCTGATGGTCTACCCTTTCTGTCTAACATATATATGTTCCTAATGGTCCACCCCTTCTGTCTAACATATACATCTTCCTGATCGTCCACCCCTTCTGTCTAACATATATATGTTCCTGATCGTCCATCTCTTTTGTCTAACATATATAGGTTCCTAATTGTCCATCCCTTCTGTCTGAGATATAGCTGGTCCTGATGGTCCATCCCTTCTGTCTAACATATATATGTTCCTGATCGTCCACCCCTTCTGTCTAACATGAATATGTTCCTGATGGTCCACCCCTTCGCTCTAACATATATATGTTCCTGATCGTCCACCCCTTCTGTCTAACATGTAGCTGGTCCTGATCGTCCATCCCTTCTGTCTAACATATATATGTTCCTGATCGTCCATCCCTTCTGTCTAACATAAATATGTTCCTGATGGTCCGCCCCTTCTGTCTAACATGTAGCTGGACCTTATGGTCCATCCCTTCTGTCTAACATGGATATGTTCCTGATGGCCCACCCCTTTTTCTAACCTATATATGTTCCTGACCGTCCACCCCTTCTGTCTAACATGTAGCTGGTCCTGATCGTCCCTCTCTTCTGTCTAACATGTAGCTCGTCCTGATCGTCCATCCCTTCTGTCTAAGATATATATGTTCATGACCGTCCGCCCCTTCTGTGTAACATGTAGCTACTCCTGATGGTCCACCCCTTCTGTGTTATATGTAGCTGGTCCTGATCGTCCACCCATTCCGTCTAACATGTAGCTGGTCCTGATCATGATGGTCCACCCCTTCTGCCTAAGATATATATGTTCCTGATCGCCGACCCTTTCTGACTTACATGTACTTGTTCCTGATCGTCCAACCATTCTGCTGAACATTTACTAGTGACTGATGGTCTACCCCTTCTGTCTAACATATATATGTTCCTGATGGTCCACCCCTTCTGTCTCACATATATATGTTCCTGATGGTCTACCCTTTCTGTCTAACATATATATGTTCCTAATGGTCCACCCCTTCTGTCTAACATATACATCTTCCTGATCGTCCACCCCTTCTGTCTAACATATATATGTTCCTGATCGTCCATCTCTTTTGTCTAACATATATAGGTTCCTAATTGTCCATCCCTTCTGTCTGAGATATAGCTGGTCCTGATGGTCCATCCCTTCTGTCTAACATATATATGTTCCTGATCGTCCACCCCTTCTGTCTAACATGAATATGTTCCTGATGGTCCACCCCTTCGCTCTAACATATATATGTTCCTGATCGTCCACCCCTTCTGTCTAACATGTAGCTGGTCCTGATCGTCCATCCCTTCTGTCTAACATATATATGTTCCTGATCGTCCATCCCTTCTGTCTAACATAAATATGTTCCTGATGGTCCGCCCCTTCTGTCTAACATGTAGCTGGACCTTATGGTCCATCCCTTCTGTCTAACATGGATATGTTCCTGATGGCCCACCCCTTTTTCTAACCTATATATGTTCCTGACCGTCCACCCCTTCTGTCTAACATGTAGCTGGTCCTGATCGTCCCTCTCTTCTGTCTAACATGTAGCTCGTCCTGATCGTCCATCCCTTCTGTCTAAGATATATATGTTCATGACCGTCCGCCCCTTCTGTGTAACATGTAGCTACTCCTGATGGTCCACCCCTTCTGTGTTATATGTAGCTGGTCCTGATCGTCCACCCATTCCGTCTAACATGTAGCTGGTCCTGATCATGATGGTCCACCCCTTCTGCCTAAGATATATATGTTCCTGATCGCCGACCCTTTCTGACTTACATGTACTTGTTCCTGATCGTCCAACCATTCTGCTGAACATTTACTAGTGACTGATGGTCTACCCCTTCTGTCTAACATATATATGTTCCTGATGGTCCACCCCTTCTGTCTCACATATATATGTTCCTGATGGTCTACCCTTTCTGTCTAACATATATATGTTCCTAATGGTCCACCCCTTCTGTCTAACATATACATCTTCCTGATCGTCCACCCCTTCTGTCTAACATATATATGTTCCTGATCGTCCATCTCTTTTGTCTAACATATATAGGTTCCTAATTGTCCATCCCTTCTGTCTGAGATATAGCTGGTCCTGATGGTCCATCCCTTCTGTCTAACATATATATGTTCCTGATCGTCCACCCCTTCTGTCTAACATGAATATGTTCCTGATGGTCCACCCCTTCGCTCTAACATATATATGTTCCTGATCGTCCACCCCTTCTGTCTAACATGTAGCTGGTCCTGATCGTCCATCCCTTCTGTCTAACATATATATGTTCCTGATCGTCCATCCCTTCTGTCTAACATAAATATGTTCCTGATGGTCCGCCCCTTCTGTCTAACATGTAGCTGGACCTTATGGTCCATCCCTTCTGTCTAACATGGATATGTTCCTGATGGCCCACCCCTTTTTCTAACCTATATATGTTCCTGACCGTCCACCCCTTCTGTCTAACATGTATATGTTCCTGATGGTCCACCCCTTCTGTCTAACCTATATATGTTCCTGAATGTCCACCCCTTCTGTTCCTGATCCTCCACCCCTTCTGTCTAACATGTAGCTGGTCCTGATCGTCCATCCCTTCTGTCTAACATGTAGTTGGTCCTGATCTTCCATCCGATCCGTGCAACATGTATGATAATTAACATCATACGTTATGTTACAGATCCGCCCGTAGGCCTCTGATATACGCTATCCTCGCCGGGTCGATGTTAATAGCTCTCGGTCTAGCATTTGGTCTTGGCTACGGTCTAAGGGCACGTCAGCCGGCGGTTGCATCAGCAGAGATGACGACAGCGGCTCCGCCATCGGCACAAGAAGAGAAATCTAAAACAGGAAGTTTCAGATTTGCCTCTGTCGCCTCTGATACTATGCGCTGCTCCGAAGTTGGAACGTAAGTCCCTGGGTGTATCATCACCATACGTACACGTCCCATAGTGTATGATCACGTTACGTAAACGTCCAAGAGTGTATCACCACCATACGTACACGTCCCAGAGTGTATCACCATACGTACACGTCCTATAGTGTATCATCACCATACGTACACGTCCTAGAGTGCATCATCATCATACGTACACGCCCAAGAGTGTATCGCCACCATACGTACACGTCCCAGAGTGTATCATCACCATACGTACACGTCCTACAGTGTATCACCACCATACGTACACGTCCTACAGTATATCATCACCATACGCACACGTCCCAGAGTGTATCACCATACGTACACGTCCTACAGTGTATCGTCACCATACGCACACGTCCCAAAGTGTATCACCATACGTACACGTCCCAGAGTGTATCACCACCATACGAACATGTCCTAGAGAGTATCCTCGCCATACGTACACTTGTCAGAGTGTGTCACCATATGTATACGTCCAGGAGCGTATCATCACCATACGCATACGTCCTACAGTGTATCACCACTATAAGTACATGTCGAAGAGTGTATCATCACCATACGTACACGTCCCAGGGTGTGTCATCACCAAACGTACACATCCCAGAGTGTATCACCATACGTACACTTCCCAGAGTGTATCACCATACGTACACGTCCAAGAGTGTATCATCACCATACGTACATGTCCTAGAGTGTATCACCACTATACGTACATGTCCTAGAGCGTATAGTCACCACTATACGTACATGTCCTAGAGCGTATAGTCACCATACGTACACGTCCAAGAGTGTACCGTCACAATGCGTACATGTCCCAGAGTGTATCGTCACAATACATACATGTCCCAGGGTGTATCGTCATCATACGTACACGTCCTACATTGTATCATCACCATACACACATGTCCGAGAGTGTATCACCACCATACGTACACGTCCCAGAGTGTATCGTCACAATACGTACATTTCCAAGTGTGTATCACTTTCCAACGTACACATCCGAGAGTGGATCACCATACGTACACGTCCCAGAGTGTATCATGATACGTACACGTCCCAGAGTGTATCATCACCATATGCACATGTCCAAGAGTAAATCGTCACAATACGTACATGTCCAAGAGTGTATCATCGCCATACGTACATGTCCCATAGTTTTCCGCCACAATACGTACATGTCCCAGAGAATATCGTCAAAATACGTACACGTCCCAGAGTTTTTCGTCACCATACGTACATGTCCAAGAGTGTATCGTCATCATACGTACATGTCCCAGAGCGTACCGTCACAATACGTACATGTCCCAGAGTGTATCGTCACCATACGTACACGTCCCAGAATGTATCATCGTACGCACATGTCCCAGAGTGTATCAACATACGTACACGTGCTAGAGTATATCATCACCATACGTACACGTCCCGCAGTGTATCACCATACGTACACGTCCTACAGTGTATCACCACCTTACGTACATGTCCTAGAGCGTATCCTCTTGTTACGTACACGTCCAAGAGTGTACCGTCACAATGCGTACATGTCCCAGAGTGTATCGTCACAATACATACATGTCCCAGGGTGTATCGTCATCATACGTACACGTCCTACATTGTATCATCACCATACACACATGTCCGAGAGTGTATCACCACCATACGTACACGTCCCAGAGTGTATCGTCGCAATACATACACTTCCAAGTGTGTATCACTTTCCAACGTACACATCCGAGAGTGTATCACCATACGTACACGTCCCAGAGTGTATTATGATACGAACACGTCCCAGAGTGTATCATCGCCATACGTACATGTCCCAGAGTATATCGTCACAATATGTACACGTCCCAGAGTGTATCACCATACGTACACCTCCCAGAGAGTATCCTCACCACACGTACACGTCCAAGAGTGTATCCTCGGCATACGTACACGTCCAAGAGAGTATCCTCACCATACGTACACGTTCTAGAGCGTATCACCATATGTACACGTCCCAGAGTGTTTCACCATACGTACACGTCCTAGAGTGTATCGTCACCATACGTACACGTCCTAGAGCGTATAATCACCGTACGTACATGTCCCAGAGTGTATCATCATGGTACAATCGCGTGCCATAGTGTAGCACCATACGTACACGTCCTAGTGTGTATCATCACTATACGTACACGTCCCAGAGTGTATCATCACCATACGTACATGTACCAGAGTATATCGTCACAATACGTACACGTCCCAGAGTGTATCACCATACGTACACCTCCCAGAGTGTATCATCACCATACGTACATGTCCTAGAGTGTATCACCACTATAAATACATGTCCTAGAGCGTATAGTCACCACTATACGTACATGTCCTAGAGCGTATAGTCACCATACTTACACGTCCAAGAGTTTACCGTCACAATGCGTACATGTCCCAGAGTGTATTGTCACTATACATACATGTCCCAGGGTGTATCGTCATCATACGTACACGTCCTACATTGTATCATCACCATACACACATGTCCGAGAGTGTATCACCACCATACGTACACGTCCCAGAGTGTATCGTCACAATACGTACACTTCCAAGTGTGTATCACTTTCCAAAGTACACATCCGAGAGTGTTTCACCATACGTACACGTCCTAGAGTGTATCGTCACCATACGTACACGTCCTAGAGCGTATAATCACCGTACGTACATGTCTCAGAGTGTATCATCATGGTACAGTCGCGTCCCATAGTGTATCACCATACGTACACGTCCTAGTGTGTATCATCACTATACGTACACGTCCCAGAGTGTATCATCACCATACGTACATGTCCCAGAGTATATCGTCACAATACGTACACGTCCCAGAGTGTATCACCATACGTACACCACCCAGAGTGTATCATCACCATACGTACATGTCCTAGAGTGTATCATCACTATAAATACATGTCCTAGAGCGTATAGTCACCACTATACGTACATGTCCTAGAGCGTATAGTCACCATACGTACACGTCCAAGAGTGTACCGTCACAATGCGTACATGTCCCAGAGTGTATCGTCACTATACATACATGTCCCAGGGTGTATCGTCATCATACGTACACGTCCTACATTGTATCATCACCATACACACATGTCCGAGAGTGTATCACCACCATACGTACACGTCCCAGAGTGTATCGTCACAATACGTACACTTCCAAGTGTGTATCACTTTCCAACGTACACATCCGAGAGTGGATCACCATACGTACACGTCCCAGAGTGTATCATGATACGTAAACGTCCCAGAGTGTATCATCACCATATGTACATGTCCAAGAGTAAATCGTCACAATACGTACATGTCCATGAGTGTATCGTCCCCATACGTACACGTACCAGAGTGTATCATCGCCATACGTACATGTCCCATAGTTTTCCGCCACAATACGTACATGTCCCAGAGTATATCGTCAAAATACGTACACGTCCCAGAGTGTTTCGTCACCATACGTACATGTCCAAGAGTGTATCGTCATCATACGTACATGTCCCAGAGCGTACCGTCACCATACGTACATGTCCCAGAGTGTATCGTCACCATACGTACATGTCCCAGGGTGTATCGTCACCATACGTACACGTCCCGCAGTATATCACCATACGTACACGTCCTACAGTGTATCACCACCATACGTACATGTCCTAGAGAGTATCCTCTTGTTACGTACACGTCCAAGAGTGTATCCTCACCATACGTACACGTCCAAGAGAGTATCCTCACCACACGTACACGTCCAAGAGTGTATCCTCGACATACGTACACGTCCAAGAGAGTATCCTCACCATACGTACACGTTCTAGAGCGTATCACCATATGTACACGTCCCAGAGTGTTTCACCATACGTACACGTCCTAGATTGTATCGTCACCATACGTACACGTCCTAGAGCGTATAATCTACGTACGTACATGTCACAGAGTGTATCATCATGGTACATACACCTCCCATAGTGTATTACCACACGTACACGTCCTAGTGTGTATCATCACTATACGTACACGTCCAACAGTGTATCATCACCATACGTACACGTCCCATAGTGTATCACCACTATACATACACGTCCCAGAGTGTATCACCATACGTACATGTCCTAGAGTGTATCCTCAACATACGTACTCTTCCTACAGTGTATCACCACCATACGTACACGTCCCTGAGTGTATCCTCGCCATACGGTCATGTCCTAGAGAGTATCCTCGCCATACGTACACCTCTAAGAGAGTATCCTGTTGTTACGTACACATCCAAGAGTGTATCCTCACCATACGTACACGTCCAAGAGAGTACCCCCACCACACGTACACGTCCAAGAGTGTATCCTCGGCATACGTACACGTCCAAGAGTGTATCCTCACCATACGTACACGTTCTAGAGCGTATCACCATATGTACACGTCCCAGAGTGTTTCACCATACGTACACGTCCTTGAGTGTATCGTCACCATACGTACACGTCCTAGAGCGTATAATCACTGTACGTACATGTCCCAGAGTGTATCATCATGGTACATACACGTCCCATAGTGTATCACCATACGTACGCGTCCTAGTGTGTATCATCACCATACGTACACGTCCCAGAGTGTATCATCACCATACGTACACGTCCTAGAGTGCATCGTCACCATACGTACACGCCCAAGAGTGTATCGCCACCATACGTACACGTCCCAGAGTGTATCATTACAATACGTACACGTCCTACAGAGTATCACCACCATACGTCACGTCCTACAGTATATCCTCACCATACGCACACGTCCCAGAGTGTATCACCATACCTACACGTCATACACTGTATCATCACCATACGCACATATCCGAGAGTGTATCACCATACGTACACGTCCCAGAGTGTATGATCACCGTACGTACACGTCCTACAGAGTATCGTCACCATAGGTACACGACCAATAGTGTATCACCATACGTACACGTCCCAGAGTGTATCACCATACGTACACGTCCCAGAGTATCATCACCATACACATACACGTCCCAACGTGTATCACCATACGTACACGTCCCAAAGTGTATCACCACCATACGTACACGTCCTAGAGCGTATCATCACCGTACGTACACGTCCCAGAGTGTATCACCATATGTATACGTCCAAGACCGTATCATCACCATACGCATACGTCCTACAGTGTATCACCATACGTACACGTCCCAAAGTGTATCACCATACGTACACGTCCAAAAGTGTATCACCACTATAAGTACATGTCGAAGAGTGTATCATCACCATACGTACACGTCCCAGAGTGTATCATCACGAAACGTACACATCCCAGAGTGTATCACCATACGTACACGTCCGTGAGTGTATCACCATACGTACACGTCCCAGAGTGTATCATCACCATACGTACATGTCCCATAGTTTACCGCCACAATACGTACGCGTCCCAGAGTTTAACACCATACGTACACGTCCCAGAGTGTATCACCATACGTACACGTCCCAGAGTGTATCATCATACGTACACCTCCCAGAGTGTATCATCACCATACGTACATGTCCTAGAGTGTATCACCACTATACGTACATGTCCTAGAGCGTATCGTCACCATACGTAAACGTCCCAGAGCGTACCGTCACAATACGTACATGTCCCAGAGTGTATCGTCACAATACGTACACGTCCCAGAGTGTATCGTCACAATACGTCCATGTCCCAGGGTGTATCGTCATCATACGTACACGCCCTACATTGTATCATCACCATACGCACACGTCCAAGAGTGTATCCTCACCATACGTACATGTCCCAGAGTGTATCGTAACAATACGTACACGTCCCAGAATGTATCACCATAGGCACATTTCCCAGTGCGTATCACCGTACGTACACGTCATAGAGCATATCATCACCGTACGTACACGTCCCATAGTGTATCACCATACGTACACGTTCTAGGGTGTATCACCATACGTAGACTTCCCAGAGTATATCGTCACCATACTTACATGTCCCAGAGTGTATTGTCACAATATGTACACGTCCCAGAGTGTACCGTCACAATATGTACATGTCCAAGAGTATATCGTCACCATACGTACACGTCCTACAGTGTATCACCACCGTACGTACATGTCCTAGAGAGTATCCTCGCCATACGTACACGTCCAAGAGTGTACCATCACCATATGCATACGTCCGAGAGTGTATCACCAAACGTACACGTCCCAGAGTGTATCATCACCATACGTACACGTCCCAGAGTGTATCGTCACAATACGTACATGTCCCAGGGTGTATCATCACCATACGTACATGTCCCAGAGTGTATCGTCACAATACGTACATGTCCCAGGGTGTATCGTCATCATACGTACACGCCCTACATTGTATCATCACCATACACACATGTCCGGGAGTGTATCACCACCATACGTACACGTCCCAGAGTGTATCGTCACAATACGTACACATCCAAGTGTGTATCACTTTCCAACGTACACGTCCGAGAGTGTATCACCACACGTACACGTCCCAGAGTGTATCATCACCATACGTACATGTCCGAGAGTGTATCACCAGACGTACACGTCCTAGAGCGTATCAGCACCCTACGTACACGTCCCAGAGTGTATCGCCATACGTACACGTCTAGAGTGTATTATCACCATACGTACACGTCCCAGAGTGTATCATCATTTTACATACACGTCCCATAGCGTACAACCATACGTACATGTCCTAGAGTGTACCATCATGTTACATACTCGTCCCATAGTGCATCACCAAACGTACATATCCAAGAGTGAATCCTCACCATACGTACACATCCAAGAATGTATCCTCATCATACGTACACGTCCAAGAATGTATCCTCGGCATACGTACACGTCCAAGAGTGTATCCTCACCATACGTACACGTCCAAGAGTGTATCCTCACCATACGTACACGTCCTAGAGTGTATCACCATATGTACACGTCCCAGAGTGTATCATCATATGTACACGTCCAAGAGTGTATCGTCACCATACGTACACGTCCAAGAGTGTATCCTCACCATACGTACACGTCCAAGAGTGTATCCTCACCATACGTACACGTCCTAGAGTGTATCACCATACGTACACGTCCCAGAGTGTATCATCATACGTACACGTCCAAGAGTGTATCCTCACCATACGTACACGTCCTAGAGTGTATCCTCACCATACGTACACGTCCTAGAGTGTATCACCATATGTACACGTCCCAGAGTGTATCATCATATGTACACGTCCAAGAGTGTATCGTCACCATACGTACACGTCCTAGAGCGTATCATCACCGTACGTACATGTCCCAGAGTGTATCATCATGGTACATACACGTCCCATAGTGTATCACCATACGTACACGTCCTAGTGTGTATCATCACCATACGTACACGTCCCAGAGTGTATCATCACCATACGTACGCGTCCCATAGTGTATCATCATGGTACATACATGTCCCATAGTGCATCACCAAACGTACATATCCAAGAGTGAATCCTCACCATACGTACACGTCCTACAGTGTATCATCACCATACGTACATGTCCTAGAGAGTATCCTCGCCATACGTACATGTCCAAGAGTGTATCCTCACCATACGTACACGTCCAAGAGCGTATCCTCACCATACGTACACGTCAAAGAGTGTATCCTCGGCATACGTACATGTCCTAGAGAGTATCACCATATGTACACGTCCCAGAGTGTATCACCATACGTACACGTCCAAGATTGTATCCTCACCATACGTACACATCCAAGAGTGTATCCTCATTATACGTACACGTCCAAGAGTGTATCCTCACCATACGTACACGTCCTAGAGTGTTTCCTCACCATACGTACACGTCCTAGAGTGTATCACCATATGTACACGTCCCAGAGTGTATCATCATACGTACACGTCAGAGAGTGTATCGTCACCATACGTACACGTCCTAGTGTGTATCATCACCATACGTACACGTCCCAGAGTGCATCATCACCATACGTACGCGTCCCATAGTGTATCATCATAGTACATACATGTCCAAGAGTGTCTCACCATACGTACCGTCCTAGAGTGTATCATCACCATATGCACATGTCCAAGAGTAAATCGTCACAATACGTACATATCCAAGAGTGTATCATCGCCATACGTACATGTCCCATAGTTTTCCGCCACAATACGTACATGTCCCAGAGAATATCGTCAAAATACGTACACGTCCCAGAGTTTTTCGTCACCATACGTACATGTCCAAGAGTGTATCGTCATCATAAGTACATGTCCCAGAGCGTACCGTCACAATACGTACATGTCCCAGAGTGTATCGTCACAATACGTACACGTCCCAGAGTGTATCGTCACAATACGTCCATGTCCCAGGGTGTATCGTCATCATACGTACACGCCCTACATTGTATCATCACCATACGCACACGTCCAAGAGTGTATCCTCACCATACGTACATGTCCCAGAGTGTATCGTAACAATACGTACACGTCCCAGAATGTATCACCATAGGCACATTTCCCAGTGCGTATCACCGTACGTACACGTCATAGAGCATATCATCACCGTACGTACACGTCCCATAGTGTATCACCATACGTACACGTTCTAGGGTGTATCACCATACGTAGACTTCCCAGAGTATATCGTCACCATACTTACATGTCCCAGAGTGTATTGTCACAATATGTACACGTCCCAGAGTGTACCGTCACAATATGTACATGTCCAAGAGTATATCGTCACCATACGTACACGTCCTACAGTGTATCACCACCGTACGTACATGTCCTAGAGAGTATCCTCGCCATACGTACACGTCCAAGAGTGTACCATCACCATATGCATACGTCCGAGAGTGTATCACCAAACGTACACGTCCCAGAGTGTATCATCACCATACGTACACGTCCCAGAGTGTATCGTCACAATACGTACATGTCCCAGGGTGTATCATCACCATACGTACATGTCCCAGAGTGTATCGTCACAATACGTACATGTCCCAGGGTGTATCGTCATCATACGTACACGCCCTACATTGTATCATCACCATACACACATGTCCGGGAGTGTATCACCACCATACGTACACGTCCCAGAGTGTATCGTCACAATACGTACACATCCAAGTGTGTATCACTTTCCAACGTACACGTCCGAGAGTGTATCACCACACGTACACGTCCCAGAGTGTATCATCACCATACGTACATGTCCGAGAGTGTATCACCAGACGTACACGTCCTAGAGCGTATCAGCACCCTACGTACACGTCCCAGAGTGTATCGCCATACGTACACGTCTAGAGTGTATTATCACCATACGTACACGTCCCAGAGTGTATCATCATTTTACATACACGTCCCATAGCGTACAACCATACGTACATGTCCTAGAGTGTACCATCATGTTACATACTCGTCCCATAGTGCATCACCAAACGTACATATCCAAGAGTGAATCCTCACCATACGTACACATCCAAGAATGTATCCTCATCATACGTACACGTCCAAGAATGTATCCTCGGCATACGTACACGTCCAAGAGTGTATCCTCACCATACGTACACGTCCAAGAGTGTATCCTCACCATACGTACACGTCCTAGAGTGTATCACCATATGTACACGTCCCAGAGTGTATCATCATATGTACACGTCCAAGAGTGTATCGTCACCATACGTACACGTCCAAGAGTGTATCCTCACCATACGTACACGTCCAAGAGTGTATCCTCACCATACGTACACGTCCTAGAGTGTATCACCATACGTACACGTCCCAGAGTGTATCATCATACGTACACGTCCAAGAGTGTATCCTCACCATACGTACACGTCCTAGAGTGTATCCTCACCATACGTACACGTCCTAGAGTGTATCACCATATGTACACGTCCCAGAGTGTATCATCATATGTACACGTCCA
Source organism: Haliotis rufescens (assembly GCF_023055435.1). Classification (NCBI taxonomy): domain Eukaryota; kingdom Metazoa; phylum Mollusca; class Gastropoda; order Lepetellida; family Haliotidae; genus Haliotis; species Haliotis rufescens. The sequence continues at coordinate 13,282,763 of NW_025963824.1, read as the reverse complement.
AGAGTGTATCGTCACCATACGTACACGTCCTAGAGCGTATCATCACCGTACGTACATGTCCCAGAGTGTATCATCATGGTACATACACGTCCCATAGTGTATCACCATACGTACACGTCCTAGTGTGTATCATCACCATACGTACACGTCCCAGAGTGTATCATCACCATACGTACGCGTCCCATAGTGTATCATCATGGTACATACATGTCCCATAGTGCATCACCAAACGTACATATCCAAGAGTGAATCCTCACCATACGTACACGTCCTACAGTGTATCATCACCATACGTACATGTCCTAGAGAGTATCCTCGCCATACGTACATGTCCAAGAGTGTATCCTCACCATACGTACACGTCCAAGAGCGTATCCTCACCATACGTACACGTCAAAGAGTGTATCCTCGGCATACGTACATGTCCTAGAGAGTATCACCATATGTACACGTCCCAGAGTGTATCACCATACGTACACGTCCAAGATTGTATCCTCACCATACGTACACATCCAAGAGTGTATCCTCATTATACGTACACGTCCAAGAGTGTATCCTCACCATACGTACACGTCCTAGAGTGTTTCCTCACCATACGTACACGTCCTAGAGTGTATCACCATATGTACACGTCCCAGAGTGTATCATCATACGTACACGTCAGAGAGTGTATCGTCACCATACGTACACGTCCTAGTGTGTATCATCACCATACGTACACGTCCCAGAGTGTATCATCACCATACGTACGCGTCCCATAGTGTATCATCATAGTACATACATGTCCAAGAGTGTCTCACCATACGTACCGTCCTAGAGTGTATCATCACCATATGCACATGTCCAAGAGTAAATCGTCACAATACGTACATATCCAAGAGTGTATCATCGCCATACGTACATGTCCCATAGTTTTCCGCCACAATACGTACATGTCCCAGAGAATATCGTCAAAATACGTACACGTCCCAGAGTTTTTCGTCACCATACGTACATGTCCAAGAGTGTATCGTCATCATAAGTACATGTCCCAGAGCGTACCGTCACAATACGTACATGTCCCAGAGTGTATCGTCACCATACGTACATGTCCCAGAGTGTATCGTCACCATACGTACACGTCCCAGAATGTATCATCGTACGCACATGTCCCAGAGTGTATCAACATACGTACACGTGCTAGAGTATATCATCACCATACGTACACGTCCCGCAGTGTATCACCATACGTACACGTCCTACAGTGTATCACCACCTTACGTACATGTCCTAGAGCGTATCCTCTTGTTACGTACACGTCCAAGAGTGTACCGTCACAATGCGTACATGTCCCAGAGTGTATCGTCACAATACATACATGTCCCAGGGTGTATCGTCATCATACGTACACGTCCTACATTGTATCATCACCATACACACATGTCCGAGAGTGTATCACCACCATACGTACACGTCCCAGAGTGTATCGTCGCAATACATACACTTCCAAGTGTGTATCACTTTCCAACGTACACATCCGAGAGTGTATCACCATACGTACACGTCCCAGAGTGTATTATGATACGAACACGTCCCAGAGTGTATCATCGCCATACGTACATGTCCCAGAGTATATCGTCACAATATGTACACGTCCCAGAGTGTATCACCATACGTACACCTCCCAGAGAGTATCCTCACCACACGTACACGTCCAAGAGTGTATCCTCGGCATACGTACACGTCCAAGAGAGTATCCTCACCATACGTACACGTTCTAGAGCGTATCACCATACGTACACGTCCCAGAGTGTATCGTCACAATACGTACACTTCCAAGTGTGTATCACTTTCCAACGTACACATCCGAGAGTGTTTCACCATACGTACACGTCCTAGAGTGTATCGTCACCATACGTACACGTCCTAGAGCGTATAATCACCGTACGTACATGTCTCAGAGTGTATCATCATGGTACAGTCGCGTCCCATAGTGTATCACCATACGTACACGTCCTAGTGTGTATCATCACTATACGTACACGTCCCAGAGTGTATCATCACCATACGTACATGTCCCAGAGTATATCGTCACAATACGTACACGTCCCAGAGTGTATCACCATACGTACACCACCCAGAGTGTATCATCACCATACGTACATGTCCTAGAGTGTATCATCACTATACGTACATGTCCTAGAGCGTATAGTCACCACTATACGTACATGTCCTAGAGCGTATAGTCACCATACGTACACGTCCAAGAGTGTACCGTCACAATGCGTACATGTCCCAGAGTGTATCGTCACTATACATACATGTCCCAGGGTGTATCGTCATCATACGTACACGTCCTACATTGTATCATCACCATACACACATGTCCGAGAGTGTATCACCACCATACGTACACGTCCCAGAGTGTATCGTCACAATACGTACACTTCCAAGTGTGTATCACTTTCCAACGTACACATCCGAGAGTGGATCACCATACGTACACGTCCCAGAGTGTATCATGATACGTAAACGTCCCAGAGTGTATCATCACCATATGTACATGTCCAAGAGTAAATCGTCACAATACGTACATGTCCATGAGTGTATCGTCCCCATACGTACACGTACCAGAGTGTATCATCGCCATACGTACATGTCCCATAGTTTTCCGCCACAATACGTACATGTCCCAGAGTATATCGTCAAAATACGTACACGTCCCAGAGTGTTTCGTCACCATACGTACATGTCCAAGAGTGTATCGTCATCATACGTACATGTCCCAGAGCGTACCGTCACCATACGTACATGTCCCAGAGTGTATCGTCACCATACGTACATGTCCCAGGGTGTATCGTCACCATACGTACACGTCCCGCAGTATATCACCATACGTACACGTCCTACAGTGTATCACCACCATACGTACATGTCCTAGAGAGTATCCTCTTGTTACGTACACGTCCAAGAGTGTATCCTCACCATACGTACACGTCCAAGAGAGTATCCTCACCACACGTACACGTCCAAGAGTGTATCCTCGACATACGTACACGTCCAAGAGAGTATCCTCACCATACGTACACGTTCTAGAGCGTATCACCATATGTCCACGTCCCAGAGTGTTTCACCATACGTACACGTCCTAGATTGTATCGTCACCATACGTACACGTCCTAGAGCGTATAATCTACGTACGTACATGTCACAGAGTGTATCATCATGGTACATACACCTCCCATAGTGTATTACCACACGTACACGTCCTAGTGTGTATCATCACTATACGTACACGTCCAACAGTGTATCATCACCATACGTACACGTCCCATAGTGTATCACCACTATACATACACGTCCCAGAGTGTATCACCATACGTACATGTCCTAGATTGTATCCTCAACATACGTACTCTTCCTACAGTGTATCACCACCATACGTACACGTCCCTGAGTGTATCCTCGCCATACGGTCATGTCCTAGAGAGTATCCTCGCCATACGTACACGTCTAAGAGAGTATCCTGTTGTTACGTACACATCCAAGAGTGTATCCTCACCATACGTACACGTCCAAGAGAGTACCCCCACCACACGTACACGTCCATGAGTGTATCCTCGGCATACGTACACGTCCAAGAGTGTATCCTCACCATACGTACACGTTCTAGAGCGTATCACCATATGTACACGTCCCAGAGTGTTTCACCATACGTACACGTCCTTGAGTGTATCGTCACCATACGTACACGTCCTAGAGCGTATAATCACTGTACGTACATGTCCCAGAGTGTATCATCATGGTACATACACGTCCCATAGTGTATCACCATACGTACGCGTCCTAGTGTGTATCATCACCATACGTACACGTCCCAGAGTGTATCATCACCATACGTACACGTCCTAGAGTGCATCGTCACCATACGTACACGCCCAAGAGTGTATCGCCACCATACGTACACGTCCCAGAGTGTATCATTACAATACGTACACGTCCTACAGAGTATCACCACCATACGTCACGTCCTACAGTATATCCTCACCATACGCACACGTCCCAGAGTGTATCACCATACCTACACGTCATACACTGTATCATCACCATACGCACATATCCGAGAGTGTATCACCATACGTACACGTCCCAGAGTGTATGATCACCGTACGTACACGTCCTACAGAGTATCGTCACCATAGGTACACGACCAATAGTGTATCACCATACGTACACGTCCCAGAGTGTATCACCATACGTACACGTCCCAGAGTATCATCACCATACACATACACGTCCCAACGTGTATCACCATACGTACACGTCCCAAAGTGTATCACCACCATACGTACACGTCCTAGAGCGTATCATCACCGTACGTACACGTCCCAGAGTGTATCACCATATGTATACGTCCAAGACCGTATCATCACCATACGCATACGTCCTACAGTGTATCACCATACGTACACGTCCCAAAGTGTATCACCATACGTACACGTCCAAAAGTGTATCACCACTATAAGTACATGTCGAAGAGTGTATCATCACCATACGTACACGTCCCAGAGTGTATCATCACGAAACGTACACATCCCAGAGTGTATCACCATACGTACACGTCCGTGAGTGTATCACCATACGTACACGTCCCAGAGTGTATCATCACCATACGTACATGTCCCATAGTTTACCGCCACAATACGTACGCGTCCCAGAGTTTAACACCATACGTACACGTCCCAGAGTGTATCACCATACGTACACGTCCCAGAGTGTATCATCATACGTACACCTCCCAGAGTGTATCATCACCATACGTACATGTCCTAGAGTGTATCACCACTATACGTACATGTCCTAGAGCGTATCGTCACCATACGTAAACGTCCCAGAGCGTACCGTCACAATACGTACATGTCCCAGAGTGTATCGTCACAATACGTACACGTCCCAGAGTGTATCGTCACAATACGTCCATGTCCCAGGGTGTATCGTCATCATACGTACACGCCCTACATTGTATCATCACCATACGCACACGTCCAAGAGTGTATCCTCACCATACGTACATGTCCCAGAGTGTATCGTAACAATACGTACACGTCCCAGAATGTATCACCATAGGCACATTTCCCAGTGCGTATCACCGTACGTACACGTCATAGAGCATATCATCACCGTACGTACACGTCCCATAGTGTATCACCATACGTACACGTTCTAGGGTGTATCACCATACGTAGACTTCCCAGAGTATATCGTCACCATACTTACATGTCCCAGAGTGTATTGTCACAATATGTACACGTCCCAGAGTGTACCGTCACAATATGTACATGTCCAAGAGTATATCGTCACCATACGTACACGTCCTACAGTGTATCACCACCGTACGTACATGTCCTAGAGAGTATCCTCGCCATACGTACACGTCCAAGAGTGTACCATCACCATATGCATACGTCCGAGAGTGTATCACCAAACGTACACGTCCCAGAGTGTATCATCACCATACGTACACGTCCCAGAGTGTATCGTCACAATACGTACATGTCCCAGGGTGTATCATCACCATACGTACATGTCCCAGAGTGTATCGTCACAATACGTACATGTCCCAGGGTGTATCGTCATCATACGTACACGCCCTACATTGTATCATCACCATACGCACATGTCCGGGAGTGTATCACCACCATACGTACACGTCCCAGAGTGTATCGTCACAATACGTACACATCCAAGTGTGTATCACTTTCCAACGTACACGTCCGAGCGTGTATCACCACACGTACACGTCCCAGAGTGTATCATCACCATACGTACATGTCCGAGAGTGTATCACCAGACGTACACGTCCTAGAGCGTATCAGCACCCTACGTACACGTCCCAGAGTGTATCGCCATACGTACACGTCTAGAGTGTATTATCACCATACGTACACGTCCCAGAGTGTATCATCATTTTACATACACGTCCCATAGCGTACAACCATACGTACATGTCCTAGAGTGTACCATCATGTTACATACTCGTCCCATAGTGCATCACCAAACGTACATATCCAAGAGTGAATCCTCACCATACGTACACATCCAAGAATGTATCCTCATCATACGTACACGTCCAAGAATGTATCCTCGGCATACGTACACGTCCAAGAGTGTATCCTCACCATACGTACACGTCCAAGAGTGTATCCTCACCATACGTACACGTCCTAGAGTGTATCACCATATGTACACGTCCCAGAGTGTATCATCATATGTACACGTCCAAGAGTGTATCGTCACCATACGTACACGTCCAAGAGTGTATCCTCACCATACGTACACGTCCAAGAGTGTATCCTCACCATACGTACACGTCCTAGAGTGTATCACCATACGTACACGTCCCAGAGTGTATCATCATACGTACACGTCCAAGAGTGTATCCTCACCATACGTACACGTCCTAGAGTGTATCCTCACCATACGTACACGTCCTAGAGTGTATCACCATATGTACACGTCCCAGAGTGTATCATCATATGTACACGTCCAAGAGTGTATCGTCACCATACGTACACGTCCTAGAGCGTATCATCACCGTACGTACATGTCCCAGAGTGTATCATCATGGTACATACACGTCCCATAGTGTATCACCATACGTACACGTCCTAGTGTGTATCATCACCATACGTACACGTCCCAGAGTGTATCATCACCATACGTACGCGTCCCATAGTGTATCATCATGGTACATACATGTCCCATAGTGCATCACCAAACGTACATATCCAAGAGTGAATCCTCACCATACGTACACGTCCTACAGTGTATCATCACCATACGTACATGTCCTAGAGAGTATCCTCGCCATACGTACATGTCCAAGAGTGTATCCTCACCATACGTACACGTCCAAGAGCGTATCCTCACCATACGTACACGTCAAAGAGTGTATCCTCGGCATACGTACATGTCCTAGAGAGTATCACCATATGTACACGTCCCAGAGTGTATCACCATACGTACACGTCCAAGATTGTATCCTCACCATACGTACACATCCAAGAGTGTATCCTCATTATACGTACACGTCCAAGAGTGTATCCTCACCATACGTACACGTCCTAGAGTGTTTCCTCACCATACGTACACGTCCTAGAGTGTATCACCATATGTACACGTCCCAGAGTGTATCATCATACGTACACGTCAGAGAGTGTATCGTCACCATACGTACACGTCCTAGTGTGTATCATCACCATACGTACACGTCCCAGAGTGTATCATCACCATACGTACGCGTCCCATAGTGTATCATCATAGTACATACATGTCCAAGAGTGTCTCACCATACGTACCGTCCTAGAGTGTATCTTCAACATACGTACTTGTCCTACAGTGTATCACCACCATACGTACACGTCCCTTTGTGTATCCTCGCCATACGTACATGTCCTAGAGAGTATCCTCGCCATACGTACACGTCCTAGAGAGTATCCTCACCATACGTACACGTCCTAGAGTGTATAACCATACGTACACGTCCCAGAGTGTATCGTGACAATACGTACACGTCCAAGAGTGTATCCTCGCTATACGTACACGTCCTAGAGTGTATCATCATGGTACATACACGTCCCAGAGTGTATCACCATACGTACACGTCCTAAAGTGTATCCTCAACATACGTACACGTCCTAGAGCGTATAATCACCGTACGTACATGTCCCAGAGTGTATCATCATGGTACATACACGTCCCATAGTGTATCACCATACGTACACGTCCTAGTGTGTATCATCACCATACGTACACGTCCCAGAGTGTATCATCACCATACGTACGCGTCCCATAGTGTATCATCATAGTACATACATGTCCCAGATTGTCTCACCATACGTACCGTCCTAGAGTGTATCTTCAACATACGTACTTGTCCTACAGTGTATCACCACCATACGTACACGTCCCTGTGTGTATCCTCGCCATACGTACATGTCCTAGAGAGTATCCTCGCCATACGTACACAACCTAGAGAGTATCCTCACCATACGTACACGTCCTAGAGTGTATAACCATACGTACACGTCCCAGAGTGTATCGTCACAATACGTACACGTCCAAGAGTGTATCCTCGCTATACGTACACGTCCTAGAGTGTATCATCATGGTACATACACGTCCCAGAGTGTATCACCATACGTACACGTCCTAAAGTGTATCCTCAACATACGTACACGTCCCAGAGTGTATCGTCACAATACGTACATGTCCCAGAGTATATCGTCACCATACGTACACGTCCTACAGTGTATCATCACCATACGCACACGTCCGAGAGTGTATCACCATATGTACACGTCCCAGAGAGTATCGTCACCATACGTACATGTCCAAGAGTAGGTCTTCACCATACGTACACGTCCCAGAGTGTATCGTCACCATACGTGCACGTCCCAGAGTGTATCGTCACCATACGTACACGTCCTAAAGTGTACCGTCACCATACGTACATGTGCCAGAGTGTATCGTCACAATACGTACACGTTCCAGAGTAGGTCGTCACCATACGTACACGTCCCGCAGTGTATCACCATACGTACACGTCCTAGAGCGTATCAGCACCGTACGTACACGTCCCAGAGTGTATCACCATACGTACACGTCCTAGAGTGTATCACCACCATACGTACACGTCCCAGAGTGTATCATCATGTTACGTACACGTCCCAGAGTGTATCATCACCATACGTACACGTCCCATAGTGTATCACCATACGTACACGTCCCAGAGTGTATCATCACCATACGTACACGTCCCAGAGTGTATCATCACCATACGTACACGTCCCAGAGTGTATCATCACCATACGTACATGTCCCAGAGTGTATCATCACCAAACGTACATATCCAAGAGTGTATCCTCACCATACGTACATGTCCAAGATTGTATCCTCACCATACGTACATGTCCAAGAGTGTATCCTCACCATACGTACACGTCCAAGAGTGTATCCTCACCATACGTACACGTCAAAGAGTGTATCCTCACCATACGTACACGTCCTAGAGTGTATCCTCACCATACGTACACGTCAAAGAGTGTATCCTCACCATACGTACACGTCCTAGAGTGATTCACCATATGTACACGTCCCAGAGTGTATCACCATACGTACACATCCTAGAGTGTATCACCATACGTACACGTCCTAGAGTGTATCGTCACCATACGTACACGTCCTAGAGCGTATAATCACCGTACGAACATGTCCCAGAGTGTATCATCATGGTACATACACGTCCCAGAGTGTATCACGATACGTTCATGTCCTAAAGTGTATCCTCAACATACGTACACGTCCCAGAGTGTATCGTCACAATCCGTACATGTCTCAGAGTATATCATCACCATACGCACACGTCCCAGAGTGTATCACCATACGCACACGTCCGAGAGTGTATCAACATACGTACACGTCCCAGAGTGTATCGTCAAAATACGTACACGTCCAAGAGTAGGTCGTCACCATACGTACACGTCCCAGAGTGTATCGTCACCATACGTACACGTCCCAGAGGGTACCGTCACCATACGTACATGTCCCAGAGTGTATCGTCACAATACGTACATGTCCAAGAGTAGGTCGTCACCATACGTTCACGCCCCAGAGTGTATCGTCACAATACGTACAGGCACCAGAGTGTATCGTCACCATACGTACATGTCCCAGAGTGTATCGTCACAATACGTCCACGTCTCAGAGTAGGTCGTCACCATACGTACACGTCCCACAGTGTATCGTCACCATACGTACATGTCCGAGAGTGTATCACCACCATACGTACACGTCCCAGAGTGTATCGTCAACATACGTACACGTCCCAGAGTGAATCGTCACCATACGTACATGTCCCAGAGTAAATCGTCACAATACTTACATGTCCAAGAGTGTATCGTCACCACTCGTACACGTAGCAGAGTGTATCATCACAATACGTACATGTCCCATTGTTTACCGTAAGAATACGTACATGTCCAAGAGTATATGATCAAAATACGTACACGTCCGAGAGTGTATCGTCACCATATGCACATGTCCCAGAGTATATCATCACAATACGTACATGTCCCAGAGTGTATCGTAACAATACATTCACGTCCCAGAATGTATCACCATAGGCACATGTCCCAGAGCGTATCACCATACGTACACGTCCTAGAGCATATCATCACCGTACGTACACGTCCCATAGTGTATCACCATACGTACACGTCCTAGAGTGTATCATCACCATACGCACACGTTCTAGAGTGTATCACCATATGTAGACGTCCCAGAGTATATCGTCACCATACGTACATGTCCCAGAGTGTATTGTCACAATACGTACACGTCCCAGAGTGTACCGTCACAATATGTACATGTCCAAGAGTATATCGTCACCATACGTACACGTCCTACATTGTATCATCACCATACGCACACGTCCGAGAGTGTATCACCAAACGTACACGTCCCAGAGTGTATCGTCACCATACGTACATGTCCCAGAGTAAATCGTCATAATACGTACATGTCCAAGAGTGTATCATCACCATACGTACATGTCCCATAGTTTACCGCCACAATACTAACATGTCCCAGCGTATATCATTAAAATACGTACACATCCCAGAGTGTATCGTCACCATACGTACATGTCCCAGAGTATTTCGTCACAATAAGTACATGCCCCAGAGTGTATCGTCACAATACGTACATGTCCTACAGTGTATCATCATCTTACGTACATGTCCCAGAGCGTACCGTCACAATACGTCCATGTCCCAGAGTGTATCGTCACCATACGTATATGTCCCAGAGTGTATCGTCACCATACGTACACGTCCCGCAGTGTATCACCATACGTACACGTCCTAGAGCGTATCAGCATCGTACGTACATGTCCCAGAGTGTATAACCATACGTACACGTCCTAGAGTGTATCATCACCATACGTACACGTCCCAGAGTGTATCATCATTTTACATACACGTCCCATAGCGTACAACCATACGTACATGTCCTAGAGTGTACCATCATGTTACGTACACGTCCTAGAGTGTATTATCACCATACGTACACGTCCCAGAGTGTATCATCATGTTATATGCACGTCCCATAGTGCATCATCAAACGTACATGTCCAAAGTGAATCCTCACCATACGTACAAGTCCTACAGTGTATCACCACCATACGTACATGTCCTAGAGAGTATCCTCGCCATACGTACACGTCCAAGAGTGTATCCTCAAAATACGTACACGTCCTAGAGTGTATCACCATATGTACACGTCCCAGAATATATCACCATACGTACACGTCCTAGAGTGTATCGTCACCATACGTACACGTCCTAGAGCGTATAATCCCCATACGTACACGTCCCATAGTGTATCATCATGGTACATACACGTCCCATAGTGTATCACCATACGTACATGTCCTAGAGTGTATCATCATGGTACATACACGTCCCATAGTGTATCAATATACGTACATGTCCTAGTGTTTATCATAACTATACGTACACGTCCCAGAGTGTTTCATCACCATACGTACACGTCCCATAGTGTATCATCATGGTACATACACGTCCCAGAGTGTATCACCATACGTACATGTCCGAGAGTGTATCCTCAACATACGTACTCGTCCTACAGTGTATCACCACCATACGTACACGTCCTAGAGTGTATCACCACCAAACGTACACGTCCTAGTGAGTATCCTCACCATACGTACACGTCCTAGTGAGTATCCTCACCATACGTACACGTCCAAGAGTGTATCCTCACCATACGTGCACGTCCTACAAAGTAACACCATACGTATACGTCCCAGAGTGTATCCCCACCATACGTCCATGTCCTAGAGAGTATCCTGGCCATACGTACACGTCCCATAGTGTATCACCACCACACGTACACGTCCCGGAGTGTGTCACCACCATACCTACACTTCCCAGAGTGTATCACCATACGTACACGTCCCAGAGTGTATCGCCACAATACGTACATGTCCCAGAGTATATCGTCACCATACGTACACGTCCTACAGTGTATCATCACCATACGCACACGTCCGAGAGTGTATCACCATACATTGTACGTACATGTCCAAGAGTAGGTCGTCACCATACGTACACTTCCCAGAGTGTATCATCGCCATACGTACACGTCCCAGAGTGTAGCACTTTCCAACGTATACGTCCCAGAGTGTATCACCATACGTACACGTCCCAGAGTGCATCGTTATCATACGTACATGTCCTAGAGTGTATCACCACTATACGTACATGTCCTAGAGTGTATAGTTACCATACATACACGTCCTACAGTGTATCACCACCAAACGTACACGTCCCAGAGTGTATCATTATACGTACCCGTCCCAGAGTGTATCGTCACAATACGTACATGTCCCAGAGTATATCGTCACCATACGTACACGTCCTACAGTGTATCATCACCATACGCACACGTCCAAGAGTAGGTCGTCACTATACGTTCACGCCCTAGAGTGTATCACCATACGCACACGTCCCATAGTGTATCGTCACCATACGTACACGACCCAGAGTGTATCGTCACCATACGTACACGTCCCAGAGTGTATCGTCACTATACGTACACGTCCTAGAGTGTACCGTCACACTTCGTATATGTCCCAGAGTGTATCGTCACAATACGTACACGTCCCAGAGTGTATCGTCACAATACGTACATGTCCCAGATTAAATCGTCACCATACGTACACTTCCTACAGTGTATCATCACCATACGCACACGTCCGAGAGTGTATCACCATACGTACATGTCCAAGAGTAGGTCGTCACCATACGTTCACGCCCCAGAGTGTATCACCATACGCACACGTCCCAGAGTGTATCGTCACCAGACGTACACGTCCCAGAGTGTATCGTCACCATACGTACACGTCCCAGAGTGTACCGTCACAATACGTATATGTCCCAGATTGTATCGTCATAATACGTACACGTCCCAGAGTGTATCGTCACCATACGTTGATGTCCAAGAGTATATCGTCACAATACGTACATGTCCCAGAGTATATCGTCACAATACGTACATGTCCCAGAGTGTATCGTCAGCATACGTACACGTCCCAGAGTGTATCGTCACCATACGTACATGTCCCAGAGTGTACCGTCACAATACGTACATGTTCCAGAGTGTATCACCATACGTACACGTCCTACAGTGTATCATCACCATACGTACACGTCCCAGAGTGTATCGTCACCATACGTACACGTCCCAGAGTGTATGATCACAATACGTACACGTCCCATTGTGAACCATCACAATACGTACACATACGCCCCAGAGTGTACCAACGAACCAACGGTCATATGTGTCTGGTACATCCAAGGGACGCCACTCTATACAGTGATTTGATGCCACCAGTGCCTCCTTTGATGGTAACCCCCTCTGTTATGCCTTGTCAAGTAGATGTGTTTGTTTCTCAGGAACGTGTTGGCCAGAGGTGGATCCGCAGTGGACGCAGCTATAGCCACTGCAGTATGTTCCTGTGTTTTAAATGCACAAAGTTGCGGACTAGGTGGAGGGTTCTTTATGACGGTTTACAACAGGTAAGACAATTCCAGGAACCCAGAAAAATAACTCATAAATTATAAAAGGAATATTAAAGTATGTTCCAACAGAAAGATATCTTTTTTACTTTGAAACTGACATTCGCATTAAATCCTAGGGACGTGTAGAGCGGGGACATTAAAATTACAACGCAATTGAAATTGACGTCAAAATGTTGATTCTTCAACGCGAAATCGTTCATTGTGTAAGTTATGAATAAATGATTATCATTTCATATTTCAAGCTTTTAAAAACTTACGAAAAATATTCACACCAAGAACATTTTGTTTTCTTTATATTTCCAAATACATTTATTTAAAAAATTAAAATGATCATTACAAGGGTTAGGTATAATGTGGTATAGTGTTCATAATGAACACAACTACGAAATGATCTGATTGATACTAAATACCGCTACTGAATTGTTAATGGTCATTAACGTGTGTTGACGTGCAGCTCACACAGAAGGCTCAAACTCATACAACTATTCTTTCAAAAAGCAAAACGTTGGTCTTGAAATACCTGGGGGAACGCGTTTGCAAATTATGTAAATATAATTGTTGAAGAGGAGTACTCTTCTTGCTAAAATGCAAATGTTACCAGATTCGAATTTGTAAAATTTATACCAAGAAAATATTACGAATTTTAAACCATTCAAAACTTTAGCATATTAATGGCATCTGTCCATAAGAAACTGTACATTGTTCCTTGTTCATTATTAAAGAACAATTTTGCCAGACAGTCTTTGTAAAATGTATGGTTTACAATACACTTGTATGAAGAATACTGACTAAGAAATGGTTGATTTAAATAGATATATCTAAAACATATATTGCCATGGGATTGTTTTGAATTATATCTCCAGTAACAATAAACATGAACAAAAATCAAAGGAGAACCTGACAAAAAAGTAATATTATCTTGAAAATGAGGGCGGTGGGGTAGCCTAGTAGTTAAAGCGTTTACTCGTCACGCCGAAGATCCGGGTTTGAATCCCCACACGAGTAGAAAGTGCTAAGCCAATTTCTGATGTCCCCTGCCGTTATATTGCTGGTATAATGCTAAAAACTCAACTCACTCACTGAACAGCAATACAGGACCTGGATACGGACCAGGAATTTTATTATTGAAACAATAGTTCATAATTCCTATCAAAACATAGCGTTGTGTTCTGAGATTTGAGGAACCAAACATTTTTCTTTGACCCACAACATATTTTTTCTTTTGTTGACCTGAGGCGAAGCCTTTTTTTAAAAGACAAGTTTATCATGATCCCGCTATCATCCTTCCCCCAGTTTGTTTTGTTTGCTACTTTGAGTTCTTTGAAACGTTGCAATGTAACTCTTGTCAAACATTTCTTCTTTTGTGTGACTAGAACATCGGGTATGTCCCACGTTTTGGATGCTCGAGAAAGGGCGCCCTTGGCCGCCAACAGCACCATGTACGTTGGACGAGAGAAGGGTGCATCCCTCAACGGTGAGTTGCAAGAAAACAGGGCATCTAACCGTCACAGGGCCATTTTGCTCTCAGAGCAGATACAATCATCTTGTTGTGATTGCCTTTGAAGGAGAATGTATTCTTTGTCGAATGTCATATCATGACTTTCGTCGCCAGGGTGCATTTTTATAATTTGATAAGTGAGTAATATTTGTATACATATGATATTAAGTGTGTGTATTATATCAAATTTAAACAAGTGAGATTTTTATAGCTTTTTGAAAAGCATAACAGAAGATAATTTTAATATATAAAATCGAAACGAAAGTTACACTTTTATAGAAATCCGCAGATTGGCACTCTAACCACGCCTCTGTGGCAGCCTTAATGTCCTCGTAATCCTGGAAGCGTCTTCCACATAGGGCAGATTTCATTTGCCGGAACAGGAAATTGTCACTGTGGGCTAAGTCACGGCTGTACAGTTAAATCACCCGACCTACAGACCAGACTTAGTCCCCAGTCACTATTTCCTATTTCCTGGGGATTTATATAAAAGTGGTATTAAAAGCTTGAAGGACAAATGAAATAAGTGTATTGAGGTGAATAGTGGTTGTATTGAAAAAGTGCAAAAGATATTCTGCGACTTGGTCTCATATTGAAGTTGCAAAACTTATTGAACGCCCCTCGTAACGCTATCGTTATGAACTTTGCAGATAATGTTAACATTGTTATACACCTGTGTCCTGACCAGACAACTAAAATGTGTCTGCTGTATAGGTATGTAACTACGCTTATAAACCTCCGGTGACGTCATCCCATTGTTCTCCAGTCGGGTTAAATCGAATAAACAGGGACGTTGTAATGTCCCTGGGATTATATAAAATATCCCCTGGATTTTATAGGATATTCAAGTCATATTTGCTGTTTATAAACCTATTCATTGGAATCTCTATAAAGTAAGAGAGTTCTTTCTATAGGTATTAAAACCTATTGTGAGGTTTTATTTTCGTTCGGGAGGTTTTACTTTGAATGTAAAACCTCAAATCCCAGGTTTAACCAAGTAACTGAAAAAATGACAACAAGTAGCAATTCAAAATTTTAAATCAATTAAAATTGAATGTCATGTGTACAGTTCCGCGTGGACATTTAAAAGCGACATCACTTCAGAGTCTCCGATGAAAGGACAGCGAGGTTTCAAAACACATGCTTTTAAACAAGTGCTTATCAATGCTGCACAATTTGCACGTGCAGTAACTGCTAGCCGTTACGTCACAACTACCTCTATGTAACAGTTGGATTGTTTAAAGTCGACAATCTTGTAAAGCAAAAAAACATCTTTAAAATTTGCGAATTTTCGTTTTGAAAGGTTTAAAAAAAGTGGAATATTGCAACACAAACATTTAGAAACCGAGGATTTCACTTTCATTTAAAAGTAAGTATTCAAGTTTTGTTTTGTTGTTGACACATCCAAGTGCTCTTGAACGCCTGGCAAGTCAGCGAATTTCACGTGCAAGTTATGATATCCCGTCTTCAAGGAAGCGCTATAATGAAGCGCCTCATTTATAGATGCTCGTTATAACATTTAATCAATTTAGACGGTTTATAAGTATGGAAAAACACTTTCCCTCGGTTTTGTTAGACAGAGCATGTCCCCTTGGTTTTTCCCTCTCCCCAGGGCATGCTCTGTCTACCAAAACCTCGTAAGCGTGTTTTCTCCAATACATAATGTGTTATAATATCCCAGGGATTTTATTAATATAACTTCCGTTCAGATTGTAACATGTAATGAAATGTAAAAATCATATGACAAATGTTTTCTTTATATTCCCGAGGATAGAACTCGCAACCTTCATATCTGTAGCCCAGTGAGTGTACCACAAGGCTACAGAGGTGTTGATAAGCCGTACTGCTTTTTAGAATGTCCTTTTCAAGAACGTTCGCCAGCAACAGATATTTTACGCCCGTTTCCTAAGGTTCATGGAAAGTATGTTCAAAACATAAAAATGTTGATAAATGTTGTTTTAAGTTTCTTTTTTCGGTTCATAAGTTAGATAAAACACTTCCCGTCGGGTTTTTATTATATCTAAAAACGTTATCCTTGGGATGCGTGTTTTAAATGTGAGAAAAACCCTTGGACGTGCTTTATTGTACACTTATAACGAGTTGAAATTTAGTTTGAGGATAATTTTAAGGTTCAAAATCGGTTTATAAGTAAGATAAAACACTTCCCCTCGGGTTGTTATCATATTTAGAACCCCTTTCCCTCGGAAAATCCCCCGGGATGCGGGTTTTAAATAGCATAATAACCCTCTGACGTGTTTTATCCTATACTTAAAAATTATATTACATGTCATGTTACTCCATATACTATATTGAACAAGAATATTTTTTTTAAAACTTTGCAGATAAGAGTGACGTGAAATTGATTGGTCACTGAAATCCAGCGTTGTACCTTGACCTACAAAACTAAAATCCATCGGACCCCCAATAATTAATTCAAGAGTCCATACAGAAATATGAGGGTCCTGTAAAGTAAAAAAAGGGTGAAGCGTAACGTACTGTAAGATTTAATAATTACTTTAGTTACAGGAACAATATATGCTTTTGCCAAGAATTTAGTGCTATACGAGAAATATTTGTTTCTGCGTCCATTCTATCCATTAGTGCCTTCTGGGGGCGCATTTCTGCGTCGCGGTCGCCTCTGTAGTCTAGTGTTAGAGCGCCCGCCCGGAGATAATTTGGAACGCGAATTAAACCCAATCTCACCTCACCTCACCTCACCTCACCTCACCTCACCTCACCTTTCTGCGTCGCCTGAAACCCTGCAGATGTCACCTCACCTCACCTCACCTCACCTCACCTTTCTGCGTCGCCAGACACCCTGCAGATGTAACCTCACCTCACCTTTCTGCGTCGCCTGAAACCCTGCAGATGTCACCTCACCTCACCTCACCTCACCTCACCTCACCTCACCTCACCTCACCTCACCTCACCTTTCTGCGTCGCCTGAAACCCTGCAGATGTCACCTCACCTCACCTCACCTCACCTCACCTCACCTCACCTCACCTTTCTGCGTCGCCTGAAACCCTGCAGATGTCATTTTGCTACAACTCAGATTACAATATGACTATGTAGCCTAATATGAATAGAGATTATGTCATGGACGTCACGTCTCTCTGTCAACAATTTGTTTAGAAATTATTAACTCCTTCATTGGTCGGTAGAAATGTTTTTGTCTGGAAACAAAAAAACCGACCTTTTTTGCTATTACCGCTTTTCGGTCCCTCTCATCTACTTCAGACACGGTTTGCCGACTGTATCAATCTCCTTGTTAAGAACATCCGATACATGCACCAGTGGCCTTTTTGAAGTACTAGAGAAATAAATTTCGTACTCCTGTAATTACCAAGTGCTTTGGAATACAGTGACCAAAGTGACCAAAGTGCAGTAGAATTGTTCTACTCGGGGATGACCCATGAAAAGTAGTTCCGTTATCTCTTGTCATACTTTGTAAACGTTATTTTTTAAATTTTCCTGTATATCAACTGGCCTTGTGGGCATCATGTCACCGGAAATCCCTTAATCTAAGGGAACAGGGGGTAGGTATGAGTGAGTGAGTGAGTGAGTGAGTGAGTGAGTGAGTGAGTGAGTGAGTGAGTGGTGAGTGAGTGAGTGAGTGAGTGAGTGAGTGAGTGACATCCCAACGGGCACACCATGAATAAGATTCACACATTTCTTTATTCGGGACAGGAAAGGGAACGTGTCGTCTTATGGTAGTACAAGAAATATCCAGTACGTTTAACAACACCTTCCGGACATTTCTGCATCCAAACCATAATCATTCTTCAATGAAATATCAATTTTCACTCCGAAGCGCAAGTAAAATCACTATAACGGAAGCACAAGTTGTTGTCAGTTACAAGTGAGGCTGCACATGCGGCAACGCGAAATAATCTACGACGATGAAAATATTTCGATTTTGGATTTTTAGGTGAATGAAATACTGGTATTTTTCTATAGTATTTCTTGCCAAATGTTAATATATTTTTATGGAATTGGGAGAGGGGTGAGTGAGTGAGTGAGTGAGTGGGTAAGTGAGTGAGTGAGTGAGTGAACGAGTGAGTGAGTGAGTGAGTGATTGAGGGAGGGAGGGAGGGAGGGAGGGAGGGTGTGAGGGAGTGAGGGAGGGAGTGATGCATGTCTCTATATATACGGTACTGACAAACGTGGAATAATAATCAGGATGTTTCTCAAATATTTAAAACCATGTAGCAGGCTGAAAGTGTCAACATGGCGTCAACAGTGTTCGGTCTTGATGTGACGTCATCTACTGTAACGTCATGCATTACATCACCAATGGTCTCTGTATCATGAGCCATAGCGAAAATAATTATATGACACAATATTCAATTTCAGGTGGCCTTGCTATTGCTGTGCCGGGGGAACTAATGGGGTATTGGGAGGCCCACCAGAGATTTGGTAAACTACCGTGGAAATATCTCTTTGAGCCAACAATCAAGATGTGCAGAGAAGGAGTGAAGGTAACCAAGGCAACGGCTTATGGAATATCCAGATCCGTCGACCTACTTCGAAACGGATCATTCACGTAAGCACAACGAGTTTCTTTGTTGCCTAAAGTATAGTTGCAGTCATGCTTGTGACCTGTACAACAAAATGAGACGATATGAGAACTCCTGGCCCGAATTTAAGGGCCGAATCAACCTATGCTGGTCGTTCGAGACCACAAATATTTCGGTTGGTATGACTCGGTGAGTTATGTGAGTACGTCTAACTGAACGACCCAACGGCGTGGGACGTTGGTCATAAAGCTCCCATGTGATGTACAGACAGCCTTCGAATTAATTGAATGTTGCTGGTCAGATGGGCAAGAGCGATTTTCAGTCTGTCATGACAACTAGTGTAACGCATTAACCTGTCTGATTTCTGGCTTGATGAGGGGCGGTCGGGTAGCCTATTGGTTAAAGCGTTCGCTCGTCAAGCCGAAGACCCGGGTTCGATTCCCGACATGGGTACAATGTGTGAAGCCCATTTCTGGTGTCCCCCGCCGCGATATTGCTGGAATATTGCTAAAAGCGGCGTAAAACCTCACTCACTCACTCACTCTGGCTTGATGAGGGTTGCCGTGTTGTCCATTCATGCTGCAAACAATTTGTACATATCAAAATATCAATGTTTTGTTCTATTGGTGCATAACTGTTTTACTATTCTATACCAGAATGGCCGCCTCCGTGGTCTTGTGGTAAAGCGTCCGCCCGGAGAGCGGAAGGTCCGGGGTTCGAAAACCGGCCGCGTCATACCAAAAGACGTTAAAAGATTGTATTTGTTGTTACCATGTCTGGCGCTCGGCATTAAGGGGCTTAAACAAGGACTGGTCGGCTCGGAGTCAGTATACTGTGTCTGAGTGGGGTATTCATGTGGACCTGCGGCATGGTATCTCATTGAGCTAGCACTATAAATCGGCATCAGTCCGGACTAGTACAAACAGCCACACACACACACACACACACGTGCATGCACGTCGCTATATAGGTGTAATAATCTTGGACGCGACTTTAAACCCAATTTCACCTCACCTATACCAGAATGAACTTCAACCCTACATCTGAATATGTCAACGTTTTATTGTCTTACTGTGTAGCCGTTTTATCATTCCATACTAGATCGACTTCCCCCCTTCATCTGAATATGTCAACGTTTTATTGTCTTACCGTGTAGCCGTTTTATCATTCCATACTAGATCGAATTCCACCCTACATCTGAATATGTCAACGTTTTATTGTCTTACTGTGTAGCTGTTTTATCATTCCATACTAGATCGACTTCCACCCTACATCTGAATATGTCAAAGTTTTATTGTACTACTGTGAAACTGTTTTATTACTCCATACCAGAATGTACTTCCACCGTACATCTGAATATGTCAACGTTTTATTGTATTACTGCATAACTGTTTTATTACTCCACACCAGAATGTACTTCCACCCTACATCTGAATATGTCAACGTTTTATTGTATTACTGTGTAACTGTTTTATTACTCCACACCAGAATGTACTTTCACTCTACATCTGAATATGTCAACGTGTTATTGTATTACTTTGTAACTGTTTTATTACTCCCACCAGAATGTACTTCCACCCTACATCTGAATATGTCAACGTGTTATTGTATTACTTTGTAACTGTTTTATTACTCAACACCATAATGTACTTCCACCCTACATCTGAATATGTCAACGTGTTATTGTATTACTTTGTAACTGTTTTATTACTCCCACCAGAATGTACTTCCACCCTACATCTGAATATGTCAACGTTTTATTGTATTACTGTGTAACTGTTTTATTACTCCCACCAGAATGTACTTCCACCCTACATCTGAATATGTCAACGTTTTATTGTATTACTGTGTAACTGTTTTATCACTCCACACCAGAATGTACTTCCACCCTACGACTGGTGCCATGGTGAAGGCTGGAGACACGGTCAAGTATCCCAAACTCGCAGACACCCTGGAGACTGTCGCTACTGAAGGGGCCTCGGCCTTCTATAACGGCAGCCTGACTGATGCCATAGTGTCTGAGATAAAGGAAAATGGTGGGTGTTGTTGAATGGGCGGGGTAGGGGAGAAGATAAGTGAGATAGAGGTGAATGGTGGGTGATGTTGAATGGTGTGATGGAGGAGAATGGTGTTGAAAGGTGTGATGGAGGAGAATGGTGTTGAAAGGTGCGATAGAGGAGAATGGTGTTGAATGGTGAGATGGAGGAGAATGGTCAGAGGTGTTGAAAGATGAGGTGGAGGAGAAAGGTGTTGAATGGTGAGATGGAGGAAAATGGTGTTGAATGGTGAGATGGAGGAAAATGAGGGGTGATGTTGAATGATGTGATGGGGAGAGTGTTGAATGTTGTTGAATGGTGTGATGGAGGAAAATGGTATTGAATGGTGTGATGGAGGAGAATGGTCAGAGGTGTTGAAAGATGAGGTCGAGGAGAAAGGTGTTGAATAGTAGATGGAGGAGAATGGTGGGTGATGTTGAATGATGTGATGGGGAGAGTGTTGAATGTTGTTGAATGGTGTGATTGAGGAGAATGGTGTTGAATGGTGAGATGTAGGAAAATGGTCTTGAATTGTGTGGCGGAGGAACGTGATGAGTGTTGTTCAATGGTTTGATGGAGGAGAAGGGTGAGTGGTGTTGAATGGCCTGATTGGGGAGAGAGTTGAGTGTTGTTGAATGGTGTGATGGAGAAGAATTGTTTGTGGTGTTGAATGATGAGGTGGAGGAGAATGGTGAGAGGTGTTGAATGGTGTGATGGAGGAGAGTTGTGAGTGTTGTTGAATGGTGTGATGGAGAAAAATAGTTTGTGGTGTTGAATTGTGTGATGGAGGTGAATGGTGAGAGGTATTGAATGGTCTGATGGTGGAGAATGTTGAGAGGTGTTGAATGGTGTGATGGAGGAGACTGGTGAATAGTGTTGTTTGATAAGATGGAGGAGAATGGTGAATGGTGTTGAATGGTGTGATGGAGGACAATGGTGAAGGATGTATTCCAGGACATCAATGTTAATGTGTCGTTTGTTATCTCTGAGTAGGCTAAAACCATAACAAGTCCGATCTCTCTCAACTGTGGTTCATTCCAGGTGGCATCGTATCAAAAGAAGACCTGAGTGGGTATACGGCCTCATGGCGAACACCAGTTACCTTCACCCTGAGAGATGGCAACAGAGTGCACTCAATGCCCGCACCAGGAAGTGGAGCTGTGTATGCATACATCCTCAATGTCCTAGACGGTATGGCCTTGCCTTTAATGTCCTAGACTGTATGGCCTTGCACTAAATGTCCTTGACGGTATGGCCTTGCCTTTAATGTCCTAGACTGTATGGCCTTGCCCTCAATGTCCTATACGGTATGGCCTTACCTCAACGTTCTTGATGGTATGGCCTTGCCTTTGATGTCTTAGGCTGTATGGCCTTGCACTCAATGTCCTAGACGGTATGGCCTTGCCTTTAATGTCCTAGACGGTATGACCTTACCCTTAATGTCCTACACCGTATGGCCTTACCCTCAATGTCCTAGACTACGTGGCCTTACTCTAAATAACCTAGACTGTATGGCCTTGCACTTAATGTCTTAGACTGTATGGCCATGCACTCGAAGTCCTAGGCGGCATTGCCTTACCTTCAATGTCCTAGACTGTATGTCCTTGCCCTCAATGTCCTAGACAGTATGCCATTGTCCTCAATCTCATAGACTGTATGGCCTTGTTCTCAATGTCCTAGACGGCATTGCATTGTCCTCAATATCCTAGAAGGTATGGCATTACCCTCAATGCCCTAGACGGTATAGCCTTGTCCCCAATGTCCTAGACGGTATGGCCTTACCCTTAATGCCCAAGACGGTATGGCCTTGTCCCCAATGTCCTAGACGGTATGGCCTGGTGCTCAATGTCCAAGACGGTATGGCCTTGTCCTCAATGTCCTAGACGGTATGGCCTTGTCCCCAATGTCCTAGACGGTATGGCCTTGTCTCCAATGTCCTAGACGGTATGGCCTGGTCTCCAATGTCCTAGACGGTATTGCCTGGTCTCCAATGTCCTAGAAGGTATGGCCTTGTCCCCAATGTCCTAGACGGTATGGCCTGGTCTCCATGTCCTAGACGGTATGGCCTTGTCCTCAATGTCCTAGACGGTATAGCCTTGTCACCAATGTCCAAGACGGTATTGCCTTGTCCCCAATGTCCTAGACGGTATGGCCTGGTCTCCAATGTCCAAGACGGTATGGCCTTGTCCTCAATGTCCAAGATGGTATTGCCTTGTGCCCAATGTCCAAGACGGTATTGCCTTGTCCCCAATGTCCAAGACGGTATTGCCTTGTCCCCAATGTCCTAGACTGTATGGCCTGGTCTCCAATGTCCTAGATGGTATGGTTTTACCCTTAATGTCCTAAACGGTATTGTCTTGTCCTCAGTGTCCTATAAGGTATTGCCTTGTACCCAATGTCCTAGACGGTATGGCCTGGTCTCCAATGTCCTAGACGGTATTGCCTGGTCTCCAATGTCCTAGAAGGTATGGCCTTGTCCCCAATGTCCTAGACGGTATGACCTGGTCTCAATGTCCTAGACGGTATGGCCTTGTCCTCAATGTCCTAGACGGTATAGCCTTGTCACCAATGTCCAAGACGGTATTGCCTTGTCCCCAATGTCCTAGACGGTATGGCCTGGTCTCCAATGTCCTAGACGGTATGGCCTTGTCCTCAGTGTCCAAGATGGTATTGCCTTGTCCCCAATGTCCAAGACGGTATTGCCTTGTCCCCAATGTCCAAGACGGTATTGCCTTGTCCCCAATGTCCTAGACTGTATGGCCTGGTCTCCAATGTCCTAGATGGTATGGTTTTACCCTTAATGTCCTAGACGGTATTGTCTTATCCTCAGTGTCCTATAAGGTATTGCCTTGTACCCAATGTCCTAGACGGTATGGCCTGGTCTCCAATGTCCTAGACGGTATGGCCTGGTCCTCAATGTCCTAGACGGTATGGCCTGGTATCCATGTCCTAGACGGTATGGCCTTGTCCTCAATGTCCTAGACGGTATAGCCTTGTCCTCAATGTCCTAGACGGTATAGCCTTGTCACCAATGCCCAAGACGGTATTGCCTTGTCCTCAATGTCCAAGATGGTATTGCCTTGTCCCCAATGTCCAAGACGGTATTGCCTTGTCCCCAATGTCCAAGACGGTATTGCCTTGCCCCCAATGTCCTAGACGGTATGGCCTGGTCTCCAATGTCCTAGATGGTATGGTTTTACCCTTAATGTCCTAGACGGTATTGCCTGGTCCCCAATGTCCTAGACTGCATGGCCTGGTCTCCAATGTCCTAGATGGTATGGTTTTACCCTTAATGTCCAAGACGGTATTGTCTTATCCTCAGTGTCCTATAAGGTATTGCCTTGTACCCAATGTCCAAGACGGTATTGCCTTGTCCTCAATGTCCTAGACGGTATGGCCTGGTCCCCAATGTCCTAGAAGGTATGGTCTTACCCTTAATGTCCTAGACGGTATTGCCTCGTCCTCAATTTTGAGACGGTATGGCCTTGTGCTCATGTCCCTAAACGGTATGGCCTTGCCCTTATGTCCAAGACGATGTGGCCTTCCCCTTCAATGTCCTAGACGATATGGCTCCTTTCTCAATGTCCAGGCGATATGTCATCATTGTCCCCAATGTCCTAGACGGTATAGTCTTCTTTTCATTCTTTATTCATGATCAAGCACTTAAGTCAAAAGTCCTATAGTACCTTGAGTACAGAGACGTCACATACATTTTAACTTTGTTTCTATACAGCAATGCGTGGCATATGAAGATGGGCGTGTTTGTTTTTATCAAAAACTGGCTCCCTCAGGAGATATCCCTTGGGTGAGATCAAGCGATATCTACAGTGTAGATATCGCTGCAATGAAACTGCATCACAATGCTTTGAAGAACATTGTGAATTTGTGATGTCATTGGTTACCATGATGTCACAATCAAATGACATCACCTATGGCTCTGCTACTGAAGCTGTTAGCAGTACTTTTTACACTAAAGACGCTGCTTATTACTGTCTACAAACTGAACAAGTTGGAAGATTGATGTTGGATGATAAATAAAATCTCACCATCATGTCTTTTGATATCAAATATATCAACACTTGTTGATAAAAGTGGAAAAAATCCCCGGCAAGCCTCGGAGTTTTGCCACTTTTATCAACTCATGTTGATATATTTGATATCAAAAGACACTCGGGTGAGATTCTCTATGTATAACTCACTTGTCTTTATGGTAGAACTACTGGAATTCTATAATATTTGGCTCATTAATCTAACAAACAAGGACATATTTTCACCCCAATGGGAAGTAGAATGAACAGTCAAGTAGAACGCGATACCGTCCTTGAGCGACAGGATATTTACAAAACGCCAGAAAATAACCAGTCTCCATTATCTGCCGAAACTGGGTGTAAAAGGCAAAATATTGGTGAAAATTATATAAAAGATCACTGAATATCAGTGATGACACCAGGTGCTCCCGAAAAGGGAAAGCATGACCTGTTTTAACGTAGCACCAGCCACAATGTGCACAATAACGCGAACTATTATTGCCAGTCAAATAGAATTAGTCTGTGATTTGTAATCGTACATACACGATTTAACAGAAAAATATTCTCTCACGAAACATAGCGAGTTGCTGCTTCGACCGATTTTCAGCCCTTTCAGTCAAACTATTCACATTTAATCATCAGTAGGTTAAGCTGTTCCAATATGAAACACAATGAAACAATGACACTTATCACAAAAGAAAAGCCACCACCCAGTTGGAGTTTATGTTAGAGACAGGATGTTTTCATTAACTGCTGCAGACAAATCGTTCTTTATTCTGAAAAGGCGTACAACCCTGACCGTATACCTTGTAGAGCTTCACTATGCTAACCATACATAAGTGGTTTATCTATGGCTCTGTGTAATCCGTATCGTCACTGACTGCAGTTATGACGTAAACAGTTATAGTTCGAAAATGTTGGATGCCATGTATCTGCGTAATAAATATGAATTGAAGCTTGCAAGTTATATTTTTTGGCCACCTACCCACCTTCCCACCCACCCACCCACCCACCCACCCACACACCTACCTACCTACCTACCTACCTACCTACCTACCTACCTACCTACCTACCTACCTACCTACCTGCATGCCTGCCTGCCTGCCTGCCTGCCTGCCTACCTGCCTTCCTGCCTACCTACCTACCTACCTACCTACCTACCTCCCTACCTCCCTACCTACCTACCTACCTACCTACCTACCCACCTTCCTACCTTCCTACCCACCTACCCACCTTCCCACCTACCTACCTACCTACCTACCTACCTACCTACCTACCTACCTACCTACCTACCTACCTACCTACCTACCTTCCCACCTACCTACCTACCTACCTACCTACCTACCTACCTACCTACCTACCTACCTACCTACCTACCTTCCTACCTACCTACCTACCCACCCACCTACCCACCCATCCACCCACACACACACACACACACACACACACACACACACACACACACACACACACACACACACACACACACACACACACACACACACACACACACACACACACACACACACATAATGTAATATTGTTAGCTGGCATCGTGCCCCAGTGTGTATGTATCAAGTTACATTTGCAGGGTACAACTTCACGACTGAAAGTGTCTCGAATGATGACAACAGCATACTGACATACCACAGAATAGTGGAGGCTTTCAAGTTCGCATATGCCAAAAGATCAGAACTTGGTGATGAAGATTTTGAAGACGTGGCAGATGTAAGTTTGTTTGTTTCTTGTTTAACGTCGCACTCAGCAATATCCCAGCTATATGACGGCGGTCTGTACATAATCGAATCTGGACCAGACATTCCATTCAGGAGTACCGATCTACATAATTTGGATACGATGACGTGCATCAAACAAGTCAGTGAGTCTGACCACCCGATCCCATTAGTCGCCCGTTATGGCCGAACAAACATGCGAAAATGGCAATTCACCTGCCTGTAATTCCGACTGGAATGCCACTTTAATGTCATCTGTGTTTGTGATCGTGTTTAAGTTGATGAAAAACATGACATCTCGGGAATTTGGAGATTCTACCCGGGCCAAGATTGATGACGCAGCAACTCACGACGCCAAGTACTATGGTGCTACCTTCTCCAGTGCGCTAGACCAAGGAACCACGCACCTCTCTGTTGTAGATGCGGAGGGAAACGCCGTTGCGATAACATCAACCATAAATTACTTGTGAGTCCAACTTGACATCGATCAGTTTTAAGATGTAAGGCAAACAATGGTGAAAAGCATATGTTTACCCCTTTGGCGAACGCTGGGGACATCACTGACCTAAGGAAAAAAGTGCAGTACCTGTTTTGCTTCGAGACTACCGTAAGTTCGACACGTCAAAGTTCGACACAACGATGTGTGACTGTATATTCCCTCTTATACTGATAATTTATTGTATCTGATTGTCTAAAGTTCCGTTAAAAAGATTAAAGGATGTTTATTATTCGTATGTATAATGTTGGTCACAACTTCTTTCCTATTCAGTTTTGGATCGAAAGTTCTTGGTAAGACAACAGGAATAATTTATAACAATGAAATGGACGACTTCTCGACACCCGGTACTGTCAACGTGTACGGTGTGCCAGCATCACCCGCCAATTATATCAAACCCAGAAAGCGCCCTCTGTCGTCAATGTGTCCTACTGTTGTGGTAGATAACTCCGGTGACGTCATCTTGGTTTTGGGAGGAGCTGGTGGCCCAAAGATTACAACAGCTGCAGCATTGGTATGTTGAAGTACACCACCACAAGCAAAACACGAATCACCGTTACAGATTTAGACCTAAAATTATGCAAACGCGTAATCAGGCTTGAAACTATAATACCATATGGGGGCACGGGTGGTTTAGTCGTCAAAGGCGCCGCAATTTGCTGTGCAGAGTTGCGTCCCTTGTCATAACAGCAACCTTCGATCGTGGGTTCGAGTCCTGGTTCGCCCCGATTAGTACCTACCAATGAAGTGACTTACCAAAACTCGACATCAGCCATTCACGCACACACACACACACACACACACACGCACACACACACACACACACACACGCACACACACACGCTCACATGCACGTAGCCATATAAGTGCAATAATTTTGAAGGCAACGTTAAACCCCATTTCATTTCACCTCACCTCATTCCGGACTGGGCTTTGAAACACATTCCGACTGTCTAGTAAGCGCCGTTTTGATTGGTAGAAGGGAGGGCGTTCCGACGTGATCCGTAATGGGATGTGTTCAGATCCTTGCTTAGCGGTAGCGAGAAGGAAGATTTAATCTCAAACATTCAGTCACTCGCTTTATGTTGACATTAATGTTAGTTTGGCAAAATATATTGTACAAAATGGCGACGCCCGTCAAAACGATCTCATCGATAATCAAGATCTATATTGTAAAAAAGAGTTGGCGCTCTTGATTGGACTATGCAGTGACTGGTTGGTCCAGCCATTATGTAACTCCAGAATTTTATAGTCAGTTAACGCGAAGATGATCACTGATGATTGGTGTGCACATGATAATTAACGATGTTAAATCACTATGGATGAACAACTTCTTTATTACAATTAGTGCGACGTTTCGGTGTAGATCCTAACACCTTTATCGAGCAGTGAAGTTGTTCATCCATAGAACTTGTCTTACTTCATCACACCAACTTCTAAATGCCACTGAAAGAAGTTAAATCACTGACGGAATATGTTGCACATACACCTAAACAATTTTGTGACACTGCAGAACATTGATGCACATCAATCATGACGTGTCACTGACTGGATATATTTCAGATGCACACGTTTTCACGTTGTTTCTGTACAGGTAACACTACATACCCTCAAGTTTGGGCTGAGTGCCGGAGAAGCCCTGGACCACAAACGTCTTCATCACCAGCTTTTGCCGTCCACATTATCAGTTGAAGATGGCTTTCCAAAGGTGAGCTTTTCACATGCATATGTGTGTCACTGTGTGTATTGAGGCAGACGTTCAACAGGTGAGGTTTGTCACATGCATATGTGTGTCACTTTGTGTATTGAGGAGGACGTTCAACAGGTGAGGTTTATCACATGCATATGTGTGTTACATTGTGTATGAGGAGGACGATCAACAGGTGAGGTTAATCACATGCATATGTGTGTTACTGTGTGTATTGAGGAGGACGGTCAACAGGTGAGGTTTATCACATGCATATGTGTGTCACTTTGTGTATTGAGGAGGACGTTCAACATGTGAGGTTTATCACATGCATATGTGTGTCACTTTGTGTATTGAGGAGGACGTTCAACAGGCGAGGTTTATCACATGCATATGTGTGTCACTTTGTGTATTGAGGAGGAAGGTGAACAGGTGAGGTTTATCACATTCATATGTGTGTCACTGTGTGTATTGAGGGGGACGTTCAACAGGTGAGGTTTATCACATGCATATGTGTGTCACTGTGTGTATTGAGGAGGACGTTCAACAGGTGAGGTTTATCACATGCATATGTGTGTCACTGTGTGTATTAAAGGGGGACGTTCAACATGTGAGGTTTATCACATGCATATGTGTGTCACTTTGTGTATTGAGGAGGAAATGAACAGGTGAGGTTTATCACATTCATATGTGTGTCACTGTGTGTATTGAGGGGGACGTTCAACAGGTGAGGTTTATCACATGCATATGTGTGTCACTGTGTGTATTGAGGAGGACGTTCAACAGGTGAGGTTTATCACATGCATATCGGTTACATTGTGTATGAGGAGGACGATCAACAGGTGAGGTTAATCACTTTGCATATGTGTGTCACTGTGTGCATTGAGGAGGACGATCAACAGGTGAGGTTAATCACTTGCATATGTGTGTCACTTTGTGTATTGAGGATGCCGTTCAACAGGTGAGGTTTATCACATGCATATGTGTGTTACTGTGTGTATTTAGGAGGACGTTTAACAGGTGAGGTTTATCACATGCATATGTTTGTCACTGTGTGTATTGAGGAGGACGTTCAACAGGTGAGGTTTATCACATGCATATCTGTGTCACTGTCTGTATTGAGGAGGACGTTCAACAGGTGAGGTTTATCACATGC
This sequence comes from Haliotis rufescens, assembly GCF_023055435.1. Taxonomy (NCBI): domain Eukaryota; kingdom Metazoa; phylum Mollusca; class Gastropoda; order Lepetellida; family Haliotidae; genus Haliotis; species Haliotis rufescens. The sequence continues at coordinate 13,251,968 of NW_025963824.1, read as the reverse complement.
ATATGTTTGTCACAGTTTATACTGAGGAAGTTCAACAGGTGAGATGTACCCCACTATATATTGAGGGTGACTCTTTGAAGGCAGCTTTCCAGGCGAATCAGGGCATTGTTGTTAACGTTTAAGGTTTTACTTTTCATAAGAGCAACAGTGTTCCGGTCCTTAGATTCTATCGTCATCGATATTCCATATCTTATTCCATTGCAGGCAGTGGTGAATGGTCTCATTGCTAAAGGCCACAACGTCACAAGCTACGGATTCACATCAGTTGTCAATATAGTCCGGGTCAAGGACAACATGAGGCACAGTGCTTGTGATCTACGAAAGGGTGGCCAGCCAGACGGATATTAGTGAATGAAACCACATTAATTGGGAATCGGTTATGTGGTGAAATAATCCCTGCCATCTTACTGAGTATAACGTGTTCAATTTGACATGCCCTTTACATATACGTTTCTCTTTGCCTTTGTGACCTTGAATGTATGTAATGGTTTTGTAAGTCTACGACGACCAAACGATATAACAATAAAATGTACGGTGAAATTTATATTCCTTCGCTTCTTGGTCAGTAACGTATGGAGTGAGTGAGTGAGTGAGTGAGTAGAAAGTATAAGCCGCATAAGGACCCTGGTTTAGTTTTGGATGGTACTCCTATCAAAGTTGTAAAAGAGGCCAATTTTCTTGGAATTATTTTTGACCAGCACATGACCTTTCTGCAACACATAAACCATTCAATCATAAGACTGAAAGCATTGGATTTATTGAAAGTAGTTTAACTGTACAGAGCGCTTATCCGCTCTAAACTTGATTACGGCTCCATTATCAAGTGGTGGAGCATATAAAAGCAATTTGAAAAAAAATGATTCTATTCATCTCCAGGGCCCGAGGCTTTGCCTAGGAGCCTTTAGAACATCTCCAGTTCATGGCCTGTATCTAGAGGTCGATGAACCATTACTTAAACAACGTCACATTAAATTATCTTTACGGTACATTTCTTAATTGCATTCTAATGACTCCAATCCAAACTTCGGTTGTGTTTACATCTCTTACATCTCTCATATTCCTGATGCTAAAATAAATCTCGAAAATATAGCTCCCACAGAACTTTTATCTTCTCCGCCAGGGAAATTGGTAATTCCAGAGGTTTAAAGAAATCGGAAACAAATCAGCTGATTAATGAACAGGAATATAATGAATTAAGAGAACAAATATGATACTTTTAAATCTATATTTACCGATGGATCTAAGGATGGTCACGCTGTTGCCAGCGCCAGCATAATTAGATCCAGGACAATATCTTTAAGACTTCAGGATAACTGTTTCATTTTTACGGCCGAATCCAAGGCCATATTAACAGCATTAGAGTACATAGATAAACAATCCAAACATAAGCAATATGTTATATTTTCAGACTTACTTTCTTGTTTTCAGTCAATTAAAAATCAATCTTGTAAACATTCTCTTTTAATTGAAATTAATCAATTATTAAACGTTCTTGCTACTGGCCAATGCGTTTTTTGTTGCTTAGCCATGTTGGTATCATTTGTAACACAATGGCCGATGCTGCAGCTAAATAGCACCCAACAAATCTGTGACACCCCTTCAAATTCCACACACTGGGGACAAGTTCTATTGACTGACGAGTCTCGTTTTCACCTCAGCCACAGCGATGGACGGATTCGAGTGTACCAACGTGGAGGTGAACGTTACATCAATCATTGTGTCATGGAAGAAGATCGGTTCGGGGGCGGCAGCGTTATGGTATGGGGTGGGATTACAGCAAGACAAAGGACCCGTTTGATATTGGTAGAGGGAAATCTCAATGGACAGCGCTACCGCGACGAGATCATCGGTCCTGTTGTTCTACCGTTTTTACGTCGTCATGGCCCAGGCATTACCTTTCAACATGACAACGCCCGGCCTCATATTGCTCGACTTGTTCAGCATTCTCTTCAACAAAACAACGTGAATGTCATCCCCTGGCCGGCTCGCTCCCCTGATCACTCACCAATCGAGTACATGTGGGATGAGATGGATCGGCGCCTTCGACGTCAACCACGTGTTCCACAGACACTCCAGGAACTTCGAAACATGCTCCAGCAGATATTGACAGATATCCGACAGGACTTTGTGCGACGCCTGTTCCATTCCATGAGACAAAAATGTGTTGCTTGCATCGCAACCAGAGGTGGACACACATGCTATTGATTTGTAAACTGACATTTTGGCATGTTCATGGTTTTTGTATGAAATCACGCATTTTCTGAAGTCAGTATGGCAAATTAACACTGAAACTGAAATTGTTTCAGATTTGGTAAAAAAAACATAACTTTGCATTAAATCTTCTTAAATGTCACAGGAAATATAAGTTCTTAAGTATAGTTATTATCCAGTCCTTTCGCTACAGGTATTTTAATAGTATGAATTTCATTGTTATCAAATATCTGACTTCACTTCTCTCTCTTCACGATACGGCTATAATACTGCCGATGTGACGTTAAATTTTAACTCACTCACTCACTCACTCAAGAACAGCGGTCGTGTACAGTTTATTGTTTTCACTCTTGATATCCAGCCTAGACCTATTTTGGAATAGCCTTGACATATTTTTTTATCACTGACGTTTTTGCTTTTATCTCTGCTATTGTATATTATACTGCCATTGAAATTGTACTGCCATTGCATTTTGCACTACCACACTATTGTGTACTGCCATTGTAATTTGTAAACCTAGATTATTATTTTGTAATACAACTGTTCATTGTATAACATGTCTTTGTTATGGATTGGTTTCACACTGAATTATGTTGCCCTATAGATTTCTGGGTAAGCTGATTGTTTCAATTTGGAAATTGAACGTAACAGTATATATCAAGTTTATGTCCTTTCAAAGGGAACATAGTGTTCCATTCAATACTTCATATGAAACGAATAGCTCTTTTTAGACATGGACGTTCATGTACAAATGGGAAGACCTCGTAAAACATGGAAGTTCATGTCCAAATGGGAAGTCCTCGTAAGACATGGACGTTCATGTACAAATGGGAAGTCCTCGTAAGACATGGAAGTTCATGTCCAAATGGGAAGTCCTCGTAAGACATGGACGTTCATGTACAAATGCGAAGTCCTCGTAAGACATGGAAGTTCATGTACAAATGGGAAGCCCACGTAAGACATGGAAGTTCATGTACAAATGGGGAGCCCTCGTAAGACATGGAAGTTCATGTACAAATGGGAAGTCCTCGTAAAACATGGAAGTTCATGAACAAATGGGAAGTCCTCGTAAGACATGGAAGTTCATGTACAAATGGGAAGCCCTCGTAAGACATGGAAGTTCATGTACAAATGGGAAGTCCTCGTAAAACATGGAAGTTCATGAACAAATGGGAAGCCCTCGTTAGACATGGAAGTTCATGTACAAATGGGAAGCCCTCGTAAGACATGGAAGTTCATGTCCAAATGGGAAGCCCTCGTAAGACATGGAAGTTCATGTACAAATGGGAAGTCCTCGTAAGACATGGAAGTTCATGTACAAATGGGAAGCCCTCGTAAGACATAAGAGTTCATGTACAAATGGGGAGCCCTTGTAAGACATGAAAGTTCATGAACAAATGGAAGCCCTCGTAAGACATGGAAGTTCATGTACAAATGGGAAGTCCTCGTAAAACATGGAAGTTCATGAACAAATGGGAAGCCCTCGTAAGACATGGAAGTTCATGTACAAATGGGAAGCCCTCGTAAGACATGGAAGTTCATGTACAAATGGGAAGTCCTCGTAAAACATGGAAGTTCATGAACAAATGGGAAGCCCTCGTAAGACATGGGAGTTCTGGTAGAAATGGGAAGCCCTCGTAAGACATGGAAGTTCATGTACAAATGGGAAGTCCTCGTAAAACATGGAAGTTCATGAACAAATGGGAAGCCCTCGTAAGACATGGGAGTTCATGTAGAAATGGGAAGCCCTCGTAAGACATGGAAGTTCATGTAGAAATGGGAAGCCCTCGTAAGACATGGAAGTTCCTGTAGAAATGGGAAGCCTTGCAAGACATGGGAGTTCACGTACAAGCGGGAAGCCCTCGTAAGACATAGGAGTTAATATACAAATGGGAAGCTCTCGTAAGACATGGGAGTTCATGTACAAATGGGAAGCCCTCGTAAGACATGGAAGTTCATGTAGAAATGGGAAGCCTTGCAAGACATGGGAGTTCATGTAGAAATGGGAAGCCTTGCAAGACATGGGAGTTCATGTACAAGCGGGAAGCCCTCGTAAGACATGGAAGTTCATGTAGAAAGGGGAAACCCTCGTAAGACATGGGAGTTCATGTACAAATGGGAAGCCCTCGTAAGACATGGGAGTTCATGTAGAAATTGGAAGCCGTCGTAAGACATGGGAGTTCATGTAGAAATGGGAAGCCCTCGTAAGACATGGAAGTTCATGTAGAAATGGGAAGGCCTCGTAAGACATGGGACTTCATGTAGAAATGGGAGGCCTTGCAAGACATGGGAGTTCATGTACAAATGGGAGACCTCGTAAGACATGGAAGTACATGTACAAATGGGAAACTTTGCTTTGATATCGTAGCTCATGGACAAACTTGAAGCTCATATAATATGCTAACAAATATGGTAATCATGACATCTTGACATTTTCTTCAATCAACATACCATAATTGTAAATGCTGCATATTTGTTGCATTTTATCGAAAAATAAACTGCCCCCGAATATTCTTGTAAAAAAATAATATTAATGCTTCATATTGTTGGGTTGAAAACGGAATCGCCCTGAAACAAAAATTACACATTTGCAGTGTGTATTTTAGAAAAATATATTTTGGCTCATAGTTTTAATTTATATGGCTAGATGCAAAATGTATCTGGTATCAAAACACAATCCCACAAAATCTTACTAAACTCCTTCAAAACACGCACAATTTCTTTTTTTGCGACATCCTGAATATCCAGCAAAGAGTCAGTTTTCTGGGGAGAACCCTGAAGACAAAATATTGTTTTCTAAGTATTTTATATTTGTAAGTCGTATATCTACATATTCTCATATTTGCAACATTAGATATCTATATCGTTTATAGAGTTGTGTTATCAGCGTGATTTGAAACAATCCGCAAAACTTGATATCACAATCAGATAAATATGCACACGAGGACATCTTGCAGGAACTCCATGAGGCTACCTTGCAGGAACTCCATGAGGCCACCTTGCAGGATCTCCATGAGGCCACCTTGCAGGATCTCCATGAGGCTACCTTGCAGGAACTCCATGAGGCTACCTTACAGGAACTCCATGAGGCTACCTTACAGGAACTCCATGAGGCCACCTTGCAGGATCTCCATGAGGCCACCTTACAGGAACTCCATGAAGCCACCTTGCATAAAACTCCATGAGGCCACCTTGCAGGATCTCCATGAGGCTACCTTACAGGATCTACATGACTCCACCTTGCATGAGCTCCATGAGGCTACCTTACAGGATCTACATGACTCCACCTTGCAGGAACTCCATGAGGCCACCTTGCAGGTGCTCCATGAGGCCACCTTGCAGGAACTACATGAGGCCACCTTACAGGAACTCCATGAGGCCACCTTGCATAAAACTCCATGAGGCCCCCTTGCAGGATCTACCTGAGGACATCTTACAGGATCTCCATCAGGCTACCTTGCAGGAGCTCCATGAGACCACCTTGCAGGATCTCCATGAGGCCACATTGCAGGATCTCCATGAGGCCACCTTGCAGGAACTACCTGAGGACATCTTACAGGAACTCCATGAGGCTACCTTGCAGGAACTCCATGAGGCCACCTTGCAGGAACTCCATGAGGCCACCTTGCAGGAACTACATGAGGCAACCTTGCAGGAACTACCTGAGGACATCTTACAGGAACCCCATGAGGCTACCTTGCAGGAACTCCATGAGGCCACCTTGCAGGAACTCCATGAGGCCACCTTGCAGGAGCTCCATGAGGCCACCTTGCAGGAACTCATAGAGGCCACATTGCAGGATCTACATTAGGCAATCTTACAGGAACTACATCAGGCCACCTTGCAGGAACTACATCAGGCCACCTTGCAGGCACTACATCAGGCCACCTTGCAGGAACTCCATGAGGCCACCTTGCAGGAACTCCTAGAGGCCACATTGCAGGATCTACATTAGGCAATCTTACAGGAACTACATCAGGCCACCTTGCAGGAACTACATCAGGCCACCTTGCAGGCACTACATCAGGCCACCTTGCAGGAACTCCATGAGGCCACCTTGCAGGAACTCCATGAGGCCACCTTACAGGAACTCCATGAGGCCACCTTACAGGAACTCCATGAGGCCACCTTGCAGGAACTCCATGAGGCCACCTTGCAGGAACTCCATGAGGCCACCTTGCAAGAACTCCATGAGGCCACCTTGCAGGTGCTCCATGAGGGCACATTGCAGGATCTACATGAGGCAATCTTACAGGAACTCCATGAGGCCACTTTGCAGAAGCTCCATCAGGCCACCTTGCAGGCACTACATCAGGCCACCTTGCAGGAACTACATCTGGCCACCTTGCAAGAACTACATCAGGCCACATTGCAGGATCTACAGCAGGCCACCTTGCAGGAACCCCATGAGGCCACCTTGCAGGATCTCCATGAGGCCACCTTGCAGGAACTCCATGTCGTTGAGTGATCAATTCTGCAATGTGTGAGTGTTTCTGCACAGAAACATGGCTCCAAATAAGTTGCCACTATATACGATGGGTGGGCTGCCCACTCAAACATTGTATTGATACGCGGTTTCTAAAGTTACTGTATTGAAAAAAATAGTTTTGTAAACATTAATTACTCTAAGATATACATGATATGATAAACATCTTCTTAGCCTCGTTCGTTTCTGTATCGTAAATATCATATATTAGGAATAAAAACTAAGTAAACAGAGGAGCAAAGGAAACAAAAACTTATCGATATTTATGTCCAATGTGTTATCTTTGAAAATCAATATATTTCACTTTTGTTCAGCTTGCGTTTACAACTTTTCCAAACACCTTATCTCCATTAAACAAATACAATATTACACAGAACGGTTGGGTGGCCCACAGGTTAAAGCCATCACGCCGGAGACCCGAGTTGGATTCGTCCATATGGATACAATGTGTGAAGCCCATTTATTGTGCCCCCAGCCGTGATATTGCTGCCACATTGCTAAAGCGGCATAAAACCACACTCACTCACTCTTCATTTTACACAACAGTACCCGGGAACAGATTACTTTCTTCAATCTGTTGCAGCAACGAGTGATGATTAAATAGACATGATCAAATTTAACAACATCTCTTTCAATTTGCAACTGCATTATAAACCCAACTCAGCATACGTTCGTTTGGCCCTCAGGTTATTACTCTCGCCAAAGGCCCGCATATAACAAGTAACATTCCTAATTAATATGTGTCTGTTATTGAAATACACTCAGCTGAACATACCCGCTCTGCCCTGTGCTACAAACAATGGTTCGAAATAGAATAAGCAGAACTATTAAGCAACTAATAATCCATTTCTGAAGGCGTGATCTTTATTCTCAGACTTTTAGCTTCACTGGTCATGTGTGCGTGAATGGTTTCGACAATAAATATATACTATTCATTAGTAATTTCCAAAACTGTCACTTTGTAAAAGAGATCATTGAGTTGGAACTGCTGTCTGTGTCCACCAGGATATATTTATCACCTTTATCACTTCAACAATATAGATTATTTACGCATTACTGGATGGAACTGGTCTGGTTCTATAAGCAGCATTGTGTCTCTGTCGTGTTTCTGTCCAAGGTTGTATAGAGACAAAAGATGGCACCAAATCGTATCAATGTCGTCCTTCTTGCCTGTGTCCGTGCAATCGCCATTGTATGCCAAGCTGTGAACCAACAGAAGCAGCCAGTGGGAGCGGAAATGTGCAAGGATTATTGTCGACAATACACTGGGTGTAAATATTGTAGGTTTCTGCTGAATACATATGTCTGCAAGGTCAACAGTGTCAGACACCTACACTAATACAACATATTGTTCTCTGTTCACAAGATTGTTCAGTACGTTTGTTGGTTGTCTAACGCCACAATAGGACATATTCCAGGTCTATGAAGGTGATCTGTAAATAATCGAACTGGAGCAGTAGAGTACTGCCTGGACGACCAGTAAAGGTTGTTTTTGACCTCTTGGTACCCGACATCTAACAAACACCATATTGTTCTCAAGTCACTAAATTGCTCTTTTGTTTGATGGTCGCCTAACGCCGCAACTGGACATATTCCAGGTGAATGAGGGTCTGTATATAATCGGGAAGGACAAGTCGTATCCTGCTTGTAAGACAAGTAAAGGTTGATTTGGCCTTTATCACATCCAACATAGTCCATGTTTCCAGAAGAGACATGAACTACAGCATCATCATTAATGCTCGGGAAAACTCTCTCGGGTTGTCTTTACAAGATCAGGTACATCCAATGTGTAGAATGTAAGAGAATATTTGCTATCAAGTCTGTGTACAGGCACAGCATACTAACTCCCAGCCGACCAGTCGTTGTTGTAGACCCTCAATGCCGAACGCGAGGCAAGGTAGCACCAAGTACCATATTTTAACGTCGTATGGTAGGACGCGGCCAGGGATGGAACCCCGGACCTTCTGTTCTCCAGGGACACGCTCTACAACTCGAGCGAAGAAGTGTATCATATTAAAACATAGACATAAACACTGGATAATGGCTCTTATGAACAGTCACAACAATGATATTCAAACCAGTTAGATGGGTTATATTTATTATTCAAGGATTACATCTTTACAACAATCTTCGCCCTATCGGGCTTAAAGTGGCAACACGCTCCCACGTTTATCAGATTCCACGGCGAGCAAATTGGGGAAGTATACTGAACCGCAAAAGAAACGTCACCCCAAGTAACATTGCATGAAAAGTTGTAATTTAAATATCTGGGTAATTTTTGTCAAAGTTTCTTAAATTTAACATTACCTTGTTCGGAAAAAAAAAAAATGATGATAAAAAACCAAAGCAGATGACAATAAAACCGATCGCCCAAACGCATCACGGCAACGGCCATGGTAGCCTGATGCACGTGAGTTCCGTGCAAATTGAAATGCACATGCGTTCCCCCATTTCTTGCCCTATAAAAATCCACCAAGATCGGATTACATTCATTCGTTATTGAATTGCTACCACATGTCAAGATTGACAAGAAATCAGCGACGCCAAGCCCTTGAATGATTGTAAGCTGGACAAACCGCCCGGCAAGTAGCCAATGCATTTCACGTCCACGTAAGCTCCAGCAACGGTACCAGACCACCAACACTACAGATGGCCGACCACAGAGTGGAAGACCAAGGGTCACCACCCGACGTCAGGATCGTCAGATTGTGCGACAGCATATCGACAGACCATGGGGACACAACAGCGACACATCAGTTCGGACACCGTGCGTCGACGAATGACGAGCAGACACCTCCTCTGTCACAGGCCTAACAGAGGACCCACTCTGACACCACGTCATCGCTGGGACCGTCTTCAGTGAGAAACACAGCACCAGCATTGGCGCCACCAGCAGTGGAGAAGAGTCCTCTTCTCAGACGAGAGCCGTTACTGTATCTAAACAGCAGCTGACAGAGAGAGAGTCTTGCGTCGCCGTGGGGAACGTTATTCGGATGCTTGTGTTGTTGAGAAAGACTTGTGGGGTGGTACGAGCATCATGGTGTGGGGTGGAATTGGTCTTGTGCTGCAACTGCTGAACTGCGTCAGGCGTTCCTCAGAGTGTGGGCTAAAGTGCCTATGGCCTTCATCAACAGTCTTATCTATTCCATGTATCGACGTTGCACGGCAGTCATCAATGCACATGGCGGACACACGAGATACTGACTTGTGATGCCATTTTCTCAGAGACTAGTGTTGTGTTTCACTCTAAGAACATTTGACACTTTAATTTCAACCTTGATGATCAGTTTTGCCAATTGTCATCTTTTTAATATGTCTCAAAGTATGTTTACAGTGTTTGGACAAATAAGGTTTCTCATATGTCTATCCATGGTGACGTTTCTTTTGCGGTTCAGTATATGATGCCTAGTCCGCCATAACTCCAAGTAAGTTACATGCACGTATCTTGCGTACGGTTGATAAGTGAATACGATTTCAATGGCCCATGCAAACTGATGGTTGTCTATGGTGGTTTATGAACACCAGAGTATGAGCAGGTTGTGTTTTTGTTTAACGATAAATATGACGTAGCTTGTGTTCGGGACCGTTTTGCCTTGTGTGGGCGTGGTCCCGTTTGCTACGTCACAATGACCAATATAGTGGGGGAATTAACTTGGTAGAGCTGATTACTCGGCTATCACCTTTACGTCTTTATTCGTGGCAGAGTGAAATTTAATATATAGAGAGATATTTAAACAACATTACATTACAAGATAGATGCAGTCAATGACTTGTCACATTAAATATATAATTGACAACCATACATGAATTGATAGCGACTGGTTTAAACTTTCTTAACAGGACTGTTCAAATAAATAAGGTACAAAAACGAATTGTGAATAAAAAGCGACTGGGAGGTATTTCATATTATTCTAGTTACGACATTTCATACAGGAACTGTTAACATTTATATTTACGGCATTCTAGCGTTACTCGTGTAATTACATACAAATGTATTTAACATACTGTATAATTTCAATGCCGTAATTGCTTAACCAAATGATAGACGTAGCATGGCCAATATTCGCATGAAACGGTATTTACGTGAGATTACCCGCGGGTATTTACCACAATGTACTCTTTCTCATGCTATGTAATGTACGGCTTTATCTATCACTTGGCATATCAACAGTTAATGTACAAGTGAACTAATTTACTTACATCTATATAAACACACCCATACAATTAACATTCAAGTTGCTTTGCGGTATAATGAATGACATATAACTTATTCTTAAATATTACAAACCATGGTAAGTATATATTTCCTTGCACAGGATACCATATAATTTAAAGACAAGGAGAATTTAACAAGAAAATAATGTTATCTTACCTTAAAAACAGAGAGAAAGCTGCTGAGTCCCTTTGAGTCTTTATTCGTGGCAGAGTGAAGTATCTGTCACTGGACTCCGTAAATATAGGGACTCAGGCCTTCTGTAGAATGCATTAGTTACCTAATATTGAAACTATGATCTAAATCTGCTACATGCGTGGCGTATTAATTACAATTATTCGACAGTTACGGAGCGCACTGACCGCGTAATATCCTTTATATTCCACCTATCTGATACTAAAATGACGACGCGTCCGGCCATACACAGCATGTTATAGCCTGGGGCATAACCCGAGCCTGGCCATCTGTCTGAGTTACATAATCCAGAGTCACTGGTTTGTGACGGTCAGTTACGTGCATGGCAGCTGACTAACATTATCTACAGAAATATATTTAGGTTAAGCTAGTTGTAAGATAAAATATTGAGAGAAATACAAAACATATTATTGAAATATGACCACTATAATTATGGGTTAATTATAGTGATTTTAGGACTATGACAATATCCCTCCGCTGTGGGAAGCTTTTGACTGCAAAAGCACAAAATATAAGTTACATGGAACTAGTGCTACTGAAAGATACAATATCCATTTGTCATGGTAACAAACATAAAGTAGGTATTGAAAAAAGAATACAATATTTGCGCAATAGTCTACCAAACAGAACATGTTATGACAGAGTGTTGTTCTGTTATGAGAACCCAAAAAGGTACAACATAATGAAGCATAATACAATAGTTTTAGCAACATCTGGCTTAATAGAACATGCAGAGTATTGTTCTCAGCAGGAATTCGGCAATTTGAAAACTCTACTTGATGAAAGAGGTCATATACATGTGTTGGTTTAGTTCATGGGTGAGTAACAGTTCATACAACGTAAACTGGTTGGTGTTTTATTTTTTTAAGCTTAAAGTTTTAAATAGTTGTGGGAATGAAGGTGGACAAATAGTGTGATATTTGGACATAACGTTTGTCTCGATTTTGAAATATACACCATTATAACAGCATAATCTATAATAATAGATAAGTGAATCTGACAACTCTGAGAGAAGATCAAGTGGGTAGATCAGTGTTGACAACGGGTTTGAAGAGATGACATTTGCAACTATCATCATTCAAGCACTTAATAACACAGGAGGCCCTGCAGGTTTGTCGACAACATCTAACTACTCACAATGAAACTAACTGCCAGGTACTATCAAAGTCAAGGATAACTATATTATTAGAGATTAGACAAAATATTTGTGTGATCGTTTGTGCTTACGACTGCGTCCAGCCTGTATTTTATGCACGTGGAAGTCACGGATAAGTCCTTGTCCTATATTATGGTGTGGCTCCCATGTTGGTGTAGGATGCGCAACCCATTTGACAAGAAAATGGCGTATGCCATTGATGCCTTTGTACTTCAAGAGTTTTTCCACATCATAGAATTGATCTTGATTGTGATCTTTTGTTTGCTTGTGATTGTGCTGTGATGGCACAGTTTCATCTGCTTTTGCAGTTGGCTTTTCACTGTATCGATATATTAACTTTGTTTACCTTATCCGTACTTGGCGGTAATGGTTATTGCATCCAGACGGAAATATCTGAGTGGAAACAACAAAACCCTTTTGTTAATCACGAGAAATATATACCAAAAACAGATGCCATTGCTTGCAAGATCCCGACTCAATCATAAGCATATCTTTATGAATCACTATCAAACAGTGATGATACCAGGTGCTCGCGAAAGGTAGCGTGTATTCTACCCCACTGGTGGCACACGTCACACACACTTGCGAGAGAACGTAAATAAAGTTTATGTGTGCACTCATTCACTTCAACTTATTTTACCTCTTTCGTAAAAAGGACAGTTTCAAAACCTTGCAGGTATCTGTACTACTGAAAGTAATCGTTGCACAGAGAGCACAATACCATTTGCTACTGAGTAGTGCAACACTTGTGAGTGCACTAATGCCCCTTTCAGCGTCAAGGACGTTACTTGACGAATTATGCTTGAAACTGAGTCACAAGAACGTCACGTTGCAAACGTCTTTGGTATCTGTCAAAGTGTGATCATCTGGGCATGGAATCGATACCATACGTTTGGATGAATTACCAAGCGACGTGCAGCAGGCCATAAGCGTTACACCACACAGGTGAAGACAGGTTTCTCCTGATTGCAGCAAGACGTCATCAGTTCATGACTGCCACCACTCTCAGAAATGACCTGTGGAACGCAAGTAGGTAGCATTAACGTTTCTACTCAGTGTGTAATTATCTCAATGAGGCTGGTCTCCGGTCACGGAGGGCATGCTATCACATCCCACTGATCTGACATCACAGGCAGGCAAGCTTGGATCGGGGTGAAAATCACATTAATGGGATAACTTTCACTGATGAATCGAGATACTTTCTAGCACTCACAGATCGTCGTGCCCGACCGTGACGTAGAAGAGGAAAACTATTTCAGGATTCCAACGTAGCCGAACCTGACCGCTAGCGTGAGGGCTTAATCATGATTTGGGGTGGGATCTGTAGAGCTCGAAGGAGCAATCTGTATATCCTTCAGAGGGGCACGTTGACAGACGTGTGCTACAGGGAAGATATTCTAGGAATGTACTTGAGACCCTATGCTGGTGCCATCGGACCTCATCCTCATGGATGATAACGCACGACCTCATCATGACAGAGTCATTGCTATCTACTTAGACAGGAGAACATTATCCGCATGGATTCAATAACCTTGTCACCAGACCTAAACACTATCGATCGTATGTGGGACGACCTGCAGATCGCCCTCTCGCGACGCCCTGTCCTTTCAACAACTCTACTGGAACTCAGCAATGCTCTCACTGACGAGTGGATAAATCTTCCCTTGACGACCATCCAGACATATTGGGAGCATCAGACGACGATGCCAGGCTGTGATCGCATCACATGGATCAGATACGTTTTACTGCGAGTTTTTTTGGCGGGAAATGCATTTGTTTTCGTGATTTTTGGACGTTCTAGTTTTGGTCAGATACTCTCATTTTGACGCGTGATGGTCGCATGTTGTTTGCTGGCATTGTGTCCATTTCCCTTGCCAATCAATCTTACAAGCCGTGATATAACTGACATATTATTTAAAGTGGCATTACATGGCACTCAATTTAACATTTTGAATAACCAATACAATATAATCAGGGCCAGATTTAGTTCAAGACTTTCTGTGATGTTACCTGCAATATATATAATATGCTTTCTCAAAAAGTGAGGGGGTAGTGGGAATCAACAAGACATATCTTCCGTGGAGCAGGAGATCAGAACAGCTTGACTCATGTTGTCTACTCATCAGTGAGAGCAAGTCTGAGTTCATTGAGGCTTGTTGGTGGACTTTGTCATTGATTTATGCGTCTGCCAATGACATCGCAGACGCCTGAAACCCTGATGCCTGCAAGTTTAGTGAAATGTGAATTTTCACAAGCACATGTACAAATTTAAGACATTGTCATAGTCAAAAGTCAGGTACCGCCCGCTGAAGCAGAGGTGGAAGCTATTTCACAATTAGAAGTCCCAACACCAAGAGGAACTTATGTGATTTCTGCGTATGGCCAGTTACTACCGTAAATTTGGCTGGGCGCAAGGGTAAAAATCACTCACTCACCAAGCAACAGATTACTTTCTACAATCTGTTGTAGCAACGAGTGAAGATTAAAAAGACATTAACAATTTTAACAACAGCTCATTCATTCTGCAATAACATTTTAAAACCCATCTGAGCATATTTTCTGTAGGGTGTGATCTGTGTTCTCAGATTTTTCGCTTCTACTGGCCATGTGTGCGTGATTGAGTTCGACAAAATAAATATACTATTCAGTGATAATTTCAAAAACAGTCACTTTTTAAAATAAAATCAATGAGTTGGAAAGAGCTATCTGTCTCCTCCAGGATATATTTAGAATCTATCACTTCAACAACATAGATTATTTTACGTATGACTGGATGGAAGTGGACTCTTCCTGTAAGCAGCATTATGTTTCTGTTGTGTTTCTGTCCAAAGTTGCACAGAGACAAGCGATGGCACCAAAACATGTCAATGTCGTCCTTCTTGCTTGTGCCAGTGCCATCGCTATGGTATCTCAAGCCTTTAACCAACAGAGGCAGCCAATGGGAGTGGAAATGTGCAAAGATTATTGTCGACAATTCTCGGGGTGTAAATACTGTAGCTTTCTGCTGAAAACATATGTCTGCAAGGTCAACAGTGTCAGACACCTGCAATTAGCACAGAATCAGCAAGAAATCACGTTTAGCACCTGCAATGTAAGACGCAGTTTTGTCAGAACAGTTTTGTCAGAATAGTTTCATGTATTTCGAGATAATCAAGATAGTTTTTCATGTTTGTGGGTTGTCTAGCGCCGCAACTGGACATATTCCAGGTGGATGACGGTGGTCTGTAAATAATCGAGAAGGACAAGTCGTATCCTGCTTGTACGACAAGTAAAGGTTGATCGGGACCTATTATAACCAGAAATTCAATACAATAATATAATACAATAATTGTTCGGAAATAACTTCCAAAATCATTTACCAAACGTGATTTGTCAAGAATGAATTATTAACACCACAACTTTGGGGAAGATGTAAATGTGAGTTTGTTTCCAAGTTAACATCCAACATTGTCATGTTTCTAGAAGGGACATGAACCACAACTACAGCAGCAATGCATGGGAAAACACTCTCGGATTGTCTTCACAAGATCAGGAACCATCCAATGTGTACAATGTAAGTATAATTTCTTCTCTTAATCATCCCCGAGCATAAAACGTATTATATCTTCATGTCATTATGATGACCCTTTATGCTGAGTAACAGTCAGGGTAACAACAAGTACCATATTTTAACGTTTTTTGGTATGACGGGGCAATAGTTTCGCTATGTGACGGCTACCTGTAAATGATGAGGTCCGGGTCAGTTGAACCAGTGACTGATAGTATGAGCAACAGTCGTGTCAACGCTTGTTCCGAATTAATTGACTGATAGGATGAGCAACAATCTTCACCCTCTCGGGCTTAATGATGCACAGTCAGCTGAGAGTGGCAAGTCATGACCACACACTCCATCGTTTATCAGATCCACGTTGAGGAAATATGATGCCTATCTTAGTCTGCCTCAACACCAAGTGCTTCACATCCACCCATGTAAGGTTGATAAGTGAATACGAACACAGGCACATGCAAACTGATGGTTGTCTATGGTGCTTCATGAAAACCAAAGTGTGAGCAGTCATCTCGGTGGTTGTGTTTTTGTTTAGCGCCACGCTGACGGCTACCACATACGATAAATACATAATTGTATATAACTAGACAAAACAGTTTTGATTGAAATTAGCACTTAACGTTCCATTTACAATGACAAGCCATCAACTACGTCACCGAGCCTTATTATCCGACCCATTATACGACAAGCACAGGTTGCTGGGACAATTTGTAACCTGGAATCCCAACGATTGTTCAGATATCTGAACACATACCGCCCGTGTAGTAGGCTCAATCGACTCCCCCTAAATTTGACTCTAGAGTCATATGGCCCTAGGCTCACATGACTCCCCTAGCCAGGCTCAAAACACTCCCTCTAAGCTCAGCTAACTCCCCTGCTGGACGCAAATGACTCCACTTGTTTTGAAACAAAATGATTGCAGAAAAGATCAAACATATCTTGTATTATTAAGGTTTCCAACCCCTCTTCCTCATTTTCTATTCTGAAATGTCAGGTTAAGAAAGCTCCCCAATATTGTGTGTCAGATGTTTTAGCACCAGTTATTTTATTACAGTTTTATATTTCGTTGGAAAACTCAAGGTGCCTCCCTTGAATCACTATACTTTTCTTAACCTATAATCTATTTTAAGAATACTCCCTGTATCCTACATCCAATTCTTGAGTATCAGGCACAAACTACTCCCCCTGTTCTATATTCAATTCTTGAGTATCAGGCTTAAACTACTCCGCCTATTCTATATCCGATTTTTAAATATCAGGCTCAAACTACTCCCCTTATTCTATGTCCGATTCCTGAGTATCAGGCTCAAACTACTTCCCCTATTTCAAGCATACATCCATATTTGATAGTCGTTTGAAATGAAACAAACATGAAATGGTTCTTCGATGGTTGTTGTTGGTTTGTTGTTTAACGTCGAACTCAGCAATATTCCAGCTATATGACAGCGGTCTGTAAATAATCGAGTCTGGACCAGACAATCCAGTGATTGATATCATGAGCATCGATCCACGCAATTGGGATCGATGACATGCATCAACCAAGTCAGCGAGCCTGACCACCCGATCCCGTTAGTCGCCTTTTACGACAAGCATAGTCACCTTTTACGGCAAGCATGGGTTGCTGAAGACTTATTCTACCCCGGAATCTTCATGGGTCGGTTCTTCGATGGTAAAGTAATGCGCAAGTTGAAGCAGATATTAAATTGTGCCATTGTACAATATGGGACGGTGCTCAACTGGTCGTTGTTGTAGATTTAACTATTTACAGGAGTGCTGCGTTAATAAACAAATACACACACATCAGAGAAAACTACAAGTGACCCAATGATAAGCAAGCGTCATGCATTCGAAAAATAAATATCCGGGTTAGAATAGTTCTTTAGCAACCCATGCTTGCTGTAAATGGCGGCTATGCTTGTCGCGAGAGGCGACTAACGAGCTTAGTTGCATGGATTGAAGCTGATGATATCAATCACTGGATTGTCTGGTCCAGTCTCGATTATTTTCAGACCTCAGTGATATAGCTGGAATATTGCTGCTTGCGGCGTCAAACAACAAACAAACACCTCATCTCATGTTGGTATCATTATATTGACCTGTGGGGATTCCACGTAAGGATATAGGCCACCATCAACCTCAACGCATCATAGGATGCGTCTAAATGGATCGGGTGGTCAGGCTCATTGACTTGGTTGATACGTATTATCGTATCCTGATTGCGGAGGTCGATGCTTATGATGTGAATCACTGGGTTTTCTAGTCTATTCTCGGTGATTTACAGACCGGCACAGCAATGTAGCTTGACTATAGCTAAGCGCGGTGTTTAACAAACAAACAATTAATCAATCAAACAAACTAACAAACAAGTTGTTTTTAGATCATATCACCCCGCCGATGACAAAACTTCTGGTGGCTCAATTGAGATTTATGGAAAAACCTTTCTATAAGATAAACCTACAAGACAACTCATGGAAGGTGTACCCGAAGATAAAGTCATTGAAGGTTGTTGTCTTTGCCTATGTTCACTATTCAAGAACTCTAATAATAGCTGTTGCTAAACCATATAACATCGTCTCTTATCCTTTTGATGGTGGACACCCAGTGATGCTTAAAAGGCAGGTATCCGTCAGAGACATTGCAGTGGATGACAACCAGAATCTTGTGTTCATGATCACCTGGAATCCACGTCGCGCTGTCTGCAAAATGACTCCCGAGGGAAAAATATACAGGTGCTTTGTCGAACTGGTGATGAGTGCTGTCTCACTTTGTCTTGATACAAATCATAAAATGTTCTATATCAGTTATATGAATAAAGTTATGTCATATACATATGAAGGTAAGAATAAGAAGATGTTATTTAAAGGTAAAAGCATATTTGATATCGCGTTAGATGAAGATGCACAAACATTGTATTCCAACACTGGCCATACATTGAAACAGAATAATTTATCCAGTAACACGAGTGAAATCGTAACTACTATTGAGTTCACGCCAAACAATATTGTCTACCATGGCGGTGATATATATATATCGTCTATGTTTTCTTCCCAAGAGGTCGGTGTCTGGAGACATTCCATTTATACCAAGATATTGAAGATGCCCGCAAAGACAGCAGCAACTCTCTTTATGAGGGACCACGACAACTTCCTCCTTGGTAGTGACAATGTGAAAGGGGTTGTGGGTTGTGGGTTGAGGGTTGTGTGTGTGCTGAGGTATATTTCCTCAGATTTCACCCCAAAAATACATTCCAAATGGTCTGTTGTTCTGATAGATATTGTGATGTGGCTCAAATAAAATTGAACGTTGATTTTACACGTGTTTGTTTTAAAAACAACATTACCTCAAAGTCGAAGGCCAACGTGCCATTACAAAGTACTCATGGCATATTGTTACCTTATAGAATGTTGTTTTCCCTGCTCATCCACCTGTTGTCAGCAGCGATGGGGTAGCCACCATGATTAAAGAGTTGGTTTCGGATCCACACATGGGTACAATGTTAGAGGCCTATTTCTGATGTCCCCCATCGAGATATTGCCAAAAGCAGTTTGAACCCATATTCACTCACTCACTCACCTTCTATGAAGGAAAGTAATTTTGCCTCAGATTTCGCCCCAAAACTTACATTGTTTGCTGGATAGATATGACATCCTTCAAAACGTGTATTGTGAAAACATAAATGATCGACTCCTTTCAATGAAAACCAACGCGTGTTTTTAAAGAAGTGACTGAGAAAACTCCCATCGCTGACAAAAATCCCACAACAATTATTGTCTCTAGCTAACGTTGAATTTACATGTGTTTTTTTTTTTTAAATTACCTCAAGTTTAGCGCCAAGTTACTTATGACATATGATGACCTTATAGAATGTTGCTACCCCTGCTCATCCACCCCTTGTTAGCAGGGAGGGCGTTAGCCATCGTGGTTAGAGCGTTCTCTCGTCACACCCAAAACCCGGACTGTCTGAAAAAAAAATCCCATCTCTGACAAAAATCCCACAACAATTATTGTTAATAGCTCATGATTCATCTTGCTTTTGGTTATACAGTCAGCTACATGTTACGTTATTATACTTATAGACACTAATCGAAAATGTTGTGTTATGTTTTGTATTGTGTTTCAAAAGTTGTATTGTATCTTCAGTTCGTACATTGTATAACCCTTTTTAAAGACTCAACGTGCTTCGTATATGTTTGAGTCACTGAGAAGCACTGATTAAGAAACTGGTTTTGAGAGTTTCCCACGTAAGCTATTCGAATAAACATAGATTTTACTGGGTTTTTTTAGAAGGCCTATGAAGTTGATAAGCATGTCATCCACCCTATACCCCGAACTCACAGAAGCACTTTGGCTAAATTAAGATGTGGCACTGTTCTTAACTAATTTTTTGGGGGATTGTATATAACATCCCTTTAGAGGACAGGGAATGTTTGCAGTATATAAATGTTGTTGAAGATAGATGCCATGTTATTTCAAATTGTTGAGTGTTAAATGTTGATTGCCACGAGCTAAACTTGTATTTTATCTACCTGTGTGATTTGCAGAAAACAGCTTATATTTCGTCAGATAATATTTTGGTCCTTTTCCTGCAAAAACCTGCAATGATATTTTACGAAAAGGGAAATGTGTTTTATACAGCTGATAGTCAGCTTTTGGTTTAAACATTGGTGTAGTGGCAGTCAGGGGAGATCTGAAATTACTCTTGGCTGGGTCATAATGGAGGAAGGACTCCGGGAGCTGTTAGTCTGCTAGCTGGTAACAATTACTTTCTGCACACAATAGGTTCTATAAGATCTAGTATAATCTTGTGTTGTGAATTCTTTACTCAGTACAATAGTGGCCATGGGCCCTTTTTCCAAAATTTATGACATATTTAAGGCAACAGTCACAATGATAAAATACGTATTCTTTCTTCTTTACTGTGACACAGATATTTAGCAATATTAATAATGAGCATTGAGTTAGTTGTAGATAAAAGAATATTAAAATTTACAGTTGGGTGTAGATAATATTTTGAAGGAATATAGAGATTGCGTAGGTGAGTATATGCAAGGCACACTGCCAGGAAATGAAACTCGTCCTCTATTAGGCCAAATTGACATAGATTTGAATCTTTCTTCACGAGGAATGTTGAGTTTTCTACCAGTTTCTAAACCTTGACATGCATGACTGGAATTTACTCACGGTTACACAATACAAATATTCTTCACACTTCAACGTTTATTAAAAATGAGAAAAGAAGGACATTTTGGAGCTATTACATAAACTTCTATGCCATATTTGCTCTAATATTGCTTAAGGCTGCGTCAAATTATATTCATTTACTCATTCATCAAATAGATCTTTAGTCTGAATTTACAGTACACAGTTCCTGGGCTGTTCTTACATCAAGTGAGAGTTGGTTATAGAGGAAGTGTCCTGCAGTTTGATGACTGATTACCGAATGTCTTAAAACGTGTTGGTACAGTCCAGCAAGGATTGCCTGATCTGATGAGATGACGTATTAGCTGGTACTTAACACAAGATCCGACATATAATGGAGTTAATCAGATGACTTGAGATGACGTAATAGCTGATACTTAGTGCGAATTCTGACAGATAAACTGGAGCTGATCAGATGTAATTGCTGGTACTTTATAGAAAATTCGCACAGATATACTACAGATCTGTTGTTGAATGCCTTGAACATTAGTATGTTGTATTGGATTCTTTAATGGATTGTTTGTTTGCTTTTTGAAACCACACTCAGCAATATTCCAGCTATATGATAGCAGTCTGTAAATAATCAAGTCTGGACCAGACAATCCAGTCACTGATATCATGAAGATCGATCTAGGAAAATAGGAAACGATGACGTGCATCAACCAAGTCAGCGAGCCTGACCACCCTATCCTGCCCATCACTGGATTGTCTGGTATTTACAGAACGCCGTCTTATAGCTGGGGTGTTAAACAACAAACCAACCAATAAACAAATCTGAATGAGATGAAGATGATGTTCCATTGACTTCGGATTCCTCGAGTGAATCACTAGGACCCGACTCTTTGTCGGATGGAATATGTTGGAAGGGGTCTGTCGAAAGAAAGTGAGGGGCAATCTTACAGCTGTGACCCTCGATATGTTTTGTTAGTATTGTTTATATTTTTTAAGATTTTGCATTTTAAGTAATACAATAATAGGTAGGGAGAATTTACTTTTCAAGGTTTTACATTTGTAATAAAATTATTTATTTTTCCGGTAGACAACTGCACGAAAAATATATAACAAATAGGATATTCCATGTGTTACGTGAAGTATCAAATCTTCTTTTCCCCTGTCCCTCGATGAGTGAGTGAGTGAGCTAAAGTTTAACGTCACATCGGCAATATTTCAGCCATATGGTGACGAGTCACTCGATGAGAGAAATATGATATTTAACTAGACACATGAAATATCCTCTGTATACCAAGCGCACAGCAAATAAAAAAAACCCCTGAGAAATTCAAAGAGAACAAAAAGAGCAGACCAAATAATATGCAAAGAAAAAACCCTTCATGTATCTCTACTGGTGTGCAGTGTCAATGCTCAAACGGTTGTGCATAATTATGTGATTAAAATTACAGTATGTTCTCAGCATTTAACCGTTTAGCAAGATGGGTATATATTTGATATTTTTCATTACATAATTGAACGTCATGAAACGTAATTATTATTATGAAAAGATGCAGCCACAAAATGCAGCAAAGTGGATTTGGGTGATCCTGGCACAGTCAGGCTGGTGAGGTTCATCAAAAGATCAGGGCCCTTGCCCCCTCTACACACAGCCCAGACAGCAATAGAGCTGCCCAGTCAAACCCACCCAGAAATTTTCGGAGAGTGTGAAGACTCCCCAACACTGCAGCCCTCTGCATTACCCAGATTGTCAGAAGGGCTGTACTCCTGGTAGCAAACCCAGGTTCTCTCCTAATGTCTGTTAACAGATTTGGGGGGTACAAAACGTAAGGCACCGAGAACAATGGGGAGTCGGACAACTTGGTACTTGGGATGCAAGCGTGACATTTCGAAAGCGAGGTCTGCATATTTGCCATGTATTTCCTGAATCTTGTCAATCACATTAGTGTCAAAATGGACAGAAATTTCAATAATATAAATGATTTCATTG
Source organism: Haliotis rufescens (assembly GCF_023055435.1). Taxonomy (NCBI): domain Eukaryota; kingdom Metazoa; phylum Mollusca; class Gastropoda; order Lepetellida; family Haliotidae; genus Haliotis; species Haliotis rufescens. The sequence continues at coordinate 13,229,022 of NW_025963824.1, read as the reverse complement.
GATTTATCAAAAATGACAAGATCAGGTTTGATGGCCTATTCCAAAGAACATTTGTATTTATCATTTTTCATGACGACCTCTACATATTCTGGGTCGTACAATGGATGAATCTCTGTGTCAAAACCACAAGCATTGCGAAGACGGTAATAAAATGTTTGAGCCCATCCATCATGTCGCTTAAGATACTGTATTTGTGCCACAGCAGGGCATCCACTGACAATGTGTTGGATAGCCTCATTAAATTCATTGCCTTATCTTGATTTTATATTTACATTTTGATGCAAAATTACACATGGATGGTTTCGAGTGGGAAGTGACTGGTCCTCAGCAGCAAACAGAAAGCCTTCTGTTTCTCTTTTCAGGCCAGCCGACCTCATCCAAATGAAGGACTCTACAGGGTTGCTGATCTTCTCAACACAGTGCAAATAAACTTGATGCAGTGGTCGTTCAGATAGCCTTTCCTTGAAAAAACTGGGGTCGAATTGATATGGCACTTCGCTTGGTTGACACTCGTTTCTGTACCGCCCAGCGGTAATGTTTGACTCTGTTTTGCCTATGACACTCTTCCATTTATCTTACAGTTAAGCGGCGTCAAACTTTTTAAACTATTAAAGTCACATAATTGTTTTTTTTTCATTTGTCTTTTTATTTTTCATATTTTCAAATACAGGCATTGTACAATAGGAGTATTACTAAATAGCATATAATTATAAGGCATGTTTCGGCGCACACGCATCACAACAAGGCGTTCTATGTCCAAGTATTTACTTTTCAAAGCACTAAACATATTCATTATTTTATATATTTTTTTCTAGCTGCTTTTCAATGCTATATTCATAGAGGCGGTCGGGTAGCCTAGTGGTTAGAGCGTTCGTTCACGTCACGTCAAAGACCCGGGTTCGATTCCCGCCATGGGTACATTGGTGAAGCCCATTTCTGCTGTCCCCCGCCGTGACGTTGCTGGAATATTGCTAAAAGCGGCGTAGATTATCATTTGCAGGTGTAAAGGTGAGATGACAGTTTGAACATCACTATTTCTAAATAGTAAATGAAGCGTTGACCCAATGTCTCTCACAGCTTATAGGCAGGTGCATCGCCTGTATTCTGTGGATGGTATTGGTGTATCGATCACTGCACATCTCGAGAGTGAGACTTCTGAACTATAACGGTAGTTATTTCACATTGTTAACGCCTCCATTGATTCCTCAAGTTCGTTGTCAGCGAGTGAGGGTCACTGTGATGGTACTGTGACACTGACATGTGTCTGTGGCTGAGATGTACCTTGTGATTGTACTGTGACTCTGATGTGTATCTGTGGCTGAGATGTACCTGGTGATGGTACTGTGACACTGATGTGTATCTGTGGCTGGGATGTACCTTGTGATGGTACTGTGACACTGACGTGTCTCTGTGTCTGAGGCGTACATTTTGATGGTACTGTGACACTGATGTGTATCTGTTGCTGAGATGTACCTTGTGAAGGTACTGTGACACTGATGTGTATCTGTGTCTGAGGCGTACATTTTGATGGTACTGTGACACTGACGTGTGTATCTGTGGCTGACATGAGCCTTGTGATGGTACTGGGACATTGATGTGTATCTGTGGCTGAGATGTACCTTGTGATGGTACTGTGACATTGATGTGTATCTGTGGCTTAGATGTACCTTGTGATGGTACTGTGACACTGATGTGTATCTGTGGCTGAGATGTACCGTGTGATGGTACTGTGACACTGACGTGTATCTGTGTCTGAGGCGTACATTTTGATGGTACTGTGACACTGATGTGTATCTGTGGCTGAGATGAGCCTTGTGATGGTACTGCGACATTGATGTGTATCTGTGGCTTATACGTACATTTTGATGGTAATGTGGCACTGACGGGTATATCTGTGGCTTAGATGTACCTTTTGATGGTACTGTGACACTGATGTGTATCTGTGGCTGAGATGTACCTTGTGATGGTACTGTGACACTGACATGTATCTGTGGCTGAGATGTACCTTGTGATGGTACTGTGACACTGATGTGTATCTGTGGCTGAGATGTACCTTGTGATGGTACTGTTACACTGACATGTATATGTGGCTGAGATGTACCGTGTGATGGTACTGTGACACTGACGTGTATCTGTGTCTGAGGCGTACATTTTGATGGTACTGTGACACTGATGTGTATCTGTGGCTGAGATGAGCCTTGTGATGGTACTGCGACATTGATGTGTATCTGTGGCTTATACGTACATTTTGATGGTAATGTGGCACTGATGTGTATCTGTGGCTGAGATGTACCTTGTGATGGTACTGTGACACTGACATGTATCTGTGGCTGAGATGTACCTTGTGATGGTACTGTGACACTGATGTGTATCTGTGGCTGAGATGTACCTTGTGATGGTACTGTTACACTGACATGTATATGTGGCTGAGATGTACCGTGTGATGGTACTGTGACACTGACGTGTATCTGTGTCTGAGGCGTACATTTTGATGGTACTGTGACACTGATGTGTATCTGTGGCTGAGATGAGCCTTGTGATGGTACTGCGACATTGATGTCTATCTGTGGCTTATACGTACATTTTGATGGTAATGTGGCACTAACGTGTATATCTGTGGCTTAGATGTACCTTGTGATGGTACTGTGACACTGATGTGTATCTGTGGCTGAGATGCACCTTGTGATGGTACTGTGACACTGACATGTATCTGTGGCTGAGATGTACCTTGTGATGGTACTGTGACTCTGATGTGTATCTGTGGCTGAGATGTACCTTGTGATGGTACTGTGACACTGACGGGTGTATCTGTGGCTGAGATGTACCTTGTGATGGTACTGTGACTCTGATGTGTATCTGTGGCTGATATGTACCTTGTGATGGTAATGTGACTCTGACGTGTGTATCTGTGGCTGAGATGTACCTTGTGGTGGTACTCTGACTCTGATGTGTATCTGTGGCTGAGGCGTACATTTTGATGGTAATGTGACACTGACGGGTGTATCTGTGGCTGAGATGTACCTCGCGATGGTACTGTGACACTGACGTGTGTATCAGTGGCTGAGATGTACCTTGTGATGGTACTGTGACACTGACGTGTATCTGTGTCTGAGGCGTACATTTTGATGGTAATGTGACACTGATGTGTATCTGTGGCTGAGATGTACCTTGTGAAGGTACTGTGACACTGATGTGTATCTGTGTCTGAGGCGTACATTTTGATGGTACTGTGACACTGACGTGTGTATCTGTGGCTGAGATGAGCCTTGTGATGGTACTGTGTCATTGATGTGTATCTGTGGCTGAGATGTACCTTGTGATGGTACTGTGACATTGATGTGTATCTGTGGCTTAGATGTACCTTGTGATGGTACTGTGACACTGATGTGTATCTGTGGCTTAGATGTACCTTGTGAAGGCACTGTGACACTGATGTGTATCTGTGGCTTAGACGTACATTTTGATGGTACTGTGACACTGATGTGTGTATCTGTGGCTTAGATGTACCTTGAGATGGTACTGTGACATTGATGTGTATCTATGGCTGAGATGTTCCTTGTGATGGTACTGTGACACTGACGTGTATATCTGTGGCTGAGATATACCTTGTGATGGTACTGTGACACTGATGTGTATCTGTGGCTGAGATGTACCTTGTGATGGTACTGTGACACTGATGTGTATCTGTGGCTGAGATGTACCTTGTCATGGTACTGTGACACTGACGAATCTGTCTGTGGCTGAAATGTACCTTTTGATAGTACTGTGACTCTGATGTGTATCTGTGGCTGTCATGTACCTTGTGATGGTACTGTGGCACTGATATTTATCTGTTGCTAAGACGTGCATTTTGATGTGTACTGTGACACTGACGGGTGTATCTGTGGCTGACATGTACCTTGTGATGGTACTGTTACACTGACGTGTGTATCTGTGCCTGAGGCGTACTGTTTGATGGTAATGTGACACTGACGGGTTTATCTGTGGCTGAGATGTACCTTGTGATTGTACTGTGACACTGACATATGTCTGTGGCTGAGATGTTCCTTGTGATGGTACTGTGACTCTGATGTGTATCTGTGGCTGAGATGTACCTTGTGGTGGTACTGTGACACTGACGGGTGTATCTGTGGCTGAGATGCACCTTGTCATGGTACTGTGACACTGACGGGTGTACCTGTAGCTGATATGTACCTTGTGATGGTACTATGACACTGATGTGTATCTGTGGCTGATATGTACCTTGTCATGGTACTGTGACTCTGATGTGTGTATCTGTGGCTGACATGTACCTTGTGATGGTACTGTGACACTGATGTGTATCTGTGGCTGAGACGTACATTTTGAAGGTACTGTGACACTGACGGGTGTATCTGTGGCTGAGATGTACCTTGTGATGGTACTGTGACACTGATGTGTATCTGTGGCTGAGATGTACCTTGTGAAGGTACTGTGACACTGACCTGTATCTTTGTCTGAGGCGTACATTTTGATTGTATTGTGACACTGACGTGTGTATCTGTGGCTGAGATGAGCCTTGTGATGGTACTGCGACATTGATGTGTATCTGTGGCTTAGACGCAGATTTTGATGGTAATGTGACACTGACGTGTATACCTGTGGCTTAGATGTACCTTGTGATGGTACTGTGGCATTGATGTGTATCTGTGGCTGAGATGTTCCTTGTGATGGTACTGTGACACTGACGGGTGTGTCTGTGGCTGATATGTACCTTGTGAGGGTACTATGACTCTGATGTGTATCTGTGGCTGATATGTACCTTGTCATGGTACTGTGACACTGACGAATCTGTCTGTGGCTGATATGTACCTTGTGATGGTACTGTGACTCTGATGTGTATCTGTGGCTGTCATGTACCTTGTAATGGTACTGTGGCACTGATTTTTATCCGTTGGTAAGACGTGCATTTTGATGGTACTGTGACACCGACGGGTGTATTTGTGGCTGACATGTACCTTGTGATGGTACTGTGACACTGATGTGTATCTGTGCCTGAGGCGTACTTTTTGATGGTAATGTGACACTGACAGGTTTATCTGTGGCTGAGATGTACCTTGTGATGGTAATGTGACACTGACGTGTGTATCTGTGGCTGAGATGCACCTTGTCATGGTACTGTGACACTGACGGGTGTACCTGTGGCTGATATGTACCTTGTGATGGTACTATGACACTGATGTGTATCTGTGGCTGAGATGTACCTTGTCATGGTACTGTGACTCTGATGTGTGTATCTGTGGCTGACATGTACCTTGTGATGGTACTGTGACACTGATGTGTATCTGTGGCTGAGACGTACATTTTGAAGGTACTGTGACACTGACGGGTGTATCTGTGGCTGAGATGTACCTTGTGATGGTACTGTGACACTGACGTGTGTATCAGTGGCTGATATATACCTTGTGATGGTACTGTGACACTGATGTGTATCTGTGGCTGAGATATACCTTGTGATGGTACTGTGGCACTGACGTGTATCTGTGTCTGAGGCGTACATTTTGATGGTACTGTGACACTGATGTGTATCTGTGGCTGGGTGTACCTTGTGAAGGTACTGTGACACTGACCTGTATCTGTGTCTGAGGCGTACATTTTGATGGTACTGTGACACTGACGTGTGTATCTGTGGCTGAGATGTACCTTGTGATGGTACTGTGACATTGATGTGTACCTGTGGCTTAGATGTACATTGTGATGGTACTGTGACACTGACGTGTATATCTGTGGCTTAGATGTACCTTGTGATGGTACTGTGACATTGATGTGTATCTGTGGCTGAGATGTTCCTTGTGATCGTACTGTGACACTGATGTGTATATCTGTGGCTGAGATATACCTTGTGATGGTACTGTGACACTGATGTGTATCTGTGGCTGAGATGTACCTTGTGATGGTACTGTGGCATTGATGTGAATCTGTGGCTGAGATGTACCTTGTGATGGTACGATGACACTGATGTGTATCTGTGGCTGATATGTACCTTGTGATGGTACTGTGACACTGACATGTGTCTGTGGCTGAGATGAACCTTGTGATGGTACTGTGACACTGATGTGTATCTGTGGCTGAGATGTACCTTGTGATGGTACTGTGACACTGACGGGTGTATCTGTGGCTGAGATGTACCTTGTGATGGTACTGTGACACTGACGGGTGTGTCTGTGGCTGATATGTACCTTGTGATAGTACTATGACTCTGACGTGTATCTGTGGCTGAGATGTACCTTGTCATGGTACTGTGACACTGACGAATCTGTCTGTGGCTGATATGTACCTTGTGATGGTACTGTGACTCTGATGTGTATCTGTGGCTGTCATGTACCTTGTGATGGTACTGTGGCACTGATGTTTATCTGTGACTGAGAAGTTCCTTGTGATGGTACTGTAACAGTGATGTGTGTCTGTGGCTGATATCTACCTTGTGATGATACTGTGACACTGATGTGTATCTGTGGCTGAGATGTACCTTGTGATTGTACTGTGACTCTGATGTGTATCTGTGGCTGAGATGCACCTTGTGATGGTACTATGACACAATCGTGTATATCTTTGGCTGAAAAATACCTTGTGATTGTACTGTGACACTGATGTGTATCTGTGGCTGAAATGTACCTAGTGATAGTACCATGACACAATCGTGTATATCTGTGGCTGAAATATACCTTGTGATGGTGCTGTGACACTGATGTGTATCTGTGGCTGAGATGTACCTTGTGATGGTACTGTGACACTGATTTCAGATGTCAGAAACGCAACATGTCGGTACCCATATGGAGGCTTGTATTCGGAGGTAGTGCGGTATAGTTTAGGGGTGAACTGGCATTGCTGTTGAAGTCTGTAGTGTTACATATAACATCATTATCATCACAGCATTTGCTCGTGTGAAGGATTTACGAAAGACATGTAATGTGTTGATTGTTAATATTGTTATTGGGGATTTCTTCTATTGTTTTGCATGTGGTTTTGCGATTGAGCCTTTATTTTGTACTGAACTGTTTTGTAACGCAAACTTCCTTACGGCGTGAAGCTGGTTTCGTTATATGACGGCCTACCTCAACTTCTTCAACATGCGCGTGACTTAGAGCACGGCGTGAGGGTGGGGCACAGCAAGGGAATGGCAGCTTTACTTACGGCTTCGGTGTCTGGGCTGTCTTGGAATCCAATTGTATATTTGATAATGATGGAGTTCCTCTGTGCCTAGTCACGGATGTGTCTCTACTACTTGGGACTTGTTTCAACCTTCTCATTTACACATACAGAATGGAAGATTTCAGGAAGGGGGTGAAATACATTCTTATTCTGTCCAGGGAACAAACACGGAACTGAAAACATGAAATAAATTGCAAGAAACACCAGCCCTTGAGTCACGATCCCGCAGAGTGACGCAAGTCTTTGACTGTACGCAAATATTTCACTAACAGAAGTACCTTAATACAGACATTACTGTGCTTGTATCCAAGTATTTCCCCGACAGGATACATAATTGACAGACACTGCTGTGATGATATCAAAGTATTTCCCCAACAGGAGACATAATAGACAGACATCACTGGGCTGGTATCCAAGTATTTCCCCGACAGGATACATAATGGACAGACATTGCTGTGATGGTATCCAAGTATTTCCCCGACAGGATAGAAAATGTACAGACATTGCTGTGCTTGTATCCAAGTATTTCCCCGACAGGATACATAATGGACAGACATTGCTGTGACGGTATCCAAGTATTTCCCCGACAGGATACATAATGGACAGACACAGCTGTGATGGTATCCACGTTTTTTCCCAATCGATGGAATATCGGACAGACATCACTGGGCTTGTATTCAAGTATTTCCCCGACAGGATACATAATGTACAGACATTGCTGTGACGGTATCCAAGTATTTCCCCGACAGGATACATAATGGACAGACACAGCTGTGATGGTATCCACGTTTTTTCCCAATCGATGGAATATTGGACAGACATCACTTGGCTTGTATTCAAGTATTTCCCCGACAGGATACATAATGGACAGACATTGCTGTGATGGTATCCACGTTTTTTTCCCAATCGATGGAATATCGGACAGACATCCCTGGGCTTGTATCCAAGTATTTCCCCGAAAGGATACATGTTAGACAGACATTGCTGGGATTGTATCCCAGGTTTTCTCGAAGAGGATAAATATTGGACAGGCATTGCTGTGATTGTATCCATTTCTTTCTGGAAGAGGATAAATATTGGACAGACATTGCTGTGAGTGTTTCCTCAGCTGGGGCACTTTTGACTGGCATAAACCGCCTCTTTATTTATGTTTGACAGAACAGTTGGTGAAACTATGAGATGTCTAATGATGACATAAGCATCCAATTCATTAGAAGCTATTTACGCTGATCTTGTTTGTACATTACTAATAGTTCTCGTTTATTTATTGATTGTAAGGTAAGAGATATGATGAAACTCGCCTGCGAAGCTTCGGGATTAACTTTTTGGGTTTGATGAACATTTGGTATGTGCAAATCTTTGAACTAATCTTCTCTAAGTTTTGTTTTCTTTATTGGAGTGTCGTTGGGCTAGCTTTGTTAAGGGCGTTTCGGGCTTGATGTGATAGGAATTATGTATATAGTCAGTTATCTAGTATATATATTGTCAGTTTAGTCAGCCAGTCAAGTCATACGAATCTCTCATAACATTCATATATTTTTTTCTCGAAAGATCCAGACAGTCGTCGTTTGGACAACGAGCAAACTACCTTAAGTGACACTACAGTACCATGTATATGTTTTCATCTTTGGGTTTTCAGTGTTTTTTAACAACGGTAGTGTGTGTGGTAGTTTAGTTTAATTTGTTTTCGAATAGTATAGTATATCAACTAGTGCTTTGTTTGTGTTTACAAATGCTCCAATGTATTGATCACCACTGTTATCGTTAGTTTAGTTCAGGAGTACAGTGTGCCTTGAAGATAGTTGACAAACTTTGTCTGTAACTACTTTTGCGTTGTAATAAAATAAATGAATAGAGAGTGGTGTTTTTTTAATTTTTACTCACTCACGTAATAAAATTAGAACATTTGAGCGTTTTATTCCCGATCGATCACACACTCACTCACTCACTCACTCACTCACTCACTCAGATCCCTGACTTCGTGTGCTTGCCATTAGGTGCCTAACTCTGGTAGTGTGGGTTCGAATCCAGAATCTAAAAGTGGTAAGCTTGTGTAAGGACATTTGAGCTCGTGTTCAAATTGGAAGCTCTTAGAAGAAATGGGAGCTCGTGTTCAAATTGGAAGCTCTTGTAAGAAATGGGGGTTCGTGTACAAGTGGGAAGCTTTTGTAATTTTCTATCAATCATGGTAATTTTGACATTTTGACATTTCCCTCAATCAACATACCATAATTGTAAAAGCTGCATATGTTTGGCACGTTGTCAAAATAAATAAATTGTCCCCGAACATTCTTGAAACAAATAATTATGCTTCATTATATGTGGGAAAAAGAAATAGTCCGCAAGAAAAAATACATATTTGCAATGTGGGTTTTCGAAAAAAAATTTTGGCTCATAATTTTAATTAAAAATATATCTAGTTTGCAGCTGTAGCGCTCGCTCGTCACACAGAAGACACGAGTTCGATTCTCCATGTGGGTACAATGCATGAGGCCTATTTTTCAAGTCCCAAGCCATGATATTGCCGCAACATTGCTAAAAGCGGCGTAAAGCCATACTCACTCACTCATCTTTTTACACAACAGTACCCAGCAACAGATGACTTTCTACAATCTGTTGCAGCAACGAGTGATGATTAAATAGACATAATCAAAATTAACAACTCTTTCAATTTGCAATTACATTAAAATCCCAACTCGGCATGCTTTCTTTTGGGCCTCAATTTAGTACTCTCGCCAAAAGCTCGCAAATGACAATTTACATTCCTAATTTAGATTTTTCTTTTTCATTAGCCCGAAATAGAACAAACAGGACTATTAAGCAAATATTTATACATTTCTGAAGGCGTGGGTGAATGATTTCGACAATAAAAATATACTATGCAGTTATAATTTCCCAAACTGTCACTTTTTTAAAAAGATCATTGAGTTGGAACTGCTGTCGGTCTCCACCAGGATATATTTATCACCTTTATGACTTGAAGCATATAGATTATTTCCGCATTACTGGCTTGAACTGGATTGGTTCTATAAGCAGCATTGTGTTTCTGTCGTGTTTCCCTCCAAGGCTGCATAGAGACAAACGATGGCACCAAAACATATCAATGTCCTCCTTCTGGCTTGTGTCAGTGCCATCGCCATGGTATCTCAAGCCTTTAACCAACAGAGGCAGCCAATGGGAGTGGAAATGTGCAAGGATTATTGTCGACAATTCTCGGGGTGTAGATACTGTAGGTTTCTGCTGAATACTTATGTCTGCAAGGTCAGCAGTGCCAGACACCTACAATTAGCCCAGAATCAGCAAGAAATCACGTTTAACACCTGCAATGTAAGACGTAGTTTTGTTAGTACAATTGCATAATTGTGGTTTCATGTATTTCGGGAGCACCACATTGTTCTCTGTTCACAAGATTATTTTGTACGTCCGTTGGTTGTCTAACGCCGGTATATGACGGTGCTCTGTAAATAATCGAGCTGGAGAAGTACTGAGTGTACGACCAGTATGGGTTGTTTTGGACCTCTTGTTATCAGATCCCCCCCCCCCCCCCCCCCCCCCCCCAGTATTATTCGAAAATAACTACCAAAATCATTGCCGAAACGTAATATGTCTCAAATAAATTGTTAACACCACAACTTTGTGGAAAATGGAAATGTAAGTTTGTTTCCAAGTTAACATCCAACATTGTCATGTTTCCAGAAGCAACATGAACCAAAACTACAGCAGCAATGCTCGAGAAAAAACTCTCGGATTGTCTTCACAAGATCAGGAACCATCCAATGTGTACAATGTAAGTATATTTTCTACTCTTAATCATTCCCGGGTATTAAACTTATTATATCTTCATGTCATTATGATAAATACCCTTGGATCATACGCAACCATAGCTTCCTTCTGACACAGTACACTGACCTCGAGCCGACCAGTCATGGTTTTAGTCCTTTTATGCCGAGCGCCAGGCAGGGTAACGACAAGTACCATATTTTAACGTCTTTTGGTATGACGGGGCTGGTGATTGAACCCCCAACCTTCCGTTCTCCGGGCAGACACTCTACCACTAGACCACTGAGACGTTCCTATCTGAGCAAAGTTAAGTATCATATAAAAACATAGACATAAGACACTGGAAAATGGCTCTTATTATGAGCAGTCACAACAATGATATTTCATACCAGTAAGTTCAGTTATATTTATTATTCAAGGATTACGTCTTTACAACATTGAAACTTCAAGGAAAGTTTGCTGATATTAACGTTAACATTAATCGTACTTTTGACACCTTGTTCACTGGGAGTGAATGAATGTTTTGTTTAACACCAGTCAGCAACAGTTCCGTATTATGACGGCTGTCTGTAAATAATGAGGTTTGGGCCAGTTTAACCAGTGACCGATAACATGAGCAGCCTCCAGGGCATCATGATACACAGTCAGAAGTGTCACCGCTCGCTCCTAATTTATTGACTGATAGGATGAATAACATTCTTCACCCTCTCGGGCTTAATGGTACACTGTCAGTTAATGTGGCAACTCATGATCACACACTCCCTCGTACATCAGATCCAATGGCAAACACATTAGGTAAGTATGGTGCCTCTTTTAGTCCGCTTTAAAACCAATTGCTTCACATGCACCAATGCAAGATTGATAAGTGAATACGAACACAGGCACATGCACACTGATGGTTGTCTTTGGTGGTTGATGAAAACCAAAGTGTGAGCAGTCATCTCGGTGGTTGTGTTTTTGTTTAACGCCACCCTGGCGGCTACCCCACACGATAAATACATGTAAATAATTGTGCCTGAATAGACAAACCAGTTTTGATTTAAACTTGTACTTAACGTCCCACGCCTTCTCTGTACGATGACAAGCCATCAACAACGCCATCGAGCCTAACAACCCGACCCATAAGTCACCACTTTCAACAAGCATCGGTTGCTTGAGACATTTTCTAAACTGGAATCCCCACGATTGTTACAGATATCTGACGACAAACTGGCGGGCAAAATAAAGTATACATCCATATTTGATAGTGGTTTAAAATGAAACAAACAATGAATGGTTCTTCGATGGTGATGCAATGCGCAAGGTGAAGAAGGTATTGTCATGATCAGATTGAGTTGGTTCCCAGTTAGCAGACATTTAACCTTAGAGTGCCGTGGTGAAATTCGGATACTTGGCTTAATGTGTGTTATCGTGGTGTGTGGAATGGTGCTCAATCACTAGATTTTCTGGTCCAGACAAGATGATTTACAGACCGCTGTCATGTAGCTTGACTATTGCTGAGCGCGGCGATTATCAAACAAACATACAAACTAACAAACTAACAAGCAAACAAACCAATTGTTTTCAGATCCTATCAAGCCCCCGATGACAAAACTCCTGATGGCTTCAACTTTCAGATTTAAGGAAAAACCTTTCTACCAGATAAACCTACAAGACAACTCATGGAAGGTGTACCCGAACATAAAGTCATTGAACGTTGCTGCCTTTGCCTATGTTCACTATTCAAGAACTCTAATAATAGCTGTTGCTAAACCGTATTACATCGTCTCTTACCCTGTAGATGGCGGACACCAAGTGATGCTTAAAAGGAAAGTAACCGTCAGAGACATTGCAGTGGATGACAACCAGAATCTTGTGTTCGTGTCCATCTGGACTCCACGTCATGCTATCTGCAAAATGACCCCCGAGGGAAAAATATACAGGTGCTTTGTCAAACTGATAAAGGTTGCTCTCTCACTATGTCTTGATACAAATCATAAAATGTTCTATATCACTGATATGCATAAAGTTGTGTCATATACATATGAAGGTAAGAGTAAGAAGATTATATTTGAAGGTAAAACGATATTTGTTTTGGCGTTAGATGAAGCTGCACAAACATTGTACTACAACAATGGCCATACATTAATTCAGAATCATTTATCCAGTAACATCAGTGAAATAGTAACTTCGTTTGAGTTCACGCCAAGCAATATTGTCTACCATGGCGGTGATATGTATATATCATCTACGGGTTATTCCAATGAGGTCGGTGTCTGGAGACATTCCATTTATACCCAGATACTGAAGATGTCCGAAAAGAAAACAGCGCATCTCATTATGATTGCTATACCTTAATAGGGACCACTTCCACTACCGCTACCCCGACCATCTTGGTAATGACAATGTGAAGAGGGTTGTGGGGTGTGAGTTGTGGGGTGTTGGATGTGGAGTATGGGGTGTGGGGTGTTGGATGTTGGGTCTGGGGTGTTGGGTTTGGGGTGAAGGGTGTGGATTTTACTTTGTAGGCCTAAACATGCGTTTATAAGTTACTTATGTCCGAAAAGAAAACAGCGCATCTCATTATAATTGCTATACCTTAATAGGGACCTCTTCCACTACCACTACCCCGACCATCTTGGTCATGACAATGTGAAGGGTGTTGTGGGGTGTCAGTTGTGGGGTGTAGGGTGTGGGGTGTTGGGTGTTGGGTGTGGGGTGTGGGGTGTTGGGTGTAGGGTGTAGGATGTAGGGTGAAGATTGTACTTTGTAGGCCTCAAAGTTATGGGCCAACGTGCGTTTATAAGTTACTTATGACGTATGATGACCTTATAAAATGTTGTTAACTCTGCTCATCCACCCGTTGTCAGCAGCGATGGGGTAGCCATCGTGGTTAAAGCGTTCGCTCGTCAAGCCGAAAAACCAGAGTGTCTGAAACTAATCCCACTTCTGACAAAAATCCCATAACAATTATTGTTTCTAGCTAATGATTCATCTTACTTTTGATAATGCAGACAGCGAACTCACAGAAGCGTGTTTGCTAAATTTAGATGTGGTACTGCTTCTAACCAAATTGAATTAGGACGGTATATTGACACGCCTTTGGAGGACAGGGAATGTTTGCAGTATCTAAATGTTGTTGAAGATAGATGCCATGTTACTTCAAATTGTCGAGTGTATAATGCTGATTGCCACCAGATAAGCTCCAATTTTATCAAATCTGTATATTCCGTCAGATAATATTTTTGTCCTTTTCCCATTAAAACATGCCACGAAAATATATGGATACAATTTAGAAGAGTATCTCTTAACTCTTATCGTCGTATGGACTGGCACATGTATTGATTTTAATATACCAACAACAAAAGTTCCTGTGACACCAATATTTTCATGTATTTTTCAAACAAGTAAAGTTTGGTTTTCAATGTTGTAGTACATGTATGGAATCAAGTCACAAAAGTTGACTTTTATGCAAGCCCCGTGCATTTCACAACTCAGGAATGGGTATAAAAACGTGTGCGTTAACGGGATTCCATATGCATTATTTAGCTGACAACAACCACTCAGAAAAACAACAAAATTACGCAATTACTCAACATTACGAAATGCCACGCCTGTCCGAAAATGAGCGTCTGCAAGCCATTGGTATGCTTGAAGCAGGATCGAGTCAACATGATGTTGCAAGACAATTTAACGACCAAAGAAACACCATTTGGTGTTTATGGCAACGTTGGCAACAGACGAATGCAGTCAGAGATCATCCTCGGAGTGGCAAGCTACGCGTAACGTCGTAGCCTCAGATGTGCAGGGATTGTCGCCAGAAGACCCGCCAGACGTCCCATTTTGACAGGAAACCACCGGCAAGCACGTCTACAGTGGTGCAGACAGTGTCTACGCTATGCGGCCATGCAATGGGGACAAGTTCTGTTCACTGATGAGTCTCGTTTTCACCTCAGCCACAGCGATGGACGGATTCGAGTGTACCGACGTCGAGGTGAACGTTACGTCAATCACTGTGTCATGGAAGAAGATCGGTTCGGGGGCGGCAGCGTTATGGTATTGGGTGGGATAACAGAGGACAGACAGAGGGCCCGTTTGGTAGTGGTAGAGGAAAATCTTAATGGACAGCGCTACCGCGACGACATGATCGGCCCTGTTGTTCTACCGTTTTTGCGTCGTCATGGCCCAGGAATTACCTTTCAACATGACAACGCCCGGCCTCATATTGCTCGACTTGTTCAGGATTCTCTTCAACAAAACATGAGAGTATGAAATGGATCGGCGCCTTCGACGTGAACCACGTGTTCCACAGGCACTCCAGGAACTTCGAAACATGCTCCAGCAGACATAGACAGATATCCCACAAGACTTTGTGCGACGCCTGGTCCATTCCATGAGACAAAGATGTGTTGCTTGCATCGTTACCAGAGGTGGACACACACGCTATTGATTTGTAAATTGACATTTTGGCATGTTCATGTTTTTGTATGAAATCACGCATTTTCTGAAGTCAGTATGGCAAATTAAACCATTTGAACACTTACATGAGTCTTTTATCTGTTGCAAACCGAAATTGTTTCAGATTTGGTAAAAAGCATAACTTTACATTAAATGTTTTTCAATGTCACAGGAACTTTTGTTGTTCAGTATATGTAGCATTGGTGTAATGAATTGGGATTAGACTGTGAAATTGTATGTCTGTCTCTCTGTCGGTGGTTGGCTCTGCTTTGTTGGCTTGGTGGAAGCGCATATTGCACGAGCGGGAGTCAGCGGAGATCTGAAATCAGTCTTGGCTGGGTCATAATGGAGGAATGACTCCGGGAGCCATCGCGGTGGAAGGGTTTCTAGTCATTTGGTAGTCTCTGGTAAATAACAATTACTTTCTGCACACAATAGGTTCTATAAGATCAAGTATTGATTTTGTAGGTAATCTTTTGAATTCTTTATTCAGTACTAGACAGGCCACAGGCCCTTTGTACAAATGTAACCGATATGGTAAATATCATGTGGTATGTAAATCAGCTTTCTGTAAAAATTGGTGTCCATGCGACTTCTTACAGTCATACAGTGAGCATCTCAAAATGTTTGTTCCAAGTAAAGCTGGGACTCTAGCATTATATCTTGTGTCTGGTACAATCAGGAATAAGCAGGATATTTCCTCTTTTGTTGCAACTCCTCTACCTGCAGCTGTTACTCCAACTTCTATAAATCCCCTATATGGCAGAGACTCACCTCCGGCACACTCAATGTCTAAGACATCATCAAGTGTCTCTATGGGAATATGTTAATAATATTAATCACTGGATTGTCTGGTCCAGACTCGATTATTTACAGACCGCCGTCATATAGCTGGAATATTGCTGAGTGCGGCGTTTAACAACAAACCAACCAACCAACCTTCAACTCGGATATCTCTCTCCGGATCTCTTCCATCACGACTTTGAGATCTGTGACTTCCCCCTTAGTTGCTGCAGCACCAGATGCGTTCGAAGTAGTAACCATCTTAGCTGTGGCTGACTGCTTCTTTGTTGGTATTCCAGACTTGTTTCTCTTTAAGTCAAACTCTATTTCTCTCAAACAAAGTCGTAGGTCATCGAAATTGTTGATGGCATCAAACTTTTGAGCAGCACCACCCTTCAGTCCAGACTTCAGTCCATCCCACATACGAGTCCTGAACATCTCATCCTGTTCTTCCTCTTGAATAGGGTGGTGCTCCGTTATCTGGTATAACATATTCTCAAGCCTACATCCCCATGTGGTGACATCTTCATCCTCTCTTTGAAAACAACTATACAAGTCAGACATGAGAGAAGCTCTCCAAGGTAATGTTCCAAAGGCACTCTTCATCTTGGATAACAAGTTGTCAACGGTAGCATTCCTTCCAAGTTTCATGGCAATAAGATCTGCTTCACCTTTCAAAGATTTCCTCATAGCCTGCAGAATGACATCATGGGAGTGGGTCTTAGACTGGAGTAGACAGTCAACTTCAAATCGCCATAAGTCATAGGGAGTATCTTTGCCTGTTTCTCCACTGAAGAAGGGTATCCTGGGAAAATAATGAAATGAAGCAGTGGAATTTTGTCCTTCCTTGACTGATGCTGATGGAAGAGCTGGCTTGACATCTGGTCCAATGATTAAACCTTCCTGTTTGGACGTGTCCTTGAGCCAAGTCTTGAAATCGTCAGTGTTGTCAATCTTTGGTGCCATTCCCATCTTCTCAAAGATGGTTAACATAAGTTCCTCCTGATTGAGTTCCACAGTGCAGGTTGGTAGGCAAGGTTAATATAAAAGTTGGAAGTAAATGCTTACGGAAAGCACACAATTACCCCAAAGTAATTCACTGTTACCAAACACCAAAGCTTGAAATGGCAAGCAAAATGATGCTATGTATTGGTTCATTCAAAGATGAACTGTATCCACAGGGCTACGTACCCATTGGTAATTTGACAACACCCACATACAGGTACGAAGGTTGCAGATAAGGTTAGGTATGTGTATAGCTAACTACCAGTAAACACCTGAAACAACTAGTGACACTATGGTAACAGCAAGTCAGAAGCTGAAAGAAAACAAGTAGCATTACTGTTGCCCAAGGGAGTCACATCTGGAATGAAACAATTTGATAAATTCATCAGTTGCCAACCTTGATGCAGGAAGGAAGGAAGCAGACTGGAACCAGCGAAACCAAAACCCCAAAACTTGACTGTAGCAGACTAAGTGAACACCTAGCTCATTGGCAATAATCAACTGATGTATGTTATCTCGCCAAGACAAACCAAGTTAAACATAACTAAATATCACAGCATCTACTAAACCAACGTTGAGCCTAAATGAAAAACCAACCAATACACACAACCAAAAGTGACAATATATGAATAGAGTAGGTATTGGTTAACCAGTGCAAAGTCAAGTTACCAGTAAATTCAACTTTAATGATGGTAAACCTTACCTAAATGTAAATAACACTTTAGTCAGGTTTTAGTGTATTTCAGAGCATAGAATTAATGCAAAAACTATCAAATAACTCATATAATTCATTCAGGTAATTATATTTTCCCTATGAGTGAATTGTTGCATGTTTGAGTGTTTGATTGACTGATTTCATATATGAAAGGAAGAATAGTGTATATGTGAATGTAAGTACGAATGTGATTTTAGCCTAAGTTGTTTTGAGGTGTTCCATGCGTTTGTAATGATAATAGATATGCTGATCTGTAGTTACTGTAGAATTAATGATGCATATTGTTTACACCGATTTTAGGTACGCTTGCTATATCTGGCTTGGCGGAGCTTAGTGAACGTCGTGTGCACCCTAGTGCCATACACCGGACAGGAACTATGTTAATTTGCATTCTCGTGTGTTTATGTGATACTGAGTATCACATCTATTCCATTTGATATGCGTCTGGCATTAAGATGTCTGTGTCATATATATTTAATTTGAAGATATTTTGAAGATATGAGTTAAACAAGGAGTTATCTCCCCTTGTTGTATTGTCATATGATCTGTCATTTATGTTTCACCAAATTTGTGTAATGAACTGTTTTTAAGCCCCAAGTTATATTGTATGACGCTGTATATATTGAATGATATATTGTTTCAGGGTGTGTTAATTGACCGGAATAAAACGTTCTCACCCTGTAACCAGTGTCTTGGACCTTTGTTGTGGCCTCCACACTAAAATCGGTTACACAAAATGTATCACATATTTATGGCAACAGTCACAATGATACGTATTCTTTCTTCTTTACTGCGATACAGATATTTAGCGATATTAATAATGAGCTGTGTGTTAGTTGTAGATAAAAGAATAACAAATGTATGGACATTTGGGTGTAGATAATATTTTGAAGGAATATAGTAAGTAAGAAAGTAAGTGAGTTTGGTTTTGCGCCGCTTTTAGCAATATTCCAGCAATATCATGGCAGGGGACACCAGAAATGGGCTTCACACATTGTACCCATGTCGGGAATCGAACCCGGGTCTTCGGCGTGACGAGCGAACGCTTTAACCACTAGGCTACCCGACCGCCCCTGAAGGAATATAGAGATGGCATAGGTAAGTATATGCAGGGCACACAAGCAGGGAAGGAAACTCGTCTTCTATTAGGCCAAATTGACATAGTTTTGCAAAATCTTTCTTCACGAGGAATGTTAAGTTTTCTACCAGTTTCTATTTCCAGCTAGTGTGCACTGCATCTAAACCTTGACATGCATGACCGGAATTTAATCACGGTTACACAATGCAAATATTCTTCACACTTCAACCTTAATTAAAAATGAGAATAGAAGGACACTGTGGAGCTATTACAGAAACGTCTATGCCATATGTGTTGAAAATTATCTTTCAAACGTTGAAATAACAGCGAACTAAATACCTGTACATTACCGGGTGATTGTGATAACCAAACATGACCGAATCCAAAAGAAAATAACGTTGTTCTAATATTAGTAACCCAATTCTTCTTTCCTTGACTATCGTATAAATACATCATTTCATCACACCTTTTATGTAAGTGGGTACCCGGCATACACATTAAACGTAGCCAATATTTAAAAGCTCTCATCATTGCATTGATGTGTAGAGGGATTCTGCCACATTCACCCAAGACAGCGCTACTTGATGTACATTGTTTAATATTCACCAACCATTACACGAATATAAGTGCACTTTCTCAACTTCTTCCGTTTTATGGAATGCCCATAGTTTTTACCTATACAGTAACATAGGTGAATTTTGTTGTAAAATATGTTTATGTAGAAATGTGTTGCTACACGTGATTGAGCACTTCTTTTAGAAACGTCCATTTTGTTGTAATTTAATAATCAAGATACGATTCGATTTTGCCTTGAATTTTGCTGTTTGGCTTATACTATCTAGTATATTGTAAGCATTATTTAATACACAGTGTGAAAACTTGTTGCAGTGTTTATTTTACTTCAGGTTCTGTCAGCTCAGTTCGGTGAGTTCTACAAGAGAACCAATGTTACTCAGTTAAAATTAGCCTGCTCGTGAGCAGAGTTTGTATTGTTGTACGGTTATGGAAACAAACGCAAGAACAATAGAGTGGTTAATCAGTCAAATGTCATAGAATCACTTACAATTGATTTATGTGGAAACTGCTCACAAGAATGGACACTTATATGGACATTTTGTAAGGTTTTATTGAATACTGTGAAGCCTGTTTCCGGTGACTAGTATTGTTGTATTGTCTGTATTGTTGTGTGGTTATGGAAAAAAACGCAAACACAAAAACAGTTTATGTGCAAACACAAATATAGTTTATGTGCGCACTCATTCACTTCAACTTATTTTACCTCTTTCGTAAAAAAAGGTCCATCTTTAAGATAATAAAGAATAGGCTCTCCTCCTTTCGTAACCAACCGACTTATGTTATATATCTTAAGGGACCAAATCGGATCGGGTTAATCGGGCTGGTATAAATATCTTACGCTTACTCTATCCAGAAGTTTTTGTTCTTTGCCTCTCCTCGGTGCTGAAGATTCGGAAGTCACAGATTTCATTTCAATCGAATCAGATGGTTTCTTCCCAAGTAATCTCGTTACTTCATTATTCAGCGCTGATACAACCGTTGATAATCGTGTCACCCATTCGGTTGATCTTAATCATTCCGATTTCAAACAAACGTTCCGCTAATGTCTGGTTAAATCTTTAAACGATAGCTTGACTACGGTGGGCCTTTTTTTCACCACGCCTGATTTTGACATCGTGCTTTGTTAACAGTTTAGTTACTGATCCTATAAACTTGCGACTGGGATTTACTTGAAATAGCTTAAGCCATTTTAGTGGTCCGCATTTATGTATGCGTCTCAGAGCATTAGCTACTTCTGTTGAATCCTTCGAGATTAATGGCTCAGCCTCCTTGTAGCGACTAGCCACATCTACTATGGTTAAAGCGTATTTATACGTTTTGCGTCTTACCTTATCATGGGGAAGAAACAAGAGGTCAGCCTGATGAACTTCATTCGTTGTAAAAATATCCAACTTCTTCCTCGGGATATAACGCGGTGCTGGTAAGTATATTTGCCACATAGCTTGTTTCTTTAACCAATCCTTAGCCACATCTTTAGATACCTTAGCCACAGTGGCTAATTTTTTTATTGCTCCTATACCTTTCCAATTTCCTCGTTGGCTATAGTAAATTTTATCCATTATTAATTAATATTGATGTTTCTTTTTATACGTATCATGACAATCGTTGAATCGCATCATCATTTTTGCATAAAAAAATCCCTCTGTAGTAGCAGTATAGGTATATAAATCTGGCTCCAGTGGGGTTGCGGCAGAGCCACCATTACCTATACTACTTTCTGTATCCTGAAAGAAGACTCGTCCCCCCTATCGATGAATGTAATGTGCGAAAATACGACAAACCAATCAGAATGCGCGTTCTTCATCAAAGAATCCTTCAGAAATAATTTTTGATTTTACATACGAGGGGCGTTCAATAAATTTTGCAACTTCAATATAAAACCAAATCGCAGAATTTCTTTTGCACTTTTATTTCTTTAATATAAGCTCCATTCACCTCAATTCACCTCAATTCACCTCAATACACTTATTCCATTTGTCCTGATTATAGAAATCCGCAGATTGGCCCTCTAACCAAGCCTCTGTGGCAGCCTTTATGTCCTCGCCATCCTTGAAGCGTCTTCCACGTTGGGCAGATTTCATTTGCTGGAACAGGAAATAGTCACTTGGGGCTACGTCTCGGCTGTAGGGTGGGTGACTTAACTGTACAGCCGAGACTTAGCCCCAAGTGACTGCTTCCTGTTCCGGCAAATGAAACGATTTGGCGGTGCACATGTTTTGCAAATCCTGCAATCGACGAACTCTGTATGACAGTTTACAAACCGGATTCCGATTTCGGTTCGCGATTTTGATTGGACTATGCATAAATCGTTAGTCCAGCCAAAATCTAACTCCATAATACCAGCCTAGTTCGGCAAGGGTAGAAACTGGACTTTTATAGTCAGTTAACTCCCTTGCCTCGGGAAGATGTACATCTTACAAAGGTATGCAAGAGAGGTGCAGAGGTGGAATGCGGCGCAATTCCTCTCCTAGAGCTTGCAATAGGCTATGTCTAGCCACCACAGGAACCTGTCTTGTTCTTATTTTTTCGTCCAAAATGACCCAACACATGTTCAATTGGGGACATGTGACGGAATCGGGCTCACCATGGCGCAATGTTGTCGTTGAGAAAGTTCGTGATTGGCGATTCGTGCTGTGCGTGGTCGGACGTTACCTTGCTGGAGTAAGAGGCGACTAACGGGATCTGATGGTCAGGATTGCTGACTTGGTTTGAAGCATGTCATCGTATCCCAATTGCGTAGATCGATGCTCATGATGTCAATCACTGGATTGTCGGGCCCAGACTCAATTATTTACAGACCGCCGTCATATAACTGGAATATTGCTGAGTGCGGTGTTAAAGCTCTGCACGTTAACGTCGAACCCATTCGACAGAGGTGTCACTGCCCGTGCATCTGATGTCGAACCCATTCGTCAGGCGAATAGCATAACGACACCCCCCAAAAAACTCGCAATATCTATTTACCAAGACGGCTTTGCGTAACATTTAAATTACGTATGACATTAATAAATGCTCAGCTTACTCAATATCAAAACTTTCAGTAATTTATTTACACCATAAAGATAATATCGCGAGTTAAAAAAGTTTTGGCCAACTTCTCGTCACACAACTACCAGAAACGGCCATTGTTGACTTTTGGCACTTCACGTAGAGCGGCATGCACTCCGATTTTTTCTTTATTATTTCATCATTTTTCCTATTCGATCATAATTTTTTGTTTGCTGACGAAAGGAAAACACTCATGTTCCTTAATTTCTAAAAATTAGCAACTTTCGGTGTAAATAATTGTAAATAAAAACAATCTGAATCGTAACATCATCGAATGGATGGAACTTGTACGATCATGGCAACGGCGGTAAACAAACAACTCTACACGCACAGCTATCCCGTTAGACTATTACAATCATTTTGATACATCTAACTTAATTTTCTAGAATTATTGACACGCATGTATAAATCTTTGTAAAAACAAATTCATTTTTAAAGTGTTTGCAAATAATTTCGTTTGATAAACTTTCGGACACACTGACAAGCCAACAAACGTCAGTGACACGTTTGGGCGTGGCCTAACTCACGATTTGTTGAGTTGAACAAAGTCAACAAACACTGCGAAAAATAACAAATATTGGATGATACGCAAAATCTAAACTGATATACATTCTAGGTAAACCATTCAATAGCAAAATAATGCAGTATACGAGAAATAATCAAAATACTTGCAATTTTAGCTATCATTTCTGAAACCTGAAGCACGTACCGCATGTGACACATGGAAGCAAAATATGCAAAAGTTGGTAAACTATCATGAACAAATTCCGAAATAGATTCAAATTAAAAAGAAAATGCGTAATTTACTATTTTTCGTAAACTGTTTACTATTTATTGATCTGGAGAGCAGTCTTCACTTCTTTTTGTTTCATATTTCTTCGTGATTGTCGCCATCAAATGTGTCAGTCTAAATCCGAAACCGTAATTGATTTCACGCTCGATGATTTGAATTTAAAAATATTTTCTGAAAACGAACGCAACGGAGAGCGATATAACGTATTGATATACCATAATAACAACATAATATTGTTATTCGTCTAACATTACAAAAAGAACAATTTAGAATATTAAAGATGTTGTTGAAAACTTTATGAGAACCTCCCGTCCTCTGAGCCGATTAAAATTTTGGTACACGACGACTGTATGGAGGTAGTGTAAATATATACAGGCTCCTATATGTGATTTTGTACCCAAAACAAATCAAATTGTACCCAAAATACTTTGTGAATTTATACTTAAGAAAATAAGACAATAGATATGTAATTATATTTATGTTTTCTTGTAGATGAACAGAACACATAAAAACATATTTCATCAAGTTCATAATATGATTATGACTGTGATCCTTGAAATTGATTGTTTAGTTTTGAGAGAAAATTGACGTCTTGTCACTGAAGAAGAGGCCAGTTAAGTTAGAATGTATTGTTTTGATAGGAAAGTGATATTATGTTAAGTTTAAGACACCAAGATCAATGTATATCTACAAAATCACATACCAATTTGGGTACCAAATCACTAGAAATTTTTGGTACAAAAGTCACCACTGTACATTTCAACTGGTTTTTGTGAATCAATGGGATAAAAAAACAGATTCGTGTGAATGATTCCTTTTCTCATTTAAAGACAAAAATTTGTTTTACGTAACAAAACTCACGTTTTGTTCTAAAAATATATAAAAATGTGAAAAATATGAACACCTCAGAAATGAGGGCTTTTAAACTTGTCACATGGTTTGACTCAGGTCTATCTGAGTAAAGTACTTATGAAAATCTTCTTTTTTTTAAATCTTTGACACTGACAACTTCTGGCACTTAGACAAGGAGTATTCAAGGAAAGACAGATATGTTTTTGATTGAAAATATGACTTTCCTTTTTAATTCGTGTTTCATGATGACAGGGGAACTTTTATACACACCAGCTGAGGAAGTTGTGAGACTGTGATTGCAAACAAAGGAAAAACAGGTTTGCAGCAGTAGATCTACATGTATATGCAAAATAGACCACATAAGGTGAACTAAAGTCATCGGGCGTAGCTGACCAGAAAAAGTACATCTGGCAAGGGTAAACATGTATACAGGCACATTTCTTTTCATTCTTACCAGAAGACTGAGATAGCATTTTCCTAGAAACATATGGCTAACTCACTAGCTTATGGGCCACCATGGTTCTTGTGATTAAACAAACAAAAATTTCATGTACTGTTACTGTAATTAATGTATCATATTCCTATTACATTTATATTTCATAATTGTTTTATTTGGAAACAAACCACTTAATGCACAAGATTAATGTCCATATAAGTTTAGTATGTATATGTTAAGGATCTGATTAATTTATTCATTACTCATGGAATACTAAAATTAAAATGATGACATCTGAGAGTTACTTATTCACATATATGTAGTTGATTTTCAGAGTGAAAGATAATAATTGTTGAAAAAGTATGTTTAAACTAAAGATAATAATTGAAGTTTGATCAGTTACACTGTGCTGATGCATTGACCAATATTTACTGTCCACACACACAATCATTGTTGAAAAAAATAACTACTAAATATAACTTAAAATTTTAAAACCTGTAAACAGCTGTAAATAATTAAACAATTACAAATCTATCATCAATACGCAATTATGGTGGTCTTCATATTTTTGGAATAAATTTAGAAATCCTTCGTGAAACTGTTCTAAAATCATGCTAGAATCTATGAATGTGTTCCCGAAAGGAAAACTATCCCAAATTTAATGTGGAACTAACACCGAAAATATGTATGTAGCATTTTATTGCTTTTATATATCCTATCATATTCAGCAACGCGGGGATGTTATTTTGAAACACATTTTGTCAAGCCAATTTTCGCGCACCTGTTGTAGAGGTTGATCTTGCTGATCGACGATATCCATAGACGTATTGCGTGGGATACACTTGTTGTAGTGAAACTTATCAGCGTATACATCGCAGAGATATGAATCATGTGCCATATATATTCACCGTAACATTGATTGGTGATTCTTAAATATCAACAGAAGTTCAAATAAAAGATACCGAGAAACTTGCATGTGGCATGTTGATTTATCGTCTACCGTTTCCGGGAGCATGCAAGGTCAAACGGATTCAATAATATGCCAATTATATCGTCGAAGTCACATTTATATTTCATATTAGTGGTGATTACTGATACTATGTATTGACTTATGTTTTGCTGTATGTGATAGGCGAAATATTTCCAAATTTACTGTTATTGTTTTGTTACGAAAGATTATCAGCAGACTACCCCTGTCTGTGACATCACATCCGGTGACCTTTGCACTTACTTACTGAAATATTGCTGTCAGAATTCGCGATCTGTATTTTCGTTTTTCTCTCGTCATTTTAATCGGAAAATGACAAAAAAACATTCTTCAATTGAGAAATCGTCAACTTTCGCCAAGGTATATTTATGAAGGCAATGTAAACTTTGTTGATATTAAAATAGCAATAAGTTATGCGGATGTCGGGCGAAGCGCGCCATGTTTTATTTTAGGACGTCTGCTAGCATCATGACACAGGTTTTTTTATTTTTGTATATCGTAATTATTCAACCCAAACACATATAATTAGGATTGGTAAACATTTATAAGTCCTTTATTGTTTCCTGCAAATTTTATAACATGACATGTTAGATTCACCCGAATGTTCGTATTTCTGAAACTGACATGATGACCATGAACAATTTTTTTTTTATATTTAACGTTTGGATAATAAATTTACTGAAATGGTTCATAATTAACTATCTCTCTGTTATTTGCCGATAAAAAAAATCCAATTTATACTCAATTAAAATTAAGATATCGGAAATATGATTAATGAAATCAATTTGCACAAATGTAACGATTTAAAAGGGTTCAAAACATGAAACGCAAACCACCTTCATTAACGCATTTCAGGTAAGTTCAAGAAAATTTACAAATTTTGTGTTCACTTTGCTCTTAACCTTGGTATGATTGAAAACATTGGAATATTTTTACATAGTACTGTGTACTTTTCTATCAGGAATAAATGTGCCTAATAATTTTTCAATTTGGCCTTGTATGATGAGGCACCGACTGTTTGAAATCACTCACCCTCTTCAGAGCGCCTTATGCTAAAATTAAGGTTAAACAACAAACCAACCCACAACCAAACCTGAATGCATATGACTTCGGATTCATCAAGAGAATCACTAGGACCCGACTCTTTGTCTGAAGGAGTGAGTGAGTGAGTGAGTTATTATTTAAAGTCACATCGGCAATATTTCAGCCATATCTTGTCTGAAGGAATAGACCTGTGAAGATCCCGGGTAGAATAGGTCTTCAGCAACCCATGCTTGCCGTAAAAGGCGACTATGCTTGTGGTAAGAGGCGACTAAGGGGATTCGGTGGTCAGGCTCGCTGACTTGGTTGATACATGTCATCGATTCCAATTGCGTGGATCGATGCTCATGATATAAATCACTGGATTGTCTGTTCCAGATTCGATTATTTTACAGACGGCCGTGATATAGCTGGGATATATCAGAGTGCGGCGTTAAACAACAAACCAACCAACAACCAAATCTGAATCTAAATCAGAATCTAAAAGTGGTAAGCTTTTGTATGGACATTTGAGCACGTGTTCAAATTGAAAGCTCTTAGAAGGAATGGGAGCTCGTGTACAATTGGGAAAATCGTGTATGGACATTTGAGCTCGTGTTCAAATTGGAAGCTCTTAGAAGAAATGGGAGCTCGTGTACAATTGGGAAAATCGTGTAAGGACATTTGAGCTCGTGTTTAAATTGGTAGCTCTCAGAAGGAATGGGAGCTCGTGTACAATTGGAAAATCGTGTAAGGACATTTGAGCTGGTGTTCAAATTGGAGGCTCTTAGAAGGAATGGGAGCTCGTGTACAATTGGGAAAATCGTGTAAGGACATTTGAGCTCGTGTTCAAATTGGAAGCTCTTAGAAGGAATGGGAGCTCGTGTACAATTGGGAAAATCGTGTAAGGACATTTGAGCTCGTGTTCAAATTGATAGCTCTTAGAAGAAATGGGAGCTTTTGTTCAAATTTGAAGCTCTTGTAAGAAATGGGAACCCGTCTACAAGTGGGAAGCTCGCATAAGGACATTTGAACTCGTGTTCAAATTGGATCGTCTTAGAAGATATTGAGATCGCGTTCAAATTGGAAGCTCTTATAAGAAATGGGAGCTCGTGTACAAGTGGGAAGCTTTTGTAATTTTCTATCAATCATGGTAATTTTGACATTTTGACATTTCCCTCAATCAACATACCATAATTGTAAAAGCTGCATATGTCTGGCATGTTATCAAAATAAATAAATTGTCCCCGAACATTCTTGAAACAAATAATTATGTATCATATTATGTGGGAAAAAGAAATAGTCCGCAAGAAAAAATACATATTTGCAATGTGGGTTTTCGAAAAAAATATTTTGGCTCATAATTTTAATTAAAAATATATCTAGTTTGCAGCTGTAGCGCTCGCTCGTCACACAGAAGACACGAGTTCGATTCTCCATATGGGTACAATGCATGAGGCCTATTTTTCAAGTCCCCAGCCATGATATTGCCGCAACATTGCTAAAAGCGGCGTAAAGCCATACTCACTCACTCATCTTTTTACACAACAGCACCCAACAACAGATGACTTTCTACAATCTGTTGCAGCAACGAGTGATGATTAAATAGACATAATCAAAATTAACAACAGCTCTTTCAATTTGCAGTTACATTAAAATCCCAACTCGGCATACTTTCTTTTGGGCCTCAATTTAGTACTCTCGCCAAAGGCTCACAAATGACAATTTACATTCCTAATTTAGATTTTTCTGTTTCATAAGCCCGGAATAGAACAAACAGGACTATTAAGGAAATATTAATACATTTCTGAAGGCGTGGATGAATGATTTCGTCAATAAAAATAAACTATTCAGTAATAATTTCAAAAACCGTCACTTTTTTTAAAAAAGATCATTGAGTTGGAACTGCTGTCGGTCTCCACCAGGATATATTTATCACCTTTATGACTTGAAGCATATAGATTATTTACGCATTACTGGCTGGAACTGGATTGGTTCTATAAGCAGCATTGTGTTTCTGTCGTGTTTCCCTCCAAGGCTGCATAGAGACAAACAATGGCACCAAAACATATCAATGTCCTCCTTCTGGCTTGTGTCAGTGCCATCGCCATGGTATCTCAAGCCTTTAACCAACAGAGGCAGCCAATGGGAGTGGAAATGTGCAAGGATTATTGTCGACAATTCTCGGGGTGTAAATACTGTAGGTTTCTGCTGAATACTTATGTCTGCAAGGTCAGCAGTGCCAGACACCTACAATTAGCCCAGAATCAGCAAGAAATCACGTTTAACACCTGCAATGTAAGACGTAGTTTTGTTAGTACAATTGCATAATTGTGGTTTCATGTATTTCGGGAGCACCACATTGTTCTCTGTTCACAAGATTATTTTGTACGTCCGTTGGTTGTCTAACGCCGGTATATGACGGTGCTCTGTAAATAATCGAGCTGGAGAAGTACTGCTTGTACGACCAGTATGGGTTGTTTTAGGCCTCTTGTTATCAGATCTTTCATACCAGTAAGTTCAGTTATATTTATTATTCAAGGATTACGTCTTTACAACATTGAAACTTCAAGGAAAGTTTGTTGATATTAACGTTAACATTAATCGTACTTTTGACACCTTGTTCACTGGGAGTGAATGAATGTTTTGTTTAACACCAGTCAGCAAAAGTCCTGTTATATGACGGCTGTCTGTAAATAATGAGGTTTGGGCCAGTTGAACCAGTGACTGGTTGAGCAGCCTCTAGGACAAAAGAAAGTATACATCCATATTTGATAGTGGTTTAAAATGAAACAAACAATGAATGGTTCTTCGATGGTGATGCAATGCGCAAGGTGAAGATGGTATTGTCATGATCAGATTGAGTTGGTTCCCAGTTAGCAGACATTTAGCTCAGAGTGCCGTGGTGAAATTCGGATACTTGGCTTAATGTGTGTTATCGTGGTGTGTGGAATGGTGCTCAATCACTAGATTTTCTGGTCCAGACAAGATGATTTACAGACCGCTGCCATGGAGCTTGACTATTGCTGAGCGCGGCGATTATCAAACAAACATACAAACTTACAAACAAACAAACAAATTGTTTTCAGATCCTATCAAGCCCCTGATGACAAAACTCCTGGTGGCTCCATTTTTCACATTTATGGAAATACCTTTCTACCAGATAAACCTACAAGACAACTCATGGAAGATGTACCCGAACATAAAGTCATTGAACGTTGCTGCCTTTGCCTATGTTCACTATTCAAGAACACTAATAATAGCTGTTGCCCGACCGGATAACATCGTCGCTTACCCTGTAGATGGCGGACACCAAGTCATGCTTAAAAGGAAAGTAGCCGTCAGAGACATTGCAATGGATGACAACCAGAATCTTGTGTTCGTGACCACCTGGACTCCACGTCGCGATGTCTGCAAAATGACTCCCGAGGGAAAAAGATACAGGTGCTTTGTCAAAGTGATGGGGGTTGCTTTCTCACTTTGTCTTGATACTAATCATAAAATGTTCTATATCAGTGATATACGTAAAGTTGTGTCATATACATATGAAGGTAAGAATAAGAATATTTTATTTGAAGGTAAAAGCATATTTGTTATTGCGTTAGATGAAGCTGCACAAACATTGTACTACAACAATGACAATACATTGATTAAGAAACATTTATCCAGTAACAAGAGTGAAATCATAGGTACTATTGAGTTCAGGCCAAAGAATATTGTCTATCATGGCGGTGATATATATGTATATATCGTCTATGATTTCTTCGCATGAGGTCGGTGTCTGGAGACTATCCATTTATATCCAGGGTACCGTTTCACAAAGCAGTCGTAAATTTACACGCTCGTAGATTTTACGCCATATTTGCGCAATGTTTACGCCATAGTCTAAGACTGTTTCACAAAGCTACACTAAAACTGGCGTAACCTCGGCCAACTTACACGCACGTAAAAAATACGATTGGAGCTCTTTCCCTTTGTGAGGTAGGAAAATCCGCACTAGAGTTGTCTACCGTGGCAGGTGCTCTGAGCAGACGACGAAGCGCATTAAAATGGATGAAATTAGCGACAAGAAATCGAGGAAGAGAAACTTTTCGGCCACAGAAGTAGAAATTCTTACAGAAGAAGTTGGCAGCAATTCAGATGTGTTGTTTTCATCTTTTTCTTCTTGCATCACAAACAATCGGAAGAAGAAGATATGGGAGGATATTCTGACAAAGTGAGTGCATTTCACGGCATTGAACTCACATCTGTCATATGAAGGATGTGTTGTATTTGGAAGTGATAGACCTATGCCATTTAGAGTTATCGCGCTTGTTGTTATGCGGAAGTAAACAAATAGCGATAAAAGGTGACTGTAGATCTACTTGAACTTGCGAGAGGCCTATATTTCTTTGATAGTGCAAAATTTGAAAAGGTGGGAATTATTGTTATTGCTCGGGATACGGATCTGAAATATGCATAAGTGCATATACATGTATGCACACATATAAGAGGTCGCGGAAGTATCACTATTTTCACATTATAAAACAAATTGCATATAGACTAAACGTAAATTTCCTAAATGTCCGCTCAGTGATTAGGAACAAAAAACGCCAGAATCACTTATTTTTAAACATCTTCATATTTAATGGTAGACAACAACAAGGCAATTGTCAAACATGGGTGACATCGAGCAAAACATGTTATAATTTTGAAATAATTTTTGTTTACAGGATCAACGCCAATAACACGGAGGTAAGGACTGTGCCTCAGCTGAAAAAGAAATGGCAGGACCTCAGGGCTGCAGCCAAGAAGAAGGAGGTGACAAGGAGGAAGGAGAGTGTGAGAACTGGTGGAGGTGGCCCTCCTACACAACTCACTACTGTTGAACAGAAGGTATGAAACACAACAGGAAGAATATGTCAGATCATATGTAATAGTCTAATTGCCCAAATGCATGACCTATGGATTATGCATGAACATATGGATTGGGCCAGAAATTGTGATATGATACCTAGAAAAACAAATGTTACCTGTCTTAGTTATTTGTGTTATATATATAATAATATAACAGACTTATAAAAAGCTTAAATTGACTTTATTTCTACTGGCATAGGGGAAATATTTATGCAAAATACTGATACCATTTAGTTATTTACTTGTCTCATATTTCATGAAGTAATTTAACTGTGTTCTTCATTTCTTTAATTATAGATTGTGAGTTTGATTCCTCCTTGCCAGATTGAAGGAATTGCTGGAGGATTTGATTCGGGAGGTAAATATGCCCATGCCATTCCTCTTGACAGTACTGATTTAAGAATAGTGACTGTGGTTCACAAACCATATAAATGTTTTTTTTCATTATCTTCATGGCATAGTCAACTCATTGATATGCTCCCAGATAAGCAAATTTACATAAGTCATCATTCATGTGTTGAACCATTTATATTTCAAGTTGATGGGTCGTTTCTGGACTATGCTTTGGAGGCTGATCCTGATATGAGCACAGCAGCAATGGCTACATCTTCATTAACCTGTGACTTTAATGGTAGGCATTAATTAAAAATAATACACAAATATAAATTTTTCGAATGTTTGTGACCTTATGTATTAAATAAGTTGAGATAAAGCATTATAATAACTATTGCAAACATTAAAAAAATCATTATTAGACTAGTTGATGTTTTAGTTATTTGGTCCTATCAAAACAGATACTCAACTCAGATATTCATAGTAACATTGATTTTCTGAAAGATATATATAGATCAAACAAATTTAAAACAAACCCATTTGTTTGATGATATGCTAAATACTGACATGGACATGTCATAAAACTTGTGTACATGTGACAGCTTCAAATTGCTTTATTTATTTTGGTGGGAGATACAAATGTTATCCACACAAATTGAGTTACTTCTGATGATGAACTGCTTTATTTGTCTTTCTTTCACAGACACAGTCACTTGCAACACAACAGAAGCAATGTGTATCACCCCAGCAGGGACAGGAACTTCAATTATGATGGAAGGTATTGATCTTCTACCAATAAATCACATCATATTATAATATAATACATATAAAGTTATAAATAACTTGGCATCAACACAGTCATTGTACTCCAATATCAGAGACATTTGTCAGTTTTGAACAATGTACTGCACAAAATGTATTATAAATGTGCTCAAACATTTTATTTTCAGACATCACAGCTAGAAAGGCACAAGGTGAACCAGGTAAAGATTTATGCAACATTTAGTCACACATTTTTATCAGTTTATCAATATGTGAACAGAACAAAGTTAAAATTACCTCTTATTAAATTATAAGTGCAATCAGCGAAGTGTCAGAAGCTCGAATCTGGTAACATTGTGTTCAGTATAGAAAGATCAGGTAATACTTATCCATGTAGCACAATACATTTCTGATAATGATGCTCTGGTTCAAGTTGGGGCTTGTATATTCAAAGGTGTTAGGCACTTGGCACTGTTAGTCACATTGAAATTGATTAATGATTTTCTTTATAATGAATGTAGGAATTTGTCCAGGATTCCAAATTAAGTGCCCTTGGCTGTGAAATTGAATGCAATATTAATGTAAAAACAGACATTAAAATATCTCCCTCTTCATCGGTCCTGTTATCAGGGTTAAGTCAAGTTATGTGTTTGTTAACATGCATGGAGGATTGTTTTATTTAAATAAAATATTGTAATTTTACATTTGCTGCATAATTGTGGCTGAATATCAAGCTGTGATGAGTTTTACATAAAACCCTAAAATACACAAGACTGCAATATTGATTTAGACAATGTTTTATTACAGGACCAGATCCAGTTGCTGACGCAATAAAGCAATTAATAGCTGTACAGAGCCAGATTCTCTTGGCTGAGAATAGAAGAGTAGAGATTGAGGAGGAGAAGCTAAAGCTGCTCAGGGAATTTGTACATGTTTCTCCCCTTAATGGCCAAAATGTATCCCCCATAATAAAATTCTTTTGATTATGACAAAAGCTGTGTATTTTATATTTTTGTATAATATGAAATTATCTTAAGTTGTGACTGTCTAGTAATACAGAGTAGAAAGTCACTTACATCTCATGATTTATATTCCTGTGCTTATTATAAATGATGAAAACAATAGCATAAGGCTGTAATTTAAGTGAACTTATGCAAAATTAATTGATGTCTTGCTGACAGTCCATCACAACCAGAGCTTGTTGTTGGGAAGTCAGCAGCACATGGCAACTCTGTGGCAGTTCCCTCTCCTCTGAGTAGCTCAATGCCCTGGGGAAGTGGTATTCTTTCATGGATGCACATGTTATGCAACAAGAAGCAAGCCCGGACAACACACAAACTCCTTTCTGGGGTGAATTGTAATACACCAGTTGTCTTGTGAAGGCATCTGGAAATGTGATGAAACACATTTTCTGTATTATAAGAGTTTTTCCCGACTTCTTCACAGACCCCTGTTAGACAGGCTATCACTTTGTTCAAAATTAAGTTCATAATGTTTTTTAACAATTCTTTTAAAATACTACAAAAACTTAAAAAAGCTCAGTTTGAGATAAGAAGTAACTCCATTTTTTTTCAAGTTTTCAACAATGATACCATGTTATAGATACTATTACATGTTTACCTCTTGTAACTGTACCTTCAATATTTAACTATTTCACTTACAATAATTTCTTGGTTACATTACCAACTTACTGTTACCACTTAAAACCATACCTAAATCTTGACTTGCACAAGCCAAATGCTCTCTCTATTGTGTTCCGTGTCTTGATATGGCATCTATTGTATTTCTCCTGTCCTTCTGAGCTGGGATTGAGCACCGGGGTCAGCAGCCATGGTCTGCAGGCATATCTGTAACATAAGTAATAAGGATAACACTATATCCAAACAGGTCATCAAAATATTATCAATATTTTACTGAGTGCAGTTTTGTCAGATTTGTTTATCACACATTGTAAAATTCAACTGTATTTAGCAAATGTAAGTGAAGTTCAGGTATATATGTTGTAGTTTTATTTACCCAGAGTCTCCAAGTAGCCATCCATCAATATTCTTCTTTTCAAAGTACTGACCAAGGGCAGAGTTATTCCATATATAACTGTCATGGACAGAGCCAGGCCACTTGAAGACACAGTTTGTAAATCTGAGAGAAAAATATAACAAATCCAGTATTTAAAATGCACATGCATAATTTGTTAAAGCTCATATACGTATTTAGTTATTTAATGTATATATAGAGAGATCTACATCTGCCTACAAATAAACACTATTAATTCACATTTTAATTATGGAACAGTTATACTCCATTGAAACAATGGAAATTTGAAAACATTATCACAATGGATTCATTTTTACTGGTATGCATCATGACTTATCTCGCCCAAAACGTTACCTAGGGGGCGCAGCATGCGTCAATGTCAAGGACATCTATTTCATGTTGTAATGTTTACATTTTGTCGTGCCTTGTTCAAGAGGAATAGGAATAATTGATTCATGCTAAAAGACATATCTACCATGTGTGTATGTATCTCACCTCATGTTGGCATCACATACTGCCTGTATGTTCAGTGCGTGGTAACCCTTCCGACAAACGTAGGCTACTTCGTCACGTTTCGGCGCCATTATGGGTACGAGTGTGCAGTCAATTGCACCGAGTACTTTAGGGAATCCAGCTATGTCGAAGAATGATTCTTTGGTACTCTTCTGAGTGGAAGGCATTGTGGGAAATACAAAATCACCCATGGTTGCACATAATGCGTCTGTTGTTGCGTGGATTGCTCTGCAGACGGAGGATTTACTCACACCGTGGATATCGGCAATCTCACTGTAAAACCCACCCTTGGAAAAGTATCTCAGAGCAATTAAAACATTAAGGTAAGGTGGTATTGCATGGGAACGCTGGGTTTGATGTTCAAGTCTGTCACTCACTTTACCAATGATAGAAAATATCATGTGTCGTGATAGGCGGTACCTCTCGATGATGTCATGATCATCCAAATCGTCGAGGGGGTTCGACCTGTCGCGGAAAACACGTTCTCGCTTACATACTTTTTTGGAAATCTCTTCCGTGTTTGGATTGAACGCCATCTTTATCGCTTGCGTAAATATTTACACCACCCCAAGACCACACGTAGAGTTTACGCCAATTTTACACAGACGTAATATTACACTAGCTTTGTGAAATGCCCCTAGTTCAGTATTTCCGAGTTACACGCACGTAAGACACTGAAGATGTCCGAAAAGAAAACAGGGCATCTCATTATGATTGTTATACCTTAATATGGACAACTACAACTTGTTTGTGTGTTTGTGTGTGGGAATGTGCGCGTGCTGATGCATATTTTGTCAGATTTTACCCCCAAAAAACATTCCGAATGTTCTGTTCTTCTGAATGATATTGCGATATAGCTCAAGCCAACTTGAACGATGAATTTACGTATGTTTGTATTAAAAAGCAACAACAAAGAAAACATTACCTCAAAGTTGTGGGCCAACGTGCGTTTATAAGTTACGTATGACATATGGTGACCTTACAGAATATTGTTGCCCCTGTTCATCCACTTGTTGTCAGCAGCGATGGGGTAGCGATGGGGTAGTGATTAAAGCGTTCACTCGTCACGCCGAAAACCTTGGTTTTGGATCCACACATGGGTACAATGTGAGAAGCCTATTTCTGATGTCCCCCGTCGAGATATTGCTAAAAGTAGTTGAAAACCATATTCATTCACTCACCTACTTTAAACGTAAAGGAAAGTAATTTTGCCTCAGATTTCGCCCCAAAACTAACATTGTTCACTGGATAGATATGAAATCCTTCAAAACGTGTTTTGTGAAAACATAAATGTTCGACTCCTTTCAATGAAAACAACGCGTGTTTTTGAAGAAGTGACAGAAAAAAAAACATCTCTGACAAAAACCCCACAACAATTATGGTTTCTAGCTAATCATTCATCTTAATTTTGGTTATACAGTCAGCGACACGTTAAGTTATTATACTTATATACATCAATCGAAAATGTTGTGTTATGTTTTGTATTGTGTTTTAAAAGTTGCATTGTATCATCAGTTCGTACATTGCATAGCCCTTTAGGCCCAACGTACTTCGTATATGTCACGGAGAAGCACTGACCAACATACTGTTGAGTTTCCCACATAAGCTATAGAATAAACTTAGAGTATCCTGTTGTTTTAAGCGTGATGTGCAGAAAACAGCTTACATTTCGTCAGATAATATGTTTGTACTTTTCCCACCCAAATCTGCAATGATATTTTACGAAAAGGGAAAAGTGTTTTATACAGCTGCTAGTCAGCATTCGGTTTTATGTTTGTATGGCAAATATTTGAATACAATTTGGAAGAGTCTCTCTTAACTCTTATCTTCGTATGGACCGGCACATGTATGTATTTTATTATAAAACATTGGTTTAATGAATTGATGAGACCATTCTAAAAAGAAAAATCTGTACGTCTGTCTTTCTGTCGGTGGTGTGCTTTGGTTTGTTGGCTTAGTGGAAGCTCGGGTTGCACGAGCGGCCGAAAGTCGAGATTTGAAATCAGTCTTGCAGGAAGGACTCCGGGAGCTGTCTTGGTAGAAGGGTTCCTTGTCATATGGTGGTCTCTGGTAAATAACAATTATTTTCTGCACACAATATGTTCTATTAGATCTAGTATTGATTTTGTAGGTAATCTTTTGTTGTGAAATATGTTTACGTAGGAATGTGTTGCTACACGTGGTGTGGAATGTCTTTTAGAAACCGCCATTTTTTTGTCATTTAATCATGAAAATACGGTCCGATTTTGACTTGAATTTTGGTGTTCTGCATATACCCTCCTGTAGCATTATTTAATACACTGTGAAAACTTTTTGCAGTGTTTTATTTACTTGTATTTGTTCAAATTCGGGTTCTGTCAGGTCACTTCGGCGAGTTCTACACGAGAACCAATGTTACTCAGTTAAAAGTAGCCTGCTAGTGAGCAGCAACAAAATTGTTGCACGGTTATGGAAATAAACGAAAGAACAACTGATTGGTTAATCTGTCAAATGTCATATGAAAAACTGATATATTATTTAAAGCAGTATTTCATGATACTCAATATACCATTTTGAGGAACTAATACATTATATCAAGTGCCAGATTTAGTTCCAACTTTCTGTGATGTTACTTATGATATATATATATATATATATATATATATATATATATATATATATTATACTTTTTCAAAAAGGCAGTAGGTAGTGAGAATCATCAAGACATATCTGTGATGAAATTGTGGCGCACTAAAGAGGTCGGGGTCCAAAATCGAAATTTGCAGTTTGCAGCAAGCGTAACTAATATCGGATAATACATCTGTGCTCAAATTATTCAAGGAATGCTTCTGATGAATCGACCAATGTCAGCTTGACTCATGCTGTCTACTCATCGGTGAGTTAAGAGTGGTGGATGGATTTTGACGTTTGACGTCTGCCAATGACATCTGAGAGGTAGAAGTTGACTCCTAATTTAGCGACATGTGAATCTGCACAGGCACATGTACAATTTGTAGGTAATGTTATAGGTCAAAATCAGGTACAGCCACAGCCAACTGAAGCAAAGGTGGAAGTTATTTCACAATTCTGTGTTCAACAAAACCAAAAAGAACTTATGTGATTTTTGGGTATGGCTGGTTACTACTGTAGATCTTGCAGGGAGCAAGGGTGAAATTTGTTTCTGAAACCAATTGTTATGCTGTTTTTTAGAAAAATAAATGAATTCTACTGTTCTCCAAGCAACAATTAAACAAACACATTTCTCACATTGGCTGTAGAAGCTGGTGTCATTGGTGCTGAGCTATCCTGTTACAGGAAGATGCATAAGGTTTTAATCAGCGTGTTTGACAAACATCAAAATTATTATTTTATGATTGGAAACGAAACTCTTGCTCTATTGTGAGTTTTGTAACGTTAGTTACTCACGAAACTTTGACAAACATCAGATAAATGTTTCCACCATTGACAGAGAA
Organism: Haliotis rufescens; assembly: GCF_023055435.1. Classification (NCBI taxonomy): domain Eukaryota; kingdom Metazoa; phylum Mollusca; class Gastropoda; order Lepetellida; family Haliotidae; genus Haliotis; species Haliotis rufescens. Next base: position 13,190,351 of record NW_025963824.1, on the reverse strand, counting down.
ACTCTTGCTCTATTGTGAGTTTTGTAACGTTAGTTAGTCACGAAACTTTGACAAACATCAGATAAATGTTTCCACCATTGACAGAGAAACTCTTGCTCTATGGTTAGCTTTATGTATTTGAAGTGTATTTGTGTACTACCTTTCCTATTCAAGTGTACACTAATCACAGATCAAATCAACAACAACAAATACCCAGATAATGAAGATGTCCGAAAAGACAGCAGCACCTCTCATTATGATTGCTATACCTTAATAGGGACCACTACAACTACCACCTCTGTGGTGACAATGTGAAGGGGGTTCTGGGGTGTTGAATGTGGAGTGTGTGTGTGTGTGTGTGTGTGTGTGTGTGTGTGTGTGTGTGTGTGTGTGTGCTTGTCCACCTGTTGTTAGCAGCGATGGGGTCACGCTGAAAATCCGGGATCGGATCGACATATGGGCACAATGTGAGAAGCCGATTTCTGATGTCCCACAATATACACTCACTCAATCGCCTACTGTTAACGTAAATGAAAGTAATTTTGCCTCAAGTTTCGAAGCAAAAGTTACATTGTTCGCTGGAAAGACTTGATATCCTGAAAAACCTGTATTGTGGAAACATAAATGTTCGATTCTTTTCAGTGAACAAAATGCGTGTTTTTGAAGAAGTTAAACAATATTCCATCTCTTACAAAAATCCCATGATAAATACTGCTGCCAGCTAATCATTTCAGCTTTTGATTATACAATCAGCTTCACGTTACGTTATTATACGTACAGATATTAATCGAAATATTGTGCAATGTTTTGTATTGTATTTGAGAAGTTGTATTCTATCATCAGTCAGTACATTGTATAGCCCTTTTTATAGACTCAACATTGTTACGAGTGATAGTGTAGCGAAGGGATATACCTCAAAACCACTTGCACAATTAAAATGGATTACACAACAATCTAATTGCAGTTAAGAAGTGTGTATTAATTCTACACTAAGAATAATTTTTAAACCACAATACAGGCTCACATAGTAATAACAACGGGCTTTCTAGCAATAACATCGGTAAAGCAATATGGCATTATTAAAATACAAGTCATAGTCACCAGGGGTATGATTCTCCAAGTCTGCATCAGACAACGTTGCACAATGGTACATAGTTGAAGGCGCATCAACATAATCTCAGTTTTTATCAGCCCCGACATGGGTACAATTTTACACAAAGAGTAACATCATAGATACAACTGGAGGAGCCAACAAATTAGCCTTCTTCCGGAATAACATGGATCGATATCCAGCATTATAGAAACAGGTATATTCTGTTGTGTTCAAATGACACTGGACTGGACTGGAACTGCATATAAAGTGTTGGAAGCTGGTTAGACGTTGTCCCATCTCACATTGCATCTGACTTTACATCAACACCTACTTTCGTGAGGATCACTCTTCACCAGGGTGTTTAGCCAAGGCTTATCATGGAAGCTTGCGGCATGGTGATTCATATTTTGGTCATTGTCATTTCAACTGCTCTCACATTTGATACTGCCATTAAATATTGTACTACCACTCTATTGTGCACTGTCATTGTAATTACTTAGCAGTAATTTGTATTGATTTGTAAACTGAGTTAATCTTGTCCTACAGTTGAGTGTATACCATTTGTTGGTTTCTGATGACGTGGAAGGCGGATGAAGCTATACAGCACAGTCGCAAGTGGCTCATATTAACACAAACGCATACAAACACACCAGGAATAACACTGTTTCCCACACAATCTCAAAATACACAATCATTTGCAAGCTTTGTTGATAAATTTTTAAAGTTCCCATTTCAGGCAAATGTATATCATCCCATTCATACTTACATTTCAGATTTAACAACAGCTGAGTTCGACGAGAAGATGAAACAGGTCACTCACTCACAGGTCATTGTTCTGTCCATCTCACTTGGTTTGCAATAAATCATTAGATTCCACCATTTTGGTTGCAGATAAAATTAAACCTCATTTATTCTGTAATGTAACATTGATGTTTCCAGGCGTGTTATAGCTATAGTCGTTAATCTTTATAATTATCAATTAATTTTGTCCACATAGTTCAACGTTGTATGTGTTCAGTGTGCAGGAACTGGTGGATGGTGTGTGTATGCAACTTTTTTTTTATCTAATGTAGGTACGAAATACTTGAATACACATGGAATAATACGATTGTAGTCTTTATCGGTAACTTGTGTGTGTCTGTGTGTTCGTGTGCGTGCGTGCGTGCGTGCGTGCGTGCGTGTGTGTGTGTGTGTGTGTGCCTTCCTCCAACATTAAGCTGACACACTATTCATTACTATTGCTTATAATATAGATACTGTGCTGGTTATCCTTCTTAATAACATTTTGCAATGACTTCATTTTCTACAACTATTTCAGCTGATACACTTCGGCCCAGTTAGTCCGAGCAGAGTAAACGCGATGGAGGAAACCTTACGTGGCCCTGAAACCTTTGACTTGGAATTGACTCGAATGCAGAACCTTGCTCTTTACTCGCGAGGGTGCCAGTTATGAGATGTACTTTCGCGCACAACCTTTTTTTTGGTCAAATGGACAGATAAAGGATTAAATATGATGGTCCACTAAAACCGATAGATCTTGAAACCAGATTACTCAACAGAAATGCATCTAAACATGTACACGTAATTAATTGTATATAATCAACTTTGACTGAATAAACCGTGGCATTCCTTTCATCTTTCCTTTTAATTCATTAATTTCCTATGCGGCGGAATGTTTATGCTGTGAAACTCGGTGAATATGAATGGTGCAGTTTTCAGAGAAATGTGAGGCGACTATGCATGTCGTAAGAGGAGATTAACGGGATCGGGTGGTCGGGCTCGCTGACTTGATTGATGCATGCCATTGATCCCAATTGCGTGGTTCGATGCTCATGATGTCAATCACTGGCTTGTCTGGTCCAGGCTCGATTTTTTACAGACCGCCGTCATATAGCTGGTGTTAAACATCAAACCAACAGAGAAAAGTGAGAATCCAGCTTGAGATTACTGGTATCAAACATAACTGCAAGATCGAACTCCAGGGCTGTGATTGACTAGTCCATGGTGATACCCTGAGGTCAGATTATGACCAACTATTTTACTGATTGTAATTTCATTCACAAGACCAAATAGCGTCCATTCCAATTTGGAATGAACGTTGGAATGCTTTGGAAAGATCGCTCATTCCAAACTTTCCAAAGCTTGGAAAGATCGATCTTTCCAGAAAATCCAAAATTGGAATGGCAACATTTCCAAATATATTTCCAACACTGGAAATGTTTGGAATGGTTTGGAATTGTTTGGAATTGTTTGGAAATATGGTTAGAAGGAACAAGTTAAAATATGTTTTATCAGTAATTTGAACAATAAAAAGACTATGAATTAGGGGCTTTAGGAGTTGCTTATATAGTAATTTTGAAATTTTTGAGATTTGGAGAGAATGCCAAGAGTGGGTGGGGGACGAACTAAGGGAGCTGTGTGTGTTGGGTCGTTGTTAGATAAGGTAGTTTTTTATTATTTTATTTGGGGTTTAAAATGCGACTAATTAGTCCTGTTTTAATTAGGTATTAACCTAAGGCTTTGAATTTTTCTAATTTATTTTGTGGATTTAGGATTGATTCTTGTGTAAGTCCGGTTTTAAGATTTAGGGTGGTCTGTAGTGTTGTTCGGTGTGTTTGGTAGTGTGTGCAGTGAATGAGTACGTGTTCTGGTATTTCTTGTTGTTTGCAATGTGGGCAGTTTCCTGTTGTGTGTAGATTAGCTATTTTACGGTGAATATTTAGTTGGATGTGGCCTGTTTGTAGTTTAGTAATTAGTCTGTCGATTTTTTTGGATGGGTGTAGTATTTTTGGTTTATTTAGGTTTTTTTTGAGTACTTTCCTGATTTGGCTATTTAAGTTTTGGTATATATTTTGCCATTTTTTTGTTGATTTGTTGTTTAGTGAGACTTTTGATTTCTGATTTTGAGCTGGGTAAGTTGAAGCTTATTTCTGGGAGTTAAAGGGATAATTTTGCTGCTTTATCTGCCTTTTCATTTCCAAAGATTCCTACGTGGGCGGGGGTCCAAATGAACTATATTTGTTTACCTGCCCTACCTGTTTGAGCTATTGAGTATTTGATTTATTAGTTTGGGGTGGTTTTTATTGTTTTTATTTTTGAGGGCTTGTAGTCCACTGAGGGAGTCGGTTAGGATGAGGATGTTTTGCTGTTTTTTAGATTGCTGATTGTGTAGTGCTGAGACAACTACTGACTGATATAGAAGATTTAACGTGCGCTTTCCTACTGCAGCGTATTTCGCACACGGGCCTGGCCGGACCATTTAGTGTATTCCGAAAAGGGTGAAAGTGGTGTGTGCAACCCAAGAGGGGGCTTTTAGGGGTTGCTTATATTGAATTTTTGAGATTTTTAAATTTGGAATAAATGCCGAATTGGGTGGAGGAGGGAGCCGGGTGAGGTGGGTGTTTGTATGTTTATTTGATTTTGGATTGGTAGATTAATTAGTTTTAGATGCGCTTAATTAGGTCTGTTTTGATTAGGAATACGCCTAGGGCCTTGAAGTTTTCTAGTTTATTTTGAGCGTTTAGTATTTCATCTAGAGTAGGAACCTTATTGAGGGTGGTTTGTAGTGTGGTTCTGTGTGTTTGGTCGTGGGTGCAGTGGAAGAGTGCGTGTTCTGTGGTTTCGGGTTGTTTGCAGTGGGGGCATTTGCCTGTGGTGTGTCTTTTAAGTTTTTTTAGGTGGTTATTTAGGTTCGTGTGTCCTGTTTTGAGTTTTGTAATTAATCTGTCAATTTGTTTAGAGGGTTTTGGATTTTAGGTTTGGCTAGTGGTTTTCTGAGCACTTTTTTGATTTGGCTATTTGAGTTTTGATATTGATTATGCCATTTTTTGGTTATTTTTTGTTTGTTTACACTTTAATTTCTGTTTTGAGATGGGTAGGTTTAGGCTTATTTCTGGTATTTTAAGAGATAATTTAGCTGCTTTATCGGCGCTTTCGTTGCCGTAAATTCCTACGTGGGCGGGGATCCACAAGAAGGTTATTTGTTTGCCTGCTTTTGTTAGGTCGTTGCAGCTTTTAAGTATTTGATTTATTAATTTAGGTCGTTTTTTGGTATTTTTGTTTTGGAGGGCTTGTAGTCCACTAAGGGAGTCGGTGAGAATTAGGATTTTAATGTTGTTTTTAGATTGTTGGTTATGCAGGGCTGAGGCCATGCCCATAAGTTCGGCCGTGAATATAGATTGGTTGTTAGGGAGTCGGTAAGATTGTCTGGATGTAACTGGTTGTGTGGTATGGACCCCGAAGCCTGTGGTTGGAGATCGGGTCTGAAGATCCGTCAGTGTATATGTGACACCCATTTGGCCAATTTTCGTATATGTATCCAAGTGTGGTGGTTTTAGCTATGATTGGGTCGGTTTGTTTATTTATTTGGTTAGCTAGCGTTGTGTCTATTTTGTGTATTTTGAGTTTAGGGGTGAAGATATTTGATTTTTTGCAGTTTTGTTTAAGATTTTGAGTTTGGTGTTCATTGAGGTAGTTAGATATTCTTTGGGATATTGACGTGAGTAAGGGGTGTTTGCGAGCTAGAGTTTGGTTTCTTGGGCTTATGTTTTGGTTAATTATGAGACAACTAATAGGTCTCAAGATTAAGTATTCGGCTGGATGGCAGCTGCCATTTAATTACAAAAACAGACAGTCGTGCCTAAGATCATAAAATGGACAATCTTTGGTAACATCTAATTTATTGTTGTCTCACGCCAGAGCTGTGAATAATTCTGTTCATTAAACAATTGGAATTCAGGAAGTTATCAATAATTGTTTTACTTAACATAAGATAAGATAAGTTTTTTACAACATAATATTATGATGTCAGGACGTACTACAGTCAAAACCATATATTTTAAAATCAATTTAATGACAGACTGTGATTTCCAAGTCCCGATTAGCAAATCAATGAGGTATCAGTTTCACCACATGTGCACAGACCGCCTATACTTATATATATATTTTTTATAACTATTCTCCGGTTAAAGTCCTATCCTCTTATAAAAAAATCTGTGAGAGTGATCATCATTAACGAAACTCATTCTCGTCAAAGAATACAGAACAAATGAAGAATCAGATGCATACAATTATTGCCATGCTTCATTCATCACGAAGTAGATTTACATACATTTGTGAACAGCACTTAAGCTGTGATAATGAATTTTACCATTGTCCATTTTATATTATAAATATTAACCATAATATGGATTTCAAAGTAAATAAACGACTCCAAACGTTGATATTTCAGACAAAAACAAAGTCAGCCGTCTTTTAACGTTCAAGGGAAAAGGGTTTGCGTTCACAATTGAACATTTGTTTTCACCAAAGGACAATCAAATCAAGCCAAAAACAGTAAAAATACACATATATGGTTAGCGACCGTCATTATACAGCGAGGGGGGGAATTCGTCTGCTCTAACTGCCTTCACAAAAACATTCCAGCCCTTAATTACCGAGGCAGCTGTGACGTAGTAGCATTACATTCGCTGCGTTTGCAGCATATAAGATGTGTAATCTGTGGAGTGACTAAAGTAATATTATGGCTGAAATCTTACTTGCATGGTTGTTTTAATAGAAAACTTACGGTTTAAAATCACAATTGTTCTTATATATTGTTTTTATGTTTGGTTTATAAATACAAGAGAAGATTTTTTATACATATAAAACTGGTCGAAAATACAGCTGAACAATAGAACAATAAAAATAGGAGTTGTGAATAGTGACAAATTTTAATTACATCAACGTGTGAATAATTATTGATTGATTCCGTCAAACAACTGTCAAACCATTTATTGCCATGGACGTACATGTACACAGGAAGTCGGCGCTGTCGGAGGCTCCAGGTAAATAAACATCGTGGTTTTATGATGGGAGATCAGACGAACCGTGAACCAGGGGCATGCGACGTAATTACACCTAAAGGTGGTAGAACCAGGGTATTGTCTCTTGGACTGGCTAATTGACCGTACGTATAATTGGTAAATATATTCGTTTTGACACCCGTGTTTCATGCGCATCCCGGCTCAGAAGCAGAATACAGACAAATGAGGCCCCGTGATCAGCGGAACGTGAACAACATGGATGCCGCCTTTCGGCCGTTCCGAACAGTCAAGCTGCGATCTCGGAACTGAATCCAATTGCAAGCAGAATCAAGATTACTTCCCTTACCCAAACATGATCGTTGCTCAGAAATGTTCAAATCTATCTTCAGTAAATCATGAAATTAATGCGAGCATGACATTTATGCGAAAAATGCGATCGTCAGTCCCTCTGATTATTTAAATATGTTTCATTTCATCATGATAAAAAAGTTAGTCACTTATAAGGTTACCACGTTGAAAATGGAAACGATCGTTAACAAAAACAACAACATGTTTTCTCTCATCACTCAGCCTAACAGTGATATAACTGCAAATTAAACAATCAAGTACGCTAAAGTATTACACCTGGTGGGTGGAGGACCAGGGGCACTTTGAGTTTGACAGGTGTCATCAACTGGTCAAGTAACGTTAACATCACGGTTTGTATATTCACATTGATTGGACAGTCCAGAGTTGCGCCAACTAATCATGACGGCGTCTTCAGAACAGAACAGAACTTTATTTCTCTCAGGTTTAGGCTTACGTGGATAAATTTTGTTTAAGTGATAGCACATTTGTAATTCAATCTAATATACTTTCCTTGATTGATTATATGGCTGCGGTCGTAGATCCGGATGTATCTGAATATGCTCAGTATATACACAGGGTTTATTGTTATACTGTTAGGATTAATAGATACAATTGAGTATTTATACCCTTGATCATAAAGTTAGTCACTACTTTCACACTTTGATTTGTATGATTTGGGTTATGATTAAATTGACAAAATAAGAAATCATTCCGTGTATATGTGTATTATATATCGTACCCCAATACGTAATTAAATTTTGTATACATAAGGACACTAGGTTAATTACTGTAATTGATTATTTGATAAACATATTCACATTTAGTTGTGTGATATGTCACGGAAGGTAAAGCTACTTCATAACAACTAATTGTCCCATTTATTTGGTTTCTATCTTTTATATGAAACAAATGCTATAACATGGGGTGATAAACTTCATTGGCAATAGACGTAGCATATAATTGTCCACATGAACAGTCGACTCTGTTCCAGATATGTTTATTCATTTTGCCAGCATTTAAATCGTTGCATTCCTGGCTCAATGATTCATTTAACGAAATATTGTTCCCTGTTTTGAATTACCGTCAGATAGTTCCAGACCAATTATACAATTTCCAGCCCATAGTGTTGCGCATAATTCCGAGATAATTCGAATTTCATATTCTTGTACGAACACTTATCAAAATTCATTTATACCTAGTACTATTATGTACATATGTATATTAGTTCAAATTATAATAATGAGGCCCTCTATATTCTCGAAACGGTCTTTGTTCTACTACAACCGTAAGTCGGTATGGGAAAACAAAATATTTGTTTAATTGTTCAAAGTTCAAAGTCAATGTCATATGATTATAGACAAGGAAGATAAGAAATTAGATATAAAGAGTAGCCACTTTAAATGACAGAATTTCTTTTAGTTAAATTTGCTCATGATTTGGTCTTTTTGTGGTACATAGTGCCAAAATACTCTTAATTATTTACTTTCATGTCATTACTAATCTCACATAAAGTCAAAAGTTGTACAACTTTCCACAGATATGATTATGACATGTTGTATCCAAACATTTCCAAACAAATCCAAACAAATCCAAGCTTGGAAATATGACCTTTCCAAATATTGGAATGGTCATATTTCCAATTGGAATGGTGGTATTTCCAAGTTTTGGATTTTTTGGAATGTATGATATTTTGTCCAGTGATTGAGACATCCTCGAATATCAAGCAAACTATTTCTCCGTTCTATTATGTTAAGACACTGTTTCCTTTTGTTATATGGTTTGACTGCACACGACCTTAAAAACCCTTCATCTATAACTTCATGCATATAACAGATAAAGTCTGTGCTTGGTTGGCTATAAGAGACATTGAGATAACGACATCACTTCTATCTATGTGTGGCATGTCTCTACCGTGCATGCACCTCAAGGAACATCGCCTCCTATTCTGAGTATCAATGCAAGGTGACCCTTGATTAGTATGTATTCTTTACAACAGAAAAAAACATTTCGTTTGAATGAAGGAAATGTGCACGGATATTTTCCAATTGTTAGTAAGATTATACCCCAAAATTTGAAAGTCGGTACTTCGTATGCCCACCATGAGTGTTAATGATGGCGACACATCTTCTGTGCATCGAGTGCACCAGGCGCTGGATAAAGGCCATGGAGGATCAGGGCCCATATGCATTGAAAAGCTGCACTCAATTCCGCAGCGGTTGTCGGCCTTGGTTGGAGGTCATTGATACGTCTTTGGATCTCGTCCAACAAGTGTTCTTTTGGATTCTAATCCGGACTGAGGGCAGGTCAAGGCATGGTGATGATGTTAAGCTGCTGTAGGATGTCCATTGCTGATGACGCCAATGTTGACGCTGTGTTGCCCATCTGAGTCGTACCTGACGATGTCGGTCTGTAAGTATGGGCACTCGAGCAGGTCGCTGACAAAAGATGTTGATGACGACAGGGCGACGTCGCACTGTATCGGGACTGATAGGTCGCTGGTGGGTGCCGATCGTCTTCCGAGCGCAGGGAAACACTTCTGCAGGAGATAGCGACGCATGTTACGATCTTATTGAGGCGATGTGACTCGGGGCCAAGAACTACGTGGACGGTCATCGATGTTGTTAGTAGTGTTTAGTCGTTGCTGAAAACGATATTTTGTTGTTACGTGCACACTAAAATGATTTGCAACGACCAGCGCAGTTAATCTCGCCATCGCTACTGTATCAATCTAATGAATGACAATATATATATATAGCTTTTATACTCATAGATACCTCATTCTGCACGTGCATCTTGATTTGCAAGAGGAATGTTCCCAACCGCTTCCACGGACTTTTGGGAGGTTGCGTTTGTGCTAATGTTTTTTGTCGAACCTGAAAAAAACACCTGCGTTTATAAGCATGGATAGGATGCAGGAAAACAGTTACTTACATTTAGTTCCCAAACAGAATTAATCGGAGCTTATAGGATTTGTATCACAAATGTTTATAGAAATTGTGTTTCTTTTGCGGTTTAGCATATTTGCCTGCACATTTACATTAAGAGAAAAAAGGATAAAACAATCTGTTTAAATGTAGGGGTAACGCTGTGGGTTCGGTTCCAAATTCAGTTAAAAACATTATGTGAATCTTCTGAATCAATAATCTTGACCTACAGTGTCAAAAATTCTATCACAGAAATACTGCATTGGGACAAATGTTTTGAGCAAATGTTGCGTGTTAAGGGCATAATATACACGTGTGAGACCGGTGGAATGTGTCAAATTAAAAACACAACCACTTATAAACGTGTGATATCGGAAATATAATATGAATCTTCCTAGATGAGCCACACAATGAATGAATTATTTATTAGAACATCTTATCAGATTACAGAGAGTTTCGTGAATTTCTTGAACCAAAGCATATGTTCAAATGCATATCATACTGTCAGGAAATTGATTGTCCTTTTCCATCAAAATAATTTCCAAAAAAAAATACATGAAAACGAGCAAACTGAAGAACTTACATATTTCAAAACTGCGGAGGAGAAAATGATGAGATATTGTTTGTTTGTTGTTTAACGGTACAAACAGATGATGTGTATATCGATGATGTGTTTATGATGCGCAGCATCATATATAATCATAGGAAATCTCTGCTGAGGGAAGAGTCCATTAGCATGGACATAAGCATGTGTTTATGAATAACTATCAGTTAATGTAAAAGTTGAGCGTATGCAGCCGTCACAAACACTTGAATAAACACGTTAACACAGGGTGCCAGACAAAACAATGAATTGCGTCGGATAAGCTGCTGGAATATTTCTCGACACAAAGGAGAGGTCGACTGTTAGAAAGTGATCCCTTTTGTCATGCAGCCTTGTGGATAGTTTTTTGTTAGTTTTTTAACTTTATGCCTAGATCTAATGATGAAGGTCACACTTGATGTGCCTTACACTCTGTAATGGACAACGTAAATACAGCAGTGACACAGATGGGAATTTCTTTTTAAAAAAAATTGCTTTGTTTGGGGATTCTATCAAAATTAAAACATTGGTTTGTGACGTCAAAATAGCGTAACATTTTACATGTTCTCTTGAAAATCACAGGAGCAGGGGAAAAAATCAAGATTTTCCACACTTCCTAACAGCAAATCCGTTCATGGCCAGATATCGGCGCACGCTTTGATCAACAAATAGTGAACAGTCTTTGAGTGGTGCTCCGGAAAATAAGTCCAATTTGTTGGCATGCCAATATACGCAATATTCAGAAATTCCTAATTACCAAACTGCACAAATTTAACAAGTGCCCGACAGGTCTGCACAGTTTATATTGGTAGGTTATGCTGATAACTCAACCACGACGCGCGGAGGGACGGACGCAGCGGTGGACGGCACCAGACAGATAGTTTATTCGGTATACATTCCAATATACAACACCCCATTCACCCCCCTTCCCAGTCGTCTACCACAATTTCTTCATGTCGGGAGATTATAATGATCTTTGCTTCTCAAAACTATGGCATTAGATGCAACAAACACACAAAGCTTGTATAAAGTCTCAACGTGTATGGGATGTTGAAAATGTGGGAAAACAGGTGGTAAAAGTGGGAAAACTCCGAGGATTGCCGAGGATTTTTCCACTTTCATCAACGAGTGTTGATATATTTGATATCATAAGACACGAGGGTGAGATTTTATTTATCATCCAACATCATTCTTCCAACTTTTTCAGTTTGTAGACAGTAATAAACAGTGTCTAAAGTGAAAAAAGTACTGCTTACAGCTTCAGTAGCAGAACCATTAGTGATGTCATTTGATTGTGACGCCATGGTAACCAATGACGTCACAATGGTCTGCAAAGCATTGTTTTGCAATTTCATTGCAGCGATATCTACAGTGTAGATATCGTTTGATCTCAACCAAGTGATATCTCCTGTGGGTGCCAGTTTTAGATGATAAATATTCCATATCCATCCATCAGTTCATTCAGATACCATCCAGTAGTGGTATGCACGTCTGGCATCAACTTGTTCATGCTCAGAAACCTTACAATTGGAATACTGAGTCGCTGTAATGTTACGTCAACACGCGTGACTCACGTGTGACAAACTGATTTGTTTGTGTTATGTACAGTACATGTATACTGCAGTTTGTTGGACGATTTGATTATCATGTTGTCAATAGATTGACTTAAAATGTGACGTTCGCATATTTCCGATGATCAAGCTTATTATCGTGCCACCATAGATACATGTGGGTTTATTTGGAGCCTTATTGTGACGACAAAACGCAAGAAAGAGCCTTCTGTCAGGAGATAGTGATAGGATCGAGAAAGGGTTGCGTCACTTCGAAGACAAAACAATCTTGGCGAATTAATGGAGGTGGTAGTCTTAATAGAATGGCGACATAATACATGGGACAAGCGGCGATGGCTTCTTGCGCAGTGAATGAAAAAAATATCCTGAAATTATCCTTTATAACTTTCTTTTTATTTCAACAATAAACTTATTTCTCTGTTCTGATTCCAGTGCAAACAAACCTTTGGTAGTAAAATTAAATGAGAAAAGACACTGAGGTGTCAAATGTTTAGAGTATATATATACATCTAAGCATGGGTCTGAAATGCTTTTGTTCTGATTTCGATATGAACAACGTCACGATATGGCTGAAATACTGCCGATGTGACGTTAAATATTAACTCACTAACTCACTCACTCGATATGAACAAGCATTTTCACCATTCGGCATGGTGAAGTGGAAATGACCATGGGTACAAAGTCATGTTCAAGATTATTGAACTTTTATAGCTCATACACTTCAGCTTGCTGAGACTTATACCAGTTTCACAATGCTAGCCCATGGAGATGCCATGCTGCAGCTGAAACATGGGTACTGATTTCGAGCAATCCGTTGTTGTTTTATCCCCTTAATGCCGCTCGCGAGACCGGGAAATAACAAGTACCATCTTTTAACGTCACATAGGAATCGAAACACTGACCTTTGGCTCTTCGATATCGCAAGATGGTAAGTTAATACCAAAACGGAAAAGAAGGAAGAAAGGGGCACAAAAAGTCGACATCACTTGGTATAAAGTTACCCCTTCGCACATTTTCTACATGCAGTCAGGACAGAGAATCAATAAGGAAATGATCTACAAACTATGGGGAATCATAAATTATTTGTCCCTAATGGTTCAACAGAGCCTTGGCTGAAAATGATACCCCCAAAAGGCCACACTGTGGGAAGTATCTCTTCAATATTATTTTGCATAAGGCCACAAAGTCGCATTGTAAAACTGTTTCCGTGATAACTGGAGCCGCCAAGGTGGCGAAATGTCATGAAACAAACCGTTCAAATATATTTGTAATGTGATATGCATTTCACCAACACGTTATTTCTCAAAGTCATGCAATACTTATTAAAATAACTATACCTAAGAGAGAAAGGTGTAACTTTTTCAACTAATCAGATTTCGGCACACACTCCTATTCGTTTTACAATATTCAGTTGCAGAGCAGTACTTGACGAACAACCAGCCACGATGCGTTATTCCACCTTTGTGTGTGTCGTTCTGGAGTTCCATGCCATTGTGGTCCAGTCGTTCAGGCAACACTTCAACTATGACAGGCAGCCATACGGTGTACGAATGTGTCAAGACTTGTGTCGTCGCATTGTTGGGTGTTCACAGTACGTCTTTTCTGCACACCATCTTGTCTGTCGGGTGAACAACAAGATGGACGCTATTGCCGCTGAGCGGAGACCTGACATCACAACGGTGAGGAATAATACAAAGCTGATGAGATATTCGGGGCAATATGTCAGGAGTCAATAAATGTTACGGCATGTAAATAATACAGTAAATACCAGGAAACACAGTGACCTAAAACATGATAGCCTGACCTGTCAGAGTCTGATAACATTTTGTTTGATTCCAAGATTGCACCGGTTAGAATCATTTGTTTGTCAGCCCTTAGCTGTATTCACGTCTTTCAATAAAATTACAAACGTCTACCGTATACAAAAAGGATTTACTCTCAAAGAAAGTTATATAACTGAACGACTGATCACAGCAGTGTTACACTCAACTCACACACTCACTTTACAGAACTCGTCGGATCCTATCGCCAACTGTGCCTGGAACACTCTGGTCTTCTCCACCAGGTCAGGAAGCCCCAAATGTGCAAAAGGTAAACTGCTTCACAACACAAACCCTAACCCTTACCCTAACCCTTCACAAGAATATGACATTTGTTGGTTGTGTAATGTCACACTCATCAGTACTCAAGTCACATTTGATTAATATTATGCCCGACGCATGTATGATGCTGGGTCTAACGTTATCACAGGCATGGGTTCACAAGGACCTATTGTCATACCTGAATGCATATCATATTGTGTATCATCACGTGTTTGAAGACTTAACTTGACATTTTGCATGTGTTTGTGACGGGAGGTGCAGGATATGCTCCCTCATATAGTTAGAATCCTAAATGAACTCCGATTTAAGCTACTGGTTTGGCAGGACATGGTTCCCTTTTCGTGAAAACCTGGTATCATCCCTGATTTTCAGTGATGCATTTATATCACCGCTATTTTGCCTCGAAAGCACAATGGAATCTCTTTTGGTGGATAATCTAGTGGTTTATATATTTTTGTTCATGATTATGGATGGTTTGGTTGATTTGTTATTTAACGCCGCACTCACCAATGTTCCAGCTATATGAGGGCAGTCTGTAAATAATCGAGTCTGGACCAGACAATCCAGTGATTGACATCATGAGCATCGATCCACGCAATTGGAATCGATGACATGCATCAAACAAGTCAGCAAACCTGACCACCTGATCTCGTTTGTCGCCTTTAACGGTGGTGGAATAGGGTTTAACGTCGCGTCCAAGATTATTGCACTTATATAGCGACGTGTCGCCTTTAACGACAAGCATAGTCGCCTTTTACGGCACGCATGGGTTGCTTAAGACCTATTTTATCCCGATCTTTACAGTTCTCATGATTGTGGAAAGGTATTCGTTGCTCATATGTATAAAGTAGCCAAGTTCCAATCCTTCTCTTATTGAAGTTACAGTGGGTAAAAAACAATTTCCTTTAGTCTACTTGCAATGGCAAGCTGATGCAGAAAGAAAAAAATGATTGAGTGTAGTTTGCTTAGAAAGATGAGCCCACGATCAACATGCAATACAAAACTTCCCTGTTAGATCAATAAGAAATGAGTCACAAGATGCAGTGAAGCGGTGCTTTCATACAGACTTGTTTCTGGTTGTCATTACGCTGCGTCACTTTCTCTGTTGGAGAATATTGAGTATTTACGCAACTATTCTGATAAGTCTTAATACATAGTTTATGTTCACATCTCACCTAACATTAGAGTATGTCAAGCCCTTTATTCTTTCTATACTGAACCGCAAAAGAAACGTCACCCCAAGTAACATTGAATGGAAAGTTGTCACTTAAATATCTGGGTAATTTTTGTCAAAGTTTGTAAAATTTAACATTACTTTGTCCGGAAAAATGAAATTTGATGATAAAAAAACAAAGCAGATGACAATAAAACCGATCGCCTAAACGCATCACGGCAACGGCCATGGTAACCCGAGTTCCGTGCAAATTGAAATGCCAATGCCTTCCCCAATTTCTTGCGCTATAAAAATCCACCCAGGTCGGATAACATTCATTCGTTATCGGACAACACAGCACCAGCATCGGCGCCAAGAGCAGTAGAGAAGAGTCCTCTTCTCAGACGAGAGCCGTTAGTGTATCTCAACAGCAGATGTCAGCGAGAATGTTTGGCGACGCCGTGGGGAACGTTATTCGGATGCTTGTGTTGTTGAGAGAGACTCGTGCTGGGGTCCGAGCATCATGCTGTGGGGTGGAATTGGTCTTGATTCAGGCAATTGTATCGATGACATGCATCAACCAAGTCAGTGAGCCTGACCACCCGATCCCGTTAGTCGCCTCTTACGAAAAGCATAGTCGCCTTTAACAGCAAGCTCTGGTTGCTGAAGACCTATTCTACCCCGTATCTCCACGGGTTTCGAGTGGCATGTAGTCCGATATTTTCTTTATAATGTAACAATTTTGTTAATTTGATCACAATTTGTGGTTGTTTTATGAAGGGAAAATACTCAAGTTTCTTCATTTCTAGAAATTAGCATATTTTGTTTTTAATTTATTGTAAACAAAAAACAATCCTTTAATTTCATCTAAAGTAATTTTCTGGTAATTCTTACATAGGTGTGTACAATTATCTTTGAATAAATTATCTCATATTTATCGATTTGGTAGATGATTACGGTTGATAATCTTTTGGACACTGACAACCTGCTGACACACGTAGATGACACGTGAGGGCGTGGCCCAGCTCGCGACTTATTTAGTTGAACAAACGGGTTATAGCTAAAACGGCACCTCAGCAAAACGTCACCGAGCGAAAACGGCACCGATTGGCGAAAACGTCACCTCGTCTAAAGCGATATGTAATTGCTTTAGTTCTATCAGAGAAAACATCAGATACCAGAACATTCTGGCGCTGCAGCGTCAGAAACAAGACCGTTGAACGACACCGTCCGAGTTGAGGTACTGTGCTGTTAATTAATATCGTTGTTACAACTGATTGGTGTTATTGTTCTCGGTAGTTTACAATATGCTATGAATTACACGTAGAGTAGCTTATTGTTACAGTAGAGTAATTGAACGTATTATATTTTAGGTAAAGGTAATATAACATCTTCAAGTCTAGCGCCATTATCGTTGACGAAAGAGAAACTCGTCGACCCTGATACACAAATACACACAATAAAAATAACCTCATATAAGACAAGAAAATGACAACGTAAACAAATCATATATACTGCAACATAATAAAGCAATACTACTACATAAATCGTTCTTATCATTATTACAAATAGAGGTGCCAGTCAGCCCTACAAATAGTAGCCGTTTTCGCCAATTGAGATGCCGTTTGCGCCCGGGAAATTGGTGACGTTTTTGCTGTGGAGCCGTTTAGCCTGTATCCAAACAAACACGACTAATAGTTGAACATAAGTGATCATATGCAAAACGACAGTGAATACTGAAGTTGTCAATTTTTTTTTTTTTCTGAGAACCCCTCGTACTCGGAATGGATGAAACGAGGTGGATGTACTTGACGACTGGATTTCGTTGAACGATGGGATCAAGGAATAGTTCTCGTCTGTATGATTCCTTTTTATAATTTGTATTTCTGTCGGTAAGTAGAACAGCTATACGGCTGGTTTGACCCAGGTTTAGTCGCTTCAAAGTAAAATCCTTATGTTTTTTTGTACTTGTCAAGCGATCCATAAATCGAGTGCAAATAATTTTACGCTGATTTTAGGGCTAGGTTTATTCAGATCTTAAGTTGGATTTTATTTATTTTTATTTTTATATGGCACTGACGATATTTTGCAGTTGTATTAACAACTGCTTAACCAAAGCGTATTCAAGGAAAGACATTTAAAAAGGTTCAAAATAATACTTTTCTTTGCAATTGTTGTTTCGTGATCACCGAATAACTGTTAAACACTCTATCAGACAAACTGAGGAACATATATGTGTGATTGTATACCAGGAAAATAGCTTTGCAGCAGTATGTCACAGGATATTTCTATTTACTCCACCCAGAAGACTGAGACGTGTAGAATATACCAAGGACCAATCGACTGGATATTCTGAAGTCTATCAACTGATCAAAGATGTCAAATGCAAGGCTGCATGGTGATGATCTGCATTTATTTTGAATTTTTCTACATCACACATTGTCAGATTTTCCGATAAACGGAAACCTTTTCACAACTGTTCACAATGTCCCATCTACCTTCAGGGACAGGAGCATCACTGTGCATACTGCAACAAACCTGCCAGACTAACTACAAAATATTTTATAGCAAGAACCCATACAAACTAGGAAGGATGTTTTCCATGTACATTTCGCTAACAGAACAGAACTGCAAAACTGTACATGTGTGTCCTGTTCCTTTTTTCAAAAGATAACATTCTCTGAGATAACATTTCACAACAGAAAGCTAACGGAATCTGTCCACATTCGCCGCCACAAGCCATCAATCAACAGAAATCAAGGCTATTACATCCCATCCGCCGACTATGAACTCATTATGCAATAATCACCACACCTATGCAAACGTATCCTGTTTATTTGGTTTCATGGCCCATTGGCTTCCACCTATGTGTTCTCTGTCCATCATGTTGTCATTACTTACTCATATTATCCCACTCATGTATGCAATTTTAGTTACTGTTAATCCTCTTCAGTTAATCCTCCACAACTGTATATATTCTGTACAATGTTCCTCATTCAGTCTTGCTTGACAACGGTATAAGGATCTATACCAAAACGTCGCCTTTGCAGTACAAAAGAAGTTTTTTTATCCATAAGTTGTGTCTACTTTGTCATCCATCAACTTCTAAGTAATGCCTATCAAACAATTCTGTGAGAAATATATGGTCACATCACCAACTTACGTGCCACTCAGGCCTTGGTGACTATAAACAAAATTACAAAACAAACACAGTATCATGTACTGTTGACGAAAACACTATTTCATCATATTCGTATGATAGTTATAGTTAAGCACTTTTTGTTAGGAAACACATTACGCAAGAACAGGGTAAAACATCTAGGACAAAAATGTACCTATTTATTTTTCATTGTATGCTGGTATTAAATAATGATGTCAAATAGTTACATATCCACATAATTCATTTTCAGATGAAAGATAATAATCGAAGATTGATCAGTGACACTGTGCTGATACTTTGGTAGATTTTTTCAGTCTGTACATATAATCATTGGGGAGAAAAATAAACTACCTAAATACATAACAATAATTAACTGAAAATGTTAAATGCTGTACCAAATGAAGCATAAATACATATACATTGTATCATCAAAACGCAACCAAGAAAGTATTTTTATAGTTTGTTTTAAAACAAATGAAATGGTGAAATTGGTGTTTTAAAAGTCAAAGTCATGCCAAAATAAAATATAAGAACAAAAATAATAAAAATATCTAAAGTTTTATGCGAAACTAAAGCTGAAAATATTGATTGAGTAAAGGATTAATCTATATGCATCATGCTGTTGTGAATTCATGATCACAAGCAGGAAAGCAGGAATGTCATTTTGAAACAAATTTGAAACGTCCATTTTCGCGCACCTGTTGTGGAAGGTGGTCATTGTGATATCTCTGGACGTGGAATCTATTGCCTCGGACATAATTATCACAGAAAAATGAATAAGTAAGATGAATCATATTTTCATATTCAATGTAACATCAAAGGGTGATCCTTATAACAACAACACTTCAAATAAAAGATACTGAGAGACTGGCATGTGACGTGTTGTTACATCTACCACCGTTTCCGGGTCACGGGAGCATACAAGGTCGAGGGGTTTAATAATATACCAATTATATCGTCAAAGTCACATTGTTTTTTAATATTAGCGATGATTATTGATACTATGTACAGATTTGAGTTTATTCTTGGTGTGACAGATACATCAGATTCCAGAACATTCTGGCGCTGCAGCGTCAGAAACAAGACCGTTGAACGACATCAATCAACAGAAATCAAGGCGATTACATCCCATCCGCCGACTATGAACTCATTATGCAATAATCACCACACCTATGCAAACGTATCCTTTTTATTTGGTTTCATGGCCCATTGGCTTCCACCTATGTGTTCTCTGTCCATCATGTTGTCATTACTTACTCATATTATCCCACTCATGTATGCAATTTTAGTTACTGTTAATCCTCTTCAGTTAATCCTCCACAACTGTATATATTCTGTACAATGTTCCTCATTCAGTCTTGCTTGACAACGGTATAAGGATCTATACCAAAACGTCGCCTTTGCAGTACAAAAGAAGTTTTTTTATCCATAAGTTGTGTCTACTTTGTCATCCATCAACTTCTAAGTAATGCCTATCAAACAATTCTGTGAGAAATATATGGTCACATCACCAACTTACGTGCCACTCAGGCCTTGGTGACTATAAACAAAATTACAAAACAAACACAGTATCATGTACTGTTGACGAAAACACTATTTCATCATATTCGTATGATAGTTATAGTTAAGCACTTTTTGTTAGGAAACACATTACGCAAGAACAGGGTAAAACATCTAGGACAAAAATGTACCTATTTATTTTTCATTGTATGCTGGTATTAAATAATGATGTCAAATAGTTACATATCCACATAATTCATTTTCAGATGAAAGATAATAATCGAAGATTGATCAGTGACACTGTGCTGATACTTTGGTAGATTTTTTCAGTCTGTACATATAATCATTGGGGAGAAAAATAAACTACCTAAATACATAACAATAATTAACTGAAAATGTTAAATGCTGTACCAAATGAAGCATAAATACATATACATTGTATCATCAAAACGCAACCAAGAAAGTATTTTTATAGTTTGTTTTAAAAAAAATGAAATGGTGAAATTGGTGTTTTAAAAGTCAAAGTCATGCCAAAATAAAATATAAGAACAAAAATAATAAAAATATCTAAAGTTTTATGCGAAACTAAAGCTGAAAATATTGATTGAGTAAAGGATTAATCTATATGCATCATGCTGTTGTGAATTCATGATCACAAGCAGGAAAGCATGAATGTCATTTTGAAACAAATTTGAAACGCCCATTTTCGCGCACCTGTTGTGGAAGGTGGTCATTGTGATATCTCTGGACGTGGAATCTATTGCGTCGGACATAATTATCACAGAAAAATGAATAAGTAAGATGAATCATATTTTCATATTCAATGTAACATCAAAGGGTGATCCTTATAACAACAACACTTCAAATAAAAGATACTGAGAGACTGGCATGTGACGTGTTGATACATCTACCACCGTTTCCGGGTCACGGGAGCATACAAGGTCGAGGGGTTTAATAATATACCAATTATATCGTCAAAGTCACATTGTTTTTTAATATTAGCGATGATTACTGATACTATGTACAGATTTGAGTTTATTCTTGGTGTGACAGACGTAAGATTTCCGAATTTATTGTAAATATTTTATAACAAAAGATTATCCGAAGACTTCCCCGGTGACCTTTGCACTTACTAAGAAACTGCAGTCAGATTTCGCGATCTTTATTTTCGTTTTTCTCTCGTCACATTAAACTGAAAATGATAAAAGAAACACTCGTCGAATTTGGAGATATATATACAGATTTGAATACACTTTCCTTATATCATTTTGCAACTCTGAGTTTCACGCACCCATGGTATTGCGTACGATCATCAGGCATAATGAAACATGGTTTTTAGTTTGACCCTTTTTTTTTGCTCGGCTTGGGGGTTTACCATGGCGACAGGTGGAAATGAGCTCGCTTCTTTTGTTTAGCTTGTTAGCTGTTAGCATGATAATCTCGAGCTTCTCTTCCATGCATAGGTTGCAAATCCCTGAGTCTCTTTTGTTGGTGTTTGATTTCTTGATTATGTCCCATTTAATTTTGTAATCTGTTTTTTGTTTCTTTTCAACTTCCAGATGTGTTTGGAGAGTTCTGTCTCTTTTTCATATTTCTCAATTCTGAATGATTTTGTGTGGTTGTTATACCTTGTCTTGAAGGGACCGCTTGCTAACCCAATGTAGGTTACATCATTGGTATCTGTTGGAACCGTGGCCTTATAGACTACGTCACGAGTGAGGCATTTACCGTTCATTGGGCAATTGGTTTTTTGTCTGCAGTTACAGTCCTTTGATTTGGTTGATTGGTTGGCTGACTTCACCACCTTGCTGTTATGTGCCTTGATTATTTGTTGGATGTGTTTCATGCAACTGTAGCTGACTTTAACTGATGATCTGTTGAATATTTTATTGAGTTTGCTGTCCTTTGGAAAATGTTTGTTGATAAGTTTCAGGAAGTGCTTGCCTACATTTGTCTTCACATTCTTGCTGATGGGTGTGTGTGTGTGTGTGTGTGTGTGTGTTGTACCAAATTATTTTCCGTTTTCTTTGCTTTTTCTGGTTTTTTTTGTTTGATCTTTATTTGGGTTTAGTTCGCACTTTGTGTTGTATCCTGCAGCTTCAAGGGCTTTTTCGTAGTATGGTATTGACAGATTGAAAACTTCTTGATTTGAAGACAGGTTTGATACTCTTTTTACTATAGCCTCTGGTATGTTTTTGATAATTGTTAGTGGGTGGTTTGACCTTGAGTGGACATATACTGTTTCATCGTTTGGCTTTCTGTAAGGTTTGTGTAGTCCGGTTTTTAGGTCCAGATTTACATCTAAGAAATTGACATTTGACAGGTTGGTTTGTACGGTGATTTTCAAACCACATGATTGGAAGATTTTGGTCAGATCTTTCCTTGTTCTGTCGGCTTTGCTTCCTGAGCATAATCTTAATGGTGCTAGCCCATCATCTCGGTATAATCCGACACTGTCTAGTTTGATCTTCTTGTCAATTTCATTAAGGATGTATAATCCGACCAACTCGCATCGGATCATACTTGTATATATATATATATATATATATATATATATATATATATATATATGAAGTCAGTGCAAACTTTGTTGATATTGAAAAAGCAATGTTTTATGTTATGTTTTATGTTGAGGTCGGGCTTGCATAAAGACACGTGATTTGTATGTTTGAATATAGCAAAATATTCAACCGAAACACTTCAAAATCAGGATTGGGGAATACTTATAAGTCGATTATTGTGTCTTCCAAATTTTATAACATGACACGTTAAATTAACTCTTATATTCTCATTTCCGCAACTGACATGATGACCTAGAAAATTAAGTTTGTGTTCTGTCTAATGTTTGGCTTATAACTTTCTAAGAAGGTTCTTCATGTTTTTGCCGAGAGAAAAATACGAATGTATACTCAGTTAAAATTCAGATATAAATTGTGATTATTCAAATAAACTTGTACAAGTTCAACGATTTAAACAGGTTCCTAATATGAAACGCATCTCACCTTCAACAACGTAATTGGGGTAAATTCAAGAAAGATTACAAATTGTATGTACGCTTTTGTCTTAACCTCTGCATGTTTGAAAATGTCAGGATATTTTTATATGACAATGTGTAAATTTCTATCAGGAATTAATGTGTTATATATTGGTTCAAATGTTCCTGGTTTAATGTCCCAGGGTCCGCATGCACAAAGCCCCATTTGCTAACGCTCTTAGCAGCTACGAGAATGTTAAAACTATTTACACTTGTTTCACAAAGCGCCCTAAGTGCCATCGTAAGGATAGGATTTCCAACGACCACCTTTTCCACTAAGGCGGAACTCTTTTGAAATGGAGATGCGTAATCCCAAACTAGAGTTGTCTCCCTTGCCGCAAGGTGCCCGCGCAATTTCTTCGCGCACTCGGATAATTGGACAGTCGACTGAAGTGGTTGTAAAATGACAGCGCCAACTGACCCGAAACGCGTGACAAAGGCTAACTTCAGCATCAAGCAGTTTAATATCATTACGCTGAAGTAAAACTTCACAGTGGTGTGCTTTTGTCCTCCCTTTCAAACACCGCCACTAACAATTGAAAGAAGAGGTTGCGGGTATCAATTGCTGAAAAGTAAGTGGAACTTTGCAAGTGATTTTTGATTCCATTAACGTTGCTATAAATTTTACAAAGAAGCGAATGTTAATCTTCAACTCGTTGTCAACGAATAAACCTCCCACAAGAAACGTAAAACAGTACTAGTATTGTGAAATGACAATGAATTATTGAATATAAACTACAAATAAAACTAGTGTCAATTTACAGAGTCAATGCATCTTGTGCTTCTACAAGGACTCAGCTGAGGGGGTGACAAAGAAGTGTCAAGACTGCCGGTAGGCTTTACTTTGCTATATATTTCACTTAAATAATTTATTAAGTTTATTCATTAGACAAATGTAGATCCACAGGAATTAAACAATGTTATAAGATCAAATAATCATCTTCAATATGATAATTTGAATAATATTGAAATATTGCATTTAATTCGTTTCCCTGCAACATGTTGTCCGTCAGAAGTTGTTTTTAGATGAAAAGTTGGAATGATATTGTTATTTTATCACCAAATAGTTCACTGGTGAAAAGGAAAGCAAGTGAAAGAAAGCGGGAGGAGAGGAAGACAGAATGTGGACCTGCACCAGTGTTTCTTTCTGAATTTGTAGAGAAGGTTTGTTTGAAATTTGTAATTTTTAGATTAAAAGAAAAGATACAACTGTAAATCTTTTTGAAAAAATATGTCAGACATCTTCTAAAAGAAAACACCAGTAAAACAGCAGAATAGGAACATTTAGGGATAAAATTATTACACTGTCTGTTTACAGGTGGTGGCAACAATGCCAGAGTGCAACATTGTTGGGATTGAAGGGGGCATTGAGACAGGCCTTGATGGTGTTGCAAAGTTACAACAACGATCAAATTAATTGATCAGATACTTTTCATTTAAAAATAATTTGTGCATATATTGTACAAATTAAGAAAACAGTTCAATATATTTTACTAAAATATCTCTCTTTTGAACTTGCATCTTTCCTCACCAGAAAATAATATTGGGAGACTGGTACCAGAAAGGAAATTAATTTTATTTGGCATAATATATTTTTTACAGAATTTCAATCCCGTTGTCCCTTGAAGCTGTATTCGTGGATAATGAGTCATCAGCACCAAGTACTGATGGAGTAATTCCAAATGAAAGCACTGATCAAGCAAGTATTACAATAAGTTAGAGATAAAAAGAAAATTATTTGATATTTCATACATAAATCAGTCATTATCTTCATTAATAGATATATTTATTTTTGATCAAAGCTATCCAATAAAAAACAAAATTGCTACAAGCGGCATAAAACCATACTCAATCACTCCTCCTGAATCCCATCTGTAACTCATTCACACAACAATTTGACACCTTCAGAGATGTTTGAAAATTAGGTTTGGTCTACTAATGTAATAAATAAGCAATTAAATAATATATATGTTTGAATAATTTATTGAATCAACAGAAGTCATAGAAGTGACAATGAAAACCCCTCACATTTCAGCTGGAACATCAAGCATGCTTCAAGTGCACATACCACGTTGAAAAAAAAGCTGTATAACGCCTACAATTACTCTACAAAGTTCGGTATTACCATTTTAAAATGAAGACAGCAGGGTTCGGATTAAGAAGAATTGTCATATTAAGTTTATATGAAACAAATATGTGTTCAATGATCATCATTTATTATATTTACAATTAATTATTTTGAAGAGTCAACAGGAAAAAAAAACTACCAAGAAAATGATAATAATTCTGCCAAAACTTTAAACTAAGGAACATATCTTTCACTTACTTAATCAATGTACACTTCAAGTTACCACAGAAGTACATTCACATATTGTTTGAATATATCATGTCAGTATTCACAGAAAAGAAATAGTCTTCATCGTTAAATTTCAAAGAGTTTTAGATTAACCCAAAAAAAATTAAAACACCATTAAGATTAACAAATGATGGGATTTTGTTCTGTTAAATTTCAGTACATAATTTGCTTTAATCATATTTTTCATTTCAGTCCCGGATCTGCCTCAAGAACTTCTCGAATTGAACAAGCCGAAGCTAGAAACGCAGAATCTTTTTAACAAAGAACTGTTGTCAATACAAATTAGAATAGCCTCTGCCCTTACACGTATAGCCAATACCATGGAAACAATTAATTGCAAACTTGCAGATACAGATCAAACAACTTTTTCGCTCTCACCACTGATAAACTTCTAATGCTATTCAAGATATGTTCAAGGGAGGTAATCGTCACTGTGGTGTCATACAAGGAAGATGATCAGGTCTTTGAAGGCATTTAGAAGTGATTCACATAAGGAAGAGAATATATGGATGTCAACTTCTTTATTATCAGGAACACAACGTTGTCCTCACATGTACATATATATGCTATCTGTCTCATGGCATTCATTCACCTGATGAAGGAGTAAGCATATACTCCGAAACGTTGTGTTCCTCATAATAAAGAAGTTGACATCCATATATTCTCTTCCTTAAGGGAGATGATGTTGAGAGAGACTTGAAATAGTGAGCTCATTTAAATCTTTCCTTGTGACTTTGTTTCGGAAAATAATGCTGTTTGATGGTCAATAAATTCTGCATTAGCTCATTTGAATCTTTCTTTATCGCTTTGTGCTGACAACATTGTAAAATGAGAAAGGTCTTGACATATATTGAAATATGTTTTCACAAAGAAGACTGTTGTCTAGACATAATAGATATTTTGCAGTGTGTGACTTTTTTATGTAAATAATATTATTTGATAATCAATAAATTCTGCACTGGGGTCCAGGGATCGATTCCCGTCCGCCTCATACCAAAAGTCATTAAAAGATTATACTTGTTACCCTGTCTGGCGATCGGCATAAAGGGGCTAAACAAGGACTGGTCGACTTGGAGTCAGTGTACTGTTGTCTGAGTGGGGTATTACTGGGGTTAAACTGCCGCATGGTATCTCAGTGGGCTAGCACTTTAAATCAGCATCAGTCCGGACTTGTACAAGCAGCAACACACACACACGCACGCACGCACGCACGTCGCTATATATGTGCAATAATCTTTGACGCGACGTTAAACCCCACCTCACCTCATCTCACCTTTTAATTATAAGCTCGTGAGACGTGCCTCAAAATATGTATTTACTTAAACGGAAAATACCGGTCGCATCTAATGTAAACAAACCATTATATTCCTTCGTTGTTTATGAACTTTGTTATCGAATTGGGTTAGGTGACGATTGATTCTTATGATTACATGTGGATACAACCATATTTGCATCACACACAGCCTGCACTTTTATCGCATGGCATCCCTACGTACAGACATTGGCAGGCTCTTCCTCTTTCACTGAACGCCAAATGGGTACCAATGTACCGTCAATTGCATCGATAACTCGGGGAAAGCCAAATATCTTGAAAACATCCTGCTAAAGCTTGGATTGAATCGGGGTCTGGAAACTGGATGGCAGGAAGCGTTATATATAGGCTTTGCAAAGTCCTATCGAAGGCCCTTAAATTTATACGCTGGGGTATGAAACTCTGTGCAAATCTCCAATCTCCATTAAGAACCCTTGCTCAGATAACGAAGCGTTATCAGTAACGGAGTTTCTTGCATGATTGGATGGGAACGCTTAGTGTAATGTTCAATGTTGGGTTTTACTTTCCTCAAACATAGCTGCTCTTTGAATTCTGAAGAGATGGGATCTCATCAGATAACGTGTCCAGTTGCTTAGTCCTTTGATCGGAATCTTTATCTTCGCTTCATTCAATATGACTAATGTCGCCATTTTCACGAAAACTCTTGTAGAATCTTTATTTACGATGATCATAGCCTAAGGGGGCTTTGTGAAAAAGGTTGGCGCTAAGGGTGGAGTTATGATCATGCTCATACAAAAGTGCAAGGCCATTCCAAAAAGGCTGCACAAGACAAATCTGTGGTCGGCGAGTACATGTTACGCAGAACATCCCTTTGAAACAAGGCCATTAGTTCTGTTCTGCTTCATTCTTCCCAAGTCTTCAATTATCTATGTCAGAGAAAGACCACACGTTCGAGATCTTTCTGCTTTCAGATACTTGAGATGTGGTTGATATGATTGACTCAATCTTGTTTATTTTAAGTTTCAGAAGGAGCTCGTCTACTCGTCGTTCAATCTAAACAATACGGAAAGAGGCAGTTCAGAGAACTTTATATTGGCTATGGCGCCTTTGAGTTGTACCCTTTCATCAACGAGGATCAGATTTTGTCAATAGCTTATGTACAATCAGGGAGACGAATATTGGTAGCCACCAGTAAGCCACATCAAATCAGGTCATTTGTACTCGACAATTACATGGCTTCTACAATACTCAGAGACATGTCTGCATACGGGCTATGTGTTGATGATGGGAAACAACTCGTGTTTTTCACTGCACTTACTCCGATAAAGCAAACTTGTAGGCTTTCTAGAATGACAATAACAGGCGAGGACTTTCGTGTAATCTATGCACATACAGACTTTGCAATTGGTATAACCCTTGATCCATCTAAACAGAGGATTTATGTTAGCCATATGGACAAAATTCGCCAATTAAATTATGCAGGTCTCCACGTTTCAATCATAGCCCGTGGGTCCTTCATATTAGGTATTGCCTTCCATCCAACAGAAGATTATTTATTGTCTGTATCAGGTGGCAAAGTGTCTCAGCATATCTATTTCAAACATTTCCTGAACAAGATTCCAAATCACAGACTTATTCCCTGGAACATTGTCATACATGAAAATGTTATTTACGTGTCTTCGCCTGGTGGTCATGGATTGGTTCCTCTGACTTATTTCAGTGTAAAAGGCAAACACAGAGAAGTGATAAATCAGAAGTTTGACTACAATGTTACTTCACATGTAGTACTTTGTTTAATCAAGTAATGGCAGTGATAGTGTTTTAAATCATTTTTTAAAATTTGACACAAATATCTGTACCTAAGCTGGGAAGCAATAATGCATGTATTTATTGTGACTACTTGATTTCCAATAAAGTTTGTGAAAAGCTATTATCCATCCAGATTTGTCAGATGATGGTGATGTGAGGTATAACTGAGTGAGTCTGGTTAGTGTGTGGTTCACCGTAACGGTGCATAATGGTTATGACGAACTGCAAGCGACTGGGGACATTTATGCACTATGCATTTACTTTATTTCGTGAAGATCCAGGGTAGAATAGATCTTCAGCAACCCATGCGTGCCGTAAAAGGCGACTATGCTTGTCATAAGAGGCGACTAACGGGATCGGGTGCTCAGGCTCGCTGTCGTGGTTGATGCATGTCATCGATCCCAATTTCGTGGATTGTCTGGTCCAGACTCAGTTATTTACAGACCGCCGTCATATCGCTGGAATATTGCTGAGTATTGCGGCGTTAAACAACAAACCAACCAACCAAGGTTATTTCACTCCGGTGCTTCTGGGCGATACGGACCAATTTGGTTATTACGACTCGTCACGATAAGGCTGAAATATTGCCGATGTGACGTAAAGATTTAACTCACTCACTCACTCATATTACGAAGAGCACTCAGTTAACAATGAAAAAGAAACAAGTGTATAGTCCAAATGTCCATATATGTTTCATGTTACATGTGGCTAAAATGCTCCAGTCAACCTTCAAGCATTTCAACAATAAAAAGAAAACATATAAAATTATGAAGAAGGGCCAGCTATTGCTGCCCTACTCTGTTCAGAGGAGGCATTGTCTAAACTCTGTGGCCTCTGTGGTACATACAAAACTGTACTTACAAAACTGAACATACAAAACTGTACATACAAAACACAGGGGAGGGGAAGTTTCAGCTCGTTCAACACTGGACGTTTCCTTGGAGCGGAAAATCCTGATCGCGGTTCCCGCTCAGTATGACATGGACATTTAGCATCACGTTAATGTATTGAAACAGGTCATTTATAAACATAGCTAACACATAATGTATGTATTGCGCCAGGCGTTTGGCTTATAAATGTAATATCTCCATGACAACATATGTTGTATGTGATCTGCGTTAAAAGTAAAATGGGTATGAAAAAAATCTAACCAGCTGTAAAAGTCTGAACTAGAATGTCAGGAAAAATACAGTATAGTGAATCTGGCTAAAAGAAATTGTATGTGTATGCCAGAGATCGTTGTTGGTTGATTGCAAGAAGATACCTAGTTTGGCCGATATCATAAATCAGCACAAAGTCGCAGAGGCGAAACAATGTAGGATACAGGCTTTATATAAACAGTGTCCACTAAATACGCTTCGTCAATATTCCTAGCAATGAGGCTTCATAACTTAATATATTGACGATTATCAATGAGTTCGTATCGTTTCAGTGTATAAATGTTCCCATACACATATGTTTGACTGTATAGGTTTGGTGTCCGCACACATGAAACGGAGCTATGAACAGGAAATAATACTGTAACATTTGTTTTAATTTGAAGTTATACAGCATTTTCATTGGACGAGGGGTCGGTCACATGACTATCGTATTATCCAATCGATCCGTGTCCAGTCTACAGCAATCTTTGAATTATCTGAGTGTCTATTTGATACATCTTTGATCACCTTTCAACGATGGGCAAGTTGATCAATGATGACTTAAAACATGTAACCGCCACAAGTTCATTTACAACCTCCTAAATCTCTCCCGTCACGTTTTTCGTTTCGGCTGTTGTGACGTCTTGTACTTGATGTAAATGAATTACGACTCGCTGTCATAGTAACTGACTCTTATCAGACATTTCATATCTAATGGTGATACTATCTGAATACATGTGTGGTGTCAAATGTGTCTGATGAGCAAGTTGTGCACACATACGCTCGTGCCACCTTGTTTCTGGCTGTCAATGTAAACCATTTAGTCACACGCACAAGATAAAATTGCGAATAGACATAGGCCTACATCCTTTGAGGTATACAAATGTGATGAAAAACTATAAGGATTAACTTGTGTGAGCTCATTGGAGTATGAACCTTAGTAGAGTGAGGGCCAAACTGTAGGAACGTCGGAGACCTCTGAAGGCTCATGCTCCAATGTACTCACACAAAGTGAAAGTCAATTCTTAATTGAATAATGTTTGAGAGCTGTTGCGTATGGTAATCGTTACAGACTTACAAATTACATACTTGAAACCGAGAGTTTGGATTGGACGGCTTGGAACACACACATGGTGGACTAATCCTGCACGAATTGCGTATATGCCTAGGGAAGTGATGTAATAGACTAAGAACCAAGCCGATTTCAAAACCGTAGTCTAATAAGGACGTACGTCTAATAGCATCAGTTAAATTGCTATACATACTTCGTTCAGGTACTACCATCCAATACACGCACACACTACAAACCCACACACACACACCTTTCTAAAATCACACGCACATTAGTCCCCATCCAAAAACCCCACACCACCATGTACAAAATACTCACAACTACTAATACACACACGTACACAACTCTTACAATACTTAGTTCTTCCAACCACGCTCACCCATTGCTCTGACGCTTCCACATGGATTCAGTTCTCTCATACAAGCAAACATGACCCCTACCTACTCGATGACACACATGTCCACAATATCAATTCTGCCGCACATATTTTCCTAACACGTGTTTCTCAACACTTGTGGCAGTAATTCAACCGTCTGCTGATATGTCATAAACATGGGCATTTTCGATCACTGCAGTACACATAATCATACATATTTATACAGATGCATGGGAACATGACTTTTGACATCCACTCTCAAACATGCATCATAAAATCAGACCAGATAAAGTATCAGATGTCAGAAACATAAATGCTCTGCATGTACACGTGGGCATTTTCGATCACTGCAGTACATATATTCATACATATTTATACAGATGCACAGGAACATGGCTTTTGACATCCACTCTCAAACATGCATCATACAATCAGACCAGATAAGGTTTAGACTCCACACACATAATCACAGCCTCTTCTGCATGTAAGAGACATATTGTGCATATTCTGTGAGTTTGTGTATTCTCATTTCCCAGCTGAAAGCAGAGTGATCAGGAAGAGACAGTGGCGGCACCAAAGCACCCATGGTGTTTAATCTCTAATTCTATTTCAAGTCACTCGCAGGTTGATACTGGACATACAGGGTTAAACCTAGTCCACCAATGATTTCTCCTGAGAGCTAAAGTATGTGTAGTCTTGTGTTACGACACGCCA
This sequence comes from Haliotis rufescens, assembly GCF_023055435.1. Classification (NCBI taxonomy): domain Eukaryota; kingdom Metazoa; phylum Mollusca; class Gastropoda; order Lepetellida; family Haliotidae; genus Haliotis; species Haliotis rufescens. The sequence goes on along the minus strand of NW_025963824.1, from coordinate 13,158,361 downwards.
GTTTAAAATGGATCAGCAAGGGTGTGTCTTAAAGTTTTTTAATGATTCTCCATTATCATCTGTAACGCTAGCAATGTCTTGAATATATCCACACATTGAGTGAAAGTCAGCACAGACGTTAAGTGATCCCTTTTGTTTGGTATGAATAAAACTATTGTAAAGGATCTTTAAGGATGTGTTCATGATCAACCATCCGCTAATAGCAGATGTATATTCACCCTGTAAACTTTTTCAAGTTGTCCGATGACATAGAGTTGAAGTAGTTTAGGACATCACACTTCAAGTTAAAATCATCAACATTCTCTTCATTTCTCTTAAAACGCCTGACATTGCAGATGCCATTCCATTAGTCCCAGCGGTTATATAAATGTGTGTTATGTAACGTCAGTGATGGATCCTTGTCAAGTGTCTGAAGGAACAGGTGTATGTTATTTTCAGCCTTTAGTTCGTTTCTGATTTCGATGATCTTCGATGATTTCGCTTTTTCAATGTGCCTCTAACTCTTTAGTGGTTTTTTTCACAATCAAATGGTTTTGCTGCAGGTCGCTGACTTGGCAGACAATATGACCAGGGCACTTCATCTAAATGTTTCTTGATATTTTGTTTGTTTGTTTGTTTGTTTGTTGTTTAACGCCGCACTCAGCAATATTCCAGCTATATGACGGCGGTCTTTATAAGCGAGTCTGGAGAGACAATCCAGTGATTGACATCATGAGCATCGGTTCACGCAATTGGGATACGATCACATGCATCAACCAAATCAGCGAGCCTGACCACCCGATTCTCTTAGTCGCCTCTTATGACAAGCATAGTTGCCTTTAAGGGCAAGCATGGGTTGCTGAAGACCTATTCTACCCGGATCTTCAGGGGTCATTTCTTGAACAGGTATTCTCGAGTGATCACTTTGACATATACTAGTTTCTTGAAGTTCGTCCTAATTTCTTATTTTAGTCTCTCTTGTCACGCACATTAATCTATATTGTTGTTAACAACATCATTCTCGATTTTTTCCTCAAAGGTGTTCCAGTTTGTTCCTAATTTGTTTGTTTGTCGAATTGTTGGCATTCTAGAAGTTGACGAGCTAATAAGAAAACATAAAACGTTTACTTCTAACAACGTCTGGTTTATTACATTAGCTACGATTCTTACACCGTATGGTGTGGTGTGAAGTCCTGCCAATATAGCTGGAGGCGGATTCTGGGAGTTTGGGTTTGGGCTGGAGTGCGGTGGAGAGTCCTCTTGACGGGCTTGGAGGTTGGTAAAGACATGTTGCAGATGATTAGGTTCATGGGCAAGGAGTTCGAGCACATGCTCTTTGCTCACTTGGACAGTGTGGAGAGAATGCAAGAAAGAGTTTAAGTGAAGTTACCAGGTGTTCCATAGCGACATGGAGCCAGTGGAGGTAAGCGTTTTATTCAGGGTTTCATATTGCACTTTCTCCCCAGGCAGGCAGTGAAACCAATGGTTGGTGTGTAATATGTATGTACCATATATATGTCTTTCTTATTTAAAAAATGTCACCATTTGCCCAGTCATAAGTACATTCCATACTATGGCCTTCAATTTTAATCTGTTGTTACATCATTCTTGAAATTCAGAAAACTACTGATGTGCTACAACACACATATGACCAATTCATAGTTCTACTATGGCAGTGTTTAATCTAACAAAAAAGACTGACCACTTCTTATGGTTAGTATTAACAGTCTGCACTTGCTATGATAAAATGAATGTTTCTCTAAATACAATATTGTTTACACCCATTTATCATTTTGCATAATTCTTTCCAACTCCTTCCTTCAGATTAGGTCAGAACTGAGGTCAAGAAATGTTGGTCTAACTACCAGATCAGTATGTTTCAAAAACATGTCTCTAAATAGAAACCCATCATGGCAGATGTATTAAATGTTGACTTTGACCAAGGTTAACTTGATTTCAAGCTTCCTTCTTTGGCTCCCAAAGATCTCACAAGCCAGAATGTCCCTGCAAGATCATCGACCAAATCAAGAATTCCTGCTGCATGTTCCAAAATCAAAGTTGAAGACCTTCAGCATTGTACTCACTCCCTCTCAAACTGACATCAAAGCTAACACCCCAAGTCTTGGTGTAAAACACACATCTTTCAGTGCTATTCACATTATCTCTGCAGTTATGGTTGATAAGCACCTACAGAGCAAACTGCATTCCTGCTATTTGTGTGCACTCGGGGCATGCTGTGTGGTGTGGACATACAGTGCAATATAAATGGCCTTAATTTTTATTTTTGACAAAGCTCACTTTAAATGAAATAAGTTAGGAACAAGAACAAACCATCAATACAATTTAACAATTTATTAAACCAAACTGTTTTGAATATGTAATTATCAATAATAATAGACTTAGGGACAAATATCACCAACATGTCTGTCTATCTCTTTATCCCCCCCAAAAAATTATATTCTGACATAACATTTTACTCAGTTATCTGCAAATTGTCTGACTTTTGGTGTTTGGATTATATATACTTTGGTTAAAATATGTATTTCTGTTGCCAATAAGTCAGAGAAAGTTTTAGCAAGATAACTGGAGAAATTATGAAGGAAAAATTGACCCATTATTGTAAAAGTTTACATACAATAAACACAGTACACATGACATCTGAATAGGGCTTATGGGACACTTGTGTACAACTATAAAATCATACATGTTTACCTACATACAATGACACCTAAATACATACACTAATACCTACATATACACAATGATACCTACATACCTAGCACACACACACACACACACACACACACACACATTCTTGTTTAGTAGGTTAGCACAGGTTAGTAACAAACACACCTCACTATCATCTACAAGCTGCATGCATGCACACATCCCCTCCGATACATCCCCACACATACACATACATACATTGTTTAGTACTGATTAGATAATTGCTTTCTGACTTCATTGCATACTTACTTACATGTCTTTGTGTTTGTGCGTGAATGTGTCTCTGTGTGTATGTGTGAGTGTCTGTATGTCTGTATGTATATATGTATGTATGTATGACTGTATGTATGTATGTATGTATGTATGTTTGTGCGTGAATGTGTGTGTGTGTGTGTGTGTGTGTGTGTGTGTGTGTGTGTGTGTGTGTGTGTGTGTGTGTGTGTGTGTGTATGATCATGTTACTAACCAGTTAACCACTAAACAAGCACAGATTCACATATACACACACAGACACATATACACATACACACACAGAGTTATACAATCAATGATAATTACATAAGATGTGATGTGATGTTTATTTTTTTAATGCCACCCAGGAATATATGGGCGGTCTTTAAAAAGTCAAGTCTGGACCAAACAATCCACTGATTGACATCATGAGCATCGATTCACGCAGTGGGGATACGATGACACCCATTAACCAAGTCGGCGAATCTGTCCACCGACCCTGTTAGTCGCCTCTTATGACAAGCATAGTCACCTTTTCCGGCAAGCATGGGTTGCTGAAGACCTATTCTACCCCAGATCTTTACGGGTCACATACATACAATGATATAATCAATGAGACATACATACCATGAGGCAGAAAACAACAATGATACAAACTATCATACAATCAATGATACATACATACACTGATACAAACATTGATACATACATACAGTTATAAAATCAATGATACTGACAAAGACTTATACAAACAATGATACATACATACATAAATATATAAAAAATGTCACATTTGTTGTTGTTTGATGATTCTATGTTAACATGTAGTTCTCACGATCACGTGTGCCGCAGCCTCAACGGTGACTGGTCAAATTGTTCAATGTGAAGAAAGTAACCAGCAATCACTACACTTAGGCTTATTATTATTATTTAAATATTTAAATAAAGCTGCAACTAAAATAACATGATACTGGAATATATATTTTCCTGATAAAAAAATAGTTTCAGATACAATTTTTTTCCGATCCTTGCATTGAAATCCTTCAAAGGTATATCATTGAGTAAGTTTTAACCGAATCACTGGTAGATTCCAAGAAAACGTGTGTACATCTGGTTGCTGTTTCCGCCTTAGTTTTAGAGAAAATATGCAAGGTAATCTTAATCCCTGGATGTTTAACAATGCCTGGCAGAACAAACAAGAAAGAAGTGAGCAATGCTCACATACCCCCGTTATCCCCGCTGGTCAACAAAAAATAGTAAATAGTTTGTTAATTAATGAAATATTACATATTTCTAACTGATATTAACTTCAATGTTTTAAAAATTAAGACTGAGTTCCAGTGACAATTGACCCCTCCCCCCTCCAAATCTCCCGTTACCAGTGTTCACTACGAGGAAGTAGATCACCATGAACACCTTTGAATAAAAATTTGATTGAGGAGTTACATAAGTAGAATTATCAAAAGGACCAAAAATTGTTGATATAAAAATACATAAAAAATGGAACAATATCATATAAGAAAATCAATAAATTAATCATTTTCATCTAGCCTTAACAAATATGGTAAAGATTCATAAATTCAAACTATCACAAAGCACAGATACTTATGATGATCTACATGTGTGGAAACAATTTTTGAAAATATATTAGCTATACAAAACATCATCAACATTTCTAAATTCCATCATGTTTCAATGAAAAAAGCAAAAGAGAAAACTTTCAGAAACTTATAAAAGATAAAAAAACAATCATAGCGGTTAATGTAGCATGTTTGCAAAAGCTAGGATATATAATATTGTAAACATGGATCGTACAAAAACTCTACCCGTACAAAAGCTCGGACGGAAGGACCGATGGAAGGACGGACGAACGGATCGCTATATACCCCCGATTTACTTCGTAAACGGGGGTATAAAAATACAATTTAAATGGCAATATTCACCGAAATTTACTGAAGGGGTACAGAGTAATTTTCTTCTTTGAATGATATTCAGAGGTTTTTTTCGCCAAAAGACTGAATCCACTTGAGGGGGTGCGCATTATACTTGGGTGTGCACTTTATTCAAGAAAATATGGTACATATATTGATACTGCAAATATTTCATAATTTTATGTCAGCAGTTAAAAGTGGTGGATGGCAAATCTGACAGTATGAACGTGTACTTCTCTAGATACAAATGTAGCTTAAAGATCTGAACCGTGTCCATGTTATAAGTTTCCAGAGGCAAGGCTAGACCCCAGGGCAATTCCTATTGGCATAAATGTATTATTCTCTTTATGACAAACGAATGTGTACAATGTATTTGTTTAATATAGGCTGGTGATAATATCGATTTGCATGTTATGGTCAAGGTTCTAACTCCTTTGGGAGTGGCGGACAGATGAACAGAAGGGCCAGTCTGGGTAGCATATGTGCATTCCTCTCATAATACTCAGCAATTGTACATATGGTTATCCGGTGGGGATCTTAACAGTGTCCAAGTTATAAACTCTTTTGGCCCCATTCCTAAGCCCCTTGGGGGGTCAGCCCCACCATTTGTACAATTGTGAATCCCCACCATTGGAGAATGCTTCCAACCATATATGGTTGATATTTATCTCTTAGTTCCAGAGAAGAAGTCGTTTAAAGCAATAGAGCCAAATTACCCCTATTTGGCCCCACCCCTCAGCCCCTTGAGGGGTCAGCCCCACCATTTGTACAATTTTGAATCCCCACCACCGGGAAATACTTCCAACCATATATGGTTGATATCTATCATTTAGTTCCAGAGAAGAAGTCGTTTAAAGCAATATATGCATATTACCCCTATTTGGTCCCACCCCTCAGCCCCTTGGGGGGTCAGCCCCACCATTTGTAAAATTTTGAATCCCCACCACTTAGGGATGCTTCCAGTCAAATTTTGTTAGTTTCCAATCAGTGGTTCAGAAGAAGTCATTTGTAAAAAAAATGTTGACGTACGGACACCAGGCCACTGTATGGACCCGGTGAGCTAACAATGATACATATATATAATGTTACGAACAATGATACAAACATACAATGATACATACAAACCATGATACATACATGTGAGTGAGTAAGTGAGTGAGTATGGGTTTTCGCCGCTTTAAGCAACATTCCAGCAATATCACTGCAGGGGCCACCAAAAATGGGCTTCACACATTGTACCCATGTCGATGATACATACACACAATGATACAAACAATGACACATACATACAAGGGTACAATCAATGAACATACACACAATGAAAAATACATTGATACATATATACAATGACACATACATACAAGGGTACAATCAATGAACATACACACAATGAAAAATACATTGATACATATATACAATGATACATACAATGATAATTAATAAGACAGGAATATGGACTTCCATAATTACCTAGGTACTAAATTTCAACCAGCAAGTAGCAAGTATTTCAAGCGCATTCCAAAGGGATATTCTGCACAGCAAATATTTCAAGCACATTCCAAAGGGCTATTCTACATAGCAAGTATTTCAAGCACATTCCAAAGGGCTATTCTACATAGCAAGTATTTCAAGCACATTCCAAAGGGCTAGTCTGCACAGCAAATATTTCGAGATCATTCCAAAGGGCTATTCTGCATAACAAGTATTTCAAGCACATGCCAAAGAGCTATCCTGCATAGCAAGTATTTCATGGTCTTTCCTAAGGGCTGCTCTGCATAACAAGTATTTCAAGCACATACAAAAGGGCTATTCTGTATTACAAGTATTTCAAGATCATTCCAAAGGGCTTTCCAGCATAGCAAGTATTTTGGCACATTCCAAAGGGATATTTTGCACAGCAAGTATTTCAAGCACATTACATTGGGCTATTCTACATTGCAAATATTTCAAGAACTTTCCTAAGGGCTACTCTGCATTAAAGTATTTTAAGCACATTACAAAGGGTTATTGTGCATAGCAAGTATTTCAAGCACATACAAAAGGGCTATTCTGCATAGCAAGTATTTCAAGAACTTTCCTGAGGGTTACTCTGCATTACAAGTATTTTAAGCACATTCCAAAGGGTTATTGTGCATAGCAAGTATTTCAAGCACATACAAAAGGGCTATTCTGCATAGCAAGTATTTCAAGAACTTTCCTGAGGTTTACTCTGCATTACAAGTATTTTAAGCACATCCCAAAAGGTTATTGTGCATAGCAAGTATTTCAAGCCAGACCAAAGGGTTATTCTGCATAGCAAGTATTTCAAGCACATACAAAAGGGCTATTCTACATAACAAGTATTGAAGCACATTCCAAAGGGCTATTTTGCATAGTAAGTTTTTTAAGCACATTCCAAAGGGCTATCCCACATTGCAATTATGTCAAGGTCTTTCTTAAGAGCTACTCTGCATAGCAAATATTTCAAACACATTCCAAAGGGCTATCCAGCATAGCAACAATCTCATTAAAATCAGATCTTAGTTCTCGCTACTGCTAAACAAAGATCTGAGGACATCCCATTGTGGGTCATGTCAGAACGACCTTTCATCTGACCAATCAGAGCATCGCTTATCAGATCATGAAAGTGACAAATAAAATGTGATTTTTGATCGTGCAACCTCAAAAAAAACCACACAGGGTATTCCGAAAGATAGTTATGGTCTTTATGTTTGTAGTCATACAATCCAGATGATCTATTAGCCATTCCAGAATGTTCTTTTTTTTTAATATAATGTTCTAATTTTTTTAAATATTTCTATCTATGTTAAATCTCAAAGTTGTGAGACAGACATGAGGTCACTCTGGAATGAAATAATGTCATGATGGAATGGATGACATCCCATGCGTCTGTGATAACAGAAAAAGACATGAAAGGCACCCATGAAGAAACTTACTTGGCAACGAATTGCCACTTGGTAGACATATCCACTCCTTAAATGTGTATCTAATCAGTCTTGTATTTGCCTCTGTCCACTTGAATCTTTTGGTATCAAAATCTCTTGGCTTTTTCTCCACTAAACCTGGACTGGTAAGAATCATAGACCCTGTCGTTAGAGGGGCATCACCTGATTTAAAAAAATGATATAATTGACATCTTGAACACCTTTTACATCACTTGAGTGATTAAAATACAATCAAACTTCAACACACAGAAAAAGAATGTACTGATGCTAGTACTGAGTAGTTAATGATATACATTATTAGTACTGCCTAAAATGAAAGGTCTTTCACAAAGTCAAACCTAGTAGCTTTTGTTAGAATCAAAATGGCTTCTTTAAAATCATCATATGCAATGTGCATTGTCTTTCATCACTTGTGAGTTCAGTGATCTTATTCAAAACCAGGTAAATTAATCACCCTTATAATTTACACCTTAGACTAGTTAAATGTTACCCTGCTACTAAGAAATGATAAACACTAGTCTGCTGGCTACAAAACGTCTATGGAGTCAATGACTCATGTAAGCTATTCATATTCACCTTGATCAATGTGAAGTAGGTGTTTCCTAACTTTAGTAACTTCTTGAATTGGTAGAGGATACTGGTAGACACCTTCATTGACACCCTTGCTGTGACCCATATGTTTGTAGAAATATTCTCTCTCAGTAGTAGGAACTTCAAGTGAAGCATATATGTTACTGATTCTGTGTCTTTGTTTTGATGCTGTCAACAACTCTGGATGCTTCACACCAGCTGCATCACACATACTCCTTATAGCATCCCAACCTAGCACATGATATGCTGACTGCTGTGTGTTTGGAAATACATAAGGATTTTCATCAAGAATCCCAACGTTCTTCCTCTTGTCTTTTATCAGTAAGAATGGACAAGGCACCGACACAGTCTCTTGGGATCAGGACTGGAACTAAATGGTTCCCTTTCCCAGCTTGGTAAGCAACCATCATTTCACTGAAGAGCTGTTTCTTCCAGGTGTCCAACTGTTCCACTCTAGAGTCATCGATCCATCTCTTGGCAACTGCATCATCCAAATTTGTAATTTTTAGTCGTGATGGCTCACCACCCCGTCGTGCATTAAACAGAGTAATCCTGCAGCACACAGCATCTCGGAGTGTAACATATTCATTGCGCCCAATGAATTCATACTCTTGACATCAATCTCTCAATTGTTTTCAGAGTATGAACCCTCAAGGTGGTGACTTCCTCTTCTCTTGCTTGCTGTTCTGGCATTCTAAGTCTTTCCTGTCTACTTCTATTAATTGAATAAGCTGCATCTCCAAATAAAATGTTTTGATTTAAATCTAGCAAATGAATAAATTTTTCTATTTCACTTGCTTAGGCATCTTCTTCTTCTCCAAATGAACGCAGCATGAGAAGATTGGCTGATTATCTTAGGAGATAGAATAATGAGTTTTTTAAGCCATACTTGAGCCTCCCTTCAGTGGTGGTCACCTCCTCAACTGCTTGCTCCAAAATGTTAAAGTTTCGACGACGATACATGTCTTCCCCTGTCATGCTATGATGTGACTTGCCTCGGAATGCAATGAGTAATCTCGACAAAAGTCACATATCGTTCATCACCGATTTTCTTGTTTCCATCGTCTTTTAATTTTTTCTTAAATTTATTTGAAAGAGAATTCTTCCAATAGCAACTATTGTAGGTTCAGTTTGGCATGTTTTGCCGACTTCATCAGGATGAAAATGAAGTAATACTTCTTTAGAAAATACATCTTGCTCCTTTGTTGTACTCTCCTTCAAATGCAACATTTCAAATGGCACGGAACTGGGGACAAATCAAGAAAATAAAATGTTGCAGGAAAACAAACAGTATCAGTTCTTGGGGATGGTTTTCATATTTCCAGAATCTATTAAATTCTCCCCGTTTGAAGTCATCTATTGAAGATTTAGTAAAATCAGGCGTATCACAGCATGACAATGATGTATGTAAGGCTTGTGAACGTGGATCGCCCGAAGACGTAAACAGAGAGATATCAAGTGATGAAGTGAAGACAGACATTATCAACATGAAATCAAATAAAGCACCAGGATGTGATGGGATCTCTTCTGAACTATTTCTGAATTCTTTGGATATTATTGTTCCTATATGTGTGCATCTGTTTAACGAGATAATGAAATCAGGTGTTTTTCCGGAATCATGGTGCAGAACAGTTATATGTCCGATGTATAAAGATGGAGATACGAACAGTGTGAATAATTATATATAGAGGCATTTCATTATTACCCGTTTTGGGGAAAATATTCACAAAAATGATCAACGAACGCCTGCAGCTATGGTGTGATGACAATAATATATTATATGAAAACCAGTTTGGTTTTAGAAAAGGACGCTAAACAGTCGACAGTATTTTCACATTGTATGGAATGATACAGAAATATCCATCAAAATCAACCGGTGGAAGATTTTATTGTCTCTTCATTGACTTCAGTAAAGCGTTTGACTGTTCACCATAACTTGCTTTGGCATCGGCTTATGAAATATGGTATCCATGGAAACGTTCTAAAAATTCTACGAGATATGTATTCGAAACTAAAAGCTTGTGTGAGAACTGATAATGGTTAAACTGAATATTTTAACTGTTTTATTGGAACACGACAAGGATGAATGATCAGCCCGACACTCTTTTGCCTGTTTATAAATGAATTGGTCAACGAACTAAATCAATCTGACTCTCGTGGAATATTCATCTCAGAAGAAGCACCAAATATTTGTTCTTTATTATACGCCGATGATGTTGCCAACACTGCCGATACCACTGGAAGATTACAACAACAGATCAAATGTATAAGTGAATTTTGTAAAAAATGGGGACTGTCTCTAAATATGAACAAATCAAAGATAATCGTTTTTAGAAATGGTGGACGTTTAAGGAACTATGAAAGTTGGACTTACAGAGAAGAAAAGATAGAGACTGTTTCATCTTATAAATACTTGGGACTATTTGTCACTGCTAAAGTGCTATGGACAAAAGCAACGGCAACACTTTCACAACAAGCAGAAAAAGTATGTCATTAAATCTATAAAATAACTATGTGGAGGATTACCAATCCATACTGCAATCAAGATGTTCGAATCCATGGTTTTACCAATATTAAAATATGGCTCTGAAATTTGGGGTTTCCAATACTACGAAACTAAAGAGATGGTACAGACTAAATATTACAAACGGATTCTCTACCTACCAAATAATGCAAGCAATGACGCTGTTCTTGGTGAAACTGGAAGACAACGATTATATGTGTATTATATTAGTAAATGTATTAAATATTGGACAAAGTTAATCTCTATGAACACTGATCGTCTACCGAAGCAAACGTATTTAATGATGTACAAATTAGATGAAGCTGGCCGTATATCATGGGCAACATATATAAAAAACATTCTTTTCAGGTATGGATTTGGCTACGCCTGGATAATTCAAGATGTTGGAGATCCGCAAATATTTATTTCACAATTCAAACAACGTATCGTGGACTGTGGTCAACAACGTTGGACTGAAAACCTATCTCAAAAATCAAAACTTAAAACATATTTAACTTTCAAATCGGTATTAAAAATAGAAATGTACCTTCAGGAAGTAAACAAGAAGATCTATAAAGAAACCCTAACAAGATTCCGATGCAGCTGCCATAAACTTATGATCGAAACTGGACGTCATACCAATATAGAAGAAATCAAAAGATTTTGCCCACAATGTCAAAAATTGGACTTCAACTATATTGAAAATGAATATCATTTCCTCCTTATTTGTACTTCATATTCAACATTACGTTTACATTTACACTGATACATATTTTCACACTAATCCATCATATGAAAAATTTGTAAATATTATGTCTTCTAAATGTAAATACACTATTACACAACTTGCTAAATATATCTACCACGCTTTAAGATTACGCGAGTCACTCACAATTCACTGATATATCATTTATGTATTATATTAATTTGATGTATTTATGCATACACTTTATTGATATCATGTATGTTCTATGGGCCTATGGCTTGAAACTTGGAGGAAATAAACTCTAGAGAACGTCCAGGTTCAGCTAGACATGGATCCTACTTTGGACAAAAGTTTGTTCTCCCTCTAATGAGTGTGTCACGCGTTGCACACGGGTATCACACATGTCGCGGACGGGTTCGAGTGACCAACGGGGTGCACACGGGTTGCGTAACGCGTTTCCCATGCGTGTAAGGGGAATGAACTTCAAGGCAGTAGTGTAGCTATACATAGTGATACATGCACACCCAGGAAGTCAGTTTACAACGCAGTTATATATAGTAATACATGCACACCAAGAATGTCAGTACACAACGTAGCTATAAATAGCGACATATGCACACCTAAGATGTCAGTATACAACGTAGCTATATATAGTGATACATGTAGACCGAAGATGTTAGTATAGAACGTAGCTATATATAGTGACACAGGTACACCCGGGATGTTAGTATACAGCGTAGCTATCTATGGTGACACATGCACACCCAGGTTGTTAGTATACAACGTATTTATACATAGTGACATCTGTACACCTAGGATGTCAGTATTCAACGTAGCTATACATTGTGACACATGAACACCCAGGATGTCAGTTTGCAAAGTAGCTATACATAGTGACACATGTACACCTAGGATGTCAGTATACAACGTAGCTATATATAGTGACACATGTACACTCAGGATGTTATTTTACAACGTAGCTATATATAGTGACACATGCACTCCAAGGATGGGAGTACACAACGTAGCTATATATAGTGACACATGCACACCCAAGATGTCAGTTTTCAACGTAGCTATATATAGTGCCACATGCACACCCTGGATGTCATTATACAATGTAGCTATATAAAGTGACACATGTACACCCAGGATGTCAGTATACAACGTAGCTATAAATATTGACACATGTACACCCAGGATGTCAGTATACAACGGAGCTATATATAGTGACACATATACACCCAGGATGTCAGTATACAACGTAGCTATATAAAGTGACACATGTACACACAGGATGTCAGTATGCAACGTAGCTATACATAGTGACACATGTACACCTACGATGTCAGTAAGAACGTAGTTGTATGTAGTGGTATATGTACACACAGGATGTCAGTATAAAACATAGCTATATATAGTGACACATGTACACCCAGGATGTCATTATACTTAGCTGTATATAGTGGTACAAATATACAGGGAAATTCAGTATAGAGCGTAGCTATATGTAGTTGTAGATGTACATATGTATACACAGGATGTCACTATACAACAGGGTTACGCATAGTGACACATGTACACGCAGGATGTCAGTATACAACGTAGCTATATAAAGTGACACATGTACACACAGGATGTCAGTATGCAACGTAGCTATCTATAGTGTCACATATACACCCAGGAGGTCAGTATACAACGTAGCTATATATAGTGACACATGCACTCCCAGGATGGGAGTACACAACGTAGCTATATATAGTGACACATGCACACCTAAGATGTCAGTTTTCAAGTAGCTATATATAGTGACACATGCACACCCAAGATGTCAGTTTTCAACGAAGCTATATATAGTGACACCTGTACACCTAGGATTATATATAGTTGTACATGTACACCCCGAATGATAGACTAAGTATATAATGTAGCTATGTGTAGTGAAAGGTGCACAACCTGCGTGTCAGTATACAACGTAGCTATCTATAGTGTCACATATACACCCAGGAGGTCAGTATACAACGTAGCTATATATAGTGACACATGCACTCCCAGGATGGGAGTAAACAACGTAACTATATATAGTTACACATGCACACCTAAGGTGTCAGTTTTCAAGTAACTATATATGGTGACACATGCACACCCAAGATGTCAGTTTTCAACGTAGCTATATATAGTGACACATGTACACCTAGGATTATATATAGTAGTACATGTACACCCCGAATGATAGACTAAGTATATAATGTAGCTATGTGTAGTGAAAGGTGTACACCCTGGGTGTCAGTATAAAACGTAGCTATATATAGTGGTACATGAACACCCAGGATGTCAGTTTGCAAAGTAGCTATACATAGTGACACATGTACACCAAGGATGTCAGTATACAACGTAGCTATATATAGTGACACATGTACACGCAGGTTGTCAGTATACAACGTAGCTATATATAGTGACACATGTACACACAGGATGTCAGTATGCAACGCAGCCATATATAGTGACACATGTACACCCAGGATGTCAGTATGCAACGTAGCTATATATAGTGACATATGTACACTCAGGAGGTCAGTAAGGAACGTAGCTATATATAGTGACGCATGCACACCCAGGATGTTATTTTACAACGTATCTATATATAGTGACACATGTACACGCAGGATGTCAGTATACAACGTAGCTATATGTAGTGACACATGTACACCCAGGATGTCAGTTTGCAAAGTAGCTATATATAGTGACACATGTACACCCATGATGTCTGTATACAACGTAGCTATATATAGTGACACATGTACACCCAGGATGTCAGTTTACAACGTAGCTGTATATAGTGACGCATGCACACCCAGGATGTTATTTTACAACGTAGCTATATATAGTGACACATGTACATGCAGGATGTCAGTATACAACGTAGCTATATGTAGTGACACATGTACGCCCAGGATGTCAGTTTGCAAAGTAGCTATATATATTGACACATGTACACCCAGGATGTCAGTATACAACGTAGCAATATATAGTGACACATGTACACGCAGGATGTCATTATACAACGTAGCTAAATAAAGTGACACATGTACACACAGGGTGTCAGTATACAACGTAGCTATATATAGTGACACATGTAGACCCAGGGTGGGATTATACAACGTAGGTATAAAAAGTGACAGATGTACACAGAGGATGTCAGTATGCAACGTAGCTATATGTAGTGACACGTGCACGCCAAGTGTGTCAGTATATGAAATAGGTTTACCTGGTGACACCTGCACAACCAGGATGTTAGTATACAATGAAGCTGTTTATAGTGACACATGTACACCCGGGATGTTAGTATACAGCGTATCTATACATAGTGACACATGTACACCCAGGATGTCAGTATACAACGTAGCTATATATAGTGACACATGTACACACAGGATGTCAGTATGCAACGTAGCTATACATAGTGACACATGTACACCTACGATGTCAGTAAGAACGTAGTTGTATGTAGTGGGATATGTACACCGAAGATGTCAGTATAAAACATAGCTATATATAGTGACACATGTACACCCAGGATGTCATTATACTTAGCTGTATATAGTGGTACAACTATACAGGGAAATTCAGTATAGACCGTAGCTATTTGTAGTGGTAGATGTACATATGTATACACAGGATGTCAGTATACAACAGAGTTATACATAGTGACACATATACACGCAGGATGTCAGTATACAACGTAGCTATATAAAGTGACACATGTACACACAGGATGTTAGTATGGAACGTAGCTATACATAGTGACACATGTACACCTACGATGTCAGTAAGTACGTAGTTGTATGTAGTGGTATATGTACACACAGGATGTCAGTATAAAACATAGCTATATATAGTGACACATGTACACCCAGGATGTCATTATACTTAGCTGTATATAGTGGTACAAATATACAGGGAAATTCAGTATAGCGTAGCTATATGTAGTGGTAGATGTACATATGTATACACAGGATGTCAGTATACAACAGAGTTATACATAGTGACACATGTACACGCAGGATGTCAGTATACAACGTAGCTATATAAAGTGACACATGTACACACAGGATGTCAGTATGCAACGTAGCTATATATAGTGACACATGAACTCCGAGGATGGGAGTACACAACGTAGCTATATATAGTTACACATGCACACCTAAGACGTCAGTTTTCAACGTAGCTATATATAGTGACACATGTACACCTAGGATTATATATAGTGGTACATGTACACCCCGAATGATAGACTAAGCATATAATGTAGCTATGTGTAGTGAAAGGTGTACACCCTGGGTGTCAGTATACAACGTAGCTATATATAGTGGTACATTAACACCCAGGATGTCAGTTTGCAAAGAAGCTATATATAGTGACACATTTACACCCAGGATGTCATTATACAACGTAGCTATATATAGTGGGACATGTACACGCAGGATGTCAGTATACAACGTAGCTATATATAGTGACACATGTACACACAGGATGTCAGTATGCAACTTAGCTATATATAGTGACACATGTACACTCAGGAGGTCAGTATGGAACGTAGCTATATATAGTGACACATGTACACCCAGGAGGTCAGTATACAACGTAGCTATATATAGTGAGGCATGCACACCAAGGTTGTTATTTTACAACGTATATATATATAGTGACACATGTACACGCAGGATGTCAGTATACAACGTAGCTATATATATGTAGTAACACATGTACACCCAGGATGTCAGTTTGTAAAGTAGCAATATATAGTGACACATGTACACCCAGGATGTCATTATACAACGTAGCTATATATAGTGACACATACACACGCAGGATGTCAGTATACAACGTAGCTATATAAAGTGACACATGTACACACAGGGTGTCAGTATACAACGTAGCTATATGTAGTGACACGTGCACGCCAAGTGTGTCAGTATATGAAATAGGTTTACCTGGTGACACCTGCACAACCAGGTTGTTAGTATACAGCGTAGCTATCTATGGTGACACATGCACACCTAGGTTGTTAGTATACAACGCATCTATACATAGTGACATCTGTACACCTAGGATGTCAGTATTCAACGTAGCTATATAAAGTGACACATGTACTCCCAGGATGGCAGTATACAACGGAGCTACATATAGTGACACATATACACCCTGGATGTCAGTATGCAACGTACCTATATAGTGACACATGTACACGCAGGATGTCAGTATACAACGCAGCTATATATGGTGACACATGTACACTCAGGAGGTCAGTATGGAACGTAGCTATATATAGTGACACATGTACACCCAGGAGGTCAGTATACAACGTAGCTATATATAGTGAGGCATGCACACCAAGGTTGTTATTTTACAACGTATATATATATAGTGACACATGTACACGCAGGATGTCAGTATGCAACGTAGCTATATATATGTAGTAACACATGTACACCCAGGATGTCAGTTTGTAAAGTAGCAATATATAGTGACACATGTACACCCAGGATGTCAGTATACAACGTAGCTATATATAGTGACACATACACACGCAGGATGTCAGTATACAACGTAGCTATATAAAGTGACACATGTACACACAGGGTGTCAGTATACAACGTAGCTATATGTAGTGACACGTGCACGCCAAGGGTGTCAGTATATGAAATAGGTTTACCTGGTGACACCTGCACAACCAGGTTGTTAGTATACAGCGTAGCTATCTATGGTGACACATGCACACCTAGGTTGTTAGTATACAACGCATCTATACATAGTGACATCTGTACACCTAGGATGTCAGTATTCAACGTAGCTATACATAGTGACACATGTACACCCAGGATGTCAGTATACAACGTACCTATATAAAGTGACACATGTACACCCAGGATGTCAGTATACAACGTAGCTATATATAGTGACACATGTAAACCCTGGTTGTCAGTATACAACGTAGCTATATATAGTGGTACATGGACACCCAGGATGTCAGTTTGCAAAGTAGCTATATATAGTGACACATGTACACCCAGGATGTCAGTATTCAACGTAGCTATATATAGTGACACATGTTCACCTAGGATGTCAGTATACAACGTAGCTATATAAAGTGACACATGTACTCCCAGGATGGCAGTATACAACGGAGCTACATATAGTGACACATATACACCCTGGATGTCAGTATGCAACGTACCTATATAGTGACACATGTACACGCAGGATGTCAGTATACAACGCAGCTGTACATAGTGACACATGTACACCCATGATGTCTGTATACAACGTAGCTATATATAGTGACACACGTACACCCAGGATGTCAGTTTGCAAAGTAGCTATATAAAGTGACACATGTACACCCAGGATGTCAGTATACAACGTAGGTATATAAAGTGACACATGTACACCCAGGATGTCAGTATACAACGTAGCTATATGTAGTGACACGTGCACGCCAAGTGTGTCAGTATATGAAATAGGTTTACTTGGTGACACCTGCACAACCAGGATGTTAGTATACAGCGTAGCTATCTATGGTGACACATGCACACCCAGGTTGTTAGTATACAACGTAGCTATATAAACTGACACATGTTCACCTAGGATGTTAGTATACAACGTAGCTATACATAGTGACACATGTACTCTAAGGATGGCAGTATACAACGTAGCTATATATAGTGACACATATACACCCTGGATGTCAGTATACAACGTACCTATTTAGTGACACATGTACACGCAGGATGTCAGTATACAACGCAGCTATACATAGTGACACATGTACATCCATGATGTCTGTATACAACGTAGCTATATATAGTGACACACTTACACACATGATGTCAGTATACAACGTAGCTATACATAGTGACACATGTACACCTACGATGTCAGTAAGAACGTAGCTGTATGTAGTGACACATGTACACCCAGGATGTCAGTTTGCAAAGTAGCTATACATATTGACACATGTACACCCAGGATGTCAGTATACAACGTAGCAATATATAGTGACACATGTACACGCAGGATGTCAGTATACAACGTAGCTAAATAAAGTGACACATGTCCACACAGGGTGTCAGTATACAACGTAGCTATATATAGTGACGCATGTAGACCCAGGGTGGCATTATACAACGTAGGTATATAAAGTGACACATGTACACGAGGGATGTCAGTATACAACGTAGCTTTACGTAGTGACACGTGCACGCCAAGTGTGTCAGTATATGAAATAGGTTTACCTGGTGACACCTGCACAACCAGGATCTTAGTATATAATGAAGCTGTTTATAGTGACACATGTACACCCAGGATGTTAGTATACAACGTATCTATACATTCTGACATCTGTACACGCAGGATGTCAGTATTCAACGAAGCTATACATAGTGACACATGTACACCCAGGATGTCAGTATACAACGTAGCTATGTATAGTGACACATGTACACCCTGCATGTCAGTATACAACGTAGCTATATATAGTGACACATGTACACCCTGGATGTCAGTATACAACGTAGCTATATATAGTGACACATGTACACCCAGGATGTCAGTATACAACGTAGCTATATATAGTGACACATGTACACCCAGGATGTCAGTATACAACGTAGCTATATATAGTGACACATGTACACCCAGGATGTCAGTATACAACGTAGCTATATATAGTGACACATGTACACACAGGATGTCAGTATACAACGTAGCTATATATAGTGACACATGTACACACAGGATGTCAGTATACAACGTAGCTATATATAGTGACACATGTACACCTACGATGTCAGTAAGAACGTAGTTGTATGTAGTGGTATATGTACACCGAAGATGTCAGTATAAAACATAGCTATATATAGTGACACATGTACACCCAGGATGTCATTATACTTAGCTGTATGTAGTGGTATAACTATACAGGGAAATTCAGTATAGAGCGTAGCTATATGTAGTTGTAGATGTACATATGTATACACAGGATGTCAGTATACAACAGAGTTATGCATAGTGACACATGTACACGCAGGATGTCAGTATACAACGTAGCTATATAAAGTGACACATGTACACACAGGATGTCAGTATACAACGTAGCTATACATAGTGACACATGTACACCTACGATGTCAGTAAGAACGTAGTTGTGTGTTTGGTATATGTACACACAGGATGTCAGTATAAAACATAGCTATATATAGTGACACATGTACACCCAGGATGTGATTATACTTAGCTATTTATAGTGGTACAAATATACAGGGAAATTCAGTATAGAGCGTAGCTATATGTAGTGGTAGATGTACATATGTATACACAGGATGTCAGTATACAACGTAGCTATATAAAGTGACACATGTACACACAGGATGTCAGTATGCAACGTAACTATATATAGTGACACATGCACACCTAAGACGTCAGTTTTCAACGTAGCTATATATAGTGACACATGCACACCCAAGATGTCAGTTTTCAACGTAGCTATATATAGTGACACATGTACACCTAGGATTATATATAGTGGTACATGTACACCCCGAATGATAGACTAAGTATATAATGTAGCTATGTGTAGTGAAAGGTGTACACCCTGGGTGTCAGTATACAACGTAGCTATATGTAGTGGTACATGAACACCCAGGATGTCAGTTTGCAAAGAAGCTATATATAGTGACACATTTACACCCAGGATGTCATTATACAACGTAGCTATATATAGTGGCACATGTACACGCAGGATGTCAGTATACAACGTAGCTATATATAGTGACACATGTACACCTAGGATGTCAGTATACAACGTAGCTATATATAGTGACACATGTACACCCAGGATGTCAGTATACATCGGAGCTATATATAGTGACACATATACACCCTGGATGTCAGTATACAACGTACCTATATAGTGACAAATGTACACGCAGGATGTCAGTATACAACGCAGCTATACATAGTGACACATGTACACCCATGATGTCTGTATACAACGTAGCTATATATAGTGACACACGTACACCCAGGATGTCAGTTTGCAAAGTAGCTATATAAAGTGACACATGTACACCCAGGATGTCAGTATACAACGTAGCTATATATAGTGACACATATACATGCAGGATGTCAGTTTACAACGTAGCTATATAAAGTGACACATGTACACACAGGATGTCAGTATACATCGGAGCTATATATAGTGACACATATACACCCTGGATGTCAGTATACAACGTACCTATATAGTGACAAATGTACACGCAGGATGTCAGTATACAACGCAGCTATACATAGTGACACATGTACACCCATGATGTCTGTATACAACGTAGCTATATATAGTGACACACGTACACCCAGGATGTCAGTTTGCAAAGTAGCTATATAAAGTGACACATGTACACCCAGGATGTCAGTATACAACGTAGCTATATATAGTGACACATATACATGCAGGATGTCAGTTTACAACGTAGCTATATAAAGTGACACATGTACACACAGGGTGTCAGTATACAACGTAGCTATATGTAGTGACACGTGCACGCCAGGTGTGTCAGTATATGAAATAGGTTTACTTGGTGACACCTGCACAACCAGGATGTTAGTATACAGCGTAGCTATCTATGGTGACACATGCACACCCAGGTTGTTAGTATACAACGTAGCTATATAAACTGACACATGTACACCCAGGTTGTCAGTATACAACGTAGCTATATAAACTGACACATGTTCACCTAAGATGTTAGTATACAACGTAGCTATATAAACTGACACATGTTCACCTAGGATGTTAGTATACAACGTAGCTATACATAGTGACACATGTACTCTAAGGATGGCAGTATACAACGTAGCTATATATAGTGACACATATACACCCTGGATGTCAGTATACAACGTACCTATTTAGTGACACATGTACACGCAGGATGTCAGTATACAACGCAGCTATACATAGTGACACATGTACATCCATGATGTCTGTATACAACGTAGCTATATATAGTGACACACTTACACACATGATGTCAGTATACAACGTAGCTATACATAGTGACACATGTACACCTACGATGTCAGTAAGAACGTAGCTGTATGTAGTGACACATGTACACCGAGGATGTCAGTTTGCAAAGTAGCTATATATATTGACACATGTACACCCAGGATGTCAGTATACAACGTAGCAATATATAGTGACACATGTACACGCAGGATGTCAGTATACAACGTAGCTAAATAAAGTGACACATGTCCACACAGGGTGTCAGTATACAACGTAGCTATATATAGTGACGCATGTAGACCCAGGGTGGCATTATACAACGTAGGTATATAAAGTGACACATGTACACGAGGGATGTCAGTATACAACGTAGCTTTACGTAGTGACACGTGCACGCCAAGTGTGTCAGTATATGAAATAGGTTTACCTGGTGACACCTGCACAACCAGGATCTTAGTATATAATGAAGCTGTTTATAGTGACACATGTACACCCAGGATGTTAGTATACAACGTATCTATACATTGTGACATCTGTACACGCAGGATGTCAGTATTCAACGAAGCTATACATAGTGACACATGTACACCCAGGATGTCAGTATACAACGTAGCTATATATAGTGACACATGTACACCCAGGATGTCAGTATACAACGTAGCTATATATAGTGACACATGTACACCCAGGATGTCAGTATACAACGTAGCTATATATAGTGACACATGTACACACAGGATGTCAGTATACAACGTAGCTATATATAGTGACACATGTACACACAGGATGTCAGTATACAACGTAGCTATATATAGTGACACATGTACACCTACGATGTCAGTAAGAACGTAGTTGTATGTAGTGGTATATGTACACCGAAGATGTCAGTATAAAACATAGCTATATATAGTGACACATGTACACCCAGGATGTCATTATACTTAGCTGTATGTAGTGGTATAACTATACAGGGAAATTCAGTATAGAGCGTAGCTATATGTAGTTGTAGATGTACATATGTATACACAGGATGTCAGTATACAACAGAGTTATGCATAGTGACACATGTACACGCAGGATGTCAGTATACAACGTAGCTATATAAAGTGACACATGTACACACAGGATGTCAGTATACAACGTAGCTATACATAGTGACACATGTACACCTACGATGTCAGTAAGAACGTAGTTGTGTGTTTGGTATATGTACACACAGGATGTCAGTATAAAACATAGCTATATATAGTGACACATGTACACCCAGGATGTGATTATACTTAGCTATTTATAGTGGTACAAATATACAGGGAAATTCAGTATAGAGCGTAGCTATATGTAGTGGTAGATGTACATATGTATACACAGGATGTCAGTATACAACGTAGCTATATAAAGTGACACATGTACACACAGGATGTCAGTATGCAACGTAACTATATATAGTGACACATGCACACCTAAGACGTCAGTTTTCAACGTAGCTATATATAGTGACACATGCACACCCAAGATGTCAGTTTTCAACGTAGCTATATATAGTGACACATGTACACCTAGGATTATATATAGTGGTACATGTACACCCCGAATGATAGACTAAGTATATAATGTAGCTATGTGTAGTGAAAGGTGTACACCCTGGGTGTCAGTATACAACGTAGCTATATGTAGTGGTACATGAACACCCAGGATGTCAGTTTGCAAAGAAGCTATATATAGTGACACATTTACACCCAGGATGTCATTATACAACGTAGCTATATATAGTGGCACATGTACACGCAGGATGTCAGTATACAACGTAGCTATATATAGTGACACATGTACACCTAGGATGTCAGTATACAACGTAGCTATATATAGTGACACATGTACACCCAGGATGTCAGTATACATCGGAGCTATATATAGTGACACATATACACCCTGGATGTCAGTAAACAACGTACCTATATAGTGACAAATGTACACGCAGGATGTCAGTATACAACGCAGCTATACATAGTGACACATGTACACCCATGATGTCTGTATACAACGTAGCTATATATAGTGACACACGTACACCCAGGATGTCAGTTTGCAAAGTAGCTATATAAAGTGACACATGTACACCCAGGATGTCAGTATACAACGTAGCTATATATAGTGACACATATACATGCAGGATGTCAGTTTACAACGTAGCTATATAAAGTGACACATGTACACACAGGGTGTCAGTATACAACGTAGCTATATGTAGTGACACGTGCACGCCAGGTGTGTCAGTATATGAAATAGGTTTACCTGGTGACACCTGCACAACCAGGATCTTAGTATACAGCGTAGCTATCTATGGTGACACATGCACACCCAGGTTGTTAGTATACAACGTATCTATACATAGTGACATCTGTACACCTAGGATGTCAGTATTCAACGTAGCTATACATAGTGACACAGGTACACCCAGGATGTCAGTATACAACGTAGCTATATAAAGTGACACATGTACACCCAGGATGTCAGTATACAACGGAGCTATATATAGTGACACATATACACCCTGGATGTCAGTAAACAACGTAGCTATATATAGTGACACATGTAGACCCAGGGTGGCATTATACAACGTAGGTAGATAAAGTGACACATGTACACAGAGGATGTCAGTATGCAACGTAGCTATATATAGTGACACATGTACACGCAGGATGTCAGTATACAACGTAGCTATATAAAGTGACACATGTACACACAGGATGTCAGTATACAACGTAGCTATACATAGTGACACATGTACACCTACGATGTCAGTAAGAACGTAGCTGTATGTAGTAGTGTATGTACACACAGGATGTCAGTATACATCGTAGATATATGTATTGAGAAATGTACACCCAAGATGTAATTATGCAACATAGCTATCAAAAGTGACACATGTAGACCCAGGATGTCATTATACAACTTAGCTTTATATAGTGGTACAAATATACAGGGAAATTCAGTATAGAGCGTAGCTATATGTAGTGGTAGATGTACATATGTATACACAGGGTGTCAGTATACAACAGAGTTATACATAGTGAAACATGTACATTCAGGATGTCAGTAAACAACGTAGCTATATAAAGTGACACATGTACACACAGGATGGCAGTATACAACGTAGCTATATACAGTGACACATGTACACCTAGTATGTCAGTATACAACGTAGCTATATATAGTTACACATGTAGACCCAGGGTGGCATTATACAAATTAGCTATATATAGTGACACATGTACACACAGGATGTCAGTATACAACGTAGCTATATACAGTGACACATGTAGACCCAGGGTGGCATTATACAACGTAGGTATATAAAGTGACATATGTACACAGAGGATGTCAGTATACAACGTAGCTATATGTAGTGACATGTGCACGCCAAGTATGTCAGTATATGAAATAGGTTTACCTGGTGACACCTGCACAACCAGGATGTTAGTATATAATGTAGCTGTTTATAGTGAAACATGTACACCCAGGATGTCATTATACAATGTAGCTATATAAAGTGACACATGTACACCCAGGATGTCATTATACAATGTAGCTATATATAGTGACGCATGCACACCCAGGATGTTATTTTACAACGTAGCTATATATAGCGACACATGCAGTCCCAGGACGGGAGTACACAACGTAGCTATATAAAGTGACACATGCGCATCCAAGATGTCAGTTTTCAACGTAGCTATATATACTGTCACATGTACACCTAGAATTATAGTATATAATGTAGCTATATGTAGTGAAAGGTGTACACCCTAGGTGTCAGTATACAACGTAGCTACATATAGTGGTACATGAACACCAAGGATGTCAGTTTGCAAAGTAGCTATATATAGTGACTCATGTACACCCAGGATGTCAGTATACAACGTAGCTATATATAGTGACACATGTACACCCAGGATGTCAGTATACAACGTAGCTATATATAGTGGCACATGTACACCCTGAATGCCAGTATGCATCCTGGCTTTTTAAAGTGTTACATGTGCACAGCTCGGTTGTCAACACAGAACATTATGTTTCAGACAATGTGTACAATCAGTCAGAGTGTCAATGGACAATGAACAGATTTGTCACTTAATTTGTAAAATGACTAAAATATTTAGACATTTTAGAAATTGCCTAAATGAATCAGATTTAACACATTGAGTGCAACATGTATATTGGTACGTATTCACATTGGGTGTTAGTGTAGATCATAGCAGGATGCGCATGCGCCTGAATAGCATGTCGCTGAAAAGAATGCTCCGTCACAATCGCGTTAATTATGAGATGATGTTGTGCAAAAATAATGTAATTTGACCTTGAAGCAACCCGGAATGGGTATATGTGAGTGAATCATGAACATTATTGAGCGTTTTGCTTAAAATCAAGTGTCCAAAATGTAAACAAATGTGAAGGCGAATTTACACAAGTATTGTCACTGCTGACTGACCCAGCGTCCAGGCAATCAACAAACAATGGGCAGCCCGTGCAGGGTCATTGAAGCACTGACCAGTTCACACAGCAAGGAAGACGGCCTACGATATCCAAAGTGTGGAGGATACACGCATTGACATTTTGAAAGCAATACACAGACGGCTTGGACAACGTGATGGAATTTATTTTGAAAATGAACTGTTTGAAACATACACTGATGATAAAGAAAACGGAATGAAGAGAGGAAGAGTAGACATGAATAGTCGACGTGATTCCCCAAAATGGACGTCCACCAAAACGTGTTCACAGAGAGCATTCCAAGAAGTCCGTGATTGAGAAATGTGCGTCTGGTGTATATTGCCTATATGACTTTTTTACAAACACAACCCCCTCCCTCCGCAATTGCAAGCCCGAACCCCGCCCGACCCACATGGAGACAGTTCAATGGACAAACAACGAGGTAAAGATTTTTCTACCCTTATTTATACCACGTCCAATTTTCATTATTTAAAATCTGTTGTCCAGAAACTCTAAGCATTGTGACCGGTTTTACACAGTTGATCGTGTTGTTTCCGCGGAGACATCCTAAGGTGTGAAAAGCGCAGCAATATGTTGTCGAAAAACCACGTGGTGACCAATTTTTCTTTGTACAAGTCTGATATTTTTGGCAGTCAAGACATATAACTCAACCGATGTCTAATATAATTCAATGTTTAGCGTCATGTAAACATTTGTCCCATGAACCAGCGCGTGTTCCTTCATTCAAAAATCATTTCTTTGTTTTGAAGAAACACAACCGTGTAAATACACATATCACCAAACGTAAGTTATGCTTTTCTTAAATACAATTTAATAGACACTGTGATTTCACAAAAAAATCCATGTTGTAAAACAACCGTGTGATATTACCTGCGCCCTTGTCAACACCTACCGTTGGATATTTATGATCAGTCAGACGGGTGATTGGTAAAAACAATGAGGGTAGGGGTGGGGTTCTTGTGTTAGGAGGGTCACCTCGCCTGTTAGTGACAGTGACTTGTAACAGGACAGGCTTTGAACACATTTAGACACCTAATATTTTCATGACCTTGCGTTGTGATTTTTTTATCAAGGATATTTTGATGCCGAAAATACTAAAGAATGTGTCTACGGTCCCTCCGTCTGTCTTTACATTAACAAAGTATGTACGTAATTAAAGTTTAAATGCCAGAGTAATTTATACGTAATTTCAAGTCTTAATGCTGGAGACAAAAAGGTCTTGCCGTGACCTCGTGAACAGAAAGTAATGAACTATTACTCTGTGAACTCTATGACATAATCTCTGGTGTTCTAACGAGTAGTGTCGGATATGGTCGACACATTTCACTCACTACCCCAAACATAACTCGGTGTCTGTTTGTTGCATAACATTGATGAGAGATGAGTTGACTGTCAAGCCAGTATTCCTCTTTTAAACAGCAAGATTCTACTTTGTATACACTGGTCTAATGCTCATTTAATTGTAAAATACTCTTTGTTAGTCATTTAGAAGTTGTAGGAACATGGGGACATAAAACGGTTATGGATAGCAACTTTAATGTTTGTAGCGATGTTTCAGGGTTACTCTATCATGCGAATACTGAGTAAGATTATTGAGTAACATTGTTTATCACACATCACACATCACACATCACGCTTCACATATTACATTTCATACATACTACCCGTCATCTATCGCATGACACACATGACATGACACATAACGCATTTCACATGTATCCACGAGAAATGACAATATCAAATATCACATGAAACATATAACATAAGGGCCGATGGAGTAGCCTTGTGGTTAAAGCGTTCGCTCGACACGCTTCAGATTCCCCACATTGACACAATGTGTGAAACCCATTTCTGGTGTCCCCCGCCGTGATATTGCTGGAATAATGCTAAAAGATGTGTAAAACTATACTCACTAACTCACTCACTATAACATATTACATAACATTCAATGTATGCAATGACATATTTCGCGTGACACAACACATGATACATCACACAAATCACATTTCACATGATACGACACACGACACATGAGACGTATATATCACCTAGGACATGACACATGACAAAACAGGACACTACACACATCATATGACACATGACAAATACCGGACGCCCCATATTACGAAAAACCTTTCGGGGCTCATACCACAGAATACATGACACATATCACAGGTAAAATGATACATATCATAAACATATCGAATATCACATGAAACAAGACACATCACGCATAAAAGGTTAATCACATATCACATAATACATTACAGAATACATATCACAGGATACATGATATATATGGCACATTACTTAATACATGACGCACGATACAGGACACATATAAACGAACTCATGACAAACGTCACATGAAACATATCTCCTGATATAAATCGCAAGACACAGGACACATTGCATATAACATCGCATTACACATATCTCACCTCACATATAGAATGCCAAATGATATATGAAATGAAATATACCACATATGATATGACGCATCCATGACATATATGGCACATCACAAATATCAATTGATCACATCACATATAACAACAAAAACATTGCATGTTACAGATCACAGGATACATGACACATATTGCACATGGCACATTACACTTATACAATTACTCACATAACACAAAAAATACATGACACATATCACAGGATACATGACAGATATGGCACATGCCACATCACATATATACAATGACTATGATATGACGCATATGGCACGCATACATGACATATATGGCACATCACAAATATCAATTGATCACATCACATATTACAACAAAAACATTATATGACAGATCACATGATGCATGACATATAAAACACATCACATATATACAGTTACACACATTACATGACATATATCACGGGATACATGGCGCATACGGCATATCACATATATACAATTACTCCTATCATATACAGTAAACTACGGTTATAACGAACACGCTTATAACGAACTAACGGATATAACGAACTAACTTTTTAGTCCCGACTATATGCTGTAGTTATGCTGTATATATGCTTATAACGAATTACGGTTATAATGAACTAAAATTAGTAGTCCCTTTGAGTTCGTTATAACCGTAGTTTACTGTATCACAAACAACATTCAATGACACAGATCCCTGGGCCCAACGTTAGATTGCGCCTGGCAGCCGGAAATGTTTGTACCAATCTGGTTAAAATATCAGGTAACAAGTCATACTTTTTGCAAGCTGAATTCACTTTGAACTCTAGCCGTGAAAGAATTGAAATAAAAAGAAATATTCAAAGTTAAAAACATGTAAAGAATCATATCTTTTTCAGAAAATATGGATATCAAAATCAAACTTTGCACCAACATTGGCCCAACGTAGGACCGCCGATCAAAATAACGTTGGCCCAATGTTGATAGCCAATGCTGTCCAACGTTAGATAACGCCTGTTTTATTTCTCAATACCGCCAAGTCAGCCTGAAATGTTTGTACCGATCTAGTTAAGACATCAGGTAACAAGCACTTCATTCTGCAAGCTGAATTCACTTTGAACTCTGACCATGAAAGAGTTGAAATAAAAAGAAATATTCGAAATTAAAAACATGTAAAGTATCATATTTGTTTTCCGAAAATATACATATCAAAATCGAACTTTGCACCAACATTGGCCCAACGTACGACCGCCGATCAAATTAAGGTTGACCCAACGTTGGCCCAACGTTAGATTGCGCCTGTTTTATCCCTCAATACCGCCCAGTCAGCCTGAAATGGTTGTACCAATCTATTTGAGACATGATGTAACAAGCACTACATCCTGCAAGATGAATTCACTTTGAACTCTATCCATGAAAGAGTTGAAATAAAAAGAAATATTCGAAGTTAAAAACATGTAAAGAATCATATTTCTTTCCGAAAATATACATATCACAATCAAACTTTGCACCAACGTTGGCCCAACATAGGACCGCCGATCAAAATAACGTTGGCCCAATGTTGATAGCCAATGCTGTCCAACGTTAGATAACGCCTGTTTTATTTCTCAATACCGCCAAGTCAGCCTGAAATGTTTGTACCAATCTAGTTAAGACATCAGGTAACAAGCACTTCATTCTGCAAGCTGAATTCACTTTGAACTCTGACCATGAAAGAGTTGAAATAAAAAGAAAAATTCGAAATTAAAAACATGTAAAGTATCATATTTGTTTTCCGAAAATATACATATCAAAATCGAACTTTGCACCAACATTGGCCCAACGTACGACCGCCGATCAAATTAAGGTTGACCCAACGTTGGCCCAACGTTAGATTGCGCCTGTTTTATCCCTCAATACCGCCCAGTCAGCCTGATATGGTTGTACCAATCTATTTGAGACATGATGTAACAAGCACTACATCCTGCAAGCTGAATTCACTTTGAACTCTATCCATGAAAGAGTTGAAATAAAAAGAAATATTCAAAGTTAAAAACATGTAAAGAATCATATTTCTTTCCGAAAATATACATATCATAATCAAACTTTGCACCAACGTTGGCCCAACATAGGACCGCCGATCAAAATAACGTTGGCCCAATGTTGATAGTCAATGTTGTCCAACGTTAGATAACGCCTGTTTTATTTCTCAATACCGCCAAGTCAGCCTGAAATGTTTGTACCAATCTAGTTAAAGACATCAGGTAACAAGCACTTCATTCTGCAAGCTGAATTCACTTTGAACTCTGACCATGAAAGAGTTGAAATAAAAAGAAATATTCGAAATTAAAAACATGTAAAGTATCATATTTGTTTTCCGAAAATATACATATCAAAATCGAACTTTGCCCCAACATTGGCCCAACGTACGACCGCCGATCAAATTAAGGTTGACCCAACGTTGGCCCAACGTTAGATTGCGCCTGTTTTATCCCTCAATACCGCCCAGTCAGCCTGAAATGGTTGTACCAATCTATTTGAGACATGATGTAACAAGCACTACATCCTGCAAGATGAATTCACTTTGAACTCTATCCATGAAAGAGTTGAAATAAAAAGAAATATTCGAAGTTAAAAACATGTAAAGAATCATATTTCTTTCCGAAAATATACATATCACAATCAAACTTTGCACCAACGTTGGCCCAACATAGGACCGCCGATCAAAATAACGTTGGCCCAATGTTGATAGCCAATGCTGTCCAACGTTAGATAACGCCTGTTTTATTTCTCAATACCGCCAAGTCAGCCTGAAATGTTTGTACCAATCTAGTTAAGACATCAGGTAACAAGCACTTCATTCTGCAAGCTGAATTCACTTTGAACTCTGACCATGAAAGAGTTGAAATAAAAAGAAAAATTCGAAATTAAAAACATGTAAAGTATCATATTTGTTTTCCGAAAATATACATATCAAAATCGAACTTTGCACCAACATTGGCCCAACGTACGACCGCCGATCAAATTAAGGTTGACCCAACGTTGGCCCAACGTTAGATTGCGCCTGTTTTATCCCTCAATACCGCCCAGTCAGCCTGATATGGTTGTACCAATCTATTTGAGACATGATGTAACAAGCACTACATCCTGCAAGCTGAATTCACTTTGAACTCTATCCATGAAAGAGTTGAAATAAAAAGAAATATTCAAAGTTAAAAACATGTAAAGAATCATATTTCTTTCCGAAAATATACATATCATAATCAAACTTTGCACCAACGTTGGCCCAACATAGGACCGCCGATCAAAATAACGTTGGCCCAATGTTGATAGTCAATGTTGTCCAACGTTAGATAACGCCTGTTTTATTTCTCAATACCGCCAAGTCAGCCTGAAATGTTTGTACCAATCTAGTTAAAGACATCAGGTAACAAGCACTTCATTCTGCAAGCTGAATTCACTTTGAACTCTGACCATGAAAGAGTTGAAATAAAAGGAAATATTCGAAATTAAAAACATGTAAAGTATCATATTTGTTTTCCGAAAATATACATATCAAAATCGAACTTTGCACCAACATTGGCCCAACGTACGACCGCCGATCAAATTAAGGTTGACCCAACGTTGACCCAACGTTAGATTGCGCCTGTTTTATCCCTCAATACCGCCCAGTCAGCCTGAAATGGTTGTACCAATCTATTTGAGACATGATGTAACAAGCACTACATCCTGCAAGCTGAATTCACTTTGAACTCTGACCATGAAAGAGTTGAAATAAAAAGAAATATTCGAAATTAAAAACATGTAAAGTATCATATTTGTTTTCCGAAAATATACATATCAAAATCGAACTTTGCACCAACATTGGCCCAACGTACGACCGCCGATCAAATTAAGGTTGACCCAACGTTGACCCAACGTTAGATTGCGCCTGTTTTATCCCTCAATACCGCCCAGTCAGCCTGAAATGGTTGTACCAATCTATTTGAGACATGATGTAACAAGCACTACATCCTGCAAGATGAATTCACTTTGAACTCTATCCATGAAAGAGTTGAAATAAAAAGAAATATTCGAAGTTAAAAACATGTAAAGAATCATATTTCTTTCCGAAAATATACATATCAAAATCAAACATTGCACCAACGTTGGCCCAACATAGGACCGCCGATCAAAAAAACGTTGGCCCAACGTTGATAGCTAACGTTTGCCCAACGTTAGATGACGCCTGTTTTATTCCTCAATACCGCCCAGTCAGCCTGAAATGTGTGTACCAATCTATTTGAGACATGATGTAACAAGCACTACATTCTGCAAACAGAATTCACTTTGAACTATACTGAACCAAATCAAAAACTTCACAATCCTAAAATTTTAACATTTTGACCAGTTATCATTGTGGGCCCTTATTGTGTATTTAAACAGTAATGGCCAGGTATTGTCTTCAGATAACACCCGTTTTTGTGCAGGTGAATCGATCAAAATCATGTGCACAGGACTATAGTTGCAAAAGTGGTTTTTCACGTGCAACTGGTCACGTGGCCATAATACCGCACGTGTTTCAGCCATACTTGTTAGCAGTCATTAACAAAAAAACACACAAGAAAACAAAAGTATGTACGGCATTTGTCATGCCATGAGTTTCAAATGTGCAACGTGAACGTGCTATCGGCATGTTTATGATTTACAGACGCGTCTACAGCAAACGGGTACCACCGTTGATAGCCCTCGGCCAGGTCGACCACGTGTGATGTCACATGCAGAGGATCGTCAGATTGTCTTACGTTACCTGCGTAACCAATTTTTGACGGCTTCATCAACCATAAATGAACTGTTTAGGGGTAGACTGATTGCACAAACTGTTCGAAACCGTCTGAGAACTGTTCACCTTCAAGCACGACGGCCATACTGCGGGCTGATTCTGACTCAATTACACAGACGTCAACGTCAATTGTGGGCACAGCGACACTTACGATGGACTCAGAGGAATTGATATCAAGTCGTCTTCAGTGATGAATCCCGATTTAATCTTCGATTTGCTGATGGTAGGGCGAGGGTGTGGAGGCGCCGTCATGAACGTTACGCCCAGTGTTGTGTGCAGGAAGTTGACAGATTTCGAGGCGGAAGTGTCATGGTGTGTGGAGATTTCTGTGGCAATGCACGTTCCAGGCTTCTTGTCATCCGTGGCAACCTCAACGCTGCTGCTTACCGCGACCAGGTACTGGCACCAGAACTTCTGCTTTTTATGGCAGCACATGGACCCGGTTTGATCTTCCAACACGACTATGCCAGACCCCACACAGCAATTTTGACAAGGAATTTCCTTCGGAATGCGAGAGTCAACGTCATGGACTGGCCGTCAAGGTCTCCCGACCTTAATCCCATCGAACACGTCTGGGATGTTCTTGGCAGAAGTCTGCGCACTCTCTAGAACCAACCACAGTAAGTTGCTAGATCTTGGCACCATTTTGCAGTAACAATGGCGTCGTCTTCCCAATCATGTGTTCACAAGCATCACAAGGTCCATGCGGAGGCGTTGTGTGGCAGTTGTCAACGCACATGGTGGCCATACACGCTACTGAACTTGTGTGCCATCAGATTATCGTGCTTGGGACTTATGATTTAAACTGTTGTTATTACTGAATACCGTAGGTGCTTGGAACGAATTATGGTTACCACCGTTAATTAAAATCCTTCTTTGGACATAAATGATTAAAAGTTACCTTCTCTGATACATTTGTACGTTGTATATCTTATATGGGATTACTTTTTAAAATGTGAAGTTTTTAATTTGACTCAGTATATATCTGCGAAAGAGTTGAAATAAAAAGAAGTTAAAAACATGTTAAGAATCATATTTGTTTCCGAAAATATACATATCAAAATCAAACATTGCACGAACGTTGGCCCAACATAGGACCGCCGATCAAAATAACGTTGGTCCGACGTTGATAGCCAACGTTGGCCCAACGTTAGATTGCGCCTGTTTTATTTCTCAATACCGCCCAGTCAGCCTGAAATGGTTGTACCAATCTATTTGAGACATGATGCAACAAGAACTACATTCTGCAAGCTCAATTCACTTTGAACTCTGACCATAAAAGAGTTGAAATAAAAAGAAATATTCGAAGTTACAAAAATGTAAAGAATAATATTTTTTCCAAAAATATACACATCATAATTATACTTTGCACCAACGTTGGCCCAACATAGGACCGCCGATCAAAATAACGTTGGTCCGACGTTGATAGCCAACGTTGTTGGATTGCGCCTGTTTTATTCTTCAATACCGCCAAGTCAGCCTGAATTGTTTGTACCAATCAAGTTAAGACATCAGGTAACAACTACTACATTCTGTAAGTTGAATTCACTTTGAACACTGACGATGAAAGAGTTGAAATATACAGAAATATTCGAAGTTAAAAAAATGTAAAGAATCATATTTTTTTCCAAAAATATACACATCATAATCAAACTTTGCGCCAACGTTGGCCCAACGTAGGACCGCCGATCAAAACAACGTTGACCCAACGTTAGATTACGCCTGTTTTATTTCTCAATACCTCCCAGGCACCCTGAAATGTTTGTACCAATCTAGTTAACACATCAGGTAACAAGCCTGTTTTATCCATGAAAGAGCATGTCAATGAAATGCGCTGTCTTCTGGCAGGGTACCTCGGCAGACATAGTTTCCAAGACAAAATTCAAAATGTTTTTAATTACGTGAACAATTTCGTGATATAATATTTACTTTCCAAAACAATTTTCAAGACTACGTTCAAATTCTTCACAAGTGTTTCAACACTATTAAAAGATATATGATTTTTTCCCGCGAGTTTGCAAATTAAAAACCATCAGACAATAAGCCCGGCACAAATTGAAACATTTAATTTGCCTTGACCTTATCCCATACATTCAGCATTGAGAGCAACACTGAGACAGGCAAAATAGTCCATGCATCGGATCTCCAATGATTGATTGCCTTGATCCATTAAAAAATATGATGACAGCAACAAAATGACAATCGAGTTCTGGTTTAGGTGACCTTTATTTATTTGTTAAATGACAAGTCAGAACTTGGGTTGAGTGGTTGAGGAGCCTTTTCAGTCCTCAAATGAGGAATCAGACAAACTTATCACAGGGTGGATATTCAACCTTATCCATGGTCACTGCTTTTGCCTTGGTAACTGAATAAAACAATTACACAAATATAATTACAGTCCAAGGTAAGAGACATAATTTTGATCCTTAAAAAGTTGCCTTCCCTCAAACAATAATTTGATGTCTGAAAAAGTTTCAGCAGTGCTACCTCCACCCGTCCAAGTCATTAAACTGTTAAAAACTGCAAAAACTGGGAAGGTGGCATGGACAAAAATACCATGATGCTCTTGGATCATACGTTGGCAGAAAAAGCTTTTAACACTAAAATGAACAAGGGTAACCTCGACTCATTCCTTTTTCAAAGTTCAAAACATGAAACAAATAATATTTGTTCCGAAAATACACATATCAAAATCAACATTTGCACTGCAACTCTCCTATTGGTATAGAAAGTGTGTCTCACATTTGGAAAGAATCCATGTGGGAGCTCTCAAGTTAAAGGTAGCACAAACATAGAATTAAAAACAACATTCTGTGTTCAAAACATGTGAAAATTTCATATTGTTTCATAAAATAGACATATCAAAATCAACCTTTGCACCACATCTCTCTAATTAATATCTCGCAGAATGTTGAATTAAAAAA
This sequence comes from Haliotis rufescens, assembly GCF_023055435.1. Classification (NCBI taxonomy): domain Eukaryota; kingdom Metazoa; phylum Mollusca; class Gastropoda; order Lepetellida; family Haliotidae; genus Haliotis; species Haliotis rufescens. Next base: position 13,122,014 of record NW_025963824.1, on the reverse strand, counting down.
AAAATCTAAGTTAAAAACATGTAAAACATCATATTGTTTCAAAATATATAGATATCAAAATCATTCTTCCACTACACTCACACAAAAAAATGTCTTTGGATAAACGGACAGACGGATATCCTTGGTATGGCTTTATCAACCCGCCCTTTTAGATTCGGGATATCATTAAAAAAGAAACATCTATTTGTTTTATTATTAAAGATGTTTGTATATATTATTGCAGGGCACATCACACATTAACACTTAATCACATCACATATCGCATAAAAAAAACATTACATGACACATATCAAAGGGTACATGACACATATGGCACATGGCACATCACAAATATACAATTAATTACATATCCCACAAAAAAAATACATGGCACAGATCACAGGATACATGACACATACGGCACATGGCACATCATAAATGTACAATTAATCACATATCAAGAAAATACGTAACATGACACAGATCACTGGATACATGACACACATGGTACATGGCACATCACACATATAAAATCAATCACATCGCATATCACAAACAAAAACATTACATGACACAGATCACCGGATACATGACACACATGGTACATGGCACATCAAACATCACACATATCAAGTTAATCACATTGCATATTAAAAACACCCAAACAATTCCATGACACATATCACAGGATACACGACACATATGTCACATGGCACATCACGGATATACGAATAATCACATCACATATCACCAAATAAAAACATCACATGACACAGATCACAGGAAACATGACACATATGGTACATGGCACATCACTCATCACACATATAAAATTAATTACTTTGCATATGAAATTTAAAAAAAAATACATTCCTTGACACATATCACAGCATACATGACACATATGTCACATGGCGAATCACGCATATACAAATAATCACATCACATATCACGGATACATGACACATATGGTACATGGCACATGGCACATCACACATCACAAATATGCAATTAATCACATCATATATCACAAAAAATATTACACGACGCAGATCACAGGGTACATGACACATCCCAGAAAGAAGTCAGACGTTGTGCCGTCCGTCAAAACAACGTTGGTCCAACGTTGATAGACAGCGTTGTCCAAACGTTAGATTACGCCTGTTTTATTCCTCAATACCTCCCAGGCTGCTTGAAATGTTTGTACCAATCTGGATAAATATCAGGTAACAAACACTACATTCTGCAAACTGAATTTACTCTGAACTCTATCCATGAAAGAGCATATCAATGAAATGCGCTGTCTTCTGGCAGGGTGCCTCGGCATACATAGTTTCAAATACGGCCAAGACAGAATTCAAAATGTTTTTAATTACATGCACAATTTTGTGATATAATATTTACTTTCAAAAACATTTTTCAAGACTATATGCAAATTTTTCACAAATGTTTCAACACTAATAAAAGATACATGATTTTCCCACGAGTTTGCAAATTAAAAATCATCAGACAATAAGCCCGGCACAAATTGAATCATTTAATTTTCCTTGGCCTTACCCAATACATTCAGCATTGAGAGCAACACTGAGACAAGAAAAATAGTCCATGCATCGGATGTCCTATGATCCGTTGCCTTGATCCATTAAAAAATATGATAACAGCAACAAAATGACTATAGAGTTCTGGTTTAGGTGACCTTTATTAATTTGTTAAATCACAAGTCAGAACTTGGGCTGAGTGGTTGAAGAGCCTTTCCAGTCCTTAAATGAAGCATCAGACGAACTTACCACTCTCAAGTAAAAGGTAGCACAAACATAAAATAAAAAAACATTCTAAGTTCAAAACATGCAAAATTTCATGTTGTTTCATAAAATACATATATCAAAATCAAGCTTTGTAATGCATGTCTCCAATTAATATAAAAAGTATTCCTTAAATTTGAAGAGAACCCATGTAGCAGTTCTCACGTTAAAGGTCGCACAATGTTGAATTAAAAAAAAACATTCAAAAATAAAAAAATAATATTGTTTCATAAAATACACACATCAAAATCAACATTTGGACTGCACCTTTTTTATTAGGATAGAATGTGTTTCTTACATTTGGAAAGAATCCATGTGGCAGCTCTCCAGTAAAAGGTAGCACAAACTTTGAATAAAAAAATAATTCTTGTTTTAAAATGTGATATATTTCCTTTTTACTATCCCTTACCACGAAAACGTAATTTCTGTTTATTGAATACCAAGAATAAGTTTGCATTAGTTATGCAAGATATACGTAAATATTAGTTTTATACTTTTTAATTTACAATAATTTTCAAAACATTACAATCAACTAAGGTTCAATCAATTTCACTTTCCTATCAGAACCAAACAATCAGTTTGAGTTTTGCCAATTGGATTGCCCTCACTCAGTCACAGTCATTCATATTCATCAGTCATATCATAAAATTGATCATATGTTTTTTTACATGTTCTGCTCATTTACTATTGTTTGCAATATACATGTAAAAAGAAATATAATTATATAGATCGATTGCTATATATATTCATGGGTACAAAATCAATTAACATTTTGGGTAGAACATATTTTTATGGTTCATAACAAACATCACGTGTACCTTGTTTCATCCGTTCTGAGAGGATAACATAGTGGTTAAAGCGTTCGCTCCTCACACCGAAGACTCGGGGTAGATATCCGACATGGGTACAATGTGAGAAGCCAATTTCTGATGTTCTCCACCGTGATATTGCTTGAATATTGAATAAAGCGGACACCCACCCATCCGTTCTGAGAACGGGAGATTCTCAGAAAAAGTTTGCAAAGACATTCTAAATTGTCCTTCATGCAATGATAGATCAATAACACCATTTTCCAATTTCGGCTTCAAAACTTAGACTTCGATATGTACGATGCTGTATGTGCTTCCGATTTCAGCAAGGAGTCATAAAATTACAAATAGTTTGATTATTTTACATACTCTGCATTATGCTGCAATTAAATCGTTTTGTTACTATGTACATAAGTTCAGATTATAAATAAACTTATAAAAGTTTTGATACTTAGAAAGTTGGAGGCAGAAAAGTTTCAAGAGGACAACTCGAGGCATTGATTGCCAAGAATATATTTAGTGGCACTTCTCTGGCAGAAGAATTCTAAAAGGACATTTTGAAGCATTGATTGCCAAGAGTATACCAAGTGACACTTCTCTGCCACGAAGACACCGTACAAGAGGCATTTCGAGGCAATGATTGCTAAGAATATATTCAATGACATTTCACTGTCACGAAGACAACTTGGAGACAGAAGAGTTCCATCAGGACTGTTACGAAGACATCCTGAAGGCAGATTTCTAAGAGAACATTTCGAGGCATTGATTGCTGAGAAGATATTCAGTGACACCTCACTGGGAGGAAGAATGCCCAGAAGAGATCCAAGAGGACATTTCGAAGCAATAATTGCAAAGAATGTATTAAGTGGCACTTCTCTGTCACACAAAGACACCCTGGGGGTTGAAGAAATCCAATAGGACTGTCACGAAGACACCCTGAAGGCAGGCGATTTCTCACATAACATTTCGAGGCATTGACTGCTGAGATGATATTCAGTGACACGTGGCACCTCGCTGGCACGAATGCACCCCAGAAGAGATCTAAGAGGAAGGACATTTTGAGGCATTGGTTGCGAAAAAGATATTCAGTGACTCGTCACTGTCACGACGGCATCCAGGAGGCATAAGTTTTCTGATTGGACATTTCGAGGCATTGATTGCTGAAAAGATATTCATTGACACTTCACTGTCACGAAGACACTTTAGAGGCAGAAAGCTTCCAAGGGGACATGTCGATGCATTGATTCCTAAAAAGCTATTCAATGACACTTCAATGTCACGAAGACACACGAGAGGCAGAAGGTATGAAACTGCACATCTCGAGGCATTGATTGCTAAGAATGTATCAAGTGGCACTTTTCTGACACGAATACACCCTGGAAGCAGAAGATTTGTAAGAGGACATTTCGAGGCATTGATTGCTAAGAATATATATTCAATGGCACTTCACTGTCACGAAGACACCCTGGAAGCAGAAACGTTTCAAGAGGACATGTCGAGGCCTTGATTGCTAAGAAGAAAGTCAGTGGTAATTCACTTTCACGAAGAAAGCCAGAAGGCAGAAGTGTGGTAACAGGACATTTCGAGGCATTGATTGCTGAAAAGATATTCAGTGACACTTTACTGTCACGAAGACACCCTGGAGGCAGGAGAGGGCCAAAAAGTCATCAATGAGTTATGATTGCCAAGAAGATTGTCAGTGAAAATTCACTTTCACGACGGCGTCCTGCAGCTCATGAAGCAATTATTTCCTAGAAGATATTCGGTGACAATTCACTGTCAAGAAGACATCCTAGAATTCTTGAACCAATGATTGTCAAGAAGATATTCAGTGGCACTTCACTGTCACAACGACATCATTGAGGTTGAAAGGTGCCTTGATTTCTTCTGGAAACATTGATGTCCAAGAGGATAGTCTGTAACAAATCACAGAAGAGACACAGACGAGTTGCAAGGACACGTCTGGAGGCAAGGTTTGCCAAGAAGCTGTTCAGTGGCAATTGACTGTCACGAAGAAACACTGGAAGCATTAGGGTGCCAACAAGACTTCTGGGGGCAGAAAATGGCCGAGAAGACATCTATTGGAATATGTCTGCCAATAAGACATCATTGAGGCAAAAGGCATCACAGGAGACTCTCCAGGACCAGGTTCCCCAACTCCCATGGTCACTGGTACCCAAATAAGACCTCTGGAGACCTCGATCTAAGGGTCGGGTATGCTTCTGAGGCACGTTAGGTTCAGATACTTAACACTGTACTAACCTGAACTAACCCGCACTAACAACCTGCACGTAGGGGCATCACTTTATAGAAAGACACTTCCAAAGTATTTAGATTTAGGTTCAAAATCGGGGATTGTTTGGTTGTCAGAGGCAGTGTCAGCCTCATTGTATCCGCCTGAAGCATGCCTGACCACTGGATAACGACGGTCACACACTTGAGGCAAAAGGAGGTCAAGAAGACTTATGAATGCAGTGATGCTGCTAATAAGATATTCAGTGGAAATTGACTGTCACTATGGAGGAAGAAGAAATCAAAGTGCACATTTCGAGGCATTGATTGCCAAGAATTATTGAGTGGCACTTCTCTGGCACGAAGACACCCTGGAGGGAAAACAGTGATATGACGCATCTTGATGCAATGAAGGCCAAGAAGATATTCAGTGACACATCACAGTCACGAAGACACCCAGGAGACAGAAGACTTCCATGAGGACATCCCGAGGCAATGATTGCCAAGTATATATTGAGTGACACTTCTCTGTCACGAAGACTCCCTGCAGGCAAAAGAGTTCCAAGAGGACATTTCGAGGCATTGATTGCTAAGAATATATTCAATGACACTTCACTGTCACAAAGACACCCTAGAGGCAGAAAAGTTCCATTAGGATTGTTACGAAGACATCCTGAAGGCAGACGATTTCTTAGAGGACATGTCGTGGCGTTGATTGCTGAGAAGATATTCAGTGACACTTCACCGTCACGAAGACACCCTGGAAGCAGACAAGTTTAAAGATGACGTTTCGAGGCATTGATTACTAAGAATATATTCAATGACACTTCACTGTCACGAAGACATCCTGGAGGCAAAGGATTTCGGAGAAGACATCCCAAGGCATTGATTGCTGCCAAGAATAGGTGAAAGAAAAGGTCAAAGTGCACATTTCGAGGAATTGATTGCAAAGAATGTATTAAGTCGTACTTCTCCTTCACTAAGACACCCTGGAGGCAGAAGATTTCTAAGAGGTCATTTCGAAGCATTGATTGCTGAGAAGATATTCGGTAACACCGCACTGTCACGAGGACATCCTGGAGAGAAACGGTGACATAACGCATCTTGAGGCAAAGGATGCCAATAAGATATTTAGTGACACGTCACTGTCACAGAGACACCTTGGAGGCAGAAAGATCCAAGAGGACATTTCGAGACATGAGCCACTGATTGCCAAGAATATGTTCAATGACACTTCACTGTCACGAAGACATCCTGGGGGCAGAAAGCTTCCAATAGGACATTTCGATTAGTATAGAAAGTGTTTCTTACATTTTGAAAGAATCTATGTAGAAGCTCTCAAGTAAAAGGTAACACAAACATAGAATAATTAAAAAACATTAAAAACATGCATGTTCAAAACATGCAAGAATTTCATATTGTTTCATAAAATCAATACATCAAAAGCAACCTTTGCACTGCACCTCTCCTTTTTGTAAAGAAAGTGTTCCTCTAATTTGAAAAGAATTCCTGTAGCAGTTCTCCGGTTAAAGGTAGCACAATTTTGAATTACGAAACACATTCTTAGTTCAAAACATGTGCAAAATCATATCGTTTCATAAAATAAACACATCAAAATCAACCTTTATACTGCATCTCTCCTATTTATATAGACAATATTCCTCAAATATGGAAAAAAATCCGTGTAGTAGTTCTCAAGTTAAACGTCGCACAATTTTGAATTACGAAACACAGTCTTAGTTTAAAACATGTAAAAAATCCTATTGTTTCATAAAATATACATATTAAAATCAACCTTTGCACTGCACTCAGACAAAAAAAAAATATCATTAGAAGGACTGACAAACGGATATCCTTGGTATGGCTTTATCAACCCGCCCTTTTAGATTGGGAATATCATTAAATAAGAAACATCTAAATTTTTATTATTAAAGATCACCACACATCACACATTAACACTTAATCACATCACATATCGCACAAAAATTATTACATGACACAGATCAAAGGGTACATGCCACATATGGCACATGGCACATTACAAATATACAATTAATCACACATCACACAAAAATATTTGACACAGATCACAGGATACATGACACATACGGCACATGGCACATCATAAATTACAATGAATCACATATCACGAAAATACATTACATGACACAGATCACTGGATACATGACACATATGGCACATGGCACATCACACATATAAAATCAGTCACATCACATATCACAAACAAAAACATTACATGATACAGATCACAGGGTACATTACACATATGGTACATGGCACATCACACATATACAATTAATCACATTGCATATAAAACAATATTAAAAAATTCAATGACACATATCAAAGGATACATGACATATATGTCACATGGCAAATCACGCATATACAAATAATCACATCACATATCACATACAAAAACATTACATGACACAAATCACTGGATACATGACACATATGGTAAATGGCACATCACACATCACACAGAAAAATAAAATCACATTGCATATAAAAAAACAAAAAAAACAATAAACATTCCATGACACATATCACAGCATACATGACACATATGTCATATACAAATAATCACATGACATATCACACAAAAAAACCATACTATGACACGGATCACAGGATACATGACACATATGGTACATGGCACATCACACATTACAAATATGCAATTAATCACATCAGTTATCACAAAAAATATTACATGACACAGATCACAGGGTACATGACACATCCCAGAAAGAAGTCAGACGTTGTGCCGTCCGTCAAAACAACGTTGGCCCAACGTTGATAGACAGCGTTGGCCCAACGTTAGATTACGCCTGTTTTATTGTTCAATACCTCCCAGGCAGCTTGAAATGTTTGTACCAACCTGGTTAAAATATCAGGTAACAAGCAGTTAGTTCTGCGGGCTGAATTTACTCTGAACTCTATCTGAGGAAGAGCATGTTAATGAAATGCGCTGTCTTCTGGCAGGGTACCTCGGCATACATAGTTTCAAATACGACCAAGACAAAATTCAAAATGGTTTTAGTTACGTGAACAATTTCGTGATACAACATTTACTTTCCAAAAAACATTCTAGACTATGCGCAAACTGTTCACAAATGTTTTAACACTATTAAAAGATATATGATTTTCCCACGACTTTGCAAATTAAAAATCATCAGACAAAAAGCCCGGCACGAATTGAAACATTTAATTTTCCTTGGCCTTACCCAATACATTCAGCATTGAGAGCAACTCTGAGACAGGCAAAAAAGTCCATGCATCGGATCTCCTATGATGCATTGCCTTGATCCATTAAAAATTATGATAACAGCAACAAAATGACAATAGAGTTCTGGTTTAGGTGACCTTTATTTATTTGTTAAATGACAAGTCAGAACCAAGTGGTTGAGGAGCCTTTTCAGTCCTCAAATGAGGAATCATACGAACTTATCACAGGGATGATCTTCAACCTTATCCATGGTCACTGCTTTTGCCTTGGTAACTGAATAAAACAATGACACAAATATTATAAAATTACAAGGAAAGGGACATATTTTGACATAAAAAGTTGCCTTGCCCCAAATAGTAATTTGTTGTTTGTAAAAAGTCTCAGCAGTGCTTCCTCCACCCGTCCAAGTCATTAAATTGTTAAAAACTGCTAAAACTGGGAAGGTGGCATGGACATCAATACCATGATGCTCTTGGATCGTACGTTGGCAGAAAAGCTTTTAACACTAAAATGAACAAGGGAAAGCACGACTCATTCATTTTTCAAAGTTCAAAACATGAAACAAATAATATTTGTTCCGAAAATACACATATCAAGATCAACATTTGCACGGCTCCTCTCATATTTGTATAGAAAGTGTTTCTCACATTTGGAAAGAATCCATGTGGCAGCTCTCAAGTAAAAGGTAGCACAAACATAGAATAATAAAACATATCAAAATCAACCTTTGCACTACTTCTCTCCAATTAATATCTAAAATTAAAGGTATCTAAATGTTAAATGAAAAAAAAAAAACATTCAAAATTCAAAACATGTAAAAAATCATATTGTTTCATAAAAAACACATATCAAAATCAACATTTGCACTGCACCTCTCCTATTTATATAAAAAGTGTTCCTCAAATTTGGAAAGGATCCATGTAGTAGTTCTTAACTTAAAGGTCGCACAATGTTGAATAAAAAACCCCAAAACATCCTAAGTTCAAAACATGTCCTAAATCCTATTGTTTCATAAAATACACATATCAAAATCAACCTTTCCACTGCATCTCTCCAATTAATATCTCAAGTTGAAGGTCGCACAATGTTGAATTAAAAAGAAAACATTCTAAGTTCAAAACAAGAAAAAAAATTCATATACTTTTATTCAAATATACATATCAAAATCAACTTTTCCACTGCACTTACACCAAAAAAATGTCTTTGAAAGGACACACAGATATCCTTGGTATGGCTTTACAAACCCGCCCTTTAAGTTGGGGGTATCATTAAATAAGAAACATCTAAATTTTTATTATTCAATGATGTTTGTATATATTTTGCAGGGCACATCACACATTAACACTTAATCACATCACATATCGCACAAAAAACATGACATGACACATATCAAAGGGTACATGACACATATGGCACATGGCACATCACAAATATACAATAAATCACATATCACAAAAACATATATGACACAGATCACAGGATACATGAAACATGCAGAACATGGCACATCATAAATGTACAATTAATCATATCACGAAAATACGTTACTTGACACAGAACACTGGATACATGACACATATGGTACACGGCACATCACACATATAAAATCAATCACATTGCATATAAAAAAATAATAATTTAAATTCAATAACACATATCACAGGATACATGACATATATGTCAGATGGCAAATCACAAATATACAATTAATCACATCACATATCACCAAAAAATACATGACACAGATCACTAGATACATGACACATATGATACATGGCACATAACGCTAATACAAATAATCACATCACATATCTCAAACAAAAACAGTACATGACACAGATCACAGGATACATGACACATACGGCACATGGCACATCAAAAATGTACAATGAACCACATATCACGAAAATACGTTACATGACACAGATCACTGGATACATGACACATATGGTACATAGTACATCACATATATAAAATCAATCACATCACATATCACAAACAAAAACATTACATGATACAGATCACTGGGTACATTACACATATGGTACATGGCACATCACACATCACACAAATAAAATTAAACACATTGTATATAAAATTATTTTTAAAATTCAATAACACATATCACAGCATACATGACACATATGTCAGATGGCAAATCATGCATATACAAATAATCACATGACATATCACACACAGAAAACATAACATGACACAGATCACAGGATACATGACACATATGGTACATGGCACATCACACATTACAAATATGCAATTAATCACATCAGTTATTACAAAAAATATTACATGACACAGATCACAGGGTACATGACACATCCCAGAAAGAAGTCAGACGTTGTGCCGTCTGTCAAAACAACGTTGGCCCAACGTTGATAGACAGCGTTGGTCCAACCTTAGATTACGCCTGTTTTATTCCTCAATACATTCCAGGCAGCTTGAAATGTTTGTTGCAACCTGGTTAAAATATCAGGTAACAAGCAGTTAGTTCTGCGGGCTGAATTCACTCTGAACTCTATCCGAGGGAGAGCATGTTAATGAAATGCGCTGTCTTCTGGCAGGGTACCTCGGCAAACATAGTTTCAAATACAACCAAGACAAAAATTCAAAATGTTTTTAGTTACGTGCACAATTTTGTGATATAATATTTACTTTCCAAAACAACTTTCAAGACAATGTGCAAATTGTTCACAAATGGTTCAACAATATTAAAAGAAATATGATTTTCCCACGAGTTTGTAAATTAAAAATCATCAGCCTGGCACAAAATGAAACATTTAATTTTCCTTGGCCTTACCCCATACATTCAGCATTGAGAGCAACACTGAGACAGGCAAAATAGTCCATGCATCGGATCTCCTATAATTCATTGTCTTGATCCATTAAAAATATGACAGCAACAAATTGACAATAGAATTCGGGTTTAGGTGACCTCTATCTATTTGTTAAATGACAAGTTAGAAATTGGGCCGAATGGTTGAGGAGCCTTTTCAGTCCTCAAATGAAGCATCAGACGAGCTTATCACTCTCAAGTAAAAGGAAGCACCCTTGTAGCAGTTCTCACGTTAAAGGTCTCACAATGTTAAATTTAAAAAAACCTTCAAAACTTGTAAAAAAATAATATTGTTTCATAAAATACACACATCAAAATCAACATTTGGACTGCACCTTTTACATTAGAATAGAATGTGTTTCTTACATTTGGAAAGAATCCATGTTGCAGCTCTCCAGTAAAAGGTAGCACAAACATGGAATAAAAAAAACATTCTTGTTTTAAAATGTGAAAAGGAAACAGGCGATATATCTCCTTTTTACTATCCCATCACACCACGAAATCCGGTTGAAATGTAGTGATTTTGTACCCATAATTTCTGTTGATTGAATACCCAGAATAAGTTTGCATTAGTTTCAAAATATACGTAAATATTAGTTTGCAATATACATGTAAAAAGAAATATAATTATATAGAACGATTGTTATATATTCATTGGTACAAAATCACGTAGTATTTTGGGTAGAAAATATTTTTATGGTACATCACAAACATCACGTGTATGTTGTTTCATCCGTTCTGAGCGGGGCTGTCGAATAGCATAATGGTTAAAGCGTTCGCTCGTCACGCCGAAGACCCGGGGTAGATTCCCGACATGGGCACAATGTGTGAAGCCAATTTCTGGTGTTCTAAACCGTGATATTTCTTGAATATTGAAAAAAGCGGCGTAAAACCATACTCACTCACCCACCCATCCGTTCTGAGAACGGGAGATTCTCAGAAAAAGTTTGTAAAGACTTTCTAAATTGTCCTTCTTGCAATGATAGACCAATTACACCATTATTTGGGTGCAAATATGTCACATCAATATGTTATATATCTATCCCCGCCGCCCTGTTTCAAAAAACAAATCGAAAATCATCGAGCGTAGAATCCATGACTATTTCCGATTTCGGCTTCAAAACTTAGACTTCGATATGTACGATGCTGTATGTGCTTCCGATTTCAGCAAGGGGTCATAAAATTACAAATAGTTTGATTATTTTACATAATCTGCATTATGCTGCAAATAAATCGTTTTGTTACTATGTAAATAAGTTCAGATTATAAATAAACTTATTAAAGGTATGATGCTTAGAAAGCTTAAGGCAGAAAAGTTTCAAGAGGACATTTCGAAGCAATGATTGCAAAGAATGTATTAAGTGGCACTTCTCTGTCACGAAGACACCCTGGGGGTTAAAGAGATCCAATAGGACTGTCACGAAGACACCCTGAATGCAGACGATTTCTCAGATAACATTTCGAGGCATTGACTGCTGAGATGGTATTCAGTGACACGTGGCACCTCACTTGCACGAATACACCCCAGAAGAGAGCTAAGAATACATTTTGAGGCATTGGTTGCTAAAAAGATATTCAGTGACTCGTCACTGTCACGAAGGCACCCTTGAGGCATAAGATTTCTAAGAGGACCTTTCGAAGCATTTATTGTTAAGAAGCTATTCAGTGACACTTCACGGTCACGCTGACATCCTGGAGGCAGAAGTTTTCTGATTGGACATTTCGAGGCATTGATTGCTAAAAAGATATTCAGTGACTCGTCACTGTCACGAGAGGCAGAAGGCATGAAACTGCACATCTAGAGGCATTGATTGCTAAGAATGTATCAAGTGGCACTTTTCTGACACGAATTCACCCTGGAAGCAGAAGAGATCTAATAGGACATTTCGAGGCATTGGTTGCTAAGAATATATTCAAAGACACTTCACTGTCACGAAGAAACCCTGCAGGCAGAAAAGATCAAAGTGCATATTTCGAGGCATTGATTGCCCAAAATATACCCTGAAGGCAGAACTGTGCTAAGAGACATTGATTGCTGAAAAGATATTCAGTGACACTTAATACCATTAAAACTGTTACGAAAACGCCCTGGACACAGAATTCAATGAGGACATCTCCAGGCATTGATTGCTAAGAAAATATTCAGTGGTAATTGATTGCTGAAAAGATATTCAGTAACACTTCACTGTCACAGAGACACCCTGGAAGGAGAAACGTTTCAATGGAACATGTCGACTGAACAGATATTCAGTGACACTTCACTGTCACGAAGACACCCTGGAAGTAGTAACGTTTCAAGAGGACATGTCGAGGCATTGATTCCTAAGAAGAAATTCAGTGGTAATTCACTTTCACGAAGACAAACTGAAGGCAGAAGTGTGCTAAGAGGACATTTCGAGACATTGATTGCTGAAAAGATATTCAGTGACACTTCACTGTCACGAAGACACCCTGGAGGCAGGAGAGGGCCAATAAGCCATCTATGAGTTATGATTGCCAAAAAGATTTTCAGTGAAAATTCACTTTCACGACGGCGTCCTGCAGCCCATGAAGCAATTGTTTCCTAGAAGATATTCGGTGACAATTCACTGTCACTAGAATTCTTGAACCAATGACTGCCAAGAAGATATTCAGTGGCACTTCACTGTCACGACGACACCATTGAGGCTGAAAGTTGCCTTGATTTCTTTTGGAAACATTGATGTCCAAGAGGATAGTCTGTAACAAATCACAGAAGAGACACAGACGAGTTGCAAGGAGACGTCTGGAGGCAATGTTTGCCAAGAAGCTGTTCAGTGGCAATTGACTGTCACGAAGAAACACAGGAAGCATTAGAGTGCCAACAAGACTTCTGGGGGCGGAAAATGACCAAGAAGACACCCTTTAGGCAAAAGGCATCACCAGGAGACTCTCCAGGACCAGGTTTCCCAACTCCCATGGTCACTGGTACCCAAATAAGACCTCTGGAGACCTCGATCTAAGGGTCGGGTATGCTTCTGAGGCACGTTAGGTTCAGAGAATTAACACTGTACTAAGCTGCACTAAAACCGCACTAACAACCTGCACGTAGGCGCATCACTTTATAGAAAGACACTTCCAAATTATTTAGATTTAGGTTCAAAATCGGGGATTGTTTGGTTGTCAGAGGCAGTGTCAGCCTCTTTGTATCCGCCTGAAGCATGCCTGACCACTGGATAACGACGGTCACACACTTGAGGCAAGAGGGGGTCAAGAAGACTTATGAATGCAGTGATGCTGCTAATAAGATATTCAGTGGAGACTTTGGCACTTTGGAGGCAGACGAGATCAACGTGCACATTTCGAGGCAATTTTTGCCAAGAATTATTAAGTGGCACTTCTCTGGCACGAAGACACCCTGGAGGGAAAACAGTGACATTACGAATCTTGATGCAATGAATGCCAAGAAGATATTCAGTGACACACCACAGTCACGAAGACACCCTGGAGGCAGAAGAATTCCATGAGGACATCCCGAGGCAATGATTGCCAAGAATATATTGAGTGGTACTCACTGTCATGAAGACACTCTGGAAGCAGAAACGTTTCAAGAGGGCATTTCGAGGAATTGATTATTAAGAATATATTCAATGACACTTCACTGTCATGAAGATATGCTTGAGGCAATGATTGCTGCCAAGAATATATTTAGTGACACTTTGCTGTCACGAAGACGTTCTGGAGGAAGAAAAGATTTCCAAGAATGTATTAAGTCGAACTTCTCCTTCACGAAGACAACCTGGAGGCAGAAGATTTCTAGGAGGTAATTTCGAAGCATTGATTGCTGAGAAGATATTCAGCAACACCTCACTGTCACGAAGACATTCTGGAGAGAAACGGTGTCATAACGCATCTTGAGGCAAAGAATGCCAATAAGATATTTAGTGACACGTCACTGTCACCAAGATACCCTGGAGGCAGAAAGATCCAAGAGGATAATTCGATTAGTATAGAAAGTGTTTCTTACATTTGGAAAGAATCCATGTAGAAGCTCTCAAGTAAAAGGTAGCACAAACATAGAATAATTAAAACAACAATCAAAACATGCATGTTCAAACCATGCAAGAGTTTCATATTGTTTCATAAAATCAACACATCAAAATCAACCGTTGCACTGCACCTCTCCTATTTGTATAGAAAGTGTTCCTCGAATTGGAAAGAATCCATACCAGGAGCTCTCAAGTAAGAGGTTGCACAAACATAGAATTTAAAACAACATTCTGTATTCAAAACATGTGAAAATTTCATATCGTTTCATAAAATAAACATATCAAAATCAACCTTTGCACGACATCTCTCCAATTAATATATCAAGTTAAAGGTCGAACAATGTTGAATAGAAAAACACATTCTAAGTTCAAAACATCTACAAAATCATATTGTTTCATAAAATAAACACACCAAAATCAACCTTTGCATGACATCTCTCCAATTAATATCTCAACTTAAAGGTCGCACAATGATGAATTAAAATAAAACATTCTAAGTTCAAAACAAGTAAATAATCATATTGTTTCATAAAATACACATTTCAAAATGAACCTTTTCAAAGCACTCACACACAAGATGTCTTTGGAAGGACGGACAGACATATATCCTTGGTATGGCTTTATCAACCCGCCCTTTTAGATTTGGAATATCATTAAAAAAGGAAACATCTAAAATTTTTATCATAAAAGATGTTTGTATATATTATTGCAGGGAACATCATACATTAACACTTCATCACCATCACATATGGCATAACAAAATTACATGACACAGGTACATGATACATATGGCACATGGCACATCATAAATGTACAAGAATCACATATCACGAAAATACGTTACATGACACATATCACTGGATACATGACACATATGGTACATGGCACATTTAAAATCAATCACATCACATATCACAAACATAAACATCACATGACACAGATCACTGGATACATAACACACATGGTACATGGTACATCACACATCACAAATATGCAATTAATCACATCAGATATCACAAAAAATATTACACGGCACAGACCTCAGGGTACATGACACATCCCAGAAAGAAGTCAGACGTTGTTCCGTCCGTCAAAACAACGTTGGCCCAACGTTGATAGACATCGTTGGTCCAACGTTAGATTACGCCTGTTTTATTACTCAATACCTCCCAGGCAGCTTGAAATGTTTGTACCAATCTGATTAAAATATCAGGTATCAAGCAGTAAATCCTGCAAGCTGAAATGACTCTGAACTCTATCCATATAAGAGTATGTCAATTAAATGTGCTGTCTTCTGGCAGGGTACCTCGGTATACATAGTTTCAAATACGGCCAAGACAAAATTCAAAATGGTTATAATTACATGCATAATTTCGTGATATAATATTTACTTTCCAAAACAACTTTCAAGACTATGCGCAAATTGTTCACAAATGTTTCAACACTATTAAAATATATATTATTTCCCCACGAGTTTGCAAATTAAAAACCATCAGACAATAAGCCCGGCACAAATTGAAACATTTAATTTTCCTTGGCCTTACCCAATACATTCAGCATTGAGAGCAACACTGAGACAGGCAAAATAGTCCATGCATCGGATGTCCTATGATTGATTGCCTTGATCCATTAAAAAATATGATGACAGTGACAAAATGGCAGTCGAATTCTGGTTTAGGTGACCTTTATTTATCAGAATCAGACGAAATTATCACAGGGATGATCTTCAACCTTATCCATGGTCACTGCTTTTGCCTTGGTAACTGAATAAAACAATGACACAACTATTATAAAATTACAAGGAAAGGGACATATTTTGACATTAAAAGGTTGCCTTCCCACAAATAATATTTTAAGGTCTGAAACAAAATCTCAGCAGTGCTACCTCCACCAGTGCTACCTACATACAGCAGTTCTCAAGTAAAAGCTAGCACAAACATAGAATTCAAAACAACATTCTAGGTTCAAAATATGTAAAACATCATACTGTTAAATAAAATACATATATGAAAATCAACATTTGCACTGCACCTCTTCTATTAGTATAGAAAGAGTTTCTTACATTTAGAAAGAATCCATGTGGGAGCTCTCAAGTAAAAGGTAGCACAAACATAGAATAATTAAAGAAAAACATTCTATGTTCAAATTATTTTTAAGAATTTCATATTGTTTCATAAAATCAACATATCAAAATCAACTTTTGCAATACATCTCTCCAACTGATATCTGAAGTTAAAGGTCGCACAATGTTGAATTAAAAAAAACATTCTCAGTTAAAAACATGTAAAAAATCATGTTGTTTCATATAATATACATATCAAAATCAACATTTGCAATGCACCACTCCCATTTGTATGGAAAGTGTTCCTCGAATTGGAAAAAATCCATACAGGAGCTCTCAAGTAAAAGGTAGCACAAACATAGAATTTAAAACAACATTCTGTATTCAAAACATGTGAAACTTTCATATCGTTTCATAAAATAAACATATCAAAATCAACCTTTGCACGACATCTCTCCAATTAATATATCAAGTTAAAGGTCGAACAATGTTGAATAGAAAAACACATTCTAAGTTCAAAACATCTACAAAATCATATTGTTTCATAAAATAAACACACCAAAATCAACCTTTGCACGACATCTCTCCAATTAATATCTCAACTGAAGGTCGCACAATGTTGAATTAAAAAAAAAACATTCTTAGTTCAAAACAAGTAAATAATCATATTGTTTCATAAAATACACATATCAAAATGAACCTTTCCACTGCACTCACACACAAAATGTCTTTGGAAGGACGGACATACGTATATCCTTGGTATGACTTTATCAACCGCCCTTTTAGATTTGGGATATCATTAAAAAAGGAAACATCTAAATTTTCATTATAAAAGATGTTTGTATATATTATTGCAGGGAACATCATACATTAACACTTAATCACATCACATATCGCATACAAAAAAATACATGACACAGATCAAAGTGTACATGACACATATGGTACATGGCACATTTAAAATCAATCACATCGCATTTCACAAACATAAACATTACATGACACAGATCACTGGATACATAACACACATATTACATGGTACATGGTACATGGTACATCACACATATAAAATTAATCGCATTGCATATAAAGAAAACCCAAAAAATTCCATGAGACATATGACAGGATACATGACACATATGTCACATGGCAAATCACGTATATACAAATAATCATATCACATATCACAAACGAAAACATTACATGACACAGATCACAGGATACATGACACATATGGTACATGGCACATCACACATCACAAATATGCAATTAATCACATCAGATATCACAAAAAATATTACACGGCACAGATCACAGGGTACATGACACATCCCAGAAAGAAGTCAGACGTTGTGCCGTCCGTCAAAACAACGTTGGCCCAATGTTGATAGACATCGTTGGTCCAACGTTAGATTACGCCTGTTTTATTACTCAATACCTCCCAGGCAGCTTGAAATGTTTGTACAAATCTGATTAAAATATCAGGTATCAAGCAGTAAATCCTGCAAGCTGAATTCACTCTGAACTCTATCCATGAAAGAGTATGTCAATTAAATGTGCTGTCTTCTGGCAGGGTACCTCGGTATACATAGTTTCAAATACGGCCAAGACAAAATTCAAAATGGTTATAATTACATGCATAATTTCGTGATATAATATTGACTTTCCAAAACAACTTTCAAGACTATGCGCAAATTGTTCACAAATGTTTCAACACTATTAAAAGATATATTATTTCCCCACGAGTTTGCGAATTAAAAACCATCAGACAATAAGCCCGGCACAAATTGAAACATTTAATTTTCCTTGGCCTTACCCAATACATTCAGCATTGAGAGCAACACTGAGACAGGCAAAATAGTCCATGCATCGGATGTCCTATGATTGATTGCCTTGATCCATTAAAAAATATGATGACAGCGACAAAATGACAGTCGAATTCTGGTTTAGGTGACCTTTATTTATTTGGCACATCACACATCACAAATATGCAATTAATCACATCAGATATCACAAAAAAATATTACACGGCACAGATCACAGGGTACATGACAAGTCAGAACTTGGGCCAAGTGGTTGAGGAGCCTTTTCAGTCCTCAAATGAGGAATCAGAAGAACTTATCACAGGGACGATCTTCAACCTTATCAGTGGTCACTGCTTTTGCCTTGGTAACTGAATAAAACAATGACACAAATATTATAAAATTACAAGGAAAGGGACATATTTTGACATTAAAAAGTTGCCTTCCCCCAAATAATAATTTGATGTCTGAAAAAAAGCTCAGCAGTGCTACCTCCACCCGTCCAAGTCAATAAACTGTTCAAAACTGCAAAACTGGGAAGGTGACATGGACAGTAATACCATGATGCTCTTGGATCATACATTGGCAGAAAAGCTTTTAACACTAAAATGAACAAGGGTAACCTCAACTCATTCAAACAATATTTGTTCCGAAAATACACATATGAAAATCAACATTTGCACTGCACCTCTTCTATTAGTATAGAAAGAGTTTCTTACATTTGGAAAGAATCCATGTGGGAGCTCTCAAGTAAAAGGTAGCACAAACATAGAATAATTAAAGAAAAACATTCTATGTTCCAAACATTTTCAAGAATTTCATATTGTTTCATAAAATCAACATATCAAAATCAACTTTTGCAATACATCTCTCCAACTGATATCTTCAGCCAAAGGTCGCACAATGTTGAATTAAAAAAAACATTCTCAGTTAAAAACATGTAAAAAATCATATTGTTTCATAAAATATACATATCAAAATCAACATTTGCAATGCACCACTCCCATTTGTATGGAAAGTGTTCCTCGAATTGGAAAGAATCCATACAGGAGCTCTCAAGTAAAAGGTAGCACAAACATAGAATTTAAAACAACATTCTGTATTCAAAACATGTGAAAATTTCATATCGTTTCATAAAATAAACATATCAAAATCAACCTTTGCACGACATCTCTCCAATTATTATATCAAGTTAAAGGTCGAACAATGTTGAATAGAAAAACACATTCTAAGTTCAAAACATCTACAAAATCATATTGTTTCATAAAATAAACACACCAAAATCAACCTTTGCACGACATATCTCCAATTAATATCTCAACTTAAAGGTCGCACAATGATGACTTAAAATAAAATATTCTAAGTTCAAAACATGTACAAAATCATATTGTTTCATAAAAAATACACATACGAAAATCAAGCATTGCTCTTCACCTCTCCTATTTGTATAGAAAGTATTCCTCAAATTCGGAAAGAATCCATGTAGCAGTTCTCCGGTTAAAGGTCGCACAATGTTGAATTAAACAAAAACATTCTAAGTTCAAAACAAGTAAATAATCATATTGTTTCATAAAATACACATATCAAAATTAACCTTTCCACTGCACTCACACACAAAATGTCTTTGGAAGGACGGACATACGTGTATCCTTGGTATGACTTTATCAACCCGCCCTTTTAGAGTTGGGATATCATTAAAAAAGGAAACATCTAAATTTTTATTATAAAAGATGTTTGTATATGTTATTGCAGGGAACATCATACATTAACACTTAGTCACATCACATATCGCATACAAAAAAATACATGACACAGATCAAAGTGTACATGACACATATGGTACATTGCACATTTAAAATCAATCACATCGCATATCACAAACATAAACATTACATGACACAGATCACTGGATACATAACACACATGGTACATGGTACATCACACATCACAATTATGCAATTAATCACATCAGATATCACAAAAAATATTACACGGCACAGATCACAGGGTACATGACACATCCCAAAAAGAAGTCAGACGTTGTGCCGTCCGTCAAAACAACGTTGGCCCAATGTTGATAAACATCGCTGGTCCAACGTTAGATTACGCCTGTTTTATTACTCAATACCTCCCAGGCAGCTTGAAATGTTTGTACCAGTCTGATTACAATATTAGGTATCAAGCAGTAAATTCTGCAAGCTGAATTCACTCTGAACTCCTTCCATGAAAGAGTATGTCAATTAAATGTGCTGTCTTCTGGCAGGGTACCTCGGTATACATAGTTTCAAATACGGCCAAGACAAAATTCAAAATGGTTATAATTACATGCATAATTTCGTGATATAATATTTACTTTCCAAAACAACTTTCAAGACTATGCGCAAATTGTTCACAGATGTTTCAACACTATTAAAAGATATATTATTTCCCCACGAGTTTGCAAATTAAAAACCATCAGAGAAGAAGCCCGGCACAAATTGAAACATTTAATTTTCCTTGGCCTTACCCATTACATTCAGTATTGAGAGCAACACTGAGACAGGTAAAAATAGTCCATGCATCGGATGTCCTATGATTGATTGCCTTGATCCATTAAAAAATATGATGACAGCGACAAAATGACAGTCGAATTCTGGTTTAGGTGACCTTTATTTATTTGTTAAATGACAAGTCAGAACTTGGGCCAAGTGGTTGAGGAGCCTTTTCAGTCCTCAAATGAGGAATCAGAAGAACTTATCACAGGGACGATCTTCAACCTTATCAGTGGTCACTGCTTTTGCCTTGGTAACTGAATAAAACAATGACACAAATATTATAAAATTACAAGGAAAGGGACATATTTTGACATTAAAAAGTTGCCTTCCCCCAAATAATAATTTGATGTCTGAAAAAAAGCTCAGCAGTGCTACCTCCACCCGTCCAAGTCATTAAACTGTTCAAAACTGCTAAAACTGGGAAGGTGACATGGACAGTAATACCATGATGCTCTTGGATCATACATTGGCAGAAAAGCTTTTAACACTAAAATGAACAAGGGTAACCTCAACTCATTCAAACAATATTTGTTCCGAAAATACACATATGGAAATCAACATTTGCACTGCACCTCTTCTATTAGTATAGAAAGAGTTTCTTACATTTGGAAAGAATCCATGTGGGAGCTCTCAAGTAAAAGGTAGCACAAACATAGAATAATTAAAGAAAAACATTCTATGTTCCAAACATTTTCAAGAATTTCATATTGTTTCATAAAATCAACATATCAAAATCAACTTTTGCAATACATCTCTCCAACTGATATCTTCAGCCAAAGGTCGCACAATGTTGAATTAAAAAAAACATTCTCAGTTAAAAACATGTAAAAAATCATATTGTTTCATAAAATATACATATCAAAATCAACATTTGCAATGCACCACTCCCATTTGTATGGAAAGTGTTCCTCGAATTGGAAAGAATCCATACAGGAGCACTCAAGTAAAAGGTAGCACAAACATAGAATTTAAAACAACATTCTGTATTCAAAACATGTGAAAATTTCATATCGTTTCATAAAATAAACATATCAAAATCAACCTTTGCACGACATCTCTCCAATTATTATATCAAGTTAAAGGTCGAACAATGTTGAATAGAAAAACACATTCTAAGTTCAAAACATCTACAAAATCATATTGTTTCATAAAATAAACACACCAAAATCAACCTTTGCAAAGATATCTCCAATTAATATCTCAACTTAAAGGTCGCACAATGATGAATTAAAATAAAATATTCTCAGTTCAAAACATGTACAAAATCATATTGTTTCATAAAAAATACACATACGAAAATCAAGCATTGCTCTTCACCTCTCCTATTTGTATAGAAAGTATTCCTCAAATTCGGAAAGAATCCATGTAGCAGTTCTCCGGTTAAAGGTCGCACAATGTTGAATTAAACAAAAACATTCTAAGTTCAAAACAAGTAAATAATCATATTGTTTCATAAAATACACATATCAAAATTAACCTTTCCACTGCACTCACACACAAAATGTCTTTGGAAGGACGGACATACGTGTATCCTTGGTATGACTTTATCAACCCGCCCTTTTAGAGTTGGGATATCATTAAAAAAGGAAACATCTAAATTTTTATTATAAAAGATGTTTGTATATGTTATTGCAGGGAACATCATACATTAACACTTAGTCACATCACATATCGCATACAAAAAAATACATGACACAGATCAAAGTGTACATGACACATATGGTACATGGCACATTTAAAATCAATCACATCGCATATCACAAACATAAACATTACATGACACAGATCACTGGATACATAACACACATGGTACATGGTACATGGTACATCACACATATAAAATTAATCGCATTGCATATAAAGAAAACCCAAAAAATTCCATGAGACATATGACAGGATACATGACACATATGTCACATGGCAAATCACGTATATACAAATAATCATATCACATATCACAAACGAAAACATTACATGACACAGATCACAGGATACATGACACATATGGTACATGGCACATCACACATCACAAATATGCAATTAATCACATCAGATATCACAAAAAATATTACACGGCACAGATCACAGGGTACATGACACATCCCAGAAAGAAGTCAGACGTTGTGCCGTCCGTCAAAACAACGTTGGCCCAATGTTGATAGACATCGTTGGTCCAACGTTAGATTACGCCTGTTTTATTACTCAATACCTCCCAGGCAGCTTGAAATGTTTGTACCAATCTGATTAAAATATCAGGTATCAAGCAGTAAATCCTGCAAGCTGAATTCACTCTGAACTCTATCCATGAAAGAGTATGTCAATTAAATGTGCTGTCTTCTGGCAGGGTACCTCGGTATACATAGTTTCAAATACGGCCAAGACAAAATTCAAAATGGTTATAATTACATGCATAATTTCGTGATATAATATTTACTTTCCAAAACAACTTTCAAGACTATGCGCAAATTGTTCACAGATGTTTCAACACTATTAAAAGATATATTATTTCCCCACGAGTTTGCGAATTAAAAACCATCAGACAATAAGCCCGGCACAAATTGAAACATTTAATTTTCCTTGGCCTTACCCAATACATTCAGCATTGAGAGCAACACTGAGACAGGCAAAATAGTCCATGCATCGGATGTCCTATGATTGATTGCCTTGATCCATTAAAAAATATGATGACAGCGACAAAATGACAGTCGAATTCTGGTTTAGGTGACCTTTATTTATTTGGCACATCACACATCACAAATATGCAATTAATCACATCAGATATCACAAAAAAATATTACACGGCACAGATCACAGGGTACATGACAAGTCAGAACTTGGGCCAAGTGGTTGAGGAGCCTTTTCAGTCCTCAAATGAGGAATCAGACGAACTTATCACAGGGATGATCTTCAACCTTATCCATGGTCACTGCTTTTGCCTTGGTAACTGAATAAAACAATGACACAAATATTATAAAATTACAAGGAAAGGGACATATTTTGACATTAAAAAGTTGCCTTCCCCGAAATAATAATTTGATGTCTGAAAAAAAGCTCAGCAGTGCTACCTCCACCCGTCCAAGTCAATAAACTGTTCAAAACTGCAAAACTGGGAAGGTGACATGGACAGTAATACCATGATGCTCTTGGATCATACATTGGCAGAAAAGCTTTTAACACTAAAATGAACAAGGGTAACCTCAACTCATTCGAACAATATTTGTTCCGAAAATACACATATCAAAATCCACATTTGTACTGCACCTCTCATATTTGTATAGAAAGTGTTCCTCACATTTGGAAAGAATCCATACAGCAGTTCTCAAGTAAAAGCTAGCACAAACATAGAATTCAAAACAACATTCTAGGTTCAAAATATGCAAAAAATATACTGTTTAATAAAATACATATATGAAAATCAACATTTGCACTGCACCTCTTCTATTAGTATAGAAAGAGTTTCTTACATTTGGAAAGAATCCATGTGGGAGCTCTCAAATAAAAGGTAGCACAAACATAGAATAATTAAAGAAAAACATTCTATGTTCAAATTATTTTCAAGAATTTCATATTGTTTCATAAAATCAACATATTAAAATCAACTTTTGCAATACATCTCTTCAACTGATATCTCACGCCAAAGGTCGCACAATGTTGAATTAAAAAAACATTCTCAGTTAAAAACATGTAAAAAATCATATTGTTTCATAAAATATACATATCAAAATCAACATATGCAATGCACCACTCCCATTTGTATGGAAAGTGTTCCTCGAATTGGAAAGAATCCATGCAGCAGTTCTCTGGTTAAAAGTAGCACAATTTTGAATTAAAAAAACATTCTAAGTTCAAAACATCTACAAAATCATATTCTTTCTTAAAAGAAATACATCAAAATCAACCCTTGCACTGCATCTCTTCAGTTAATATCTCAAGTTAAAGGTCGCACAATGTTGAATTCAACAAAAACATTCTAAGTTCAAAACAAGTAAATAATCATATTGTTTCATAAAATACACATATCAAAATGAACCATTTCACTGCACTCACACACAAAATGTCTTTGGAAGGACGGACAGACGTATATCCTTGGTATGGCTTTATCAACCCGCCCTTTTAGATTTGGGATATCATTAAAAAAGGAAACATCTAAATTTTTATTATAAAAGATGTTTGTATATATTATTGCAGGGAACATCATACATTAACACTTAATCACATCACATATGGCATAAAAAAAATTACATGACACAGATCAAAGGGTACATGATACATATGGCACATGGCACATCATAAATGTACAATGAATCACATATCACGAAAATACGTTACATGACACATATCACTGGATACATGACACATATGGTACATGGCACATTTAAAATCAATAACATCGCATATCACAAACATAAACATTACATGACACAGATCACTGGATACATAACACACATGGTACATGGTACATCACACATCACAATTATGCAATTAATGACATCAGATATCACAAAAAATATTACACGGCACAGATCACAGGGTACATGACACATCCCAGAAAGAAGTCAGACGTTGTGCCGTCCGTCAAAACAACGTTGGCCCAATGTTGATAAACATCGTTGGTCCAACGTTAGATTACGCCTGTTTTATTACTCAATACCTCCCAGGCAGCTTGAAATGTTTGTACCAGTCTGATTACAATATTAGGTATCAAGCAGTAAATTCTGCAAGCTGAATTCACTCTGAACTCCTTCCATGAAACAGTATGTCAATTAAATGTGCTGTCTTCTGGCAGGGTACCTCGGTATACATAGTTTCAAATACGGCCAAGACAAAATTCAAAATGGTTATAATTACATGCATAATTTCGTGATATAATATTTACTTTCCAAAACAACTTTCAAGACTATGCGCAAATTGTTCACAGATGTTTCAACACTATTAAAAGATATATTATTTCCCCACGAGTTTGCAAATTAAAAACCATCAGAGAAGAAGCCCGGCACAAATTGAAACATTTAATTTTCCTTGGCCTTACCCATTACATTCAGTATTGAGAGCAACACTGAGACAGGTAAAAATAGTCCATGCATCGGATGTCCTATGATTGATTGCCTTGATCCATTAAAAAATATGATGACAGCGACAAAATGACAGTCGAATTCTGGTTTAGGTGACCTTTATTTATTTGTTAAATGACAAGTCAGAACTTGGGCCAAGTGGTTGAGGAGCCTTTTCAGTCCTCAAATGAGGAATCAGAAGAACTTATCACAGGGACGATCTTCAACCTTATCAGTGGTCACTGTTTTTGCCTTGGTAACTGAATAAAACAATGACACAAATATTATAAAATTACAAGGAAAGGGACATATTTTGACATTAAAAAGTTGCCTTCCCCCAAATAATAATTTGATGTCTGAAAAAAAGCTCAGCAGTGCTACCTCCACCCGTCCAAGTCATTAAACTGTTCAAAACTGCTAAAACTGGGAAGGTGACATGGACAGTAATACCATGATGCTCTTGGATCATACATTGGCAGAAAAGCTTTTAACACTAAAATGAACAAGGGTAACCTCAACTCATTCAAACAATATTTGTTCCGAAAATACACATATGAAAATCAACATTTGCAATGCACCTCTTCTATTAGTATAGAAAGAGTTTCTTACATTTGGAAAGAATCCATGTGGGAGCTCTCAAGTAAAAGGTAGCACAAACATAGAATAATTAAAGAAAAACATTCTATGTTCCAAACATTTTCAAGAATTTCATATTGTTTCATAAAATCAACATATCAAAATCAACTTTTGCAATACATCTCTCCAACTGATATCTTCAGCCAAAGGTCGCACAATGTTGAATTAAAAAAAACATTCTCAGTTAAAAACATGTAAAAAATCATATTGTTTCATAAAATATACATATCAAAATCAACATTTGCAATGCACCACTCCCATTTGTATGGAAAGTGTTCCTCGAATTGGAAAGAATCCATATAGGAGCTCTCAAGTAAAAGGTAGCACAAACAAAGAATTTAAAACAACATTCTGTATTCAAAAGATGTTAAAATTTCATATCGTTTCATAAAATAAACATATCAAAATCAACCTTTGCACGACATCTCTCCAATTATTATATCAAGTTAAAGGTCGAACAATGTTGAATAGAAAAATCATATTGTTTCATAAAATAAACACACCAAAATCAACGTTTGCACGACATCTCTCCAATTAATATCTCAACTTAATGGTCCCACAATGAGGAATTAAAATAAAACATTCTAAGTTCAATACATGTAGCAGTTCTCTGGTTAAAGGGAGCACAATTTTAAATTAAAAAAACACATTCTAAGTTCAAAACATGTACAAAATCATATTGTTTCATAAAAAATACACGTATGCAAATCAAGCTTTGCTCTTCACCTCTCCTATTTGTACAGAAAGTGTTCCTCAAATTTGGAAAGCATCCATGTAGCAGTTATCCGGTTAAAGGTAGCACAATTTTGAATTAAACAACACATTCTAAGTTCAAAACAAGTAAATAATCATATTGTTTCATAAAATACACATATCAAAATGAACCTTTCCACTGCACTCACACACAAAATCTCTTTGGAAGGACGGACATACGTATATTCTGGTGTGACTTTATCAACCGCCCTTTTAGATTTGGGATGTCATTAAAAAAGGAAACATCTAAATTTTTATTATAAAAGATGTTTGTATATATTATTGCAGGATACATCTTACATTAACACTTAATCACATCACATATCGCATAAAAAAAATTACATGACACAGTACAAAGTGTACATGACACATATTGCACATGGCACATCATAAATGTACAATGAATCACATATCACGAAAATACGTTACATGGCACATATCACTGGAAACATGACACATATGGTACATGGCACATTCAAAATCAATCACATCGCATATCACAAACATAAACATTACATGACACAGATCACTGGATACATAACACACATGGTACATCACACATCACACATATAAAATAATCGCATTGCATACAAAAAAAAAAAAAACATTCCATGAGACATATGACAGGATACATGACACATGTCACATGGCAAATCACGCATGTACAAATAATCATATCACATATCACAAACGAAAACATTACATGACACAGATCACAGGATACATGACACATATGGTACATGGCACATCACACATCACAAATATGCAATAAATCACATCAGATATCACAAAAAATATTACACGACACAGATCACAGGGCACATGACACATCCCAGAAAGAAGTCAGATGTTGTGCCGTCCGTCAAAACAACGTTGGCCCAACGTTGATAGACATCGTTGGTCCAACGTTAGATTACGCCTGTTTTATTCCTCAATACCTCCCAGGCAGCTTGAAATGTTTGTACCAATCTGGTTAAAATACCAGGTATCAAGCAGTAAATTCTGCAAGCTGAATTCACTCTGAACTCTATCTATCAAAGAGCATGTCAATTAAATGTGCTGTCTTCTGGCAGGGTACCTCGGTATACATAGTTTCAAATACGGCCGAGACAAAATTCAAAATGGTTATAATTACATGCATAATTTCGTGATATAATATTTACTTTCCAAAAGAACTTTCAAGACTATGCGCAAATTGTTCACAAATGTTTCAACACTATTAAAAGATATATTATTTCCCCACGAGTTTGCAAATTAAAAACCATCAGACAATAAGCCCGGCACAAATTGAAACATTTCATTTTCCTTGGCCTTACCCAATACATTCAGCATTGAGAGCAACACTGAGACAGGCAAAATAGTCCATGCATCGGATGTCCTATGATTGATTGCCTTGATCCATTAAAAAATATGACAGCAACAAAATGACAATAGAAATCGGGTTTAGGTGACCTTTATTTATTTGTTAAATGACAAGTCAGAACTTGGGCCAAGTGGCTGAGGAGCCTTTTCAGTCCTCAAATGAGGAATCAGACGAACTTATCACAGGGATGATCTTCAACCTTATCCATGGTCACTGCTTTTGCCTTGGTAACTGAATAAAACAATGACGCAAATATTATAAAATTACAAGGTAAGGGACATATTTTGACATACAAAATGTTGCCTTCCCCCAAATATTAATTTGATGTCTGAAAAAAAGCTCAGCAGTGCTACCTCCTTCCATCCAAGTCATTAAACTGTTCAAAACTGCTAAAACTGGGAAGGTGACATGGAGAAAATATGCAAAAAATCACACTGTTTAATAAAATACATATATGAAAATCAACATTTGCACTGGACCTCTTCTATTAGTATAGAAAGAATTTCTTACATTTGGAAAGAATCCATGTGGGAGATCTCAAGTTCTATGTTCAAAACATTTTCAAGAATTTCATAATGTTTCATAAAATCAACATATCAAAATCAACTTTTGCAAAACATCTCTCTAACTGATATCTCAAGTCAAACGTCGCACAATGTTGAATTAAAAAACACATTCTCAGTTAAAATCATGCAAAGAATTAGATTGTTTCATAAAATAGACATATCAAAATCAACATTTGGACCGCACCTCTTCTATTAGTATAGAAAGTGTTTCTCACATTTGGAGAGAATCCATGCAGCAGTTCTCAAGTAAAAGGTAGCACAAACATAGCATCAAAACAAAGATTTTGTGTTCATAACATGCAAAAATCATATTGTTTCATAAAATACACATATCAAAATTAACATTTGGACCGCACCTCTTCTATTAGTATAGAAAGTGTTTCTCACACTTGGAAAGAATCCATTTAGCAGCTCTCAAGTAAAAGGTAGCACAAACAGAAAATAAAAAAAACATTCCGTGTTCAAAAGATGAAAAAAATTCATATTGTTTCATAAAATGAACATATCAAAATCAACCTTCGCACTACATCTCTCCAATGAATATAAAAAAGTGTTCCTTAAATTTGAAGAGAACCCATGTGGCAGTTCTCACTTTAAAGGTCGCACAATGTTGAATTAAAAAAAACACATTCACAACTTGTAAGAAAATAATATTGTTTCATAAAATACACATATCAAAATCAACATTTGGACTGCACCTTTTTTATTAGAATAGAATGTGTTTCTTACATTTGGAAAGAATCCATGTTGCAGCTCTGAAGTAAAAGGTAGCACAAACATGGAAAAAAACCCGATTCTTTTTTTAAAATGTGAAAAGGAAACCTACAGGCGATATATCTCCTTTTTACTATCCCATCACTCCCATGAAATCAGGTTGAAATGTAGTGATTTTGTACCCACAGGTTTTGTTGATTGCATACCCAGAATAAGCAAGCATTAGTTTCAAAGAAATACGTAAATATATTGAACCAAATTAACAGCTTCACAATCCTAAAACTTTAACTTTTTGACAAGTTATCATTATTGTGTATTTAAACAGTAATATCCACGTATTGTCTTCCTATCACACCCATTTTGTGCAGGTGAATCGATCAAAATCATGTGCACAGCAGTATAGTGGCAAAAGTGTTTTTTCACCTGCAACTGGTCACGTGGCCATAATACCGCACGTGTTTTCAGCCATACTTGTTAGCAGTCATTAACAACAAAAAAGAAAAACACAAGAAAACAAAAGTCTTTACGGCCATTTGTCATGCCACGCCTTTTAAATGTGAAACGTGAACGTGCCATCGGCATGTTGCCGACGGGAACGTCCGTAGCTGAAGTCGCAAGGACGATGGGTTGTAGTCGACGGACTGTTTATGATTTACAGACGCGTCTACAGCAAACGGGTACCACCGCTGATCGCCCTCGGCCAGGCCGACCACGTGTGACGTCACATGCAGAGGGTCGTCAGATTGTCTTACATCACCTCCGTAACCGATTTTTGACGGCTACATCAACCAGAAATGAACTGTTTAGGGGTAGACTGACTGCACCAACTGTTCGAAACCGTCTGAGAACTGCTCACCTTCAAGCACGACGGCCATACAGCGGGCCGATTCTGACTCAATTACACAGACGTCAACGTCAATTGTGGGCATAGCGACACTTACGATGGACTCAGAGGAATTGGAATCAAGTCGTCTTCAGTGATGAATCCCGATTTAATCTTCGATTTGCTGATGGTAGAACGAGGGTGTGGAGGCGCCGTCATGAACGTTACGCCTATTGTTGTGTACAGGAAGTTGACAGAGTTCGAGGCGGAAGTGTCATGGTGTGGGGTGCTTTCTGTGGCAATGCACGTTCCAGGTTTCTTGTCATCAGTGGCGACCTAAACGCTGCTGCTTACCGCGACCAGGTACTGGCACCAGAACTTCTGCCTTTTATGGCAGCACATGCACCCGGTTTGATCTTCCAACACGACAATGCCAGACCCCATAAAGCAATTTTGACAAGGAATTTCCTTCGGAATGCGGGAGTCAACGTCATGGACTGGCCGTCAAGGTCTCCCGACCTCAATCCCATCGAACACGTCTGGGATGCTCTTGGCAGAAGTCTGCGCACTCTCCAGAACCAACCACAGCATTAGCAAGATCTTGGCACCATTTTGCAGCAACAATGGCGTCGTCTTCCCGATCATGTGTTCACAAGCATCAAAAGGTCCATGCGGAGGCGTTGTGTGGCAGTTGTCAACGCACATGGTGGCCATACACGCTACTGAACTTGTGTGCCAGCAGATTCTCGTGCTTGGGACTTATGATTTGAACTGTTGATGTTATTACGGAATACCGTAAGTGCTTGGAACAAATCATGGTTACCACCGTTGATTCAAATCCTTCTTTGGACATTAATGATTAAAAAGTACCTTCTCTGATTTGTCCGTTGTATATCATATATGGGATTACTTTTAAAAATGTGAAGTTTTTAATTTGTCGAAAATATTTTGAGTGGCACTTCACAGTCACGAAGACAACCTGGAGACTGAAGAATTCTAAGAGCACATTTTGAAGCATTGATTGCCAAGAGTATACCAAATGACACTTCTCTGCCACGAAGACGCCCTGGAGGCAGAAGATTTTTGAGAGGACATTTCGAGGCATTGATTGCTAAGAATATATTCAATGACATTTCACTGTCACGAAGACACCCTAGAGGCAGAAGAGTTCCATCAGGACTGTAACGAAGACATCCTGAAGGCAGATTTCTAAGAGAACCTCTCGAGGCACTGATTGCTAAGAATGTATCAAGTGGCACTTTTCTGATACGAATACACCCTGGGAGCATAAGATTTCTAAGAGAACATTTCGAGGCAATGATTACTAAGAATATATTCAATGATATTTCACCGTCACGAAGCCACTTTACAGGCAGTAGGTTTCTGAGAAGACGTTTCGAGGCATTGATTGCTAAGAAGATAGTCAGTGATATTTCACTGCCACGAAGACACTCTGGGGGCAGAAGAGATCAAAGTGCATATTTCGAGACATTGATTGCCATGAATATACCAAGTGACACTTCTCTGTCACGAAGACACTGTAGAAGAGATCTAATAGGACATTTCGAGGCAATGATTGCTAAGAATATATTCAATGATACTTCACTGTCAGAAAAGACCCGTGAAGATTCCAGGGTAGAATAGGTCTTCAGCAACCCATGCTTACCGTAAAAGGTGACTCTGCTTGTCGTAAAAGGCGACTAACGGGATCGGGTGGTCAGGCTCACTGACTTGGTTGATGCATGTCATCGACCCTAATTGCGTGTATCGATGCTCATGATATTAATCACTGGATTGTCTGGTCCAGACTCGATTTTTTACAGACAGCCGTCATATAGTCATATGGAATATCGCTGAGTGCGGCGTTAAACAACCAACCACTGTCACAAAGACAGTCCATTAGGACGGTCAGGAAGACATCCTGGAGGTAGAAGATTTCTAAGAGGACATTTCGAGGCATTGATTGCTAAGAAGATATTCAGTGACACTTTACTGTCACGAAGACACCCTGGTAGCAGAAGAGTTTCATGACAACTCGACGCATTCATTACCAAGATTATATTGAGTGGCACTTCTATGTCACGAGGAGACAGCAGAAGAGATCTAATAGGACATTTCGAGGCAATGATTGCTGAGAATATATTCAATGACACTTCATTATCACGAAGACACCCTGGGGGCAGAAAAGATCAAAGTGCAAGAATGTACCTAGTGACACTTCCCTGTCATGAAGAGACAGCAGAAGAGATATAATAGGACATTTCGAGGCAATGATTGTTAAGAATATATTCAATGACACCTCACTGTCACGAAGACACTTTACAGGCAGTGGAGGACATGTTGAGGCATTGATTGCTAAGAAGATAGTCAGTGACATTTCACTGACACGTAGACGCTCTGGAGGCACAAGAGATCCAAGAAGACATTTCGAGGCATTGATTGCCAAGAATATACCAAGTGACTTCTCTGTCATGAAGACACCAAAGATCTTATAAGCCATTTTGAGGCATTGAATGCTAAGAATAAATTCAAGTGGCACTTCTCTGTCACGAAGACTCCTTGGATGCAGAAGAGGTTTAAGAGGACATTTCGAGGCATTGATTGCTAAGAATAAATTTAATGACACTTCACTGTCACGAAGACACCCTATTAGTAGAAACGTTTCAAGAGGACATGTCGATGCATTGGTTGCTAAGAAGAAATTCAGTGGTAATTCACTTTCACGAAGACAAACTGAAGGCAGAAGTGTGCTAAGAGGACATTTCGAGGCATTGATTGCTGAAAAGATATTCAGTGACACTTCACTGTCACGAAGACACCCTGGAGGCAGGACAGGGCCAATAAGTAATCTATGAGTTATGATTGCCAAAAGGATTTTCAGTGAAAATGTACTTTCACGACGACGTCCTGCAGTTCATGAAGCAATTATTTCCTTGAAGATATTCGGTGACAATTCACTGTAAAGAAGACATCCAAGAACTCTTGAACCAATGATTGTCAAGAAGATATTCAGTGACACTTCACGACGACACCATTGAGGCTGAAAGGTGCCTTGATTTCTTCTGGAAACATTGAGGTCCAAGAGGATAGTCTGTAACAAATCACAGAAGAGACATAGACGAGTTGCAAGGAGACTTCTGGAGGCAAGGTTTGCCAAGAAGCTGTTCAGTGGCAATTGACTGTCACAAATAAACACAGGAAGCATTAGAGTGCCAACAAGACTTCTGGGGGCAGAAAATGACCAAGAAGACCCCTTTAAGGAATATGTCTGCCATAAGACATCCTTAAGGCAAAAGGCATCACCAGGAGACTCTCCAAGACCAGGTTTCCCAACTCCCATGGTCACTGGTACCAAATAAGACCTCTGGAGACCTCGATCTAAGGGTCGGGTATGCTTCTGAGGCACGTTAGGTTCAGAGACTTAACACTCCACTAACCTACACTAACCCGCACTAACAACCTGCACGTAGGCGCATCACTTTATAGAAAGACACTTCCAAATTATTAAGATTTACGTTCAAAATCGGGGATTGTTTGGTTGTCAGAGGCAGTGTCAGCCTCTTTGTATCCGCCTGAAGCATGCCCGACCATTGGATAACGACGGTCACACACTGGAGGCAAAAGGGGGTCAAGAAGACTTATGAATGCAGTGATATTCAGTGGAAATTGACTGTCACGAAGGCGCTATGGAGGCAGAAGAGATCAAAGTGCACATTTCTAGGCATTGTTGCCAAGATTAAATTTAGTGGCACTTCACTGTCATAAAGACAGCATGGACGCATACGGTTTCTTAAAGGACATTTCAATTTATTGATTGCTAAAAATACATTCAAAGACACTTCACTGTTACGGAGACACCCTTGAGACAGAAGAATTCGATGAGGACATTTCGAGACATTGACTGCTGAGGATACATTCAGTGACACTTCACTGTCACAACGAAACCTTCAGGCTGAAGAGTTCTAAGAGGATATTTTGAGGAATTGATTGCTAAGAATATATTCAGTGATATTTCACTGTCACCAAGACACCCTGGATGCAGAAGAGTTCTGAAAGGAAATCTCGAGGCATTGATTGCCAAGAATGTATTGTTTGACATTTCAATGTTACGAAGACACTCATTAAACAGAAAAATTCCATAAGGACATCTCGAGGCATTAAATGGAAAAAGTGGATTAAGTGGCACTTCATTGTTCACAAAGACAGCTTCGAGGCATAAGGTTTCTCAAAGGACATTTCAATTCATTGCTTGCTAAAAATACATTTAAAGACACTTCAATGATACGGGGACACCTTTGAGACAGACGAATTTGAAGAGGATATTTCGAGGCATTGATTGCTTAGAATACGTTCAGTGATACTTCACTGTCACGAAGACACCCTGGAAGCAGAGGAATTCGATGAGGACATTTAGAGGCATTGATTGCCAAGAATATACTGAGTCAAATTAAAAACTTCACATATTTAAAAGTAATCCCATATATGATATATACCTGACAAATGTATCAGAGAAGGTAATTTTTAATCATTAATGTCCAAAGAAGGATTTTAATTAACGGTGGTAACCATGATTTGTTCCAAGCACCTACGGTATTCCGTAATAACATCAACAGTTCAAATCATAAGTCCCAAGCACGAGAATCTGCTGGCACACAAGTTCGGTAGCGTCTATGGCCACCATGTGCGTTGACACCTGCCACACAACGCCTCCGCATGGACCTTTTGATGCTTGTGAACACATGATTGGAAAGACGACGCCATTGTTGCTGCAAAATGGTGCCAAGATCTTGCTAATTCTGTTGTTGGTTCTGGAGAGTGCGCAGACTTCTGCCAAGAGCATCCCAGACGTGTTCGATGGGATTAAGGTCGGGAGACCTTGACGGCCAGTCCATGACGTTGACTCCCGCATTCCGAAGGAAATTCCTTGTCAAAATTGCTTTATGGGGTCTGGCTTTTGTCGTGTTGGAAGATCAAACCGGGTGCATGTGCTGCCATAAAAGGCAGAAGTTCTGGTGCCAGTACCTGGTCGCGGTAAGCAGCAGCGTTGAGGTTGCCACGGATGACAAGAAACCTGGAACGTGCATTGCCACAGAAAGCACCCCACACCATGACACTTCCGCCTCGAAATCTTTCAACTTCCTGTACACAACACTAGGCGTAACGTTCATGACGGTGCCTCCACATCCTCGCCCTACCATCAGCAAATCGAAGATTAAATCGGGATTGATCACTGAAGACGATATGATTCCAATTCCTCTGAGTCCATCGTAAGTGTCGCTGTGCCCACAATTGTCGTTGACGTCTGTGTAATTAAATCAGAATCAGCCCGCAGTATGACCGTCGTGCTTGAAGGTGAACAGTTCTCAGACGGTTTCGAACAGTTTGCGCACTCAGTCTACTCCTAAACAGTTCATTTCTGGTTGATGTAGCCGTCAAAAATCGGTTACGGAGGTGATGTAAGACAATCTGACGATCCTCTGCATGTGACGTCACACGTGGTCGGCCTGGCCGAGGGTGATCAGCGGTGGTACCCGTTTGCTGTAGACGCGTCTGTAAATCATAAACAGTCCGTCGACTACAACCCATCGTCTTTGCGACTTCAGCTACGGACGTTCCCGTCTGCAACATGCCGATGGCACGTTCACGTTTCACATTTGAAAGGCATGGCATGACAAATGGCCGTAAAGACTTTTGTTTTCTTGTGTTTTTCTTTTTTTGTTAATGACTGCTAACAAGTATGGCTGAAAACACGTGCGGTATTGTGGCAACCTGACCAGCTGCAGTTGAAAAACCACTTTTGTCAATATAGTGCTGTGCACATGATTTTGATCGATTCACCTGCAAAAAAATGGGTGTCATCTGAAGACAATACTTGGACATTGGAAATTTGGAATGTTATTGCCAAAATTGTATTGAGTGGCCCTTCATTGTCACGAAGACACCATTAAGACAAAAGAGTTTGAAGAGGACATTTCGAGGCATTGATTGCTGTGAATACATTCAGTGACACTTCACTGTTACGAAGACTCCTTGGATGCCGGAGAGTTTCATGACAACTCGACGCATTGATTACCAAGATTATATTGAGCGGCACTTCATTGTCAACGAGACATCCGTCAGACAAGAGTTTGAAGAGGATATTTGGAGGCATTGATTTGCTAAGAATAAGAATAAGTTCCATGACATCTCGAGGCATGTATTGCCAAGATCATATTGCCAAAATTGTATTGAGTGGCACTTCATTGCCACGAAGACACCCTTCAGACAAAAGAGTTTGAAGAGGATATTTCGACTCATTATTTGCTAAGAATACATTCAGTGACACTTCACTGTCACGTAGACACCTTAGATACAGAGGAGTTCTATGACATTTCGAGGAATTGATTACCAAGATTATATTGAGTGGCACTTCACTGTCACGAAGACACCCTTGAGACAGAAGAGTTTGAAGAGGACATTTCTATTCATTTATTGTTGAGGATACGTTCAGTGACATTTCACTGTCAGAAAGACACCCTGGAGGCAGAAGAGGTCCATAAGAACATTTTGAGGTATTGATTGCGTTGAATACATTCAGTGACACTTCACTGTCACGATAACACCTTGAATGCAGAAGAGTTTCATGACAACTCGAAGGCATTGATTACCAAGATTATATTGAGTGTCACTTCATTGTCACGAAGACACCCTTGAGACAGAAGTTTGAAGATGATATTTCGAATCATTGATTGCTGAGGATACGTTCTGTGACACTTGACTGTCAAAAGGACAACCTGGAGGCAGAAGACTTCTATGACATCTCGAGGCATTAATTGCCAAAATTGTATTGAGTGGCACTTGATTGCCACGAAGACCCTTCAGACAAAAGAGTTTGAAGAGGATATTTCTATTCATTCATTGCTGAGGAGACGTCCAGTGGCACTTTACGGTCAGGAAGACACCCTGGAGGCAGAAGAATTTCATGGGGACATTTCGAGGCATTGATTGCTAATAATACGTTCAGTCACACTTCACTGTCACGAAGACACCTTGGATGCAGAAGGGTTTCATGACAACTCGAAGGCATCACTGTCACAAAGACACCCTAGAGGCAGAAAAACTCCATGTTTTCATATTTGGGAATTGATTGCTCAGAATACATTTAGTGACACTTCACTCTCACAAAGACACCTTGGATGCAGAAGAGTTCCATGATATTTCCAGGCATTGGTTGCCAAGAATATATTGAGTGGCACTCCACTGTCAGAAAGACAACCTGGAGGCAAAAGAAATACCTGAGGACATTTCGATTCATTGATTGCTATCAATACATTCCTTTACACTTCACTGTCACGAAGACACATTGAATGCAGAAGAAGTCTATGACATCTCGAGGCATTGATTGCCAAGATAATATTGAGTGGCACGTGATTGTCACGAAGACCCCCTTGAGAGAGAAGTGTTTGAAGAGGATATTTCTATTCATTCATTGCTGAGGATACGTTCAGTGACACTTCACTGTCACAAAGACCCCCTGGAGGCAGAAGAATTCCATGAGGACGTTTCGAGGCATTGATTGCTGAGAATAAATTCCTTGACCCTTCATTGTCACGTAGACACCTTGGATGCAGAAGAATTCTTTGACATCTCGAGGCATTGATTGCAAGATTATACTGAGTGGCACTTCACTGTCATGAAGACACATTCGAGATAGACACCTTGGATGCAGAAGAGTTCCATGATATTTCCATGCATTGGTTGCCAAGAATATATTCAGTGACACTTCACTGTCACAAAGACAACCTGGAGGCAGAAGAAATACCTGAGGACATTTCGATTCTTTGATTGGTATCAATACATTCCTTTACACTTCACTGTCACGAAGACACATTGAATGCAGAAGAATTCTATGACATCTCGAGGCATTGATTGCCAAGATAATATTGAGTGCAACTTCACTGTCACGAAGACACCCTTGAGAGAGAAGAGTTTGAAGAGGATATTTCTATTCAGTCATTGCTGAGGATACGTTCAGTGACAGTCCACTGTCACAAAGACACCCTGGAGGCAGAAGAATTCCTTGAGAAAATTTTCGAGACATTGATTGCTATGAATACATTCAGTGACACTTCACTGTCACGAAGTCACCTTGTATTTAGAAGAATTCCCTGACATCTCGAGGTATTTATGGTGAAGATTATATTGAATGGCATTTCATTCTCACGAAGACACATTTGAGACAGAAAAGTTTGAAGAGGATATTTCTATTCATTCATTGCTGAAGATACGTTCGGTGACACTTCACTGTCAGGAAAACACCCTTGAGGCAGAGGAAATCCATGAGGACGTTTCGAGGCATTGATTGCTGAGAATACATTCCTTGACCCTTCATTGTCACGTAGACACCTTGGATGCAGAAGAATTCTCTGACATCTCGAGGCATTGATTGCAAGATTATACTGAGTGGCACTTCACTTTCATGAAGACACATTCGAGATAGACACCTTGGATGCAGAAGAGTTCCATGATATTTCCAGGCATTGGTTGCCAAGAATATATTGAGTGGCACTTCACTGTCACAAAGACAACCTGGAGGCAGAAGATATACCTGAGGACATTTCGATTCATTGTTGCTATGAATACATTCCTTTACACTTCACTGTCACGAAGACACATTGAATTCAGAAGAATTCTATGACATCTCGAGGCATTGATTGCAAAGATAATATTAAGTGGAACTTCACTGTCACGAAGACACCCATGAGAGAGAAGAGTTTAAAGAGGATATTTCTATTCAGTCATTGCTGAGGATACGTTCAGTGACACTTCACTGTCACAAAGACCCATTTGAGACAGAAGAATTCCATCCGAACATTTCGAGACATTGATTGCTATGAATACATTCAGTGACACTTCACTGTCACGAAGACACCTTGTATTTAGAAGAATTCTCTGACATCTCGAGGCATTTATGGTGAAGATTATATTGAATGGCATTTCATTGCAATGAAGACTCATTTGAGACAGAAGAGTTTGAAGAGGATATTTCAATTCATTCATTGCTGAAGATACGTTCGGTGACACTTCACTGTCAGGAAAACACCCTTGAGGCAGAAGAATTCCATGAGGACGTTTCGAGGCATTGATTGCTGAGAATAAATTCCTTGACCCTTCATTGTCACGTAGACACCTTGGATGCAAAAGAATTCTCTGACATCTCGAGGCATTGATTGCAAGATTATACTGAGTGGCACTTCACTGTCATGAAGACACATTCGAGATAGACACCTTGGATGCAGAAGATTTCTCTGACATCTCGAGGCATGAATGGTCAAGATTATATCGAGTGGCACTTCATTGTCACGAAGACACCCTTGAGAGAGAAGAGTTTGAAGAAGATATTTCGATTTATTCAATGCTATGAATACATTCAGTGACACTTCACTGTCACGAAGTCACCTTGGATGTAGAAGAGTTCTAAGACATCTCGAGGCATTGATTGCTAACTTTATATTGAATGGCACTTCACTGCCACGAAGACACACTTGAGACAGAAGAGTTTGAAGAGGATATTTCCATTCAGTCATTGCTGAGGATACGTTCAGTGACACTTCACTGTCACAAAGACAACCTGGAGGCAGAAGACATACCTGAGGACATGTCGAGGCATTGATTGCTATAAATACATTCCTTTACACTTCACTGTCACGAAGACACATTGAATGCAGAAGAATTCTCTGATATCTCTCGGCATTTATGGTGAAGATTATATTGAGTGGCACTTGATTGTCACGACGACACCCTTTAGAGAGAACGGTTTGAAGAGGATATTTCGATTCATTGATTAATACATTCAGTGACACTTCACTGTCACGAAGACACCTTGGATGCAGGAGAATTCTCTGACATCTCGAGGCATTTATGGTGAAGATTATATTGAGTGGCACTTCATTGTCACGACGTCACCCTTGAGAGAGAAGGGTTTGAAGAGGATATTTCTATTCATTCATTGCTGAAGATACGTTCAGTGACACTCCACTGTCACAAAGATCCCCTGGAGGCAGAAGATTTCCATGAGAACATTTCGAGACATTGATTGCTATGAATAGATTCAGTGACACTTTACTGTCACGAAGACACCTTGGATTTAGAAATCTTTGACCTCTCGAGGCATTTATGGTGAAGATTATATTGAATGGCATTTCATTGCCACGTAGACACCCTTGAGAGAGAAGAGTTTGAAGAGGATATTTCGATTCATTGATTAATACATTCAGTGACACTTCACTGTCACGAAGACACCTTGGGTGCAGGAGAATTCTCTGACATCTCGAGGCATTTATGGTGAAGATAATATTGAGTGGCACTTCATTGTCACGAAGACACCCTGGAGGCAGAAGATTTCCATCCGAACATTTCGAGACATTGATTGCTATGAATACATTCAGTGACACTTCACTGTCACGAAGACAGCTTGGATTTAGAAGAAATCTCTGACATCTCGAGGCATTTATGGTGAAGATTATATTGAGTGGCAGTTGATTGTCACGACGACACCCTTGAGAGAGAAGGGTTTGAAGAGGATATTTCTATTCATTGATTAATACATTCATTGACACTTCACTGTCACGAAGACACCTTGGATTTAGAAGAAATCTCTGACATCTCGAGACATTTATGGTGAAGATTATTTTGAGTGGCACTTGATTGTCACGACGACACCCTTGAGAGAGAAGGGTTTCAAGAGGATATTTCTATTTATTCATTGCTGAGGATACGTTCAGTGACACTTCACTGTCACAAAGATCCCCTGGAGGCAGAAGATTTCCATGAGAACATTTCGAGACATTGATTCTATGAATACATTAAGTGACACTTCACTGTCACGAAGACACCTTGGATTTAGAAGAAATCTCTGACATCTCGAGGCATTTATGGTGAAGATTATATTGAGTGGCAGTTGATTGTCACGACGACACCCTTGAGAGAGAAGGGTTTGAAGAGGATATTTCTATTCATTGATTAATACATTCATTGACACTTCACTGTCACGAAGACACCTTGGATTTAGAAGAAATCTCTGACATCTCGAGACATTTATGGTGAAGATTATTTTGAGTGGCACTTGATTGTCACGACGACACCCTTGAGAGAGAAGGGTTTCAAGAGGATATTTCTATTTATTCATTGCTGAGGATACGTTCAGTGACACTTCACTGTCACAAAGATCCCCTGGAGGCAGAAGATTTCCATGAGAACATTTCGAGACATTGATTCTATGAATACATTAAGTGACACTTCACTGTCACGAAGACACCTTGGATTTAGAAGAAATCTCTGACATCTCGAGGCATTTATGGTGAAGATTATATTGAATGGCATTTCATTGCCACGTAGACACCCTTGAGAGAGAAGAGTTTGAAGAAGATATTTCGATTCATTCATTGCTATGAATACATTCAGTGACACTTCACTGTCACGAAGTCACCTTGGATGTAGAAGAGTTCTATGACATCTCGAGGCATTGATTGCCAACTTTACATTGAATGGCACTTCACTGCCACGAAGACACACTTGAGACAGAAGAGTTTGAAGAGGATATTTCCATTCATTCATTGCTGAGGATACGTTCAGTGACACTTCACTGTCACAAAGACAACCTGGAGGCAGAAGAAATACCTGAGGACATGTCGAGGCATTGATTGCTATAAATACATTCCTTTACACTTCACTGTCATGAAGACACATTGAATGCAGTAGAATTCTCTGACATCTCTCGGCATTTATGGTGAAGATTATATTGAGTGGCACTTGATTGTCACGACGACACCCTTTAGAAGGAAGGGTTTGAAGAGGATATTTCGATTCATTGATTAATACATTCAGTGACACTTCACTGTCACGAAGACACCTTGGATGCAGGAGAATTCTCTGACATCTCGAGGCATTTATGGTGAAGATTATATTGAGTGGCACTTCATTGTCACGACGACACCCTTGAGAGAGAAGGGTTTGAAGAGGATATTTCTATTCATTCATTGCTGAAGATACGTTCAGTGACACTCCACTGTCACAAAGATCCCCTGGAGGCAGAAGATTTCCATGAGAACATTTCGAGACATTGATTGCTATGAATACATTAAGTTACACTTCACTGTCACGAAGACACCTTGGATTTAGAAATCTTTGACCTCTCGAGGCATTTATGGTGAAGATTATATTGAATGGCATTTCATTGCCACGTAGACACCCTTGAGAGAGAAGAGTTTGAAGAGGATAGTTCGATTCATTGATTAATACATTCAGTGACACTTCACTGTCACGAAGACACCTTGGATGCAGGAGAATTCTCTGACATCTCGAGGCATTTATGGTGAAGATAATATTGAGTGGCACTTCATTGTCACGAAGACACCCTGGAGGCAGAAGATTTCCATCAGAACATTTCGAGACATTGATTGCTATGAATACATTCAGTGACACTTCACTGTCACGAAGACAGCTTGGATTTAGAAGAAATCTCTGACATCTCGAGGCATTTATGGTGAAGATTATATTGAGTGGCACTTCATTGTCACGACGACACCCTTGAGAGAGAAGGGTTTGAAGAGGATATTTCTATTCATTGATTAATACATTCATTGACACTTCACTGTCACGAAGACACCTTGGATTTAGAAGAAATCTCTGACATCTCGAGACATTTATGGTGAAGATTATTTTGAGTGGCACTTGATTGTCACGACGACACCCTTGAGAGAGAAGGGTTTCAAGAGGATATTTCTATTCATTGATTAATACATTCAGTGACACTTCACTGTCACGAAGACAGCTTGGATTTAGAAGAAATCTCTGACATCTCGAGACATTTATGGTGAAGATTATTTTGAGTGGCACTTCATTGTCACGACGACACCCTTGAGAGAGAAGGGTTTCAAGAGGATATTTCTATTTATTCATTGCTGAGGATACTTTCAGTGACACTTCACTGTCACAAAGATCCCCTGGAGGCAGAAGATTTCCATGAGAACATTTCGAGACATTGATTGCTATGAATACATTAAGTGACACTTCACTGTCACGAAGACACCTTGGATTTAGAAGAAATCTCTGACATCTCGAGGCATTTATGGTGAAGATTATATTGAATGGCATTTCATTGCCACGTAGACACCCTGGAGAGAGAAGAGTTTGAAGAAGATATTTCGATTCATTCATTGCTATGAATACATTCAGTGACACTTCACTGTCACGAAGTCACCTTGGATGTAGAAGAGTTCTATGACATCTCGAGGCATTGATTGCCAACTTTATATTGAATGGCACTTCACTGCCACGAAGACACACTTGAGACAGAAGAGTTTGAAGAGGATATTTCCATTCATTCATTGCTGAGGATACGTTCAGTGACACTTCACTGTCACAAAGACAACCTGGAGGCAGAAGAAATACCTGAGGACATGTCGAGGCATTGATTGCTATAAATACATTCCTTTACACTTCACTGTCACGAAGACACATTGAATACAGAAGAATTCTCTGACATCTCTCGGCATTTATGGTGAAGATTATATTGA
Source organism: Haliotis rufescens (assembly GCF_023055435.1). NCBI lineage: Eukaryota > Metazoa > Mollusca > Gastropoda > Lepetellida > Haliotidae > Haliotis > Haliotis rufescens. The sequence goes on along the minus strand of NW_025963824.1, from coordinate 13,077,221 downwards.
GTGGCACTTGATTGTCACGACGACACCCTTTAGAAGGAAGGGTTTGAAGAGGATATTTCGATTCATTGATTAATACATTCAGTGACACTTCACTGTCACGAAGACACCTTGGATGCAGGAGAATTCTCTGACATCTCGAGGCATTTATGGTGAAGATTATATTGAGTGGCACTTCATTGTCACGACGACACCCTTGAGAGAGAAGGGTTTGAAGAGGATATTTCTATTCATTCATTGCTGAGGATACGTTCAGTGACACTCCACTGTCACAAAGATCCCCTGGAGGCAGAAGATTTCCATGAGAACATTTCGAGACATTGATTGCTATGAATACATTAAGTTACACTTCACTGTCACGAAGACACCTTGGATTTAGAAATCTTTGACCTCTCGAGGCATTTATGGTGAAGATTATATTGAATGGCATTTCATTGCCACGTAGACACCCTTGAGAGAGAAGAGTTTGAAGAGGATATTTCGATTCATTGATTAATACATTCAGTGACACTTCACTGTCACGAAGACACCTTGGATGCAGGAGAATTCTCTGACATCTCGAGGCATTTATGGTGAAGATAATATTGAGTGGCACTTCATTGTCACGAAGACACCCTGGAGGCAGAAGATTTCCATCAGAACATTTCGAGACATTGATTGCTATGAATACATTCAGTGACACTTCACTGTCACGAAGACAGCTTGGATTTAGAAGAAATCTCTGACATCTCGAGGCATTTATGGTGAAGATTATATTGAGTGGCACTTCATTGTCACGACGACACCCTTGAGAGAGAAGGGTTTGAAGAGGATATTTCTATTCATTGATTAATACATTCATTGACACTTCACTGTCACGAAGACACCTTGGATTTAGAAGAAATCTCTGACATCTCGAGACATTTATGGTGAAGATTATTTTGAGTGGCACTTGATTGTCACGACGACACCCTTGAGAGAGAAGGGTTTCAAGAGGATATTTCTATTCATTGATTAATACATTCAGTGACACTTCACTGTCACGAAGACAGCTTGGATTTAGAAGAAATCTCTGACATCTCGAGACATTTATGGTGAAGATTATTTTGAGTGGCACTTCATTGTCACGACGACACCCTTGAGAGAGAAGGGTTTCAAGAGGATATTTCTATTTATTCATTGCTGAGGATACTTTCAGTGACACTTCACTGTCACAAAGATCCCCTGGAGGCAGAAGATTTCCATGAGAACATTTCGAGACATTGATTGCTATGAATACATTAAGTGACACTTCACTGTCACGAAGACACCTTGGATTTAGAAGAAATCTCTGACATCTCGAGGCATTTATGGTGAAGATTATATTGAATGGCATTTCATTGCCACGTAGACACCCTTGAGAGAGAAGAGTTTGAAGAAGATATTTCGATTCATTCATTGCTATGAATACATTCAGTGACACTTCACTGTCACGAAGTCACCTTGGATGTAGAAGAGTTCTATGACATCTCGAGGCATTGATTGCCAACTTTATATTGAATGGCACTTCACTGCCACGAAGACACACTTGAGACAGAAGAGTTTGAAGAGGATATTTCCATTCATTCATTGCTGAGGATACGTTCAGTGACACTTCACTGTCACAAAGACAACCTGGAGGCAGAAGAAATACCTGAGGACATGTCGAGGCATTGATTGCTATAAATACATTCCTTTACACTTCACTGTCACGAAGACACATTGAATGCAGAAGAATTCTCTGACATCTCTCGGCATTTATGGTGAAGATTATATTGAGTGGCACTTGATTGTCACGACGACACCCTTTAGAAGGAAGGGTTTGAAGAGGATATTTCGATTCATTGATTAATACATTCAGTGACACTTCACTGTCACGAAGACACCTTGGATGCAGGAGAATTCTCTGACATCTCGAGGCATTTATGGTGAAGATTATATTGAGTGGCACTTCATTGTCACGACGTCACCCTTGAGAGAGAAGGGTTTCAAGAGGATATTTCTATTCATTCATTGCTGAGGATACGTTCAGTGACACTCCACTGTCACAAAGATCCCCTGGAGGCAGAAGATTTCCATGAGAACATTTCGAGACATTGATTGCTATGAATAGATTCAGTGACACATTACTGTCACGAAGACACCTTGGATTTAGAAATCTTTGACCTCTCGAGGCATTTATGGTGAAGATTATATTGAATGGCATTTCATTGCCACGTAGACACCCTTGAGAGAGAAGAGTTTGAAGAGGATATTTCGATTCATTCATTGCTATGAATACATTCAGTGACACTTCACTGTCACGAAGTCACATTGGATGTAGAAGAGTTCTATGACATCTCGAGGCATTGATTGCCAACTTTACATTGAATGGCCCTTCACTGCCACGAAGACACACTTGAGACAGAAGAGTTTGAAGAGGATATTTCCATTCAGTCATTGCTGAGGATACGTTCAGTGACACTTCACTGTCACAAAGACAACCTGGAGGCAGAAGAAATACCTGAGGACATGTCGAGGCATTGATTGCTATAAATACATTCCTTTACACTTCACTGTCACGAAGACACATTGAATGCAGAAGAATTCTCTGACATCTCTCGGCATTTATGGTGAAGATTATATTGAGTGGCACTTGATTGTCACGACGACACCCTTTAGAAGGAAGGGTTTGAAGAGGATATTTCGATTCATTGATTAATACATTCAGTGACACTTCACTGTCACGAAGACACCTTGGATGCAGGAGAATTCTCTGACATCTCGAGGCATTTATGGTGAAGATTATATTGAGTGGCACTTCATTGTCACGACGACACCCTTGAGAGAGAAGGGTTTGAAGAGGATATTTCTATTCATTCATTGCTGAAGATACGTTCAGTGACACTCCACTGTCACAAAGATCCCCCGGAGGCAGAAGATTTCCATGAGAACATTTCGAGACATTGATTGCTATGAATACATTAAGTTACACTTCACTGTCACGAAGACACCTTGGATTTAGAAATCTTTGACCTCTCGAGGCATTTATGGTGAAGATTATATTGAATGGCATTTTATTGCCACGTAGACACCCTTGAGAGAGAAGAGTTTGAAGAGGATATTTCGATTCATTGATTAATACATTCAGTGACACTTCACTGTCACGAAGACACCTTGGATGCGGAAGAATTCTCTGACATTTCGAGGCATTTATGGTGAAGATTATATTGAGTGGCACTTGATTGTCACGGCGACACCCTTGAGATAGAAGGGTTTGAAGACATTTCGAGGCATTTATGGTGAAGATTATATTGAGTGGCACTTGACTGTCACGACGACACCCTTGAGAGAGAAGGGTTTGAAGAGGATATTTCGAATCACTGATTTATACATTCAGTGACACTTCACTGTCACGAAGACACCTTGGATACAGGAGAATTCTTTGACATCTCGAGGCATTTATGGTGAAGATAATATTGAGTGGCACTTCATTGTCACGAAGACACCCTGGAGGCAGAAGATTTCCATCAGAACATTTCGAGACATTGATTGCTATGAATACATTCTGTGACACTTCACTGTCACGAAGACAGCTTGGATTTAGAAGAAATCTCTGACATCTCGAGGCATTTATGGTGAAGATTATATTGAGTGGCACTTGATTGTCACGACGACACCCTTGAGAGAGAAGGGTTTGAAGAGGATATTTGTATTCATTGATTAATACATTCATTGACACTTCACTGTCACGAAGACACCTTGGATTTAGAAGAAATCTCTGACATCTCGAGACATTTATGGTGAATATTTTTTTTGAGTGGCACTTCATTGTCACGACGACACCCTTGAGAGAGAAGGGTTTGAAGAGGATATTTCTATTTATTCATTGCTGAGGATACTTTCAGTGACACTTCACTGTCACAAAGATCCCCTGGAGGCAGAAGATTTCCATGAGAACATTTCGAGACATTGATTGCTATGAATACATTAAGTGACACTTCACTGTCACGAAGACACCTTGGATTTAGAAGAAATCTCTGACATCTCGAGGCATTTATGGTGAAGATTATATTGAATGGCATTTCATTGCCACGTAGACACCCTTGAGAGAGAAGAGTTTGAAGAAGATATTTCGATTCATTCATTGCTATGAATACATTCAGTGACACTTCACTGTCACGAAGTCACCTTGGATGTAGAAGAGTTCTATGACATCTCGAGGCATTGATTGCCAACTTTATATTGAATGGCACTTCACTGCCACGAAGACACACTTGAGACAGAAGAGTTTGAAGAGGATATTTCCATTCATTCATTGCTGAGGATACGTTCAGTGACACTTCACTGTCACAAAGACACCCTGGAGGCAGAAGAAATACCTGAGGACATGTCGAGGCATTGATTGCTATAAATACATTCCTTTACACTTCACTGTCACGAAGACACATTGAATGCAGAAGAATTCTCTGACATCTCTCGGCATTTATGGTGAAGATTATATTGAGTGGCACTTGATTGTCACGACGACACCCTTTAGAAGGAAGGGTTTGAAGAGGATATTTCGATTCATTGATTAATACATTCAGTGACACTTCACTGTCACGAAGACACCTTGGATGCAGGAGAATTCTCTGACATCTCGAGGCATTTATGGTGAAGATTATATTGAGTGGCACTTCATTGTCACGACGACACCCTTGAGAGAGAAGGGTTTGAAGAGGATATTTCTATTCATTCATTGCTGAAGATACGTTCAGTGACACTCCACTGTCACAAAGATCCCCCGGAGGCAGAAGATTTCCATGAGAACATTTCGAGACATTGATTGCTATGAATACATTAAGTTACACTTCACTGTCACGAAGACACCTTGGATTTAGAAATCTTTGACCTCTCGAGGCATTTATGGTGAAGATTATATTGAATGGCATTTTATTGCCACGTAGACACCCTTGAGAGAGAAGAGTTTGAAGAGGATATTTCGATTCATTGATTAATACATTCAGTGACACTTCACTGTCACGAAGACACCTTGGATGCGGAAGAATTCTCTGACATTTCGAGGCATTTATGGTGAAGATTATATTGAGTGGCACTTGATTGTCACGGCGACACCCTTGAGATAGAAGGGTTTGAAGACATTTCGAGGCATTTATGGTGAAGATTATATTGAGTGGCACTTGACTGTCACGACGACACCCTTGAGAGAGAAGGGTTTGAAGAGGATATTTCGAATCACTGATTTATACATTCAGTGACACTTCACTGTCACGAAGACACCTTGGATACAGGAGAATTCTTTGACATCTCGAGGCATTTATGGTGAAGATAATATTGAGTGGCACTTCATTGTCACGAAGACACCCTGGAGGCAGAAGATTTCCATCAGAACATTTCGAGACATTGATTGCTATGAATACATTCTGTGACACTTCACTGTCACGAAGACAGCTTGGATTTAGAAGAAATCTCTGACATCTCGAGGCATTTATGGTGAAGATTATATTGAGTGGCACTTGATTGTCACGACGACACCCTTGAGAGAGAAGGGTTTGAAGAGGATATTTGTATTCATTGATTAATACATTCATTGACACTTCACTGTCACGAAGACACCTTGGATTTAGAAGAAATCTCTGACATCTCGAGACATTTATGGTGAATATTTTTTTTGAGTGGCACTTCATTGTCACGACGACACCCTTGAGAGAGAAGGGTTTGAAGAGGATATTTCTATTTATTCATTGCTGAGGATACTTTCAGTGACACTTCACTGTCACAAAGATCCCCTGGAGGCAGAAGATTTCCATGAGAACATTTCGAGACATTGATTGCTATGAATACATTAAGTGACACTTCACTGTCACGAAGACACCTTGGATTTAGAAGAAATCTCTGACATCTCGAGGCATTTATGGTGAAGATTATATTGAATGGCATTTCATTGCCACGTAGACACCCTTGAGAGAGAAGAGTTTGAAGAAGATATTTCGATTCATTCATTGCTATGAATACATTCAGTGACACTTCACTGTCACGAAGTCACCTTGGATGTAGAAGAGTTCTATGACATCTCGAGGCATTGATTGCCAACTTTATATTGAATGGCACTTCACTGCCACGAAGACACACTTGAGACAGAAGAGTTTGAAGAGGATATTTCCATTCATTCATTGCTGAGGATACGTTCAGTGACACTTCACTGTCACAAAGACACCCTGGAGGCAGAAGAAATACCTGAGGACATGTCGAGGCATTGATTGCTATAAATACATTCCTTTACACTTCACTGTCACGAAGACACATTGAATGCAGAAGAATTCTCTGACATCTCTCGGCATTTATGGTGAAGATTATATTGAGTGGCACTTGATTGTCACGACGACACCCTTTAGAAGGAAGGGTTTGAAGAGGATATTTCGATTCATTGATTAATACATTCAGTGACACTTCACTGTCACGAAGACACCTTGGATGCAGGAGAATTCTCTGACATCTCGAGGCATTTATGGTGAAGATTATATTGAGTGGCACTTCATTGTCACGACGTCACCCTTGAGAGAGAAGGGTTTGAAGAGGATATTTCTATTCATTCATTGCTGAAGATACGTTCAGTGACACTCCACTGTCACAAAGATCCCCTGGAGGCAGAAGATTTCCATGAGAACATTTCGAGACATTGATTGCTATGAATAGATTCAGTGACACATTACTGTCACGAAGACACCTTGGATTTAGAAATCTTTGACCTCTCGAGGCATTTATGGTGAAGATTATATTGAATGGCATTTCATTGCCACGTAGACACCCTTGAGAGAGAAGAGTTTGAAGAGGATATTTCGATTCATTCATTGCTATGAATACATTCAGTGACACTTCACTGTCACGAAGTCACATTGGATGTAGAAGAGTTCTATGACATCTCGAGGCATTGATTGCCAACTTTACATTGAATGGCACTTCACTGCCACGAAGACACACTTGAGACAGAAGAGTTTGAAGAGGATATTTCCATTCAGTCATTGCTGAGGATACGTTCAGTGACACTTCACTGTCACAAAGACAACCTGGAGGCAGAAGAAATACCTGAGGACATGTCGAGGCATTGATTGCTATAAATACATTCCTTTACACTTCACTGTCACGAAGACACATTGAATGCAGTAGAATTCTCTGACATCTCTCGGCATTTATGGTGAAGATTATATTGAGTGGCACTTGATTGTCACGACGACACCCTTTAGAAGGAAGGGTTTGAAGAGGATATTTCGATTCATTGATTAATACATTCAGTGACACTTCACTGTCACGAAGACACCTTGGATGCAGGAGAATTCTCTGACATCTCGAGGCATTTATGGTGAAGATTATATTGAGTGGCACTTCATTGTCACGACGACACCCTTGAGAGAGAAGGGTTTGAAGAGGATATTTCTATTCATTCATTGCTGAAGATACGTTCAGTGACACTCCACTGTCACAAAGATCCCCTGGAGGCAGAAGATTTCCATGAGAACATTTCGAGACATTGATTGCTATGAATACATTAAGTTACACTTCACTGTCACGAAGACACCTTGGATTTAGAAATCTTTGACCTCTCGAGGCATTTATGGTGAAGATTATATTGAATGGCATTTCATTGCCACGTAGACACCCTTGAGAGAGAAGAGTTTGAAGAGGATATTTCGATTCATTGATTAATACATTCAGTGACACTTCACTGTCACGAAGACACCTTGGATGCAGGAGAATTCTCTGACATCTCGAGGCATTTATGGTGAAGATAATATTGAGTGGCACTTCATTGTCACGAAGACACCCTGGAGGCAGAAGATTTCCATCAGAACATTTCGAGACATTGATTGCTATGAATACATTCTGTGACACTTCACTGTCACGAAGACACCTTGGATGCAGAAGAAATCTCTGACATCTCGAGGCATTTATGGTGAAGATTATATTGAGTGGCACTTGATTGTCACGACGACACCCTTGAGAGAGAAGGGTTTGAAGAGGATATTTGTATTCATTGATTAATACATTCATTGACACTTCACTGTCACGAAGACACCTTGGATTTAGAAGAAATCTCTGACATCTCGAGACATTTATGGTGAAGATTATTTTGAGTGGCACTTCATTTTCACGACGACACCCTTGAGAGAGAAGGGTTTGAAGAGGATATTTCTATTTATTCATTGCTGAAGATACGTTCAGTGACACTCCACTGTCACAAAGATCCCCTGGAGGCAGAAGATTTCCATGAGAACATTTCGAGACATTGATTGCTATGAATACATTAAGTTACACTTCACTGTCACGAAGACACCTTGGATTTAGAAGAAATCTCTGACATCTCGAGGCATTTATGGTGAAGATTATATTGAATGGCATTTCATTGCCACGTAGACACCCTGGAGAGAGAAGAGTTTGAAGAAGATATTTCGATTCATTCATTGCTATGAATACATTCAGTGACACTTCACTGTCACGAAGTCACCTTGGATGTAGAAGAGTTCTATGACATCTCGAGGCATTGATTGCCAACTTTATATTGAATGGCACTTCACTGCCACGAAGACACCCTTGAGACAGAAGAGTTTGAAGAGGATATTTCCATTCATTCATTGCTGAGGATACGTTCAGTGACACTTTGCTGTCGCGAAAACACCCTGGAGGCAGAAGAATTCCACGATATTTCCAGGCATTGATTGCCTCGATTATATTGAGTGGCACTTCACTTTCACGAGGACACCCTTGAGACAGAAGAGTTTGAAGAGGATCTTTCGAGGGATGTATTGCTAAAAATATATTCAGTGACACTTCACTGTCACAAAGACAACCTGGAGGCAGAAGAAATACCAGAGGACATTTCGATTCATGGATTGCTATAAATACATTCCTTTACACTTCACTGTCACGAAGACAAATTGAATGCAGAAGAATTCTATGACATCTCGAGGCATTGATTGCCAAGATAATATTGCGTGGCACGTCACTGTCATGAAGACACCCTTGAGAGAGAAGGGTTTGAAGAGGATATTTCGATTCATTGATTAAATACATTCAGTGACACTTCACTGTCAAGACACACCTTGGATGCAGAAGGGTTCTATGACATCTCGAGGCGTTGATTGCCAGATAATATTGAGTGGCACTTCACTGTCACAAAGACACCCTTGAGACAGTAGAGTTTTGAAGAGGATATTTCGATTCATTGATTTATACATTCCTTTACACTTCACTGTCACGAAGACACCTTGGATGCAGGAGAATTCTCTGACATCTCGAGGCATTTATGGTGAAGATTACATTGAGTGGCACTTGATTGTCACGACGACACCCTTGAGACAGAAGAGTTTGAAGAGGATATTTCTATTCATTCATTGCTGAGGATACGCTCAGTGACACTTCACTGTCACAAAGACCCCCTGGAGGCAGAAGATTTTCCGTAGGGACATTTCGAGACATTGATTGCTATGAATACATTCAGTGACACTTCACTGTCACGAAGACACCTTGGATTTAGAAGAAATCTCTGACATCTCGAGGCATTTATGGTGAAGATTATATTGAATGGCATTTCATTGCCACGTAGACACCCTTGAGAGAGAAGAGTTTGAAGAAGATATTTCGATTCATTCATTGCTATGAATACATTCAGTGACACTTCACTGTCACGAAGTCACCTTGGATGTAGAAGAGTTCTATGACATCTCGAGGCATTGATTGCCAACTTCATATTGAATGGCACTTCACTGCCACGAAGACACCCTTGAGACAGAAGAGTTTGAAGAGGATATTTCCATTCATTCATTGCTGAGGATACGTTCAGTGACACTTTGCTGTCAGGAAAACACCCTGGAGGCAGAAGAATTCCATTAAGACATTTTGATTCATTGATTGCAAAGAATACATCCAGTGACACTTCACTGTCACGAAGACACCTTGGATGCAGAAGAGTTCCATGATATTTCCAGGCATTGATTGCCATGATTATATTGAGTGGCACTTCACTTTCACGAGGACACCCTTGAGACAGAAGAGTTTGAAGAGGATCTTTCGAGGCATGTATTGCTAAAAATATATTCAGTGACACTTCACTGTCACAAAGACAACCTGGAGGCAAAATAAATACCTGAGGACATTTTGATTCATTGATTGCTATAAATACATTCCTTTACACTTCACTGTCACGAAGACACATTGAATGCAGAAGAATTTTATGACATCTCAAGGCATTGATTGCCAAGATAATATTGTGTGGCACTTCACTGTCACGAAGACACCCTTGAGAGAGAAGGGTTTGAAGAGGATATTTCGATTCATTGATTAAATACATTCAGTGACACTTCACTGTCACGAAGACACCTTTGATGCAGAAGGGTTCTATGACATCTCCAGGCGTTGATTGCCAGATAATATTGAGTGGCACTTCACTGTCACGAAGACACCCTTAAGACAGAAGAGTTCTATTACATTCGATGAGGACATTTCGAGGCATTGATTGTCAAGATTACATTCAGTGACACTTCACTGTCACGAAGACAGCTTGGATGCGGAAGAATTCTCTGACATTTCGAGGCATTTATGGTGAAGATTATATTGAGTGGCACTTGATTGTCACGGCGACACCCTTGAGATAGAAGGGTTTGAAGACATTTCGAGGCATTTATGGTGAAGATTATATTGAGTGGCACTTGACTGTCACGACGACACCCTTGAGAGAGAAGGGTTTGAAGAGGATATTTCGAATCACTGATTTATACATTCAGTGACACTTCACTGTCACGAAGACACCTTGGATACAGGAGAATTCTCTGACATCTCGAGGCATTTATGGTGAAGATTATATTGAGTGGCACTTGATTGTCACGGCGACACCCTTGAGAGAGAAGGGTTTGAAGACATTTCGAGGCATTTATGGTGAAGATTATATTGAGTGGCACTTGACTGTCACGACGACACCCTTGAGAGAGAAGGGTTTGAAGAGGATATTTCGATTCATTGATTTATACATTCAGTGACACTTCACTGACACGAAGACACCTTGGATACAGGAGAATTCTATGACATCTCGAGGCATTATGGTGAAGATAATATTGAGTGGCACTTGATTGTCACGACGACACCCTTGAGACAGAAGAGTTTGAAGAGGATATTTCTATTCATTCATTGCTGAGGATACGTTCAGTGACACTTCACTGTCACAAAGACCCCCTGGAGGCAGAAGATTTTCCATAGGGACATTTCGAGACATTGATTCCTATGAATACATTCAGTGACACTTCACTGTCACGAAGACACCTTGGATTTAGAAGAAATCTCTGATATCTCGAGGCATTTATGGTGAAGATTATATTGAATGGCATTTCATTGCCACGTAGACACCCTTGAGAGAGAAGAGTTTGAAGAAGATATTTCGATTCATTCATTGCTATGAATACATTCAGTGACACTTCACTGTCACGAAGTCACCTTGGATGTAGAAGAGTTCTATGACATCTCGAGGCATTGATTGCCAACTTTATATTGAATGGCACTTCACTGCCACGAAGACACCCTTGAGACAGAAGAGTTTGAAGAGGATATTTCCATTCATTCATTGCTGAGGATACGTTCAGTGACACTTTGCTGTCAGGAAAAAACCCTGGAGGCAGAAGAATTCCATCAAGACATTTTGATTAATTGATTGCAAAGAATACATTCAGTGACACTTCACTGTCACGAAGACACCTTGGATGCAGAAGAGTTCCATGATATTTCCAGGCATTGATTGCCTCGATTATATTGAGTGGCACTTCACTTTCACGAGGACACCCTTGAGACAGAAGAGTTTGAAGAGGATCTTTCGAGGCATGTATTGCTTAAAATATATTCAGTGACACTTCACTGTCACAAAGACAACCTGGAGGCAGAAGAAATACCTGAGGACATTTCGATTCTTTGATTGCTATAAATACATTCCTTTACACTTCACTGTCACGAAGACACATTGAATGCAGAAGAATTTTATGACATCTCGAGGCATTGATTGCCAAGATAATATTGCGTTGCACTTCACTGTCACGAAGACACCCTTGAGAGAGAAGGGTTTGAAGAGGATATTTCGATTCATTGATTAAATACATTCAGTGACACTTCACTGTCACGAAGACACCTTGGATGCAGAAGGGTTCTATGACATCTCGAGGCGTTGATTGCCAGATAATATTGAGTGACACTTCACTGTCACGAAGACACCCTTGAGACAGAAGAGTTCTATTACATTCGATGAGGACATTTCGAGGCATTGATTGTCAAGATTACATTCAGTGACACTTCACTGTCACGAAGACACCTTGGATGCAGAAGAATTCTCTGACATTTCGAGGCATTTATGGTGAAGATTATATTGAGTGGCACTTGATTGTCACGACGACACCCTTGAGAGAGAAGGGTTTGAAGAGGATATTTCGATTCATTGATTAATACATTCAGTGACACTTCACTGTCACGAAGACACCTTGGATGCAGAAGGGTTCTATGACATCTCCAGGCGTTGATTGCCAGATAATATTGAGTGGCACTACACTGTCACGAAGACACCCTTGAGGCAGAAGAGTTCTATTACATTCGATGAGGACATTTCGAGGCATTGATTGTCAAGATTACATTCAGTGACACTTCACTGTCACGAAGACAACTTGGATGCAGAAGAGTTCCATGATATTTCCAGGCATTGATTGCCATGATTATATTGAGTGGCACTTCACTTTCACGAGGACACCCTTGAGACAGAAGAGTTTGAAGAGGATCTTTCGAGGCATGTATTGCTAAAAATATATTCAGTGACACTTCACTGTCACAAAGACAACCTGGAGGCAGAAGAAATACCTGAGGACATTTCGATTCATTGATTGCTATAAATACATTCCTTTACACTTCACTGTCACGAAGACACATTGAATGCAGAAGAATTCTATGACATCTCGAGGCATTGATTGCCAAGATAATATTGTGTGGCACTTCACTGTCACGAAGACACCCTTGAGAGAGAAGGGTTTGAAGAGGATATTTCGATTCATTGATTAAATACATTCAGTGACACTTCACTGTCACGAAGACACCTTTGATGCAGAAGGGTTCTATGACATCTCCAGGCGTTGATTGCCAGATAATATTGAGTGGCACTTCACTGTCACGAAGACACCCTTAAGACAGAAGAGTTCTATTACATTCGATGAGGACATTTCGAGGCATCGATTGTCAAGATTACATTCAGTGACACTTCACTGTCACGAAGACAGCTTGGATGCGGAAGAATTCTCTGACATTTCGAGGCATTTATGGTGAAGATTATATTGAGTGGCACTTGATTGTCACGGCGACACCCTTGAGATAGAAGGGTTTGAAGACATTTCGAGGCATTTATGGTGAAGATTATATTGAGTGGCACTTGACTGTCACGACGACACCCTTGAGAGAGAAGGGTTTGAAGAGGATATTTCGATTCATTGATTTATACATTCAGTGACACTTCACCGTCACGAAGACACCTTGGATACAGGAGAATTCTATGACATCTCGAGGCATTATGGTGAAGATAATATTGAGTGGCACTTGATTGTCACGACGACACCCTTGAGACAGAAGAGTTTGAAGAGGATATTTCTATTCATTCATTGCTGAGGATACGTTCAGTGACACTTCACTGTCACAAAGACCCCCTGGAGGCAGAAGATTTTCCATAGGGACATTTCGAGACATTGATTCCTATGAATACATTCAGTGACACTTCACTGTCACGATGACACCTTGGATTTAGAAGAAATCTCTGATATCTCGAGGCATTTATGGTGAAGATTATATTGAATGGCATTTCATTGCCACGTAGACACCCTTGAGAGAGAAGAGTTTGAAGAAGATATTTTGATTCATTCATTGCTATGAATACATTCAGTGACACTTCACTGTCACGAAGTCACCTTGGATGTAGAAGAGTTCTATGACATCTCGAGGCATTGATTGCCAACTTTGTATTGAATGGCACTTCACTGCCACGAAGACACCCTTGAGACAGAAGAGTTTGAAGAGGATATTTCCATTCATTCATTGCTGAGGATACGTTCAGTGACACTTTGCTGTCAGGAAAAAACCCTGGAGGCAGAAGAATTCCATCAAGACATTTTGATTAATTGATTGCAAAGAATACATTCAGTGACACTTCACTGTCACGAAGACACCTTGGATGCAGAAGAGTTCCATGATATTTCCAGGCATTGATTGCCTCGATTATATTGAGTGGCACTTCACTTTCACGAGGACACCCTTGAGACAGAAGAGTTTGAAGAGGATCTTTCGAGGCATGTATTGCTAAAAATATATTCAGTGACACTTCACTGTCACAAAGACAACCTGGAGGCAGAAGAAATACCTGAGGACATTTCGATTCATTGATTGCTATAAATACATTCCTTTACACTTCACTGTCACGAAGACACATTGAATGCAGAAGAATTCTATGACATCTCGAGGCATTGATTGCCAAGATAATATTGTGTGGCACTTCACTGTCACGAAGACACCCTTGAGAGAGAAGGGTTTGAAGAGGATATTTCGATTCATTGATTAAATACATTCAGTGACACTTCACTGTCACGAAGACACCTTTGATGCAGAAGGGTTCTATGACATCTCCAGGCGTTGATTGCCAGATAATATTGAGTGGCACTTCACTGTCACGAAGACACCCTTAAGACAGAAGAGTTCTATTACATTCGATGAGGACATTTCGAGGCATTGATTGTCAAGATTACATTCAGTGACACTTCACTGTCACGAAGACAGCTTGGATGCGGAAGAATTCTCTGACATTTCGAGGCATTTATGGTGAAGATTATATTGAGTGGCACTTGATTGTCACGGCGACACCCTTGAGATAGAAGGGTTTGAAGACATTTCGAGGCATTTATGGTGAAGATTATATTGAGTGGCACTTGACTGTCACGACGACACCCTTGAGAGAGAAGGGTTTGAAGAGGATATTTCGATTCATTGATTTATACATTCAGTGACACTTCACTGTCACGAAGACACCTTGGATACAGGAGAATTCTATGACATCTCGAGGCATTATGGTGAAGATAATATTGAGTGGCACTTGATTGTCACGACGACACCCTTGAGACAGAAGAGTTTGAAGAGGATATTTCTATTCATTCATTGCTGAGGATACGTTCAGTGACACTTCACTGTCACAAAGACCCCCTGGAGGCAGAAGATTTTCCATAGGGACATTTCGAGACATTGATTCCTATGAATACATTCAGTGACACTTCACTGTCACGATGACACCTTGGATTTAGAAGAAATCTCTGATATCTCGAGGCATTTATGGTGAAGATTATATTGAGTGGCACTTGATTGTCACGACGACACCCTTGAGAGAGAAGAGTTCTATTACATTCGATGAGGACATTTCGAGGCATTGATTGTCAAGATTACATTCAGTGACACTTCACTGTCACGAAGACACCTTGGATGCAGAAGAATTCTCTAACATTTCGAGGCATTTATGGTGAAGATTATATTGAGTGGCACTTGATTGTCACGACGACACCCTTGAGAGAGAAGGGTTTGAAGAGGATATTTCGATTCATTGATTAATACATTCAGTGACACTTCACTGTCACGAAGACACATTGGATGCAGGAGAATTCTCTGACATCTCGAGGCATTTATGGTGAAGATTATATTGAGTGGCACTTGATTGTCACGGCGACACCCTTGAGAGAGAAGGGTTTGAAGACATTTCGAGGCATTTATGGTGAAGATTATATTGAGTGGCACTTGATTGTCACGACGACACCCTTGAGACAGAAGAGTTTGAAGGGGATATTTCTATTCATTCATTGCTGAGGATACGTTCAGTGACACTTCACTGTCAAAAAGACCCCCTGGAGGCAGAAGATTTTCCGTAGGGATATTCCGAGACATTGATTCCTATGAATACATTCAGTGACACTTCACTGTCACGAAGACACCTTGGATTTAGAAGAAATCTCTGACATCTCGAGGCATTTATGGTGAAGATTATATTGAATGGCATTTCATTGCCACGTAGACACCCTTGAGAGAGAAGAGTTTGAAGAAGATATTTCGATTCATTCATTGCTATGAATACATTCAGTGACACTTCACTGTCACGAAGTCACCTTGGATGTAGATGAGTTCTATGACATCTCGAGGCATTGATTGCCAACTTTATATTGAATGGCACTTCACTGCCACGAAGACACCCTTGAGACAGAAGAGTTTGAAGAGGATGTTTCCATTCATTCATTGCTGAGGATACGTTCAGTGACACTTTGCTGTCAGGAAAACACCCTGGAGGCAGAAGAATTCCATCAACACATTTTGATTCATTGATTGCAAAGAATACATCCAGTGACACTTCACTGTCACGAAGACACCTTGGATGCAGAAGAGTTCCATGATATTTCCAGGCATTGATTGCCATGATTATATTGAGTGGCACTTCACTTTCACGAAGACACCCTTGAGACAGAACAATTTGAAGAGGATCTTTCGAGGCATGTATTGCTAAAAATATATTCAGTGACACTTCACTGTCACAAAGACAACCTGGAGGCAGAAGAAATACCTGAGGACATTTCGATTCTTTGATTGCTATAAATACATTCCTTTACACTTCACTGTCACGAAGACACATTGAATGCAGAAGAATTCTATGACATCTCGAGGCATTGATTGCCAAGATAATATTGTGTGGCACTTCACTGTCACGAAGACACCCTTGAGAGAGAAGGGTTTGAAGAGGATATTTCGATTCATTGATTAAATACATTCAGTGACACTTCACTGTCACGAAGACACCTTTGATGCAGAAGGGTTCTATGACATCTCGAGGCGTTGATTGCCAGATAATATTGAGTGGCACTTCACTGTCACGAAGAAACCCTTAAGACAGAAGAGTTTGAAGGGGATATTTCTATTCATTCATTGCTGAGGATACGTTCACTGACATTTCACTGTCACAAAGACACCCTGGAAGCAGAAGATTTTCCGTAGGGACATTTCGAGACATTGATTGCTAAGAATACGTTCAGTGACACTTCACTGTCACAAAAACACCTTGGATGCAGAAGAATTATCTGACATCTCGAGGCATTTATGGTGAAGATTATATTGATTGGCACTTGATTGTCACGACGACACCCTTGAGAGAGATGGGTTTGAAGTGGATATTTCGATTCATTGATTAATACATTCAGTGACACTTCACTGTCACGAAGACACCTTGGTTGCAGGAGAATTATCTGACATCTCGAGGCATTTATGGTGAAGATTATATTGAGTGGCACTTGATTGTCACGACGACACCCTTGAGAGAGAAGGGTTTGAAGAGGATATTTCGATTCATTGATTAATACATTCAGTGACACTACACTGTCACGAAGACACCTTGGATGCAGAAGAATTCTCTGACATTTCGAGGCATTTATGGTGAAGATTATATTGAGTGGCACTTGATTGTCACGACGACACCCTTGAGAGAGAAGGGTTTGCAGAGGATATTTCGATTCATTGATTAATACATTCAGTGACACTTCACTGTCACGAAGACACCTTGGATGCAGGAGAATTATCTGACATCTCGAGTCATTTATGGTGAAGATTATATTGAGTGGCACTTGATTGTCACGACGACACCCTTGAGAGAGAAGGGTTTGAAGAGGATATTTCGATTCATTGATTAATACATTCAGTGACACTACACTGTCACGAAGACACCTTGGATGCAGAAGAATTCTATGACATCTCGAGGCATTTATGGTGAAGATTATATTGAGTGGCACTTGATTGTCACGACGACACCCTTGAGACTGAAGAGTTTGAAGAGGATATTTCTATTCATTCATTGCTGAGAATACGTTCAGTGACATTTCACTGTCACAAAGACACCCTGGAAGCAGAAGATTTTCCGTAGGGACATTTCGAGGCATTGATTGCTAAGAAGACGTTCAGTGACACTTCACTGTCACGAAAACACCTTGGATGCAGAAGAATTATCTGACATCTCGAGGCATTTATGGTCAAGATTATATTGAGTGGCACTTGATTGTCACCACGACACCCTTGAGAGAGAAGGGTTTGAAGGGGATATTTCGATTCATTGATTAATACATTCAGTGACACGTCACTGTCGCGAAGACACCCAGGAGGCAAAATATATCCATGAGGACATTTGGAGGCATTGATTGCTAAGAATACGTTCAGTGACACTTCACTGTCACGAAAACACATTGGATGCAGAAGAATTATCTGGCATCTCGAGGCATTTATGGTCAAGATTATATTGAGTGGCACTTCATTGTTACGAAGACACCCTTGAGACAGAAGAGTTTGAAGAGGATAGTTCGATTTTTTAATTGCTATGAAAACATTCAGTGACACTTCACTGTCACGAAGTCACCTTGGATGCAGAAGAACTCTGTGACATCTCGAGGCATTAATGTCCAAGATTATATTGAATAGCATATCATTGTCACGAAGACACCCTTTAGACATGAGATTAAAGTGGATATTACGAGGCATGGATTGCTATTAAAACATTCAGTTACACTTCACTCTCACGAAGACACCTTGGA
Organism: Haliotis rufescens; assembly: GCF_023055435.1. Taxonomy (NCBI): domain Eukaryota; kingdom Metazoa; phylum Mollusca; class Gastropoda; order Lepetellida; family Haliotidae; genus Haliotis; species Haliotis rufescens. The sequence continues at coordinate 13,058,589 of NW_025963824.1, read as the reverse complement.
TGCAGAAGAGTTCCTTGACATCTGGACGCATTGATAACAAAGATTATATTGAGTGGCACTTTACTGTTACGAAGACACCCTTGAGACAGAAGAGTTTGAAGAGGATATTTCTATTTTTTGATCGCTAAGGAAACGTTATGTGGTACTTCATTTTCAGGAAGACACCCTGGAGGTAGAAGAATTCCATGAGGACATTTCGAGGCATTGATTGCTAAGAATGCATTCAGTGACACTTAAAAATCACAAAGTCGTCATTGAGGGAGAAGAGTTCTAAAAGGAAATCTCGAGGCATTGATTGCCAAGAATACATTCCTTGACATTTTACTGTCATGATGACACCCTTTAGTCTCAAGAGTTCCAAGAGGACATCTCGAGACATTGATTGCTGAGAATATTTTAAGTGGTACTTTACTTTCACGACGACACCATGGAGGCTGAAAGGTGCCTAGATATCTTCTGAAAAACATTGATGGCCAAGAGGATAGTCTGTAACAAGTCACAAAAGAGTCACAGACGAGTTGCAAGGAGACATCTGGAGGCAATGGTTGCCAAGAGTCTGTTCAGTTGCAATTGACTGTCACGAAGAAACACAGGAAGCATTATAGTGCCAATAAGACTTCTGGGGGCAGAAAATAACCAAGAAGACCTCTATAGAATATGTCTGCCAATAAGACATCATTGAGGCAAAATGCATCACCAGGAGACTCTCCGGTACCGGGTTTCCCACCTTCCATGGTCACTAGCACCCAAATAAGACCTCTGGAGACCTATCTAAGGGTCGGGTATGCTTCTGAGGCACGTTAGGTTCAGAGATTTAACACTCCACTAACCTGCACTAACCCGCATTAACAACCTGATCTAAGGCGCATTACTTTATAGAAAGACACTTCCCAATTCTTTAGATTTAGGTTCAAAATCGGGGTTGTTTGGTTGTCAGAGGCAGTGTCAGCCTCTTTGTATCCGCCTGAAGCATGCCCGACCACTGGATAACGACGGTCACACACTGGAGGCAAAAGGGGGTCAAGATGACTTATGAATGCAGTGATGCTGCTAATAAGATATTCAGTGGACATTGACTGTCACGAAGACACCTTGAATGCAGAAGGGTTCTATGACATCTCCAGGCGTTGATTGCCAGATAATATTGAGTGGCACTTCACTGTCACGAAGACACCCTTGAGACAGAAGAGATCTATTACATTCGTTGAGGAAATTTCGAGTCATTGATTGTCAAGATTACATTCAGTGACACTTAACTGTCACGAAGACACCTTGGATGCAGAAGAATTCTCTGACATTTCGAGGTATTTATGGTGAAGATTATATTGAGTGGCACTTGATTGTCACGACAACACCCTTTAGAGAGAAGGGTTTGAAGAGGATATTTCGATTCATTGATTAATACATTCAATGACACTTCACTGTCACGAAGACACCTTGGATGCAGAAGAATTCTATGACATCTCGAGGCATTTATGGTGAAGATTATATTGAGTGGCACTTGATTGTCACGACGACACCCTTAAGACAGAAGAGTTTGAAGAAGATATTTCGATTCATTGATTAATACATTCAGTGACACTTCACTGTCACGAAAACACCTCGGATGCAGAAGGGTTCTATGACATCTCGAGGCGTTGATTGCGAGATAATATTGAGTGGAACATCACTTTCACGAAGACACCTTTGATGCAGGAGAATTCTATGACATCTCGAGGCATTTATGGTGAAGATTATATTGTGTGGCACTTGATTGTCACGACGACACCCTTGAGGCAGAAGAGTTTGAAGAGGATATTTCTATTCATTCATTGCTGAGGATACGTTCAGTGACACTTCACTGTCACAAAGACACCCTTGAGGCAGAAGAATTCCATAAGAACATTTCGAGACATTGATTGCTATGAATACATTCAGTGACACTTCACTGTCACGAAGACACCTTGGATGCAGAAGGGTTCTCTGACATCTCGAGGCGCTGATTGCCAGATAATATTGAGTGGCACTTCACTGTCACGAAGACACCCTTGAGACAAAAGAGTCATATTACATTCGTTGAGGACATTTCGAGGCATTGATTGTCAAGATTACATTCAGTGACACTTCGCTGTCACGAAGACACCTTGGATGCAGAAGAATTCTCTGACATCTCGAGTCATTTATGGTGAAGATTATATTGAGTGGCACTTGATTGTCACGACGACACCCTTGAGAGAGAAGGGTTTGAAGAGGATATTTCGATTCATTGATTAATACATTCAGTGACACTTCACAGTCACGAAGACACCTTGGATGCAGGAGAATTCTATGACATCTCGAGGCATTTATGGTGAAGATTATATTGAGTGGCTCTTGATTGTCACGACGACACCCTTGAGACAGAAGAGTTTGAAGAGGATATTTCTATTCATTCATTGCTGAAGATACGTTCAGTGACACTTCACTGTCAGGAAAACACCCTTGAGGCAGAAGAATTCCATGAGGACGTTTTGAGGCATTGATTGCTGAGAATACATTCCTTGACACTTACTTCATTGTCACGTAGACACCTTGGATGCAGAAGAATTCTCTAACATCTCGAAGCATGAATGGTCAAGATTATATTGAGTGGCACTTCATTGTGACGAAGACACCCTTGAGAGAGAAGAGTTTGAAGAGGATATTTCGATTCATTCATTGCTATGAATACATTCAGTGTCACTTCACTGTCACGAAGACACCTTGGATGTAGAAGAGTTCTATGACATCTCGAGGCATTGATTGCCAACTTTATATTGAATGGCACTTCACTGCCACGAAGACACCCTTGAGAGAGAAGAGTTTGAAGAGGATATTTCCATTCATTCATTGCTGAGGATACGTTCAGTGACACTTCGCTGTCAGGAAAACACCCTGGTGGCAGAAGAATTCCATCAACACATTTTGATTCATTGATTGCAAAGAATACATTTAGTGACACTTCACTGTCACGAAGACACCTTCGATGCAGAAGAGTTCCATGATATTTCCAGGCATTGATTGCCATGATTATATTGAGTGGCACTTCACTTTCACGAAGACACCCTTGAGACAGAAGAGTTTGAAGAGGATCTTTCGAGGCATGTATTGCTAAAAATACATTCAGTGACACTTCACTGTCACAAAGACAACCTGGAGGCAGAAGAAATACCTGAGGACATTTCGATTCATTGATTGCTATACATACATTCCTTTACACTTCACTGTCACGAAGACACATTGAATGCAGAAGAATTCTATGACATCTCGAGGCATTTATTGCCAAGATAATATTGTGTGGCACTTCACTGTCACGAAGACACCCTTGAGAGAGAAGGGTTTGAAGAGGATAATTCGATTCATTGATTAAATACATTCAGTGACACTTCACTGTCACGAAGACACCCTTGAGACAGAAGAGTTCTATTACATTCGTTGAGGACATTTCGCGGCATTGATTGTCAAGATTACATTCAGTGACACTTCACTGTCACGAAGACACCTTGGATGCAGAAGAATTCTCTGACATCTCGAGGCATTTATGGTGAAGATTATATTGAGTGGCACTTGATTGTCACGACGACACCCTTGAGAGAGAAGGGTTTGAAGAGGATATTTCGATTCATTGATTAATACATTCAGTGACACTTCACTGTCATGAAGACACCTTGGATGCAGGAGAATTCTATGACATCTCGAGGCATTTATGGTGAAGATTATATTGAGTGGCACTTGATTGTCACGACGACACCCTTGAGACAGAAGAGTTTGAAGAGGATATTTCTATTCATTCATTGCTGAAGATACGTTCGGTGACACTTCACTGTCAGGAAAACACCCTTGAGGCAGAAGAATTCCATGAGGACGTTTCGAGGCATTGATTGCTGAGAATACATTCCTTGACACTTCATTGTCACGTAGACACCTTGGATGCAGAAGAATTCTCTAACATCTCGAAGCATGAATGGTCAAGATTATGTTGAGTGGCACTTCATTGTCACGAAGACACCCTTGAGAGAGAAGAGTTTGAAGAGGATATTTCGATTCATTCATTGCTATGAATACATTCAGTGTCACTTCACTGTAACGAAGTCACCTTGGATGTAGAAGGGTTCTATGACATCTCGAGGCATTAATGTCAAAGATTATATTGAGTGGCATATCATTGTCACGAAGACACCCTTGAGACATGAGATTAAAGTGGATATTACGAGGCATGGATTGCTATTAAAATATTCAGTTACACTTCACTCTCACGAAGACACCTTGGATGCAGAAGAGTTCCTTGACATCTCGACGCATTGATTACAAAGATTATATTGAGTGGCACTTTACTGTTACGAAGACACCCTTGAGAGAGAAGGGTTTGAAGAGGATAATTCGATTCATTGATTAAATACATTCAGTGACACTTCACTGTCACGAAGACACCCTTGAGACAGAAGAGTTCTATTACATTCGTTGAGGACATTTCGCGGCATTGATTGTCAAGATTACATTCAGTGACACTTCACTGTCACGAAGACACCTTGGATGCAGAAGAATTCTCTGACATCTCGAGGCATTTATGGTGAAGATTATATTGAGTGGCACTTGATTGTCACGACGACACCCTTGAGAGAGAAGGGTTTGAAGAGGATATTTCGATTCATTGATTAATACATTCAGTGACACTTCACTGTCACGAAGACACCTTGGATGCAGGATAATTCTATGACATATCGAGGCATTTATGGTGAAGATTATATTGAGTGGCACTTGATTGTAACGACGACACCCTTGAGACAGAAGAGTTTGAAGAGGATATTTCTATTCATTCATTGCTGAGGATACGTTCAGTGACACTTCACTGTCACAAAGACAACCTGGAGGCAGAAGAATTCCATGAGAACATTTCGAGACATTGATTGCTATGAATACATTCAGTGACACTTCACTGTCACGAAGACACCTTGGATTTAGAAGAAATCTCTGACATCTCGAGGCATTTATGGTGAAGATTATCTTGAATGGCATTTCATTGCCATGAAGACACATTTGAGACAGAAGAGTTTGAAGAGGATATTTCTATTCATTCATTGCTGAAGATACGTTCGGTGACACTTCACTGTCAGGAAAACATCCTTGAGGCAGAAGAATTCCATGAGGACGTTTCGAGGCATTGATTGCTGAGAATACATTCCTTGACACTTCATTCTCACGTAGACACCTTGGATGCAGAAGAATTCTCTAACATCTCGAGGCATGAGTGGTCAAGATTATATTGAGTGGCACTTCATTGTGACGAAGACACCCTTGAGAGAGAAGAGTTTGAAGAGGATATTTCGATTCATTCATTGCTATGAATACATTCAGTGACACTTCACTGTCACGAAGTCACCTTGGATGTAGAAGAGTTCTATGACATCTCGAGGCATTGATTGCCAACTTTATGTTGAATGGCACTTCACTGCCATGAAGACACCCTTGAGACAGAAGAGTTTGAAGAGGATATTTCTATTCATTCATTGCTGAGGATACGTTCAGTGACACTTCGCTGTCAGGAAAACACCCTGGAGGCAGAAGAATTCCATCAAGCCATTTTGATTCATTGATTGCAAAGAATACATTCAGTGACACTTCACTGTCACGAAGACACCTTGGATGCAGAAGAGTTCCATGATATTTCCAGGCATTGATTGCCATGATTATATTGAGTGGCACTTCACTTTCACGAGGACACCCTTGAGACAGAAGAGTTTGAAGAGGATCTTTCGAGGCATGTATTGCTAAAAATATATTCAGTGACACTTCACTGTCACAAAGACAACCTGGAGGCAGAAGAAATACCTGAGGACATTTCGATTCATTGATTGCTATAAATACATTCCTTTACACTTCACTGTCACGAAGACACATTGCATGCAGAAGAATTCTATGACATCTGGAGGCATTGATTGTCAAGATAATAATGCATGGCACTTCACTGTCACGAAGACACCCTTGAGAGAGAAGGGTTTGAAGAGGATATTTCGATTCATTGATTAAATACATTCAGTGACACTTCACTGTCACGAAGACACCTTGGATGCAGAAGGGTTCTATGACATCTCAAGGAGTTGATTGCCAGATAATATTGAGTGGCACTTCACTGTCACGAAGACACCCTTGAGACAGAAGAGTTCTATTACATTCGTTGAGGACATTTCGAGGCATTGATTGTCAAGATTACATTCAGTGACACTTCACTGTCACGAAGACACCTTGGATGCAGAAGAATTCTCTGACATTTCGAGGTATTTATGGTGAAGATTATATTGAGTGGAACTTGATTGTCACGACGACACCCTTGAGAGAGAAGGTTTTGAAGAGGATATTTCGATTCATTGATTAATACATTCAGTGACACTTCACTGTCACGAAGACACCTTGGATGCAGAAGGGTTCTATGACATCTCAAGGAGTTGATTGCCAGATAATATTGAGTGGCACTTCACTGTCACGAAGACACCCTTGAGACAGAAGAGTTCTATTACATTCGTTGAGGACATTTCGAGGCATTGATTGTCAAGATTACATTCAGTGACACTTCACTGTCACGAAGACACCTTGGATGCAGAAGAATTCTCTGACATTTCGAGGTATTTATGGTGAAGATTATATTGAGTGGAACTTGATTGTCACGACGACACCCTTGAGAGAGAAGGTTTTGAAGAGGATATTTCGATTCATTGATTAATACATTCAGTGACACTTCACTGTCACGAAGACACCTTGAATGCAGGAGAATTTTATGACATCTCGAGGCATTTATGGTGAAGATTATATTGAGTGGCACTTGATTGTCACGACGACACCCTTGAGAGAGAAGGTATTGAAGAGGATATTTCGATTCATTGATTAATACATTCAGTGACACTTCACTGTCACGAAGACACCTTGAATGCAGGAGAATTTTATGACATCTCGAGGCATTTATGGTGAAGATTATATTGAGTGGCACTTGATTGTCACGACGACACCCTTGAGAGAGAAGGGTTTGAAGAGGATATTTCGATTCATTCATTGCTATGAATACATTCAGTGACACTTCACTGTCACGAAGTCACCTTGGATGTAGAAGAGTTCTATGACATCTCGAGGCATTGATTGCCAACTTTATGTTGAATGGCACTTCACTGCCACGAAGACACCCTTGAGGCAGAAGAGTTTGAAGAGGATATTTCTATTCATTCATTGCTGAGGATACGTTCAGTGACACTTCACTGTCACAAAGACACCCTGGAGGCAGAAGAATGCCATGAGAACATTTCGAGACATTGATTGCTATGAATACATTCAGTGACACTTCACTGTCACGAAGACACCTTGGATGCAGAAGGGTTCTATGACATCTCGAGGCGTTGATTGCCAGATAATATTGAGTGGCACTTCACTGTCACGAAGACACCCTTGAGACAGAAGAGTTCTATTACATTCGTTGAGGACATTTCGCGGCATTGATTGTCAAGATTACATTCAGTGACACTTCACTGTCACGAAGACACCTTGGATGCAGAAGAATTCTCTGACATCTCGAGGCATTTATGGTGAAGATTATATTGAGTGGCACTTGATTGTCACGACGACACCCTTGAGAGAGAAGGGTTTGAAGAGGATATTTCGATTCATTGATTAATACATTCAGTGACACTTCACTGTCACGAAGACACCTTGGATGCAGGAGAATTCTATGACATCTCGAGGCATTTATGGTGAAGATTATATTGAGTGGCACTTGATTGTCACGACGACACCCTTGAGACAGAAGAGTTTGAAGAGGATATTTCTATTCATTCATTGCTGAAGATACGTTCGGTGACACTTCACTGTCAGGAAAACACCCTTGAGGCAGAAGAATTCCATGAGGACGTTTCGAGGCATTGATTGCTGAGAATACATTCCTTGACACTTCATTGTCACGTAGACACCTTGGATGCAGAAGAATTCTCTAACATCTCGAGGCATGAATGGTCAAGATTATGTTGAGTGGCACTTCATTGTCACGAAGACACCCTTGAGAGAGAAGAGTTTGAAGAGGATATTTCGATTCATTCATTGCTATGAATACATTCAGTGTCACTTCACTGTAACGAAGTCACCTTGGATGTAGAAGAGTTCTATGACATCTCGAGGCATTAATGTCAAAGATTATATTGAGTGGCATATCATTGTCACGAAGACACCCTTGAGACATGAGATTAAAGTGGATATTACGAGGCATGGATTGCTATTAAAATATTCAGTTACACTTCACTCTCACGAAGACACCTTGGATGCAGAAGAGTTCCTTGACATCTCGACGCATTGATTACAAAGATTATATTGAGTGGCACTTTACTGTTACGAAGACACCCTTGAGACAGAAGAGTTTGAAGAGGATATTTCTATTTGTTGATCGCTAAGGAAACGTTATGTGGTACTTCATTTTCAGGAAGATACCCTGGAGGTAGAAGAATTCCATGAGGACATTTCGAGGCATTGATTGCTAAGAATGCATTCAGTGACACTTAAAAATCACAAAGTCGTCATTGAGGGAGAAGAGTTCTAAAAGGAAATCTCGAGGCATTGATTGCCAAGAATACATTCCTTGACATTTTACTGTCATGATGACCCCCTTTAGTCACAAGAGTTCCAAGAGGACATCTCGAGACATTGATTGCTGAGAATATTTTAAGTGGCACTTTACTTTCACGACGACACCATGGAGGCTGAAAGGTGCCTAGATATCTTCTGAAAAACATTGATGGCCAAGAGGATAGTCTGTAACAAGTCACAAAAGAGTCACAGACGAGTTGCAAGGAGACATCTGGAGGCAATGGTTGCCAAGAGTCTGTTCAGTTGCAATTGACTGTCACGAAGAAACACAGGAAGCATTATAGCGCCAATAAGACTTCTGGGGGCAGAAAGTAACCAAGAAGACCTCTATAGGAATATGTCTGCCAATAAGACATCATTGAGGCAAAATGCATCACCAGGAGACTCTCTGGTACCGGGTTTCCCACCTTCCATGGTCACTAGTACCCAAATAAGACCTCTGGAGACCTCTATCTAAGGGTCGGGTATGCTTCTGAGGCACGTTAGGTTCAGAGATTTAACACTCCACTAACCTGCACTAACTCGCATTAACAACCTGAGCTAAGGCGCATTACTTTATAGAAAGACACTTCCCAATTCTTTAGATTTAGGTTCAAAATCGGGGTTGTTTGGTTGTCAGAGGCAGTGTCAGCCTCTTTGTATCCGCCTGAAGCATGCCCGACCACTGGATAACGACGGTCACACACTGGAGGCAAAAGGGGGTCAAGATGACTTATGAATGCAGTGATGCTGCTAATAAGATATTCAGTGGACATTGACTGTCACGAAGGCATAATGGAGGCAGAAGAGATCACAGTGCACATTTCGAGGCATTGATTGCCAGGAAAAAGTAAGTGGCACTTCTCTGGCACGAAGACACCCTGGAGGGAAAACAGTGATATGACGCATCTTGAGGCAATGAATGCCAAGAAGATATTCAGTGACACTTCACTGTCAGGAAGACACCCTTGAGAGAGAAGAGTTTGAAGAGGATATTTCGAGGCATGGATTACCAAGATTATATTGAGTGGCACTTCATTGTCATGAAGACACCCTTGCGACAGATAAGTTTTTTTCACTGTCACAAAGACACCTTGGATGCAGAAGAGTTCTATGACATCTCCAGGCATTAATTGTGAAGATCATATTGAGTGGAACTTCATTGTCACGAAGACACACTTAAGACAGAAGAATTTGAAGAGGATATTTCTATTCATCGATTGCTAAGGATACGTTCCGTGCCCGTGACACTTTACTGTCAGGATGAGGTGAGGTGAGGTGAAATTGGGTTTAACGTCGCGTCCAAAATTATTGCACTTATATAGCGACGTGCGTGCACGTGTATTTGTGTGTGTGGCTGCTTGTACTAGTCCGGACTGATGCCGATTTATAGTGCTAGCTCACTGAGATACCATGCCGCAGTTTAACATGAATACCCCACTCAGACAAAGTATACTGACACCGAGCCGACCAGTCCTTGTTTTAGCCCCTTAATGCCGAGCGCCAGACAGGGTAACAACAAGCACAATCTTTTAACGTCTTTTGTATGACGCGGCCCGGGATCGAACCCTGGACCTTCCGCTCTCCGGGCGGACGCTCTACCACAAGACCACGGAGGCGGTCCTGTCAGGATGACACTCTGGATGCAGAAGAATTCCATGAGGACATTTCGAGGCATTGATTGCTATGAATACATTCCTTGACAATTTATTGTCACGAAGACACCCTTGAGACAGAAGAATTCCATGAGGACATTTCGAGACGTTGATTGCTAAGAATACATTCAGAGACACTTCACTGTCACGACGACAGCTTGGAAGCAAAAGAGTTCCTTGATATCTCGAGGCATTGATTGCCAAGATTATATTGAGTCGCACTTCATTGTCACAAAGACACATTTGAGACAGAAGAGTGCCAATAACTCCACGAGGGGCAATGATTGCCAAGATTATATTCATTGACAATTCCGTCACAACGACAACTTGGAGGCAGAAGAGTGGCATTTATCATGAGGAGGCAACGACAGGCAAGGATATATTCAGTGTCAATACAATGTCACGAAGACACCCTGGAAGCAGAAGAATTCCATCTCGAGGCATGGATTGCCAAGAATATATTGAGTGGCACTTTACTGTCACAAAGACACCCCGCATTCAGAAGAGATTCATAAGAGGACATTTCGAGGCATTGATTGCTGAGGATATATTCTATGATACTTCTTCATCACGAAGACACCCTGGAGCCAGAAGAAATCCATGAGGACATCTCGATGCATTGAATACCAATATTTTTAAAATGGCACTTCCTGTCACGAAGACATCTTGGATGCAGAAGAGTTCTAAGAGGCCATTTCCAGGCATTGATTACTAAAAATTTAAATGACACTTTACTGTCATGAAGACACCCAGGTGGCAGAAGATTTCCATGGGGACAAATCGAGGCATTCATTGCCGAGAATATATTTTGCGTAACTTCACTTTCACGATGACACCGTGGAGACAGAAGAATTCCAATCGGCCGTTTTGAGGCGTTGATTACGAAGAATATTTTCAATGACACTTCGCTGTCATGAAGAGGTATGAAAGTTCCAAGAATGTTAATCTCGAAGCATTGATTGCTAAGAAGATATTCAGTGATAATTCACTGTCACGAAATTATTCGAGACCTCATGAGGAAATGATTGCCAGAAGATATTCAGTGTCACTGTCACGAGGACACCCTGGAGGCAGAACAGTGCCTTTCACTTCAGTGTCTATTTCTGCAGATATTTGTTCGGTCACAGTGACCTATTTTCAATGAAAAGCATGAACCATATTTTCGTTGTGACATAGAATTCCACCATGAGACTTCATATTGGGTTTTATATACTGGTTAACCCTTGAAAATATTGCAGTTGATAGTGATAATATCAAGGTCACGTGTTCTCAATAATAAAAATCGTTCAATGTAGTTACAATTAATTGAAATGACGAAGACCTACTATAAGGTCTAAATGACTAGGTAATCAAATGCAATTTTCCATAATAATCCCCCAAATGTTTTCACGTCGAAGGTCAACATTCATGTTTGTTTGTTTGTTTGTTTGTTTTTGTTAAGTGTATTCTAGATTATCTGGACATAGCACTGAAAAACATTAAAATGACAAAAACCAATTAATTCCTAAGATCGATTGGTTGGTACGTCACTAGTTCAGCAATTATGATTTTACAACCAGTTCTCATCACCAATTGTGGAAGGACGACGTCCTGAGGGCGGCGCTTTGAAGTGATGAGGTTTTGAGTGACCTTCTATGAAGATTAAGGTCACTGGATTGGTCTGTCTTAAGGTACTTATGCTCCTTTCTGTACTGAGAAAATAATGTGTGTGTATAACATGTTTGTAAGAGCTTACACCTATGTTTTCAACTAAAAATAATCAAACATGTGATTCTCTTAAATTGAGGTCAAGGTCATTACACTAAAAGTGCTTATAACTTTCTGTTTATGGTAGCTTGTGGAATAACACATTCTGTTTTGAAGTTGTCTTCTTTCCAAACGGGGCGGTCGGGTAGCCTAGTGGTTAAAGCGTTCGCTCGTAACGCTGAAGACCCGGGTTCGATTCCCGACATGGGTACAATGTGTGAAGCCCATTTCTGGTGTCCCCCCGCCGTGATATTGCTGGAATATTGCTAAAAGCGGCGTAAAACCATACTCACTCACTCTTTCCAAACGGGAAATGATGTCATTTAACTGGAAGTGCTAACAACTTTCTTAGTAATGTTGGTGCAGAACTGTTTTTAGGTTGTGATGCATTGAGCTTTTGTTATGTTTGGCTTTACTACAATTAAGTCAGTTTGTCTGTTTTCCCATTACAGAGGTGAAGTTATCAAACCAAGAGTGCTTACATTGACAGCTTGAGGCACAGGACTAATTTCTACTGCATTTTGCAACATGAGGTATCCGTGATGAATATAAAACATGTATTGATGAGGTCTTCTGTCACTTGAGTAGATGGAAGTTAAAATGGGTCATGATACACGTTTGTTGTGGTAAAGTTTTCGCTATTCAAGAAAAATTATGTAGGGACTAGTTCTGTGTTGCATGTAATTTAATATACTTATTCATATATGTTTTACATGTTTGTCCTTCCATCTGTAGGTAGATGTAAAATAGCATTACTGTTGTAAATATGTAAGCTTAGTGCCATAAGGTAGAAATGGATCCCACACACCTGGGAATATTGTAACAATTTAAACCTTTAAAATTATGGTCGTGGTTGTTTGATCAACATCCATGGCGAGATGAAGTATGAAATGCATTGCTTCGATGCTGTCAGTGCCATTCAAATTGATTAGCAGAGACAGATAGCATTAATTATGAGAAACAATATGCGCTGATGGCTGAAAATCAATGTTACGACAATACTAATTCTACATGTCACAAATTTGTAAGTGCTTACTTGTAACGTTGTCTTTCTTTTTCATTCAGTATGAATCACTTGATCCACCAAGACTTGAACGAGCTGTGGAGGACAAGTAGTTGGTACCTGACAAAGGCCACTGTGATGGGCATTACTTGACCCGGGTACCACCTGGAAAACTCGCAGTTGTGCCCCGAATGATTGTGCACCGTCCTCTAATCACTCGAACGTGATGCCACACTTACAACTACTGTGGGACTAGGTGGTTTCAATATCATACTTGTGAGGCTGACTTTCATGAACTATAGTGTCACGCCATTTTTCTTTATCAAACCATGTATAATAAAAGTATGAAAAATCCACCATTTGGTTTTCATTGTAGCTAATCGGGCATTTGAAGCCATGAGAGTATGAAATGATTTTGTTGAAAATCTTGATATGATTCCCTAGTCTATCAGGCCAAATGATTTTCTCTTACTGCAAAATATATTGATTGACTACAGAGCCTAATGTTTCAACACCAACGTGTTGTTTACTACAAAAATGACTGCTGAGCGATATTTTGAAGTACATAAAACAAAGTGGTAAATAATAAATGTCTGGCAGAAATTTCTGGAGGTATAAAAAAGATTCTTCCAAAAATTGCTGCAGTACAAAACAAATCAGTCAGAATTTTCTTCAGAAATGCATTTGAGCTCATTTGAGGAACATAAACTTTCCAATGTTATTAAGTGTGTTCCTGTAGGAACGACCCCTTTATGGTCATGTTCGGACTGCTGACCATTCCAAAGTTGTATCGCCTCTCCTTCATGTAAGTTATATCCCAGCGTGTTACATGTAGGTTCATGCGGAGGAAACGTCTGAAGCGGTACAAAAAGTAGGAGAACCCAAATGTCGAAGTAAAATGATAAAATATAAAACCTAGCAAATTCGAAAAATAGGCTACACAAAATACAGTGCTCTCGCTGTCAGTTGACAATGCATTTGTTTAAAAACAACTCTCGCAATGCAATTTAATTTTGATTTTCTAACAAAAATGATCACACATATCTTCACACCGCGATTAAGTTGACGCACCGCCTGAGAAGGGATGTATCAGGGTGTTTCTGTTCAAATAATGTTTTCTCATCAACTGACCTGACAAAAATGATCAAACGTGCTCCATTCATTCAATATTTGGCAAGAAATGACATATGTTCTCTTCTATGGAAACTCATTGAAACACAAAGTTTTATTGAAAATGTTTCCAATGACGCGTACAGCAAAACTCAGCGTTCTAAATGAGCGAACACCACAAAATGGACAGATCAGAATATTTTAGCGAAGTGACTTATGCTTTTAAGGAGAAAAGACGCATCAACAGCCACTGTTTTATTCGACTATTTAACGTTACAAAAAGAGAGCTCAGCATTATTCCGGACGTAAGATGTTAAAATTGCAGAATAAAGTAGTTTAACAATGTGCTGCTTGTTGGTCAGTTCGGGAAACATGCGTCTACGGGTAATTGATGGGTGGTGACACCAGAAACCCTGGATCTGCCTATGCCTCTGTTTGCTACACAATAATATAAAATATAATTTCCGTCGCTAGCTTGTCAGTTTTTGCTGACTGTGTCGTTAAACAAAATTCAACATAATATACCACACGTCACTTCACGTACAAAAGAATAATTGTGGATATCCTTTCTTGTGTAAACGGGACAATTATGATAGCTTTTCGTCACAGGGATCACGTTTTACACATGATTCTTATTACTGACCATAAGAGAGAAATGTTCAGAGGAGATAATGCCGGACTACACGTTCCACTCTTGCCTATGAATACATTACATTACCACTTTCACATGGCTGTCCAAATCGCCAAACATTAAAGCCACAGAACATTTGGGCTAGCTAGGACCCAAAGCCTTCTTCAATCATGACGATGCGGATCAGTTTTGGAGTCATGTAGTGGTCTCAATAGCTACCGAGAACAAGGCCCATTTGTGAACTGACATCATCACTGCTTGAACTTTTATTGACTTATTTACAATTACTAACATTCTCACATTCAGGCCATCATTTCCATTTGAGACGCTGACTTGTCTTTACACGTGTTCGCAATGTGTGGGGCAGAAAAATCGCACCTTTTCGCAAACATCCGATGTCATCACTACTTTTCACAGTTATTCATGAACACTTGATATGGTCGCACTCGTAGAATGTACACGGATGTCACTTTTATTTCCAAGTTCTAATTTAAGCGGTTACACTGTGTGTAACACCCACGCATATTAATTAAATACATCAGGGAATGGTGTTGGCGTTTGCTGTATATTACAAGATACATGTTGAATGGAGCAATGCCTTTGATCCCGTTTGTGACGTTGTATTATAACAGTGATTGGTGATTAATGAACTGTCATAAAAATATCGAGCAATTAAATTTGGAGAATCGACATCTGATGTGGACATGGCAAACGTTGAATTACGAATTGTTGTATAAGAGCACCAATTACTGCATTTTTAAGATATCACATAATCCCCAAATCATTAACGATACATCCAACAATGGGTATATATATCCAATCAACAACATTGGTATTCCATGTTAAAATAGAAAGCATGTAAGTCTCCTAAAAGCAAGGCTTGACCAACTTACTGGTACATTAGCATCAAATAGGATATCAATATGGTCTAATCAATGTATTGATGTACGTGGGGAAACCTGGCCAGCATACATGTGTAATAATATACAAAGCAATATGTCATCAGGTCGGTTCGTGACCAGTGAAGATCCGGGGTCGAATAGATCTTCAGCAGCCCATGCTTGCCGTAAAATGCGACTATGCTTGTCGTAAGAGGCAACTAACGGGATCGGATGGTCAGGCTCGCTAACATGGTATCCCAATTGCGTGGGGCAATGCTCATGATATCAGTCATATATCATGAAACACTGAACATTGAACCATATATGTAATCCTGACACAGGACACCTCACATTTGAAGTCAGGATTTGTGTGAGTCATTGTGTTGGGTTTAACGCCGTTTTGAACAGTATCCCAGTTATATCACGGCGTGCCAGCTAGACGTGGGCTGAAAGCCCATAGTAATGCAGGTTTCAAACGTTTATCACCTTGGTGAAACCCACAAGCACGGGTGTGGTGCTGGCAAACCTAGAAAGGTAATCGTGGCGAACCGGGATTCGATCTCACAATCATATGTTTTCAATGGACCTAACTCTGCACAGTGAATTGCTGAGCCATAGACGACTGGGCCACCCATGGACTCAAATCAGAACAACTGTTAATGCAACGTTGCGAGGGCACCTTTTTAAAACGACGTCCAAGCTAATACTTGGTTATCTGTTATTCTATGCATTGAACCAATGACCTGCATGCACAAAACATGATAATGATGTATGATGAAACTATTCCATTGTCACAATGGATATAATGTGTGGATAGTGCTTGAATAGGATCCGACCCGTGAAGATCCGGGGTAGAATAGGTCTTCTGCAACCCATGCTTGTCGTAAGGGGCGACTAACGGGATCGGGTGGTCAGGCTCGCCGACTTGGTTGATGCATTTCATCGTATCCCAATTGCGTGGATCGATGCACATGATGTCAATCCGGGGATTGTCTGGTCCAGACTCGATTATTTACAAACCGCCTTCATATAGCTGGAATATTGCTGAGTGCGGCGTTAAACAGCAAACAAACAAACTGTTGATAGAATTTTAGATCTTCACAATCACCGGGTGTGACCAGAATCTCGTTAGGGTTTGTGATTTTTACATTTGCCTAATGACCATGATGAGTATTATTGGGGATACCAAAGGTGAGAGTTTACTTTTAGAGGAAATTGGTTGTGAGTGCTTATACCATTTGGATAGGATATCTTTAGGATTTTAATCCTTTCTTTCGCTGTGGGAAATCCTTTCACGTTGATGGAAGGAAGTCACTCAACCAGGTCATGACAATGGTTATGCGCAAGGCTCGGAATCACGAATAGATCACTAGAGGTGTTGATGGAGGCTGGACATGCAGCATACAGCATTTCCAGTGTAGGCTGGCACCTCGTCTTTGTTTCACTCGGTATTTAAAACCTTGACCATTCACAGGTGCATTTGTCTATTTACAATGAAGTTGTTTGGCGTTCCCAGTATTTATATAATATCTCACTGATTACTTGTTAACTGGTCACTGCAAGTGCCTTAATTATTTAAGTTTCAGTGAACTGAGTTTATTCACATGTTAGCTTTCAAAGGTTGTGATACATACTTATAAAATCCTCAATTGAGTTTACTCACTAACTACTGTGAGCGTTTTTGGCATGATATCTGTGGGAATTGTATAAACACAGTAACTGCTAAAAGCGGCGTAAAACCATGCTCACTCACAGTAACTGTTAATCCTCTGCATTGTGCTGGCAAATTGGAGATAAACCTGTGACGATCAAACTCAGTTAGAATCCTTGTTTATCTGTGACATCTTCCAACTGGAGACATTTTTGTAAACTTGAAAAGTGATGATGAATTTTAATATTCATATTATTGAAACCGTCCTTTAGGGACCGTTAATGCCTAGAATTGTTACGGGGAATTAACTCCGGGATCTCCACGCCTTCAAAAACAGACTGAGAGGTTCTCAGGCGAAATGCAGGAATGACCCTATGCCAAGATACCCCTGCATTTATACCCGAGACCTCCAGTCCACGTTTGAAAGCATGTCACTACCCATCTGTCCAGTTTGGAATTGATAACAATGGTTTCCCACATGGTGGTCAAATTTTAAAAGTTTTGATGTGCTGACTTGCTTAGTTAATTGTTTATTGGCTGGTCAGCTGTGTCTGAATCTGGTCAGCCGGGTCTAGAATTTCAATAGCGCTAGCTGATTAGCATCTGCCAGCTCGTTTGACTGGTTTCGACAGCTTGCATCTCCAAGCGTTACGTATTATGATAGGCGTCCTGTAAACTATGTAGCTTTTACTGGCTTGGGAATGTGAAACTTAAAGTAGTAGAATATATTTGATTTTGATAAAACTTGAAGAAAAACATAATGATTTTCGCACTGTGATATTATTATACTTTTTCAAATTGTCAATAAAACTTTGATAGAATTGTGCTACACTCTCTGGAAAAAATGCATTGTCTGTGGGTAAGTTTATATGTCACGTCACATCAGCATTTTTTCAGTTTTTTTGTGGCGAAATAATTGCCAGCTTTTGGGACTACATGTAACATGGCTGCTTTTATATTTCTTATACAGGTGCTTCACTGCCTCAGTAGTGCATGATCAATTAGAATTTTTATTGTGTAAACAAATCAGTCAAGTTTGCAACAATAGATGAATAAATTAAATAAATCTGGACCGCATGACTTAAGACATAGAGACAGGCAGTCGATATATAACAAACGATATGGTCCTGTTAAGACGATTGAAAGTTAGAACGTTGGAGTAAATGACCCTATATTGTAGGGTCAATCGCTTTTGACATGTTTAAACTAACTTTAAGGCACACGACAAGTCAAAGTTGGCCGCCCTGATTACGTTCTTATGTTTGACAGAAACTATGCCCGTGGATTTCAGAGAAAGATATGACTTTTTACCTTGATCTCATTACAATAAGCGAAAATGTCTACAAAGTCCACAGTTTGTTTAATAGTACAAAAATAAGTGTGTTAAAAATCAACGTTTTCTTTTATTGAACACAATATTTGAACTAAGACGAGTTCTATGGATGAACAACTTCTTTATTACAATTGGTGCGACGTTTCGGTGTAGATCCTAACACCTTTATCAAGCAAGTGATGGATAGGGCTAAACAACATAGGTACATATACATTTATTGACATCTAAGTTGTTACAGTGACTAGTTGATGGGCACAGAGAGGTGATTAAGCTAATTGGAAGCCAGTGGATGACTGATGAACACAGAGTACACTAGCAGAGTAAACAAGCTAACTGATGGAGATGATGGAAGCCACTGTATTAATTGGATGGACAAAGGGATTGAGCAATTAGGTGACGGTAAGCAGGCGGGATGTAATAGCCTTGGTCTCTGTTCATTGCTGGCTGGATCCTTTTGATGTGGATGGCTTCTAGGAGTTTCCTGATTTTGTAGTCTGATTGGTTGTTGGCCAGGATTGATGTTGTTCCACTGGATGTTGTGATCGGGGTGGGTTTGGGTGTGGTCGGAGATGGCTGATTTTGAGTCATTTTTTTGTACTGAGGTCTTGTGTTCTTTTATTCTAATGGGTAGGGGCCTGGATGTTTCTCCTACATAGGAGTCGCCACAGTCACATTGTATGTGATATACGGCTCCAGCTGGGTCTTCTTTCTTAGATGTAGGGGGCTTGCCATTGGCGCTGAGGATGTTCTACCGAAGGGGTAAACGTCTAGGACCTGCGTCACTTCGGGCTTCCCTCACACATTAAGCTGACACGACGTGATATACCTGGAATACTGTTAAAAGCAGCGTTAAACCCAACTCACTCACTATATTTTCGATGAATATTTCGTCTATTCTCATGATCTCACTGCCGTATTATCACATAACAGAAATGGTCGCGAGTGACGTCATCAGGCATACAGCTTGCTACTCATACTTAGACATTCAACAAACTAAGTTTCAACCATTTCTGTGGACTCTAAAGACGATGATAATAAGGCAAAGTAGATAAGATCCGAGAACATTATGAAGAACTCAATATACTTCTGTGCACAGCGCATAAGTCACAAATCATGCGAGGTTGAGCGACGCTGGTAGCAGAGAGTGGACTTTAAAGACGGTGGTAATAAAGCAAAGTAGATAAGATCCGAGAACATTATGAAGAACTCAATATACTTCTGTGCACAGCGCATAAGTCACAAATCATGCGAGGTTGAGCAACGCTGGTAGCAGAGAGTGGACTTTAAAGACGATGATAATGAAGCAAAGTAGATAAGATCCGAGAACATTATGAAGAACTCAATATACTTCTGTGCACAGCGCATTAGTCACAAATCATGCGAGGTTGAGCAACGCTGGTAGCAGAGAGTGGACTTTAAAGACGATGATAATAAGGCAAAGTAGATAAGATCCGAGAACATTATGAAGATCTTAATATACTTCTGAGCACAGCACATAAGTCACAAATCATGCGAGGTTGAGCAACGCTGGTAGCAGAGAGTGGACTTTAAAGACGATGATAATAAAGCAAAGTAGATAAGATCCGAGAACATTATGAAGAACTCAATATACTTCTGTGTACAGCGCATAAGTCAAAAATCATGCGAGGTTGAGCAACGCTGGTAGCAGAGAGTGGACTTTAAAGACGGTGGTAATAAAGCAAAGTAGATAAGATCCGAGAACATTATGAAGAACTCAATTTACTTCTGTGCACAGCGCATCAGTCACAAATCATGCGAGGTTGAGCGACGCTGGTAGCAGAGAGTGGACTTTAAAGACGGTGGTAATAAAGCAAAGTAGATAAGATCCGAGAACATTATGAAGAACTCAATATACTTCTGTGTACAGCACATAAGTCCCAAATCATGCGAGGTTGAGCAACGCTGGTAGCAGAGAGTGGACTTTAAAGACGATGATAATAAGGCAAAGTAGATAAGATCCGAGAACATTATGAAGAACTCATTATACTCCTGAGCACAGCGCATAAGTCACAAATCATGCGAGGTTGAGCAACGCCGGTAGCAGAGAGTGGACTCTAAAGACGATGATAATAAAGCAAAGTAGATAAGATCCGAGAACATTATGAAGAACTCAATATACTTCTGTGCACAGCGCATAAGTCAAAAATCATGCGAGGTTGAGCAACGCTGGTAGCAGAGAGTGGACTTTAAAGACGGTGGTAATAAAGCAAAGTAGATAAGATCCGAGAACATTATGACGAACTCAATTTACTTCTGTGCACAGCGCATCAGTCACAAATCATGCGAGGTTGAGCGACGCTGGTAGCAGAGAGTGGACTTTAAAGACGGTGGTAATAAAGCAAAGTAGATAAGATCCGAGAACATTATGAAGAACTCAATATACTTCTGTGCACAGCGCATCAGTCACAAATCATGCGAGGTTGAGCAACGCTGGTAGCAGAGAGTGGACTTTAAAGACAGTGGTAATAAAGCAAAGTAGATAAGATCCGAGAACATTTTGAAGAACTCAATATACTTCTGTGCACAACGCATCAGTCACAAATCATGCGAGGTTGAGCAACGCTGGTAGCAGAGAGTGGACTTTAAAGACGGTGGTAATAAAGCAAAGTAGATAAGATCCGAGAACATTATGAAGAACTTAATATACTTCTGTGCACAGCGCATCAGTCACAAATCATGCGAGGCTGAGCGACGCTGGTAGCAGAGAGTGGACTTTAAAGATGGTGGTAATAAAGCAAAGTAGATAAGATCCGAGAACATTTTGAAGAACTCAATATACTTCTGTGCACAACGCATCAGTCACAAATCATGCGAGGTTGAGCGACGCTGGTAGCGGAGAGTAACGGGATGGGTGGCCGCTTGACTCCTGAGAATTTCTAGGGCTTCGGCCCTGCCCACACTGACGTTAATGTAGCACATGTGGTGTCTCCTTAGTCATGTGTGTGTGTGTGTGTGTGTGTGTGTGTGTGTGTGTGTGTGTGTGTGTGTGTGTGTGTGTGTGTGTGTGTGTGTGTGTGTGTGTGTGTGTGTGTGTGCGTGCGTGCGTGTGATGTTTGGTGTGGCTGCTTGCCTGTTTTATAATGCAAACCCACCGAGATACCAAGCTGCAGTTTAATATAACTTCCCCACTCAGACACAGTATACCGACTCTGAGCCGACCTGCCCTTGTGTTAGCTCATTAATACCGAGAACCAGACAGGACAACAACAAGTACTAGTGTTTAACGTCTTAAGGTATGACTGTATGACGCGGCCTGGGATCGAACCACCGACCTTCTGCTTCCAGGGGAGACGCTTTACCACTACACCACTGAGGCGGTCAATATAAGGTAGGTAAGAGAAAGAGTGTCATGAGAAACCATTTTCATTTTCATTTTCTCATAGGTGTATTTCTTTTAAATACAATTTAGGCTGAATTTCCGCATCCGGTAATCTGTTTACCGTCCAAGTAGAATTCGGCATTGCAACCACCGCAGTAGTTTGATCTGAAAATATAGGACAAGATTTAAAAAGCAAATACAATCCCATTGTCTGTATAACCGAGAGTGAATATGGTTTTACGCCGCGGTTAGCAACATTCCAGCGATATTCACGTCGGCGTATAAAGGGCAACTTGTTGAAGATGAATATGTGATATTGCTGTCAATAATTCATTGGTTAGACAAATGCAGTTACCAAGGGGAATGAGGCAAGCAAGAATGATGTCATTCAACACCAACTTTGTATGTCAGCTGATTTAAAAAAATATTGTGCTCTTGACGTTCATGAAAATTACACTGTGAGTGAGAATGGCTTCCCGCCTCTTTTAGCAATATTACCTTGGGGGACAGCAGATATTGGCTTCACATAGTTTACCCATGTGGGGCATCGAGCCCGACAATATATATGTTTTATACATCGCACTACAACAACAGTTAGATCAAGACTGGAGTGTGTAGCAGTCCATGTACTTCAACGTGGAACACTACACCACCATGTCGCGCCTTAGACATTCCGGCATGGTAATGGTGTCCTAATACTTGGCGCCATCATCAAACCTTTCAGTAACATGCAAAATGTTTAATTAAATTAAAGAAGGCAATGAGTGTGGACGCATGAGGTGTGTGTGTGTGTGTGTTTGTGTGTGTGTGTGTGTGTGTGTGTGTGTGTGTGTGTGTGTGTGTGTGTGTGTGTGTGTGTGTGTGTGTGTGTGTGTGTGTGTAAGAGAGAGAGAGACAGACAGAGACAGAGACAGAGACAGAGACAGACATAGAGAGACAGAGACAGAGACAGAGAGGCATAGGGAGACAGAGACAGACAGACACGAGTTGCGTCCCTTAAGCGAGCACGAAACGTATACTTTTCTAGATTTGCCAGAACCAGCAGCACGACACCCCAACGTATCGACATGTACAGGTAACACACTGCGGTCTTACACCCACTCGCTCAACGTCTCCAGGTGTACAGGTAACAACACACTGCGGTCTTACCTGCAGGTTGCTGAAGGATGCGATGGACATTTGGCGAACATGCATGGGTCAACGAAACAGTTGACAATCGTGACCCCGGGTGGACAAAGGGCACCTGTAACACGGACATTGCACATGCTCCTACATGCGGAAAATGAATAGTTTCACCACGTTGATGATCTTGTAACACTCAGCTGTCAGATTCTAGTTATTACTTAAATTTAGTAAAAATATTGAGCAACAGGTATTAACCTTTTCCCCTGTTGGGATTCAGGCTGGTCCCAGCGACCTAGATCAGACTCGATGATTAAGTGTTTCGAGCCCCAATGACGTTGATCGTTGAGTATACTATCAATCACTGGATTGTCTGGTCCAGACCACTGCCTTAGCGCTGTCATATCACGGAGTGCTGCGTTAAATAACCAACACACACACACACACACACAAGCACACACACACATAGTTGTTGTATGTAAACTGTGAAGGATACCCACGTGTCTGGTGTTTCTTCGTACACGAGGATCCTCCACACGCTGTTGGGCAACAAATCTCATCTGAAAGGGAAATCATATACATGTCCTTGCTTTGCCACTGGATCTATAAGAAACGATATGGAGAATAGTATATGAGCACGCATGTCATACTGATTTGGAGAAACGAATGTCATAATGCATGTATTTACCGAGCGAGAGCTTGGGATATACATGAATTCTTACACAAATAAAATCAGTACCACTCAAATAGGCGTGTAAAAAAATCTTAATAACCCAATAAGCTCCCCGATAATGTTGTCTGGATGGTGGCAAGATTAGATACACTGGTGCGCTTGAAAAGGTATTTACACTAGTGCACAAACGGTCTTCTATAAACAGTGATGCTTACACAAGGCTCTCTGTAGTACTGAGTTTACAAAAGAATGTCATAATTTGCATATGTTTTCAATAAGGGTGGAATGATCGTGTGATTTTTTTTTTAAATTTGAGGTTTACACGATATACGTCATTTCCATTGTACGAGAGGTCGGTCACATGACATATATGAACGACACAATTGGACGTTCATGCGTTCTTCTCGAGACTGTATTCTTGAAATGACTTCAACACTGACGGACTACTTCCACATTCCTGGGGAAACCCTGGGATATCACTTGCACGAAGACACACCAAAGCGTTGTTTCTGATCGTATAGATCCTTTAATCTTGAACTCAGCGTATTAGCATACATTGAGAAACGTCAGAGAATTTGACTGCATGATCGTTTATGAATATTCTCGCAATGACTCATCCTAGCGAACAAAACGAAGAAATGCACATCCAAACTGTCGTAGTATCGATCTGTGTCTTGATTGACAGTGACAGTCTACAGCAATCTATGAATTTACCTTTAAGTTGTTATCTAGTTGACACATCTTTAAAATCACCTTTCAATGATCGGCCAATTGACCAATGATGAACAACACATGTAACCGCCACAGATTCATTAACAACTTCGGAAATCTCTCCCGTCACGTTTATCGTGTAGGCCATTTTGACGTCGCAAGCTCCGACTTTCATACAGTTTCGCCCTCACTCTATAGCCTACTCTAAGGTTCCTACCCAATGAACTAACACAATGTGAAGTCAGTTCTTAGATAACCTTCCCTTATAAGCACATTACAACATGACGTCACTTTGCTTCTTTGGTGAAGAAAATAGATACGACGTCATAACATCCGAGAACGTTTATGCGCATGTCAGGGACCTCACTGCACACGATGTTAAGAAACGTGTGAAAATGCCACCAAGACAGTGTCTTGATGAAAAGTCACCATGGCAAATTATTGGGGAAATAGGGGGACTGACGTCTACAGCATACGTTGCCCGTATGCATGGCAAACTATCTGGGAAATATGGGGACAGACGTCTACAGCACAAGTTGCCCGTATACATGGTAAATAAATGGGGAAATAGGGTGACGGACGTCTACAGCACAAGTTGCCCGTATGCATTGCAAATTATTCGGGAAATAGGAAGGCGGACGTTTACAGCACAAGTTGCCAGTATGCGTGTCATAAGTCCAAAAGAGTAATTTCTCCCCTGTGGAACCGGGGGTGTTGAAAACAGATGTGGGTGTGGCAGGCCTAAATTCACGACAACGCAACATGATCGTCTCATTATAGTCAATGCCAAGAACCGAGTCAAATTTGACGCAAAATCAAGAGGGAGTTTTGCACCATGACGGGAAGACGAATTTCACCAACAGCCAAAAAAGGCTATTTCAAGCCCGTGTGAAAGAGGGACGTATTTTGAAGGCTGGGACATTAATAACTCACGACATGCACCAAAGAATAATGGGGAAATAGCAACACCGCTCTGGGTGTGAGACATTGGCGTCTGTCAGCCTGCGATTCACAGATTACAGGACACTTTGTTGGCGACCAGTATGTACGACCTAGGACCTTGGACCATGATCGTTATGGGGTGGTAGTGTAACGGTGTGGGGTGGGATCACACGCTGATAGGAGGACCGATCTGCTAATACTGAACTGAACTGCATGTTCACCAAATCTAAATCTAACCAAACTCACTCACTCACTCACTCACTCACTCACTCACTCACTCACTCACTCACTCACTCACTCACCCACCCACCCACCCACCCACCCACCCACTCACTCACTCACTCACTCACTCACTCACTCACTCACTCACTCTGCCAACCTACCATCTGTACAGCCGCCCGAAGCTCCACACATGAAAGCGCAGATCCCGACGCTGCCAGGTTTGATGGGTGGACATTCTGTGGGATAAATACAGCGTTTCGTGCAGTGCATATATGCTGGATCAGCATACAGATCACACTAAACACATGCCTTCGACATATCTCACAAAATTCACATGACAACATAAAGAACTTATACATTATATCAGATGTTATCATGAATAATTCAATGGTTCACATTGTGAACCTTATGCCTTTGAAAAGGTTAGGTCTTCACATTAATTGTACATAAATTTCATTTTTAGTCCTTTATAAATGGGATTTCGCTATATTCTTCCTTGGACCAGCCAATGATTGGTCTGTTTTGTTTGCTGTTTTACGCCACACTCAGCAATATTCCAGCTATATGACGACGTCTGTAAATAATCGAGCCTTAACCAGACATCCCAGTGACTGATATCATGAGCATCGATCCACGCATTTGGGGTGCTATGTCATGCATCAACCAAGTCAGCGAGCCTGTCCACCCGATCCCGTTAGTCGCCACATACACCAAGCACAAGGCGGTAATGTTGACCACAACATGGGCACTGCCGTTCATGGCTACATTGCTGTTCTTTGCTCCACACTGATGAACGCCTCATACAATATTTTCCACTTACGATGCTTGTAAATACATGTGTTTGTTGCTTTATATAAATATTTAATCTATACTGACCACTCGAATGACTTGGAATCAGGGCTGAAAAAAACCGAATGGACAGATCTATATAAAAAATATAATTACATCTTGGAATTCAGAACCCTAGATGTTTGCATGGTTTATGTCAGATGGAAGCGTTAACGTCTCTGCCGACAGGTTGCCGTTTAGATCCTGGTCCTATTCATTGACAGGTTGCCGCTTAGATCCTGGCCGTGGTCATATTCATTGACAGGTTGCCACTTAGATCCTGGTGCTATTCATTGACAGGTTGCCGCTTAGATTCTGGCCCTTTTCATTGACAGGTTACCGCTTAGATCCTGGCCGTGGTGCTATTCATTGACAGGTTGCCACTTAGATCCTAGTGCTATTCATTGACTTGTTGCCGCTCAGATTCTGGCCCTTTTCATTGACAGGTTACCGCTTAGATCCTGGCCGTGGTCATATCCATTGAAAGGTTGCCACTTAGATCTGGTGCTATTCATTGACAGGTTGCCGCTAAGATCCCGGCCCTTTTCACTGACAGGTTGCCGCTAAGATCCCAGCCCTTTTCATTGACAGGTTTCAACTCAGATCCATGCCACATTCATCAAATGCCCACGCACTGTCAGAGAAGCTCAGTAATACTAAAGTATAGTTGCAATCAGAGATAAGAAAGTTTCTACTGTGGTCGCAATTTGGCAGATGGAAAATCAATACCTAGGCACTGTTAGAGACGCTCCATATCACTTATATATACAATCATTGATAAGATAGTGTGTACAGATTGGAATGCAAAAGGTGGTAGTATTTGTATGTTTGATGTTTAATGCCATACTCACAACTATGATACTCGTATCCTATATCGAGTAACCATGTCTTGTTTGTTTCATTTTTAGCCACCATCAAACTTACGTACATGCTTTAATTTCCCCGGCAGTTAAGCTTGGGAATATAGACTTTGTTTAATGCCATACTCACAACTATGATACTCGTATCCAATATCAAATAACCATGTCTTGTTTGTTTCATTTTTAGCCACCATCAAACATGAGTGTAAACTTTCCTTTGCCCGGCAGGTTATAGTTAGGAGCCGCTTCGAGGCATTTTAGTCAACGATCTTAAAAATACCAACCCTACATTCCGTCAGAATCAAGCTATCATGTACGTATAAGACACCAGAGGACAATGAATCAGAACACAGCTTCATGCATTGCATGATACGGCCGACTGAAATTATTTCTTGGGTCCTTCAATGCGTAGGCGTTATCTGGCAGTGTGTACCCTTGATTGATCACCACACACCCGTGTTTGATGGAGGTTAAGCATGAACCAAACAAGGAATGGTTATTCCATGGAGATACGGGTATCAGAACTGTGTTCAGGACCTTATGTTTGCAGTGTGTCGGTTCCTGTTTTCAGCCTGTCACAGTTTTGATAATGTTTGCACATTTGTGGTGAAATCCAGGTTCCATGTACCTTCTTTTGCCTGGCAGTTTATCTGATTGTAACCATTACCCTGTGGTCAATGTAAGATCGCCACAGGCTCGCATTGGACAATCTGTGAGAAAGTGAGAGAGTGAGTATGATTTTACGCCGCTTTAGCCATATTCCAGCAACGTCATGGCAGGGGACACCAGAAATGGGCTTCACACATTGTACCCATGTCGGGAATCGAACCCGGGTCTTCGGCGTGACGAGCTAACGCTTTAACCACTAGGCTACCCGACCGCCCCTGTGAGAACGATGATACGGCGTTAAACAACATGCTCTCACACAGTGAGCCTCACAGGGTATTGACTCATATGTTTGTTAAGTCACCGAAAATGGCCTTGCCGCCGTGGTCTATTTGTAATTGTTCTGTTGAAAGTTTGGGGACATTGCTGAATTGCATATGTAGCTAATTTATATCTAATTTTGTCTACAGTTTTCTGTGACAATTCATTTTTGGCACATGTGTTTTACAATTCCCATCTTACTGTTAGTTGTTCAGGTTTTTTCTTCAGCAACTAACTTCATAAAATATGTACAAATATTTGTCGTGATAATGAAAGAGACACCAATGATTTGAACAGTCTACCACGCTGTTTCAACAGAGTTCCAACAGAAGCTATGAGTGGAATAGTGCAACTAGTCAACGATTAATGCATTCGAACGAGTTTTGTTTCTTTCCTAAATGTGCCTGTGTTGATATAACATTCTGAATAGCATTTTATTTTATATTTGAGATTTAAAAAAAAAGTCAATAGGGACATTATTTTGATGCAAATAGTATTTGACGAACAAGGAGTTTGCCGCCTGGGAGTGAGTGAGTATGGTTTTACGCCGCTGATAACGATATTCCAGCCCTATCACGGTGGGGCACGCAGGAATGGGCTTCACACATTGTAGCCATATATGGAATCGAACCCGAGTCTTTGGCGTAACTGGAGTATGCTTTAACTACGAGGCTACCAGGCTGCCGCCTGGCTTTAAACACAGATCATTAACTTATTAAAGCTTAACAACAAAATGCCTGATGTGAAGACATTTGTGGCTTCTGATAGAATATCATTATGTAGCTCTGCAGTAGGGGTAAAGGTAATATTATAAATACATGGAGGACAAAGCCATGCATTACCTGACAAAGCCACAGTACAGAGAGCAGCACAGAGAATCAGGACCTTCATGGTGGTATCAGCGACTGGGATAGGTTCACTGGAGGCGTACACCTAGAACACATTATCAGTCAACCTCCGCGTCAGCTGGACAGCTGCTACACAATGATAAACACTGGGATTAGATTAAACGAAGCACGTGTGACATCTACAGATATATTTCACGAAATGTCAAACAATTTAGTTGTGAGACTGAACCGGAAACTGGCATGGCGACGTCGAGAAATATAGCTGATAACTTTGTTTGTTGTCTGGTATCCCAGTAATACTCAGTATTCCAGCTCTATGACGGCGGTCTGTAAATAACTGAATCTGGGAAAGACAATCCAGTGATGACATCAATAGCTTCAGAATGACACATTTAGGGTTCGATGACTTGCATTAACAAAGTCAGCGAGACTTTAAGTCGCCTCTTACGAGAAGCATGGGTTGCTGGAGATCAATTCTAACCCTGATCTTCACTGGTGACGTCATTAAAGAACAAAAGAAAGAAGATGCGGTTTGAGCTTTTACTTCAAGACGAACCTTATATTTCGATTGTAACTCGCACGTTACATATGTGCTGCATACGACAGTTTTGGGGATAATAATTTTACCCAAAAATTTACACGATTACCAGTAGTGTGAATATGATTGTACTGTTATGCATCATCACGAAAACCTGCGCTACAAAAGTAATTATTTAAAAGATCCTTAATTGTTAGATTGTTCAAAGCCGTGTTAGGGGCGGTGGGGTAGCCTAGTGGTCCAGGCTTTGGCTCGTCACGCCGAAGACCCGGGTTCGATTCCCCACGCGGGTACAATGTGCCAATTTTCCGGTGTCCCCCACCATGATACTGCTAAAAGCGGCTCACTCACTCTCTCACTCACTCAACCACTCAACCACTCAACCACTCACAGCTGCGTTAAATCATCTTGTTAAATCGTATGAGTTGGGATCAGGAATCTCTCTCACTCACTCACTTTATTCCTAGGCTAAACTGCCGGGGAAAGTATAAAATGTACGTAAGTTTGATGGCGGCTAAGAATGAACAAACAAGACATGGTTTTAGGATCGGGATGTACATGTATTTGTTATGGGAATCATAGTTGTGTTTTTGACATTAGGTTTGCAGTGTTTCAGAGACTATTTTCAGAACTCCAACTTGGAAGTGTAATTTCTTTTGCCCTGCAGTTTATGTCACGTCACAAGTATGTGTCTAAGATGCATGTGTCAATAACTATTTACGTTAATAACACGCTTAAGAGACAAATCGTTTGCACTACTTTCATTATCCAATACCAAACTAGCGCGTTTTGTTAATTCTTTATTCCGTTACCCATGGGGATTGGTCGTCGTATGGGACGACTGCACGAATCGTGTTGCCAGGCTCGGTGACTTGGTTCATTGCGTGTCATCGTACTCCGAAAGCGTGGATCTTGTCTCTGAATTTAAATCACTAGATACTTTGAAGCCGCCCTCATATAGTGGGAATATTGCTGAGCGCGGTGGTAAATAACAAATACATTTGAACCGTTGTATGTATTTTAGCTATGAAATAGGTTAATAGGTCCGTGTTTCTAGTTTCTACCGTTATCTAGTTTCGTGGATCAAAGACATCAGACATGTCTAATCGCACTAACATCTGTCATTTTAAGTATTCTCCCTGTTAGGTTTGGTATCTGGTCAGTGCTAATGAAAACCATGAAGGTTCTGTTGGTCTGTGCTGTGTTTCTTGCTGCAGCTCTGGCTGGTAACGTGATTCATTTCGAGTGAGAGAGTGAGTGGGTGGGTGGAGGGGATAGGTGAGTTTAGGGAGTGAGTGGGTGGGTGGGTGAGTGGTTGAGTGAGTGAGTGGGTGGTTGAGTGGGTGAGTGGTTAAGTGGTTGAGTGGTTGAGTGAGTGAGTGGGTGAGTAGGTGGGTGGGTGAGTGGTTGAGTGAGTGAGTGAGTGAGTGGTTGAGTGAGTGGTTGAGTGGGTGAGTGAGTGGTTGAGTGAGTGAGTGAGTGAGTGAGTGAGTGAGTGAGTGAGTGAGAGAGTGAGTATAGGTGTACGCCGATTTTAGAAATATTCAGCAATATCAGGGCGGGGGACACCAGACATGGCTTCACACAGTGTGCCCAGGTCGGGAATCAAACCCGCTTTAACCACAAGGCTACCCTAACGGCCATTATGTTCTGTGGGTAGGATGTACACACACAGAGGAGAGTACCATCATGGTCCTTTATTAATTTCTTACAGTGTTTCGCGGCTGACACAATTTATGGATAACAACTTCTTTATTTTATTGCAATAGTGACATTTCGCTGTAGATCCAGTAGAACAGTATTAGTGTCTACATCGAAACGTCGCTACTGCATTTAAATATAGAAATGGTCACCCATAAATTGCATAAACTGTTTCATCCGTATGCGTTATATTTTGAAATGCCTATCAAATACAGTGGGTATATTTAGAAAACCAACCCTCAATGTAGATTTTGAGTGTACTGGTGTTTAACTGGATTTTGACTTTAATGATTTCGTTACTACTATCCTAACAACAGATATTAATTTCAGTGAACGTAAATTTTCCTCTAGGGACACCGGGTGGTAAGTATGCCTTTTTAAAGTTTAATATAACTATCTAAAAATCAGTGAAAAAATGTGTAACCTGTGCTGGGTTTTTAACTCCTTTAAGCACTCTCCCCGCCACGTCACGGTGAGGGGCACAAACAATGAGTGCTCCACCCACTGTACCAAGATATGGAGTCGAACCCGGTCCTTCGCCTCAACGAGCAGACCGTAGAAAGTGTTGACCACCTCCCGCTATCTAACAGTGTGTTACTTCCAGCATATTGTTTTTCATTGGTACAATTGTGCTGAGTAAGCTCGGAAAATGAATTGTAGATTTTTTTAATTAATTGCATGTGGCAGAAACGATCGGCTGAAACATCGCCAACTGTGAGTTAGTGAGTATGGTTTTACGCCGCTTTTTTGCAATATTCCAGCAATATCACGGCGGGGGACACCAGAAATGGGCTTCACACATTGTGCCCATGTCGGGAATCGAACCCGGGTCTTCGGCGTGACGAGCTAACGCTTAAACCACTAGGCTACCCGACCGCCCTACTCGCCCACTGTGGCTATTAACACCATCTATATATATAAGTGTCAATATTTCTGACTAAGTGCAACATCAATTCGGCAAATGCAAAATCCTAAGTATTGACTTGTAATAATAAGGTACCTTTTTTAATGCAAGTCATCTAGTCAGTTCGTCTAGTCAGTTCGTCTTGTCAGTTCGACTACAGTAATTGTGGTAGGGTGGGATGATGCTTCCTGTTGCAATAACAGTACATTAGCAACATTGTAGGGGGCGGGACATTCTTACAATATTCTTCATTTGAAAATTGTATCAGCTAGCTTATCTTGTCCTATTTAGATAATAAATCAAAATTCGTCTAACTGCTGTCCATATCTTCTGGATCTCACTCGCTGTTCCGCAGGGTGTCCATTCCCGATCCGCTCGCCATATTCCGGAATCTGCCCCGTGATGTGTGGAGGTGATGACGGACCTGGCTGCCCTGAAGGTGATGGCAACTAGATCAGCTTGATATTAGTGTGTGCGTGTGTGCAGCCGTGTGTTGTGAGTCTTGTGGCGGCAGTGTTTGTTTGTTTGGTGTTTAACGCCGTACTCAGCAATATTGCAGCAATATGACGTCGGTCTGTAAATAATCGTGTCTGGACGTGACAATCCAGTGATTGACATGGTCAGTATCGATCCACGCAATTGGGATACGATGACAAGCATAAACCAAGTCAGCTAGCCTGACCACCCGATCGCTTATGACAAGCACAGTCGCATGGCAAACATGGATTGCTGAAGACCTAACCTACCCCGGATTTTCACGGGTCTCTTGTAGTGATAGTGATGTATACCTCGTACTATTGTATAGACATTGCCAGTCCTGTAGTGGCAGTGATGCTTTTGTGAAAGTGTCGTGCATGTATTGTCACGACAGTGTTGTACAGGTATTGTCATCCTCGCAGTGACAGTGTTGTACAGGCATTGTCAGCCTCGCAGTGACAGTGTTGTACAGGTATTACAGCCTCGCAGTGACAGTGTTGTACAGGTATTATCAGCCTCGCAGTGACAGTGTTGTACAGGTATAATCAGCCTCGCAGTGACAGTGTTGTACAGGTAGTATCAGTCTCGCAGTGACAGTGTTGTACAGGTATTATCAGTCTCGCAGTGACAGTGTTGTACAGGTAGTATCAGCCTCGCAGTGACAGTGTTGTACAGGTAGTATCAGCCTCGCAGTGACAGTGTTGTACAGGTAGTATCAGCCTCGCAGTGACAGTGTTGTACAGGTATTGTCATCCTCGCAGTGACAGTGTTGTACAGGTAGTAGCAGCCTCGCAGTGACAGTGTTGTACAGGTATTGTCAGTCTCGCAGTGACAGTGTTGTACAGGTAGTATCAGTCTCGCAGTGACAGTGTTGTACAGGTAGTGTCAGCCTCGCAGTGACAGTGTTGTACAGGTGTTATCAGCCTCACAGTGACAGTGTTGTACAGGTATTGTCATCCTCGCAGTGACAGTGTTGTACAGGTAGTATCAGCCTCACAGTGACAGTGTTGTACAGGTAGTGTCATCCTCGCAGTGACAGTGTTGTACAGGTAGTATCAGCCTCACAGTGACAGTGTTGTACAGGTAGTGTCAGCCTCGCAGTGACAGTGTTGTACAGGTGTTATCAGCCTCGCAGTGATAGTGTTGTACAGGTAGTATCAGCCTTGCAGTGACAGTGTTGTACAGGTATTATCAGCCTCGCAGTGACAGTGTTGTACAGGTAGTATCAGCCTCGCAGTGACAGTGTTGTACAGGTATTATCAGTCTCGCAGTGACAGTGTTGTACAGGTAGTATCAGTCTCGCAGTGACAGTGTTGTACAGGTATTGTCAGCCTCGTAGTGACAGTGTTGTACAGGTAGTATCAGTCTCGCAGTGACAGTGTTGTACAGGTAGTATCAGCCTCGCAGTGACAGGGTTGTACAGGTATTATCAGTCTCGCAGTGACAGTGTTGTACAGGTAGTATCAGTCTCGCAGTGACAGTGTTGTACAGGTAGTATCAGTCTCGCAGTGACAGTGTTGTACAGGTAGTGTCAGCCTCGCAGCGACAGTGTTGTACAGGAAGTATCAGCCTCGCAGTGACAGTGTTGTACAGGTATTATCAGTCTCGCAGTGACAGTGTTGTACAGGTAGTGTCAGTCTCGCAGTGATAGTGTTGAAAACGTGTTATTCATTAGCAGATGCTGTCAGTCTACCTTGCTGTTGTATGGCAGATCCACATTACCCTGTATATAAAGTATGATGTAGCTAATAAGTTACTTCCCTGCTGTCGTTTATCCGATGATGTTCTGACTTTTTTCTGTTCTCACACAGGAACGTTGTGCTGCGGCACCAACTGTGGAGGAAGCATGTGTGTGGCCCCGGTTCAGACACGTGAGTTGGACCATCCCCATCCTGACATTATGTGCTCCACTAATTTGAAATGATCCTTTTATATATGAAGACATATATTGTCTCAGAAGACTCAGAGAGGAATGGTTTCTTCCTGACATAATATGCTCCACAGATTTGTGGATATTTCGATATGTGGACCGATATTGTCGTGGTGCACTCACAGAGTCAGTAAATGAGTTGTTGAACAAGTATATAATGATTTACTCAATTATTAACGTGACATGTTGTATTGTACTGCGGTCGATACTGCAATTTGTTTTGGAAAACCACTTCCTCTTTGAATAAAAAAACGAGTCGCTCATTTGTTTCTGGGATGGGCTGGAAGGGTGGGTGTGAGGTTGTGGGTGTGAGGTTGTGGGTGTGGTTGTGGGTGTGAGGTTGTGGTTGTGGGTGTGAGGTCGTGGGTGTGGTTGTGGGTGTGGTTGTGTGTGTGAGGTTGTGGTTGTGGGTGTGAGGTTGTGGGTGTGAGGTTGTGGGTGTGGTTGTGGGTGTGAGGTTGTGGATGTGGTTGTGGGTGTGAGGTTGTGGGTGTGAGGTTGTGGGTTTGAGGTTGTTGGGTGTGAGGTTGTGGTTGTGGGTGTGGTGGGGATGGGGGTGGTTATGGTGGGGATGGGAGGGTGATTGTTGTGGATGGGGACGGACGTATTGTTTTAGCGACAACATATGCCACATTTTTTTTCTGCTGCAGGTAGAACCAGGCATATCAAACATATTTACATCAAGACATCCAACATATCCAGCAAACTACTTTGTTAGTTTGACCAACCCAAATATTGTTTTCAATTAATTTCGTGACCAATTTTTTATTTTTGAAATCCCAAGATATCACATGGATTTACAGCCTCATGTGCAGCGGGTAAAATATGGAAAGATATGCTCTTCCATCAAATCAATTTTGTCTGAGCTAATCTCTATGCATACCTTTGTTCCAGCTGGGAAATAGACACATTCAATAACTGGCAAGACTCCAAATAAAAACTGACATTGCATTTGGTTTTCCGAAGTCATTGCATTATATTAACTAACATCTGTTTTCCGGATTTTAGTAATAAGCATAATTTACAAATAATGACATCAGGATATCGACTTTTCACACAAGGCACTCACAATCTCACCCAACTTAGTGCTTACTGTTATAAAATCAAGTTTTGTCATCTTGACCTTCAGATGGTGAACATCATATTTTGAAATTATCCTATAAATATTTGCACCGTATTCTAAACTTTAGACATTGGTGTTCGTGAGTTAATTTTAGAAACATAGTTTTACCATGACTATCTTGTGTTTGGATTAGAAGAACCTACGATCGTAACATCCAAGCAAAAAACAAATATCCGTTGGGATTGTTCATTTTGATGGAGGGGAAACATATGATGGATTATCGCTTGATAGAATAGTTGGAAACATTTCACAGATGCTAATTCATTGACCCTGTCAGGGATATATCCCTGGATTAAACTGGGGTGTTTGCAAATACTGCTATCACCAGCCCCGTCGTTGCCATTTCGTCAAAGTGGTTTGTGTGTGTGTTGTTTGACGCCGCACTCAGCAATATTCCAGCTATATGACATCGGTCAGTAAATATCTGGAGTCTGGACCACAAAAACCACAAATCATCACGAGCCTCGATCACCGCAATTGAAATACGATGACATGCATCAAGCCTTAACCACCCGATCCCTGTAGTCGCCCCTTACGACAAGCATAGTCACCTCTTCTGACAAGTATATATATGAGCTGCCGAAGAACTCATTTTCTCAAAGCTTGACCGTCTTAATGTCTTACAATATTACTTCAAGACCTCAACCCAAATAAAGAATATTTATCTATGACTAAACACTTCCCTCGGTCTCAGAATTTCTTTTTTTACAGATTTGATTTAAAACGCATCTCCATCAAAACGCATGGTTATTCTTATATCGGCATATCAGAAACGAATCATAGCTTTCTCTACCTCAATGTATGATTGCTGGTCAAAAGGTTCTAAGCCTAAGTAAACACGTCAATGTAGTACAGTGATTGAGTAGTTCATTGCACGTATATTTGGTCTGGTGTGGCCGTTTGTATATTAGTGATAGCCAGTTGAACGTGATACGGGTCCAAATGGACAGAGAAACGGAAAAGAACGAGTACCGGGCAGTCATCAAGTTTCTGACTAGTGAAAAGTTCTCTCCAAGATATTCATGAGAGCATGTCACAAATGTATGTGGATAAGTGCCCTAGCTATTCCACTGTTTAACGTTGGACAGCTGTATTAAAGGATGGGAGAACAAGTCTTGACAATGACCCGAGGTCTGGACATCCTTCAACTTCCATCAATGAAGATTCAATCAAAGAGAAAGACTTTTTACCATTGCCGAACTTATAATGTCAAATACCTAGGTCACGTGATCTCTGGAGAGCGTATCAAAACAGAACCTGATTACGATGATGTCCATCGATTTCGTGGATTCTCTTGATACTTAAGACGTTTTGTATGTCAGCAATATGTTTCATGACTACTTGTAAGGCAACTCATTCGCTGAAAAGACTGGCAACACTACCCTCACTTATGCCCTCAAGTCCACTAAGTTTGATGCAAACGGGCATCACTGCCACGCATAACTTGCCACCTACGACTTTTTGCTTGAGTATGTAGGAATGACGATGGAGAATGTAATGTAATTTACTAATCTTATCAAGTGCTGTGGAGACACTTGCCCTAACTAGACCACCTCCGTGGTATAATGATAGAGCGTCCGCCCAGAGAGCGGAAGGCCAGGGGTCATGCCAAAAGACGTCAAAGGATGGTTCTTGTCCGGCGCTCAGCATAAAGGGGCTAAAAACAAGGACTGGTCGGCTCGGAGCCAGTATAGTGTGTCTGAGTGGGGTATTCATGTAAAACTGCGGCATGGTATCTCAGTGGGCTAGAACTATTAATCTGCATCAGTCCAGACTTGTACAAGCAGCCCCCCACCCCACCCCTGGATCCGCATCTATTCTCCGCCAGCAGGACTCGCTCACTGTCAAAGATGACCGTCTTCCAAGGCAAAAATTTACATATGTTGAAGCACCCTACTATCAACCGAGCCTGGAAGATATGATAAATCTATATGTGACAGCATATTAGTGGACATATATGTAGCATATGTTGGACATCTTATTAGTGACAGGACCATGGCTTTATTTAAGACATGGTTTTACTGGAGGGGAATGATAACAGGTGTGGAAAAAAAATATCAGCAGCTGCCAGAGGTATTGTATATTCTTCGGAAAGCTCCAAACTCAACTGAGCATGCATCTTTAGTTAGCATCGAAACCACTCAACCTATGGAGATGGTGACTCAGCTTTTCGAAAAGGATACACCACCACTGACAATGCTTT
Organism: Haliotis rufescens; assembly: GCF_023055435.1. NCBI lineage: Eukaryota > Metazoa > Mollusca > Gastropoda > Lepetellida > Haliotidae > Haliotis > Haliotis rufescens. The sequence continues at coordinate 13,020,638 of NW_025963824.1, read as the reverse complement.
TATCCTATATTCTATAATTCAGAGATATCTATCAGTGAAACGAGGGAAGCTATATGCTGTATTCGTAGATTTTGCAAAAGCTTTTGACTCTGTGAAAAGGGATAACTTGTGGTCACTCTTTCAAAGACATGGGCTAAGTAGCAAAATTGGAAAGTTATTATGCTCTCTATATAAAAATGTGAAGGTGTGTGTCCGGAACAATGGCGCTATATCGGATACTTTTGTAAGTAGCAGGGGTGTCCGACAAGGGTGTGTATTAAGTCCCTTCTTATTTTCCTTTTTCATAAATGATTTGGCATATCAAATCCAAAATACCTGGCCTGCAAAAGCAAATTCATGTATTAGAGAGTTATTGTGACGAGTCAAAACTTACTGTAAATATGGATAAAACCAAAGTTGTAGTTTTTTAAAAATGGTGGTAACATATCCAGAAAAAAAAATGGTTTTACAGAGGGAAGCCTGTAGAATTTGTTCCATTTTATAAATACTTAGGCTTGTGATTTACAAGTAGATTAACTTGGTCAAGGAATGCACATAACATTTAATTGCAAGCCAAGACAATTTGTGTAGGCATATTAAAAAGTCTTAGAGTTCTGGACAATGTTACATATGATGTTTATTTGAAAATATTTGATACAAAAATAAGCCCGATGCTATTGTATGGATCAGAAATTTGGGGTCTAGCTCTATAGAACATTTGGATGTTATTGAGAAAACACATTTATATGCATGTAAACGGTTCTTGGGGGTAAAATCTAGCACAGAAAACGCAAGGGTATATGGTAAATGCGGACGGTTTCCCATGTATATCAATAGCTATTTAAAGGTTATTAAATACTGGGTCAAGCTATTAAATATGCCATCTTCAAGATACCTGAAACAATGCTATAATATGATGCTTCTATACGACAGCCATGGGAAACAAAATTGGGCATCAAAAGTTAAAAACATGTTATACGAATGTGGATATGGTTATATTTGGTTACAGCAATATGTAGATATGCCACAACATTTCTTCTCCCGTTTGACACAGACTTTAAAAGATATTTACATTCCAAAATGGCATGGTTCTTTGTCCAGTTCTAGAAAAGCAAACTATTACACTACATTTAAGACTACTATTATACTAGAACCTTATCTATTAAGTTTACATTTACATAAGTTTAGAACAGCTCTTTCCCGATTCCGTTGTGGCTCACATGATCTATTTATTGAAACAGGCAGATATGAAGGTATTGTAAGAGAACACAGACTTTGTAGGATTTGTAAAACTGATTGTACTGAAGATGAATATCACTTTTCATGTGTATGTGCAGTGTATGAAGATTTAAGAGCAAAATATCTAAATAACTAATTCTACCTCAACCCAAACGGGAACAAATTTTGGAAATGAATGACTTGTGATTGTACAGCAACTATTAGAAATCTATCAATGTTCATTTATCACATCATTGTTCACTGCAGCATTCCAGAAAATTCACACTCTGATCAAGGCTGGAACCGGAAGGTGATATCCCCAAACAGTTGTGCAGCATATTGGGCATACTGGGACTACTATATAACATGATGGGTAATGGACAATGCAAGCGGTTTACGGACTCAGATGCTCAGTACTCGGGAGAAGCAGCAAAAGGCAAAGACGAAAGATCATCTTTCTCACTTATTGTATGCCTATAATTGTTCACTCCCAACTTACTCGTGTTTGGCAGACATCATAGGCTGTCTGTTGACGCTGCATTTGGTACAACACTGGCCAATATTTCATCACCAGCTAATAAACACTTTTTGCGGCTCTAGTGAGGAAATTGCATACTGCATAATCGGTGGAAAGAGGCGTATTACATGATAGATTCTGAACTTCAAAATCAGCCTCGTGTTTTGACTAGACGCCCAGTGGCTGGACATAACGTACCACGCCTGGCTACACATATATTTTAAAATAACTGAAAATGAGACCATCCATGCATAGTCAAAGAGTCCCCCATTACAGAGTCATCCCAATAACCACAGCGAAATTGTACACTTGAAACCTCTACCTAAATGAGCTTGCAGTCAATATGTATCAACAATATTGGAGGAAAAAACAAACGTAACCATTTATAGCATGGATAATTAATTATCTTGATAACAGAGGATTTGTCACTGAAATGGGAAAAGTTGTTGGTCATAATGTGACCTCATGATATCCCAATGGAATAGCCTATCACGGACCCTAATTCAATCATATGCATGATACGAATAGTCTCACATGGATTTCTCAGCGTGAATGAAGTACCATTCACTCACGTGTGCAGTTCAACATATTTCTCAGAAAAGAGCAAGAACACGGATAAACAGTGCACAGAATGTGACATTTATGAATTAAAAGCAAAGATGAAAGGAATGCCAAACTTTATTCAAAGCTGATTACATATCATTCTTTTCGTGTACATGTTTAAAATGTCTTCCTTCAGGCCACGTAGGAAACTACATCTTTTCACTGACACCCTCCCACGTACGAATCAAGGTTCTGGATTCGAGTGATTTCGAGGTCAAAGGTTTCAGGTCCACGCAAGATACTTACTCCCGCCTCCATTTTCTGAGGGCCAAGTGGCGCGAAGTGCATCAACTGAAATGTGACCAAGAAATGAGTCATTGCAAACATATCCTGAAGGATGATAACCATCACAATTGCTACAACAAATTATCGTGGGTGAGATACTTCGGTGTAACACACCATTTAACATTATTTAGTTATAAGAATGGTGTGTCAGCCTGATGCGGGGGAAAAGTCAGAAGTGATACATGAAAAGACATTTACCGCTTAGCACAAGGAATGATAAGACAAACCTAGAAACAAAATCAGGGGAATAATGACTTGTGCAAGAAGGTTCACCTCAACTGGAAGGCTTGCTAGAGTTCTGAAACATGCCGCCCGATGACCTGCTTTCACAATGCCCACGTCTCTCTCAAACATCTGTCTCATCTTCTCGTCAAACTCAGGTGTTGTTAAATCTGAAATGTAAGTATGAATTGGATAACATACATGAGTCTGGAATTGGAACTTTGAGATTTTATTCACAAAGCGTGCACATGGCTGTGCATTTTGATCATTTGTAGGCAGCTACCTAATTCCTAGTATATTTTCCACTTTTGACTGTTCTTTACTTCAACCCTCATCCTTGTCACAAGGAGATATTACAGCAGGTAAGTATTGGACATCCAGGAATGCTTAGATGCTTTGGAGATTCCTACCACAAAGTCAAGATTGTCAGCTTTTTTTTTATATTTTGGAGATAATCATGTAGTTATGTTTATGTACTCTGACACGAAAGGATTGTTCCAATCAAATGAATTTATGGTCATTTAAAACCTGACTGGTCAGAATAAAATCAAAAGCTTTGAAATCTCTTTGAAAAACAACACAACTGTACACCTGTTTATATTACTTCGTGTGCTGATATATCAGACAGTTCAATGTATAACTAAATGAGCTACAGTGCTACCGTGTTATTATTCCTGGACAAAGCTTATACTCGCTAGAAGAGCTGTTGTGTTTATCCCCCTTTTAAACCAACACGCACAATAGCTAGGAAAGGTATCTGCAGGTGAGTTAACCCATGGGATGCTGTATGTATAGTGACCATATACGTTTAATTATATAATAATACTTGTAACAATAAGATAATAATAACTTGTAACTATATGGTAATACTTACATGAAACGATCTATATGTAAGCGCTTAACTGCCAGACATACCTTTGACATGACATGTTTGCTTGGCAAGAAGTAAGTGCTCATCATCCTCGAGAGACATCTCATAAATGTCTCTGGATACATTGACCCCAAGTTCCCGGGCGTAGTCACTGCAGCGGTATACTGGGGTCGTCTTCACCTCATAGCCCTTTCGTGACAGAAAGGTTGTCAACTGTGGCCAGCTGCAAGCTTTCTCAAGATTAAGAACTGAAATTAACAGATATTTCTTTCCTTTGTCTTGTAAACAAACATAGGAGATAAACATGTCAATTGACAATAAAAGGATAGCTGTTCTATCTATAATTTAGTTTCTGAGAAATCGTCTTACTGCATCTGTGGACGATGATTGGACAAAATCAAATGTCCTTCACGATTAATGAAGTTTGGTTCAGATTTGGCAATGCTAGCTAGTTACGTAGTATAGTCACATATAACGCTAATAGGAGATGTGCTGAGCAACAGTAGCGTAGGTCTAAAAGTAACTTTGTTATAAGGGAAACATCAGCAAATTTTATATAATCGAACTCACCAAGCAATACCTTTGGGTTCCCGATTTCCTGTAAAACAGCAATTTGAGAAAGTGAAGTGAATTAGTGAATATTTCTAAGGCAAGATAAACGGTATTCAAGAAGACTGTAAATATATATGGGCAAAGATTCAGGGACCGACAAACGGCGACAAAGATCCTGACAGTCCGATCAAAGTCTGTTGTGATTAGCAACATGGTTGTTTCTCTGAGAATAACAGAATGCTTTGTCGCAACCAAAATACAAACACGTGATGAGCAAGGATCAACGCCATCGGGGCAAGATCACTTGCAATCAGCTAAGGCACAGAGCCTGACCACCTGATCCAAAGTGAATCGTCTCTTATGACAAGCTACGTGAGGTGGTCTACCCGTTACAAAATGGCGATGCAACAATTACACTAACCTTAAATGAAAATATAACTTTGATGTCAGTTAGACCCTCCACTTTTGCCTTAATCTGCAATATGTCTGCCGTCTCGTCCCTCCCCTCCTTAGGCGGAAGGGTGATGTCAACTCTGTACAGAAGGGCGTCTCTATCATCAAAGCAGCCGCAGGGAACCGACCGGGGGAGACACGACAGGGTGAGGAGACCAATGAGGAGCATGAACATTGTTGTAAAATTGTAATTGATCCGCACAAACCGAAAGTCCAGGTTTATTTGAGTTCCGCCTTTGATTTCTGGCTATGAACAACAATATAATTGCCATATCATTGTACACATTTATAAGTAGATTGTGAAAAGTATCAAAACATTACTTTTCTGCCAATTAGAATTTTTTGATTATACCAGATATTTTGCGAAGATATATAACTATTTTAACTTTTGCCATTCTCTAATCTAGATGTAAAGTCCCAACAGGCTGAAAGAAGGTCACATTATAGAACATATTGCGAACAAGCCAGATGACAACATCTTTCAGTTTTCACAGTTATATTCGAATAATTTTTAAGATCACAGCTTTTGTAGATGTTGGAGAGTAATTTATGTCTTTTCGATGTCTTTGCATCGAATCCTCTCATCATTGAAACTTTTTGTGCTTATATTATTTCCTTTATTTTGTGTGTGTACATTTAATTGTCCATTATTGATAATTTTATCTTTGATGATGCCTCAGGCCCGGGTGTCTGCCATGTATTAGATAAAATCTCCAATAAATATGCAGCTGGTAGTCAACACGCATATACATGTAAATTTGTCATTAATAATGCGTATTCCTTTCATAAATAGACCATGATCGGTTGACGTATTCACATCATTACATCATCAGTTCTGTTAATTTTGTGCTATAACATATAGACATGGCGAGATTATTGGTGACACTTAAAACGTCTTCTGCGCTCTTTATGCTATCGCACATTTGCTCTCATCCTCGCTCCTCCTATTTCTTTTGCAATTCAATAAATGAATTGAAACACCAATGGTTATTTATGACGACTGGACTCAATGTAGCTCTCTGTATATATCTAGTTTATAATTAAAGTAACGCTGTCTGTAATGCTCTTGATCACATCAACACACATATAATCAAAAATAAGATGTTTTGAGACTTTACCTTACTGACTGAGACGACGTTGAATACTGGCTAGTGACTGCTGCCGAAGGTAACTGCAGCGATATATATACGTGGGTTTGCAACTCACTGCGCATGTCAGCATAAAGCAGCACAGGTATTCAACTATTCTCTCTGCATCTTTTGGAGATGAACGTGCTGTGTTGGCAATGCAGATCCTTTCTTTCTTTTTTTAAACATTCTTTTTTCATTTGTGGCATTTCATATCGTTTTGACAAAACCGAAAAAAAAGTAATTTATGTTACAAAAAGTGTATGGCATGATGACCAATATTTAAAGAATCTGTCTAAATTCCCATTGTACATTTGGAGATGAAGAAATACTGCTTCAGTACATTCTGGAAGATCTGGAACAATGGAATGTGCTTTGTGTCTTTACATGAGAACATGTGTTTTTCGCAAAGAATAATTATAAGGTTTAATGAGTCATTACTTCTGAATTTGTATCCAAGCAAAACATGTCTTTTGGGGATATTTCCTTTGATTAGAGCGTTGGTATTTAGCCAAAGTTCCAGTGCTGTCCAGATCGTTTTTACTCAGCTGCAATCCCAAAACAAATGTCCAGTCGTTTCTCTGTGTGTCTCAAAGGCTACATGTATTGATGTCTACATATCCCATTTTGGATAATATATTATTAGTAGGTAGAAAGGGGGTAGACTTTTGTATTGAAAACATTGCAGCTTAGTATCTACAGTGCACGTAAATAGTATGTAGTAAGAGTTTGTCCAGTCCTCTTAAGATATTTCAACTTTCAAAATATTGAGCGTTGATTTTTTAAACAATAATTTTTCAAACAAACGTTTGTTAAAGTAGTGTCTTTTTCCACATTTATGTAGGTGTTGCATATTAAAGGGTCACATGGGATTTCAGAGGGGTCTCAAATTCTTTCGATTGATTCTTATAGTTCTGCAGTATTGTTTTATTGTTTGTATTGTCGATTTCTGATAGTTCTGTGGAATGAATAGATGAAATGAAATTCCACCAAGAAGTCAGGAGATCCTTGTAAAAGTCGTTTCGTATCGTTGTGACAATAGTATTTCTCAGATATTGGCAGTTGTATTCAAATATGGAACCTTGTCCAATTTTCGGTAAGTTCATTTAAAAAAGAGTACCCCATTTTATTTACTTATTAAAGAATCTTCTAATAATTGATAGTTTTTGGGCCATTATTATTTCTTCTACTTTCGGAACATTAAAACCTCCGTTCTTTTTATCACAAATCACCTGAATTCTTTTTACTTTATTGGGTTTTCTGGCCCATATGAACTAGAAACATTTACTTTGAAAATCGACCACTTTCGAGTCAGGGTGGTTCGGCAGAGCTGCAAACAAATTGTCTTGAGTTAGAAGAAATAAGAGATTTTAAAATTATATTTACATTGATATAATTCAAATCAATCATTTCTTCTAACTCAAGACAATAGGATATCCCAAGTAGGCCAAAGGGACCTTGAGTCCAGTTTAGTTTTCACGAAGACATAGCTTCATTCTTGATTCTTTTTTTTTTACCCTATCCAAATAAGCCTTTTCAATGTCTTATCAGTGTTTACTTTTAGCCCATAGAAACGTGGGAAAAAATCAAAGTACTCGCAGTACATCATGTAGACAGCGTTCATTTCCATCTAATATGCAAGTTGAATCGTCTGCAAACTGTTGTGTGAGGAATTCAACACTACCCAAATGTATGCCTTTTATATCGGCATTATTTCTGATAATTATTCAGGGGGCACGGGTGGCCCAGTCGTCTAGGGCGCCGCGATTCGCTGTGCTCCATCAAGTCATAAATTTGTCTCATGATCTCACCAATATATCTTGCGGACTTAAAACTTTTTTCGTCTTCTTCTATCAATAAATCAAGAACTGGTTTGATTCTTCGAGATATTGTAAGTGATATAAGAACACCGATAAAAAAGCGAAATATGTCGCCAATTCACCAAATATTCTTTTTGTTTGCCCCCTTTAGGAAAGCAGGTAATGAGACCTCGTTTCATTGACATTGATAATTCACCTTTGTTATATGTCATTTGAAGTGATTTGATTCAATTTTTTCATACCATATTTCCAATCAAACTTTGTTTATAAGAATGTTTTACATTAAGGGGCGATACGTACGATATTAACCTCTTATGTAAAAAATATAATTTTTACATTAAAGGTTGCTGGTTGTTACTCTTAATGTAAAAGAAATTGCATTAAGAGTTAACACGTAACCCTGAATGTAAAGATTTTTACATTAAGCCCTTTGCATGGATGAAGTCGTCTGGCCTGAAAAGTGAAACAGAAAGCTTTCTGTTTAACTTACGAAACCGTCTGATTTTGCATCAAAATGTAAATATGAAATGAGCGTATGTAATGAATTTAATGAGATTGTCCAACACACTCTCAGTGGATGCCCAGCTTTGGCACAAACACAGTATCTTAAACGACATGATGGTGTAGCTCGATCATTTTATTACCGTCTTCGCCATGCATGTGGTTTTGACACAGAGGTCCATCCATGGTACGACCCGGAACATGTAGAGGGCGTCATGGAAAATGATAAATACAAAATTCTTTGGAATAGGCCCGTATACAGCCTCAGACATATCCAGGCCAACAAACCTGATCTTGTTCTTTTTTATAAATCCACTGAAATCAGTTTTATCATTAAATGTTCTGTCCCTTTTGACACTAATGTGATTGACAAGATTGAGGAAAGACATGGCAAATATGCAGACCTCGCTTTCGAAATGTCACGCTGTCCGACTCCCCATTGTTCTTGGTGCCTTAGGTTTGGTACCTCCCAATCTGTTGACTGACGGGTTTGCTACCAGGAATACAGCATTTCTGACAATCTGCAGATGGCTGCAGTGTAGGGGAGTCTTCACATTCTCCGAAAAGTTGTGGGTGGGTTTGTCTAGGCACTACAATAATGTATTTATTTTTTGCAATCAGTAATTGGATTATTTTAATCGTTAACAAGACTTTTCAGTTAACTCCCCTGCTTTAGGGAAGATGCGCTCTCAGTGAGCATTATAATAGTAAGTATTTCTACGCACTGTCGCAGATAACTGAAGATGACGTCATCTACTGTTTGTTACGTAACTGTCGGTATAATGTGACGTCATTGAGCTCATGTCTCCACCGGTTACCTCAAACCGTCTTTTTTTCTAGTTTCCAATTTTTTTTGTTTTTCTGTTTATTCTCAGAGAAAAGTATAAAATAAATGCATATATAATAATGAAATCAAGATGACAGGGGTGTTATGCAAATACATATAGATATTGAAAGTTTCAATGAACATATTACAAAAATAAAGTGACAGGAATCTCATACACGTTTATAACAGCTTCAACATTTCTAAAGTTTCAGAGAAGAACATGGAGAAAAAACCGTATGAAATGTTAACCCCACAGAGCGACTTCACTGAAGGTAGCCTATTGTTCAGATGACATCATGTAATCGAGTTGCGACGTAATGAACAAAGGATGTCGTCATATCACTGTGACTGTGGCTTCAAATGACCAAACCGCATAGATAATGTCTAAACTGCACACGTGCAAATATGGGAAAGTTATAACACACAATTATTCTACCTCGTTGTGTAATATTTCCAAATATTACAGATGCATAAACATGTGTAGCTTATGCACCAACCATGAGTCACGCAGCCACAGCTGTTCCAGTGATTATTGTTTTTATCATAAACACGATTGCATATTATATTTAACGTACATATTATATTGTGTAACGTGGCAATGTATTGGATTTGTATCGTAGCTAATAAAACCTGACATATCATATCTAAATGTATGTTAATGCTTTTATTTGATGTGTGGAATATAGACTTTTAATCATTTTCTTCGCATCTAATGAAAGGCTTGGGTAAATTAAATGCAGACACTCCGCAGTGATGTTGCATGATTGCAGGCTATGTCGTTCAGTTTCATGTATATGAAGAGGCAGTGCGGTAGCCTTGTGGTTAAAGCGTCCACTCGTCACACTGAAGACCCTAGATCGATTTTCGCATAGGCACAAAGTGTGAGGCCCATTTCTAGTGACCCCGCCACGATTGCTGGTATATTTCTAAAAGCGGGTCTAGGGTTATAGTCGCATCTCTGTCAAAATGAAAATAATTTTATCCCAGTTGAAAGCACCAAATTTCATGAATGTACATTAACGAATCATTGCAAAGTTCACGAATCATTTCAGTGTTGATGAAAACAGTGAGTGACTACATGCCTTCCAACGGTAGCGAGATCACAATCCAGATTACATTTAATATCACTAACAGTATCAGAGATACACATATACATATTTTAATCGGCTGCACACATATTAACATCCTATCATAGCTAACCGTGATCTATAGAATACATGTATTAGCATTGCTATCATGTTAAAGTAGGATATGCGCATACTAAACATTGGTTCGTTTGGTGGACAAAGTTGGTTAGTTGTGTAACGCCGCACTTAGCAATATTCCAGGTATATTGTCTGTAAATTATGGACATGATCGAATCTTGACCAGACAGCGGGGATGACATGCATCAACCTAGTCAGCGTGACCACCCAGTTTCCTTAGTCGTCTGACGCGTGAAGATCCGGGGTAGATTATGTCTTCCGCCATCCATACTTGCCGGAAAAGGTGACTATGCTTGTCGTAAGAGGCGACTGACTAACAGGATCGGGATGTCAATCACTGGATTGTCTGGTCCAGACGGGATTATTTACTACAGACCGTCGTCATATAGCTGGAATATTGCTGAGTGCAGCGTAAAACAACAAACAAACATCCTTTAGTCGTCTCTTACGACAAGCATGGGTTGCTCAAGACAAAGTGTATATATATTCCAGCACTATAACCGAATCCTTTGACATGTGTTAATAAACATAACATGACTACCAAACACAAATTCCTTCGCGAACATATCTAACATCAAACATATTGTTCGATGTATATTGTATGAATGCATCCCTCTTCAAACAGTATCAACGCTTGTATAACCGGTCTGGCAAGCATCCATTTACCAGAATAGCAAGAGCTGGTATTGGATTTAATATTAGACACACTTGCTCGAAGAATGCACACTTACAAAGCTCTAATGTAAAACATGTTATTGTACACATACCTGTCTGTAAGCAGTCTATCCACTGGATAGACCTGCTGAACTGTTGAATTCCAACCAAACCGTGTGTGTATGACTCAAATTATCATGTAACTTCTGGTCGCATAGCTGTGCTTACACACTGACCCGATCGTGACGACCATTGCATGAAACACACATGTATTTTTTAAAGTAAAATGTGGGATAACCACCATGACATATAGAACATTACTACATATCGTCCGCGGATGGTCACATGGCGGTGCTGGGCGGTCGGGTAGCCTAGTTGTTTAAGTGTTCGCTCGTCACGCCGAAGACCCGGGTTCGATTCCCGACATGGGTACGATGTGTGAAGCCCATTTCTGGTGTCCCCCGCCGTGATATTGCTGGAATATTGCTAAAAGTGGCGTAAAACCGTTCTCACTCACTCATTCAGATGGCGGTGCTAACACACTGACCCGATCGTGAAGACCACTACATGAAGCACACAATTATTTTTTTAAGTAAAATGTGGGATAACCACCATGGTACACCCGCTGAACTGTTGAATTCCAACCCAACCGTGTGTGTTTGGCTCAAATTATCATATAACTTCTGGTCGCATAGCTGTGCTATCACACTGACCCGATCGTGAAGACCATTGCATGAAACACACATGGTTTGTTTTAAAGTAAAGTGTGGGGTGACCACCATGGCATATAGAACATTACTACACATCGTCCGCGGATGGTCACATGGCGGTGCTGGGCGGTCGGGTAGCCTAGTTGTTTAAGCGTTCGCTCGTCACGCCGAAGACCCGGGTTAGATTCCCGACATGGGTACAATGTGTGAAGCCCATTTCTGGTGTCCCCCGCCGTGATATTGCTGGAATATTGCTAAAAGCGGCGAAAAACCATACTCACTCACTCACATGGCGGTGCTAACACACTGACCCGTTCGTAAAGACCATTGCTTGAAACACACGTGTATTTTTTAAGTAAAATGTTGGATGACCACAATGGCATATAGAACACTACTACACATCGTCCGTGGATGGTCACAGGGCGGTGCTAACACACTGGCCATGCCGCCCTACCCTTTGTATGAAACACACGTGTACTTGTGGAAGTCAGGGGTGGGAGGACCACCATGGCATACAGAACACTTCTATAGTAGACGTCTCGATTGCCTCTGGCATGTCCAGCCACGATGGATGAAATAGATCTGGTGCTTCAAAAAGAGGAGGACTGAATTAGCCATTGGACATTTGATCAGGTGCATGCCACGTGGAACCAACGAATGCTTTTGGAATGATTATTTGTGAACCCATCTCTAGTTGTCACATGAAACATGTTCCAGATTGACCCTCTCATGAGCTTGATCAACTGTTTCACCCTCAATTTCCGCCCAAATTCATGCACTCTTTATTTCATGGTCGTCGTTACCATAACACGATAACACATACTGGTTAGATTTAGTCTTCAGCCCAAGCGTGTCATAAGTGGTGACTAACGGGATCGGGTGGTCAGGCTCTCTGACTTGGTTGATGAATTTCCTCGCATCCAACTTACGGAGATCGATGCTCATGGTGCCAATCACTGGATTGTCATGTACAGAGCGATTATTTATAGACCGCCGTCATATAGCTGGAATATTGCTAAATGGGCGTTAAACAAAAAATATAAAATAAAATAAACTATCGATTAGCACACACGTATATTTCAGATTTTATATTATCTATAACAAGTGACTGAGTGAGTATGGTTTACGCCGCTTTTATCTATATTCCAGCAATATCACGGCGGGGACACCAGAAATGGCCTTCACACATGGATTGTGTTCGTTTAAGTTTGTGGATGCTGTTCCTTTTATATGTGGTGGTATTATGAGATTTTACGTGCGCCTGAGGAGGATGCTGTACTGTAAGCGCGGGGCAATGGAGTGAGCTGAAGAGTGAATGAGTATGTGAGTGTGATTGAGTGAGTGAGTTGGGTTTAACGCCGCTTTTAACAGTATTACAGTTATATTACGGCGTGTCAGCTTAATGTGTGAGGAAAGCCTGAAGTGATGCAGGTCTCAGACGTTTACCACTTCGGTGAAACCAACGAGCACGCGTATGGTGCTGACAAACCTAGAAACATAATCGGGGCGAACCGGGCTTCGAACCCACAATCATAGGTTTCTGGCGTGCCCAAGGGACGCAACTCTGCACAGCGGATCGCGGCGCCTTAGACGACTGGGCCCCCCGTGCCCCCCGATGAGTAAGGCTTCACGCCGCTTTTAGCAATATTCCAGCAATATCACTGCGGGGGACACCAGAAATTGGCTTCACACATTGTACCCATGTGGAGAACCCGAGTCTTCGGCGTGACGAACTGTCGCTTTAACAACTACGCTACCCGCCGCTCTGTGAGGAAAATGAACTCTCTTAATGTTACACTTCATTTATCAGGGATAATATTTTGTTGTTTGTTTGTTGCTTTACACCTCACAACTTTGGACAACAGTGTTGTAAGAAGTTTAACGCAACAAGTAAGGCTAGGCGAGAGAATTATAGCTTAAAACAGCATTTGGGTTGTGGTCGAGTCAGTGTGGTTGGAGAGAAAAGCTCCATGTGAAGCAGGGTCTAAGAAGTTTACCACGTTGGTGAAATCAACGACCTCAGGTATGGTGCTGACAAACCTGGAACCAACTTGATGACGGGTCTGGGATTCGAACCCATGATCATAGGACGCCTATGTGACGCATGTTTACCTTAAGAATTATGGCGACTTAGGCCACAGGACAACTCTAGCCCCTGAGTGTGTGAGTTTTAAACATTATTACAGTTGTATCACGGCATGTCAGCTTTATGTGTGAGGAAAGCCCGAAGTGAAACAGGTCTCACACGTTTACCACTTCGGTGAAACCAACGGGCACGCGTATGGTGCTGACAAACCTAGAAACATAATCGGGGCGAACCGGGATTCGAACCCACAAACATAGGTTTCTGGCGTGCCCTAGGGACGCAACTCTGCAAAGCGAATCGCGGCGCCTTAGACGACTGGGCCACCGGTGCCCCCTTAGCCCCTGACGAAACAAGGAAATATTGCCACTGAGATGAACGAGGAATTTCACCCTGTGGGACAAGAAGCCCTGGGGTAGTCTGGAGGTTAAAGGGTTACATGGCAAGGCTAAGGACCGGGTTCGATTAATAATACAGTGTTTAAGGGAGTGCCATTTCTTGTGATATTGCTGGAATGTTGCTAAATAAACCATAAAAACTATGTCCATGGTCATAGACATCTATGCTCAGGTCAGACTCCATAGTAGTCCGACTATATCATAAGCTTTTGTCAATGAATCACTATCAAAGTGTGATGATACCAGGTGCCCGCGAAAAAGATCAGCGGAACACACGCAAAGGCAAGTCAACTGTTCACTCCAAAATACGTGAACACGCGGGACAAGGGAAAACATTACACAGCAGCGAACAGCATCGCAGCCGATGATGCATCAAAGCAAAGAGCACATAGAATCAATCGCTCACACTCACTTGGTGGAATATGTATGAAAACAATATCGGTATCATGTACTTGGAGTCACTTTTCCATTATAAAAAGTGAACTATGTGATCAAAACGATCAGTCCAAGAAAACATAGAAGTTAGACACAATTTATGGATAACAACTTCTTTGATTAAAATATCGGTATTTGTCATCTGCCAACTTCTAAGTAATGCTTATTAAACAATTAATCCTTATAAAGATCCTCTATGTAGTCAGTAAAGCAAACCAGTTGGGTAATTTGATGTATACATGTATATCCTGAATCCCTTATTCTGTGTGCAAACATCCAGAATCAATTAAATATCATTTTCAAACGACTTCTCTTGAGGTAAACACAGAGAGGAGAGTCCTTCCCTGCCCGAAGTTCTTCTCTCAAACACGTACGTGAACTACCTGACAAAGCCCTCTCAACAAAATACAGACATAAATAAACCTCCCTTATCAACCCTGATCCTTATGTAGATATAATGAGGCAATGTGGTGCTTTCATCTGGCTAATGATATGACTACAGCTATGACTGACTGTCTTTGAAGGTAGAAAGTCTGCTCTTGAACGGTGTCTTCAGACTTAGCAATCCAATTACCTGCTCGCGGAGTATCTTGAGATTTTAATAACATATTTCAAGAGTACGTCTGGCGTATGTTACTCTCAATCGTAGTCGCGGTGATGTCCTCTCAGGAATATCATGACCGTCATTCGGTGCTTGTTCAAAAGAATAATTGCATTTTCAATCAAAGTAGAAGATATTCTTTTCTTTCACAAAAGCATTAAACAACAGAAGTATGGGAATGATAATTAATATAATTATCATTTTATATTGTTTGTGAGACTGTTTTACTATGGACAGACATCTGATTTTCATATCAGATAGTTGTTATTTGGGAGAAGATTGCACCCTTAGGACCGACAAGAGAATAGGTCTTCAGCAACCCATGCTTGCCGTAAAAGGCGACTATGCTTGTCGTAAAAGGCGTACAAGGCGACTAACGCCTCAGTCCCAATTGCGTGGATCGATGTTGATGATGTAAATCGCTGGATTTTCTGGTCCAGACTCGATTATTTACCTGCCGCCGTCATATAGCTGGAATATTGTAGAGAGCGGTGTAAAACAACAAACCATCCATCCATCCATGTTATACATTTCCGTTAATCCTATAAAAATAAGAACATTGCATACCTTGTTGAATGTGTGAAACGACCTTTGATCTTGACAGTGTGAATGACTAAAGAGACAATTTTATAACACAAGGTGCCCTCGGCCATATTCGAAACAATAAATGCCCGTCAGGGATGAATCACCTGGGTAATCAAATGAAAGGCATCTTCAGCGGTGTTACTAAGACGACCTTAGTTGTGGACACGGTAATCAATGGATGAGCATACAGGAAAAAGTCACAATGTATTGAAAACTCTGAGGCAGACCCAGACAGACTGGGCCTCGGCCCAATTATCATGATCGTTGAAATTGCGCAGCGCCTCAAACACAGGGAATCTGTTTTGACCCCGATAAGGGGAATCCTCTCAGTGGCTTTGTTTCCGTTTCCGTCCGTTTGGTCATCTACGCGCTATTTCCGTATTTCAAATATAATTCTGGTCCAGCATTTGAGACTAAGTTTCCCCCTAAGTATCAGATTATTTAAAGTTGTTATTTGACTTCACTTGCCCTTTAACGTCATAAGTCGTTTTACTTCATTATCAAGAAACATCACTACTGTCACAGAAAACAACAACATTTCTTCATTCGCACACAATCGTTCGCCAGATCCGACTTGAACATAAAATGAGACACCATCAAGTGATTGATAAATATATACACATGCACAAAAGTTGAGCGCCACCATATTCATAGTCTATTGATTTCACGTGTGGGAATCAGAAATACGAAATATGATGATGTATGACTGAATTAGGCTTCCATAGTTTCATGAACCCAAATTTGTCCAGATACCACAAGGAAACCCTACCCTATAAATGGTGACATTCAAGTTTCAGAAACGTGGTTGCATTTTGCTCCTGTGTGAGATTCCCCTTCCAATAGAGGTTGAAAATCAGCCATGGTGAGGAGAAAGTTATCGAACGCTGAACGATGGCAAGTGATAGGCATGAAAAATGCTGGCATGTCATGCAGGGCCATTGCAAGACAAATGGGTCGTCATCACAGTGTTATCACTCGTTTGATTGTCAAACATGGTCACACCAATGATGTCAATGACAGGCATGAAAGACCTCTAACAGAGAGGATAGACGTCTTTTCAGGATAGTCAGACGAAATCCATTTGCCACTTCAACAGATTTAAGACTGCAGTGGATTACCCATCAGAGACTATCGACGATGACCGTAAGGCGTCGCCTCAGAGCGGCTGGTTATAACGCCAGAAGACCAGTAAAACGTCCTCAACTGACTGAGAGGCACATGCGGAATCGTCTGATATGGTGTCGTGCCCGTAGTCGATGGAACTTGGCCAACTGGAGAAGGATCCATTGGTCTGATGAGTGTCGAATGCTGCTACGAACTGTTGATGGTCGAATACGTGTTTGGAGGCAACGTAACACTCGTTCCGCACCAAGGAACATCCAGAAGACCCCAGCATATGGCGGGGGGTTGGACATGATATGGGCTTGTGTTTCCTTTGGCTGCAAACTTCAGCTGGTGACAATTCGTAAAAACCTGAATGGCCAACAATACCAAGATGCCGTTCTTCGTCCAGTGGTAGTCCCTCCTTTTGACAACCATCCTCTTCAGACAAGACCTGTTTACATGGATGACAATGCTAGACCACACATATCTCGGGCAGTTGTGGCTTATTTGCGTCAAGAAGCTATTACCACTCTGCCTTGGCCGGCCTGTAGTCCGGATCTTAGTCAGATTGAACATCTCTTGGACATTCTTGGCCGGAAAATCAGACATCGTGATCCCCCAGTTCAAAATCTCGCTGGACTGGAAGACGACCTTCATGAAGAATGGATCCGTTTGCCTCAGAGAAGCATTCAACGACTTGTAATGAGTATGAGGCGTAGGGTTGAAGCTGTGGTCAATGGCCGTGGATCATACACACGTTACTGACGTTTCTGTCTTGCAATAGACTCTGCACTCCCTCGGGTGTCTATCTGACACCTGATATGGTCTGCTGCTATCATGACAGTTACATGACAAAAAACTTGTTCGATGTTAAGGTAAAATTCCATCTGCTCATATTCTTTTGGAACACAAAATAAACTTGCTTTGGGACAACTTTTGCATCATATGAGGTTTACATATACGGCTTATAACAATCGTACATCTCGTTATAATAGTCATCATTAAGTGCCAAAAGTAACAGCTCACAAATATGGTGGGTGGCGCTTAACTTTTGTGCATGTGTATACTTCATAAAAATAGAATCAATAATTTGTATATATCGTTTCGCGTGAATCCCTAGACAGTGTTGACGTAATGCATAACAGCGCTATATGGAAGAACATTACAAAATGACAGAGGTCACTTACATTTACAACTTTAGTAAAATGTATGCGCACGTTATGGTGATGAAAAACCTTGGATTTATTTTAGAGCGACACTGGAATCATACCCAAGGTTATGCTTGCCTGGCGTTAGGATACAATGCTGAATAGTAGGTCAACCAATTCCCTCGGTTCATTTCTAGCTACTGTAACAATTAACAGTCAGAATAATTGTAGTTAATTGTTATTAGATCTATCATATAAATCAAGCATAAACTTAACGAAAAAGGAAAATGAGCCTTTTTCTCCTGGATCAAAATCAAGTGGAACCATCTCAGCCGGCTTAATCAGCCGTTTTAAGAGAGCCGGAAGTCTGACAGATCGGTGAAATTTGCTCTTCGTGTGTTGAAAGTACTATTCAGACTGATGACGTGAAGGAGTTTATTGCAAGGATCAGCCTGATATTGCTGTTACATGCTAGGGATGATTTAACTTTGGGGTATCAATTTTCTGCGTTAGTGATCGACTTGTGGTGAAGGAGACGCACAGCAATCCTTAACATTTCCTGGATGCAATTTGGAATGAAAGTTCTATTCCATTGCAGGAATAAGCTCCATGAGGAGAGTGGAATTCTATGTTTGACATAACCTCATTGTAGTCACATCAGTTATTTCCGTCATCAAGTGACAGGAACAGGCGATTAGATCGCACTTGCACCTGCACTGCCCGTCATTTCACAATAAGACAATCTGTGTACTTTGTAGTGGTGAGACAGGCTCTGACTTCTTGTAAACGAGACGGGCCTCCTCACGTTAAAACGTATACGTATGGATATGTTCGTGGCACATACAGGGTCCCACTGTCGTCTTTCACTGTATGATTAAAAACCCAACGTGCAACTCATTTTCAAAAGGTGATGCTCAAATCTCATCAAGATAAAAATTGAGAAATCGTTCTTTCATCATCAAATAGAAAACAACTGCAGAAACTTATACGTATTGACTTTTTCGCGAAGAATAATTGAAAATGGCTGACAAGAGGACAAGAAAATGATGATGTCGATGCAATCTTGAACACTTTTGTCAAAATATGATTTGTCTAGAAAAGCAAAATAACAGATCAAGCCCTAAGCAATCAATTTCTCAATACATGTTTTCTTGTGGAACCTCATTTGCCATTTGGTACGAGGGCTGGTGAAAACGTTCTAAGCCTATCAAACAAAACCAACAATTATGAAAGTGTTTTTAATGATATTTTTCAACATAATCGCCCTGCTTTTTAATACACTTCTCATATCGATAGTAAAGATTTTCAATTCCAGTCAGTGAAACGTTTTCTGAAGCCACCCCGAAAAACCCTTGCCGGCATCGTTGTCGTCTCAACGTTTTCAACGAAGGTGTTCTTTCAGTTTAGGAAACAGGTGGAAATCACTTTGTGCCAGGTCTGGCAAGTATGTCACACAACAGTCTTTGCAAGTCGAGAGTTGTGAGAAGAGGCATTGTCATGAAATAGTAGAACTCCAGCAGTCATCATTCCTCGCCTATTTTACTCGATAGAATCAACATAGTAGGCACCAGTAATTCTCTTTTGACTTATCAAGTAATCAACAAGGATCATCCCCTTTGCATCCCAGTATACAGTGGCCATCATCCATGCTTGTTCGCCCACCCTTAAACATTGCTGCCCAACGTTTAACAGTGGAATACCTAGGGCACTATTCACATACACTTGTGACATGCGGTCATGAATTCCTTGGGGAGTACTTTTCTCTGAAGTCAGAATCTTGATGACTGCTCGGTACTCATTCTTTTCCATTTCTGTGTCCATTTGGACCCCTGTCACGTTCAACTGGCTGTCACTAATACACAAGCAGCCTCAACAAACGAAATACACTTCAATGAACTACTCACAAAATGTACCACATTGACTAATTCATTCTGATGTAACCCCTGGTTGAAAGTTAGTCCGTCTTAAAACTTTTTGACCTCGTAAAAAGGCACATACAGACACACGCTGAATCTGTACTATCTGAGGAAATAACTGAATGACGTAGTGTCTGATCATTGTTTGCCAGAGGTGAGGTGAAATGGGGTTTAACGTCGCGTCTAAGATTATTAAACTTATACAGCGTCGTACATGCACGTGTGTGTGTCTGGTTGTATAGAACAAACAGGAGCTCAAACAGGATTCTGAAGTATAGGGAGGTTTTAATCTTGCTCTTCCATGACACTAAAACTTATGTATTGACTTCAGTAGGAGGTCCTGTATCATGAAGCATGACACGGAGAACCTAAAGCATTTTCTGGGAATTAGGTATGGACTTCAAACGGTTACCAATGGCAGATTCATTGATTTAATCATAATTTTGAAAGTACTGCAATTAAGGACAAATCACTATTAACATAGACACAATTGGTTTATTTCGATCAAAAGTTTCATTCTGACGAGTCTTGCTCAATAAATACATGCAATCGCATCCATTAAGTATGTAGGATTGAGCTGAAACTAATCTTGATTCCTTGGTTAAGATTCCAGCTTCATGGGCCCTGTTGCCTGACATAGCATGCAGCATAATGGGGCTGAATCAGAGATTTGACCAAACGACCAGTGCGCGGATCCTGAAATGGCCACTGGACAATATTCTGCTCCGCATTAGGCCACTGAGACACATGAAAATTATCCTGGAGTAAGTTTAGTCATTAATGGCTGGTTTAAAGGTTAGCTTTGAACAGTACTCCAGTTATATCACTGCGTGCCAGCTTAATGTGGCAGGAAAGCCCGAAGTGATGCATGTCTCAGACGATTACCGAATTCTGCCGCGCCCAAGGGACACAACTCTGCACAGCGAGGACAGGCCAGTCGTATCTCCAGCTGAATTAAGATCATGGTAACAAGAGCTAAGGTTTTACTTAAGGACAATACATGAACAGTTTGTATTGGTATAACCTATGAGAGAACACTCCAAGCTACCGAAACAATGACGTTTGGGGAACGTTTGGATGATATCATAGTGAGTGAGTTGGGTTTAACGCCGCTTTTAACATTATTCCAGTTATATCACGGCGTGTCAGCTTAATGTGGGAGGAAACCCTGAAGTTGTGCAGGTCTCAGACGTTTACCACTTCGGTGAAACCCACGAGCACGGGTATGGTGCTTACAAACCTTGAAACATAATCGGGGCGAACTGAGATTCGAACCCACAGGATGATATGGATATACTACAAAACTGTTGTTTCGCTGACAAATTGATACGATTTAAATTAGTTGGAGATGTTTTGTAAGTTTTGAAGCTGATTCATAATTGGATTAGATGGAATGTTTACCAAACAAATTATAAAATCCTTTGAAAACTGTGTTGCCAAGGCGATACTTAAAAAAATGTTTAAAACCATTGATGGCAAACAAACAGATCCATAATGTACAGACCGACGTCATATTGCTAGAATATATTGCTGAGTGTGGCGTTAAACAACAAACAAACACACACTGCATCAAGGCAGAAAGTTTGATGGAGCTAAGCAATCGTTGTGATGCCCAAACATTAACATGATAAATCCAAAGGAAACAATATTTTGCTCTGCATCATCTATTGTCCATCACCGACCCCACCATCCAATATTAAATTACAACTATATTAACTTATCAGTGATCAATAAAAACTTTGTGTAATCTGGATGCATTTGTTTTCTAATTGCCTTCATCGTCATTACGAGTTTTGTAAAATCCCAAATCAACGTAAAAAGTGTTATTTCATACATACGCGCACACGTACATGCACAAGCAAATCAGAGTGGGTTACATATCTTTAGGATTGCTTTACTTTGTCTTCCAAGGATTTACCTCACCACTTAAAATATATATCCACAGAGACTAGCGGCTGTACTGGATAGTAGCACACGTGCTGGTCAATGTGAAGGACACGTGGAGGGCATTTAAAATAATGACGCATCACTGATCAGAATGATGTCCAGGCAAACCCTATTTTGATTTGTAGTATATGCCTATCGTGTTTGTTCCAGTGAACACTTGACTTGCCTTTGCATGTGTTGTGATGGGTATGCTCTTCTTTTCGCGAACACCTGGTGTCATCGCTATTTAATAGCGATTCATAAATAGTTGCTTACGAGATAGTCACGCTGGCGGACACTGCACCACCATGTATTGCGACAACACTCATGAAGACGTCATGCTCCTGTTGTTGCAGGGATTTTGATCCAGGAATCCACTGGTCATGTGGAACGTGGATTTAAACGAGTACATCTGACTCAGCTATTGGTAATTGTGCAGAAGTATAGAGAAATTATGTATCAAGGATAGTTTATATCAAAGAGAAATGGCTCGAGGCCATTGATTCGCCATATTCTCAGATTTACGCACTTTTATTGGGTGACAGACCTTCAGTGAAGATCAAAAACTGAACAAAACATATTCTGGAGCCTCAGTTTGGTTGGTTAAGAGACTAAATCAACAACATGACTATATAGCCACATGTCAAATTTGGCGTCCTTTCGTGGGAAATAGTTTGGGATGTCAAAGGTCTTCGTACCAACATGAATAAACGAACTATAAACCTTTCCTTTAATGACTGACCGTATGGCATGGGACGAATCGGACGAGGCCGAGGGCTGTTACGACAAATGGCGTCACGTTGACGACGTAAAGGGGAGGTTTTTCTCCAACCATCAGAATCAGCTCTACACCATGTTAAGTAAAGAAAATGGCATTACACGATCAAGACACATGTTTTACATGGCCATAAGAAGAATAGAAAAAACAGATCCTTCAACCCTGTCAAATACCTCCACAATGCGTCGAAAGTCACATACTCACATACTTCATCCTGTGTGATCTTTGCTGAAGGTATCTGCTGATAGCACTGGAGGAGCAGCTTGCATATATGAAACGCTTCTAGATAACATGTATACCGTGAATGACCCGCAGCTTTTTGAGTAGGAGGTTTCAGGTTTTCGGAAGTGGATTTCTGTATTAAACTCTTGATAAAATACTCAAATACCTGTCTTGTCTCTTCGTGTGGTTTCAAATGTCATCAGTTACAGCAGTGCTTGTCGTAAGAACGGAATAAAATGAGGATTGGCTGGTGCAATGTGTGAGATGGCTGTGACAAACTGATGTTCGTGGTATTGGACTTTTCAAAGAAGAACGTGACATGCCTGCAATATTATTATATTACCGATTGCTGCTTGATTTTATGTTTGTTTGTTTGTTTGATTGTTTTTTTGTTGTTTACCGCTGCACGCAGCAATATGCTAGCTGAATGATGGAGGTCTATCAATAATCAAGTCTGACAATCCAGTGATTGACATCATGAGCATCGACTTCTGCTTGAACGAAATTTTACTTACTCTGTCCGCTCACCTGAAATGAAGACATGGAATGCAGGTTAGATTTCTCGTAGATATATCAAAATGGAATTCTCGTGTATGATAAATTTAGTTTCATCCTTAGTCGATCTGTTGATAAATGATACTTTAACGGTCTATGTAAACAATAAATGTAATTTTCGTCTTCCAAATGATGAACAGATTTACCAGCTAAGAGATATAACTTTAGTATAGATACTATACTCGTCAATACCACTATCATAACATAAAATAAAAGCAGTGTTTTAGTGTATTGAAAAATACAGTGCCTTGAACCAAGAATCGTTCAGCAACTCACAACCAACGGTTGATCTATAATTATATCACTTATCCCATATTAGCCCGACGGTAATGCGTGGAAGGTAGGAGATGCGATCCCCGGTCGCGTCATACCAAAAGACGTTAAAAGATGGTGCTTGTTACCCTGCAAGTTGCTCGGCAAAAAGGGGCAAAAACAAAGACTGGTAGGCTCGGAGTCAGTATACTGTGTCTGAGTAGGGTATTCATGATAAACTACGGCATGGTATCTCAGTGGGCTGGCACTATTAAATCTGCATTAGACCGGGCTAGTACGTTTGAAACTAAACCGTGCCCAAGATGTCCTTTCTAATCTCAGACTCGATGTTGAAATAACTTCCTTGTTTGAAATCGAGCCATGGTCTTTTTTTGTGAAGTCAAATTCACTTTTTGTAGATTGATTTTGTAAAAGTGAGTGGCTGATCTCATTTCTATGCTGCTTGAAACAATATTCGAAAGAATTAAAACTCTAATTGTAATCGCCGTTTGCCAATGTGTGTTTGGAAACTGCTTCTAAGAAAATGAGGTATAAGTGAGACAGTCAGTTATCTTACTTAACAGTTCATACACGTTATCAAATTGTTTGTAGCTTACTATCCTCCGTAACAGCAGAGTGAGTGAATGAGTTGTTTTTTTATGCCGCTTTGTGCAGTATTACACCAGTTCATGGAACACCAGAACGGTGCCTCACAAATTGTAGTGTCACTCGTTGGCTTCATTACATCATGATGGTTATCAGTTTGGGGCAAATACAAACTGATCCTGAAATACTTGGTTTGGACTCGTTCAATTGCGTTTAAATCCAAACAGTTTCCCAATAATATTTATTTCCAGTCCACCACACAGCTTATGAAGTTTTTACTGTACCCTTGACGAGAGAATGTCTGACAAAGAAGTCTGACTCAATTTTGTTAATAACTAGAACATATCCTCATGTACGCATGTCCAATGTATTTTCAAGACATTCTGCACAATAAGCAAACATCGACAGTATTTACACACCAGAAGTGAAACATTTCCTCACTTTTAACTATAAATAATGTCATATACCTGTAACATATACACTTTATGATTATGAAAAATGATCGTTTGATCATTGTATTTGTACCAGTCTTCCATTGAGACATATGTATTTAGGAAATAAATAAAACCCATTTGACGTTTAACAAAAACAGGATTTGACTCAAAAATACAAACGTTATCAAAACGTTACTCGGCTTATAAATGTAGACCCGACCTCAACTACATCGACACCCAATAGCTATTTCTTGTTTGTTTTACTTCAGCTACCATCAAACATAGGTGTATACTTTCTTCTGCCGATATATAAAGATTCATCGCTAATGAATGTTGAGTGTCATTTTCAAACAACTCGACCTACTACTAAACATACAAAGGAGAAATCTTCAAACATCTACCCAACAACATATTTCAGGAACATAAAGCCACGAATACACCGCTGTTATTAACCACGCTCATATAATGAGGCAATACTTTGCTTTGATCTGGCAAGTGATATGACTGCAGCTCTCTTCCAGGTAGAATGTCTCCCCTTGAAGCGGCCTCTTAAGATTTAGCAATTCCATTCGCTGCGACTCTAACGTATTTTCAAGCTGTAAAACATATTTCAAGAGTCTATGTGACTTTTATTTCACTATGTCAGTGTGGCTTTATTGTAACCTCAGGGCCTTTCTTCGGTGATTATTCAAACCAATCAATTCAGCACAGTGTGTCAGCAAGGAATTCACCACTGATTAGATAATAATAACATTTAGGTACGATAAACATGTCAATTTAAATTTTCTCATCATGTTGAGATAAAATTCCTGATTTTATTTCATATGTTAGTGATCGGGAGGGTGTTCATCTTCCCGAGGGGTATTACAATACTGATCTTGATTATTGATCAGATCGTATTGACAAGGCGCCGCCATTTTGATTGAAGGAAATGCAAGTGATATGAGTGATGGAATCTGATTAGTCAATAGGAGGGACATAGAAGGGACATACGTAACTCGTATAGTCACTGGTGGCGATACGATCGAGCCTGGAAATTCCCGCGTAGTCAACTCGACTTTTATAATCAGTTAACACCCTTGAATCAGGAAGATGGAGGGTGTTGAGAAGCAACAATTGTTGGTATGTCTCTGCCTTTGACACATAAAAGCTGTTTGTTTACTCGTCATAATCGAAGTTGTAGCTGATGTTAAACATGCAGCTGTTGTCAGTGCAGATTCAGCTGCAGTTGTACACGCAGCAGTAGTTTCTTTTTTGAAGGTGCAATTGTAATCGTCACTTCAGCTGTAGTTTTATTTGTGATTTGTAAGTGACGAAATACATATGATACAATATCACATCAGCTGCTCGGGGATGTATAGCACAGTAATCCATTCCAGAGATGGCTGATCAGACGCTTCAATTCAAAGTTGACATAAATACATTATTTCCACACACACAAAAAAAATGTTTGGATTGAAATGTCAAAAGATGACTAGCAATGGCTGGAATTGTATGTCCTCTGCTGACCGACTCATTAAAGCCAGACCAGACTGTAGAATCAATGACCTTTAATGCCAGCCGTCGATGTGGGAGGCCCTTTCCCTTCAATGACACTAAGTGGCTGTCTTATTTTGCACGCAGCCACTGGCAGGTATCCACATGAAGGATATGTACAAATCCAATTAGAACACACGAATGGGGTTTCAGATCGATGGACAGAATAAATTGTTTTGTTTAATGAAAATCAAATTATGATATTTTAAGAGTGAAGGAAAGTTGTCTCAATCTTTTAAATCATTTTTTCGGTTTCAGTTTCTGTTTCAATTAATATTTCATATGATTTACAATATTTACCTATATGGTGACCCTGGAATATACGCCCGTTCTAATTTAAAAATACTGAACTCGCATCAAGATCAGGAGAAAGACATATGTGCTCGACTCAATCTTAGGTACAGTACAAATCATATCAAACTCCGTTATCCTGGTGAATGTTAAGTTGTACCCGACTGCCCTGTATTGAACACAGGTCATATTGTACCTTCCCCGTTACATGTCGGGGGTCTAAATTGAATGGGGCGACGAGACGCCATCACTTGGTTCATTGTGCTTCATCGTACCCAACATTACCTGATCATGAACCACCGGTTTGTCTGTTTGCGCTCGGCATTTAAGGGGCTAACACAAGCACTGGTCGCCTCGGAGTCAGTACACTGTGTCTGAGTGGGGTTTGTGTTAAACTGTGGCATGGTATCTCAGTGGGATGGCACTATAAAGTCAGCTTCAGTCCGGACTAGTACAAGCAGACAACCACACATACATTTTTACAATCTTTCCGTAGGTCTCTGTATTAGTATGAGAGTTACGATCGTCTTACTGCTACGACCGTGGCCATTACTGCGCCTGGGTTTGCAAGCGGACATAGGTAAAAGAACTGTCAACTCGTTGCACAATGATTCACGTTTATTTCCAAAAAACATCCTTTGAAACACCTCGGGACTTGCGGTATTATACAGTATGATTGAACACATTTAACACTATCTTGGGTATGTTTTTAAATGCAAGACATATGTAAAATCAAAATTATTGCTGAAGGATTCTTTGACCGAAGTACTTGAAGTGATACGTGCATTCTGGTTTGTCGTATTTTCACATACAGCATTTATCGAGTCATCTTTCAGGCGACGGAAAGGGGCGAGTGGTGACGAATGAGTCATTTACGGGAACATGACGTCATCGCATTCCTGGGCGATGGCATAGCATTCTAGAGTGACGTCATGCCCGTGTCCCTACTTTATTAAAATTTCCGATTATCGAATTCTCAGTCACACCAGCAAATCTTAAAACACCAACACTTTTAATGGATATTTTAAAAAGAAGAAGAAGCTATTTAACTCGCTTTTTAGGCGGAATGTAGGTCCCCAGCTCTCCATTAAGAGACATGAGGATCGCCTGGGTACAATGCGTCACAAGTCTTATGTTGCGCTATCGTGCTCCGACAGCATTAATCATCGTCCCTCACGCGCTGTTAACCTCCGACTTGTGGAATGTTTGCTGGCCACCGCGATAAAGCTGTAATATTGCTGTCTGGGCTAAAATTAATGTTCCCTTTTCTCATTTAAGCTTTGCTCCCCCTGGCAGAGCAAATCACACCTTTCTTCATTATTTCCTTTGAGCTGCGAAAAAATCATAAACACGAAGACCTCAACAGACAAAAGCGGTTAAAGTTTTCTTTTTCACAGACAGTAAGCGTTCCAACAGAAATGATAAGAATATTATAGGGTATTCTGCACACAAAGATGCTTTCATGCATATTCAGTGTATGTGAAGTGTATGAAGATTGTCGGTCTATTGACATGCCCGCCGTTACAGTCTAGCCCAAGAGAGTCTACGTTCGTTTGCTCCAACAATTAACTAAACAATGGTCAAAATATCGAAAACCGCCTCCGCGGTCTATTGGTAGTGTGTCTGCCGGGAGAGCTGAAAATCGGGGGTTCAATCCCCGGCTGCGTAATACCAAAATACTGCGTAATACTGGCGCTGGTCATTAAGGGGATACAACAAGGGCTGGTCGGCTAAGAGTCAGTACACTGTGTCTGAGTGGGGTATTCATGTTAATACTGCGGCATGGTATCTCAGTGGGATAGTACTATAGCATTAGTCCGGACTAGTACAAGCAGCCACGCACACACACGAACAAGCACGTCGCTATAATTGAAAACGACGTTAAACCCCGCTTAGCAGCAATAATAATAATAAATCGTTACGGATAATACGTATTTTGAATATTTATCTCATATGACTCTTCAGAAAGTTCCCTTTAAGGGATATTCAAACTAGCTGTTTAATATACATGAACCGCCTTTATGTAGGGAGAACGTTGTTTTGGTTCACAAATTGTATCTGCAGAGTCGAATCTAGTCTTTCCTGGACGTGGCGAGCCAACGCTTAATAGTTAGGTTACACGTCTTCATGATACTTAACTAATTACACATCGCGTCAGAAATATGGCATGGCATCAGAAAGGCGCCACCTCGATTGTAACACAAGAGAAATATCAATAAAAACACGTTTCCGTATTGAAAACAAGACATCCCTTCCAGATTCCAGATACCAGTGACCGGATGTTTTAATCTCCATCCTCGTGCTGAGATGTGTAATTGAATTGTCCACGAATGTTTTTTAGTCCAGTATTGAAAAAGTATTCGGAAGTCTCATAAAGTAACTGAGCGTTGCGTGTAAACATGGTTTGATAAAGTCATGTTCCCAGGATGTGTTGGATTATCAAGTGCAGTATATAAACTAACAAACGTGACAAGGACATGTCGATTTGCACGTCATTGGTTACGTGGAAACATAATTTTTGGCGTCATGTGTGGGAAGCGTGTTAAAACACTGACGCTTGACCTACGTACAGAAAGGGGGAGTGCCTTCATTCACGTTGACCATGTCCGGAATAAATATATACGACATGGTTTCATGTAGCTTATACAAATATGTGAGTCTGTCAATAAGAATAAAGTTACATGCCATTGACATATTGGAGAGGCTAATGCTTGGCCACTTTAAAGATAAAATCATCGTAAAAAGTTACACGTTTTTATTTGAGCACTTGCCTTGGATGAACCTGAAAAAAGAATAGTCACTAAAATCCACAGGAACATTTTGAGTCAGACAAATCCTCTGTTGGTCTTTTTTGACACAAACCACATAGGCATCTCTGTGGTAGTCGTTTGCAGAAAAAAACCTAACAAAATATGAAGAACGCTAAGAACGGTATCAAAACTTGTACTCATGTGGGGAATCGCTCTCACTTGGTGTCATTAAGGCCAGGCTGACTGACATATTGACACTCGGTATAACTTTCAGTGAAGGATATTCGGGAAAGAAAACCTCACATGTGCACTGGAAATACTGCTATTTTAGATGCTGCCACAGCTTTGGATTTCTGTAATGTCTGAAAACTCTTACAATAGGATATACCATAATTGAATCCTTTTGGCATACCAGGCCAAATAGCAGTGGAAATTATATGTATGGGTAAATGAAAATCACTGATGACACCAGGCGTTCGCGAAAAGTGTAAGTATGTTCTGTCCCACCGCTTGGTTTGAAGCAAATGCACGTGATATGAGAGGTGGAATCTGATGGGTCAATAAGAGGGACATAGAAGGGAGACAACTCGCCATAATCACTGGGGGCGCTACGATCGAGCCAAGAAATTCCTGCCTTGTTCGATGAGAGTTGAAAGTGGCCTTTGATAGTCAGTATATAACTCCCTTGCCTCGGGAACATGAATTAACATTGAACAACAGTTGCTTTGTGAAACGGGCGTAACTTCAGAGTATGAAAATCTTGATTCTAGTTACCTCAGTGGTTATGGATAACATAAGGTGACGTTGTTATGTGTAACTGAGCAACATTATATAACACCAACAAACAAACGAGAAAGACGAGGCTTAATTAATACGGGTCTGAATTACTTCACTCAGTTAAGAAGCTTTAAAATCAAACGTACGAATTCAGTATTTGAGTGAAACGCACAATTTATCATATACAAAATGACTTGCAACCATGTTCGTCTGCAGAAACACGGTGTCACATTGGGGAACCACACACCAAGCATTTTGGGAATGAAGGTCAACAAAGGGCTGCGAAAGAATACATTGCCTCATGTGGGGACCTTGAAAATAGTTCCTGCTAGGTGACCTCATTTGCATATCCATCAGATTGTGATACCAAGTTTGTTTAATCGCTTCGATAGTACAAGCCAATATATGATGAATGTATTGGGATTATGGGCCATGGGGTTAATAACATATATTATCGGTGATGGTGAGGTGAAATTTGGGTTTAACGTCGCGTCCAAGATTATTGCACTTATATAGCGACGTGCATGCACGTGTGTGTGTTTGTGTGGCTGCTTGTACTAGTCCGGACTGGTGCCGATTTATAGTGCTAGCACACTGAGATACCATGCAACAGTTTTACATGAATACCCCACTCAGACACAGTATACTGACTCCGTGCCGACCAGTCCTTGTCCTTGCCCCTTTAGCCGAGCGCCAGACAGGGTAACAACAAGTACCATCTTTTAACGTATTTTGGTATGACACGGTCGGGGATCGAACCCGGATCTTCTGCTCTCCGGGCGGACGCTCTACCACTGTGACGTACATATATGCATTGAGGGCAAATGGTATATAGTATCATCTGTCTAAATCCAATGAAATGTTAGTAAATAACAAACAAACTTTGGATAATAAGGAATCATCTGTCTCGACTGGATGCTGTATCCCCTTAATGCCGAGCACCAGACAGGGTTACAGCCAGTACCATCTTTCTCTGGGATGACGCGGCCGGGTGATGGAACTACCCACCTTCCGCTCTCCGGACGGATGCTCTATCCACTACACCAATGAGTCGGTGCTGAGGACCAACTGAAGTAAGCCTCATATATTATTAGAACCAATAAATGCATGTTTCTAGTTGTCCTTTTCATACAAGACATAAACGAGTATGATTATCACTCTGCAAGGCAATAATGATTTCATTTGAACACCCCATTTATCATGTCTTTCAACGTTAAAACAGCGTTCTTTCTTAGCAGCCTGCACGATCATTGTCTAAGCCTGAAAGAGATGATAACTTCTTCAAATAACTTTGTTGCCCATATTAGGTATCAATTACTTTAATAATCGGCTGTCAACACCTTGTCATCTAATAACATCAGGTTTGTTTGACTCGATCTCGTTAAGACATTTCACTGGAATTACCAACAGGCACGTTGCCACTGATTACAACTATCTCCAGTATTTATGTAAATAGATGGGGGAAGTATGCGTTAAAGAGATAATCTATCCATTATATGCTGTAATAATGGTTTCTTAATATGCTCTGCAATAAAGACATGTTTCCTGGAGAGAAGTCGTTCATCAAATCCCTTATTAGCATGCTATTCATATTCGCATTTTATAACGCTTTGGGGAATACAGTGGCTCGTTCCCTGGGATTAATGCCCAGACAGGACGGCTGATAGGTAGTTGTAGTGTTGGTTGAGTCCATGAAGCCGTATTTAAGTTTAATGAATTGCTATGGAATTGAGAATACTGTCTGCGTTTCTTCCCAAACATTAATATCACGTAGAGACAATCGATTGTGATGGCTTGTTTGTCAAGAGAATATGCAGATCCTAACCAGTCACATCGTGTGAACATGTGTGTTCAATAACCATCAAGTAGCCAATTCCCTTCCACTGATGTTCCCACCTGAACTAGAAATAAAGGAGACAAGTTTGACCCCCTCATCTGTTTCATATCTAGATCTGTGCATAAAGATTCAGATTTACAAAACACACAAGAGGGATGACTTCAACTTTCTAATAGTCAACTTTCCCTTCATGCCAGCTCCAACCTTGGTGTTTACATTTCAGAATTTTTCAAATGCAAGCGAGCACGATTTTAAAAAAAGAGCGTGATACCACTATCTTCTCAGAAGTTTTTTCATCAAGGTTACAACATTCTAGGCCTCGGTTTTATGGTAGACATGTGGTTTTATGGTGCACATGGCAGACATGTGGAGGACATTTACGAATATATTCCCGTGGTTTTTTTTAGGTGAGTAATTGACTTGCCTTTGCATGTATTTGTTACGGATGCCACCGGAGGGGCAAGGCACGCTTACTTCTTCGCGAACACCTGGTATCATCACTATTTGAAAGTGATTCATAAACACATGCCCAGGATAAAGTAGGAATCGTACAATCGACTCAGTCGGACTGTAAATCGCATGGGGATATACAACATGCAGGCACGCACAAACACCCATCACAAACACATGGAAAGGCAAGTCAATGCGTCATATTTGAAAATGTACATAAACCCTTTGTACTTTTAATTGTTCTTGATCATGAATGTACAATACTTACCGGTCATGTCCACATTCGGATTATGAGTAGGATTTCACAAAGGAAGCAAGATAGAGAATCGTCTTCTTTGTCACATGTAGTGAAGGCCCAACACAACACGGATTTATTGCAACCACAGATCGTTGCTTACAATATAGGTTACTGGATTGTCTGGTCCAGACTCGATTATTCACGAGCCGCCTCTTCATATTGCAGGGACGCGCAGGCACGTACGTATAGGTTTTAAACGACGAAAGGTCTCCAAAGGTGGGGTTGTGCGTGGGTGCGTGCGTGCGTGCGTGCGCCCGTGTGTGCGTGCGTGCGTGCGTGAGTGAGTGAGTGAGTGAGTGAGTGAGTGAGTGAGTGAGTGAGTGAGTGAGTGAGTGAGTCTCTTTTAACAATATTCCAGCAATATCACGGTGGGGAACACCAGGCAAGGGCACACGGACTTCATGCAAATGTTGGGCGCCGATCCCAGTTCGTCATGACGAGCAAACGCTTCAACCTCTCGGCTACACAACCGCCCCTGTTACATGATAGCTATTTTGAGGCAACAAAACATGTACGTCAGTTGGTATCATTCAGGATTAATAATTGGAATCTGTGACATATTAAGAAATCTAACCCTATCCAAATTGTAAATATATATGTGTTTGATATCAAATAATACAGCAAAATCGCACGGCTTTAATTGACAGGCCCGTGAAGATCCGGGGTAGAATAGGTCTTCAGCAACCCATGCTTGCCGTCAAAGGTGACTAATGGGAATCGGTGGTCCGGCTCGCTGACTTGGTTGATACATGTCATCGTATTGCAATTGCGTCGATCGATGCTCAGGATGTAAATCACCAGAGTGTTTGGTCCAGACTCGATTATTTTACAGACCGTCGTCATATAGCTGGAATCTTGCTGAGTGTGGCGTTAAACAACAAACAAACCACGAGTAGTGAAAGGCAGTGTACATTGCGATGCAATCAGCTTTGACGACATCGATGACATGTAAGCCACCTCAGCTTCTGTGCTCCTCCGCTAGATAAGGCCCTGGTCTTTCACACTGGAAATCCTGCAATTCATATCGTGTAAGGACACAAGTGTTGTTTCCAACCCATGAAATATGGAAATTCAATCAATTATTGTTTTATTTAAACAAACAATTTTGGATCAGAATCCGTTATTGTGGAACCATTAAACCCAAAGTGTCATTTAACGGCAATGCCACCGTCTTTAAAAATCGATTGGTTCTTATTTTTAGCCAGACTTGCAAACATCTGACACTAGATTGAAGCTTTAATTTAGTGATTGAAGGATCTGTCCAACTTATGTGGCTCTATTTTATGATCGTGCGTGTATTACGCTATTCTCATATACATTTTGATAATGGACATGATGAACGAAAGCGATCTCATGCTGTGACCGCCACATAAAGTTTTCGTACCTTCACACAGTGAACATCCGGGTTAGAATAGGTATTTAGCAACCCATGCTTGCTGTGCTATGCTTGTAGTAAGTGGCGACTAACTGGATCGGGTGGTCAGACTCGCTGACTTGGTTGATGCATGTCATCGTATCCCAATTGCGTGGATCGATGCCCATAATATCAGTCACTAGATTGCCTGGGCAATTGGTTAGGTTTGTTGCTTAACGCCGCACTCAGCAATATTCCAGCTATATGACGGCGGTCTGTAAGTAATAATAGAGTCTGAACCAGACAATCCAGTGATTATTATTCTGAGCACCTGAAGACCTGTTCTACCCCGGAATCTTGTCTGGTGCAGACTCGATTATCTACAGACCGTCGTCATGAAGTTGGCATATTGGTGAGTGCGGCGTTAAACAACAAACGAACAAACAAAGATATGCTTGTCAACCATGCTTTTTACATCACTTGCTTAAAAATGGTGTGAACCTACTGTGAAATGTTATTAAGTAGTTGTTCACACATATATTATATCCTTACTTAGTACTCCAACTTCTAAATGCCTGTCAAAGTAGGCGTGCCGGAGATCGTGGTTTGCATGATCGTGGTTTTGAATAGTGGTTGGCCCTGATTATGTTTGCCGGCACCATACTTGAGCTTGCGTGAGGGGCGGTCGAACACCCGGGTTCCATTCCCGACATGGGTACAACGTGTGAAGCCCATTCACTCACTAGTTTAACGTCGCGTCCAAGATTATTGCACTTATATAGCGACGTGCATGCACGTGTGTGTGTTTGTGTGGCTGCTTGTACTAGTCCGGACTGGTGCCGATTTATAGTGCTAGCACACTGAGATACCATGCAACAGTTTTACATGAATACCCCACTCAGACACAGTATACTGACTCCGTGCCGACCAGTCCTTGTCCTTGCCCCTTTAGCCGAGCGCCAGACAGGGTAACAACAAGTACCATCTTTTAACGTATTTTGGTATGACACGGTCGGGGATCGAACCCGGACCTTCTGCTCTCCGGGCGGACGCTCTACCACTGGGCCACGGAGGCGGTCTCATATATTATCGAAACGATTATAATTATTGTACTGTGATGAATTGTGATATAGTCATATATCCTTACCCTCAATAACACACTTTGACTGATGATACTTTTATCTGAAATATGACGTACATATATGCATTGAGGGCAAATGGTATATAGTATCATCTGTCTAAATCCAATGAAATGTTAGTAAATAACAAACAAACTTTGGATAATAAGGAATCATCTGTCTCGACTGGATGCTGTATCCCCTTAATGCCGAGCACCAGACAGGGTTACAGCCAGTACCATCTTTCTCTGGGATGACGCGGCCGGGTGATGGAACTACCCACCTTCCGCTCTCCGGACGGATGCTCTATCCACTACACCAATGAGTCGGTGCTGAGGACCAACTGAAGTAAGCCTCATATATTATTAGAACCAATAAATGCATGTTTCTAGTTGTCCTTTTCATACAAGACATAAACGAGTATGATTATCACTCTGCAAGGCAATAATGATTTCATTTGAACACCCCATTTATCATGTCTTTCAACGTTAAAACAGCGTTCTTTCTTAGCAGCCTGCACGATCATTGTCTAAGCCTGAAAGAGATGATAACTTCTTCAAATAACTTTGTTGCCCATATTAGGTATCAATTACTTTAATAATCGGCTGTCAACACCTTGTCATCTAATAACATCAGGTTTGTTTGACTCGATCTCGTTAAGACATTTCACTGGAATTACCAACAGGCACGTTGCCACTGATTACAACTATCTCCAGTATTTATGTAAATAGATGGGGGAAGTATGCGTTAAAGAGATAATCTATCCATTATATGCTGTAATAATGGTTTCTTAATATGCTCTGCAATAAAGACATGTTTCCTGGAGAGAAGTCGTTCATCAAATCCCTTATTAGCATGCTATTCATATTCGCATTTTATAACGCTTTGGGGAATACAGTGGCTCGTTCCCTGGGATTAATGCCCAGACAGGACGGCTGATAGGTAGTTGTAGTGTTGGTTGAGTCCATGAAGCCGTATTTAAGTTTAATGAATTGCTATGGAATTGAGAATACTGTCTGCGTTTCTTCCCAAACATTAATATCACGTAGAGACAATCGATTGTGATGGCTTGTTTGTCAAGAGAATATGCAGATCCTAACCAGTCACATCGTGTGAACATGTGTGTTCAATAACCATCAAGTAGCCAATTCCCTTCCACTGATGTTCCCACCTGAACTAGAAATAAAGGAGACAAGTTTGCCCCCCTCATCTGTTTCATATCTAGATCTGTGCATAAAGATTCAGATTTACAAAACACACAAGAGGGATGACTTCAACTTTCTAATAGTCAACTTTCCCTTCATGCCAGCTCCAACCTTGGTGTTTACATTTCAGAATTTTTCAAATGCAAGCGAGCACGATTTTAAAAAAAGAGCGTGATACCACTATCTTCTCAGAAGTTTTTTCATCAAGGTTACAACATTCTAGGCCTCGGTTTTATGGTAGACATGTGGTTTTATGGTGCACATGGCAGACATGTGGAGGACATTTACGAATATATCCCCGTGGGTTTTTTTAGGTGAGTAATTGACTTGCCTTTGCATGTATTTGTTACGGATGCCACCGGAGGGGCAAGGCACGCTTACTTCTTCGCGAACACCTGGTATCATCACTATTTGAAAGTGATTCATAAACACATGCCCAGGATATAGTAGGAATCGTACAATCGACTCAGTCGGACTGTAAATCGCATGGGGATATACAACATGCAGGCACGCACAAACACCCATCACAAACACATGGAAAGGCAAGTCAATGCGTCATATTTGAAAATGTACATAAACCCTTTGTACTTTTAATTGTTCTTGATCATGAATGTACAATACTTACCGGTCATGTCCACATTCGGATTATGAGTAGGATTTCACAAAGGAAGCAAGATAGAGAATCGTCTTCTTTGTCACATGTAGTGAAGGCCCAACACAACACGGATTTATTGCAACCACAGATCGTTGCTTACAATATAGGTTACTGGATTGTCTGGTCCAGACTCGATTATTCACGAGCCGCCTCTTCATATTGCAGGGACGCGCAGGCACGTACGTATAGGTTTTAAACGACGAAAGGTCTCCAAAGGTGTGGTTGTGCGTGGGTGCGTGCGTGCGTGCGTGCGCCCGTGTGTGCGTGCGTGCGTGCGTGCGTACGTGAGTGAGTGAGTGAGTGAGTGAGTGAGTGAGTGAGTGAGTGAGTGAGTGAGTGAGTCTCTTTTAACAATATTCCAGCAATATCACGGTGGGGAACACCAGGCAAGGGCACACGGACTTCATGCAAATGTTGGGCGCCGATCCCAGTTCTTCGTCATGACGAGCAAACGCTTCAACCTCTCGGCTACACAACCGCCCCTGTTACATGATAGCTATTTTGAGGCAACAAAACATGTACGTCAGTTGGTATCATTCAGGATTAATAATTGGAATCTGTGACATATAAAGAAATCTAACCCTATCCAAATTGTAAATATATATGTGTTTGATATCAAATAATACAGCAAAATCGCACGGCTTTAATTGACAGGCCCGTGAAGATCCGGGGTAGAATAGGTCTTCAGCAACCCATGCTTGCCGTCAAAGGTGACTAATGGGAATCGGTGGTCCGGCTCGCTGACTTGGTTGATACATGTCATCGTATTGCAATTGCGTCGATCGATGCTCAGGATGTAAATCACCAGAGTGTTTGGTCCAGACTCGATTATTTTACAGACCGTCGTCATATAGCTGGAATCTTGCTGAGTGTGGCGTTAAACAACAAACAAACCACGAGTAGTGAAAGGCAGTGTACATTGCGATGCAATCAGCTTTGACGACATCGATGACATGTAAGCCACCTCAGCTTCTGTGCTCCTCCGCTAGATAAGGCCCTGGTCTTTCACACTGGAAATCCTGCAATTCATATCGTGTAAGGACACAAGTGTTGTTTCCAACCCATGAAATATGGAAATTCAATCAATTATTGTTTTATTTAAACAAACAATTTTGGATCAGAATCCGTTATTGTGGAACCATTAAACCCAAAGTGTCATTTAACGGCAATACCACCGTCTTTAAAAATCGATTGGTTCTTATTTTTAGCCAGACTTGCAAACATCTGACACTAGATTGAAGCTTTAATTTAGTGATTGAAGGATCTGTCCAACTTATGTGGCTCTATTTTATGATCGTGCGTGTATTACGCTATTCTCATATACATTTTGATAATGGACATGATGAACGAAAGCGATCTCATGCTGTGACCGCCACATAAAGTTTTCGTACCTTCACACAGTGAACATCCGGGTTAGAATAGGTATTTAGCAACCCATGCTTGCTGTGCTATGCTTGTAGTAAGTGGCGACTAACTGGATCGGGTGGTCAGACTCGCTGACTTGGTTGATGCATGTCATCGTATCCCAATTGCGTGGATCGATCCCATAATATCAGTCACTAGATTGCCTGGGCAATTGGTTAGGTTTGTTGCTTAACGCCGCACTCAGCAATATTCCAGCTATATGACGGCGGTCTGTAAGTAATAATAGAGTCTGAACCAGACAATCCAGTGATTATTATTCTGAGCACCTGAAGACCTGTTCTACCCCGGAATCTTGTCTGGTGCAGACTCGATTATCTACAGACCGTCGTCATGAAGTTGGCATATTGGTGAGTGCGGCGTTAAACATCAAACGAACAAACAAAGATATGCTTGTCAACCATGCTTTTTACATCACTTGCTTAAAACTGGTGTGAACCTACTGTGAAATGTTATTAAGTAGTTGTTCACACATATATTATATCCTTACTTGGTACTCCAACTTCTAAATGCCTGTCAAAGTAGGCGTGCCGGAGATCGTGGTTTGCATGATCGTGGTTTTGAATAGTGGTTGGCCCTGATTATGTTTGCCGGCACCATACTTGAGCTTGCGTGAGGGGCGGTCGAACACCCGGGTTCCATTCCCGACATGGGTACAACGTGTGAAGCCCATTCACTCACTAGTCTAGCTTGTGGGTTTCACCATAGCGGTAAACGTCTAAGGCTTCGGAGTTTCCTCCCTCATCAAGCTGACTCTCCGTGAGTGAGTGAATGAGTTATCTTTTGATGCTGCTTTGAACAGTCACCGTGAAAGGGAAGTAACGTCGGTCTCAGACGTTAACCGCTTTGGTGAAACCAACGAGCATGGGTATGATGCTGACAAAACCAAGAAACATAAACGGGGCGAACCGGGATTCGAACCCACTGCCATAGGATCTGACAAGTGCCTTAGTGAAACTACTTCTCCGTTTAATCAATACTGTTTTAGAGATACAAATTTCATAGGAAATACATTTGAATAAACATAACGAAAATAAAAGGTGAAATTGCCAAGCCTGTGGAGTTTGCTCTGACGTCACACAGGAAATTAATGTTTGCCAAGTCGTGTCAACGTACTCAGTGCTTTGTAAGTCTGTGTGTTGAAATACAGATAGTTTTTCACTTGGTTGTGCCTTCACGGGGATGATAGCAAAACAAATGTCACATGGCAATTAGTTTTTTTAGCATTTTTAAGTATATATGCGACTAGACGCATTTCTCCAGAGAATGACAACCGAAAGTGTTTTTTTTATGATTACAAAGCAACGTCAGAGAAAAGGTCTCGATTGTACCACAAATAATTCATTTTGGCATAACAGGCGAAATAGCCGTGATGATAATATGAAGGGATCACTGAAAACTGAAAATAAGTTCGAACAAAGATAAATAAGATGAATGGTCGCGTTGGTTTGACTGATACAAATCCTCCAAAATGAACTTCGTTTACATTACTTTCTGAAATTTTGATAGATGACCCGGATAATTGGAAAAAGACCTCCAAAATGGGATTCTGCTGATCGTGCGTTGGAGGACCACATTCAAGATTATCATCTATGGCCTGTCAGCAACATGATCGTGTTGGTAACTTTCATCAAACTTGAGCAACATAAACTCCAGGCAGTAGAAGAATACACCCATGTTTTTTATGGCTAAAGTGTAATAAAGCCAGACATATTTATAAGATGGTTATGTATTTGATACGGGTATCAAAGCTATGTTTTGGACGATAAGTTGGCAGTGTTTTTAAGCTAACACACATAATCTAATTTCTAAACTAAACTATTCCTATATGACCTATAAACGCAGTGTTCGTAAGCTAACCCACATTATCTAATTTCTGAACTAAACTCTTCCCAGATGATCTATTAACGCATGAGTAAATCTGACCCAAGGAGATCTAAGGCACGAGTTCACTGATGTGTATCCGCACAGTTGAAGAGGGCACATACGACTCTATATAATTTAGAGAAGCCATTTGCATCAAAAGAATTCAGCCAACCATAAACAGAGATCAAGGATACTACATCCCTCCAGCTTACCATGATCTCATCAGCTCGCCTAAACAACACTGAACTATTATCTCCCCACTGGCTTCCCATACATTCCTTCTTAGTAATCCTTGTGTTAATCCCATACCCATCAATCACTGTACATCATCCCCATCTCTTGTATAAACTTGTCTTATCATAACTACCTAATCAATCAGTGTACATCAACCTTATCTGT
The DNA here is from genome assembly GCF_023055435.1 of Haliotis rufescens. NCBI lineage: Eukaryota > Metazoa > Mollusca > Gastropoda > Lepetellida > Haliotidae > Haliotis > Haliotis rufescens. The sequence continues at coordinate 12,980,094 of NW_025963824.1, read as the reverse complement.
TATATAAACATCTATCTATTGTTATATATATATATGATGCTCATACCTAGTTTGTACATCATTTGCTTGATAACGGTGTTAGAATCTACACCGAAACGTCGCCCAATTGTAATAAAGAAGTCGCTCATCCATAACTATTCTGTCTTAGTTACCATTCCAACTTCTAAATGCCACTCAAAGAAGTTATACTCTATAGAGGATAAAGGGTTTATTAAGGAATACTCCTCCCAGTTTAAGCAGCCTAACTTGAAAACTGAAGATAAACCTATCATAAGAATTATGAAACTCCAGTTTCCCAACTCTATGACACGAATTATATTTTTTTATTTTCTTAACCATTTAATTGAGAAGTAAGGATTATAATGTTTCTATTCTTCACCACGAGAGAAAACCTTGAACACCTCTGTGATGCTGATGCAGAGGAAGCTGATGGAACATTCTATTCCTCTCTCAAGCTCTGTCTGCAAGTCTACTATCTCCACGCCGAGGTACAAGGACTAATGTACCCACGTGTCTATTGCCTGCTCCCAAGCAAAACCGAGGCAGACTACAGCAGAACATTTCAATTGGTTCACAAGAAGTACAGCGACACCGCCTATTCTCTAACCGCTAGTGTTTCAGACTGACTTTGAAAAACTTTCTGCAAATGCTGCTACTGCTGTGTTCGACAGAGTACAGATCCGCTGATGCTTACTTACTTACTATTGAAGATTTAACGTGCGCTTTCCGACATAATGCGTATTTCGCACACGGGCAGCGAATGCTATTTAAATTTTGCTCCCATTTTCGGTTCCTACATGAATAATCGATCATGGGTACCTTGGGTTTAAAAATTAGATCAGGTTGGATGACACCGTTTTGATAACTTTTATATTTTTTTGGCAAATCCATTTTCAAGAGTGTACTTTCTTTTGCCCGGCAGTTTAGTCGTTATGGTTATTTTCCGCAGCATTGTAAACGTCTACGATCTCCACCACTTTCAGCTTCCCCCTAAACATTTAATCGACACGTCCTGATGTGACTGAATTATATTCAAAGTGTCTGATGAACATTCAGGCTCATCTCAAAGCTCGTGTTCCCTTCGTTACAGTCATCGCTGTAGCAGGAGGCATATTGCTGATCTCTCAACTGTCGGTATATTGATCCGTGGCGGCATAGGAGACCTGCCCATCTGAAATGGTCGGTATACTTGTAATGATAATTTCAAAAAGTGTGAACGATGTGCAGGATCCTAGTTTTACTTTTCGTAAGACGCCAGTGACTGAGTCGGTAGAGTAACGTAATAACTAACGCATTGTATGACAAGATGTTCTAAGTCCAAGAAATGAGCAATCTTTCAAATAGCGAGACGAGAAGATGCAGAACATTTCGTGTAAAGATATATTTCCTGCCAAGAATAGATCCGTAGTACCTCATGTTTGTCAAAAGAGCATCAGGCTGTAACGTTCTGGTAAGATCTTTGGGCTGTCACGTTCTTGTTAGAGCGTCGGACTGCCACGTTCTGGTAAGCACATCGGGCAGTCACGTTCTGGTAAGATCATCGGGCTGACACGTCCTCTTTATTGTCTGCTTGCGTGTCATCGTTCCCGATGGCGAGGATGGTTGCTTATGATATCAGTGACAAGTTTGTTTGGCCCAAACTCGCTGTAATATATCCGACGGTAGAGTTCTACATTCAAACATGACACTGAAGAATGCTTGATTCCGTTTCGTAAGCATGACAGTAAAATGGCATTTGGTACTTCATAAATATTTTTTATTATTTTATAACGCAAACAATTAAAGCGATCATTTCCAATAAACATCCCAGTTATCTATTAATATAAACTCTACAGTTAGACTTAAATTTTAAATCATAGTAGGTTTATCTACTTATTCACTCAATCACTCTTACATTGGAATGGAAAGAAAACCAAGAAGTATCAAAGACTTGAAGAACCTCCACGGATGTTATGAAGCCATTTCAGCGTTAGTAGCAGACACTTTTATTCACAAGCGTGTTTGAGGCTCTGTGAGCATGTCAATACGTGTGTACTAGACTTATGCACCTTCGTTGTCATACAAACCAACCTGTACCCTCGTCTGCCTTTACACTAACATGTATCTCCACTGTCGCACACACCAAAATGATACCCGTGAAGATCCGGGGTAGAATAGGTCTTCAGCAGCCCATGCTTGTCCTAAAGGCGACTATGCTTGTTGTAAGAGGCGACTAACGGGTTCGGGTGGTCAGGCTCGCTGACTTGGTTGATGCATGCCATCGATCCCAAATGCGCTGATTGATGCTCAGGATGTCAATCACTGGAATGACTGGTTACAGACCGTCAAATAGCTGGAATATTGCTGAGTGCAACGAACGAACCAACCAACACATCAAAATCTACCCCAGTGGTTGCAAAGACAAAAAGGCGGGGGCTGGGATTTTGTATCGAGATTACATCTGTTTTAAGCTACAGCTACAAAACCTCAATTCTTTTTTTAAGAATAACACTTAACAAAAATGCAATTTTTGTTGCAGACAATTTTGTTTTTCTTTCAACAATCGGAAGCATAATTATATTTTTCAAGAATTTCCGGGGATAATTTAATTTTTCGATCGAATCCCAGTTCCCTCTAGAATATCAAATGATCGGTCCATCAAGAAAAATGAGATTTATGTGTTCTGGAGAATCTGTTATGATACTGTTCTGTTAAAAAAATGTCTCAGTCTATTCCATTTCAGAGATTTTGATTAACTCTGTTTAGCTTTTTTGTCTCTTACACGAAATGATATTTTTTTCCAGTAGAGATACATTGATTAAACTTGTTTCTTCCCTTGACAACATTCAACAAGTGAAAGGACCGACAAGATTTCCCAATGAAATACGTGAGCAACGGTCATCAATAAAACTTGAGAACATGAGACACATTACCCAATGGAAACGTCCTTTTATCACTTATATAAGAGTAGATTCTAATAACTGACGAAACGCCAGACAAATGTGGTCATTCTTTTGAGAAAAAAGTGTCACTTTATACAACAGAAGATAATGACAGAAGGTACACGTTCAGCGCAGTGCTAAAGTGCACATCTACAGACTTATGGTGTTCCGCCGTGGACACCGCCGTGGGTTTATGCAGCTTGTCTGTTTTGTCCGTGGACTGTACATTGTATGACCGTTGAATAACCATCCGTCCAATGCCTGCCCTTATACTCCTTGCCGATTTTCAACAGCCGTCTGTAGACTGTCCGTTTGTCTGTCTGATGGCTATCCGTATACTGTCCATTGACTGTCTGAAGGCTATCCGTACACTGTCCATTGGCTGTCTGAAGGTTACCCTTACTCTGTCCATGGACTGTCTGAAGGTACTGTCTATTGACTGTATGAAGGCTATCCGTACACTGTCCACTGACTGTCTGAAGGCTTTATGTACTCTGTCCGTTGACTGTCTGAAGGTACTGTCTATTGACTGTCTGAGGGAACTGTCTATTGACTGTCTGAAGGTACTGTCAATTGACTGAGGGAACTGTCTATTGACTGTCTGAAGGCTATCCGTGCACTGTCCATTGAGTGTCTGAAGGCTATCCGTGCACTGTCCATTGAGTGTCTGAAGGCTATCCGTATACTGTCAATTGACTGTCTGAAGGCTATCAGTACACTGTCCATTGGCTGTCTGAAGGTTACCCTTACTCTGTCCATGGACTGTCTGAAGGTACTGTCTATTGACTGTATGAAGGTACTGTCTATTGACTGTCTGAAGGCTATCCGTGCACTGTCCATTGAGTGTCTGAAGGCTATCCGTATACTGTCAATTGACTGTCTGAAGGCTATCAGTACACTGTCCATTGGCTGTCTGAAGGTTACCCTTACTCTGTCCATGGACTGTCCGAAGGTACTGTCTATTGACTGTATGAAGGTACTGTCTATTGACTGTCTGAAGGCTATCCGTGCACTGTCCATTGAGTGTCTGAAGGCTATCCGTGCACTGTCCATTAACTGTCTGAAGGCTATCCGTACTTTGTCCGTTGACTGTCTGAAGGCTACCCGTAGTCTGTCCATTGACTGTCTAAAAGCTATCCGTACTCTTTCTGTTCACTGTCTGAAGGCACTGCCCATTGATTGTCTGAAGGCTCTCTGTGCACTGTCCATTGACTGTCTGAAGGCTATCCGTACACTGTCAATTGACTGTTGATTGACTGAAACTTTTCGTTGGTTAGCTGTAATTGCCCGTTCTCTATGTATTACGAGCGCTGTCTGTGCTGTCCGTCTTCTGTCTCTAGCTGTCCGTTGACTTTCTGTGTCTGCCCGCTGACTGTCTGTATACTGATTATTGATTGCTTGTATTGACTGTTGTCTGTCTCTAGCTGCCCTTCGACTGTCTAGTTATATGCCTTTGTCTTTCCTCAATCTATGAGTTTACAATTTACCACAAAACATGACTTTGTGTGTCCTTGATGTCTTTGTCCTTCCTCATTCCAATTACATTTACAATTTATCCTGCAGTAGATGACCTTGTCTTTCCTCATTCTACGAGTTTACAATTTGCTCCATTACATATGTCTTTGTTTTTCCTGATTCTACGAGCTTTTAATTAATCCTGTTATAGATATCTTTGTCTCTACTGATTCTACGAGTTTACACAATTTATCCTGTAGTAGACATCTTTGTCTTTCCTGATTCTACGAGTTCCCAATTCATGCTGTAGTAGACATCTTTGTTATTCCTGATTCTACGAGTTTACAATTACTCCTGTAGTAGACATCTTTGTCTTTCCTGATTCTACGAGTTAACAATTAATCCTGTAGTAGACATATTTGTCTTTACTGATTCTACGAGTTTACCTTTTCTCCGAACGAGTGTAACCTTTCCAAGATTCGACTAGGTACTGGTTGTGACCAAAACATTAAACATGTTGACCATTCATAGTAAGAAATTTATCTTCTGAGGTTGTGAAAAAATTGTAAGAAAGGGAAACAAATGTTATCTGAGGTTTACTGGGAAAATATTATGTATGAAATTATTGGCTTTCACATAGATAACATCAATGTGGAATTTTGGGGTAAGACATTTAGGCCAAAAGTAGGCATCCCCATTGGCCCCAAGTGTGCACACCTGCTTCTGATCTGTTTCTTTGTGCATATGAATCGGAATTTCTGATCAGAGTGGCACAGTTGTTTCGAGTGACTCAGTGACTCAAGTTAAAAAAAGCAAGGATCCAACTAAGTTACACTATTAAGAATATTTAATTGTCACCTACAATTATTCAATATTTACACAACTGACAAATATATTCTTGCAAACTAACAAGCATGCGGCAAAACAAAATAGATGAATACTCAAGGTGATACAGAAACCCCATCAATCGGACACACTCTGGATCCTGGTCACAAACATCACAGTAACTCTAATCACAGTTCCACTTTCCTGTCTCTCACAAATGACCGTCATGACCAAATTCATCACACGATTCTACTGGTGGGAATATAACAGACCGACATGGTCAACACAGGGATAGAGATGTCCGTCCTAGACCCGTCTCATCTCTCCCACTCAAAACCTCTCTCCCAATCCGAACGCCCGGGGGTAGGTATACACAACCTGTCCCTCCCCCTCCCAATTATTACCCAGTACAAGTATTTCCTGGTACAATCCTTACTTTGATCTTATGTTGATTCTCGAAACATAAACATAAACGTATGGTTACATATGTCGTCTGTCAAAAATATTCATGTTTAAAATAAATGATTCAAATACAAACAATTCCCAATGAAGATATTAGTTTGTCTTGTAGTGTGAATCTAATGTATCTGAAGGTATGTGTATAAATTATTTTGTAGTCAACTAAAGATATTCAACACCTTACATTGCTTTTTGTCAGGAAATATCTCGTCTTATGAACAGGACCGCCTCCGTGGTCTTGTGGTAGAGCGTCCGCCCGGTCCGGGGTTCGATCCCCGACCGCGTCATACCATGAGAAGACGTTGAAAGATGGTACTTGTTGTTACCCTGTCTGGCGCTCGGCATTAAGGGGCTAAAACAAGGACAGGTCGGCTCGGAGTCAGTATACTGTGTCTGAGTGGGGTATTCATGTTAAACTTCGGCATGGTATCTCAGTGAGCTAGCACTACAAATCGGCATCAGTCCGGACTAGTACAAACAGCCACACAAACACACACACGTATACGTACATGCACGTCGCTATATAAGTGCAATAATATTGGACGCGACGTTAAATCCCATTTCACCTCACCTCACCACCTCTCATTAACACGTTCATTATCTCAATACCGTATTCAATTCCACACAGTACCATACACAACATTAATCTATTTTACATGTATACGACGGTTTCATGGGCTAATTAAAACATATTTCGCATGTGGCTTGAATGCAAGTATAACGGTATACATCAACCTTTTTGTGTTTAAAAATACATGCTAAAGGCAGACACACATATATAATTGGCTGTTCACTTTTAGCTTTTGTTTTATGAATAAAATGTTATTTAAACCACATTAGCGACCTTTTTTTCTAAAATGTGTGGCCTGGTCATTAATATCCCTGTCAAATAAAACCCAGACATTATATATGTTATGATACACCAGATGTTAAGCAACGCCAAGTTCTACTCATGTTGCGAACAAACATTGTTCTAGAAACTGACACGTCAATGCTAGAGAATAGCCGGTCTTGTGTTCATGCTAGGATTAACAGAGAGTGTTTATATATCCAAAGTCGACATTTGGGATTCCAAATTTGTTTCAGGTTTTAAAGTTTGCCCACGTTTGTTTGAAGGGAGTATGCACTTCTTAGTTCTTTGTATCAAGCCAACACCTACACATTCACGGGGGCGGTCGGGTAGCCTTGTGGTTAAAGTGTTCGCTCGTCACGCCTAAGACCCGGGTTCGATTCCAGACATGGGTACAATGTGTGAATTTGTGGTGTCTCCCCGCCGTGATATTGCTTGAATATTGGTAACAGCGGCGTAAAATCTCACTCGCTCACATTCACAAACAAACAAAAAAGCACCACAAATACTCTTTTCAAAATTGCATGTGGTGTCAGAATTGGGAGGGAAATAACAACCGATAGTGAAGTATGACAGTAGATGTTATAACCGCCAACGATCTTGATGGCATGGACGAGGCATACTGCAAAGATCACGAGTCTCCCAATAGCGATTTGAAGGAGTCTGTCCCATTCCTGGCCAAGCTCAGCCAAAGGCGACGTTGACGTTGATCATTACGTCTCCCTGTCATGTCACAGACGTTCAGAGGGAGATGTGATCGTTGACGATTCGTGCACGGTGAACACTGTCCAGTGACCATGCCTTGCACAATATGAAGTGGCGTCAGCTCAGTCAACATAACCGTTCCACCATCATGTCATGTGTACTCAGGTTACATTGACATGACGTTCATTCCGACGTCACCAGACACGACCACGTCTACCAAGGAAGTCAAAGTGAATAGGTGTATAGGGACTCATGGCACGTGACCAGCGACGATTACCCCACTTTCGACTTTATGTGCACCATTAACCTCTGTTGGCAATATGACGATTTGTGAGGGGCGGCACAGCACGTAGCCGTCGAGCATGGAGATGAACTGCGTGTAGTCGCCTGACCCGTACGTTTGCAGCAATCTGGTTCGCCGGTTGTGCTCGATTCCGTAGAGACTGGTTTCGGATCAATCGATCCTTTACTCGATTGACCGTTGAATCGATTGTCGTTGACCTGGGACGCCCAAAACGGGGTCAGTCGTAGAAAATGTGTGTTTGTTGGTATCTGTACCATAACATTGAAACATGGAACATATTGGCCATTGCACGCTGACTTCTGCCGGTTTCCAGCACGTCAATAGCCCGTGGACGCTCCACGCGTTAGAGACGCTTCAACTGTATGATCGACCTGCCTTGAAAGTGTCAAAATCAGGATTGACACACTGTGATGTGTGGCGTTCCTGTGAGAGACATAACAGTTATTGCATTGGATGTTTGTCGTCAACATTTATCTTTGTTCAATAATTGATATAAACATTTATGTTTCATGGTCTCCCACTGTTTTAAGAGATAAAATCAATTCCTGGTAGGAATAAAATATCAAACAACCCATAAACAATACAAAAAACTCAATAAGATTCGAAAATATTTTACACAACTTTTAAAAATATAAACGACAAAACTTGTCCATAATCGTAAGAAATTTCTTCCCTGTTCGATCCCGACTGTATCACAAGCATGTAGTCCTTGCATACCAATCAATTAGGATTTTTTTATGTACAACTATTCGTCCTTACGTAAGATGTAAACATAGAAAATGAACATGTAATAATACGAATTCTCGACGTCACGACCACTTGTACAGGTCGCCCCAGGATGGATATGTGTGAGAAAACGTGAGTGAGTTGGGTTTAACGCCGTTTTAACAGTATTCCAGTTATAACACGGCATGTCAGCTTAATGTAGGAGGAAAGCCCGAAGTGATGCGGGTCTTAGACGTTTACCACTTCGGTGAAACACACGAGGACGGGTATGGTGCTTGACAAACCTAATTACATAATCGGGGCGAACCGGGGTTCGAACCAACAATCATAGGTTTCTGGCGTGCCCAAGGGACGCAAGTCTACACAACGAACCGCAGGGCCGTAGACGGCTGGGCAACACGCACACCCCATAATTCTTTTTACACAGATATGCCAGAACAAGGACATTTGAAATGTACTCTTAAAAAATGCAGAGAATCATGAAATATATATACCAACTATCAGAACAAAGATAAAACCCAATGGCACGACAAACATTCGGTCGAAGAATTTTATGTCTTTAAGCCTTCACACCAAACACATCCTATTATTTAAAAATGCTTCACGCAGTAGCGCCACACACGCGCGTAGGGTGTCGATCTTGATTTCGACACTTTCAAAGAAGATCGATTAATCTCTGTGGACCATTATTTCTGTCGATCTTATTGATTCTGCTTATCAAACAGTCGCCATGTGTGCCCAATGAGTCATTTAGTCCTTCGAGCGTCGAGTGCTCTGAACCTAGGTGTAGTGATCTGAGCCTACGTCCAAATCGTGATAGAGTGAATTTGAAAGACACATATGACCACTCCCTGTGTTGGTGCGTCGCTTTCTCAGATGTAATGGAATCCGTTTCGTTGAATACCCTCCCTTTATATATCCATTTAAGATAACAGGTGTTTTACGACACACTACATTGAACTTTTCCGTTTTGACCTTAACAATTATATTTGTACAAGACCCTTCTTTTTCTCAGAGTGTGGCGTTAAACAACAAACAAATAAACGCACTTTACTGCACTGATCTTTAGATCATCTGAAAGTGATCGTCTATCTCCAAACATACCCACAAAAGTAGTTTAGCAAGTCTTTGCTCAAGAAAAGGGATGAGATTATCTGGAAGAGGAACGTATAACCAAAGAATATACTTATGAAATGATATACTATTGTGTCTTTAAAACCATGTTGCGTTCCCGACACACTTCTTCGTTTTTTTGTTTTTTTGCAATTCTTTTACTTATTATACAGGAACTTTGCTTGGCGCTGCAAGACAAAATTTCAATACCCAGTGTGTCAGATGTGTCCTAACGCGACGGATGCAAAGAGAATGCTAAACATGCATTAGAATTGTTTGTTTTTTTCTATCTGTTGTCTATTTTGTTTTTGAAATGTGAAGGACTTACGAAAAGGCAAACGATATCGAAGTGTTTCCAACATGTCGGTTGTAACATACAGTGAGAATAATCCAGTAAACAAATTATCCAAAAAGGCAACACTGATGACAAGAAATACATGAAACTAGGTGTACACAGAAGAGAGTTTATATTAGGGTTGTTCAATGCCTTAATACAAAGAAGGCAGATCACATTCTTCAATGATGGTAACGTTTGAATCTTTACCAAGTGCAATGTTCTATGATCATGAAATGTGTTAGAACGAGTCTTTTTGATTACTCATAATGTTAGAATACACGAACATGTCCATCACTTTGATCAGAACTCTCTCCGAAAGAGACAGGAAGTCATGCGATCTACTCAGGAAATGGTCACAAGTCGTCATCTAAAGCTTCTGATGTAGAGAATTAGGCTGGAGACCAAGTCGGTGAATAGCCCACGCGATCTGGTCATTAGGGCGATTTGTAAAGTGTAACTTACCGTTTACATTTGACCACATGCTCTTGTTCCAAATTTGGAAATAGAGTGGAATCTCGATTTCATTTCCAAGACCACTTGTTAATGTGGCTTTGAACTTCATTGGATTTCATTGGATAACATAGGTTTGATTTGGGATGTTTCGTCGGTGATAGTTAGTTTATTGATCAATTCCAGTAAGTTATTCACTAACCCCAGTTTCACGGCCTCTAGTATGGTGGCCTAACTTTGGATGCTAGCAATCCATAGCCCATTTTTATTGTGTTGTTGAATAATTATGTACACTTTGAAATGTTTTCAAATAGTTTTAAAATCGAAAAAGTAATACTCTAGTTATAATACTTTTCATCGCTAACAGGTTTGTATTCAATCTACATATATTTATTAAAAATGGCTTTGTTCTCGTTACATATGGCTCACATATTACCGATGTGCATTAAAATTTAATCCCTCATTCATTCACTCACTCACCCCAGTTCTATCTGTACACATGTTGAGATGTTTCCTATTGAAAATGGTTATTTCAATGATAGGGTTACCCATTGCATCTACTCATTCATCAGACGCTCGACAACCTGTTCCTGTATTGGTTGCATAAGTATAATTTCAAGAGAGACCCTTGTACACATGTTCTTGCAATAGATACCCACCCTTATATCAAAATGTCATACGGAAAGAATAAAGAAGTTGAAGTCTATTGACGTCAGCTCGTCTTGGTAGTGAGTGAGTAGTCATCGACGTGGGCTGCAACCTGTAAACAGGCAGTACAGATCCATACACGGTGCTTCACAAGATGCCTGATTGGCCTACATAAACTCGTAGTCTAGAAATCCACAGCAAAAATATACCATTCATATTGTCTCGTGTAACAGCGCAATGGACTGGGTCAGAACGATTACGTGGTCGACATGCACGTTCGGACATCTAATCCTTCTCACTTCATCGTCTTCATATAAGTGTCTTGTGTTCCGCAGTGACACACCCTGACCTTGCCCACTGACTCGAAAACGTCAATTGTCATAAGAATGTGTAATTAGTAACGGGATTGCATTAACGACTTTCAAATAATAATTCTATTTTATTTCGAGGAGCTACGAACCATACATGTCCATTTCATTTTCAAACAGATGGCGTGCATTCTAGTACCCCAATGATCTACTATCATCGTTATTTAACACGCATACCGCTGAACCTGAAGATTGATTTACGCGTAATAATGGAATGCTCATGTGTCTCAGGGCAATATGAACAGTTCCACAATATGTCTGAGCAATAATGCATTACATATTCACATTTGTAATTGGAAAATCGATAGTCAGTGTATATATTATGCCTTACGACCACGGACTTAGTAGTGACACGGAGACCTGGCTGTTTAGAGGCACACCATCGTGCGTTATGTCGTCATATTTGGCAACTAATTCTGAGTGTCGGCCCTTACATTTCTGCAAAGACTTAACCAGGGCGTGGATGGTGAGACCTTCATTGAAAAGTTTATCTGTCAGCATAACCAGTTCTTCCATGCAATTTCCAAAAACATGTACATGCTCTTAAGTACCAAGGCAACTGAGAAATGTAGACGCCATTAGCGGGAGCTGATCGTAAATTGCTCAACATGAAGAGGAAATTCGCGATTTGAAAGAAAGAGTTCGTGTAGGTTATATCGTTAAGATTACACAGTAGGGTTCGATCAAAACGCTCATTTAATCTGCAGTATTCCTTCGAGAAAATAGCACTGCGTGTAATTGATCCCATTATACCATTGGCATCTGTTCTGCCCTCCAGTCGCTGCTAGGATCTCTATGTCAATGGTTTTATGACTCCATGGGGAGCAGTTAGACACATAACACGCAACACCCTAGGTCTATACTCCACGGGCTATATGTTGGCCCTCACATCACGAAGAAATGTTTGCCCTTTCAGCAGAATGGCCATTTCCATAATTGTGTGGCTACAAAAGGCTCATTGTAGTGTCGTATCGAAAGTAGTTTGCAGAATGTGAACATGTGTCGTGATTTAGGCAGTTGTACTTGTTGTCCATGATAGTAAATCCACAATCAGGCGTTTATGAAATCTGTTGTATCAGTTCATTTCACAACCCGAGGAAATAATCACCACCACACGATCTTCATTTGTAATCTAACTGTAAAGCCTTTGCCAATCAGTATATAAAAGGAAATGTTTCGTGACCTAAATCCTCACTTAGTTATTGATTGGATCGTTTTCACGCTCTCCGGAGAAAATGAGTATCGCGGAATAGGAAATTGTGTTGACGGACTTGACATGTTTACCGTCACACAAGTCGGGGTCAGTTTTCGTCTTTGAGAAAGAAATTCAACTAAATATCAAACTTTCTTCCATGATCCTTCTCAGCTTTTATACCACCTCCGTGACTGACTTTCGGACCCGTAAATTCACAGCTTGGAGCATAGCATGAAGGCTTTGGTACGGTATTCAAGAACATATTTTACAGTTAAAGTTGAATGTAATTAAGAAACATATATATTAAGGTAATAACGACACTATCTATTGGCAACCAAGTGTCCACGTTAGGATTAAATTATTAATATCTCTGACAAATTCAGACATTTTACTTACAACTGTAAGACGCCTTCGTTCAGTGGATGGAGCATCTGCCCAGAGTGCGGAAGGTCGGAGGTTCGATCCCCTGGTTGTGTGATTCAAGACGCATGTTGTTACTTTGCCTGGCGCTTGGCATTAAAGAGATAGAGCATGGACTGTTCGGGTCGGAGTCAGTATACTGAGTCTGAATGGGGTTTAAATGCATGTAAAACTGCCGCATGGTATCTCCGATGAGTAATACTATGCCCGGACTAGGACAAGGTGCCACATACATACATACATGCATTCACGTCGCTATTACGCCAATAATCTTGAAAACGACCTAAAACACCATTTCATCTCTCCATCACCTAACCCTCAATTTTGAGGATTTAAAGAGCGAATAGGATTAGTTTATGGACCTTTCAATACGTAACTGTTTACTTTAACACTTATTCCTCCAGGACCTGGTGTTGCTGAAACGGGGTATATTGATATGCATGGTCAGTGACGTGTTTGGAGCGATAAATAATGTCCTGAGATTAATTTTGATTTTAGACTTGTTTAGGAAACAAGATACACCAACTATTATTCCAAGGCATGAGTTTCAATTTGAAAGGGAGTGGGTCTCCTGTCAATAACGAAACTATCAGTTGTCAGCCGAGATATATTTGGATTTCTCTCGTTAGATACGTTTTGAAACGTGGAAAAGTTTGTCATGAATTTGGTATATTATTTTAATTCAGTGTTGAAAATACTGACGAACGTGGTATGAAGAACTTAAGATGCAGATCCTAATTACACAGTAAGTAGAACTTTCCAAGAAACATCACCAAGTAAGAAACGTCTTATTTCAACGGAAAAATCTAGCTTCTTAATATCAAACTAAGCGAAGTGAAGGCAAGGAACTGATTGATCACCGAGTCATGTCACAGTGGGGAAAATATCTCGTACGAGCGAGCTGAACGTGATAAAATCTGTTTTAATTACCGTTATGAAACGCCAAACATTCAACACAAAGGGAATTTTGGGATTTCGTCTTGAGATTACATATTAATTTCAGCTACAGATGCAAAACCGATTATGTTTTGATTAAAACGCGTGAGTCTGAATATGTTTTTTTGAGGAACACATTATAAGAAATGTCAGGGACTATTTATCCCCCATGGTCACCCCCCAATCCGTTTGGGAGTAGAGTAGTACAGTTGCAAATGCAAAACGCGACCACAAATAGTACCGCCCGCAAGTAGTGATATTGTATAAATTAAAGGCTCGTGGTCATTGTTTATCGTACAATAAAACACTGCTGGAAGAAACGATAAATAATGACCACGAGTCGTTTATTTCTTATATGATATATCAACACTATATACAGACTTTTCTCACCGACAACCAAATAATGACTTCTGAATGTATATATTTTATTCTCAAACTTAGTTTTTGAAACATTTCTAAAAGTCACCATCTGGGACTACCCTCTCAAACATAACACCGTCCAATTGACAACGTCATCAAATTGCGAGCGTAATAATCCACGCTTCGTTCTTCATGGTTGTTTGCGATTTATGTACATGTACAGTTGTGTGATCATTAACCAGTTGTAACTTCAACAGGTGAGTAATACATAGGAAATGTGCTATCTCGTGTTGGTGTCCTTCAAGCAGTGTATGTGCAGCTTAATGCCCGAATGCTTAACTATGACCTTCATTTAATGAAAACATACATTGATCCTGATGAACCATCCCTTCACACCAACAGTGTTTCCCACATCAGACACGACTTAAAATTACCGTAAAGCCTCATTTGCTTCGGGCCCAGGTGTCTAATTGATCCGTGTAGATTGGTGGTACTGTTCCCTGCTTGTAAATATCTTTTTTGCGATGCTGTTATTCAGATGTTGTCACATGTGGTCGAGTGGATAGAGCGTCTGATGGAGAGAGAAAGGTCGTTGGTTCGATTCCCGGTCGCGTCATAATAAATGACGTTGAAAGTGGTTACTTGTTGATACCTGACGCTCACATTTAAGGTGATAGCACGACACCTTTTTGGCTCGGAGTCATGCTAAATTTCGTTATAGTATCTCGGTCGGCAAGCACTATAAATCCGGCATTAGTCCGGGCCACAACCACTTGAATGAACGTCGCAGTTATCTTGTTTGTTTGTTTGTTGTTTAACGCCGCACTCGGCAATATTGGAGCTATATGACGCGGGTCTGTAAATAATCGAGTCTGGACCAGGTAATCCAGAGATTGACATCACGAGCGTCGATCCACGCAATTGGGATACGATGGCATGCATCAAACAAGTCAGCGAGCCGATCCCTTTAGTCACCCGATCCCTTTAGTCGTCTCTTAAGACAAGTATGAGCCCATTTCACCTCACCAGCAGATGTCTTTGAATGTAGAAGAACCAGAATAGTTCCTGATAGCTAACAACGGCAGGAGTACACAGTCACATGATTAAAGCCGTAATTTAGTCAGTATCTCTTCTCCAAAGAAATACTAGTATGTGCAATTAATACTGTTTTAATTGCGCAATCTCTTCTGCCTTCCGTTCGCTGTAAGGAGCTGTGTGTCCGATGGGGATGAATTAAGTTAATAGCACTCAACACCTAACGTCGAACGTTGCAATATTCGGTCTTATATAAAGAGGAATATTTGCAACTTTAAGCAGAATGGATAATCACACAACAGTGTGATTACAAAAGGCTCACCAAAGAGTTGACTCCATACATCCAACACTTCAAACTTTCACTATTCGCACTTGTGTTACCACATTTGTCATTTTATCACATCGTGCACTGCTGTAATTTTAAAGTCAAGTGACTATGCACAAGTCAAGTTCCGTCTGGACGAGTGAGTGAGTGAGTTTGGTTTAACGCCGCTTTTAACAGTATTTCAGTCATATCACGGCGTGTCAGCTTAATGTGGGAGGAAAGTCCGAAGTGATACAGGTCCCAGGGTGCCGTTTCACGAAAGCCTCGTAGCGCTACGACCTTCTAACCGCTGCGACCTAGTTTAGGATGTCCTAATGACATGTCTTACGACCGTTTCACAAAGGCATCGTAAGCCCGTCGTAAACCCCTCTTAAGATAAGAGTGAGATTACGATTTACGACATCCTAACTTGCATAGCAACGCTATACAATTCAAACCGGAAATGGAAGCGCACCTGTTAATTTTTATCAAAAAAGAGCCAGATGCTAAACATGAATGAAATAAAAGCTCATATGGTGACTACAAACCTGTTCGAGTTTAATGATAGTCTGTTACACATCAAAGTTCCATCAATAGCTGTCAAGTGTGAGGGTTTGAATGGTAAATCGAGTGACAATAAGCTGCATCGGCAAAAATAGTAACTCTCTTGTGTGGAAACACGGAAGATTGTAATATTAGAGTTGTCCCCCTTCGTAACGGCAGACGACCTTAAGATATATATTATGGACGCTTCTGGACTGAAGAAAAGAAAGAGAAGCTTCTCCTCGGCTGACATAGATACCATTGTGTCAGGCGTGGAAAGTAATTTTGACACGCTGAATTCGGCCTTTACAAATACAGTGACAAATAATGCAAAGAAGAAGATTTGGAAAGATGTCACCACGAAGTAAGTGCCTTTTATTCTGATGACACATGAAAATGAAACTCTCATAAAATATAAAAGTGAGTCTATGATATCACCGATGAAAGCAGAGGGGCATTCCAGTATATATTCATTTGTTTATTTATTTCAACTTGCATATTTGTTTCCCAGAATGTTCAAAAACGTAACAAGAATTTGTCATGTGTTTCAAGGGTCATAAAATGTGAGGTATAGTGAAACAAATTGAAAATGGGGGGAAAGGTTTATTGAGAGAAGTGGATCTATACTGGATTACATAATGTAATGATAGTTAAATAAGGTCAGATTATTTTCATTTGTTTGGTTTCACTTTTTGACATAAACAACTACGAACCACCACTTCACTTCAAAATTTTATTAACCTCTCACTGTTAATGATCATTGCATAATGATCAAATATGAAAGAACAGGAGAGAGGGTGGGTGATTGTTCCTCAAAACCACATCATCAATCTTGCCAGATTTTTATGATGAACAAATAATTAACATCTTACACGAATTTTGCACAGTACACTCGTATTTTCAATTAAAGATACCAATTTCAAATAATTTTCACAAATGACACCATCACTAATCATAATAATAAAAAGTAATAATAATAACTTTAAATATCAGACTAAATGCCACTGGTGACATAACCCGGAATGAGGATGAAGTACGTAAGAAATGGACGGACATGAAGGGATGTGTGAAGAAGGCAGAGTCAGCCAGGAGGCTGAATGCTAGGAGGACTGGCGGTGGACCACCCCCAGATGACCTAACTGCAACTGAAAAGAGGGTAAATAATCAACATAAATTCATGTCAGCATGAAGCCTACAAACAAAATGTTTCAATATGTACCTGATAAAGTAAAATGGTTTGAAAAATATTGAGTTTGTGTTACAATAAACATAATTCATGAAAAACTAATTGTGTATTACACATTTTAAAATAAACTATTATTATAGTAATATAGCCACCAATTCCTTCTTTAAATAGATTCTACAACTGAGTCCATCCTGTGCTATTAAGGGGATCTCGGGAGGCATGGAAACACCTGGTAAGGATGACACTTCCTTCTTGGGATCCATGTAGATGTGTATTAAAGTCAATAAAGTATGTAACGTAATCAAGTTTTATGTGTATTTGATGGAAAATGTATGAAATATTGACAGTATTTGTTATGATAACACCAATGAAAAATATGTTTTATTAATTTAACAGTGTTCAGCATGATTCCTTCAGTGGCTGATGAAGCTGAAGATGCTACACAGGCATTAATGTTTGGTAAATAATACTTAAAACTCATTTATTTCTTTGTTTTGAAGATGTAAATAAACTAAATATTGCCATATTAAAAAAACTAATACCTCCTGCATATTGGCAAACACTGCAAACACGAAAACGTCGTTTTTTTCCGTATATGGTCATTGGACGGAAAAACGACGTTATTTGGACGTTTTCAAACCATCGTTTTTCCGTCCAAATAACGTCGTTATTTGACATCGGAATTTACTGGGAGAGAACGATAGCGTTAAGCTCCTCCCTTTCTTGATTGACATGGTCAATCAAGCAACAGTGTCTACCGGTATTTCTACTTCTCAGTTTTCATTGGTCAGTCCCCGCGTGTTAGATTACAGGCCCGCGTTTGACGCTGCACTCGAAGCGCTTAGCGGAAGTACTGAAATCAATCGTTCTGTGCATGCGGATTACTTAATGCCTTGATCAAATTTTCCGTTCTGTGCATGCGCGATTTCGCGTATTGTTTCCTAGATTTAATGTCACCACTATTTGACAATGGTTCATAAACACAGTCACGTGAAGGTTCGGAATCGTAACGAGTAACTCCATA
This sequence comes from Haliotis rufescens, assembly GCF_023055435.1. Classification (NCBI taxonomy): domain Eukaryota; kingdom Metazoa; phylum Mollusca; class Gastropoda; order Lepetellida; family Haliotidae; genus Haliotis; species Haliotis rufescens. The sequence continues at coordinate 12,961,930 of NW_025963824.1, read as the reverse complement.
TAAATTGAAGAGTATCCCCAGTGATATGGGAGATTCCAAGATGAAACTATTCTATGGGTATCTAGGCTGCCACCCAAACCGATCTAAACGGGACCCGATAGCTTATTGTATGCTATATAGTCATATGGAAGTGGACAAGAACTATACATTGTATTCCGGCCGATTGTTCTTGCATTTACTTATAAGTCAGGAAAATGGACTTAAAAGGGGAGTTGTTGAATGTAATTATTTTAATTATTAAATGTTGCCTATTCACTAATCTGGACGAACTTCTCATTGTTCTGTTTATGTCATCCTATATACTATTAGTATGTTACCGTTCTAAAGTCATCCTCTCACATAACATTATATTGTTCATAGTATCAAAGTTTAATCAACAATATCAAGAGCAGCGATTTAAACCACTGAAACACCCAAACACAAGGCTGTTATCAAGCGCTAGTGCAGACGTGATGCATCGTAAAAACTGTATCGTGATGTCTTCAGAAATACAATTATACTACGAGATAGTACGGCTAACGCTGACTCACCGGTGGAACAAAGACAATATCGCTAATACAGATATAACGTATTTGAATGTTAATACTAAAGACAAACAATCATTATTTTTGCAGTGACGATATAACACGTATACACGTTTATTGTTAACTTTCATCAGTTTTGCTCTTCATTTTAATAACTTTGTTTTCACATATATAATTAGCAATACCCGACAAGCATGTCATACATAATTATGGGGCAGTTTTCAATCTTGTACTGACTTACTCTGGTGTTAATGAGCGAAGTTTATTGGCTTGTGTGTAAAACCCCGTTTTTCTGGTAATCCTATTATTACTTACTATTAGTTTATTTCTATCTAATGACAACCTGTACTCTGGATCATGGCTCCGTGACTATCCATAACAATTAAGATGAACATTCAGTTCAAGTAAATGAATGAGTTTGTTTTGACGCTACAGTCAGTCAAAAAACCAATGCTGTGAGGTTTGAAAACACACTTCTACCAGGTCGAACATCGTGGATCCTCATTTTCTGCCTAAAGAGAATCAAAGTTCATATGCTAATCCATCTGCGAATACCCTCCCACTCAAGATGACCTTACTTGTTGCTTAATCTATCATCTATCCCCCCAATCTCACCCCCACGCCCCCCCCCCCCCCCCCCCCCGCGCGCACGCACGCAAACACGCACGCAAACACACACACACACACACACACACACACACACACACACACACACACACACACACACACACACACACACACACACACACACACACAACAAACAAACAAACAAACAAACAACTGACCTAAATAACCTGGACAGGAAATACTGCTGTTAGCCTCTGGTCAACTCAGCCGCGCCACCGCAGAATGTCCGTCCAACTCTGCAGGGGGCATTCTCAGTGGCTTCAAACGCGCTGAAATGTTTTCGCCTTGCATCCACGATGGTGGACAAGTGAAATCGTATGAAATTTGGCTATTTTAGGTCCTATCTCTTTTTTGATTACCCAATAAAGTCAATTCATAGTTACACGGTTGTGAAGCTTACAACTTTATAAGACTTATTCATCTCATTCCAAAAAAGCTACTCGCGCTCACATAAAGTTGTAGTTAGTATGTCACTGTTTTATTTCTTTAAAAATATATTTAATTTACATGTTCAACAATAACAATTAAGATGAACATTCAATTTCCGATATAAGTAAATGATTAAGTGTGTTTTACGCCACAATCAGTCAAAGACCAACGTTGTCCGGTCTGATGACACACAATCTACCAGGTAACACATTGTGTACACCCTATTCCCACTGAAGTCTCCACTGTGGGTATTCCTGGGGATGAAAAGGTCCCATGTACCTAGGAATTTCATCAATACATTCATGCGCGGCATTCTCTGCCTAAAGAAGATCATATAGTTAATCCAACTCGAACTACCATCCCGCTCAAGTTGAATGTTTTATGTAACATCCAACAGGCCCACATTTACGTACGCACACACGCACGCACGCACGCGCACACACATATTTGGATTTACCAATCCCTGAATTGAGAAGACGTGCGTTACGAAGCTCCTCCAAGTCATCATCACTATCCGTATATGTCTGTGATATCATTACCCATCCAAAGCCGAATATACATTTATTGTGTTTTCTTGACAACAAATGTTATAATTGGGATAACACTTTCTGAGTAAAGTACAGATTCTCGTACTTTCTTGGGTTGAGTCCCGTCCGGGATTTGAACCCACACAGTGAGTGAGGCACCCAATCGCCAGAACACAATGTTGGCGATCTAACCCAGCCACCGAACCAAAAATGTTAGTCCAGATGACGTTTACTTTGTGTACTCCTCTGGCAAGAGAACAATGGCACGGCTTCTGTGACCGAAAGCTTTGAACCAACAATGCCTTTAAGAAAGTGGTCAACAGTAACACACATTATATTTTGATAACACTTTCTCAGTAAACTACATATTTTTAGGGTGGAGATAATAGACGTTGATGGTTGATTATCAATGGACAAATTAAAGCCAAAACTTAACTTATGAATGATTGGTAATGGAAAATGGACAATGGGCAAACGGGAGGCGGGGTAATCGGCGCCATGCCAATTATCTTTTGGCTTCCCTTGTTGCGTTCCCATCTTTGCTATCTTTTTACTTTTGTTGTTCTTACAGGTACAAATATATGTTCTCTGCCTCATAGCATTTAATAATATGCACCTGATGAAGGAGAGAGTATATTTTCCGAAACGCAGTGTTCCTCCGTTGACATCCATAAATATTTTTCCTTGTGTGTATCAGTTCTTAATGCCCTTCAAAGACTCAATATAGCTTTGTTTTTAAATGTGGTGATATAATATAATATGGTCATGCCTATATACATTTGGGTCTATGTCTACATAAGCATTTAGACATACAATTTAAAGCTAAGGACATTGCTAATTCTGCAGGCATGAAGTACACGTCATAGCAAGCTGTAATCTTTATTCATACTTTAGATATTCGTAATGGAGATCTGTAACTGAAGTTTACCGTAATCTTCCGCAACTCTCACCTCCTGACCAGTTGAACGTCTTAGTGCATTCAGATGCCATTGTAAAAATCCAGGCTGCCCCTCTTTCTGTGATGTTTTAACGGATGAAATCTATTGCGTTATAATTATCTCTGTTTGCTGATATATAATATGTACATGTTGTAAAATATTTACGATATTTAAAACGTGTAATTCGATGCATATGCAATGCAATGTGAACATAAGTGCGGATGCACGAAGGCGGTTATAGTCATAGTTATACTGCGATGGATGTAGGGGAATGGTAGGGGGGTGTATGTATGTATGAAAGCACGAATACCGATACATGAGGGCGGATATAGTTATACTTCGATGGATGTTGGGGAATGGTGGGAGGATGGATTATGTATGAAAGCATGCGCATGGATCCATGATGGCTGACGTAGACATAATGGTGGGGAAAGAAGAATGTGTGTGTGTGCGTGCGTGCGTGCGTGCGTGCGTGCGTGCATGCATGCGTGCATGCGTTGTGATACGAGGGTTGGCGAACATGTTGTCAGATGATTGTGTGAGTAAGTTAAGTGGTTGAGGATGTGGCAGGTATGAGTATTGGTACATGCAGACTTGGGGTTGGGGGACTGGGTGTGCCTGTACTGAGGTCTTTTGTTTCACTCACTTATAGTGTTTTCTTTCACTCAAATACTGTTTTACGCATTTTAATGACTGAAACTGTAGTGACTCAAAGGTCATACTGGCCGGGCATTCAACATATCTACCCCAACTACATACGTAGCCATTTTTATGGTGTACAATTCTTCTTCTACCCCTCTCACACACACACACACACACACACACACACACACACACACACGCATTAATTGTTTTATTAAATGTATCTTCGAGAGTCAGTAAGAAACTAGAAATAACTGCCTTTGTTCTGTAAATCTCACCAAGTTTCAACTTTCGCCTCTTCCTTTGTGGACTGAGGTTTCACATTTGTAAAATGATCTCTCTTATCTGTCTGTACCATCAACTTAACTGCCCTCACCCCCTGCAGTTTTACCGTCCCATATTGCCAAGCAGGTGACCCACAAGGAGGAATACCGCCCTCCCTCAGTCCAGTGATACTGTTCCTAGCACAATATGTTGGGGATACGTAGCCTTGCTGTGGGCAAACATTTTGTAACAATTTGGCAAACTTTGATATGTAAACAGCAAATATTATTCAGTTTTATTTCAACAAAAACGGAAAAAAATCGGATCCTACTTATTTTGTGGATACCATAACAATAAATCAAGCCAATAGATCGTTTGAGCTGGCATGAATATAAAAAAAAATTAGCAAGTCGATAGTCATAATTCCCTCTGTTGGTCCCACGTGAAATGTTCTTCACGAATAGAATAGATGGCTGATAGACGTTCGACCGAATAATATCATTTGCTAACTTCAACTGTTCATCTAATTTCCATGAATGTATGTTACATAGTTCATATGTTCATGGGCTTCTTCACTGAATGTATAGTGTGGAGGACTACTTCACTTGAGGATAAGTAACATAAATAATGATGATAATTATGATAGTATTGCCATTATTATTCCTTCAGATTATTAAAAAAAAAGTTATTATGTTTTCATAGAGAGAAAGAGGTATGGAGATTGTGAGATTATTTTTAGCATCGGAATCGTTAACATAATTCTTAAAGATATTATGTTTTGTTTGTTTGTTGTTAAATGCTGCACTCAGCAACGTAAGGATATTAAAACATTACATTTAGGTTCAGTTGTATTTTTATATTTGTATCATTTTGCAAATGTTACAGAGACCTGATAAGGGATATATAATAATGTATAGTCGCTATTCTTAAAGTAAGAATATGTTAGATTTAACAACCAGAAATATTGCACACAAGAGGATAATCATATTTCATGACACTATTCAACGTCGAAGTCAACGATATTTGTGTATGTTATTGCTACATGACACGGATACGTCATGATAAAGCAATTAGAAATTGGCATTTGATGATATAAGATAGCTACGCGATAAATCACAAAGAACAAAGAAGGAAGCGATATTTATTTCACGATAAAACATTGTTCTATCATGACGTCATTTATTGAGATTCGAACATGCACTCGTAACTTGAAAAGTAAAATTTGTAAATTTGACCTTATTTTTGAGAGGTATGTGTCTAGTGAGTTGTTCCCAATAAATGTTGCTGGAGAATCCGAAAGTGAGAGTGATATGACAATCGGTATTGGGAGAAAAGGTACAGATGATTGACGAGAAAATTGTGAGAATATGCGGGACCAAACTCAAATCCTAAAATGGATTTATCTAGCATGGCCGCTGTCGGATTCTATGCAAGGAATCATCATTATTTAAGTACGGGTAAATATTGTAAAGCGTGTATTTTTTCCTAATTTAACAACCTAAAAGAGGCTGTACGTAATGTTGATATCTCATGTAGAAATAAACGAGTCTCGGTCGTTGTTTATCGTACAATAAACAACTCCCACTCGTCGTTTGTTTCTTAATTACATGACCATATACACTAACATTATATCTTTTCATGTTTATCGGTCAACAAAAGCGACATAAGCATTTCCATTATCATGAGAAACCCTTGCCAAAAGTAGCGCCAACTGCACCATTGCGACAACATCAGGAGCATGTTTCATGAGTCATCATAATAAATAATGACATTGGATGCTCGCAAAAACGCGAGCTCATTCCGATCCACTAGTGGCACCCGCCACAAACACATCCAAAGGCAAGCCAATTGTTCACCCGAAAAGGCAGAGAATTGCATCTGACATCATTTTTGTCATTGATACGTCAAACCTGGAAATGCCGTCTACACGTCCAACACAAAGCCCAAGCCAGGACCCAAATCCTTCAAACCCGGCCAAAGTTCTGTTAATTACATACATTTCCCCCTAACCTTAAATAATCTATACTAGTTCTGAAGTAAATCGTATTTACCCGTATGAATCGTCTTATGTTATTTATTGCCGATAAACAGAATATGCACACTTTCTGAAAGTACTGTGTGATAAGTCACGCACCAAACCTATACTCTCGATATACATGCTGCTCTTACTTAAAAAAGAATATCGGGTTAACAAGATACGTATATTAAAGTACCATGCTTTCCCGATGTGCTCTCATTCTAATTTGAAATAATGGCATAAATGGTTACCACTCATCTTTCAATATTTTTCAAGGTTGGGTTAATCACGAACATATTTGAATATGTACAACATCTATACTTACTTATCTTTATACTTAAAGGCATCACGTTTGTCTGTCATAAGACCCCGAAACAAATATGTCCAACACAACCCAATATTTGGCTCTTGGCTCCTTGTTCTTATATTTTATAAGTATTGTTTAAACAACTGTTTTTTTCTGTAAAATATGTTCATTTCCGAAATTAGATGTTATTCTAGCATCAGGTCTGTGGTACGTTTACTGCATCAGCATTACATTAAAACGATATTACATTATATAAATCCACACAGAGGAAATGCTTAACATTTATCTTTTAAGGAAGAGTGCAGGACGACTTGCTTTATACATATAAATGTGGACATGTATGTATGGACATTTGGATGATACAGATATACCTCCTTAAAGATAGTGTTCGCAGATGACTGTAGAAAATGGAATAATTATGTGAGTAATCGGGTTAATACCACGTTCAGCAATATTTAGCCATATTGCGATATTGGTTTCCAACCTACAAGACGGACCATAAAATTATGACTTGAATTTGGACCTGGCTTTCTGGTGTGATGTAACACCCCAGAATCTCCGGTAGAAAAAGGGCTCAAAGCACGAATTAAGATCACGAGATGATACTGATGTATGCATCTGGACATATATTTGCGTAGTATTACTACCTTAATTCATCAGTATATATGTATTTTGCATAAAAGGATATTATAGGATCGACGCTGACATGCGCATATAACCTATTCACCAGTGCTGTAATATTTCATTTCTTCTGACACATATCGACACGAGCCCAAGTGGGATAGAAATTTGAGTCTGAACCTGTTGAACAAGGCTTGTTTCATTTTGGGCTATAGCATTGCCGCAAGGCCTGGGCCGAGGGAACACCTGTTTGCACCCATCAGATACCAATCACAACTTTTCTCTCCAAACGAAAACAAATACGGAAGTGTATCCTTCTAATTTTCTATTTAGATACATGTTTTAACTTTAAAGTAATTATATGTATCTCATGTATTATTGGTATCTGTGATGCTGGTACCGTTTTGTTGCCATTGTGTAGCTTTTGTGGAGTTATTATGAATATCAAATACATGCCTTGAAATATGGACTTGTGAAAGAACTCATCATTGAATCATTTGCATTTAAATTAATGCATATACCATTTACTTGGCATGTATGGACATATTATCCATCTACTTATACACACTTATTATGGACATATACAGAATTTCATTGTACCTTATTATTTAAAAAAATACCCTTGAAAATCCGGGTAAGAATAGGCATTCAACGACCCATGCTTGTACGAAGGCGACTTGGCTCGCTGACTTGGTTGATGCATGTCATCGTATCCCAAATGCGTAGATCGGTGCTCTTGATGATAATGACTAAATTGTTTGGTCCAGACTGGATTATTTACGAACCACCGTCATATAGCTGGTATATTGCTGAGTGCGGCGTTAACAACAAACAATCAAACAAAATCTATAAAATTATTAAACACCTTCCAACAATGAGAAATTAAACTTATATTTTCTAAATATTCTGTTATATTTATAACATAATTTGATTCATAATTTAATTATTGCGTTGCTTTCTTCCCTGTCATTCAATGTGCATGTTCAAACCCTAAACTTTTAATATTTCATTTTTCATAAATGGCTACGTTAGTGCGTTGCCTAGATCTCTCGTTACCTATTCACAAGAATAGATTAAAATAATTTGTTTTACTATCATATTTCTGTTTATCTAATATCACTATCTGATGCTAAGGTTTTATTTCAGAAAATATAATTAATTCAAAATGTAGAAAGATACACAATTTGCCATTATTTGACTTTTAAACTGTACAAAGTATGATATAATGATCAGAATGCCTGTAACGGGTAGTATTTAAGAAAGAAATATTTGTCGAGAAGTCCCATTTTTCAGATATGCCCTTCAGTAGTAGTATTGCATATCTCCAGAGAGAGGTTTACATTGTAGTTCTCATTATTTGTGGGTAATTCAAAAAGCAACATATAAAATATATATGCTACCATGACGAAAGAATACAGAGTATACATAACTCGCAATTCTATATATTCAGCAAACAGCCCAAAACAGAAACTCCACAACATATCCGATTACACTGATTAAGGCTGTCCAAGTTCTCCATGCGATACTGACGCCCGTTCGTCTCCCAGACCATACAGAATAAATTTAAAAGGAATCCAGCTCAAGTCTAGAACGATTTGGCAAGCCTAGATTGCCTTAATTCTATCCATGAAAGTAAGCATTAATAAAAAAATATTGTTCTTGTCTGCTTCAGATTATATTTTGTAGATACTTATTTTAACTAGGACAATTGTACTGACACCGGCGCTGTCCCTATTGAAGCTATCCATAAGAATTTCGAATTGCCGTCCATTGTTCGATGTCAATACATCGATGACAAGTGAGGATATCATAAAGTAATCGTTGATGCCGCGCTACACTTTGATAAAAATTATAATCAAGTTGACTGGTGTGTACATGACTACAGTGAACATGTACATGATCATGCCCTAATAATCAAATGCCGTAATGTCAAATACTAATTTATTATTGTGTGATGAATTTAACTGGATCAGTGGTAACATGTGATATTAATATTCCATCAATGTCTTTCCTGGTTGGTCCATCCATGTCTACAAAATGAAAATAATACAATTAAAATGGAGCATAGAACAATTCTTAATTTCAGGCTAGAGCTGTGGAAATCTAGACTTTCCCAATCATTATAGAATTGAGTTGGTCTCATGTTTTACATTATTCTCTTGGGTCAACGTCACAGCTCATACCATACACTAACAAGACCAGCTTGCCCCCCGCCGGAGCTCCCGGATTTTGGTTATATCATCTAACATGGCCAACTCTGCTCTTAAGTAAACAAGAACCTAATCAGCGAGGGGTCCTTTATCATCCCTATGTGGCTGCTTATAAAAATCTGATATCTTTTCCCAAAGACCTGGTTAATAATATATTTTCTGCTGAATATTTGAAACAAATAGAGTGAGTTGGTACTACATGTACATATGTATACGGTTCTATTTTAAATGACTGCAGCGCTCCATTATGAAAACAATTTGTTTTAACGCCGCTCTCAGCAGTATTCCAGTGATATATGACGGCGGTCTGTTGTATATGAAATATATGCAAATTGAATCTTGAATCTTGAAAGTTGTAACATTTCCGCAAATAAGTATCACATGCAGTATACAGTATATCAACTGCAATATACTGTATACATCAGTATACAGTGTGTCGCGAGCTCTGCGCTGGGCTGGAGCACACATTTCCTACACCTCTCCCTTCGGCAAACACATCACGAGGGTTGCAACGAGGTCACAGGTCAGGCGTGCACTCGTCAGTTGTCTAATACGGTCAAGAGTAAGATCTTCCGGAAGACCACTGCACTGGAGGTATGTGGATTATTGAGGAGGTACTACGTGTTTGGAACTGGGAGTTGAACACTAAGCACTTTTAGAGAAGAGCTCACAATAAAACGTTATGGACTCGCGGACGGACTTGTGTTTTCATTTCAAGACGTACATTTATCAGGTTGAACTTCCTAACTGTAACAATAACTGAACTTTACGCCTTTTATACACATTTGTGTTGGGGCGACAATGCGACAACGAGACATATTTTGACCTTGAAAATGTCGCGTTACGGCATCGTCGCCCTTTAGTAAAATAAAGAAAAGGATTATCAAAGAGCGACAGTGCGAACACGCGACAATGCGACAAATGGCCAATTGTCGCGCTTTTGTTAATTTTGACACGTTTTGCTTGTTTTTGTAAAGGCGTCAATGCGACAATGCGACAACGAGACAATGTCCCTTCCATAGTAATCCGTGCAAATAAAACTGAGTAATGAAATAAAAGTCTGACATGCCAGTTAAAAGATAGAGTGTTGCAGCTTCTGATTTCATAGATCTTCAAGAAGGGTTATCAATAATGGGATGGGTGATGAGTTCAACTGCATACGCTGTGATTAACAATAATGCTCCGAGTTAATACATTTTGTCAAATGTATGACATGTATTACGTGAATGAACATATTGTTTATACTCGTCCATGTTTTTGACGGACAAAATAATTTACATGCTCGGTAAAACTGAGGACGGGCATCATTGTGTGTTTCCGTGCTTTGTTCAGGTGAACAATTGACTTGTCCTTGCATGTGTTTGTGACGGGTGCCACTTGTGTGGCAGGATACGCTCACCTTTTCCCGAACACCAATTGGATGACCTGAATCACTTCGGATTTTTATCCCACATCAGTCTGATACACCATGATATAACTGAAATACCGTACAGTTGAAAATGATGTTTAATGCGATTACCGTAGTGTGTTACTGCAACTGTTCATATTTTGTGCAGTGATGTTATGTAATATGTAAAAGAAAGCATATTCAATTATCCAATTGATTTGAATAGAATATACTTGCGTCAGTGTATTTTATTAACGCCCCAAATCGTAATTTAAACACATAAAATAACAGATCACGCATGGTGCCTTGACTTACTACTAGATTTAATGGGCCACCCCGGAATTAAATAGTTCCCCCCCCAAAGCGAGGAACATATGTTTTAGTATGTTTACAAGAAATATATTCCAAACAATATCCTCATTAGATGAGAAGATCTTTTACAGAATTACCTCAGTAAGTCAATTACAATGACAGCGTCGTAATACATAATACATCAAGTACAATACGTCAAAATGGCCGACACGATAAACGTGACGGGAGATATTTTCGAAGTTGTTAATTAACCTGTGGCTATTTCAAGCCTTTGGCATCACTGATCAATTGGCCGATCATTGAAAGGTGATTGTGAAGATGTGTCAAATAGATACTAAGGTAAATTCATAGATTTCTGTAAATTGTCACTGCGACAGTTTGGATTTTTTTTCGTGTTTTTTTCTCTCTGGGATGGGTTGTACCGAGGGTATCCTTAAATGGGCTTGCAACCACGCTTCTGTATGAATTCGTACCAGGGAATTCCAAGGGTTTTCCCCAGGAATGTGGAAGTAGTCAGTGTTTACGCCTTTTCAAGAATACAGTCACGTGAAGAACGTCATGTGACCGACCTCGCGTCCAAGTCGTATATCTTGTAAACTTCACATGAAAAAATTAGTTATTGTTATAACCAAATGAAACACAACCCATTATCCGATAGGGGTAACTGTACATAGCCGTTACCACAATAAACTTAGTAACATTGTTTGGTTTGACTTCTTGGCGCGTGTCTGAATTCCATTAACATGTAACATATCCTAAAACTAGCTTATCAGCAAATCTCGCTGCACTGCGCGCGACAGATACTAGAGCAAGGCATGCCAGAAATACGAAACCTAAAGCTTCCGAAAGGAAGCCTTGGACATCACGTGCGTCGGGGGACCAGCGCCATCTGATTGGCCGCTAACAGTTGTACAAGGCGGAGCAAAAAGCATCGTTTTTCCGTCCATTTTACGCTTGAAAAACTCGACCCTTTTCTGCACACTTTCTAGACGCTGACCAATTAATCAATTTTAATGAATTTTTAGTCGTTTTTCCGTCCAATGACCATATACGGAAAAAAACGACGTTTTCGTGTTTGCAGTGAAATTCCCCTTACATATTAAATGTATTATAAATGAACACATGTATACAAAAGAAATATATGAGATTTCTCAATGCACTTAATGGTCAGGCACAATTAACCAATATCTTCAATACAAATATTTTAGTGCACTCACAACTAAAATATTTCAGATTCTACACAGGAGGTGTTTTACACTCCACTGACAGCTACAAGCACAGGAGAAAATGATTGTGGAACTACATGTATCACAGGTATGAAATAATTTTTAATAATAAAGATAATCAAATGTTACAATTTACACTGACATGGTGAATAAATTCATAAACTTGGTGCTATTTTATTCTAAAAATCCAAGTGTATGCTGTAAATACATGTGAACAAACTGAATACCGGTACCCCATGTGAGATGTTAGCAGTTACAATTGTCTTAAAAATACTATATACATTTCAGAAAAGAACCAAGCCAGTCTGGAGGATATAATGATGACTCCTGCTATCAGAACCAGTATGTATTAAACATAATGCAACTTTATTCAATAGTAAATTTGTATTAACATTAAAAAATCAAGTCACTTTATCATGAATTCTAGTTAATAACAATACAAATTTGTTTTCAAGGAAAACCTAAAGGGAAGCCTCTGATCAAGAAAACATCTAATGAAGGTATGGCATATATCTTTTCATAATGTAGTGGTTTCAGTATTACATCTCATGATCATAAATGTTTAATAAAATAATATTAATGAACATCCAAATATCATTGATATTACCAAAAATTGTCTTAATATTTTCAGAAGACATTCTGGGAGAGATAAAGTCCTTACAAGCCCAGGAGGAGAGAAAGATGTCACTCCTTGAGGAAATTCTGTCTGTGGAGCGGGACATCCGTGACATCCAAAGACAGAGCCTGGACCTGGAAAGAGAGAAATTTGAATATAAAAAAATCATTTGGAAACTCATTGTCTCCCATAATCAAATTTGATTAAAGGCAGTGACTCATGTTACTGTTTACTTGTGATCACAAAGATGTTTAGTTGTTTGTGTTATTATTTGGATATAGCATATGTACAAAAAAACTATACATTTTCATAAACTCCTAAAAACAATAATATGCAATATTCACAAGTGTGGCCATAAAGTGGTGCTGGATTATTGAAAAAGTGCTACCTTACAACTTTTAGTATGGGATTATTGACATTATGTGGCCTCTTAGTAAAAGTGTCACAATTGGATATGTATGCTACCTCATTTAAAACCTAGTGTTGATAAGATTTCCCCTGACTCTACATCCATCCATGTTTTGGTTATCAGCAGGATTGCTGTCCACCTCTGGTCCAGGAGTCTCACAAAGAACATCAGGCTCAGGCAACCTCAGTAATATTGGCAAATTATGAAGTTGAAAGCAGGCAGTAATAATTTTGATGCTCTTCTGTGGGCTGAATAACAGGCATCCTGTTGATTTGTGTAGACACCTAAGCAGATGTAACATATTTACATAGTTGTGTTTACAAATATAGTGATGAATATATCATGATATAACATTTATACTAAGTTTTCCTATAATAATTAGATCCACATCAAGTGCTTTCATGAGTTATCATTGTGTAATATTTATACATCATTTCATATATAATTATAGTTTAGCAAGTAATACTTATCATCAGGTAAACGCATATTTTATATTACCTGTTAGTATAAATGTTATATCATGATAAATACATGCCAACAGCACAGGTATTTTGAAATCAGAATGACATACAATCAGCAATACACATGCTCATTAGTCCAGTTACTTCAGCAAAACCTTGAATTAAAACATAAAGCTTCCATGAATTAAATATTTACCTGAATCTAGATTTGCACAATCCAAATGACCTCTCAACTGAGTTCCTTGTTCCAATATGACAGCGGTTGTATTTCTCCTCTTTTTCATTTGCAGGGTTGTTGACAGGTGTCAGGAGGTAGGGTCTACAGGCATACCTAATGTAGAATGTTTTGATAAATTTAATGTTCCCGATATATATGTATGTATACATTAAAAGACAAACATGACATAAATACCTACCCTGAATCACCAAGAAGCCAGATGTCATATTTCCCATCCCCCAGATGCCTTTTCAAATTGCAGTTGTTGAAAATATGTGAATCATGGGTTGATCCTGGCCATTGTACAATAATGTTTGTGAATCTGCAAAAATAAAAAAAAATACATACATAAATAATTAAATCCACAAGTCCACATTCGTTAAGAAAATAATATTTAAATAAGCCGAATAATTATGAAACATTTGGACATAAATAAGCCTACATGAGCTATTGACAAATCAATTATGACACAATGACGTTTATTATCTGAAAGTACCAGCAAGTCTAGATTGTTTGTTTACATTGCAAGGGTCAAGGACGTCAAGGATATTTACCGGAGTTGGGCGTCGCACACAGCTTGCACATTGATGGCGTGGAATCCTTTTCTGCACACATATACTGCTTCATCTAATGCTGGTCGTTGAATGGGTATCAAAGTACAATCTATGCAGCCAACAACTTTCGGAAAACCACAGATGTGGAAGAAATCCTCCGCTAGTTTAGCGTGTTTGTCGGGCGTTGGAAACCGGATCAAGACATACGACTTTACGATTGCATCTGTCGTCTTTTCCAACACGCGACAAACACTTGATTTGGCAATACCATGTATATCTCCTAATTCGCTTAGGAATCCCCCTTTTGAAAAGTATCTTTGTGAAACGGCACAAATATTTAAAAGGTGCTTTACGACGTGGTTTAGGAGGTCGTAGCGCTAAGAGGCTTTCGTGAAACGGCACCCTGGAGTTTACCACTTCGGTGAAACCCACGAGCACGGGTACGGTGCTTACAAACCTAGAAACATAATCGGGATGAACGGGATTCGAACCCACAACCATAGGTTTCTGGCGTGTCCAAGGGACGCAACTCTGCACAGCGAATCGCGGCGCGTTAGACGACTGGGCCACCCGTGCCCACGAGTGAGTGAGTGAGTGTGGTTTTACGCCGCTTTTAGCAATATTTCAGCAATATCACGTCGGCGGACAGCCGAAATGGGCTTCACACGTCTGGACGATGTAATGCGTCTTTACAATACATTTACATCCAATTCATTCAGTATTTCTAGTGCTGAAATTGACCTTTCGACTGTTAGTCGACAGTAAAGGCAATACTTGGAGTGAGTGCATATTTCTAGAGACTTGATTTTAAGAAAGGAATGGGAAACTACCAAATCTCCTGACCCCCATTAACTAAACAGAAGCAGTGTCGTCAACGATCGGTGTCAAATTGTGAAATCCACGTCAAAGTAAGTTTAGTCACGTTGAACCTCACATACCTTATTCAAACATTGATGCAAAATAGCATTTTCTTTCATTTATTCATTATATTCCATTTTTACATTACTCTGTTCTTCTTTTGCAATCATAATCTGATCAATTAATTATCTCGGCAAAGAATCTGAACACAAAGGATGCTTTTAAATTTTGCAAAGTGACAATGAAATTCCGACGACCACAGTGACCACTTGTGTGCAGCAGTGTCACTATAGTACTCGATCCTGCTATCTCATGTTTGATGATTGGAACTATTTAAGACAACATTATATTTTAACCAGATTCATTTTCAGATGTGTCCTTCTAAGGCAAAGAGAACACTAAACATACATCATGAATCTTATATTTCTTATTCTATCTGTTGTTTATTTTGTTTTTGAAATGTGAAGGTGAAGGACTTACAAAAAGGCAAACTGAGTCGTCCAAAAATATTGAAGTGTTTCCAACATGTAGGTTGTGAGAATAATGCAGTACACAAATTGTCCAAAAGGCAACATTCACGACAATAAATAAAATGACACCAGGTGCACCCAGAAACGAATTTTTATTAAGATTGAAATTTGTATTCTGTCAAAGATCGTAATTTGTTAAAGGTAAAACATAATGCAACATAAATCACATTATGAAGACTTTCGCCATCTTACGGATGTTCAAAAGTTTTTTTGGACATAAAATGATCCTTTGATCATCTGAAAGTGATCGTCTCTGTCCAAACATACACACAAAAGTAGTTTAGCAATACTCCAGAAAGTGTTTGCTCAAGAAAAGGGATGAGATTATCTGGAAGAGGAACGTATTACCAAAGAATATACTTATGATATGATATACTATTGTTACTTTAAAACTATGTTGCGTTCCCGACATACTTCTTCGTTTGTTGTTGTTTTTTTTCAATTCTTTTAGACGTATTATACAGGAACTTTGCACTTCGCACTTGTGATACCTCATTTGCCATTTAATCACATCGTGCACTGCTGTAATTTCAAAGTCAAGTGACTATGCACAAGTCAAGTTTCGTCTGGACGAGTGAGTGAGTGAGTTGGGTTTAACGCCGCTTTAAACAGTATTTCAGTTACATCACGGCGTGTCAGCTTAATGTTGGAGGAAAGCCCGAAGTGATGCAGGTCCCATCGATTTTTTTTCTTTTCTATCTGTTGTCTATTTTGTTTTTGAAATGTGAAGGACTTACGAAAAAGCAAACGATGTCGTCAAAAATATCGAAGTGTTTCCAACATAGCAGTTGTAACATACAGTGAGAATAATCCAGTAAACAAATTGTCCAAAAAGGCAACACTGATGACAAGAAATACATGAAACTAGGTGTACACAGAAGAGAGTTTATATAAGGGTTGTTCAATGAATTAATACAAAGAAGGCAGATCACATTCTTCAATGATGGTAACGTTTGAATCTTTACCAAGTGCAATGTTCTATGATCATGAAATGTGTTAGAACGAGTCTTTTTGATTACTCATAATGCTAGAATACATGAACATGTCCATCACTTTGATCAGAAATCTCTCCGAAAGAGACAGGAAGTCATGCGATCTACTCAGGAAATGGTCACAAGTCGTCATCTAAAGCTGCTGATGTAGAGAATTAGGCTGGAGACCAAGTCGGTGAATAGCCCACGCGATCTGGTCATTAGGGCGATTTGTAAAGTGTAACTTACCATTTACATTTGACCACATGCTCTTGTTCCAAATTTGGAAAAAGAGTGGAATCTCGATTTCATTTCCAAGACCACTTGTTAATGTGGCTTTGAACTTCATTGGATTGCATAGGTTTGATTTGGGATGTTACTTTGGTGATAGTTAGTTTACTGATCAATTCCAGTAAGCTATTCACTAACCCCAGTCCAATGGCCTATAGAATGGTGGCCTCACTTTGGATGCTAGCGATCCATAGCCCATTTTTATATTGTGTTGTTGAATAATAATGTCCACTTTGAATTGTTCTCAAATAGTTTTAAAAACGAAAAGGTGATACTCTATTTATTATACCTTTTATCACTCACGATGTGCCGATGTGACGTTAAAATTTAATCCCTCACTCATTCACTCACCCCAGTTCTATCTGTACACATGTTGAGATGTTTCCTTTTGAAAATGGTTATTTCCATGAAAGGGTTACCCATTGCATCTACTCATTCATCAGACGCTCGACAACCTGTTCCTGTATTGGTTGCAAAAGTATAATTTCAAGAGAGACCCTTGTACACACGTTCTTACAATAGATACCCACCCTTGTATCAAAATGTCATACGGTAAGAATAAAGAAGTTGAAGTCTATTGACGTCAGCTCGTCTTGTTAGTGAGTGAATAGTCATGGACGTGGGCTGGAACCTGTACACAGGCAGTACAGAACCACACACGGTGCTTCACAATAGGCCTGATTGGCCCGCATAAACTCGTAGCCTAGAAATCCACAGCAAAAACATACCATGCATATTGTCTCGTGTAACAGCCCAATGGACTGGGTCAGATCGATTACGTGGTTGACATGCACGTTCGGACATCTTATCCTTCTCACTTCATCGTCTTCATATAATTGTCATGTGTTCCGCAGTGACCAGACACACCCTGACCTTGCCCACTGACTCGAAAACGTCATAAGAATGTTTAGTTATTAACGGGATTGCATTAACGACTTTCAAATAATAATTCTATATTCTTTCCAGGAACGACAAACCATACATGTCCATTTCAATTTCAAACAGATGGCGTGCATTCTAGTACCCCAATGATCTACTATAATCGTTATTTAACACGCATACCGCTGAACATGAAGATTGATTCACGCGTAATAATGGAATGCTCATGTGTCTCAGGGCAATTGGAACAGTTCCACAATATGTCTGAGCAATAATGCATTACATATTCACATTTGTAATTGGAAAATCGATAGTCAGTGTATATATTATGCCTTACGACCACGGACTTAGTAGTGACACGGAAACCTGGCTGTTTGGAGGCATACCATCGCGTTTCATGTCGTCATATTTGGCAACTAATTCTGAGTGTCCACCATTACATTTCTGCAATGACTTAACCAGGGCTTTGATGGTGAGATCTCCATTGAAAAGTTTATCTGTCAGCCTAACCATTTCTTCCATGCAATTTAAAAAAAAATGTACATGATCTTAAGTACCAAGGCAACTGAGAAATGTAGACGCCATTAGCGGGAGCTGATCGTAAATTGCTCAACATGAAGAGGAAATTCGCGATTTGAAAGAAAGAAAGTTCGTGTAGGTTATATCGTTAAGATTACACAGTAGGGTTCGATCAAAACGCTCATTTAATCTGCAGCCTTCCTTCGAGAAAATATCACTGCGTGTAATTGATCCCATTATACCTTTGGCATCTGTTCTGCCATCCAGTCGCTGTCAGGATATCTATGTCAATGGTTTTATGACTCCACGGGGAGCAGTTAGACACAAAACACGCAACACCCTAGGCCTATACTCCACGCGCTGTATGTTGGCCCTCACTGCAAGAAGAAATGTTTGCTCTTTCAGCAGAATGGCCCTTTCCATAATTGTGTGGCTACAAAAGGCTCATCGTAGTGTCGTATCGAAAGCATTCTGCAGAATGGGAACATGTGTCGTGATTTAGGCAGTTGTACTTGTGCTACATGATAGTAAATCCACAATCAGGCATTCATGAAATCTGTTGTATCAGTTCATTTCACAACCCGGGATAATAATCACCACCACACGATCTCCATTTGTAATTTAACTATAAAGCCTTTGCCAATCATTTTATGAAAGGAAATGTTTCGTGACCTAAATCCTCACTTAGTTATTGATTGGATCGTGTACACGCTCTCCGAGGAAAATGAGCAGAGAGGAATAGGAAATTGTGTTGACGGACTTGACGTGTTAACCGTCCCACGAGTCGGTGTCAGTTTTCGTCTTTGAGAAAGAAACTTAACTAAATATCAAAATTTCTTCCATGATCCTTGTCAACTTTTATACCAACTCCGTGACTGACTTTCGGACCTGTAAAATCACAGCATGGAGCATAGCATGAAGGCTTTGGTACGTTATTCAAGAATATAGTTTACAGTTAAAGTTGAGTGTAATTCAGAAACATATATACTAAGGTAAACGACACTATCTATTGGCAACCAAGTGTCCACGTTAGGATTAGATTATAAATATCGGTGACAAATTCAGACATTTTACTTAAAAATGTAAAACTTCTTCGTTCAGTGGATGGAGCATCTGCCCAGAGTGCGGAAGGTCGGAGGTTCGATCCCCTGGTTGTGTAATTCAAGACGCATGTTGTTTCCCTGCCTTACGTTCGGCATTAAAGAGATAGAGCATGGACTGTTCGGGTCGGAGTCAGTATACTGAATCTGAATGAGGTTTCCATGCATGTTAAACTGCCGCATGGTAGCTCAGATAACTAACACTTTGTCGCTGTTACGTGCATGCATCTTGAAAAGGTTCTTAAACACCATTTCATCTCTCCATCACCTAACCCTCAATTTTGAGGAATTAATGCGCCAATACGATTAGTTTATGGACCTTTAAATACATTACTGTTAACCTTCATTCTTATTTCTCCAGGACCTGGTGTTGCTGAAACGGGGTATATTGATATGCATGGTCAGTGACGTGTTTGGAGCGATAAATAATGTCCTGGGATTAATTTAGATTTTAGACTTGTTTAGGAAACAAGATACACCAGCTATTATTCCAAGGCATGAGTTTCAATTTGAAAGGGAGCGTGTCTCCTGACAATAACGAAACTATCAGTTGTCAGTCGAGATTCAATTAGATTTCTCTCGTTAGGTACGTTTTGAAACGTGGAAAAGTTTGGCATGAATTTGGCATATTATTTTAATTCAATGTTGAAAATACTGACGAACGTGGTATGAACAACTTAAGATGCAGATCCTAATTATACAGTAAGTAGAACTTTCCAAGAAACATCGCCAAGTAAGAAAAGTCTTATTTCAACGGAAAATTCTAGCTTCTTAATATGACACTCAGCCAAGTGAAGGCAAGGAAGTGATTGATCACCGAGTCATGTCACAGTGGGAATAATTTTATTGTACGAGCGAGCTGAACGTTATAAAATCAACACAAAGGGAATTTGGGGATTTCGTCTGTAGATTAGATATTTATTTCAGCTACAGCTGCAAAGCCATATATGTTTTAAATTAAAACGCTTGAGTCTGAATATGGTTTTTGAGAAACACATTATAAAAAAATATCAGGTGCTATTTTCTATTTCCATAAAATCCCAGCTCCCCCCTCCGAATATGAAATGAATGGTCAGTCCCAAATCCTTCTGGGAGTAGAGTAGACGTTGCGTACATTTGCAAAACGCGACTGGAGTCATCATTTACAATTGTGATGACCACAAATAGTATTGCCCGCATGTAATATTATGGAAGAAATTAAAGACTCGTTGTTTATCGTACAATAAAACACTACACATTTATTCCCTGCAGTGTTTTAAACAATGACCACGAGTCGTTAATTTCTTTTATGATATATCAACATTATGTACAGCCTCTTTAATGTTAATATTCTCACCAACATCAAAATATAGACTTTTGAATGTATCTATTTTATTCTCAAGCGTAGTTTTGGAAGTCTTTCACAAAATTGTGACATGTATAACATTTCTTACAGTCAACAACAGGGTACATGTGACTACCATCTAAAACATAGCATCGCCCAATTCACAACGTCATCAAATTGTGAGCGTATGTTCGAATCTCCAGAAATGACGTCATAATAGTAATGTTTGATCATTCTTCATTGTTCTCTGCGATTTATGGTGTAGGTATCTTATATAAGAAACGTGTTGTACAGATGTGTGTTCATTAAACAGTTGTTACTTTAACAGGTGAGTAATATATAGGAAATGTGCTATCTCGTGTTTGTGTCCTTCAAGCAGTTAATCAGCAGCTTAATGCCCGAATGCTTAATTGTGACCTTCATTTGAAAACATACATTGATCCTGACGAACCATCCCTTAACACCAACAGTGTTTCCCACATCAGACACGACTTAAAGTTACCGTAAAGCCTGATTTGCTTCGGACCCAGGTTTCTAATTGATCCGTGTAGATTGGTGGTACTGTTCCTTACTTGTAAATATCTATATTTCAATGCTGTTATCCAGATGTCCAGATTCCCGGTCGCGTCATAATAAATGACGTTGAAAGTGGGTACTTGTTGTTGCCTGGCGCTCAGATTTAAGGAGAGAGCACGAAACCTTTTTAGCTCGAAGACATGTTAAATTGCGTCATTGTATCTCAGTCGGCTAGCACTATAAATCCGGCAGTAGTTCGGGCCACCACTTGAATGCACGTCGCAGTTATCTTCTTTTTTTGTTGTTTAACACCGCACTCAGCAATATTCCAGCTAAATGACGGCGGTCTGTAAATAATCGAGTCTGGACCAGGCAATCCAATGATTGATATTACGAGTGTCGATCCATGCAATTGGGATACGATGACATGCATCAACCAAGTCAGCGAGCCTGACCACCCGATCCCTTTAGTCACCTTTTACGACAAGCATGAGCCCATTTCATCTTACCACCAGATGTCTTTGAATGTTGAAGAACCAAAATAGTTCCTTATAGCTAACTACGGCAGGATTACAGTCACATGATTAAAGCCGTAATTAGAGTCAGTATCTCTTTTCCAAGGAAATAATGTAATGCGTAACTGATACTATTAGAATTGTGCAATCTCTTTTGCCATTCGGTCGCTGTAAGGAGCTATGTGCCCGAGGTTCCACAACTCCCTGGGGATAAATTAAGTTAATAGCCCTCAACACCTGAGGTCAAACGCTGTAATATTCGGTCTGTATCACACAACAGAGTGATTACAAAAGGCTCAACATATTCAACACTATAAAATTTCGATGTTCACACGTGTGATATCACATTTGTCATTTAATCATATCATGCACTGCTGTAATTTCAAAGTCAAGTAATGTTATATCGATCATCTGGCCATTGATTGCACAAGGCACACACACTTTTGAGTAAGTGCAAGAATGACGTTAAAAAAGCATTTTGGGTATTGCCATCTGTGTTTGTTATAACAATAATTATATACCACTTGGAGGCCATCTATGAGGATGAGGGATGTAAAATTAGGAAGTGACCTTGCAAATTGAATTACACATAACACAAGTCAAGTTTCGCCTGGGCGGTGTAATGCGTGTTTACAATACATTTACATCAAATTCATTCAGTATTTCCAGTGCTGAATTTGACCTTTCGAGTGTTAGTCGACAGTAAAGGCAATGTTTGGAGTGAGTGCATATTTCCAGAGACTAGATTCCCGACACGTTCTTCTGCTGGATGAGCAGCCTTGATATTGACTCTTCAAAGAAAAGAAAAGCGCAGGTAGCATGTAGTTCATTGAACCTGCTTACACAAAATATACGGTCTATAAATTGGATATATGGCATTCGTAACACGGGGAAGTGGCTATGAAAAGGCAAGCATAAGCCCATAATTTGTCATTCGATTGTCAAATTTGTTCAAGTTCGAAAATGCCGAGACTCAGCGTTGCCGAACGGATCATCGTCATAGGACGTATCCAAAGAGGGGAATAGCAGTCTTCTGTTGCACGCAACTTCAACGTCCACCACAGCACGATTTTCCGCCTATGTGACCGATACACGCAGTTCAATTACACTGCAGAACATCCGAGAACCGGCCGACCAAGACACCACTCGGCACAGGATCGCTACTTTCGACTGTTCCACCTACGTCATCGCAATGCCACAGCTACGGAGACTGCAGGACGCATCCCTGGTTTGAGGAGGATGTCAGACCAGACTGTCGGGAACCATCTCTCTGCAGATATCGCTTGCTCTCATCCAAGCCATATCTCATGTCCTGTGGGAGCCAGTTTTGGATGATAAAATATGCTTCATATCTCTTTTTGCACAGATCTGAGTTTTGTTTTAAAATATTACACACGTATTTAGACGCAAGGCAAGAAATAAACACATGCTAACCCTGGTGTCATCATTGATCCATTCATATTATGTCCACTACTCTTTGCTCCACATTATTGTACCGGTGTAAACAGAAACAGTGCCCTACAAATACGACATATTCATTGTAATAAAAGAAAGGAATTGGACACTACCAAATCTCCTGACCCCATTTGCAAAACAGAAGCAGTGTCATCAACGATCGATGTCAAATCGTAAAATACAGATGTTATATAATAGGAAACTTAAGTTGCACGTATTTGCCATTTTTATATTTGATCCGGTGTCAAATGAATTTCATCCAGATAACCGTTCTGTGCGCCTCTGGAATCTAATTTTGCCTAACTGTTGTCACTTGCCTGTGAAGGCCTCTGTAATCGAATCACTATTTGCCTAACTGTTGTCTCCAGCCTATAGGAGTTAACTCTCATGTATTTATATTTCTTGTTATGTTCCTAATGATTGATTACAGTATATCATCGATATGCTGTATTTCTGTGTTCATGGCCACCAGCACAAGGAAATCATTTATTTTACAATAATGTAATCAATTTGCAAAGTAAATTAAGATACACTGAACCTCACACACCTTATTAAAACATTATTGAAACATGCATTATCTTTCACTTATTTATTATATTCCATTCTCACATTATTCTATTCTTTTTTTTACAATCACAATCTGATCAATTAATTATATCGGCAAAGGAAAAACATAATCCGTTTGAAAAGGGACGATAACTATGATCAAAGCAGTTGATGTCTTTTTTATTAAAAGAACATTTTTTTAGTGAAATTGGTTTTAAATCAGTTGTTTGAGAAATTTGATTAATGTCAATAAAACACTTTTGTTTGAAACGATAAAGGACAAAGACGATACCAGCGATCCTCAAATGGTTGATAAGATGTTTCAAAGAACTGCTGACACGCTGACACGGATTTTCTCATCATCCGTAAAGGGTGGGAGGTAAATTTGAAATTAAATCTTCACTCTTCACACTTAAGACTTAGGTTTGATTACCCAGATGTGTCCCATGTATAAAGCACCTTTCTCGTGTTTCCTGCTTTGATTTTGCACGAATATTGATGAAAGGGGTCAGAATCTACACCCAAACACTCGTCCGTCCAGTTGATGAAATCGTTTCTATGACATTATGGTCAAAAGTTTTATCATATACATGCCGATCTCTATCTGCAGTTTTTCCCATCTCTACACTGACAGTTCCTACTTTAATGACAGTTGTGTGAGTTGAGGATGCTATCCTAAGAGCAGGATAAGATTACCTTTTTCGTGATTTTCAGAGCTCGGATCAAATAATGTCCATTAGTATTTGCCTTTGATACCTATGAAATCTCTTTCGATATATATCCGAAGTCTGTCCTTAGGAATTAAATTCAATTATAACTGCCCACCATATATACATAGTTTCAAGGGTAGGCAACGGTCCAGACAACCAACTACAATTTAATGATTTTACCTTCATTTATAACTTACATATATCTCTTAACAACATGGAATCTGTGAGGACATCGTGATCTCATCCTTGGATCTTTTTTTTTTTCATTGTGTAAATGAACAATCATCTGATTTGATGAAAACTTCAAAAGGACCAGGGGTGGTGGGGCATCCCGGAGGCCTGGGCTCCCCAAATAGGTACAATGAGTGAAGGCCATATCAGGTGTCCTCTACTTGTTGGAATATTGCTGAAAGTGCCGTAACACCACACTCACCAACTCACTCGCTCACTCAAAAATTACCCCTTTTGTAATTTTATGTATAAAATGAATGCATTATGATGAGTGAATCTGGGCGGACATGGCTAAAAGTGCTCAGATGGTCCTGCGAGGTTATGTAGTTGTTTCAAGAACATGCATATGCAGACGACTCAATTCATATATTTGCAGATTGCAATATTTTCAGTCTATCTTTGCAAATTTCAAATTACATCCAGATATATACATGTGTGTTTTCTGCTCGACTGTTACATTTGCAGTATATGTGGAAGTCGACAAGGCAGACAGACAGACAGACAGACTTTGTCCCTTTCAGAAGACAACTGAGCAGTACATGTAAACGAAAATACTTCCCTTGAATACAGACAGAAAGACAGACAGGCAGGCAGGCAGGCAGACACGCACAGACAAGCAGTCAGACAGTGATATTATTTGTGCCCTTCAGTTGCAAACAAGGCAGTATATTTCAAAAACAATACGTTCCGCTTTAATCCGGAATACATCAATTGCAGTAGCTATGTTGACTGTTTTACTGCCGTAAATGTTCAGATTTTCTGTCAAGAAACAGACCAGTTAGTCAACAGATGAAGTCGTTCGTGACAGAAGTCAACACTTCCTCTGTGATAAGTCTTCGGTCATTGCCCAGCACTCACACACCAGCCGACTAATTAGTCACCATCTCTTCCATGATTGCTTGAAATACTTTGCTTTGCGTCTTGTAAACCCTTCGTACTTTAACAGATTGTGTGTTATCAATACGTGATTGGGTTAGTCCTAGTGCAGGTTTACTGTGGATTAGAGGAGGACATCAGTCACCACTCCCGGTTAAAGAACTGTTTTCTGTGCTTTGTTGTCTCAAGAATTTATTTGTAAAAGATATTTAAAAAAATAGTACATGTATGGATGGATGGATGGATGTTTGTTAAACGCCGCACTCAGTAGTATTCCAGCTATATGACGGCGGTCTGCAAATAAGCGAGTCTGGACAAGACAGTACAGTGATCGACATCATGAGCACCGATCCACGCAATTTGGATACGATGAAATGCATCAACCAAGTCTGGGATCCTGACCACACGATCCCATCAGTTGCCTCTTTTGACAAGTTTTTCGAGAGAAAAACGTTAATTCAGTTGATATTTTTGAATATGTCCTCTTCCGAGAACACGATGATGCTAGGTTACTCGCGACATTTAACAGTCTATAATGCTATTTGTTCACAGATCAAAACAATGCATATGCATGACTAACATTTATTATATCCGAAACTACCCGTTCGATATATTTTATTTCAGAATTGAAGGGCGTATCTTTGATGTTTTTTTCTCTTATTGTGTGAAAAGAACCATAGAATTAGTGGAAACTGGTTGGATACTCTGTGACACAGGAACAGAATCAGTTCAATCTTCAGGGACTCGTATACCTCTTTAGACTTGTGTAAGATAAATGAAGAATGATGTAATATCTTTACATGTTTCTACCACGCTTTCAATGGATCACGATTAGTAGTGTATCAGTTAAGTGTTTGGAATGAACATCTCGGGGGTGATAGGAAACGAGGAAGAAACGACGAATACACATATCAAATGATCAGCTGATAATATCCGCTACTGTCCACACTTCATTCATTCGAGTAACGGTAAAGCTACTAGTGGAGGTAAGGGGTCACTTTCTTCTGTATTTTGTCAAAAAGTAAATATGTTTTGGCAATTCCATTAAACTTAACAACGAACACAAAACAGTCATTTCGAAATAACTGCTTCTGCAGACAGGGATTACGATTAAGGAATTGTAAATCCGCATTCATTGTCTTTTAATAAGACATTCATCCTACTTGCAATGCAGCCTTTCTATTGGTACACAAATGAAGTCGTATCGTGATGAGAATGGTTGTTTAAGTGATGAGATTACACTCTGAATGCCACTTGTCATCAGAAGCTCGTCAGTCGAGTCTGGATGTGGCGAGCAGTCGGGGGGGAGTGTATGTTGAGAGATAACGACCCCTCCACTCAAGGCCTACCATTCCATTTGTGACAATATTAACATTCCGGCCACAATTTTGGAGGGGGGAGGGGGTAGGAAGTAGCCACATGTTGATTTGATCTATTTAGAGCTTCTTAGTAGTTTTACATACTTAAGGAACGTTAATGGACAATTTAATATCTGTTTTAATATTTTCTGTTCAAATTCATTCAGCGGACAGTTTATATGGAGTGTATGAGGAAATACGATTTTATGCCGCCTTCAGCAATCTTCCAGCAATATCACAGCGAGGGACAGCAGAAATGGGCGTTATACTTTGTATCCATGTGGTGAATCGCACCCGGTGCTTCGGCGTTGTGAGCTGACGCTTTAACCACTTGCTATCCGACTGCCCCGGCCGTCACTGACTATTTCTCGTGACTGCCCCTCACTTATTTCTTTAACATACGGACCGCCTCCGTGGTCTAGTGGCAGAGCGTCCGCCCGGAGAACGGAAGGTTCGGGGTTCGATCCCCGGCCGCATCGAAAGACAAAAGACGTTAAAAAAAAATGGTACTTGTTGTTACCCTGTCTGGCGCTCGGACTGGTCAGCTCGGAGTCTGAGTGGGCAATGTATATTAGTGAGCAGTCCAGACCCGCACAAGAAGCCACACAAACACACACAACAACACGCGCGTTAAACCCCATTTCACCCCAACTCTTTAACATTACATCTGGAGTGAGGTGAGGTGAAATTGGGTTTAACGTCGCGTCCAAGATTATTGCACTTATATAGCGACGTGCATGCACGTGTATGTGTGGCTGCTTGTACTAGTCCGGACTGATGCCGATTTATAGTGCTAGCTCACTGAGATGCCATGCCGCAGTTTAACGTGAATACCCCACTCAGACACAGTATACTGACTCCGAGCCGACCAGTCCTTGTTTTAGCCTATTAATGCCGAGCGCCAGACAGGGTAACAACAAGTACAATCTTTTAACGTCTTTTTGTATGACGCGGCCCGGGATCGAACCCTGGACCTTCCGCTCTCCGGGCGGACGCTCTACCACAAGACCACGGAGGCGGTCACATCTGGAGTGAGTGAATTGGGCTTACGTTCCTTTATAACAATGTTCCAAGCTGACACGACAGAGGATATGATGAGTTCTAACTTTATATAATACCGACAAAACATAAGGAAACCTTCGTGGTAGGGCGTCATGGGTTCGATCCCCGGCCGCGTCATACCAAAAGACGTTCAAATATGGTACTTGTTGTCACCCTGCCTAGCGATCGACATTACAGGGATAAAGGACTGGTCGGCTGGGAGTATACTGTGTCTGAGAGGGGTATTCATGTAAAACTGCGGCACTGTATGTATCTCAGTGGGCTGGCGCTATAACACGGCATCAGCCCGGATAAGTACAAACAGCCACACAAACACACACACTTGCTTGCACGTTAGTCCTGGACGCGACGTTAAACGACATTTCACCTCACCCGAGATTATGATTAAAGTGAAGGTTCAGCTAATCATGTTTGTCGACCACATCGGGCGATAGGTGCACGGCACCTCGAATGATTAAGTTCAGCCCCAGGTATCGCCCGCAATTCGGCCCGAACAGCTGCCTGAAGAGCTACCTCAAGCCGGGCAACTTTGGCGGGTTCTGACTCTCTGACATACACCCTCGGCCCGAGAACATCTCACAGGTGCTCTGTTGGGGACACATCAGGTGACATAGCGGGCCAGTACTATGTCCGTAAGCCTTCTCGTCGGAGATAATTGGTCTGGCATTGTCATCTTGGCGTTCAAAATTGTTGCCGATAACTCCAGCGAGTTCAACGCAAATGTCGTCAACAGATCACTTCCAAGTCAAAAGTCAATTCACAATAACCAAAACAGTTCGCCTGTCATGTGTGATACCGATCCTATATCGATCATGGTCAAGAAGTGTTGCCCTGGCAGACCGCTCGCCTCTACGTCGCCAGCACCATTTTCTGTCATCTGTAAAACGAAGGCAAAATCTCCGTAGACATGATGTAACGCCATTGGCTCACAACCTGTCCCTGGTGTTGCCAAGCCAGCCCCAATCTGTTCAGCCTATAGTAAACTGTTAGGGTTATCACTGTTACTATTGTCGACGCATTGTCGGCAACATTCAAGATACATATTGCGGCGATCTGGAACTATCGAATCCAGTCCAGACAATCACCCGCGGCCGATTGACTCCATAGGCATAGAAATGAGCAATTGGGATACGATGACATGGAACAACCAACTCAACAGTGAATGAGTGAGGTTGTACGCCGCTTTTAGCAATATTCCAGGAATATCACGGCGGTGGACACCAGAAATGGGCTTCACACATTGTACCCATGTCGGGCATCGAACCCGGGTCTTCGGCGTGACGAGCGAACCGACGACCACTAGGCTACCCGACCGCCCACCAACTCAACAAGCCTGACCACCCGACCCCCTTAATAGCGTCTTCTAAACCGGGTCTTCACGTGTGTCACTGTTGAGTACCTATTAAAATACTTTACCGTTAGTAGCACACAGGATGCGTTATAAATTCGAACTGTTTGGACAGAGATAATTCTTTGTCAATATTGACTACACTTTGTTCGTGAAATCTTTGCATCGAAATTAATATTGGAAGTCACCTGCAAAGCCTGGGAAGTTGCAGATTTTACATAACCGTTCGATACGCTTTCGCCTCTGGGGGTAATGGTCGTGAAGTGTCATTAAGTGGGATGTGTAATCGTGGAAACACTCATATGCAATCCCCGACAAAACGCCTTTGAAACTTTTGAATTATTTTTAAACTAATCTTGAACACTTCAGATGTTCCCCACACCGCGAACCCTCATCATATTAAGAATGTATGAGTCCTTGTAATACTATAAATTATAGGGTTGCAAATTGTGATGTAACTCGCCACAGTCAACCCTAAATAAAACGGCATAAGGACTTTAATGATGTTCTTCACGGACATGCTCAACCTTTCCCCAAAAATTCTTATTTTAAGTGCTTCATTCACATAATGCTACCATTATTTTGCCTTTTAGATCCACTTGAATCTGTTTCACCGTTTTATATTCTGTGAACATAGTAAATTTAATTTAATACTGTTCTGAAGTGGTTTTAAAATTAAATCCTTAATAATTAGAAATAATGTCGATGATTGCTTTGATATTTTGTGGGCTTAAATTTAGTCTTTGTAAATCTTAAAGCTAATCAATTCTAACATCAGTTTAAAACCAATAGCATAATGAAAGTAAAATGAAGACAAAGAGACAAATATGATCAAAGCTGTTTCGTTTTTTTCAATTGATATTTAATGATTTTATACCACAGTGAATTTATAATTCAATCTATTAACATGACAGACAATGTCTGTTTTTAAATCAGTAGTGTTGTAAAGAGGTATCATCATCAATTCACTTTCATAAAACATTAAAATGAAACAAACTTTTATTACCATTCCGTTATTGCCGTCAACTTTGCACGTTTGTGTCTTGTCAGGGCTAAACAAAGTAACGGCATGTCTCTTATATTCCAACTGGAATATTTATACATGTTTGAATTAAGGTGAAGGTGTGAACATGCCCATGATGATGTTCTGATACTGGTAGGCCAGTGTTAAAGCATTCGCTCGTCATCCTGAAGACCCGATGCGAAGATGTCATTGAACAAAGAAAAGTCAATATTGACAAAGAATTATCTCTTTATTTCGAATCTATAACGCATCCTGTGTGCTACTAACGGTAAAGATTCACAGTATTTTAATAGGTACTTAACAGTGACACACGTGAAGACCCAGTTTAGAAGACGCTATTAAGGGGGTCGGGTGGTCAGGCTTGTTGAGTTGGTGGGCGGTCGGGTAGCCTAGTGGTTAAAGCGTTCGGTCGTCACACCGAAGACCCGGGTTCGATTCCCGACATGGGTACAATGTGTGAAACACATTTCTGGTGTTCCCCGCCGTGATATTGCTGTAATATTGCTCCCTCACTTTTCATTAAACATAAATAGTGATCGCCATTCTCCGCCTCCGTTGATGTGATCCTGATGTTTGTCTATTGATATTCCAGTTGTTCGAAAATAATCAAGTCTGGACCACACAATCTATCCGGGGTAGAATAGGCCTTCAGCAATCCCATGATTGTCCTAAGAGGCGACTAACGGGATCGGGTGGTCAGACTCGCTGACTTGGTTGATGCATGTCTTCGTATTCCAATTGCGTGGATCGATTCTCATGATGTCAATGACTTGATTTGTCTGCTCCAGACTCGGTTATTTACAGGCCGCCGCTACATAGAATATTGCTGAGTGCGGCGTTAAACAACAAATAAACCACACAATCCAGTGATAAACGTCATGAGCATAGATCTACCCAATTAGGATACGATGACATGCGAGCCTGACCCCTTGATCCAGTCAATCACCCCCGACCACAAGCATGGGTGGCTGAAAACCAATTCTATTCCGGATCTTCATGTGTCTGTAATCCTATTGCACCTACTAAATCATATCTTTGAAAAAGGCCAAACTGTTTATTACCAGTGAATCAAATAACAAGACATCACATTCACGCTAAGACATCACACACTGGTAGGGATGCATTTTTCTTCTCACTTCAATCCAATCGGTTGTCTTGAGGGGTAAAGCATCCGACCGGAGAGCGGCAGGTGCATGGTTCGATCACCAGCTGCGTCATACCAAGAGAGGGGCACGGGTGGCCCAGTCGTCTGAGGCGCCGCGATTCGCTGTGCAGAGTTGCGTCCCTTGGGCACGCCAGAAAACTATGATTGTGGGTTCGAATCCCGGTTCGCCCCGATTATGTTTCTAGGTTTGTCAGTACCATACCCGTGATCGTGGGTTTCACCGAAGTGGTAAACGTCTTAGACCTGCCTCACTTCGGGCTTTGCCCCCACATTAAGCTGACACGCCGCGATATAACTGGAATACTGTTAAAAGCGGCGTTAAACCCAACTCACTCACTCACTCATTTACTCATACCATGAGACGTTAAAAGATGGCGCTCGAACGTTAGGAGCTAAAACAAGTATACTGCGTGTGAGCGGGGTATTCATGTTAAAGTTCGGTATTGCATCTCAGTGGGCAATAGCTGGTGTACCGCTATAAAATTGTGATCGGTCAATTAAGGCAGTATATTGTAGTTTGTATTCTCCTCAATGCGACATCATCTGTCATACTGAAATGGTAGCCTGTGAACAAGGCCATCACCAACCTCTCGCAGGAAATGTACACAGAGATAGGTGAGTGAATCCGAATATGCCAACTTGAATTAAATATTCATGCTACATGCAAATCAGTCGTTCTAACGTGACACAAATTAAGATTGATACTTGTGTAACTTGTGTTATTTTAACTGTGATATTACCCCTGCATTGTAATCTGTGATCTGGCACATGTATGTGTTGACGTCGGTGCAAGGCAGACGTGGCAATGAGCAGTTTGTTCTTTCTTTGAACAGCAAACGAGGCAGTGGTGATCAAGGTGTTGGTTATAAGGAAGACATTGATAGTACATTGTAGAGAAATGTTGTTTGGCAACACAAGTATATTTACAAACGCCAAATATTCGGCACCCAATATACAAGGGGAACGCAACACAAATAAGTGCAACATACACTCTTCAAAAGAAGAAACGCACAGGTAGATTTTTAGTAAATGTATTGTACCTAATAAAGTCGATATATTTAATAATTACTGATACACATATGAAATTTTGGAGCTCGATAGTCACATGTTGTCTTTGTACAAAGGCATTGAAAATTGTTCATTGTCATGTCACATAAGGCCACAAGGTTGCGCTGAGCTCGTGTATCTCGTGTGACCGTCCCGGGCAGCAATCACGGCTCTGCATCTTCTCGGCACTGACTGAATAAGTTTACGAATCCTGTCCTGCGGAATTCTGCGCCATTCTGCTTGTAACGCGTTTGACAGTTAGGGGAGTGTTTGCAGCGTGTTCTGACGTTGACGTACATGTCTGTCGAGTTCATCCCAGAGGTGTTCGATTGGGTTGAGATCTGGAGATCTCGACGGCCAGGGCAAAACGTTGATGTTGGCATTATGAAGGTAGTATACCGTGACATGGGCTGTGCCCGGTGGAGCGTTTTCCTGTTGAGTCAATGATTGGAAGAAGGCGAGATTGAACAATTTGATTCATGTAGCGATTTGCTGTCACATTTCCCTGAACCACAACCAAGTCAGATCTCGTAGCGTAGGATATTGCCCCAACACCATGACACTACCGCGACCGAAATTGTTGACTTCACATACTCAATGTGGGGAAAAACGCTCATTTCGACGATGATAAACACGTTGTCTTCCATCTCGCCGGTGAAGAAGAAATCGTGATTCATCGCTAATTATAACCACAATCGTCTCCAGTTTATCAAGTCTGTAAGGTATGACACCAACGCAAGCGTCGCTGTCGATGGATCTGTTGCAAAACAGGGACGATAAATGGTCTTCTTGGTCGGATTTTACGATAACGTAGGTGGAACAGTCGAAAGTTGCGATCCTGTGCAGGGGTGGTAACTCCTGGTCGGCCGGTACTCGGACGGCCTACAGTGGAATTGAACTGTGTGTATCGGTCACAAAGGCGGCAAATGGTGCTGTACCGGACGCTGAAGTGGCGTGCAACAGAAGACTGTGATTCCCCTCTTTGGATACGTCCTATGGCGATGTTCAGATCGGCAGCGCTGAGTCCCGGCATTTTCGATCTTGACAAATGTTGACAATTAAATGACAAATTATTGGATTATGCTTGCCTTTTCATAGCCACGACCACGAGCTACGAATGCTATAACTTGCACGTACATTTTGCTTTACTGTTTTCCTCCTTGACAAGTGTGAAAACAATGTCATCTAAGACATTGCAAATCGACAATGGCTTTGTTTTGACGCACCGTTTGTCGATATTAGTCCACCACCATTTTCAAAAAACATATATCCAATTTATTACAGGATTTTTTTGTGAAGTCAGGTTCAATGAAGTACATACTACCTGTGCGTTTCTATTTTTTTGAAGAGTGTATATTGAATCTTCACGCACTCTTCATTAAATCTATATATATGATTGTGTCCTCTGTGATAAATAAAGTGTTTTAGATTACGTGATTGGCAAATACATGCTGCAACAAACGTCATGCCATAATATTTTTATATAAAGTATGCATAATTCCAATGCATAGTTTCTGCATGTTTGAATCGTTTTATGAAATGCTTCCAAAGCCGTGAACAGATTGTGTTTCAATAAGGAAGAAGTCTCAGAGTTCCTGAAGGATAGCAGACCTTCATTACGTCTGTTGTATTTCTCCGAGGAAATATTTCACTGTGTAATTGATCCTGTTAAACTTGTGCAGGTTGTTCTGTCATCCGGTCGCCGTAAGGAGCTCTGTGCCAGCGTTTTGATGACTCCCTGGGGATTAATTAGGTAAATAACAGGCGACGCCTTGGGTCTTAATACCATGTTGCCCTGTATTGGACTTAGATGAAGAGGATTTTTTTTCTGGCAATCGTGTGGCTGCAAAAGGCTAATCGCAGAGTCGCATGTAAAGCTTTCCACACTACCACTGATAAAGTAAAATGTTATAATAATCACATCGGTGATGCAGACAACTGTAGTTTATCTCCATTATATACTAAACCCACGATCAGGCGATTATTTAATCATTAGTAATCTTTGGTAATCCA
This sequence comes from Haliotis rufescens, assembly GCF_023055435.1. Classification (NCBI taxonomy): domain Eukaryota; kingdom Metazoa; phylum Mollusca; class Gastropoda; order Lepetellida; family Haliotidae; genus Haliotis; species Haliotis rufescens. Next base: position 12,927,304 of record NW_025963824.1, on the reverse strand, counting down.
TGTTAATGTTCTAAAAACAGATATCAAAATCAACTCAATATCAATCCCTAGTGGTTTTTGCCCAATTAATTGCTTGCACATACCCTGCTGACACATATTGGTCTTACGCCGAGAGGGAATGTTCGCCTCTTTTATTCAGAAAGGACATTTCGGTAATAGAGTGGCTACAAAAGGCTGAATCACGGAATCGTATCAGTGCATTCAACACTAATAATGATATGTGACATTACAGTAATCTCAATGATTATATCACCAGTTGCCTTTTAACTACACTGTCATTCCAAAAGCTGGCGTTTAGTAACGTCTTGGATAATCAGTTTTCGTAGACACGTTTAATGGCCTGAAATCATCCGTAGTTATTCCTTAATTGATCGGACAAGTCTGAGTAAATGAATGAAAAGCGTGACCATGAGGATTATGGCATCGACCGCGTTAAATTGTTACATTGAATGAGTATGGCTGTTCCCCACGTTTTAGCAGTAAGCATCGTAAAAAGGCGACTATGCTTATCGTAAGAGGCGTCTAACGGGATCGGCTGGTCAAGCTCGCTGACTTGGTTGATGCATGTCATCGTATCCCAATTGCGTAGATCGATGCTTATGATGTCAATCACTGGATTGTCTGGTCCAGACTCGATTATTTACAGACCACCGTCATATAGCTGGAATATTGCTGAGTACGGCGTTTAAAACAAACAAACAAATAAACAAACAAACAAACAAGCAAATATTTACGAAGCTGAATCATTCTGATCAAAGTTGGGATGTGGAACTGGCATAAGCCTCGTGCATGCCCAATCTCACACTCTTGAAACATTTGAATTATTTTAAAATCAAATTCAAAAGAGATAAACAGTTCCTGACACCGTGAACCTGAATCAACTGCATATGCGTTAGAGGAGTTTATGACGCTTAAATCCATGAAGAAGTCATCGTTGTCAATGAGACTCTAATCTTTTGAAGGTGACCCTCACACTCAACCCTTCAAGAAACACAGTCATTTTTTCTCTGTTAAACGTCGGCGAAATTACAAACTAGCTTCAACAACAGAGACCAACAATTGAATGATTAGAATAATAAGTTGGACTGTCTTCTACTCTGTTTGCTTAAATAGTCTGTATAATCTGTGTAATCAATGCTAATCTACAGTACCATCAAAGTTAAAATGATGACATTCCAGGAGAAATGACATCAAAGAATAATATATGACCAAATCATTATTTTTTTTTACAAAAACGAAGAGGATATTTATATCAAAATGCTTGTTTTATAATGATTGCATTTGTAACGGTATAAAGGTTAAGGGTTGTTTTTTGTTTGTGTTGCAAAAGGAACGAGGAATACAAGATGCTATCAAATTCTAGATGCTTGTTCTTTAATCTTAGGGTTGCAAGAATACGTTATAATAAATTCACTGTCTTAACATTGCCTCCATAATGTACATGATGAAAACACTTGTTACCCAACATTTCGTTAGTTTTGCTTGTCATCCTTGCAAGAATGTGTCTTGTCAGATCTACAAACAACATACGTTGTATACATGTACCTGACCTATTGACATTATTTTTTTCAAAACTATTTTTTTATGTTGCATTTCCTTTTTACAATTTCGCATGTTACATATATAGATATCGTACTTTAAGAGAAGAGTAAATTGCAGCTTGACCAGTGCCTGTTTAAATATCCCATATCATTATTTACATTATTTTGCAAAATATGTTGCTTGTAAGTAGTATCGAGTAATTTCTTTGTCAAATATGAGTTTTTTCAGCACCGAGATTATAGTCTTCATAGGATTTTGTTTTGAAACGTATACCAGAGTAAAACGATTTCTTTTGAAATATGAATGTTTATTTTCCATTTATTCAGAAGCCAGTTTCCAATATTGGACCAGATGGTGCGTACCTTTTGACATTTCCAAGATAGGTGTAAAATTGTTTCTTCATCATTTGAGAAATTTCTACGCGAGTCACTGTCCACCTATCCCATTTTACAAAGTAGCGAATTTGTAGGTAGAATGTGATGTAATTTTTGGTATTGAAACCATTGAAATATGCATGACTTTGTTCACCTGGACGGTATAAGATTGTCATGTTTACGATCTATTTCCAAGATTTAACTTCTATGCAGGAATTCCCATTTCTGAAACTGTTGATTTGTTTGTCCAACAGTATTTTATGGAAATATTGAGAACCATAAAAATGCCATAACCGTTTGTCCGTTTCTTCAATCAAAGTGTTATTGTTACTGAAAATGGCATCTGGAATTTTTGAATTCACTCTCACAAGCTCCACACATGATAGAAGTGCAACAGAATGATAAGACATCACTGCAGAGAAAGCCAATCTCTGAAATAGTGATCACCCATCTCGACCTCGTAAATCTCGGGGCAATAAACTGGTAGGTTGATCATATAAATCATATCTTTGACAAAGACAGACTGTTTATGAGCCATCCCTGAAATAAAAATCACATACGAAGCCATATATGGACACTAACCAATATGTCAAAGCCATTCTAAGACACACAAACACTTGTATCCAAGCTTTTCTTTCGATCTTTAGTACCTTACAGGGTTGTCTTAATTGAGTCTCAACATAATATCAGATTACTGGACAATGATTGACCTGGATTTAGACACAGGCTGCTGAAAACATTTATCACGCGAGGTTCGATACTTTCAATAAGAAGCCCCTAAAACTTGGTCAGTTGTCAGCATCACCAACGTTTGGAGAACAGAGTAGAAGTCACATAGGTCCACACCAATTAGGGCAATAAAACGGATCGCGGACAAGGGCAGCAACATATATTTCATATTTCGTTTATTGATATATTAGTTTTTTTGCTTGAATCGTCAAACATCCATAATCACATTATGTATTTTGTCACCATTTTCTTCAGTTGTGGCGTTCTTCCTCTCTTGAACACTAAATCCATTTTCAAAGACAGGAGTATCATCCCTTTCGCTCTAATCATACATTCGCAGCATTATTGCAGTTTTTAAGAGCAGCGTCTTCTCAATAGTTTCCCATTTAAATATCAGGTTTTATCCTCCAATGAATTGATACATAAAATGGGATCAGTACTAAGTGAGTGAGTGAGTGAGTATGGTGTTACGCCACTTTTAGCAATATTCCAGCAATATCACGGAGGGGGACTCCAGAAATTGGCTTCACGCATTGTACCCATGTCGGGAATCGAACCCGGGTCTTAGGTGTGACGAGCAAACGCTGAAACCACTAGGCTACCCGACCGCCCCTCAATACTAAGTTATATTTACTTTAACCAATTGAGCCATTATCTTCCAAGGAAGCAGTACCTGGACCTTGATAAACATCCCAACCTGTGTCAGATCATATCATGTACATGCATTGTGCCCTTTATTTGTTTAAATTGTGTATTTATTTTGAAGAATCATGACAAGACCTTCCATCAGTCGCCAATAAACAAACGACCGAAGTCGGGTATGTGCGCTGTTTATTTGTTTATTTTTTTATGGAATAAATGTATAAATCGAAAGTTATTTTTCGTTGTGGGCAATTTCAACTGATCACGATGAATTTTCCAGAGGTACGCACGGTTTATCATATAGAAACGACGGTTTCCAAACAACGCCAAAATACACCAATCATGATCAGTGAACATCCAACTTATCGTAAGGAAAATGGACTGGCACGTTAATGCAATTATCTATTTGTGTACGTACGTATGTATGTATGTATGTGTGTATGTATGTACGTGTGTGTGTACGTGTGTGTGCGTGTGTGTTCGCTGTTACAATCAGCGGAATATACACTTAGATGATCTTCCCACATGCAAATCAGTCGTTCTAACGAGACACACATTACAATGTATCCTTGTGTAAATGACTATTTCAGTTGTGAGATTACCCCCTGTGAGAACTCCATGATCAGAAGCTCGTTAGTCTGGTCGCGATGAGACGAGTGTGTCAGCGAGAGTGAATGTTGAATAAAAGGCGACACATCAACTTGAATGCTAAGGGACCCGCCTTTCATATTTAATTGGTGTGTTCGGAGGGGGTGGGATTGTCTGGGTGTCTGCTGGGATTTTTGGAAAAAAACATAAATTGACCAAAAAAACGTGAACAAAGATACATTATATACCACAAAACTACATTGTTGCAAGCTGTGATATTTCGGTTTAAAGTTTTAATTAAAAGGGTTTTGTCTAAATTCAAGCCCCATATGAAGAATTACTTAAAGAAAAGAACGACTATTTTTTTCATTTTTTCAATTTTATTCAGTATTACAGTATACATTTCGTATTGAACCAAAACGTCACTAAAGATGAATCTTATCTTAAGACTGCACGCAGTTATCAACTTGAAATCAGTGATGTCAAGTGGGATCATATTGTTCTGTCATTGGTACGCAAGGGGTCATAGGATCATGCGAGATGCTCTCTGTAAAGTTGGTTGGTTTGTTGTTTAACGCCGCGCACAGCAATATTCCAGCTATATGACGGCGGTCTGTAAATAATCGAGTCTGGACCAGACAACCCAGTGATTGATATCATGAGCATCGATCCACGCAATTGGGATCGATGACATGTATCAACCAAATCAGCGAGCCTGACCACCCGATCCCGTTAGTCGCCTTTTATGGCAAGTATGGGTTGCTGAAGACCTATTCTACCCCGGAATCTTCACGGGTCGCTCTCTGTAAAGAACGAAGCCCCGTTAGAAATGGTTTATTTAAGGAAGGATGATGGACATTGTCACGATTGCATTGCTATTCCGGTAGAAACTGTCCAGGAGTATTCATTTCATACTATTATTTTACTATATTATCATATTATACATGCATATACCGCAGGTACCCAGGTAATAGTATCTGCTCAAATGCGGTTTTATTTGTTCCTTGATCAGTGGATCCTTTCGCATTCCACTTATCATTCTCAGCTCCCTGGGGAGTATACAAGCCACGCTGCCTAGGGGCGGTAGAAGGTTTACACATCCTCCTCACATATCGGGTACCCATTCCTCGCAGGGTGAACAGAGGCACATTTGAACTAAGTCACTTGCCCAGGGTGACACCACAAGTTTTGATTCTGGTGTATGTACGTATTCGTGTTTCCACCATCTGTCATCTACCATCGAACGAGTCGGTTCTACTGAGTGTACAGGGTGAATGCACTGTACACTAGGGGCAGAGACCTGTAAACAGTGATAGTCCTAAGGTTGAATAACATTACAGCCATCGATGCATAATGAGGAATCTGAAGGTTAGAGTAAGCGATGATCGATTTTGATGGGCAAAAGGCTGGACGGGATGACATTTTGTGTGTATTAGCTCGTGACTGTTAATCTTATCCCATATTTATTCTTCATCAAAGCAGTTAATACGTGTTACAAAACTCCAAGATATTACACGCATGTGAACATAATCGGTTTTAAGCTACGTCAGCATTTGGATCATTTGTCAGAGGGAATTCAAATCTCACACAAATGTTCAAACTTTGAACTTGAGGAGATCATACCACCGCTGTTTCAAAATCGATACAGCGGTGGGCTATCAAATTAATAAATAACGGACGTCAGTTGGAGCATGTATGTCTGACGCTCTTCACAAGAGGAGCGCTGTCTGGTCTACATGAAATCAACCCCAGTTCCACCTCTCAAAACTTACACCGACAACAGACAGATGAGATGGCAGCGTGTTATAACTGGTAGTGAACAATGATGTTGTCGGGCTTGATTACATTGTTGACACGCAAATGTCCTCCTACGCCCAGACGGAATTCATGGAAAATGAAAATAGTTAGTAGTTATTCTATAGCCATGTTAGGTATCATAATGATTATTAAAATATAAGCAGAGTGTGTACATTTTATGTACCATAGATTGACCCGTGATGGTCCCGGGTAAAATAGGTCATCAGCAACCCGTGCTTGCCTTAAAAGGCGACCATGCTTGTCGTAAGAGGTGACTAACGGGATCGGGTGGTCATGCTTTCACTCGGTGAACATCCGCGTTAGAATAGGTATTTAGCAACCCATGCTTGCTGTGCTATGCTTGTAGTAAGAGGCGACTAACGGGATCGGGTGGTCAGACTCGCTGACTTGGATGATGCATGTCATCGTATCCCAATCGATGCTCATGATGTCAATCACTGGATTGTCTGGTCCAGACTCGATTATTTACAGACCACCGTCATAAGGCTGGAATGTTGCAGAGTGCGGCTTTAAACAACGAACAAAACTTTGTATTTAAGCATCGCGGTCATACACGCTGTTACAAGAATACACAGGTGATATCAGAATATCCTGTTAGTGAATGAGACCCGTTTCAATGATCAAATTGCAAAGTCGTTCCATTTTTATAACGATAAACGAACACTATCCATATACCTCTTAATTTCAAATCGCCGGACCCGTGAAGATCCAGAGTAGGTCTTCTGCAACCCATGCTTGCCGTAAAAGGTGACTATATTTGTCGTAAGAGGCGACTAACAGGATCGGGTGGTAAGGCTCGCTGACTTGGTTGATGCATGTTATCGATCCCAATTGCGTGGATCGATGCTCATGATGTCAATCACTGGACTGTCTAGCCCAGAATCGATTATTTACAGACCGCTGTCATATAGCTGGAATATTGCTGAGTATGCCGTAAACAGGAAACAAACAAATCAAATCGCCGAACAGCTGCAGTATTGCTGATAGGGTGTTAGGCAATAACTCACTTAGTTTCAGTTTGAGGGTGTGTGTGATGGCATGTAATTGTGTAATCATCTACGCCATTCAGCACCATTAGTGTCCTGACACTGACAATCGATTCTGCCCCGTTATCCGCCAGGTTCCTCCCGCATCAAACGAGCTGTGATTTCCGCCTGATGATAAAAATCCTGTTGTCTGATGGTTTCAGTGTTGAGCTGATGTAATGTGCCGATGCAGGCTGCCTCACAGTGTTGCCTCCATTGCTCTTATCATTCATTGTGCAGTATCGTTTTTGTTGCCTTTACTTCCAAGCGGTTGGTTGGTCGGTTGGTTGGTTTGTTGTTAAACGCCGCACTCAGCAATAGTCCAGCTATATGAAGGCGGTCTGTAAATAATCGAGTCTGGACCAGACAACCCAGTGATTGATATCATGAGCATCGATCCACACAATTGGAATCGATGACATGTATCAACCAAGTCAGCGAGCTTGACCACCCGATCCCGTTAGTCGCCTTTTACGACAAGCATAGTTACCTTTTACGGCAAGCATGGGTCGCTGAAGACCTATTCTACCCCGGAATCATCAAGGGCCTACTTCCATGTGAGTCCTAAAAAACTACTTATGTTTAAATCATCTTACAGTTTTGCATCGGATCAGACCCAGGTCTTCAGCAACCCGTAAAAGGCGACTTTGCTTGTCGTGAAAGGCGACCAACGGGATCGGGTGGTCAGGCTCGCTGACTTGGTTGATGCATGTCATTGATCCCAATTGCGTGGATCGATGCTCATGATGTAATATCGCTGAGTGCGGCGTTAAACAACAAATCAACAACCAACAACAAGAAGAATATCGATGTTCATGATATCAATCACTGGATTGTCTAATCCATACTTGATTTTGTACAGACAGCCGGTATATATAAACAACAAACAAACAAACATCGGATCCTATCAAATTGAAATAAGTTCGTTCGCCACTTTATCCATTCTTACTCAACGAACAACGTATTATTTACATAACATGCCAATTTCAATGTCAATAGTCAGATGGGTTTACTATAACAATTATGTTCTAATGTTTGTCGTTCTCTATTAACTGACATAAACGCCGTGAACTGGAAGTCTTTGAATGAGAACCAATATAGTTCATGTGGATTACAAAGATGGGTTTAAACAGTTGGCAGTGATGAAAGCAGCCATTTCGTCTGTAGATTTCTCCCAGGAAATATTACTCGGTGTAATTGATCCTGTTATAATTGTGCAATCTGTTCTGCCATCCGGTCGCTGTAAGGAGCTCAGTGCCAGGGGTTTCATGACTCCCTGGGGATTAATTAAATAAATAACACGCGACGCCTGAGGTCATAACACCATGCTGTATCACATTGGTCTCACATAAAGAGGAATTATTTGAAAACCGTTAACCAAATGGATATATATGCCGGTAATAATAACAGGCTCAACGAAGAGTCGTATCAAAAGTGTTCTTCAAGTTCGATAGAATGGGATGTCAAAATAATTGCAATGGTGCTTTTAGCAGTTGCAGCTGAACTCCATTAAAATGAATCCACGATTATTAAATCTTAAGTAATATATTTCCGTATGAATGTTCTAAGAAACAAATATCGAAATCTACTTGAGATTTGTCACTAGTGGCTCTTGCCCAATTGATTGGTTGAAAATACCCTGCTGCCACATATTGGTCGTACATCAAGAGGAAATGTTTGAATCTTGTAGCAGGACGGATATTCCGGTAATTGAGTGGCTACAAAAAGGTTCATTGCAGAGTTGTCTAAAACGTGCTCTACCCTCATTTGTTTGTTTGATGTTTAACGCCGCACTGGGCAATATTCCAGCTATATCGCGACCGTCTGTTAATAATAGAGTCTTGACCAGACAATCCAGTGTTTGAAATCATAAGCATCGATCCACGCAATTGAGATGCGATGATATGTACCAACCGAGTCAGCGAGCCTGACCACCGGATCCCGTTAGTCGCCTCCAACGAAAAGCATACTCGCCTCATGACAAGCGTAGGTTGCTGAAGACATAATTATTATTGTAACCCGAATTTTCTATTCGTCGTGGATTTCTGGTAGACTTCTATTTAGATTTAAATAATTAAAATTCAATATATGTATGATGCAACTTACTAATTTATATCAATGTTCATTTTACAGATACATATCAATTAGGTTTACCTATTTTATCGTCAAAAAGTGAAAGAAAAACATTTTAATGTTATCATGACAGTCTCTATCATGTTACGTTAAAAACAGACAGCAACGCAGAAGACTTCACGACCTCCAACCTGCAAGGGTTGAGTTACAACTGACATGGGAAGCTTTGTCTTAGATTTTGTTCTTTTGAAACTCAGAAAAAAACTTCAATTAGTCATCACATGAAACTATCGGTGTCTAGAGAAGTTGATAGTAAATGTCATAAAGTTAAGGAAACATATTTGTCCTTTGAATTTATGGCCGTTCAAAATCCGTATGTTCCGTTTACGATCAGTTAGATGCATACTGACATGTGAATCGTGTAAGTGTCGAGTTGCATGGGGTTCCAATTTAGCTTATCTGTTTGATACATTCCAGCTACATGTATATGATTGCGGTCTGTAAATAAATCGAGTCTGGACCAGACAATTACAATCAAGTGATTGCCATCATGAGCATCGATCTATGCAATTAGAATACGATGACATTCATCAACCAAGTCAACGAGCTTGACCACCCGATCCCGTTAGTCGCTTCTTACAACAGGGATATTCGCCCGCCTGTTACGGCAAATCACAGCGAATCATACCAACATACGTTAATAGCTGGTATGTTTTGTTACCCTTTTGGGCGCTCAGCGTTAGGGGGTTGAACAAGGACTGACCGGCCCTGAATCACTAGTCAGTGCCTGAGTGTGTGTTCTTGTACAACTACGGCATAATATTTCAGTGGGTAGCACTATAGAAGCGGTCTCAGTTTGGACAAGTACAAGCAGCGTCTCTCTCTCTCTATCTCTCTCTCTCTCTCTCACACACACACACACACACACACACACACACACACACATCACCTTCGTCCACATTTGCTATGTAAGTGATCGCGGCGAGAAAAACAACATTTCACCTAACACGTCCCAGCAGAGCTCACTCTCAGCTCGTTGTTTTTTAATTATTGCAAACTGACGACAAAAAAAAATTGTTTCACCAAGTGAAATTCCTTCTCTGCCACTGATGACATCGGTCGAAGAAGTAAAGTTGACCTTTAGAGTTCTTCTTAATTCTTTAAATGCGATGTGTCATCACAGGTGTCAATACCTGTATAACTCTTGGACAATATATGCTAATTCTTTCTTGATTTATGGTAGGCGGTGGGGTAGTGCGTCCCCCACTGAGTTGAATGTTGGTAAAGGCGGCGTAACACTCACTCACTCACTCACTCATGCACGCACGCACGCACGCACGCACGCACGCACTCACGCACTCACTGAAACAGTAGCTATATCCAACACAAAGACATGAACATTGAAGGCTGACAAGTGCACTTTTTACATATCGTTAACTTGTTGGTGAAACCTGATCCTAAACAGCAGAAGTCATTTACGAGAGTATTTATCAAACTCAGATCAATAACTTTTGCAACTTTATTCCATTTCCATCACACAGGTTTCATGAATATCAGAATAAGTTGGATTCCATGACGTCACCATTGTTTTCTTTGTGAATCGCCATGAGCAAATGGACATTATGACTGCCAGGGAAAAAAACCGTTTGAAATATAAAAAAATATCGTATCTTCTTGAAAGGTTTCACGCCTAAAAAACACACAGCATTTCGTTGTTGTTTTTTGGCAATACAAGACTCTTATAACATGTTGAGTCACTCCATGTCAAGTATGAATAGAATAAATCTTTATTACGACGTATAAACACATGCTGTGAACTTTGGGCTTTGCTAGTAGTTGGAACATTATATCGGCAAAAATAACAAGAAATTGCTCGATCGGTGATACGGTTCGGTATAAGTAGATGCCTTAACTTCTTCCTCTGAAGCGTTATTGCTTTTAACTGGCCATAAAACAAACAACAAATATTTACGTGTAAGTATAATCAACTTTCCCTTTTTTCAAACAATCTAACAACGTTTGAAGTACAATAGTGTAGCACTTTCTACGTAGATTCCAAAGAGAGTTATACATGTAGGGCTGTTGCTTAAACTTTGTTACAACATATCATATTAAAGCTTTCGAAACTTTTTATGGTAGGGGATATTCTAAATTTGAGGCGTAAATGACAAAAGTAATGTCTTTAGTATGCGATTCGCTATGCAGAGTTGCGTCCCCTGGACACGACAGAAACCTATGATTGTGGGTTCGAATCACGGCTCGCCCCAATTATGTTTCTAGGTTTGTTATCACCATACCCGTGCTCGTGGGTTTCACCGAAGTGGTAAACGTCTGCGACCTGCATCACTTCGGGCTTTCCTCCCACATTAAGCTGACACGCCGTGATATAACTGGAATACTGTTAAAAACGGCGTTAAACCCAACTCACTCACTAACTCCCTATTTGGACTCCCCCCCCCCCCCCCCCCCCCCCCCTTGATATTACTGGAATATTGCGGCGGCAATAATGTTCACTTTACCATAAGTTCCATCTTGGACTTTCATCACCACCAGGGGATGCTGCATACTAGGTTTGAATTATTTACAGGATTGTTGTAATTATTGCTTAATACATTACAATGATAATGTGTATACATTGGCCAGATAACTATGATATATTGAACATAGATTGATATCATTAGATATTTCAGCCATCCTGGCGGCCATCTTGGATTTTCTACCACCAGGGGGCGCTGCAAACTATATTTGAATTATATACAGCTCTGCTGCAAATCATTCTGCATGCATAACTATGGATATATATATATATAGATATAGATCTAGATATAGATGGATTAGATATGTATGATATGTTGAGTATACATGTATATTGATATCAACAGAGATTTTAGCCCAGCTGGGAGGCCATCTTGGATTTTCTACCACCAGGGCGCGCTACAGAGGTGGATCCATATAAAAAAATGTTCGGAATGGTTCAATGTATAAGTGTGCCAAGTTTGGTGCATTTAACCCAAAGTGCACAATTTTAGCCTTAACCGCCCGACTTCAGCTTAACGGTTTACTTGATTCTGTGTTAGTGACGGGTGCAACCAGCGGGGCAGGATAGAATTAAGATTTGATAGTGATTAATAAACATATATGATATAGTTGGAAACGTAAGTCATGTGCCTGGATTATATAAATTACTCTCTTGTTACTACGCCAACCATATTGTTTCTAAGCAGCTTCACAGTTTAGGCATGGCTGCATACATGTCCAGTAAATACAAACTCTCAGCCAAGGAATGCAACATTTCATTTTGGTTTAGGGAACATAAACGTAAAACAAATTGTTTTGAAAAATCAAACTCAACGGAATCACTTCAAATTATTTATTGTAGCATTACTTCACTGTGTTGTAGTGAATCACAGCAAAACACACCAACTGAAGCCAGCAAACATGTAAAAATTCAGTGCTCATGTTTGATATATTTGCCTACTTCCCTTCGCTTTTTGAAAGTCGCAGTTAATAATTCACAAATTATGTTTGTTTATACATTCATCGATCTATTCCATCATTATAAAAGTCGCAGTCTAAGAGATACTAGCTAGTTTTAATCCATGTCAAATATTGACATTGAGCCCAGCGTTCCGAGCAACTGCTCAGATAGGACAAAAGTTGGCAAATAAATGTCTGAAGTAATCGCTCTGTTTCTTCTTTAGAAATGAATTATTGTAACTCATTTCCTCCCTGTAGATGGAAAAGATGGGCCGTCTGTCTTCACTATTGAATTAAGAGTGAACTGGGCCTTGCTCTATGACCTTCACTTTCTTGTTCTACGCTTTATTCATTCAGACAAAAGGAAACATGGTAGAGATTTGAGATGACCGAAACGTACCTGAAGATATGTACAGACATGTCGAAGCGAGATATGGGTGAAGTGAATATACCCCGTTCTGTGTGTACGGCAACATGGACTTCTTATAGGACCCGTGAAGATTCCGAGGTAGAATAGGTCTTCAGCAACCCATGCTTGCCGTTAAAGGTGACTATGCTTGTCGTAAAAGGCGACTAACGGGATCGGGTCGTCAGGCATCCTAAGTTGTGTTTTTTGTTTAACGCTACATTCAGCAATATTCCAGCTGTATGATGGCGCTGTTCCATTAATCAATTTTGGACCTGACAATCCAGTGATTGGCACCATGAACATCGATCTCTGCAATTCCGATACGATAACATGTATCAACCAAGTCAGCAAGCCTGACCACCCTTTCCCTTTATACAATCATGGCCATTTCTAACCCGTATCTTCATGACGGTATGCACATATCTATCGCAAGCAATGTCATAGATGTGCAACGATGTGAGTAAAACCTGCAGCGTGTTTTTTTTCTACCAATATATCTTGCATAATATCTTCTACATCTGAAGTTTGTGTATTATGTAAGGGTGAAAAATGGTGATTGAGTCTGGGACTTGTCGTCAATCAGTTATCAAGGCATATCCAAAACGAATGAAATTGTTGATGGAGTTATTCTGTCGTTGGCGTTTACTTGAGTGGATTAAGCCTGTCTGCTGTACAAGCGATTAGAAGGAAAGTGACTGGGACTTAATCAGTGATCCTGCTGGTTAAGTCTGTAAGTGATTGGTTACAGTATGTGTGTGTAAGGTCATCAATGGTATACAGTTTGAGTCGTGGATAGATGAGCTCGGAAATAATTCTCACCATTAAAAAGTGATTTCAGTGGTTCAGTATTCCATGTAATTGAGCGATACTGTCATCCTGTATTGCAAGATTCAGTCAACAAATAAAAGGATCGATTACTCCATAATGTCCATTAACAACAGCCACAGTTACAATAACTTACTTTATGATTACGTGCTTGTAAATTAATACATCTTCTTAATGACTCTCAACAAAGGTTTGAATTCAGTTATAATACATTGTGGCAGAAGCCATCGTTGTTATAAAAGAGGGAATAATATGGCCTTCTTCAACCCTTGATATATGATTCGATATTTAAGTTCATATCCCTCGCGATTTAGCGATCTTGATTGGATACGTCACCTACTCTCCCGAGAAACAACGAGATTTGCGTGACGCAGAGCATCATGGGATTGGAAACAATCCTAAAGAAGCTAATATATTAAGTCTGCCACTGTTCAGGTGCAATTTTCTTCTTTGAACCTGAAGCAAGACCAAGTAACCTGATTTAGCCAACAGTGCCATTTCAATAAAATGTGTAAGTGACTGATTTATTTACGGAACCCTAAAATCATCTGTGTGATGTTTCTTGGAGGATCTTTACGTAAAAACATATATTGTTTCAAATGGTGTTGTGTGAGTAAAATCGAACTGATTTCTGAGTAACTGATTTATTTACGAAACTACAAATATGTCTTTGTTGTAACTCATTGAGAATTTTTGTAAAATGAAATATGTTATGCGATATGTGTTAATGTTAATACTCATATGAGTGAGAGTTTAAAGGGCAAGTTCACACGGAAATGAACCTATTTTTCTTGTAGTTTTTCCACATTAAAAGTGTTAACCTAGAAGTGTCATAGACAAAAATATAAAAATATCACTAATAATTGACATATATTTTGCATTAAAATGATTTTTATTTTTTACATTTACCAAGTGTTCTATTTCCATAACAAAAACACCATGGCTTATGCCCCTTACAATATGACGTCATTGGTGCCAATTGATAAACATTATGACGTCATCATGCTTTGTTAGAGCCGCTTCACGTGGTGTAGGTACAGGTGTGTGATTCTAGCGTCTCAGATGCCAGCCAGCATAGTGTTATGCTGAGTCACCACTGCGCCGGAATGTGTCGTAGGCCATGTTGTTTTACCACAAACTGGTACTTGATATCTTTTGCGTTGAGAATAGACAGGGACCCAGTTGAATTGGCACCAATTACGTCATAATGTAAGGGGGATAACTCAGGCCTGTTTAGCTCGAAAAACGAAAGCCTCATAACGGCATATAATTTTCACACTATTGTGAGCTTCCTACTTTCACTGTGAAACAAATGAGTGTATATTTTCAAACACATATACTAACTTATTCTAAAATTGCGTTTTGTTTAGAAAAAGATAGAAAGTGATTTTTGTGTGTACACTTCCCCTTTAAGTAGCTTTATTGTGAGTGAATGAGTTTAACGCCATTTTGATGCTTTTCATCCCTGGATTTCCAGGACTAGACTGGAATATGTACATGTACGTAGCAAAAATTTAACCTGCTAGTTCTGCCAGCGAGCTCTTTGTCACCAGTACATATTCACGTTGATGTTGAGATTGTCAGCTATCGTGAATGTCGCTATATAGGCGCAATAGGTTTGGACGTGACGTTAAATCCGATTCACCTCAGCCACGTCGCCTATGGACCAGACAAACCATGAGTGATAACATCAGCTACGATACGAGCCTGACAGCACTATCTACTTCGTCTGGTAGGACCAGCAACGATACACTCTGTCGGGTATGATGATTCTCAAAGTCACTGAGCTTTACAACACTATCCATTTCGTCTGGTAGGACCAGCTAAGGTACCAGATGACCAACGCTAACCAGGCATATTCGGGTCCTTGTCAGCTCCCCGGGGATCAGTATGTTAACTCAGAAATGAGTACATAAAAGAACTTAGTGAAACCAACAAATAACCAACAGATGAGTAAGGATAAGATATATAGATGTGCAACTTCTTTATTACAATTAGGAGTGACGTTTTGATGTAGGTTCTGACACCGTTATCAAGCAAGTGATGTACAGAGTATGGTTGACAAGTATACATACAGGAAAGGAGGCAGTGTTTATACAGTTGAGTAGGTTTAACCCCCTGGATGCCACAGGGACATATACATGTCCCTCTTCTACAACCCTCACTTTGAAGTCGAATAAAGTTCAAAAGTCATCACCCACACAAATACACTTCACAGTTGTGAATAAGGTGGGACACTCCCTTCTCTGTGATATCATCCACTGGCATTTTAGGCAAAGCAAAAGTACTGACAATGACCTCTGTAAGGTAGGTACATCGTCAATGTCGCCATTTTTGTACACATTACTAAATCACCACTCACGGCGTTGTTTACAGCATGATTTGAAATCTAAATTTCGGTTATTTACTCGGAGAAATAAATTTCAAAAATAGCATATTAGTGATGACGGGTATCTGTCTTTTATGAAATCACCAATCATCATTCCAAAACGTCTCCGATTAGCCTAGAATCGTTTAGAATGTTTTGGAAAATACGCAAACACGAACGCCGAAGTGAACCTTCCGCCATATTGGATAGTGTTTACAAAATCACGTTTCAGGTACACCGGTTATGAGGCGCCTGTAACATCATGTATATTTCAAACTTAGCTGCGATACACACATCCTTGAATTCCTCTTACATTTTATAATCAAATGGCCAATGGTCTTTGTCACCAATACAAAGTGGCTGGATGAAATCAAGCAAAATAAGTTAGGTGTGAAACGAACACTGTGCTCGAAAAACTGCACTTGTTTGAATTGTAAACAAAGAAAAATACATATTTTACACAGTGTAGAATTTTCTCCTATTTTGAGCTATCCATTCGTCTATTCGTTCAAGATATTGATTCAATATTTTCAGAATATGCATGGGAATAAAATCGTAGGAAGAATTAGACAATTTAAAATAGATACATTGCAATGATTTGATATTTTCAACAGAAATTGTCAAAGTTACCGTCCTGTTTGACGCCATGACTGACGCAAAATCACGCACAACGACAACGGTTTAATCGGAATTTCTGACTATTTCGGTTTGTTTCAATGAACATTATAACAACACATAACAGTACATAGATTGTCAGAATGTTTCTGATTACTTACATGTCATATTTAAGTACATACGATCCCTGAATCAACGAAAGTCCCCTCGTAATTTTCCGTGTACGGTTGACAGTGAACACGCCATTTTGTAAAAGTCGGTCACAGGTAGTGATGTCATACGTCAATATTGTTGTACATATTTGGTAATTTCTTTGAGGTGAAGGTCCTTGAATGAGAGTGCACACGATCATTGTATCATGCTTTTTACAGTTTCAGGTATGATGTAGATTTTGCATATCTTTTATACATTTTTTTCACACAATTAATTGCACTTTGGATAATTGTCAATGTTCAAAATGATATCATACGTAAATATAGGCCACAACATGTATGAACGAACCTTTGATAATCTCCTGTTTGTTTGAACATTCTTTACCTAATAATTGATAGGTTTTTAGTGTCGAATACGATATTTCTTTCCTTTGGACAAGTGTTACAAGATGAAGTGTAAATGTAACTGCAGCTTGTACGTATCTCTTTGGATGTGTCATAGTCAATATAACCAATTATATAACCAATAGTTCATATAACCAATGTCCTTGAATAGCTTTTTCATTTTATTTTATAACTAAAACTGAATATATTACTTTAACAAAAGGGATAATATTTTTCGTTAAAATATATGCACACATTTCTGAAAGAATTGTCTTGGTCTTGGAATTGCTTTTTGTGACGTTTGATACACAGAACAGTGATATCTAACGATTCGCCAGGTGTGCGTTAGTCACAAACAATTTACGAATTATTCCTCTCGTTTTGCATTATATAATCAATGGGTTCATTCTTTTTTCAATATTGTGATCACAAGATATTAAACTGTTTACTTTATTGCTCCAGGAATTGTAAAATGTATAAAAATAAAATCCATGCCAGGTACACCATTGGTTCAAACTTAAACGATTATCCGGATACTTCTATACCAATAGAGCTTTCTTCGCATCTTTTATTGTGTAATTCTGAGACGAGATGACGAGAAATAATAACAATATATGTGTCCAATATTGAATGTAATTTTGGTTGTTTTTAAATATTCTTTTGGGTATTTCATTACGTAAATTGATGCCTTACAGGTGCGTGTCTTGTCCAATTAAGATACACGATAACCTATCTAATTGTTTACATATTCAAGACATTATTTATTTGGTGAAAGCAGTCGTTTTATGTTGTGTCAGAAAAGCGTCAAATTCCGTTTTACACATGGACATTCAGGGTATGAAACTCCCAAAAAATTCAGCCAGACCACAGGACTGGCTAACTGAAATACTTGCCAGCCCTGACCAAAACCTGCCTGTCCACTATAATCATATGTTTCACAGGATAATTTAATTAAAACTTTAAATCAAATTCATTGAACATGACGTGATGCAAGAAAAGAAATAGCAAACACTTTTTAGGTTAGATTTGTATTTAATATCCCAGAATACATCATGTAAATAATGCTTATCATCGGGAAATATTTAGAATATTTTTACATATGAAATATAACCTGACTGTCGGGCAGGGGGATTTGAAAATCTGGCAACCCGAGTTGAAATCAACCCGTCTCGGACGGTCGGGCAGGCAGGTATTTCGAACACTGAATACCATGAACAGAAATTAGGGAAGATATATATTAATCAAAATACGATTGTCGTCTTCCTCCGACGTTATCAAAGCCATAAAACCAGCCATGACGTCAAATAGAATGGTGTTATTTTTGGGGTATTTCATTACTTTTGATGATAAGGCTAGTGTTCCATTAATAATAGTGCAACATTAGTCAAATTACTCTTACACATTCAGGAGAATGTTGGAATCTAAGGACTAAGTTATAGGTTCGATAGAGCCATCCATTTCTCTATTACCTCTCTTTAATAAAGTACGATTTCATCATTTCTTATGGTTTGTTTTTTTTATAACTAAACGTATACAGTTTCTTTATCCATATTTGTGTTGGAATAGTTTGGTTCCTAGTGAACAAAACACCACGAAAATATATTATCCTTACCCACAGCTAATTCTCACCAAGTGACCTGAGTAACAATAAACTTGTGCTAAGCACAGCGGAGTTATGGCCCCTTTTCTTTGTATGTGTGTAACCTCTTTGTCGCCTTTTGACGTCATAGAGAAAAATCATTTGGCATTGAATGTATGTCGTTATACATACGCATATAACTCCATTTGATAAATAGTTATGTCGTTCAGATATTAGGCAGTATTTTGTTCGCTCAAAGTTTCCGTGAAGCTTCTAAATAAAAAAATCGCCTCACAGTACTTTTTATCGGTGTACGATAGAATGCGGAGAAAGTTACTGTTTTTCAACGCAGAATAAAGTGTCGGACAACACTTATATTTAGAAGTGTATTTTTTCTAAAAAAAACGGTTTAATATTTGCAGTTATCTTTACATCATCAAATAGGAAATTTAATATTCTCAACCTCTGCGTAATTTAATAGCCAGATGTAGATCCAGTGCCGCGAGAGCGCAATTCTCGCAAAACCTTCACTTTTCCGATCTTAGGAAAATGTGCGTCATAAAAAAAATCGGCATCCAGATGTTAAGATGCAGTTACACTGGAGTGGAGTGAGTGAGTTGGGTTTAACCCCGCTTTTAACAGTATTAACAGTTATATCACGGCGTGGTAGCTTAATGTGGGAGGAAAGCCCGAAGTGATGCAGGTCTCAGACGTTTACCACTTCGGTGAAACCCACGAGCACGGGTATGGTGCTGACAAACCTAGAAACATAATTGGGGCGAACCGGGATTCGAACCCACAATCATAGGTTTCTGGCGGGCCCAAGGGACGCAACTCTGCACAGCGAATCGTGGCGCCTTAGACGACTGGGCCACCCATGCCCCCCCCCCCCCCCCCCCCCCCCACACACACACACACTTGAGTGGAGAAAACCGTTATGTGAAGCCAGTATTATAGACAACTAAAGGATCCTTTTGTTGTTATATCACTGGCTTTACCCTTTTGTTTATATTACAGGCTTCACCGGCCAATATGTTTTACCCTTCTGTGTATATAACAGGCTTCTCCACTCCAGCAGTGTAACTGCGTCGTAAACCTACTCTGTTGTATAAACCACTGCTTCCTATGAACACACAATGCCATTTAGAAAGTGGTCAAATGTAACAAATGCTATATTTGGGAATAACACTTTCTTTGTAAAGTACAGATTATAGCATTTGTTATATTTGACCACTTTCTAAATGGCATTGTGTGTTCATAACTTTTACACTTGTCAGAGGGGTACACTAAGTACGTGATCTCGACTACCAGTTGACGAACTTTCATTTTTGTGCATTCTCAGTGGCTGAGTGGGTTAGATCGTTGACTTTGTGTGCTGGCGATTGGGTGCCTCACTCTGGCAGTGTGGGTTCGAATCCCGGACGGGACGGGATAAATTACGAGAATCCGTACTTTACAAAGAAAGTGTTATCCCAAATATAGCACGTGGTACACTGCCTCCTACACTGTATATATGCTTGTCAACCATTCTCTATACATCACTTCTGCAACTTCTAAATGCCTCTCAAAGAAACCAACAAATGGTATACAATTAACAATTGTATTACAAAATTAACTTGGTTTACGAATCATCACAAATTACTACACAGCAATTATGTAATAGAGTGGTGTACACTATTCAATGGCAATATATAATACGATGGCAGTGGTCTGTATCCAATACAAAAATACAGTGTTAGAACTGTATGTCCTGCTATATTGCAGTGCATTTAGTATGTTTATGTTTAGCCCTATCTTACATATAATCTGATATATAACCAGTTGTTGTAAAGTTATTACCTGGAGAGGTATTTACATAAGCAAGTTTTGCTTGTTTACCGATCCAGATTTCTTTTGAAATGAAAATATGTTTAAACCACTTTTAGGCAACTGTTGAACTGCATGGCAAGTATTTATAAAACGACCGGGGGAGGAAATATTCCGGGGGGAGATTTTATTCTGGGTGTGAATATATTTCGTGACACCGGCCCTGTGACGTGAAGTTAACACACTATTCACTGGTTCTCAAGGGGAGTGACCCTTTGTCTCACAGCTGGAGTGACCGTGAGTTTACCCGCACCTGTGAAACATAAAATATATTGAATGCGGCGGCCGTTAGTGCATTCACTGCATTGAATTTACTTTAAGAATAGTCAGATTAGTTTACCGATATAAGTTGATTAATATTTATTTTCTAGTAGGAATTTGGTGTTAGAAGAAAGCTATGACACGTCAAATGTTGCCGCTAGGGGAGCCATAGATTGGAAATCATGTTTTGAAAGCAATGTTTAGAAGTGTGTCGATTATTGGAAATTATAAGACTGGTCCGTACTATCCACGCTTGATTGTATGTTATTGCTGAACAATGACTGTAACTGCGTTGCATTGTTTCTGTTGCGATTCGGTAAACGCTCAATGCATTGTATTTCTACCAGTGTCATCTGACCCGTGAAGGTCAGGGCTAGAATAGGTCTTCAGCAACCCATGCTTCCCGTAAAAGGCGACTGTGCTTGTCGTAAGAGGCGACGAACGGAATAAGTTGCTCAGGATCGCCTACTTGGTTGATGCATGTCATCGTATCCCAATTGTTTAGATCGATGCTCAAGATGTCAATTACTGGATTGTGTCGTCCAGACTCGATTATTTATAACCCGGAATCATATAGCTGGAATGTTGCTGAGTGCGGCGTTAAACAACAAACAAACAGTGGCATGTGCATCGACCTGTTGTCTAATGTGTGAAAGGGCTTGTAAGATTATGGCATTCTTCAGTGTCATGGTAAAATGGCAAATTTGACGTGCCTTCTAATTGAGAAGATTTGATGGAAAGCCAAATGAAACCTGTTCAATAAGTGCACGCTATGACTGGGGAGTCCTTTCTACACAAATGTCTCCAGAGAAATTTCCCTTTGGCCGAGACGAATTGATCTTGTTGGAACTGGTACAATCTGTTCTGCCCACCGGTCACCGTGAGGACCTCTGCGCCGCAAGTTTCGCGACTCCCTGGGGAGTAATTAGAGGAGTAACACGTGACGCCCGAGGATTACACACCACGCTGTCACACATTGGGCCTTTCCACAGAAAATGTTTCCCATTTCAGCAATGTGAGAAAACTTTTGATAGCGTGGTTTTATCAAATTTGACACGTGGTCATGTGCAAATTGTTCTTTGCGATTTATCAAATAACTATCTTATATCACCAGTTACAAGGCAACTTGGATGACGAATGATTATTTTGAAGGTAAACTGTACGAAAACGTATCATTTGATAGGGATAGTGTAAGAGTACAGGCAAAATGTAGTTTGAGGCATGGCTTAAAAAAACAGTGTTTTAACATATATTTTGAGTCATCATTAAACATGTGTGAAACTTGAGATCTACTAGAAATCGAAGACGAATATCTCGTGTTTCTATATTACATGAAATGCTTGGGAACGTTAAATGTGAGTCACTGACAAAAATATACATATCTTTGAAAGGCATTTAGAAGCGATACACATAAGGAAGAGAATGTATGGATGACAACGTTTAGGAGTATATGCTTACTCCTTTATCAGGTGAATAAATGCTATGATGCAGAGCATATATCATATATATGCACATGTAAGGACAACAAAAGTAATAAGATAACAAAGGTGGAAAGTAACAAAGGAGGCCAACGGATAATTGCCGCTGATAGGTGTTAGCTTCCCTTGTTAGTTTCCACCTTTTGTTATTACGTTTGTTGTCCTTACATATATAATATATATATATATATAAATTCTCCACCTCATAGCTTTCATTCACCTGATGAGCATATACTCCGAAACGTTGTGTTTCCTCAGAAGTTGACTTCCATATATTCTCTTTCTTAAGAATATTCATGTCTATAGATTGTGAGCTTTTTTGGAAAAAAAGAAGCTTGTCAGTAATCATAAAATATTGGGTAGTTCTGTTCACATAACACCTGGTATGAAGACGTTTGTATAAATCTCGGACGAATTTTTTGATAATTTCAATTTTGAAAACATCATACCGCAGGTCAAAAACAGAAGTAGCATGTGAGTGACCTCGTTCCATTTGCCGTGCTTGAGATTTCAGTAACCCCAAATACAATACCTTAAAAACGTCTTCCGCGAATGCATTTAGAGGAGTTTGTTGACAACATTTTTTTTAAAGACATATTTCTCAGACTTAAGACTTCTTAGAGATCGCATCCCTCATGACCAAGCGATCTTGATTGGATTCGTCACCCACTCTCCCGAGAAACTACGAGAGTTGCGTGGAACGGAGCATCATGGGATTGAGAACCATCTTAAAGAAGCTAATATATTAAATCTGGCGCTTCTCAGGTGCAATTTTCTTCTTTGAACCTGAAGCAAGACCAAGTAACCTGATTTAGCCCACAGTGCCATTTCAATAAAATGTGTAAGTGACTGATTTATTTGCGCCACTACAAAAAATATGTGTGATTTTCTTGGAGGATCTTTGCTTGAAAAACATGGTGATGTTCGCAAAGAGAATATTGTTTCAATTGGTGTTGTGTGAGTAAAATGGAATTGAGGTTGACACTGGTTAAACTCGTTCTCACTCTGTTTGCGCGACACAGCGAATAAAGGTTCAGAAACGTTTCGACACGTACACTGTATACTGAGACGCATTTCTTAAATGACTTAAACATAAAAGGACATAACATTTCAAATCAGTGCTTTTGTCTCATGTTTTCGCGTTCAGGACATTCAGTTGGACACGACCACAAATGCTGATAAAGATCTGTGGCTCGGTTGATTAAATGCCTTCGTGTGTCAATAGCTTGGATGTTTTCATGTTAATTTGTTTACAGCATTGCGGAACAGTCTACATTTTCTATGTTAGGACATACATGTGGCGTTAACACACATGCAGGTCATAGCATGTCATCATTACCTACAAGTAACTTGAAGCAGCCTGCATTACCTGTTGTCTCGAAAACAGGTAATGGGCGTTTGGGAACTAAATAAAGTTATTTATGTTGCATGGCCGTATCACAACATTGCAACAACGACTTACAGCACCTCATTCATCGGGATTAATCCCAAGTGTGAACCGATTGACATTGGAAAAGACTTCATAATGACTGTGAAGACTGTCTCGGAGTAGAGGTGAACTTTCCAGGCTAAAATTATTTTCGGCCCGTAGTATATTAAATAAGGGGTATTTAGACCAGACCAAAGACATTAGTATTTCATCATATATTGTGAGTGCTGAAAAAATATCCATTATCAAAAATTTCCCCATTTATATTCATCAGATACGTATTACTTAATATATTTGTCTTTACTGTTATTTAATAAAATACTTATTCAACCCAAGCATTTAGTTCACCACATATCACAGCAGTCAGTGTAGATGGTGTCCTTGTGTAGTCCTGTCCTCCTCATTCATTCAACCTCTGCTCCTCCCCGAAGAGAACAAACCAAGAATGTTCCCTAGTTATGCTTACTAATTATAAGAAGTTGTCTTTTAATGTTGATTCAATTACTCGTGATAAAGATAATACCATCCCACTGATTTGACCAAAGGTGCCATTCACCCAGCAGCGTATTCATCAGTTTTTGATAAAGTTGGTTGGTTGGTTGGTTTGTTGTTTAAAGCTGCACTCAGCAATATTCCAGCTATATCGCGGCGGTCTGTAAATAATCGAGTCTGGACCAGACGATCATGTGATTAATATCATGAGCATCAACCAAGTCAGCGAGCCTGACCACCCGATCCCGTCAGTCGCCTTGTACGACAAGCATCGTCGCCTTTTATGGCAAGTACGGGTTGCTGAAGACCTATTCTACCCCGGAATCTTCACGGGTCTTTGATTAAGTACCACTGACGCTTCAGAACAAGGCCCAGGCAAATTGTGTAGACAGGGGCTTGAGTCCTGCTTGAGTGCTGAGTCAGTACAACACTAGTAGACTATTGGCATTATGGGCGGATACAGATTTTTTTTAAAGTGGGGGTGCACAATTAAGATCTAATTATTGTCGTTCGAAATAAAAAGGGGGATGGACCATGTGAAATAAGTTCATTCTCATAAGGAGGTAATTGATAACGTGTTTCTTTCAAAAGGACTACCCGTCCTCCGCCATATCTATCAATTACCAAGCACTGACGTTGGTGTTTACACGAATACATTGTTATACTTATCACTGAACGTGAGTTGTATTCCTGACCAGATTGGCGTCTAGCTGATTTACGCCCAGGTGTTCATTGATCCATTCATATCATGTTCATCACTATTGTGCCTTCACGCTCAATGGAATGTTTCAGCAGATAATCGAGACAGGTTATTTTCTGATGTATAGGTTTTGCAATTATCTTGCTGCGTTACACAATAATAACAGTAGCCCTTGTAATATCCTCTACAGATGGTGGGACCAACACCGTGATCTACTGGATGGAGCATCTGTCCCGAGAGCGGAAGATCGGTGGTTCGTCATACCAAAAGACGTTAAAATATAGTACTAGACACGTCTGATACTTTATTTTGTTATTTACGCTTCTTTTGTCTATTTACCATTTGCAAAATCGCCTTATACAAAGACATATTTTCGTCGATAGCCTCACAAGGGTGTTGATTAAAATTCGTCTTTTTTACCAATTCCAGTTACCTATAGTCTCACCGGAGTTCCCTTATATGGAAA
The DNA here is from genome assembly GCF_023055435.1 of Haliotis rufescens. Lineage (NCBI taxonomy): Eukaryota > Metazoa > Mollusca > Gastropoda > Lepetellida > Haliotidae > Haliotis > Haliotis rufescens. Next base: position 12,902,012 of record NW_025963824.1, on the reverse strand, counting down.
CGTCAGCTTAGTCTCACACTAACACATCACGCGAACATATCCTGAAGACAAACTGTCGTTTGCATGATACGTATGCATAACGCAGAATTAATTGTTTTCAACATCTTAGAAACAGTTAAGTCATGTTCAACGAATACCTTATTTTGTGTGCGTGTCAACACGGACATGGAACCTTCCGTGTAAGCATTGGAGCCCTGTCGCATTTTTGTTTTAATTGCACTGTAAATGTTTTTTGTCTAAAGTTTGTTTGGAATAAATTTAAAACATGTTCCTGTATAAAAGCAAAGAGGCCGACGGCTTCTGTTGGAGGGATATTTAAACTATTTTTAAACTTCCGATAAGATTACTGAGGTAGGGCTTAACGTCTGTTGTTACGACATAGAATGTATGTTACAGTGCGAACACAAAGTTGAGAGGTGGTTGATTTGTGATGTGATTTGCTTCTGGTTGGGTTGCGTCTGATGGTTGGAGTGAGTGAGTGAGTTGGGTTTAACGCCGCTTTTAACAGTATTCCAGTTATATCGCGGCGTGTCAGCTTAATGTGGGAGGAAAGCCCGAAGTGATGCAGGTCTCAGACGTTTATTACCACTTCGGTGAAACCCACGAGCACGGGTATGGTGCTGACAAACCTAGGAACATAATCGGGGCGAACCGGGATTCGAACCCACAATCATAGGTTTCTGGCGTGCCCAAGGGCCGCAACTCAGCACAGCGAATCGCGGCGCTTTAGACGACTGGGCCACCCGTGCCCCCCTCTGATGGTTTGAAATAATGGAGTCGTATTTATGTTTCATGAAATAAAAGTCTGTGTTCAGTATGAAAATAAGGTGAATGCATCCTGCCCCAGTGGAATTCGGAGAGTGTCTTAAACTGTGTTCATTATAGTCTTAATGTTATTAATAGTTCCATACACAAATATATTCCTTGAGTATTATATTAATCATTTTATTATTTCGGTTGTTATGGAAGAATATGACGACATCTCTTGATTGACGGCTTCACTAAATTCAAGAGTCACGTCTCCCTTTGACGTCCATACCCTTAATGGGTACAATCTGTATAAGCCATTTTGGGTGTCTAAGACTGTGATATGAACGCTATGCGATCCCTGTTATACACGGCATAGAAGTATTCATGTTAAACTGCGGTGTTTGAGTAGGCTAGCACTATAAAATCGGCAATAGTCCGGATTTGTACAAGTAGCACTCACACACACACTCACTCACACACACACAGACACACACACATATATATATATATATATATATATATATATATATATATATATATATATATATATATATATATATATGTGTAGACGTGCATGCACGTATGCAAGTGCAATAATCTTGACGTTAAACCCCATTTTTACCTCATCCCCCACCGTCAAAATGTTACTTCACATTTAATTGCCGCCTTTATTTAGCAGTTTTCATTCATTTTGTAGAAAATACCGGAGAGACATTTACAAGACATTTGATTTAAACCAGAATAGAAAAAGAAACATTTCTCTGATTTAGTTGCATCACTTTTGATCCTGCGTCAAGTGAAGCAGATATGTTTTAATATATTTCTTTATTTCCTCTGTTTTTAGATTGTATCGTTTAATAATCACCTTACATAAAGAAAAAATGTTTTGTCAGTGATCTCTTATGGGTATTGATTAAAGTTTCATTTTTTTATTAATCCCAGTATCCAATGATTGCAAGGTCTCGCCGGATTTCCCTTATATGGAAACGTCAGCTTTGTCTATCACTTCGTCATTACCCTTACATATCTTCCTAAGACAAACATGAGCGTATACATTATATATATATAATTACACTGAGTTTCCTTTGTTAAGACCCTTCAGACACCTCAGAGTTCAGACACCTCGTGTTCAACGAATACCGTCGGTTCTGATGCTTACATTGTAACGACATGTACCCCCGAGTGAAGATCCGAGTAAGAATTGGTATTCAGCATCCCATGTTTGTCGTTAAAGGCGACCAGCCGGATCGAGTGGTGAGACTCGCTGACTTGGTAGACGCAAGTTTGGAATTAAAACAACATCAAACAAGCCAAGGGGGGCATTCAGCCTCCCACCTGTGCTTCTGAATCACTATTTATTTATCAATACCACATTTGATAGGAAAATACCTTTAACTGAAAGAAAATGTCCATTTTGTAAATCATTGGATTTAGGTGATGAGTTCGACTATGTATGTATCTGTCCACTTTTTTAAAAAGAGAGAAAGGAGCTTATAAGAAAATATGCTTACATTTGGACCAAATGAAGTTGCTTCTTAAAAGTAAAAGATTATGAACACTGAGAAAATAATCCATATTTTGTATCTTAATAATGTTACTAATAAAACCTATCAATATGTCTCCTAACTGAACCCTTTCCCATATATGTATTTACTGGAGCCACTGCTCGGTATATCTGTTGATATGTATTGTATATCTGATTATAGTGATGTATATGTTGATGTATCAATGATGTACCCCTAATGCCGCTGACAGCGGCTTGAGTGTAATTAAGTTCAGTTCCGTTCAGTTCAGATGAATCAAGCCTGTCCACACTTTTTTCGCATTGCAATTGTTTTGTGTATGAAACTGTGTGGAAACAAGAACTAATCCATGTAATCAGAAATAACTGACGACCTTTTGTCTTAAAAGAGTATCTTCGCCTTTGATAAGATTAATGAGAATGACTTCACGTTTATTGTTACAACATATGGATTCTTACAGTGCATTTTCTGAAGCTTGTTTCATTTATATATCCACGTGGGAGAAATATTTACCTGTGGCATTTGCAATCCTTGATTATTGTGGAGACATATAACGCCATCCGTTGTGTTATATTCAAGAATCGCCGCATGTCTGTCTCACAGATTGGAGAAGGTTTTCATGCCATATGGTACAAAACCGTGACTTCCCGGTCTTGCAATTGATTAAATACATCCTTCGTCTCCACCACAATGATCCATAAGCCCCTCACTCTTTCTCCCTGATAACTCAGGGCATATAGAAAGAAAGTGTTTAATCTTTATGCTTTATCCATTAGCATTCAATGGTATGTGACATTAAGCATTAACTGGTAGGAAATTGTAAACTGTAAACATGCTTTGGGATTACTAGGCTTCCAAACAGAATAATTCAATACTCGATAGCACGATTCTCAATAAATTTCATTTACTGGAAAAAAAAGAATACTACTCTCAAATATAACTTATAGAATTCGAACATCCGTTATTGTTTTACATCGATACTGCTGGACAAACGTAAGTGTTGTTTCCTAGTTTACTCGTTAATCATAAAGAGAGTGTATACGATGAATACATACATGCATTGTATACTGTGTATACGACAACTCGAACTTGTTTGTACGACAGAGATGCAGCAGTATATATGCATTGCGATACTGTCTGTTTGATATATGAGTAAGACCTAATTAATAAACGTATATGATAAATATTAATTTTTGTTCTGAAATTGCAATCATTGTCTCTACTTTCTGATTTCATTATATGGTTTTTTTTATATTTGCTTTCTATTTCACCATTTCACTTCACGAAACCTTAATTTCATCTTCCCTACGATATGCGTTTGTTTAACGACATCACGCTGTATGCCTATGGCGTCTTCTAGGGCGCCATAATGCGCATTACACAGGGAGGGATCCTTCATTTGTGCCAAGGTCGATTAATTGGTATTTCAAATCCTACATACGCACTACATACATTCTTGTTTTCCTCATTTCCATACCGGAGTTCGTTTTTTTCACCAGCGTGGTGAATGTCTAATACCTGCATCACATCATTCTTCCCTCCATCGTTTAGCTTAAACACCACAATTAAACTTACCTCTTTTTCAAAATGGCGTAACTCTCCCACCCACTAATAACTGAAAACAATTACTTCGTTTATTCATTCACTTTTGAAAACAAATATTGATGTAAAACCGTATCGATATTTCACTGACGAGTTCAGAAGAAAAGGACAACACAATTCATATCACGCGGATTAGTAACAACAAACCGTGTACACAGGAAGGCAAATATTTATTGATCAGCGAAACATGAAACAAAACTGCCTAATATGTCGAATGTCTTCATTTCAAAGAAAACAGCTCAGGAATTGCCGATAATGACATTTCACATCGATACCTACAATGTTTCCTGTAGCTCATTGTGTGAATGTGTATGTAAACACACGTTGATAGCTGAGAGACACACTACCTACACAAACAGAATAGATATAGGTTCGAAGAAACTGTACACTGATGCATGTTCCCAGCGCGATTGACAGACGTTTTGTTGTTTGAACACAGGGTAGCAACACTGTGGGCCAACCCAGTCATCCTTTGCTACATCAACGTGTCCGTGGAAGGTTATATTAAGGTAAATACAACCACTCGTACATAACGTCTTTAGCCAATCTCGGCCTGGCTAACACTTCACCTATGTACGCAAGAGACATGGTAATGCGCACTTACCGATTCCGCCTGAAGTAAGATATCAAACGGAGAGTGGAATAAAATCGAAAACGGATTTATAACGAACAAGATTGATATTGTATACTTTGGATCAGTTATCCGGAGTCAGGGGCTTTAAAAAGGTGTGTATTCGATTATATTCTGTGTATTGTTCATTAAATGGTGTTTGTGCATGTAATTATAACATTACCTGTCGCTTTTATTATGAAAACTCCAAAAGTTGACCTTATGACAACTGCAAGAAATAGTCAATGGGTCGTAAGGAAGCTGACCTTGTTAAAGTCTCATGGGACTGACCCTAGAAAATAACGGTGTGTTACATCTTTTCCACTTTGGATATTTGATCCTGATCATATTCCCAAAAGGAATCTCAAAACTTGTTATGCACCTGCGCCTTCTTCACATTACTTTCTTAAAACGCGGACATTCGTCAGTCTGTGTTAAAGTGTATCAGTCACAGCATTCTTATCTCAGAGATAACTCTAAACCTACATTCTGAGGTACAAGTAATTACACACTGAGGAAATCACAACTCAAAAAGATAGTTTTACTACGATTGTTATACATTCTAACGTTTAGTCGTAAAACATTAAATACAACACTAAAACATGCTCCGACCTGCTGACCTATTACAGGGCACCGTTGCTCTTTTCAGAAATAAATGACTTTGTTCTTTCAGGAACGTCCCATCACCTCCCATTAGCCAATGTACTTCTGCTTTAAGGAGCTGAAGAAAGTCAGAGTGGAAACGGAACCTGCGATCTTCTTCTATTGATCGGCATCAAATTTGTGTCAATGGGCCGACATCAAAGATAGGCTGACTGAGAGATAGCTGTCACCTAGCAATAGCTTTTTGCCTCAGCAGGTAATTGAAAGACAAATACAATCACTGGGGAACATGCAAGACACCAGCCGAAGCACACTGACAGTGGTTAATGAGACGTGTGATGTACACATGGCGATTGAAGAAACAGTTTGTTCTCTAATTAAATTCTTAGTTTTAAGAAATATCATGGTGACTTTGATTCGCCTTAATACGGCAATGACAAGATAGAGGAACAGGCATCATTTAGGAAGATGTTCCCATCTCTTTTTTCTGCAGTTCTTTTAAAGACTTGTTCTCGGTCAAATCATCAGAAATGGGAACTGAGTGAATATGTAGTGTGACCTTACAGTGTGCTCGAATCGATGTTCATGCTATCAGCCATCAGCTGATCCAGCAAATGATATTCCATATATTTGAAGACAATCTGAATAAAGTAGATACAGCTGCAGATAAGAATATGCAAGTTTGGACTACTCGGAAGAGCTTTGGCAGAAATGAAAATTGAAAAGCCACACGAGTTAGTGAGTGAGTTTGTGCGTGTGTTTGTGCGTGAGTTTGTGAGTGAGTGAGTTAGTTAATGAGTCAACGAGTGAGTTTCGCTTAACACGGCTCCAGACAGCGTCTTATTTTCTATGAGCAGAATGTCAGAAGTAATAGCCGTCTTTCCTGCTGACCACTCTGGTGCAACCATCCAACACAGAGATGATGCTCACCGTCACACAATAACGGCGATTAAAGGTTTCTGACACTAAGAGGGGCAAATAACGCATACGAAATCACAGATGTAATCCTCTAGAAATATCGACAGATGCCAGCCAAATGACTAAAATCTTCAAACTTACACCTTATTTTATGCATGATCAATCATCGAATAGGGATATTTAATATTGGTTGAAGCAATACGTGAGCGTAATGAGGCTGAACAAATGCTGCGTTCAGTAAGATTATGGCAATCCGATGATATGATCTGTATATTTAAGGTTAAATTATATTATATTGGGTTTAAGATTAGTTCACTCAGTTTGCGATGTGCATGTAGGTGTATGTGTGTTGCTCTTCGTACTGGTCCGGACTTGCTGGTTACGCCATGCTATCCCGCTGCCATGCCGCAGTGTAACAAGGATACACGACTAGAACACATTAGACTATTCCGATTCAACCATGTCTTGTTTTACACCCTTTATATCAAGTGTCATGCAAAAGAAACAAAGGTTCTGTGCACTTAGCGACGGGGTGATCGCTCAGTTGAAGATGAACAGAGAATTCATTTTCTTTAGGAATTTACTTTAAAACCTGCACACTTCCCGATCATGGTAAAACTCGCTATCAAAGGAAAAATGCTTCTCCCATGAAAAACAGTAATTGATCATTTAACAATAACAAATTCACTGAAACTACTCCATGTGCACAGATTGGGAAGAAAGAGGGCGACAAACTGTTCTCTTGTTTTCCTTAGCGCAGCTTACTTTAGAGAACTTGACTTTGATGGAAGACTTGATTTGATTAGGTGGAACATTAGGCGATTCTCTGTGCACGTGAGTGGTGGTTTCACAGCAGCAAAAGAAGTTGCACTCAAGGCCTCAGCAAAGCTGTCAGATGTTTTGTATGATATGTAGACATTTCCCAATATGACACATTAGTAACAGAAATTACGTCCGATGCAATTCTCAATTTTGATTTGTGCCACGTGTTTCCGTGTACTTTATCAGGTAAGCAACTGACATGCCCTTGAATGTGTTGTGACTGCACATTTTGAACAGGATATGGTCGCCTCCTTGATAGTGAATCATAATCCATGCTTATGATTTAGGCGGAATCGTACAATGGAATCGTCGGAATTTTGTAAAAGAAAATGTATCTTCCGGGGTGAAAAACTGAAATGAACATGTTTCTTGGCCCTCTGTAGTGATATATCAATACAATCAATCTGAGATCTGAATAGTCCTTTTTGTTTTTGTTCGTTTGTACTGCATCCCAGCCATGTTCCAGTTGTATTACGCAAGCCTGTGACGTATCGACTCTGGAACAAGACAAACCAGTGACTAATATTGTGAGCAATGTACCACCCCATCGGGACACGTGTACAATTCCAGCCGCTTTCTTAAGTCACGTCTAACAACCAGCATAAGTTGCTAGGGACCTCTTCTAATCTAGCAGCTCCAGGGGTAATCTCCCGTCATATACGACCTCCCTAGTACAATCTGACCCTTCTGCGTAACAAAGCATGTTGCAATGGTTAGAGACATTTTGACGCCATTCCATCATAGAGTTCAAACTGCGTCGACCATTTAAAGCAATTGATCCCAAGTACGTGCCAAAGGAATGGTAGAGAACGGAGATCACCTATTTTGATATCCCATTGAAGCCTGGTCAATTACGTTACTTTTGGTATCGGCTACCAAGTTTCGTCAAGATCAAACCTCCAGACGCTTCAGCCCTTGTCATGACCGCGGATCAAGGAGCCGCTACTCAGAGGGAAATATTTTAAAACTAAGAGATACACTTCATCAATAATTATAAAGTAGTTTTAACAACTCTTCGCCCGATGGGTCCAAAGCAACCAATGCTCGTTGTAAGAGGCACTGAGGTGGTCAGGCTCGGAGACGTGAATCGTTGCTCACAATATCAATGGTTTTTTTCATGGCGCCATAACTGTGTGCAGCGTTGAACAACAAGCACCAAAGGGAAACTAAAAGTGTCTCATCTTGTTGAGAGGTTTACAAAACCACCAGTAAACATCGTCACGCATCAATACCCATTCTATATATCTTGATAATTAGTTCAAGCGATGAGTCTTTGGAATAGTCAAAGTAGGTGTCGCCATACATTTTGTACGAAGAGGATGAATCAGGTACCTGTGTCACCAAAGTAGAAAGTCTTGATTCACATACGTGTCTTCGTATATCTGGATAACTAGACGTATTTGTGCATTGGAGTATCTACGTGATATACTGATCTATAATCTTAAAGAGGATCATTATTTCAGCTACATCACACATTTATGTAAAAAAAGAGCGTCTGGGCCAAAAAAACGTTTGGTTGAGATTATGAGGATCGTCCTGTATTATTTTGGTACGATGACTCACACAGGGAATCATGTCAATGAATATGACCATCTGAACCACTCATGTGTGGGCCTATTCTTAAACGTTTACCAAGGTATACTGACAGGATGACTGTTGCACTAATGGACATCCTAAACTTCAGTAACCTCCACGATAATATCCCTTGGAATTTATTTCATTTCTTAAGTTTCCAATGATTGTGTCTGGCGGTGCAATCCACGACAGTTAGGATAATATTAATAAATGAAAACATTCTTTACATTTTTCATGGTAATTTCATGTTTGAAACAGGTTTGATAGTTAGTGACTTGAAGTGTGTTATTTCCAGTGCTATATACTTATAAAAAAACTTTTTGACGCAGATGTGAATATGTTCGGTAGTTTACTGTTAAAACCGTATTAAAAAAAATCAGTCAGTTAAAATCCAATTAGGGTATATATTTAAACAATAAACATTTGATGGTTTCTAAGTGTTTTTGAAATCTTAACTAGATATATGATATTGTTGCAAATAGATACATTGCTGGCCTAGAGTTACGCGTCATCCAGTTGATACGAAAAGATTCAGACGATATAACATTGCTAAAGAGTGACCTTCAGGAACGTATGTTTGGTCAAGTACAATGCAAACGTAAGTTCCAGAAGGTCACTGATAAGCAATGTTATATGTTGGTGAAGTACAATGCGGGGCGTTCGGGTAGCTGAGTGGTTAAACGCCGAAAACCCGGGTTCGATTTCCGACATGGTTACAATGTGTGAAGCCCATTTGTGGGGTTACCCGCCATGATGTTGCTGGAATATTGCTAAAAGCGGCGCAAATCCTCATCCACTCACTCACATACAATGCCACCAATACAATACGTTACATGCTTCCACATAATATCTTGGGATATGTTTACATTGATCACGTTTTAGGAACTGTTGTAAAAATGTCTTCAATTCATAATTCTGACATGAGCTGGTTATAGAAATGGGCAATAATTAATTAATCGTCAGTTCTCAGTATTTGATTTCTTCACGTCCAGACCCAGTTTTGATTTAGTTATGGTTGGAACTAGGACATGGGGTATGGTAAACATGTCAACAGAAAATCCAACGATTTAGAATTTCAAGGAAGGTGTCAAACTTGAGTATATTGATGTAATTTGAGTAACTCAATCGTTTATAGGCTTTCGTATGTCAGGAGTACTGCACAGCGTAAGGCAGCAGTTATTCTAGTATGCAAACTGTGTGAGGTGCGAGTGCTACGGAGGAGCAGGACATGCAAAATCTGCCTCGAACACCTTGTTTCATTACATATTTTAAGTAAGCACTTTCCACTATTTTAATTTACGCCCATAGGACTGATTATTCTCTGGCGTCGAGATTTATTTAGAAACATATCACTTAAGATGATATCGACAAGCCCAAAGCAACTGAGGGATAAGCTTGAGGTAGTATGATGCCTTTCCGCTTACAATTTTAAGGTACACATGTTAAGACATTGTATTCGAAGGCGTAAAAGTAGTGAATTGTACATGCATACTATCACACCTAAGAAAAACTTTTACAAATTTCCATTATTTTCGAATTATATTCAGCCCCTGCAATATTGTTTGTAAAAAGTAAACACGTTTGCGTCATCACGATAGAGATGTAGTACATCTGATAGACATTTATTATTTATTATTATGTTATTATTTCAAAGACGAAAGTGTGGATATAAAATATACATGTAAGGTTCTAAACATATTTTCTAAACCACTTCCATTCTAACGCCACCACCGATGTCATCGGAAAGTCAATAGTTTCACACAACTGTATCATAGTGGAACATAAACGACCTCGTGACACCCAAGTGCATTGAACACGCGTTGCCCACGAAACCTTCTTCCAAGCCTCTTTACGTCAATACAAATAATCCTTTACAACATCTTACGGTCAGACGGTCCTCAGGGAGACACGATCAGGAATCTCGAGTATGGAAGGACACTCTTTATTGTATTTCTATACCGTTTTACGTAGGCCGCCTCCTGCACTACAAACATATTTTTTTTTATCAACTCTCCTTCTGTTCGTTTATTTTTTTCAAAAATCACCCTACACAAAGATATATTCTTGTTGTCGATAGCCTCTCAAGGATATTGATTAAAATGCGTCTTTTTAACCAATTCTTGTTATCAACAGTCTCCAAAGAATGCCCTTATATTGAAACGTTAGCTTAGTCTGACACTAACACATCGCACAAAAAGATCCTATAATAAGTGAAAAGTGCATATTCATTACGGTGAGTTTATTGTGTTAATGTAAATGGGTTTTTTCTCTAAATTATTTGAAATAAATTTAAACTATGTTCCTGTGTCTCAAAATGATATTTTAAAACTATGTTCATACTTTCGATAAAATTGATTTAGGAAGTGATTTGCGTCTGGTCGGATGTTTATTTGGAAGGTTACTCAATAGGTGTTGTCTTGCCTCCTCCCAGGATGTGTAACGCCGGGTGACACTTAAATAAAACAATTTTCTTCTTTCTTCTTTTTTTCTGTAACAACTGGGAATATATATGTGGACCTGCAGCGGAAGATACTCGGAAATAAATTGATTAGGAAGGGCTACATGTCCGTTAATATAACATACAGGTACGGTGCATCTTACAGTACTAACAGGAAATTCAGACTTGGTGAATTATGATGTGATTTGCTTCTGGTTTGTACCAGGCTGTGATACAACTGGGAATATAGAGGTGTGTGACTGATGGCACGTGTAGCTAATGGCAGCTAATCGGACATAACAGTGTCTTATTGATATGTTTCATGAAATACAAGTATGTGGTTATGAATCACAAGTGATGACACCAGGTCTCCGCGAAAAGGTGAGAGTAGCTCACCCCATTGGTGGCATCCATCACAAACACACGCAACATGGAATGCTGAACGTGCCTGGAACTGTATTCATTAATTCTTTCCAGACTCAAAATTGTTCCTTGATGATTATACTAATATTTTGATCTTTCGGTTGTTATGGAAGATATGTCTTAATCAAAGACTTTGTCATGACATGTCGCACTTTGTCTTCTATATCCCGCATTGGTACAATTTGTAAAAAATATTTGGGGTGTCCACATCTGTTATATGACCACGGCATAACTGTTTATTGAGGAAACTTTTTATAGTGCAAACGGTAAGTGATTTACACGTGCGGAATACTAATCTTTTCGGAAGAGCTGATGAATCTTCGATCAGCTGGTTGGTCGTCATACTATCAACCACTAGAGTACAAAACCCGACAGTTTCCAGGATATCTCAAGATAGCTATATATACGTTGTATATGTACGTCGAGGGACAGGGGGGAATTGAGTCGGCAAGGATGTGGGCATGCTCAGAACTGGGGATGCTGGAACCCTGAGGATGCTGTGGAACTTACGTATCCTCTCAGGGGGACAATAATCTCACAGTAGCTTAACCCCCTTCAAGGATACCCGGATAGGGGCAGTTGAACCATACAGGACCCGGGGAGCGTGGCACACTCGAAGACGCCGGTGCATAGTGCACAGGGCCGACTTAGCCTCCTTTGGTGTATAACTATTGACAGTCTGATCAACACAACGACAATATCTGAACATGTCCAAAACAGGGTTTCTCTTCTCTAAGAGATGTAACTAAACCAACAAGTTTCACCTTTAGTCACTTATCAGGCGCCATCTCACTGAGCAGCAATGTGCCACAGCTTGATGTCAGTGCGTGAACACACATCGATATGGCTCGTCGCATTCGATTCAACATGGCTTGTGACGCCACAATGTGATCCGATTGTAGCTTCATGTACATGTGTGGCAAACTCCTCAGCACTCTGCCGTAATCCTTAACACGACTCGTCCACTGCACATTCGATGTGATGTGACACGACTGAATTCTAATTTATTCTAATTTATATTACACGGAACATAGCCTAACGTCTCATGAAATGTTGATCACATATTTGATTCACAATCTGAGCAATTAGTCAAAACCCCAATTAGTCAAAATTGGTCACACCCCAGATATTAAGGATAGTGAAGCCACTGACAGAGACCATATGTTGCTTCTTTTGTAGTGTTCAGTGCTGATAATTCAAACTAACTGTGACTAAGTCGTTCCCTTTTTGCGTCGTAGCTCTATTCCATAAAGTGACCCCCACTGAATATTACGTAATGATGGATGCAACAATGAACAAACATAAGCTGTTCCTCCTGTACTTTTAACAAAACAGATGATTTGCGTTTGAGAATTAACATTTTCTCACTTTCGTGAAAGAACAACTAGGCAAGCGATGCCAAATGTAAATTGAAACAGTATCTGAAAAGTACAGCTGATATTGTGCACGTTCAAAACATTATTTTGAAACTTATCACAGTTTGTCGTTTAGCTTAACCACCTATTATGTTTTTGTCCATGGATGCAATTGTTCTTACAAGGAGTAGGTAATTGATTAGGTTCCTTCAGGCAGAAACGAAAACTTTGTTAGCTTTCCTCATCATTTATCATCAATAACTGCGGATGTGCTAATAATTCAAAGTAATAGTAACATGGACTGCCTGGTGACAAAATCCCTCAATTATAGCGTCGAAGCTCTACTTCATAAAGTGTTCCCAACAGGATATTACGTAATGTTGGATGCTACATTAAACACACATACGCTGTTCCCTTTTTGTACTTCTGTATTTTGTGTTTGACAATTAACATTTTCGGTCACTTTTGTGAAAGAAGTACGAGGCGAGCGATGCCAAAAGTAAATTGAAACAGTATATGAAAAGCACAGCTAATGCTGTACATGTGCAAAATGTTTTTTGGAAACTTCAATCCCACTTTGTCGTTTAGCTTAATCACGTGATATGTTTTTGTCCACGGATGCAATTGTTCTTACAAGGAGTAGGTAATTGATTACATTCCTTCAGGCAGAAAAGAAAACTTCGTGCACGCGTTCCCAATTATTTATCATCAATAACTGCGGCGTGATAACTAATGTGACGCCCATCACTTAAGTATTATTTATTCATGATCAGTTAGAGTATGTTTTGTAGCTATCTCCTAAACCCATCTTGGATGTTGGAAATCTTTTGTTATTAGTTGTTGAAGTATTTAATGTAGGTTTGCCCCAGATGGAACTGGGACTATATTATTTACGCTGTAGGTGATGAAGGAACCGATCTCGTCGCTCTGATGTATTTACAGTTAATCGAATTGGGCAATTATAACAACCAAATTCGACATTCGAGGTGACAGCGTTGAGTCGCAGATTCAAGTGTTGTCTTAATGAACGAAATTCCAATAATGATCGTAAGAAATCAGTGGAGTGAGTGAGTAAATGTGATTCCAGAGCGAGATGGTAATGACGTCACATAAGTCGTCTCATCAACCACGTTTTTGTCTCATACAAGCTTGAAGACTTTCATTTGTAATACTCACGATGCAAAATATTTCTCCTATTGCGCTTTTCTGCTTTTGTTTTAACTTTCATCAGAGTCATATAAAAAACATTTCCTTCTACGTGTTATATGTGAGATCTCATACTTCTTAGAGATGTTTTTTTATTGATGTGATTAGTTTCAACATATCCAAACATGAAAAGAAGTTGATTCACTTAAGATTTGAACTCACACAAAGTAAAAGTAAATTTTATATCACTATTTTAAACCTCGGGGGATGTAGCGCTAGACGTGTGACTTCATGTTTACACCGATAGTCATAAAACAACCAGCTGTAACGCTCCCCTAAAAGAGAGTGACATGAGCGTTTTTATACTCAACTTGCTTAAGGGGAACAACTGTTGTAGATTGTTTACAAGACATGTATTCAAGTAATATCATCATGGGGAGAAACAGGTGTGTTAAGGACAACCTGATCATAAAGGTGTGACAAATATCAGCTTAGGCATATTGATAAATTGCTGTAGACTGTATCTGTTAGTCTAGAATACGGACCGAGTCGATACTACGACAGTGGATGTGCATTTCTACGTATTGTGTACTAGGATAGGTCGTAGCGAAGATATTTGTGAACGATCATGCAGTCAAACTCTCCGATGTTTTCAATGTTCCAAATTAAAGGATCTAAATGATTAGAAAGAACGCTTCTGTATGTATTCGTGCAAGAACATTTCCAGGGATTTCCCAAATTATGTGGAAGTAGTCCTGGATGTATTACGACCGACAAAGCATAATGTATCACACCTCCCTCACTCAAATCGTCCAATGCAAACATATGTACTGATGTGAGAAAATACAGTCTGATTTCTACAACGAAAGGTGATCGTATAGGGATTTTTTTTTGTAAAAGCGATGAAACCCTTTATATGATGATGGGAAGTCCACTGTGCATGTATGATTCCGACTATATCATGAGCATGTGTTATGACTCATTATAATATAGTGATGATACCAGGTGTTTGCGGAAAGTTAAGTGTATCCTGTCCCGCCAGTGAAACCAGTCACAAACACACGCAAAGACAACTGAAAAAAACGTACGGTGCAAGTCATAATGGGGAATTGCATCGGACATTAATTTCGTCACTTATGCGTCAAGTTAGGAAAATTCAATGTCCACCACATGTCTGCCACGTTAGCGTTGTGATGATCATGCTGAGTCTAGGCAAACCAACGATCAGCGGATGATGGCCAAGCTGTAGGTATGGGCAAAAGTCATTAGTATAGTGTTATTTACATGTACATTCATATCATAACACGTCAAAATTTAAGAATATGATTTTCACATTCAATTGTCGCCTTTATTAAGCAGTCTGCATTCTGTAAGCATCATTACATGTCATAAATATCCGATAGTCGTTTATAAGACAATTGATCTAAACCAGAATAGAAAAGGAAACGTTTCTCTGGTATAGTCGCATCACTTTAAATCCTGCATTAAGTGAAGTAGATATACTTAAATATATGTGTCTACTAACTCTGTATTTGGATTTTGTATCGTTAAAACAATCGTCTTCCATGAAGAAAATTGTTTTTGCCAATAGTCTTCCAAGGGTTTTGATAACAACTTTTGAATTCCCGTATCCATTGATTGCAAAGTCTCGCGAGATTTCCTTTATATGGAATCGTAAGCTTAGTCTATCACTAAGTCATCACCCTTCCATCACCCTTACAAACATGTACGGAAACATTACGCTGAGTTAACTTCGTTAAGACCACTCAGACACCGTCGGTTCTGATGCTTACACTTTGAAGGCCAAAGTGAAGATCCTATTTAGAATAGGTTTTCAGAATTGGGGGGAGGGAAGAGAGGCATAAACGGTATTCATTTTATTTTCAGTGTGAGTAATATTTACCAGTCGTATTTACATTCAGTGATTATTGTGGAAGTCCAATAGCAGAAAGGAATGTGGTGTTAGGCGTTAGAGGCAGGCAATTTCAAACTGTGAGTGAGTAAGTGAGTATGGTTTTACGCCGCTTTTTAGCAATATTCCAACAATATCACGGCTCGGGACACCAGAAATCGGCTTCAAACAGTGTACCCTTGTTTGGAATCGAACCCGGGTCTTCGGAGTGACGAGCCAACGCTTTAACCACTAGGCTACCCGACCGCCCCTTCAAACTGTTAATACTCGAGATAACAAATACTCAATAACATCATCTCCTAAGCGTAAGAACTTTTGATATTGTTTTAAATCAATACTGCTGGACAAACGTAAGTATCGTTTCTGTGTCTACTTGTCAATCATTTAGTTCCGGGTGTCTCTGCGGCAGTTAATGTTTTTTGTTACGTTCGCAGAAGCATACATGAATTGTACCTTGTGTACATGTATACATATCGGTTGTATATGACTCAAGCTTGTTTATACGACGGAGAGGTACTATTACGTTACATGTACTGACAGACAAGAATTGCATACATCACAATCTGTTTGATAAAAGATTCAGATCAGGTTACAGACAGTGTTCTGAAATTGCAATCATTGCCTCCACTTTCTGATTTGTTGACATTCTTAATGGATTGTAAAGGTTGCATATCTATTACACTTTTTTCACTTCAGGAAACATAAACAGCATCTTGCCTTTGACATAAGTTTGTTTAACGACATCACACAATTTGCCCAAGACGTTCTGCTAAAAGTAGACACGGGTGATCCAGTCTTCCAGGGCGCCATAATTCGTAGTGCACAGGGACAGGTCCTTCATGTCAGCCAAGATCCGTTGATTGATCTTTTAAATCCCAAATACGCGTTAAAAATATTTTTAGATGTGCCGTGTCGGCGGGGTAGCCCTGTGGTTATAGCGTTCACATGGGCACAATGTGTGAAGCCCATTTCTGATGTCCCACGCCGGGATATTGCTGGCATATTGCTAAAAGCGACGTAAAACCATACTCACTCTAGATGTGTCAGACCTCCTCTGGGGTTAGGTGTCAGAGCGTCCGCCCAGAGAGCAGAAGGTCAGGGGTTCAGACGGTAAAATATGTCCCCACTTCACCTCACCTCTACATGTGTCAGCCGCGTACCCATGCTCGTGGGTTTCACCAACGTGGTAAATGTCTATAGACTGAATCACCCTAACATTAAACACCATGAATTAGTATAAAACTCAACTCACCTACCTGCTAATAATTGAAAACTGTCTCTTCGTTTGTTAATTCACTCATGAAAACAATATTGATGTAAAACCATACCGATATTTCACTGACGAGTTCAGAAGAAAAGACAATACAATTCATATCACGCGGATTAGTAACCACGAACTGTGTACAAAGGAAAGGAAATATTTATTGAACATTCCTACATTAAAGAAAATAGCATAATGTGTCGATTGTCTTCATTTCAAAGGAATCAGCTCAACGGGCTTTTCAGAAACTGCCGATAATGACATTTCACATCGATACCTACAATGCTCTCTACAGCTCATTGTGTGAATGTGTATGTATACACACGTTGATAGCTGAGAGACACTGTTGACACGAACAGATACAAGATAAAAAGAATAGAGACGGGTTCAAAGAACTGTTCACTGCATTGTCCCAGTACAATGAACAGACGTTATATTATTTGAAGACAGGGTAACAATCCCAGTGGGCCAGCCCAATCATCCATGGCTACACCAATCTTTCATTTATCCTCCTACCGCCATCGGTGGTCTGCAAATGGAAAGTTACATTAAGGTGAATATAACCACTGTACATAAAACCTCTTTAGCTAATCTCGGTCGCAAAGGACATGGGCATGCGCACTTATCGATTCCGCAGCAAGTAAGATTCCCGAACTGAGAGTGAAATAAAATCAAAAACGGATTTAAAAGGAAAATAATGATATTGTACACTTTAGATCAGTCATCTACGTATTTCAGCTTAGTTCGTCAAGGTTTTGTTTACTGTAAATTGGATGGTCTTTTTGTGTGTTATTATAACTTTACCTGTCGCTTTAATGAATGAACACTCAAAAGGGCCACCTGATGACAACTGCAAGAAATAGTCAATGCGTCGTAAGGAACGTGATCTTGTAAAGGTTTTATGGGACTGACCCCTGAAAATAACGATGAGTTACATCTTTTCCACTTTGGATTATTGGTTTTAATTATGGAAAATATACAATGCAAAGTTCCTCTAACTAATCTTTAAGATGAGACATGCAACTTAGGACACAAGTAATATTTGTAACTGTAACATTTCCAGGGTTTTTCGAGTATATACAGAAGGGGTGAACATATACATGAGAGTTTACCCTCTCAGTAGTAACAGCAGACCGAATCCACAGTTCAGAACTTGAAATACGTACTACACGCTTTGATTTGCTGCACTCATGATGCTAAATATTGTTTCTGCATCGATACATATGTTTGATAATATCTTCAGGACATGATCATCATTTTATCGGTGATTGTGAAACGAGTGTCCACAGATTTTTTCAGAAACGTTTCTTTAATAGTATTCCAAGCCCGGGCATGTTCTGTGTATGAATTCATGATAAGTATCACAGCCCACATTTGATCAACGCTGCACTCAACACGAATACTGCATCAATCGTATATTGTGTTTTTGGTAAATACCTATCAGAACGAAAGAAAATCAACAAGGTTGTTCTTTCTTTGCTTTCTGTCAGCAAGGCGGATGCAGATATCTTGGAAGGATATGACGTCATCCGTCGTATCATGACGTCACAGTATTCCAGACAGACTTCATGTCAGACGGAATTTATAAAAAAACCTGTAAACATTTGGCTTGGCACTGAGTTACAAATCACATTTACTCAAAACTCAAATACTCAATGCCATCGAAAATATCAAAATATCTTACGCCCCTCAGCGTATACCAGTCACGTGTTTTTTAAGTTGAATGAACATTACAATTTAAAAAGAAAGCTTAACGGCGATTGCGACACATTCAAATTTTAATTTAGAAAACATTCAATGTAGCATGCTCCGCTGCCCTTTCCTGATTCAGAAATAATTTACTTTGTTCCTTCAATAACTTTTCATCACCTCCAATAAGGCACTGTACTTCTGCTTTAATGAGTTTATGAAGGTCAGAGCGGAAACTAAACATGTGATCTGCTTCTATTGATCGGTTACAACTTGTGTCAATTGGCTACATCAAAGATAGGCTGATTGAGAGATAGTCTGTCACAAACAGGTAACTTATCCTCAGATATAATCACTGGGGAACGGTAAAACAACAAGTGAAGCACACTGGCGTGGATTAATGAGACGTGTGATGTACACATGACGATTGAAGAAACAATTGGTTCTGTTAGTATTTTTTTTATTTAATATCTTCAACAATATCATGGTGACCTTGATGCCTTTAAATATGGCGCTGAGTGGAAAGCAGAACAGGCATGGTTTAGGAAGAGGTTTAGGAAGCGGCCATCTGATCTGTTCTGTTGCAACTCCCCTAAATACTTGTTCTCGGTCAAATTGACGCCAGCGACAGCAAGTCAAATTGAGTGCAATGGGAACTCTTATTGATATTGGATGATCTGCCAGTGTGGTATTGTACACCGGCTGGGTGGGTGTGAGGGAGGGTGGCAGTGAGTGAGTGAGTGAGATTGGTCTAACTCTGCTCTTAAAGTTATTCAAGCGTCAGTGAGTGAGTGAGTGAGGGAGGGAGGGAGAGGGGAGTGAGTGTTGGCAAATAGCCCGAAGTAGTCATGTTGACCCATCATGTGTAGCCACCCAGCACGGGTATGATGCCGACCTAGAAACAATCACGGCGAACAAATGTTTCTAAGAATAATGGGTGGAACTCTACTATGCGAATTATGACGCCTACGTGAGTCGAATAGGTCCCTCTGCGGTACAAAACTGCATTCACCAACACGCTGAATCGCTGATATTATCCCATAGAAACATTAAGACATATCTGGAAAATACTTAAAAAAACATTATTTGAAAGTTGAAACGTACATGAAGCACACAAGGATTTGTATTAAAATTCGAACTCCTGTTAACACCACGACAAGTTATCAATTTTAACGTTTGCATATGCCGTCATGGAATGTGAGAATTTAATATTGTTAGAAGTAATAAAAACGCATAATTGAAGCTGAAAGACAGCAGTGTTCAACAGAATTGTCTTCATCTTCTAAAGACATTTATTGCCTATTTTCTTATATTCCCGTCTACAACTTCATTACTTACTTAAAGGTGAGATGATATCAAATGGGTTTAACATCGCGTTCAATATAATTTCATTCATATATCATGCACGTGTGTGTGGCTGCTTGAACAGGTCCGGACATTTGTCGTGTTGGTATTGCTAACCCAATCAGACACCATGCCGCAGTTTAACACGAATACCCTTCTCAGACGTATTAGTCCGATTTCGACCCAACTTAAAGATACTTGTTTTGTTTTATACCTTTAATGCTTAGCACCCTGCAAGGTAGCAACAAGGACAAGTTTTCAAACCTCTTGCGGTATGACTCGACCAGACTTTCTGGTCGGTGGTCGTTTGTCCCCTTCACAACAGAGGCGATCGCTGACGTAAAGATCGACAGCGTGACAGTGACTTGATAAATTCAAATTTCTTTTATTGAACAATTTAACTCAAAACCTACACAGCTCACGATCATGGCGTTCCTTTGTAACCAATTAGAAGTATGTTTCGTTTGGCGTTTCATTAATATTGCTGTGGTTGCATCACAATGGTGCAGATCCCGTATCTGTTTATTCCCGAATCTCTTGAAATGAGACACATACACCTCCTCTGTGACATGTGGTCGATACCAATATGGAGATGAAACAGGAAAAAACTGTTATCAAAGGACGAATGCACAACATATCTCCCCTGAGAAACAGTAATTGTTGAATTAACAATAATCAATTCATTGACATTTCTCCATGTGCACAGATTGGGAAGAAAGAGGGTGACAAACTGTTGTTCCTTTGTTTTCCTCCGCGCATCTTACTTTAGAGTACTGGACTTTGATGGAAGAATTAACTTGATTAGCTGGAACATTAAGCAATTACTTAACGGTTGTGTACGTGATTCGTGGTTTCTTACAAGTTCTCGAAGTTGCAATCAAGGCCTTGGCAAAGCTTTCAGAAAGTTTTAACCCAGACATGTGAGGCACATTTCCAAATCTGAAGCATTCGTTACAGAAATTATGCCCGATGCAATTCCCTTTTAAACTTGTGCCATGTGTTCACATGTATTTTGTGGAGTGAGCAGTTGACTTGCCTTTGATTGTTCTTGTGGGGGATGCAACAGGTTGGGCAGGATATGGTCGGCTATTCACGTGCGCCTGCCATCATCAGTATTTGATACCGATTCATAAACACATGCTCAGGATAAAGTCTGACTCGAACAATGAACTCTGTTTTAGTAGGTATCTTTAAAGGTTATCGGAATGTTTCTGTCGCTTGTATATGCAAGGATCATCGTGTACCAGTTGCTGTACTATTTGACGTAGTTGATGCATGTGCTATTACGCTTTTTGTCTCACCTGCAGGAAGCCTGGATCAGAAGAAATCCTCACCGCCCCATTTCTTCTCACAAGCGGTCATTCAATGGAGTGGAGTAGTCAAGATCCTCGATGGCGGAAGATGGTGATTCTTATGTCAGCTACATGCCTGTTGACGAATAATATGTTTCTAATCAGCAGTGAAAGAGACGGAACATGGCAGATTGTGGTTTGAAACACTGAAATGAAAATGAGTGATATCAGTGGTAGTTAGAGTTCCTGCAGGGCCCATTGTAGTTAATCATACAATCAATCATCTGAAGAGTGTTTTATTTGTTAGTTCGTTGTATAACGCTGCACTCAAGCCATGTTCCAGATGTATGACGTCAGCCTGTGAAAACATCGACCCGGATCGAGACAACCAAGTGATTGATATTGTGAGCAACGAACCATGCCGTCGGAACCCGATATATTGAATCGCCTATAGGTTGCTGGGACAAGCCAGTGATTGATATTATGAGCAGGGAGCCATACCGTCGGAACCCGATACACTGAGTCGCCTATAGGTTGCTTGGGACCTCTTTTTAACCTAGTAATCCAACGGGGCTGATCTCCGCAGTCATATGTCGTCACACCTGGCTTAACCGAAACATGTTGCAATGGGTAGAGACATTTTGACGGGATTCCATCGAGTTCATTAAACAGCTACAATCTGAGGAATGACACTGAACGTAGCTATTTTTATGAACAATTACGGAATTTGTTGCGTCGGATACCAGGGATTTTCTGCAAGCTCTTATCAAACTCGATCATAAGAGGTTTTAAACGGAAATGTTTGAGTTAAATAATATACTTCATTCTGAATGATGAGAGGTAGTTTTAACTGATACCCGTAGGGAATTATGGGTTAGAGTGTGAACTAGAACGTGGGAACGTTATAACATTTCGGGGAAGGTGTAAAACTTGATTATCTTGATGTAACGTGACTTACAAGTGTCACGACTCGACTTTTTACATGCATTCTTCAGCAGGGGTACTGCTGTGCCGTACTGGGCAAGTAACACTTATGCTTTTGTTGAAACTGTGAGTAGTGGATGCTACCGGCATAGCAGGACATACTACTCTTTTCGCGAACACGTTGAGATATTGATCTGTGAGACGTTGAGATACTAGGCTGTGTTCCGAGACATCGATATACTGCATGTTTGATAAGGCAAATGAATCTAGCAAAGTTGTTTGAACCAAACGTGAAGATGTTCCAAAGGGCAGGATGTGTAAACAAGAACAAGCATTGAGGATAATAACACCTCCAATGGTTCTATTGAGTGCAATACTTGATTAATATACTGATATCTCAGTAGGGCGATGTTACCATGAGAAGATCACTGAGATCAGTGGTTATTATTGGAGACACAAGCACTTTCTATTTGTTTCGATGGTATTAGAAAAAGAAGCGAAAGATAAAGAATTCCATCAGCACAGAAGTAAATAGAATCATTATGGTTCAGTTAATGGCTAAACTCATATCGCACCAATTTTATCAAGAAATATTGAAGGGTCGGTGAGTTGTGGTCATGAAATAAGCCCTCACCTGCCCCTTATTTGAATCAAAGTCCAATTTGTTGTCATGGAAACCCGACAAAATCCTCGTTTACAAAAAAATAAAAGGCACTACTGGAATCTGGGCAGATTTTGATCAATTATTGAAGGGTCCTTGTGTTATAGTCTGGAAAGTAACCCTGTCCTCTTTTCAATGCTCAATATGTTGTCATGGAAACAAATACAACATTCAAAAATTACTAAGCAAGATAAGGCTCCACCTCATGGCTGGGCTGATGTATGTGCAAAGTTTGATTAAGAAATATTGAATGTTGTTTTGAGTTATCCTCCGGAAAAAAACCACTTCATGACGAGGGACCTGATAACGTCAGCTTACCGTTATCTCTCCTACCAATCCTTTATCCTTAAGGTATACTTTTTTGGGAATGCTACATACTTATTTACTGTCAAAGATAGGCTTAAATAACTTTAGCTTTTCAGATTGCTTCGAACCGGATATAACTGGCTGGTCTTGGGAACAGACAGTCCCGTTACACAGTTGCCATAGAAACGTAGATTAAAAGATTTCTTTCAGGTGATATTAAAAGTCTCACCCCTCCGAACGGAAATAATAAATCGCTCACAAACATTCGCACACGTTTCCGAAGTCTCTGTCACTGTATTGTAACACTATCCCGTTGATTTCAAAGCTTATTTATAATAGATTTATTTATGTACCGATCAACTCCAGTTGATACGAAAGGATTAAGATAATATGACATTGCTTAACAGTGATCTTCTGGAACCTAATATGGTCAAGTACAACGCGGCCTCCATCCAACTCTTTAAGTGCTTCTACATAACGTCTGGATATATGTTTCCATTGATCACATTTTAAGACTGTTTGGAAATGTCTTCAACATTTAACCTACATGCTGTTTCACAATGCTGACATAGGATGGTTATAGAAATGAGTAATTACACCATTATTCGTCAGTTCTCGTATCCCTGGAAACCATTCACGGGGTATTTACTTTCTTTACATTCAGACCCAATTTTAATCCAGTCATGATTGGAACTAGAATGTGGGGTGTGGTAAACATGTCCATCAGAAAGTCCAACGTGTCAGTATTTTACGGAAGGTATCAAACTTGAGTATCTTGATATAACGTGAGTAACTCGATCGTTTATAGGCCTTCATATGTCAGGAGAACTGCGCAGCTTTAGGCAGCAGTTATTCTAGTATGCAAACTGTGTAAGTGACGAGTGCAATATGAAACATACATGTAATTGTAAGGTTCTAAATATGTTTTCTCAACAGCTTCCAATCTGACGTCACCACCGATGTCATCGGAAAGTCAATAGGTTCATGCTTTTAACATAGTACAACTGTATCATAGTCGAACATTAACGACCTCGTAACACCCGGAACTGTACCCAAGTGCATTGAACACGCGTTCGCCACGAAAACTTCTTCCAGCCTCTATACGTCAATACAAATAATCCTTTACAACATCTTACGGTCAGACGGTCCTCAAGGAGACACGATCAGGAATCTCGAGTATGTAAGGACACTCTTTATTGTATTTCTATACCGTTTTACGTTGGCCGCCTCCTGCACTACAAACATATTTTTTCATCAACTCTCCTTCTGTTCTTTTATTTTATAAAAAAAACACCTTACACAAAGATATATTGTTTTTGTCAATAACCTCTCAAGGGTGTTGATTGAAATTCGTCTTTTTAACCAATTCTTGTTATCAACAGTCTCCCCAGAATGCCCTTATATAGACACGTTAGCTTCGTCTGACACTAACGCATCGCATCAAAACATCTTCTGTGAGTCTCCTGTATGTATTCATGCAAGAGTTAATTGTGTTAACGTTAATGTCTTTTTGTCTCAAATTAATTGAAATAAATTCAGACCATGTTCCTGTGTTTCAAAATGATATTTAAAAACTAATTTTCATACTTTCGATCAAATTGATTTTGAAGGGCTACACGTCCGTTATCATAACATACGGTGCATCTTACAATACTAACAGGAAATTCAGACTTTGGTGAATTGTGATGTGATTTGCTTCAGGTTTGTAACAGGCTGTGGAACAACTGGGAATATTGAGGTGTGTGACTAATGGGCCGTGTAGCTAATGGGAGAAAACCAGAAATAACAGTGTCTCATTGATATGTTTCATGAAATACAAGTATGTGGTTATGAATCACAAGTGATGACACCAGGTCTCCCCGAAAAGGTGAGAGTAGCTCACCCCATTGGTGGCATCCATCACAAACACACGCAACTTGGAATTAGGAAAGTGCCCTGAACTGTATTCATTAATTCTTTCCACACTCAAAATTACTCCTTGATGTTTATATTAATTATTTAGAATTTCGGTCGTTATTGAAGAATATGACACAATCTCGTGATTGAAGACTTCATTACATCAAAGACTCTTCCATGATATGTCTCACCTTGATCCAATACCCAGCATTGGTACAAAGTATGTGAAACCATTTGGGGTGTCCACGGCATAACTGCTTATAGTGGAAATGTTTATAGTGCAATCGGAAAGTATTTTACACGTAAGTATGAAACACTCATGCACCATTTCCATAACGACTGACAAAATGTCTCTGAAGAATACATCCAAATGGAATCTACGGTCAGCTGGTCGATGTTCATACTATCAACCTCTAGAGTACAAAGACCAACTGTTTCCAGGACATCTCGAGATAGCTATATATACGTTGGTTATGACGCATGCATGGTATAGAGGGGACGGGTAATGGGGGTTGAGCCGGTAGGGATGTGGGGATGCTGAGAACCCAAGGGATGCACACTCGAAGACGCTGGTACATAGGGATAGCGTCAGATGGGGCGGTGGAGTCATACAGGACGCGGGAACGTAGCACACTCGAAGACGCTGGTTCATAGTACACAGGGCCGAGTTAGAGAACATGAACATGAACAATATTTGAAAATATCCAATACAGATGTTCTCGACAAGAGTGAGATGAAACTAAACTAATTGATTTTCAGCTTTAGGCACAAATCCGGGTCATTTATTCAGAGGTCAGCTAAGTGCCATATATCGATATGGCTCGTCGCATTCGATCCAGCTTATCTTGTCCCGCTGCCACGTAATCCGACTGTAGCTACATGTACATGTGTGGCACGCTCGTCACAACTTCACACAACTTTTCACCTTTCACACGACTCGTCTACTTCATTATCGGTGTCATGTGATGTAACCTGACTCAACAGTTACTCGCTATTTCTTTCGTTTCAAAATTACACGAGTGAGTTCTATTTCATATCACATGGCATCTAGTCTAACCACTGATGAAACGGTGATCACATATTTGGTTCATAATCTGAGCAGTTAGTCAAAACCTTATTTGACCACAACCCAGATATTAAGGATATTTAAGCCACTGACAGATATCATATGTTGCCTCTTCTTTATTCCAGTGCTAATAATTCAAACGACTAGTAACATGGACTGCCTAGTGACTAAATCGTTCACTTATAGCATAGAAGTTCTGTTCCATAAAGTGTTCCCAACAGGATATTTCGTAATGTTGGATGTTACATTAAACACACATATGTTGTTCCCTTTCTGTACTTCTGTATTTTGTGTTTGACAATTAACATTTTGGGTCACTTTTGTGAAAGAAGTACGAGGCAAGCGATGCCAAATGTAAATTGAAACAGTATCGAAAAATACAGCTAATGCTGTACATGTGCAAAATATCTTTTTGAAACTCCAATTCCACTTTGCCCTTCAGCTTAATCACGTGATATGTTTTTGTCCACGGATGAAATTGTTCTTACAAGGAGAAGGTAATTGATTACGTTCCTTCAGGCAGAAAAGAAAACTTTGTCTACGCGTTCCCCATTATTTATCATCAATAACTGCGGATGTGACGCACATCACTTACGTAGCTATGTTTTGTCGCTATCTCCTAAACCCATCTTGGATGTTGGAAATGCATTGTTATTAATTGATGAAGTATTTTAATGTAGGTTTGACCCAAATGGAAGTGGGACTACGTTATCTACGCTGCAGACGATGAAGGATCCGATCTCGTCGCTCTGTCGTATTTACAGTTAATCGAATTGGGCGATTTTTACAACCATTCGAAGTGACAGCATTGAGTCATAGAATCAAGTGCTCTCTTAAGGAAAGAAATTCCAATAATCATAGTCAGACATCAGTGGAGTAAGAGAGTGAATGTGATTCCAGACCGAGATGTTAATGACGTCACATAGGTCCAAGTTTTTGTACGAGCTTTAAGACTTTCCTTCCGCTGTTTTATAGATGACATCAAATTGTGTCGTTCATAAGGTTATGAACGTCAGTTTCGCGGTCATGTGACCGGCTTCTATTCCAATGGAAAAGCAATATCTCGATGAAATTTCATATTAAAAAGTTATAAATAGATGACTCACATTTTCGGATTTAAACGGATTTAAAAAGGAAAATATTGATATTGTACACTTTAGATCAGTCATCCACGTATATCAGCTTAGTTCGTCGAGGTTTTGTTTACTGTAAATTAGATGGTCTTTTTGTGTGTAATTATAACTTTACCTGTCGCTTTTATGTATGAACACTCAAAAGGGCCACCTGATGTCAACAGCAAGAAAAAGTCAATGCGTCGGAAGGAACGTGACCTTGTAAAGGTTTTTATGGGACTGACCCTGGGAAATAACGGTGAGTTACATCTTTTCTACTTTGGATTATTGATCTTGATTATGGAAAATATACAATGCAAAGTTCCTCTGACTCATCTTTCAGTTGATACATTACAACTTAGGACACCAGTAATATATTTAACTGTACAATTTCCAGGGTTTTCGAGTATATACATAAGGATTGAACATATATATATGACAGTTTACCCTCTCGGTAGGGACCACAGACCGAATCCACAGTTCAGAACTTGAAATACGTACTACACGCTTTGATTTGCTGCACTGATACTAAATATTGTTTTTGTATCGATACAAATTTTTGTTAATATCTTCAGGACATGATGATAACATACATTTTATCGGTGATTGTGAAACGAGTGTCTACTGATTTTTTTCAGAAACGTTGTTTAATAGTATTCCAAACACGGCATGTTCTGTGTATGAATTCATGATAAGTATCACAGCACACATTTGATCAACGCTGCACTCAACACGAATACTGCACCAATCGTATATTCTGTTTTTGATAAATACCTATCAGAACGAAAGAAAATCAACAAGGTTGTTCTTTTTTTGGTTTCTGTCAGCAAGGCGGATACAGATTTCTTGGAAGGATATGACGTCATCCGTAGTATCATGACGTCACAGTATTCCAGACAAACTTCATGTCAGACGGAATTTATAAAAACCTATAAACATTTGGCTTGGCCCTGAGTTACAAATCACATTTACTCAAAACTCAAATACTCAATGCCATCAAAAATATCAAAATCTCTTACGCCCCTGAGCGTATACCAGTCACGTGATTTTAAGCTCAATGACTGTTAAATAAACCTATGTGCAGAGGTAAAACTTATTAAACACCGATAACATCACAATATAAAAAGGTAGCTGAAGGACGATTGCGACACATTCAAATTTTAATTTAGAAAACATTAAATGCAGCATGCTCCGGTGCCCTTTCCTAATTCAGAAATAATTTACTTTGTTCCTTCAAGAACGTGTTAACACCTCCAATTAGGCACTGTACTTCTACTTTTATGAATTTAAGAAGGTCAGAGCGGAAACTAAACATGTGATCTGCTTCTATTGATCGGTTACAACTTGTGTCAATGGGCTACATCAAAGATAGGCTGATTGAGAGATAGCTGTCACAAACAGGTAACTTATCCTCAGATATAATCACTGGGGAACGGTAAAACAACAAGTGAAGCACACTGGCGTGGATTAATGAGACGTGTGATGTACACATGACGATTGAAGAAACAATTGGTTCTGTTATTATTGTTTTAGATTCAACAATATCATGGTGACCTTGAAGCCTTTAAATACGGCGCTGAGAAGAAAGCAGAACAGGCATGGTTTAGGAAGAGGTTTAAGAAGCGGCTGTCTAGATCTGATCTGTTCTGTTGCGACTCCCCCAAATACTTGTTCTCGGTCAAATTGACCCCAGCGACAGCAAGTCAAATTGAGTGAAAATGGAACTGTTGTTGATATTGGGTAATTTGCCAGTGTGGTATTGGACACCGATTGGGTGGGTGGGTGTAAGAGAGGGTGGCTGTGAGTGAGTGAGTGAGATTGGTCTAACTCTGCTCTTAAAGTAATTCAAGCGTCAGTGAGTGAGTGAGTGAGGGAGGGAGAGGGGCGTGAATGTTGGCAAATAGCCCGAAGTAGTCATGTTGACCCATCATGTGTAACCACCCAGCACGGGTATGATGCCGACCTAGAAACAATCACGGCGAACAAATGTTTCTAAGAATAATGGGCGGAACTCTACTAAGGGAATTATGACGCCTACGTGAGTCGAATAGGTCACTCTGCGGTACAAAACTGCATTCGCTCACACACTGAATCGCTGATCTTTTCCCGGGACATTAAGACATATCTGGGAAATACTTTAAAAATACATTAATTGAAAGTTGAAACGTACATGAAGCAGACGAGGATTTTTATTTAAATTCGAACTCGTGTTTACACCACGACAAGTTATCACTTTTAACGTTTGCGTATGCCATCATAGAATGTGAGCATTTAATATTGTTAGAAGTAATAAAAATGCATAATTGAAGCTGAAAGACAGCAGTGTTCAACAGAATTGTCTTCATCTTCTAAAGACATTTAATGCCTATTTTCTTATATTCCCGTCTACAACAGTACTTACTTAAAGGTGAGATGATATCAAATTGGGTTTAGCAACGCGTTCAATATAATTTTATTCATGTATCATGCACGTGTGTGTGGCTGCTTGTACAGGTCCGGACATTTGCCGTGTTGGTAATGCTAACCCAATCAGACACCATGCCGCAGTTTAACACGAATACCCTTCTTAGACGTATTGGTCTGATTTCGACCCAACTTGTTTTTGTTTTATCCCTTTAATGCTTAGCGCCATGCAAGGTAGCAACAAGGACAATTTTTCAAACGTCTTGCGATATGTCTCGACCAGAGGATCGATCTACAGACCTTCCACCATCTGGTGGGTCGGTGGTCGTTTGTCCACTTCACAACGGAGGCGATCGCTGACGTAAAGAAGGACAGACATGTGTGAGTAGACAGCGTGACAGTGACTTGATGAAATCAAATATATTTTATTGAGGAATTTAATTCTAAACCTACACAGCTCACGATCATGGCGTCCTCTTGTAACCAATTAGAAGTATGTTTCGTTTGGCTTTAAATTAATATTGCTGTAGTTGCATCAGAATGGTGCAGATCCAGTGTCTTTTTCTTCCCGAACCTCTTGAAATGAGACACATACACCTACATGTACTCTGTGACATGTGGTCGATACCAATATGGAGATACGACAGAAGAAAATCGTTATCATCTCCCCTGAGAAACAGTAATTGTTGAATTAACAATAATCAATTCATTTAAAATTCTCCATGTGCACAGATTGGGAAGAAAGAGGGTGACAAACTGTTGTTCCTTTGTTTTCCTCTTCGTATCTTACATAAGAGTACTTGGCTTTGATGGAAGAATTGATTTGAATAGCTGGAACATTAGGCAATTACTTAACGGTTGTGTACGTGATTTGTGCTTTCTTACCAGTTAAAGAAGTTGCATTCAAGGCCTTCGCGGAGCGTTCAGAAAGTTTTAAGCTAGACATGTGAGGCACATTTTTAACGCATTCGTGACAGAAATTATGTCCGATGCAATTCCCATTTTAACTTGTGTCATGTGTTCACATGTATTTCGTGGATTGAGCAGTTGACTACCCTTTGATTGTTCTTCTGAGGGATGCCACAGGTTGGGCAGGATATGGCTATTCACGAGCGCCTTGCATCAGCAGTATTTAATACCGATTTGACGTAGTTGATGCATGTGCTATTACGGTTATGGTAGCACCTGTAGGAAGCCTGGATCAGAAAAAAATCCTCACCGCCCCATTTCTTCT
Source organism: Haliotis rufescens (assembly GCF_023055435.1). Classification (NCBI taxonomy): domain Eukaryota; kingdom Metazoa; phylum Mollusca; class Gastropoda; order Lepetellida; family Haliotidae; genus Haliotis; species Haliotis rufescens. Next base: position 12,871,148 of record NW_025963824.1, on the reverse strand, counting down.
CACAAGCTGTCATTTAATTGGGTGGAGTAGTCAAGATCCTCGATGGCGGAAGATGTTGATTCTTATGTCAGCTGCTTGTCTGTTGACGAATAATATGTTTATAGTCAGCAGTGAAAGAGACGGAACATGTCAGATTGTGGTTTTCAACACTGAAATGAAAATGAGTGATATCAGTGGTAGTTAGAGTTCCTGCAGGGCCCATCATAGTTAATCATACAATCAATCATCTGAAGAGTGTTTTATTTGTTAGTTCGTTGTAAAACGCTGCACTTATGTTCCAGATGTATGACGTCAGCCTGTGAATTCATCGACCCGGAACGAGACAACCTAGTGATTGATATTATGAGCAGCGAGCCATATCGTCGGAACCCGATACATTGAGTCGCCTATAGGCTGCTTGGAACCTCTTTTAATCAAGAAATTCCAACGGGGCTGATCTCCGCAGTCATATGTCCTCACACCTAAGCGTAAAATTTGGCTTAAACGAAACATGTTGCAATGGTTAGAGACATTTTGACGGGATTCCATCGAGTTCATTAAACAGCTACAATTTAAAGCATTTGATCCCAAGAATGTGTCTGAGGAATGGCACTGAACGTAGCTCACATTTTTATGAACAATTACGTAATTTGTTGCGTCGGATACCAGGGATTTTCTGCAAGCTCTTATTAAATTCGATCATCAGAGGTTTTAAACGGAGATGTTTAAGCCAAATAAAATACTTCATTGTAAATGATTAGAAATGTATTTACTATGGGGTAAATACGGTAACGAATGTGATTTGAAGAAGGCTGTGCACGTGAAAGCGGTGGCGTCACGTGCTTAAGGTGCAGAGGAGAGGGCAAGAAACACCACTCGAGGCCTTCGCGTCACACAGGCGAGCTGTTGTCTTCTTTGTTCGGAATGGATTCACCACAGCAGGAAAATCTTGACTCCGTTGAAGAACTACACATTCCTGGTCAACCTAACAAAGCACAGGATTCTGTTGAAGGACTTGCAGATAGATCTACAGCCTGTTGGGCAGTAGTCTCGGAGTTGGAAGGGGATGAGTTGGCTTCAAACTCGGATGAAGAGAGACGTTTCGAGAGAGCAGAAAGTAAGGCACAGCGCAGAAAGCGCCCTACTTCTTTCAATTCCCGTGGTAGAGGTTATAGTCCTTATCCTTCTGCAACTTTCCCCAATCCTAACAGCGAATTACCCAAACAGGCCCCTCAGGTTCAGCAGAACCAGCCCTTTCGTTTTCAACCCAGGAAAACACCACTTCCAAACCAACAATGCTACTTTTGCGGAGCCTTTGGGCACTGGAGAGCCACATGTCCCCTTGCAGCCGCCCAGAGGTCATCACAGTCAAGTAATTTCAACCCACCACAAGGACTTCAGCCTACAGAGGCCTGCAAAAAGCAGTGATTATTCAGGTAAATCAAAACCACTTTTGAGATATGACATATATATTTGAGTGGCTAATGCGTTACTATCTTGATTGAGATCGTATTACATATGTTTCAGGGGATCAGAACTCAAGCAGAAGTATTAAAAGAAAAACTAACATGGATTTGCCACAGGTCTCCCGTTCAATATCAGAACAGCCTAGTAGTAGGTCACAGCTTGATGTTTCACCCATAGACAAAGTCAAACCTGAAACCAGAGGTATTAGTACTGATTTTGTACCTGTACCTAGTTATCTTGACAGAACAGATACGTCAGCGAGTAAGCATAACATTAAGGAAAATCTTAAGAGGCACATCTCATTTTGGAAGGATATAGAAGCTCCAGAATTCATCATTAGAACTATTATGGAAGGTTACATCATCCCCTTTGTGGAGTCGCCTCCCTTGTCTATTAGTAAGAACAACGCTTCTGCTGTAAAACATAGCGACTTTGTCTCTGAGGCTATCCAGGATCTCCTGTTAAACAACTGTATTGTTGAAGTCGTAGACTTACCTCAGGTTGTAAATCCCCTATCAGTTTCTATTAATAGCTCTGGTAAGAAAAGGTTGATTTTAGACCTAAGAGTGGTAAACAAATATGTTTGGAAAGAAAAGATAGTCTTTGAGGATTACAAGATTGCTTTGGATTTCGTTAGACCTTGTGGATACATGTACAAGTTTGATCTTAAGTCTGGGTATCACCACATAGATATTCACCCTAGTCAACACACGTTTTTGGGCTTTTCTTGGTCAGTTAAAGGTGTACAGCGTTTTTATTGTTTCACAGTTTTACCTTTTGGTCTAACCTCGGCCCCTTATATATTTACTAAGTGTTTTAGGCCATTAGTTAGATACTGGAGAAAACATTCTGTAGATGTTGTAATTTACTTAGATGATGGATTTGGGTTTGCTTCGTCTGAAGCCTTAGGCAAGGAGCGATCTGGTTTTGTTAAATCTTCTTTGTGCAGAGCAGGCTTTGTTTGTAACGATCAGAAGTCAGTTTGGGAACCCACAAGACACCTTGAATGGCTCGGGCTGAATTGGAATCTTGATATAGGTGTGATATCTATTCCTTCTAGGAGATTAGATAATGTGAGAAACACATGCGCAGGAGTTTTGGCAGGTTTACCGCAATTCACAGCACGTAACCTGGCTAGTTTAACAGGACAAATTATCTCTCTTTCACCAGTTTATGGGGATGTCTGCAGACTTTTGACTAGACGCATGTATTCAGTAATACAAAGAGCTTCAAGTTGGGATAGAAAGCAAAGTCTAGTTGACCCCCTGTGTGTATTTGAACTTATATTCTGGAGAGATAATGTTTAAACTTTTAATAGCAGAAGATTTTATGAAACTTTTGCTCCTGTTTTGACCGTTTTCTCAGATGCTAGTTCCAAGGGCTGTGCTGCTTATATACAGAATTCTGACCGGATATTTCAGTGTTTATGGGACGAGGATCAAGTGGGCAAGAGTTCAACTTGGCGGGAGTTGAAAGCTGTTGAATTATCTTTGAACGTTTTCAGAGAGGTTCTGTCTAATCAGACTGTTAAGTGGTTCTCAGATAGCAAGGCTTGCTGTCAAATTGTTTCTTTTGGTAGTTTCAATTCATCCTTACAGGAGCTTGCTATGTCCGTGTTCACCGTGGTTAGGATGTATAACATCAGGATAAAGTTTAGCTGGATTCCACGTTCAGAGAACGACAGAGCAGATGCGTTAAGTAAATTTAAAGATGCTGATGACTGGATTGTTACTGATGCTGTCTTCAAGTTGCTAAACCAGAAGTGGGGTCCACATACTGTTGATAGATTTGCTAGTCATTATAATGCTAAGTTGTGTAGATTCAATTCCAGATCTTGGTGCCCTGGCACAGAAGCAGTAGATGCTTTTACACAGTCATGGCAATATGATAACAACTGGGTTGTCCCCCCTGTGCATTTGGTAACAAAGGCTGTTAGATATGCTCTTCAAAGTGAAGCTAGCATAACTTTAGTAGTGCCTAGGTGGCAATCAGCTGTGTTCTGGACTTCACTTTTTGATGACGGAAAGTTCAAACATTATATCGCTGATAGTTTGCAATTAAATGGAAGTATTGCATTTTCAAACGGCAGCAAGAAATCCTTGTTTGACAAATTCGATGGCTACGCATTAGCAGTTAGAATTATTCCATGAGATCAATGTTGTTGTTTCAGACATGTCCTCCTCCGGTATCTGGAAGCTGAAGAACAATTTAGTTCATACAGACCTTATTGATCTAGCAGGACATATGCCAGATTTAGTTCTCAAGTCTAAGGCCCCAGCGACAGTCTATAAGTATGAAAGATCTTATAATAGTTGGAAAAAATGGAGTTCAAAATTTAAGGAGATTACATGTTTGCCTGCTCATCCATTTCATGTTGCTTTGTATCTTACATCACTTGTTCAGGGAGGTAAGAAAGCTCCATCTGTCATGGAAGCTATTTACGGTATTAGTTGGGCGCACAAGCTTGCATGTCTGCCAGATCCTTGTAAACATGATTTGATTGTGAACATCAGAGAAGCGGCATTAAGAACGTGTAGTACTCCAGTCAAGAAAAAAGAACCTGTTACTTGTGACACGTTAAAGAAATTGGTTAGTATATCTGGGAAAACTCCCTCTCTACTTGATTTAAGGTTTTTAACAATGTCACTTTTATCTTTTGCTGGGTTTTTCAGATTTTCTGAAGTAGTGAATATCAGACGGTCAAACATTAAATTCAAGGATGGCTTCATGAGTATTTTTGTTGAGAACAGTAAAACTGACGTTTATAGGGATGGGCGTCATGTTTTGATCGCTGCTACAGGCTCAGATCTATGTCCAGTAAATATGCTAAACAGGTACCTGATTGCTGGAAATGTTGCTGAAACTTCCAATTAATATATTTTTCGTCAACTTTCCTTCTGTAAATCTGTACAAAAGTATGTACTTAAAGGTCAGAAACCTTTATCATATACCAGAGCGAGGGAAATCTTTATTGAGAAATTCAAACTAATTGGTGAAGATGTCAAAAAAGTGGGTCTTCACAGTTTTCGGTCAGGAGGGGCGACTGCTGCAGCTAACGCCGGAGTAACAGACAGACTGTTCAAGAGACACGGACGCTGGGCGTCAGATAAGGCCAAAGACGGTTATATCAAAGACAATGTTTCTGAACTGTTGAGTGTGTCATCAATGTTGGGATTGTAAATAAGTCGAAATAAATCTGCTGCATGGACCCGTTCTTTTAATTCGAGCAGCGGTAGGCATTACCCATGAGTGGAGTATGTTGTCATAGTAAATGTTTTATGTTCGGTTGAACATAGTGAATTAGAACATAAATGTATTTACTATGGGGTAAATACGGTAACGAATGTGATTTGAAGAAGGCTGTGCACGTGAAAGCGGTGGCGTCACGTGCTTAAGGTGCAGAGGAGAGGGCAAGAAACACCACTCGAGGCCTTCGCGTCACACAGGCGAGCTGTTGTCTTCTTTGTTTGTTAAAAATATACACATAAAGGTAATCAGATTTTTAGTGTAATGCTTGTCTGTGTTGGACGGCCTGTTATTGCAGTGTTGCCGAATGGCAGGTAAAACCGTATGGGAAAAATTGCCGCAGGGCATTGAGTGCTGTTTAGCACGGAGAAGGGTGTTGCTTTCTTTCAGTGAGTGATCCCACAGAGAGGTGATTCAGGAGTCCGGACATGGATTTGTATACACAAGAAGACCCACCGTCCAGATAAGTTATCTTTATATTTTCAAAAAGTTAATTTCGCAGTAATTTATAAAGTGTTCAAGCGCGATATTACAAGGATATTGCAGTATTTCGTAACGGTTTTATGTGCCAAAAATATTAAAATGTACGTTTTTGTTACAGAAAGAATACCTTAGAGAATATGGAGTGTCGGTGTTTGGAATGGAATATAACACGACAGTCGCGTGTCTACATGTATGATTTTGTAAATAAACCCGCTCGCCTGTTAACAGCGGTAGGCATTACCCATGAGTGGAGTATGTTGTCATAGTAAATGTTTTATGTTCGGTTGAACATAGTGAATTAGAACATAAGAAGTTTTAACTGATACCCCGTTGGGAATTATGGGTCAGAGTATGAACTAGAACGTGGGAACGTTATAACATTTCGGTAAAGGTGTTAAACTTGATTATCTTAATGTAATGTAACTTACAAGTGTCACGACTCGACTTTTTACATGCCTTCTTCAGTTGGCAGGGGTATTGCTTTTCGCATGGGGCAAGAAACACTTATGCTTTTATTGAAATTGTGTGAGTAGCGGGTGCTACCGGCATAGCAGGAAATGCTATCCTTTTCGGGAACACGTTGAGATATTGATCTGTGAGACGTTGAGATACTTGGCTGTGTTCCGAGACATCGATATCCTGCATGTTTGATAAGGCAAATGAATCTAGCAAAGTTGTTTGAACCCAACGTGAAGATGTTCCACAGGGCAGGATGTGTAAACTAGAACAAGCATTGAGGATAATAACACCTCCAATGGTTCTATTGAGTGCAATACTTGATTAATAAACTGATATCTCAGTAGGGCGATGTTACCATGAGAAGATCACTGAGAGCAGTGGTTATTATTGGAGACACAAGCACTTTCTATTTGTTTGGATGGTATTAGAAAAAGAAGGGAAAGATAAAGAATTCCATCAGCACAGAAGTAAATAGAATCATTATGGTTCAGTTAATGGCTAAACTCATATCGCACCAATTTTATCAAGAAATATTGAAGGGTCGGTGAGTTGTGGTCATGAAATAAACCCTCACCTGCCCCCTTATTTGAATCAGAGTCCAATTTGTTGTCATGGAAACCCGACAAAATCCTCGTTTACAAAAAATAAAAGGCACTACTGGATTCTGGGCAGATTTTGATCAATTATTGAAGGGTCTTTGTGTTATAGTCTGGAAAGTAACCCTGTCCTCTTTTCAATGCTCAATATGTTGTCATAGAAACAAATACAACATTCAAAAATTACTAAGCAAGATAAGGCTCCACCTCATGGCTGGGCTGATGTATGTGCAAAGTTTGATTAAGAAATATTGAATGTTGTTTTGAGTTATGCTCCGGAAACAAATCAAGTCATGACGAGGGACCTGATAACGTCAGCTTACCGTTATCTCTCCTACCAATCCTTTATCCTTTAGTTATTCTTTTTTAGGAACGCTACATACTTATTAACTGTCAAAGATAGGCTTAAGTAACTTTGACTCATCAGATTGCTTCCAACCGGATATAACTGGCTGGTCTTGGGAACAGACAGTCCCGTTACACGGTTTCCACAGAAACGTAGATTAAAAGATTTCTTCAAGGTGATATTAAAAGTCTCACCTCTTTCCGAACGGAAATAATAAATTGCTCACAAACATTCGCACACGTTTCCCAAGTCGAAACTGAATAATGAACAATTTGTAGCCGACGCAGTAATGTTGGCGTATCTGAGTTACCGCAAGCTTTTTAAGGTCACCCGTTGACTGTAGTAATATAAAACACCACCTTTTGACAATGGCGTCGCGACGTGGCAATTTGGGCTCATGTAGTGATAAAAGGCTTTCTGTTAGCCACATTTGGTATGAATAAGTCAGCTAGCTAGGTTGTAACTATTCAACAAGAATGCCCTTGAACTACATTTTAAAAGTCTCTGTCACTGTATTGTAACACTATCCCGTTGATTTCAAAGCTTATTTATAATAGGTTTATTTATGTACCGATCAACTCCAGTTGATACGAAACGATTAAGATAATATGACATTGCTTAACAGTGATCTTCTGGAACTTAATATGGTCAAGTACAACGCGACCTCCATACAACTCTTTAAGTGCTTCTACATAACGTCTGGATATATGTTTCAATTGATCACATTTTAAGACTGTTGGGAAATGTCTTCAACATTTAACCTACATGCTGTTTCACAATGCTGACATAGGATGGTTATAGAAATGAGTAATTACACCATTATTCGTCAGTTCTCGTATCCCTGGAAACCATTCACGGGGTATCTACTTTCTTTACATTCAGACCCAATTTTAATCCAGTCATGATTGGAACTAGAATGTGGGGTGTGGTAAACATGTCCCTCAGAAAGTCCAACGTGTCAGTATTTTACGGAAGGTATCAAACTTGAGTATCTTAATATAATGTGAGTAACTCGATCGTTTATAGGCCTTCATATGTCAGGAGAACTGCGCAGCTTTAGGCAGCAGTTATTCTAGTATGCAAACTGTGTAAGTGACGAGTGCAATATGAAACATACATGTAATTGTAAGGTTCTAAATATGTTTTCTCAACAGCTTCCAATCTGACGTCACCACCGATGTCATCGGAAAGTCAATAGGTTCATGCTTTTAACATAGTACAACTGTATCATAGTCGAACATTAACGACCTCGTAACACCCGGACTTGTACCCAAGTGCATTGAACACGCGTTCGCCACGAAAACTTCTTCCAGCCTCTATACGTCAATACAAATAATCCTTTACAACATCTTACGGTCAGACGGTCCTCAGGGAGACACGATCAGGAATCTCGAGTATGTAAGGACACTCTTTATTGTATTTCTATACAGTTTAACGTTGGCCGCCTCCTGCCCTACAAACATATTTTTTATCAACTCTCCTTCTGTTCTTTTATTTTATCCAAAAAAACACCTTATTCAAAGATATATTCTTTTTGTCAATAGCCTCTCAAGGGTGTTGATTAAAATTCGTCTTTTTAACCAATTCTTGTTATCAACAGTCTCCCCAGAATGCCCTTATATAGAAACGTTAGCTTCGTCGGACACTAACGTATCGCATGAAAACATCCTTCTCTGAGTGTCCTGTATGTATTCATGCAAGAGTTAATTGTGTTAACGTTAATGTCTTTTTGTCTCAAATTAATTGGAATAAATTCAGACCATGTTCCTGTGTTTATATATGATATTTGAAAATTATTTTCATACTTTCGATCAAATTGATTTGGAAGGGCTACACGTCGGTTATCATAACATACGGTGCATCTTACAGTACTAACAGGAAATTCAGACTTTGGTGAATTGTGATGTGATTTGCTTCTGGTTTGTAACAGGCTGTTGAACAACTGGGAATATAGAGGTGTGTGACTAATTGGCCGTGTAGCTAATGGGAGAAAACCGAAAATAACAGTGTCTCATTGATATGTTTCATGAAATACAAGTATGTGGTTATGAATCACAAGTGATGACACCAGGTCTCCCCGAAAAGGTGAGAGTAGCTCACCCTATTGGTGGCATCCATCACAAACACGCACAACTTGGAATTAGGAAAGTCCCCTGAACTGTATTCACTAATTCTTTCCACACTCAAAATTACTCCTTGATGATTATATTAATTATTTCGAACTTTCGGTCGTTATTGAAGAATATGACACAATCTCGTGATTGAAGACTTCATTACAACAAAGACTCTTCGATGATATGTCTCACCTTGATCCAATACCCAGCATTGGTACAAAGTATGTGAAACCATTTGGGGTGTCCACGGCATAACCGCTTATAGTGGAAATGTTTATAGTGCAATCCGAAAGTATTTTACACGTAAGTATGAAACACTCATGCACCATTTCCATAACGACTGACAAAATGTCTCTGAAGAATACATCCAAATGGAATCTACGATCAGCTGGTCGATGCTCATACTATCAACCTCTAGAGTACAAAGACCAACTGTTTCCAGGACATCTCGAGATAGCTATATATACGTTGGTTATGGCGCATGCATGGTATAGAAGGGACGGGTAATGGGGGTTGAGCCGGTAGGGATGTGGGGATGCTGAGAACCCAAGGGATGCACACTCGAAGACGCTGCTACATAGGGATAGCGTCAGATGGGGCGGTGGAGTCATACAAGATGCGGGGAGCGTGGCAGTCTCGAAGACGCTGGTACATAGGGATAGCGTCGGAAGGGGAAGTGGAATCATACAGGATGCGGGGAGCGTGGCACACTAGAAGACGCTGGTACATAGGGTAGCGTCGGAAGGGGCAGTGGAATCATACAGGATGCGGGGAGTGTTGCACACTAGAAGACGCTGGTACATAAGGATAGCGTCGGATGGGGCAGTGGAATCATTCAGGACGCGGGGAGCGTGGCACACTAGAAGACGCTGGTTCATAGTACACAGAGCCGAATTAGCCAACATAATCATGAACAATATTTTAAAGATATTTTAAAGATTGTCCAAGATAGAGTTTCTCTTCAAGAGTGAGATGAAACTAAACTAATTGAATTTCAGCTTTAGGCACAAATCCGGGGCCATTTTTCCGAGGTCGGCAAAGTGCCATATATCGATATGGCTCGTCGCATTCCATCTAGCTTGGCTTGTCCAGCAACCACGTAATCCGACTGTAGCTACATGTATATGTGTGGTACGCTCGTCACAACTTCACACAACTTTTCACCTTTCACACGACTCGTCTACTTCATCATCGGTGTCATGTGATGTAACCTGACTCAACAGTTACTCGCTATTTCTTTCGTTTCAGAATTACACGAGTGAGTTCTATTTCATATCACATGGCATCTAGTCTAACCACTGAAGAAACGGTGATCACATATTTGGTTCATAATCTGAGCAGTTAGTCAAAACCTTATTTTACCACACCCCAGATATTAAGGATATTTAAGCCACTGACAAATATCATATGTTGACAAATATCATATGTTGCCTCTTCTCTATTCCAGTGTTAATAATTCAAACTACTAGTAACATGGACTGCCTAGTGACTAAATCGTTCACTTATAGCATAGAAGTTCTATTCCATAAAGTGTTCCCAACAGGATATTACGTAATGTTGGATGTTACATTAAACACACATATGTTGTTCCCTTTCTGTACTTCTGTAATTTGTGTTTGACAATTAACATTTTCGGTCACTTTTGTGAAAGAAGTACGAGGCAAGTGATGCCAAATGTAAATTGAAACAGTATCTGAAAAATACAGCTAATGCTGTACATGTGCAAAATATCTTTTTGAAACTCCAATCCCACTTTGTCGTTTAGCTTAATCACGTGATATGTTTTTGTCCACGGATGCAATTGTTCTTACAAGGTGTGGGTAATTGAATACGTTCCTTCAGGCAGAAAAGAAAACTTTGTGTACGCGTACCCCATTATTTATCATCAATAACTGCGGATGTGACGCACATCACTTACGTAGCTATGTTTTGTCGCTATCTCCTAAACCCATCTTGGATGTTGGAAATGCACTGCTATTAATTGATGAAGTATTTTAATGTAGGTTTGCCCCAAATGGAAGTGGGACTACGTTATCTACGCTGCAGACGATGAAGGATCCGATCTCGTCGCTCTGTCGTATTTACAGTTAATCGAATTGGGCGATTTTTACAACCATTCGAAGTGACAGCATTGAGTCATAGAATCAAGTGCTCTCTTAAGGAACGAAATTCCAATAATCATAGTCAGACATCAGTGGAGTAAGAGAGTGACTGTGATTCCAGACCGAGATGTTAATGACGTCACATAGGTCCACGTTTTTGTACGAGCTTTAAGACTTTCCTTCCGCTGTTTTGTAGATGACATCAAATTGTGTTGTTCATAAGGTTATGAACGTCAGTTTCGCGGTCATGTGACCGGCTTCTATTCCAATGGAAAAGCAATATCTCGATGAAATTTCATATTAAAAAGTTATAAATAGATGACTCACATTTTCGGATTTAAACGGATTTAAAAAGGAAAATATTGATATTGTACACTTTAGATCAGTCATCCACGTATATCAGCTTAGTTCGTCGAGGTTTTGTTTACTGTAAATTAGATGGTCTTTTTGTGTGTAATTATAACTTTACCTGTCGCTTTTATGTATGAACACTCAAAAGGGCCACCTGATGTCAACAGCAAGAAATAGTCAATGCGTCGGAAGGAACGTGACCTTGTAAAGGTTTTATGGCACTGACCCTGGGAAATAACGGTGAGTTACATCTTTTCTACTTTGGATTATTGATCTTGATTATGGAAAATATACAATGCAAAGTTCCTCTGACTCATCTTTCAGTTGATACATTACTACTTAGGACACCAGTAATATATTTAACTGTACAATTTCCAGGGTTTTCGAGTATATACAGAAGGATTGAACATATATATATGACAGTTTACCCTCTCGGTAGTGACCACAGACCGAATCCACAGTTCAGAACTTGAAACGTACTACACGCTTTGATTTGCTGCACTGATACTAAATATTGTTTTTGTATCGATACAAATGTTTGTTAATATCTTCAGGACATGATGATAACATACATTTTATCGGTGATTGTGAAACGAGTGTCTACTGATTTTTTTCAGAAACGTGGTTTAATAGTATTCCAAGCCCGGCATGTTCTGTGTATGAATTCATGATAAGTATCACAGCACACATTTGATCAACGCTGCACTCAACACGAATACTGCACCAATCGTATTTTTGTGTTTTTGATAAATACCTATCAGAACGAAAGAAAATCAACAAGGTTGTTCTTTCTTTGCTTTCTGTCAGCAAGGCGGATACAGATTTCTTGGAAGGATATGACGTCATCCGTAGTATCATGACGTCACAGTATTCCAGACAAACTTCATGTCAGACGGAATTTATAAAAATCTATAAACATTTGGCTTGGCCCTGAGTTACAAATCACATTTACTCAAAACTCAAATACTCAATGCCATCAAAAATATCAAAATCTCTTACGCCCCTGAGCGTATACCAGTCACGTGATTTGAAGCTCAATGACTGTTAAATAAACCTATGTGCAGAGGTACAACTTATTAAACACCGAGAACATCACAATATAAAAAGGTAGCTGAAGGACGATTGCGACACATTCAAATTTTAATTTAGAAAACATTAAATGCAGCATGCTCCGGTGCCCTTTCCTAATTCAGAAATAATTTACTTTGTTCCTTCAAGAACGTGTTAACACCTCCAATTAGGCACTGTACTTCTACTTTTATGAATTTAAGAAGGTCAGAGCGGAAACTGAACATGTGATCTGCTTCTATTGATCGGTTACAACTTGTGTCAATGGGCTACATCAAAGATAGGCTGATTGAGAGATAGCTATCACAAACAGGTAACTTATCCTTAGATACAATCACTGGGGAACTGTAAAACAACAAGTGAAGCACACTGGCGTGGATTAATGAGACGTGTGATGTACACATGACGATTGTAGAAACAATTGGTTCTGTTATTATTGTTTTAGATTCAACAATATCATGGTGACCTTGAAGCCTTTAAATACAGCGCTGAGAAGAAAGCAGAACAGGCATAGTTTAGGAAGAGGTTTAGGAAGCGGCTGTCTGATCTGTTCTGTTGCGACTCCCCAAAATACTTGTTCTCGGTCAAATTGACCCCAGCGACAGCAAGTCAAATTGAGTGAAATTGGAACTGTTGTTGATATTGGGTAATTTGCCAGTGTGGTATTGGACACCGATTGGGTGGGTGGGTGTGAGAGAGGGTGGCTGTGAGTGAGTGAGTGAGATTGGTCTAACTCTGCTCTTAAAGTAATTCAAGCGTCAGTGAGTGAGTGAGGGAGGGAGAGGGGAGTGAGTGTTGGCAAATAGCCCGAAGTAGTCATGTTGACCCATCATGTGTAACCACCCAGCACGGGTATGATGCCGACCTAGAAACAATCACGGCGAACAAATGTTTCTAAGAATAATGGGCGGAACTCTACTAATCGAATTATGACGCCTACGTGAGTCGAATAGGTCACTCTGCGGTACAAAACTGCATTCGCTCACACACTGAATCGCTGATCTTTTCCCGGGACATTAAGACATATCTGGGAAATACTTTTAAAAAGACATTAATTGAAAGTTGAAACGTACATGAAGCACACGAGGATTTCTATTTAAATTCGAACTCGTGTTTACACCACGACAAGTTATCACTTTTAACGTTTGCGTATGCCATCATGGAATGTGGGCATTTAATATTGTTAGAAGTAATAAAAGCGCATAATTGAAGCTGAAAGACAGCAGTGTTCCACAGAATTGTCTTCATCTTCTAAAGACATTTAACGCCTATTTTCTTATATTCCCGTCTACAACAGTACTTACTTAAAGGTGAGATGATATCGAATTGGGTTTAGTAACGCGTTCAATATAATTTTATTCATGTATCATGCACGTGTGTGTGGCTGCTTGTAAAGGTCCGGACATTTCTCGTGTCGGTATTGCTAACCCAATGAGACACCATGCCGCAGTTTAACACGAATACCCTTCTTAGACGTATTAGTCTGATTTCGACCCAACTTGTTTTTGTTTTATCCCTTTAATGCTTGGCGCCCTGTAAGGTAGCAACAAGAACAATTTTTTCAAACCTCTTGCGGAATGATGACCAGAGGACCTTCCGCTTTCTGGTCGGTCGATGGTCGTTTGTCCACTTCACAACTGAGGCGATCGCTGACGTAAAGAAGGACAGACATGTGTGAGTAGACAGCGCGACAGTGACTTGATGAAATCAAATATATTTTATTGAGGAATTGATTCCAAACCTACACAGCTCACGATCATGGCGTCCTCTTGAAACCAATTAGAAGTATGTTTCCATTGGCGTTAAATTAATATTGCTGTAGTTGCATCAGAATGGTGCAGATCCCATGTCTTTTTATTCCCGAATCTCTTGAAATGAGACACATACACCTCCTCTGTGACATGTGGTCGATACCAATATGGAGATACGACAGAGAAAAACCGTTATCAAAGGACGAATGCACAACACATCTCCCCTGAGAAACAGTAATTGTTGAATTAACATTAATCAATTAATTGAAATTTCTCCATGTGCACAGATTGGGAAGAAAGAGGGCGACAAACTGTTGTTCCTTTGTTTTCCTCCGCACATCTTACTTAAGAGGACCCGGACTTTGATGGAAGAATTAATTTGATCAGCTGGAACATTAAGCAATTACTTAACGGTTGTGTACGTGATTCGTGTTTTTTTACCAGTTATAGAAGTTGCAATCAAGGCCTTGACGAAGCTTTCAGAAAGTTTTGTGCAAGACATGTGAGGCACATTGCCAAATTTGATGCATTCGTGACAGAAATTATGCCCGATGCAATTCCCTGTTTAAATTTTTTGTCGAGTGAGCAATTGACTTGCCATTGATTGTTCTTGTGAGGGATGCCACATGTTCGGCAGGAAATGGTTGCCTTTGATAACGATTCATAACCACATGCTTATGATATAGTGTGATTCGTAGGTAGGTATGTAGGTAGGTATCTTAAAAGATTGGGGGAATGTTTCTGTCTCTTTTATATGCAAGGATCATCGTGTACCAGTGACTGTACTATTTGACGTAGTTGATGCATGTGCTATTACGGTTTTTGTCACCTGCAGGAAGCCTGGATCAGAAGAAATCCCCACCGTTCCTCTTCTCACAAGCCGTCATTCAGTGGGGTGGAGTATTCAAGATCGGTGTCATGGTTCCCCGTTCCTCGATGGCGGGGGACGTTGATTCTAATGACAGTTACTTGTCTTGTGACGAATACTATGTATATATCGGCAGTGATAGAGACGGAACATGGCTGATTGAAGTTTACAACACTGAAATACACATGATGATATCAGTTGCAGATAGAGTTCCTGCATCGTTGTTAATCAGTCATCTGAACAGTGTTTTATTTGTTAGTTCGTTGTATAACACTGCTCTTCAGCCATGTTACAGATGTATGACGTCAGCCTGTGAAAACATCGAATCGGAACCAGATAGAACAGTGATTTATACTATGAGCAACGAACCATGCCGTCGGAACACGATACATTGAGTCGCTTATAGATTGCTGGGACATCTCAGTGATTGATATTATGAGAAACGAACAACGCTTTTTGGATTCAATACATTCAATCGGCTTTTGGCTGCTGGGACAACCCAGTGAATGATATTATGAGCAACGAACCATGCCGTCGGAACCCGATACATTGAGTCGCTTATAGGTTGCTGGGACAACCCAGTGATTGATATTATGAGAAACGAACAACGCTGTTGGGACCCGATACATTGAATCACCTATAGGTTGCAGGGGACCTCTTCTAATCAAGAATGCCCACGGGGCTGAGCTCCGTAGTCATATGTCGTCAGACCAAAGAGTACAATTTGGCTTAACCGAAACATGTTGCAATGGTTAGAGACATTTTGACGGGATTCCATCGAGTACATTAAAAATCTACAATTTAAACCATTAGATCCCAAGACTGTGTCTGAGGAATGGCACTGAACATAGATCACATATTTTTATGTCTTATGAAAACCTGATCAATTACGTAATTTGTTGCGTTGGATACCAGGGATTTTCTGCAAGCTCTTATTAAATTGGATCATCAGAGGTTTCAGACGTTATTTGTGAAGAGTCGAAACTCAAAGGGAAATGTTTAAGCTAATTAATATACTTCATTCTATATGATGAGAGGTAGTTTTAACTGATACCCCGTGGGAATTATGGGTTAGAGTATGAACTAGAACGTGGGGACGTTATAACATTTCGGGGAACTTGATTATCTTGATGTACAAGTGTCACGACTCGGCTTTTTACATGCCTTCTTCAGTTGGCAGTTGGCAGTTGGCAGGGGTATTGCTGTGCCGCACTGGGCAAGAAACACTTATGCTTTTATTGAAATTGTGTGAGTAGCGAGTCCTACCGGCATAGCAGGACATGCTACTCTTTTCGCTAACACGTTGAGATACTGGGCATATAGTTCATGTTTGATAAGGCAACTGTATCTAGCAAATATTTTTTAACCCAGCGTGAAGATGCTCCACTAGGCAGGATGTCTAAACTAGAACAGTGCAAGACTTAATATGCTGCTATCTCAGTGTGATTGTGTAACCATGAGAAGATCACTGAGAGCAGTGGTTATCATTGGAGACTCAAGGGCTTTCTATTTGTTTTGGATGGTATTGGAAAAAGTAGTGAAAGATAAAGAATTCCATCAGCACGGACGTAAATAAATTACGTTTTGTTCAGTTAATGTCTAAACTCATATCGCACTAATTTTATAAAGACATATTGACGGTCTTTGAGTTGTGGTCATGAAATAAACCCAATTTGTTGTCATGGAAACCGGAAAGAAATCCCAATTGACAAACAGTAAAAAGCACTTCTGAAATCTGGGCAAATTTTGATCAATTATTATCAATCTTTGTCCTCTTTTCAACATATGTTCAATATGTTGTCGTGGAAACATATACAACATTCAAAAGCTCCTAAGTAGGATAAGGCTCCACTTTATGACTGGGCTGATGTATGTGCAAAGTTTGATTAAGAAATATTGAATGTTGTTTTGAGTTATGCCCCGGAAAAAAAAACGTCGTGACGAGGGACCTGATAACGTCAGCTTACCGTTATCTCTCCTACCAATCCTTTACTTCAGGTATACTTTTTTTGGAATGCTACATACTTATTTACTGTCAAAGATAAGGCTAAAGTAACTTTGGCTTTTCAGATTGCTTCCAACCGGATATAACTGGCTGGTCTTGGGAACAGACAGTCCAGTTACAAAGTTTCCATGGCAACGTAGATAAAAATATTTCTTTAAGGTGATATTAAAAGTCTCACCTCTTTCCGATCGGAAAAAATAAATCGCTTACAAACTTTCGCACACGTTTCCTAAATGGAAATAGAATAATGAACAATTTGTAGCCGACGCAGTAATGTTGGCGCATCCGAGTTACCGTAAGCTTTTTAAGGTCATCCGTTGACTGTAGTAATATAAAACACCCACTTTTGACAATGGCGTTGCGACGTGGCAATTTGGGCTCATGTAGTGATAAAAGGCTTTCTGTGAACATTTGGTATGTCAGCTAGGTTGTAAATACTTAACAAGGATGCTCTTACACCAGAGTTTACAAGTCCCCGTCCCACTATTGTAACACTATCCCGTTGATTTCAAAGTTGTATTAATAATAGGTTAACTTACATGGCGATTATCTCCAAGCCTTGCAATACGTTTCTATTTTGATTTAGTCCTAATTGGTTTGGATTCGACCCTTAAGCTTCTCATCATTTTTATGTTTGTTGTTGTTGGTTACCGCGATCACTAATATGCCAGCTTTAAGATAGCGGTGTGTAAATAATCAAGTCTGGAAAAAAAAACCAGTGAGTTATAATAATATGAGCTACCATTCAGGCACATGCACAAAATGAACCAAATCAACGAGCCTGACCCTCCGGTCGATTTGGTTGCCTTGTACAGCAATCACGGGTTCCGTGGGACCTAGTCGGAGCCGGAGTCCCCGTGGGTGTAGGTTGTTGCAATAGACCGCAGCCACCAGTACATCGGATGAGGTCACGGGTCACGGGTGTTTTCATTTTTCAGTAACGCTTCAACATGGCCAGTTGACTGAAACATATTCCTCTCTGGTGGTCCCCGAACCAAATGCCTATCTGTATGTATTGGTTGATATCTTAGCCCGCGTCCTTCATCCACATTCGTCACGGGTGTAAGGAAATCGCACGGATGCATACGGATAGTTAAATAGAACGATAGGTAGAAGAATGGTCTGATGTCTAAATCGATGAATAATTTCTTAGTAATTATAATATTCTAGAAATACATCCGACTTGTTTGTCTGATATTGATTTATGCAGTCGAATTGTTAATGCTGTAACACCATTGTTACACATGGACTGTTAAGCTCGTTGACCGCCTCCGTGGTCTTGTGGTAGAGCGTCCGCCCGGAGAGCGGAAGATCCGGGGTTCGATCCCCGGCCGCGTCATACCAAAAGACGTTAAAAGATGGTACTTGTTGTTACCCTGTCTGGCGCTCGGCATTAAGGGGCTAAAACAAGGACTGGTCGGCTCGGAGTCAGTATACTGTTAAACTGCGGCATGGTATCTCAGTGGGCTAGCACTATAAATCGGCATCAGTCCGGACTAGTACAAGCAGTCACACAAACACACACACACATACGTGCATGCACGTCGCTATATAAGTGCAATAATCTTGGACGCGACGTTAAACCCAATTTCACCTCACATCACCTGTTAAGCTCGTATTTTCTTATTCTATAACTATCTTAGATATATGTTTCGTGTTTATTCTATAATTATCCGGTCAACCCTCACTCACTCAACACTCGTGCTTCCCTATACGCCAATAAGAATAATTGCATTTCAGGTCACATGTGATAATATATATCATTAGGTTGGAAAATACATATTAATGTATACCAAGTGGGTACATGGCGTTGTGTGTAAGCATTATTGCCGCTGGTGTGCCAGAGCGTCACCCGGGTCAGGTCCAATCCGATCATGGTAGCATTAAAGTCATTTATGCACATTCTGTGTGTGAAATAAGTTTTCCACAGCACTGGCTATTTGAGCTAGATCGATATTCTTTACTAGCCAATTTTAGAATAAGTCGTGGCTTGTTGTTTTATACACTACCAAGTAAGGAGAAATCTGGTTGCAGAGAGACAAAATTGTTTTTAATTTTCAACAAGGTTAGAAGTTCAATCTGAGTCAATATCTAACAGGTTTCTGTCTCTTGCAGAACTATTTATAAGTGAAAATAACAAGCACACAAAAAAAGTTACATCACTTAAAAGGAATAATCAGCCTTTTAAAATATATTTACAATTTCGACATATTATCTTCAACAGATGAATAACATTATTATAGACAAAAAACAAAGCTAGTCGGGTTGCCTACATTGGATTTTCACTAACCAGAAAAGGAGACCACTGTGTGCATTACTTACTAATAGTAGTCTTACCTTTGTACATTTGTATTGTGTAGTTAGTGTTATATGTTTTGTTCCGATTACTTACAAGAATGGTCGGTTCACTATTCAAATATCAAAGTGTGGTGCAATCTGTTTCTTATTTCTTATTTGTTTCCATCGGAAAGGGACACTACAATGGAGAGAAAACGTCAAACTGAAATTTCCTCTTCTTTTAAGTCTGGCTGCCTCAAATGACACATTGTAGTTGTTCACACTGACGAGGTATCAAATAACATGACCATTACATGACGCTTCAGTACATTGATTGTCAAAGTATTTGGTAAAGTCGTCATGCAAAATAATGATACATATAAGCCTGTTTGTTAACTGTGGAAGATATCTGCAAATACCACACATCAGTGGTGTAAACTGTTGGCTTGATTCTAAAACCTTAAGACTTGTACATACTATGTTCTGAAATCCGAAGCTCTAATGTACATCCGTACAGATACATAATGCTGGGTCTAGGTAATTTACCTGCAAACCCCCGTCTCGAGGACCGACCACCACTATTAATACAAGTCCTTTCTTCATATTCACAGAAAATGTTTGAGAAAAGTGAATTCTCAAAACTTTTAAGGATTTGCTCTTGCTCGACTTTTTGCAGGTTCAGTCATATTAAAACATTTGATTTTTCAACTGTATACACTACAATCGATGACAAACCTCAGGGAAAACTTCACTTCTTGATCCACAGAGCGTTTGTTACAAAACGTGGTGACCATAGATGAAGTTATATCACCTTCAAAGTTTCAGGGCAATTTGTCAAACATAATAGCAACATTTGACTGAGAAAATGATATGTGAAATATCTGAGGACTTATTCCAAGATGACATCAATGTGAAATTTGGAATAGAATATTTACGCAAGAAGCACATATGGAGGCATATCCAAGGGTGCCACTCCATGCTGGTATGTTCCTATTTGCATACGAGGAGAAACGTCAGATTGCCAAAATGGAAACAAAAGAATTTGGTTTGAAAGTTTAACTTAAGGTGTATCGATGCTCTGATATATTTCAGTAATTATGAAATGGTCAAAGCCCTTCGACTAATTTACGCATTTGACTAAAATTGAAAGCAACCAATGAACCCATCTCATCTCCTTCATATCAAGAGTTCCAATGAACTATCCACAAGAATGTATGACAACAGGGTGTTTCAATTTTCCAATAGTCAACTTTCTCTTTATGACCAGAAATCGCCCAGCATCTCCAGCCTTTGTGTGTACATTTCCCGACTTTTGAGGTACAATCGGGCATGTTCTTGACAGCAAGCTATCATAACACTCTTGCTCTGTAATAGTTTGTTCAAGGTACATTATTAATAAGGTTTTCAAGCATCTTGTGTTAGAAAGGTGGTGGGCATTTCAAATTTGAGCATCCATGACAAGCGGAATTTCCTATTTTGACTTGTGTCATATGTTCCCGTGTTAATTTTAGGTGCATATGCTTGTGGCGGGTGCTGCCGGTGAAGTGGGCTATGCACACCTTTTCACGAAACCTTGGTAGCGTTTCTTAAGGGTATTGTGATCAAGTCTTTGAAGGGTATCTAGAAGTTGGAAGAACATAGTCATGAAACTTTAATGGTGAATACTGAGTACTCGTTTTGGTACATACATACTGATATACATACTGTTGTGTTTATGTCGCAGGTTAAATTTTACTAATCTGTTAATCAATTATGTCACCCACATTTTTCCATATCTAATATTCACTGTGGTCTGTGAGGTACATCCTGGGCCCTGGCACATGCAGTCCCTGCAAATGATGTAGAGGCAGATCACATGACTGTCCTCTATAAAGACTGCATGTGTTAGGAACCCAGCACACACCATGCCGGACCACCAAGCCACATAACATTTCATTTTGTTATATTTACAGGACTCTTCATTATCAAATAAAACATCAGCCCAGTGCACGAACTTTGTTGTTCCTGTGACATTTATACAAGATAGGAGGGCGGTGGGGTAGCCTCGTGCTGTAAGCGTTCGCTCGTCACGCCGAAGACCCGGGTTTGATTCCCCACATGGGTACAATGTGGGCCTCTGATATAAACTCAAGTGGCACACATTTGATCATTCACTAGAATCGTCCTAATAATCTGTATAACTTACCTAACGTACAACACAGTAATGATACGATACCTAGTAGCCAGCTTGATCAAACAACATAATTTCCTTGATTGTTCAACTACAGTAGACTACGTTTGTAACGAATACGCTTATAACGAACTGACCGATATAATGGACCTAAGTCCCGGCCATTTGTTGTATAAATGCTGTTTTTTTATGCCTATACGAATTACGGTTATTACGAATTAAAAATTGTGGTCCCTTTGGGTTCGTTATAACCGAAGTTTACTGTATGAAACAATACACGTACAGAAACTGCAGATAAGTAAACAAACTGAGATCAGTGGCTACTTAAGTTCTCTATACAATGTGAAGCTCTAATCATTTAAACATGACACAATGTGTAATCTAATCTTTGCTGTACGAACATATGAGTTATTTAAACATATTACACTACGATGTAAAACGCTACAATATGAAATTTGGCAAGGAATGATAGAATATCAAGACATAATTATCCGTTGTCATTCTAAGGTAAGATACCATAGGTTCACATATAAGTAATAATTTTTATTGTAAATTTGAATTGGATCTTGCAATTACAGCCAAGCAAAAATATTGCATTAGTGACAACATAATTACAGCATCAGTTTGTAGTTTGACTCGAAACCGTTTTGCACTGCAAAATTTACTAAAAGTGCTGAGAATCAAATTCCAATTATAAAAGCTAATTGCAAATACCTTTTTTGAATATAAATCGACAAAACCCTTTCCATACCCAATAGAAATATCTGCATAAAGCAGAGTCGATTGTACAATTCCGACTATGTTTATAAATCACTATCAAACAGTAATGACGCCATGTGTTCGTGAGAAGATGAGCGTATCCTGCCCCACCGGTGGCACCCGTCACAAACACATGCAAAGGCACATGTTCCCTGTGATGGTATTCTTGATGATCAAGAAGAGTACGATAAGCTTGGCATAACTTGTCTTCAGCAACGCACTGTTACATCATAACCATGTTTTCCTATATACAATGAAGATGCTTTACATAGCATATCATTATATGAAGGGGAAAACGTTCAGAACAATTACATGTATACCACATGACTTTCGATTGGTTTTGGATCCCGCTTAATAAATGGAATGCGTGAAAAAAGCAATGACACCATCATTTGAGAAGGTTAATGACTTGTGAATTCAGACTGGTTTGAAAGGTATGAACACGCAATGCAATTTAGAAAGTGGACAAATGTAAGAAATGATATATTTTGGATAACAATTTCTTAGTAAGGTACAGATTCTCGTACTTTATTGTGGTTGAGTTCCATCGGGGATTCGAGCCCTCACTGCCAGAGTGAGGCACCTAATCGCCGGCACACAAAGTCAGCGATCTATCCCACTCAGCCACCAAGGCTTCCACAATATGAAAGTCCGACAACTGGTAGTCTTGATCAGGTACTTTGTGTACCCCTCTGACAAGTGTAAATTGGCACGGGTCCCAACGCTTTCTCAGTAAAGTACAGATTCTAGTATTTAGGGATTCGAACCCATAGGAACATAATCTGTACTTTACTTAGAAAGTGTTATCCCATATGTAACATTTGTCGACCGCCTCCGTGGTCTAGTGGTAGAGCGTCCGCCCGGAGAGCGGAAGGTCCGGGGTTCGATCCCCGGCCGCGTCATACCAAAAGATGTTAAATGATGGTACTTCTTGTTACCCTGTCTGGCGCTCGGCATTAAGGGGCTAAAACAAGGACTGGTCGGCTCGGAGTCAGTATACTGTGTCTGAGTGGGGTATTCATGTTAAACTGCGGCATGGTATCTCAGTGGGTTAGCACTATAAATCGGCATCAGTCCGGACAAGCAGCCACAAACACACACACACACACACACACACACACACACACACACACACACACACACACACACACACACACACGTCGCTATATAAGTGCAATAATCTTGGACGCGACGTTAAACCCCATATCACCTCACCTGTGACATTTGTCATGGTTTGAACGGTGTTTCCACAATATTGGTTATGATGATCCAACAAACCTATGTACCACCCAGGTGAATGTAGTATGGTAATAGAATTCTGCTTCTGTTATGTTCACCAGTGGCTCTCCATGAATGTCACAGTGAGATTCCTGCAGGACTAGCTGTATCTCTGTCTTGTATGGCTAGCTTCACACACACAAACCGTTATACCTTGAACTAGTTTATCTACCGCTCGAAATTAGTTGGGTTTTTCTACACCAACCGCAGCAATGGCACAGATATTTATTTAATCGAGTCTGAGCCCGACAAACCAGTGAGTGATATCATGAGCATCGTCCCACGCCGTTGGGGTACAATGACACGTCATCAGCTAAATCTCCGGGTGTGATAACCTGATTCATTAAGTCGCCTCTAGTGGCTAGGATAGCTTGCTGGGGATATATTCTAACCCAGGATGTCGACGGGGGATCATTTCTTAAAACTGCCTCTCATAACTTAGAATGAAGTGTATTATTTCTTCAAAAAATGAATTATTCAATGTCTGGAAGAAGAAGCGCCAAATTACGTTAGTGAACAAGTATCAATGGGATGTCGCAATGAAGTATCATTCCTTAGTACCTTTAAAAAGTTCCATGTTAGACATGTGGGGGACATTCCCAGACATAGCCTTTGTGACAAAAATTATGTATGATGCAATTCCCTATTTTGACTTGTAACATAGGTACACCTGTTTTTCTTTTATGTGTTTGTGACTACCGGTGGGCAGGATACGCTCACCTTATCATCAAGCCCCGGTACCATATTTTCATACTCATTCATAAACACATGCTTATGATATAGTCAAACTCGTACATTGGATTCGACTTATAGGATCGTTTCCTTATTATTATGGAAAAGGTTTAGTCGCTTTTATGAACATGGATGGTGTTAACTATGTAATGTAAAATGTCACTGTAGCTCTGAAACCCTCTTACTATTAATAAATAACAAGTATTAATGCTCAATATAGTTAGGGATGCAATCGATCACACAATCGATCACATATCTCTACTAGAGATATTACTGATACAGAAGGAGATGTATTTGTGGTTACTGAACGTGCCTTGACGAAAGCTCATCAATTGATAATCGTTCACCTGTCTCGTCTTTGCATCGCAGCTGTCACACTTTACAATCAGTATAGTTAAATAGGTACACACTCCCTTTATGCATTGCACAATATGCAGATGCATGTGCATTGATGCAGGTAGGAATAACACATGCACGTAGTACCGCCAAAATACTTGTCTTGCAAAGAGTTCATCAATTATGATTCATTATTCCATTAATTCTGAAGTGGCAAAAGAGCGTTCTAAGTACATGGTATTGATCACCTCGGCCCAGCAATCATTACATGTGTTGTGGCATGCATTAGCAGTTGAATGTTCGTTGTTCTCAAACAACCTGTATTTTGAAACAAAATTGAAAGTAAATCATGTGGAGTTTGTATCATAATGAATCGACAGCATTTATGTTAATCAGACACATGGGCCACAAATTGTGTGAGCTATTCTGCCAATTTTATATTCCTTAATTCTCCTTTTTTTTTATCCGGGTACAAGCTTATTATCTGCCTTATCTTTTTTATAGTTAGACCCGGGAAGATCAGGGGTAGAATAGGTCTTCAGCAAACCCATGCTTACCTTAAAGGCGACTATGCTTGTCGTTAGAGGTGACTAACGGGATCGGGTGGTCAGGCTCGCTGACTTGGTTGATACATGTCATCGTATCCCAATTGCTTGGATCGATGCTCGTGATGTTAATCACTGGATTGTCTGGTCAAGACTCGATTACGCTGTCATATAGCTGGACTATTTCTGAGTGCGGCGTTAAACAACAAACAAAGAAACATAGTTTGATCTATGCATAACGATTCAGTCACAAAACATACCCACAAGACTGTACGACAAGAGGGATGACTTCACCAATATCCAGTCTTCCCTAAAATTTCGAGTAATATTCCAGCAGCTCCAGCCTTTTTCGTCTACACAACAAGTTTTACTTTGAACTCCAGCAACAATTTTATGTAGGAAATAGTTCAACTAATGTGGCGTGTAAAGTGACTTGTATCGATCTGTTAATAATAAGTATCAAGTAACGAATTTGGTCACTAATTTTTATGAATATTTGGGATATATAATCTTCTGGTTCACATATATATATCCGCGATATAGAGAATGAATCAATAATGTATTTAATTCGTTCAACATATATTCATAACACTTTGTCACATTCTGATTCGCATCCTATCTATTGGCATCTCTATCTCGGTCGCGTAGCCTAGTGGTTAAAGCGATCGCTCGTCACGCCGAAGACCCGGGTTCGATTCACAACCATTTCTGGTGTCCCCCGCCGTCATATTGCTGGAATGTTGCTATAAGCGACGTAAAACCATACTCACTCACTCACTCATCTATATTTTCATGGAAATTTACGTAAAGACAGTCCTCACTTTGGTAAAACTTCCTACAGTAATATGTGTTTCTTCTAAAATTGGATCCTCGCAAACCTGAACAATTATCAGTTTCCAGTTATAAAAGAGATTTATTTAAATAATGTCTTGCCTTCAATATCAGTAAATACTAACTAGCTTTTTTCTACCTTTTCTATCCAGTTGCTTTTGATCTTACAAGAAAAGTACGAGTTTTAGGTTTGTTCTGCTCCTCGTGACCTTCTTTAACTTCGTTGATGTGTTAAGAATGAGTCATCGTCCACAATGTGCAATCAGCATTTAGATAAACAATACACAGCCGAGAAAAATCAGTATTGTGAACATGTATTTAATGCCATTTAATTTACATTCACTCCAGAGTAAATGCTACCAGCGGTCAAATAGACAATCATGAAGGTCCAGGGTAGATATAGATCATCAGCAACCCATGCTTGCCGTAACAGGCGACTATGTTTTTCGTAAGAGATGACTAACGGGATCGCTGACTTTGTTGATGCATGTCATCATATCCCAATTGCGTGGATCGATGATCATGATGTCAAACAGTGGATTGTCTATTTCAGACTCGATTATGTAAAGACCGCCGTCATATAGCTGGAATATTGCTGATTGTGGCGTTAAACAACAAACAAACAGACTTAAAATAGACAGGTATTTGCTGATGGATATGTTACATTTATTCCCAACATTTGACTTCAGTTAGAATACGATGTCAGATTGTGACATGTTTTTCTGTGTCTTTGAACGTTTGTCGTGTGAATGCCTTGGTATTGACTGCTTGCGCAGGTTATTGTGAACCTGCTGAATTACACATCACATACTGTCAACCAACCACTATTTATGGAACAAAATTGAAATTAAATCATGTGAACTTTATATCAGAAATGTGTTATTCAAAACTATTATAGACCGACAACATAAAGAAACACTATTAAAATAAATATAAATAGAGATTACATATGCTTTTATGGCGCTTTGAGTCCTGCCATACATGTACACATGTATACATGTATCCTGCCATACTATGAACGAACATCACAAACTATTTTTTTACGCATCGTGAAGAGTACATTTTTAACACATTAGTATACCCTCACCCTGCTGTGACATGCACTGAAGTTATGGTTAAAACCTCCCATGCGTTATTGTCCAAATGAATGATCGAAACAAAAGCATTATGTAGTACCTAATACTTTATTTTTTCAAAGGGAACTGACGAGCTTAGCCATGAGGGCCAATGTCATGTGGAGTCTGTTTTGAGAAAAGTGATGAAAACACATAATATTATGCATGTTAATGACCTTTTTTTTCACCGATAAATTCCTAGACATTAACGCATTCTGACAGCAGAGATATAAATGTTGTTATAAAAACATTCAAAAAGGAAATAAACTGATGTTTTTTATTTGTGTAAGGGTGGAAAGGGCCAATGTCTGTATTTTGGCCCTTTTTGACCCTCAGGCATTTGCATGAGATTTAACATGTGAGATTGATAAACTACTAAAAGTACAAACACATGCTATTGAAGTACTTTTAAATGATTTAAACTAATGCTAACTTTGTTGAAATAGTTGAAATATGATAATAAGTTTCCAAACTTTCAAAATCTCTCTCAGACAACCAGTCTCAACCACACACGGAAATGAGAGCTAAAAGGGCCAAAATCTAACAAAGTGACTTTGGCCCTTTTGAAACTTGACTTTGGCCCTTTTATAGACTTTTAAGTAGCTATATTTCAAAAACGCATCAATGAAAACATACAATATTTTTTCTACAGGTAGACAAGAACTCATAGATTTTATTTATGCAATAATATGTAAAAAGGGCCAAAGTCCCCCTTTTAGCTCTATGCTCTTCAAGGTAAATTTTAACTCATCTGTTAACATTCGTGTTTGTATGAGCATTAAGAGTAAACGACCTATATCATGGGTTTATGTATCGACAGGTCAACATGTACCTTTGTATGGGCCGCTATCCGAGAGTACCTGGGGGTATTGAACGATCTTACACTATCCCCAGGCCATCCTGACACGGATGAATCCCTACCTTTTATTTTTCCCCCAATCCATTTTTTTCGATATCACCAGTAAGTGAACTTGAACTGACATTTTTCAATATTTCGCTGGAGGAAAGCTATAGCTAATGCAATTATTGAATTTACATAGAAATGTTGAACATGAAACATACATACATAGAGTACATAATTAAATTCATATAAACGACCAACACACGTGAATATCAAATAATATGAAAGAGGGGACTGTAATAGGGACGTCAACATTACTCCTCTTATTTATATTAAGTTGTGGATATCTTTCTAGTGTCTCTTGTGGTTTTAAAATAAATACAACTCATTAATGTTTAAAAGTTAGAGATCTAAACAGTGTCCTTCGTTGGTCACATTAGTTAACTTAAACATTCTTCAATTTCATATGTTTTCACTGATTGAAACTCATATGTTAGGCCTCAAGGACAATATTGTTAGTGCATTCAAAGAACCTTACACTGATATGGTTCGCGGAATGCACAAGTGTTGTCATTGATCTGTTTCTCCTTACGTGGAGATTACATGTTACGTGTCCTGGAAACTACCACACAGCATGACAAAGAACAAACCAAGTGAGCATCACTTGAGGAAGCCTTCATCGCCTATTGGTACACCGTGCACAAGGTAATGTTTGCTCGATCAGCGAGACACACAGTACAGCGACATAGAGGTTATCACGCGAGTGTGTTTTGGGATGGTAAATATCCTGCATTAGGAATACACATTGTATTTAACGAGCCTTGGCCAAAACTTATAAAAATGCCTTAGCTACGTCACAGTTAGACACTGATTTTCAGTATATTAGACTGTTCTTTTTATAATGATAGCAATTATCCCTGTTGTTTATCCAGATTCCCGATGGTTAATTCTGACTCGATCGCCGAATGACGAGGGCGACGCCATGTTTGTTTATAACAGTGAAAGTAGTCCCTACTTGACCTTTGATATTTGCACTTATCCGCATATGACCCCAACGGATATCGTTTTTATCCTTTGGCTTATCCTGCCGAGAAACCTACCCATTATATGATAAACTCCGATATCCCCTTAGTCAAGATACAGAAGCAAAAAAACACCTGTGCATATTCCTAAGAAATCTCTACTAAGAGCAGAGTCCGTTTATGTCATAAGCATGTGTTTATGAGTGACTATCAAATAGGGATGAGCCCAGGTGTCCGCAAAAAGTTGCCCCCACTACAGGACAATTACTGTTAAAATCATATACATACAAAGAGTCTTAAACTCCCGAGTCGTTTATTTATATATTCGTTCATCTGAGTTTACTATAAACGACCCTACATAATCATCTCTACCAATTAATCGAAATGCTGATTCGTCTTTAACCTAATGATGTTTTCTTGAAAGCGTCAATTTCTGTGAAGTAAATTGACACGTAAGTAGATGACAGCTATAATTAATTAGGACAACGCTTTGGTATTTGTCTTAATGAATGTTTCGCCTTATTTGCAACTGCAATTATATACATCGTTTTTAAGGGAAAAGTTACATTCGATAATCGATTGCCTTTTAGAACTGTATCTTGCCCATGTTTGATCATGTTAACATATATCAATGTTTGGGTAGATAAATGTCTTATCTTTATCATCCCCAAAGAAATCACACTGATGGATCGGCACGATCGCAAACACAACACATCAATACTTCGATCTTTCTTGCGACAACGCCGACATATTACTATTTTGTTTCGTTTCATATATCTTCTCGGTGGAATGTGTTTTTATGGTCAAACGATCCATTTTACGTATGCTCAAGAAAATGGTGACATCTGAACATGATTTTAATCTCATGGAAAACCTCCCTGTATTAATTGTTAAAACACTCAAATCCATCTGTTATTTGATTATGACAGTTGACACTGACATCGTCGATAGATAAAACAATACCATCGGCTGACATGATTATATTTTTCAGGGTAGGTGTCCTTTTGTATGTCAATGTAACTCGAACTTTACGTTGAATGTAAAGGAATGGCTGATGGTAGCAAATGTTCTGTTGAAAGTCTTTTTCAGTCAGAATGTCCATATTAGCTGGAATATATTAGCTTTGTGTAAGCATATTGTTAGCTTTGGTTGGAAGGTGAACTTCAGGTCACTTTGCAAGAGGAAGATAAAACAAAACGTCAGCTGCATTGTTTGTTTATGAGCAGACATGATTGATTGTGCAGCCGGCAGGTGCTTTCTGAATTTAAAAAAAGTAACGGTCCATATGATACTGACTTTAATTTGATATATACACTTTGTGATATTTTGTGTTATGTTAAAATTGGTTTTCTGATTAGATCTACAAGAATGTTTCCTCTAGATCGTAATGGAGATGTCAGTCCCAATTTCAAAAGCTCCACATGGATGCCAAAACAATAAAATTCATTCCGATATTAAAATAAATTGCCTGTTGCATAATGCATTGCTGTTGTTTCCTACAGCATATAAACATTGTAATGGTAAAACGTATTTCCCACCTTAAAATGCGTATGCCTCATGAACGGGCCTGTCGCAATTGACATCAGATTGTTTGCATTGGCCAGCCTCCATTACCGAAACTTAAGTTTCACCGAACACATATAATGTATTATAAATGGACCTTTATGATATAAAACGATATCAAAATATCAAGCTGCTTCTCAAAAGCTCATATGTCAGCAAAATGCTACCCACAAGTGCTCTTTTCCTTTTTGTGTACCTAATGTCAAGTAACGCATGTTTGTTTATCTGATTTGATTTCGGTTGGATACCACTAGTCTTGGCGCCGTAGACTGAATGTAAGCTGCGTCACTGATATTACATTGAAAATATATAAAATATGGTTTGTTCAGCAACAGAAGATTCGACCAGAACCAGGCAGATCATCCTGGTTCAATAACTTGAAACTTATACGTATTATAAGGAATACCGATTTCAAAAGCAATGCAAAACGCGAAAATATATATATGTCCACTTGTAACACAAAAAACTTCCACTGTCTTCCACATAATTGCTTCACAGTTTAGAGTTGTTACGTTTTCTCTTGCATATTCTGTATCACATTTGAGTCTTTGGTAGCACAGCCACTTTTGGACAATATTGATTGTTGGGAACATACACATGATTTGCTCAATCAAATAATGTGAGTTGGATCCTCTGGATCGACGAAGGTTCACTTTATAGACAAGATAAAATACATTATCGTACCTCACCTAACATCTGAAATACTTGGGGATTGTTTGGCCAATGACGTTTTGGTAAATTTCAATGTACCCCCCTTAAAAGCAATTAATGACTGGAAAAGCCAGAGTCAAAGCACGTCAAGCTCCGGTCGCGTATTGTTATCACTATTGACGTTATATTACGGGATGTGGAGCCATCTGGCCAAAAACAGTTTCCATCAAATTGTGGTTAATGAAAAATAATGAGGTAAGATGTATTTGTCGTTGGCTTATCTTCCATGTGAGATAAAGTATGGGTGTCCCAGTGGTCGGAATCCCAGTAGTCTGTGTAGAGCCGTGTCGGAATCGGGTGGTCCTGACTTTCAACAATTCCTCCAGATGAATTACTAGCTTGTCAGCTTAAAACATTCCGTTAACGTTGTCATATGTTTAAATGTTTACTGCATTTAGATTTCAGAGAGAAGGTTGAGGTTAGTGTTTAAATTGATTTATTGAATTTAAACAGCAGTACGACATATCACATGACAAATTAACTCAGAGAGATATTTAATTCATATAAACAGCCACACACATGCATATATCTAATAACATCAAGCAATTCAATAGAAGACTGACGTTGGGATGTCTACATTACATTGATTCTTTTGTTTGTCTTGTGTATGTCAATAAGATTGTTATGAAGCAGTGGAACAACATGGGTAGCATGGCAGTTTCAATTCTGGCCATAATAATTTGATTTTTTCTTTGGATGTTTTGTTTTCCACCGCTACAGATGCTTTCACAAATGGATTCGGTTTCCGTTTCAAGGAGTAGTAGTAATACTAACTTGATTTTTGGTCAAGTGGAATTGTTAAAATGTTCATGAAAAAAAACAAAGCCTAGTCTGGCTGGGTAATGGGTCATATCCCGTGTATTGTTGTATAAGAGAGAACGTTGTCTTATTATGCACTGCCATTTCAACTGAAGTGAGCAGCTATATTCAGTTCATCACACGACACGTCTCCCAGCTAACACACTACGTCTTCACAACGTTGTGGTAAGGTTGTAGATTGGTAACGTTGTGATATAACGTTGTCACGACGTTATTATTACGTCTCTGTTTAACGTTATTTCACAACGTAATACAAACGTTGCATATTTACGTTGTGTGAACGTTGTGTATGTGATACAGATATGTATTGTATATGGATTATTTTCAAATCTATGGACCCCTTTCTATACTTTTAGGAGAGGTACAAGGCAAAGTGTGATTTCGATTAGTGGATTTCCTGAGAAAATATTGCCTTTTTTAGGTTTGAACTTAGAAATATGATGGAGTGGAGGTTGGGGTATTAGTGAACTGTGCTAACTTTTTGCCTTGTTCAATTCAATGCTAAAAGCTTTTCGCCTATGTATGATCCAAGAGCATCATGGTATTACTGTCAATGCCTTCTTCGCACCTTCAGCAGTTTTTAACAGTTTAATGACTGACATCAGACATCAAAATATTATTTGGGGAATGCAACCATTATTTTGTTAGATATCTATGTCAAAACTATCTCCCCTGCCTTGTCATTTTATTACATTTGTGGCATTTGTTTTATGCAGTTACCAAGGCATAAGGAGAGACAATTGATACATTTGAAGATCATCCCTGTGATAAGTTCTTCTGACTCTTCTGACATTTGAGGACTGAAAAGGCTCCTCAGCCACTCAGCCTAAGTTCTGACTTGACATTTAACAAATAAATAATGGTCACCTCAACCAGAATTCTGTTGTCATTTCGTTGCTGTCATCATATTTTGTAATGGATCAAGGAAATGGATCTTAGGACATCAGATACAAAGACTAATTTGCTTGTCTCAGTGTTGCTCTCAATGCTGAATGTATTGGGTAAAGCCAAGAAAATATAAATGTTTCAATTTGTGCAGGGCTTATTGTATGATGGTTTTTAATTTGCAAATACGTGGGAAAATCAAATGTCTTTTAATTGTGTTGAAACATTTGTGAACAATTTGCATTAGCCTTGAAAATTGGTTTGGAAATTAAATATTATATAACCAAATTATACATGTAATTAAAAACAATTAGATTTTTTTCTTGGCCGTATTTCAAACTATGCTGATGTACTCTGCCAAAAGAGAGTGCATTTCATTGACTTGCTGTTACATGGATAGGGTTAAAGTGAATTCTGTTTGCAGAATGCATTGCTTTGTACCTGATGTCTTAACTAGATTGGTACAAACATTTCAGGCTGGTTGGGAGGTATTGGGGAATATACAGGCGTTAATCTACATGGACATTGCAACAACGTCCTGCAATGGCTGTAGTGTCACCATATGTATGCGACACATACGTTGTCGCGACGTTTTGGTTAAACGTTGTAGCAATGTAAAAAATGGACTTTGTGATAACGTCTTGATTTGGTTGTATTCTGGTTCACGCACAACGTTGTAGCAACCAATCTGGGATTTACAACGAACTGCGGTTATTACGAACTAAAATAAGTGGTCCCTTCGAATTTGTTATAATCGCAGTCTACTGCAATTGAATTCTGGTCACTGTGATGTCCGGTTCAAGGGATCGATTTCGTGTCGTCACTTCTACACCACTGGATTGAAGTCACAGTGTTGAAAAATATTTGCTCAACAAAGAACAAAACTTATTTAAGCTTAGACAAGGGTGTTTACCTAATTAATGTTTCATTTTATTGTTTACTTGAATTAATATGTACATTGTCTTTATCAAAACCCTAACATTTGATATTTGATCGCCTATTATATTGGGTTGACCAGACTTTAGTACAGTCAAACACCGTTTTGTCGAGGTTGAAGGGACCTACGTAAATATCTTTTGTTTCGATACAACCGTTAGTTTTTTCGACACATCAAAGTTCAACCAAAGTGTGTTTGACTGTATATTAGTCATAGGATAAGATAAATGTCCTATCCTTCTATTTCTCCATGAAGTCACGCGATAAATTGACATGGCGTCACATGATGTGTGTACAGGTTTATTTATACATAAACTTTGGTAAATTAAACTGAGATCTGTCTCCAAATATTTAAAACAAGAAATACACTCTTCAATCTTTCTTTTAAGAACGGTTACTTAATATTAAGCACGGATATCGCCTTAACAGAAAACTCACCCGGATTATTTTCTGAAACATTTATTTACTGATGAAAACACCTGACATTGATGACGTCACCTGACAGAACAATACCTGAATAACAAATAAGCTGATCTTCTTGGAGTTTTCAAAATGTTGTAACTCCTTCTGTGGTCTAGTGGTAGAGCAACTGTCTTGGGAGTGGAAGGTCGTGGGTTCGATCCCCGGCCGCAATATATCGAAACACGTCAAAGGGAGGTAATTGTTGTAAACCTGTCTGGCACTCGGCATTAAGGGGCTAAAACAAGGATGGGTTGGCTAGGAGTCAGTATACTGTGTCTGATTGGGGTATTCATGATAAACTGCGGCATGGTATCTTAGTGGGCTAGCATTATCAAACCAGCATTAGGCCTGACAAGCACACACACACACACACACACACACACACACACACACACACACACACACACACACACACACACACACACACACGTGTGCATGCACGTCGCTATCTAAGCCCAACAATCTTGAACGCGACGTTAAACCCAATTTCACCTAACCGCAAAAAGTTTTACTCTTCAGTACGGGCGTGTTCGGGGTTCGATCCCCGGCCGCGTCATGTTAAAAGATGGTACTTGTTGTTACCCTGTCTGGCGCTGGGCATTAAGGGGCTAAAACAAGGACTGGTCGGCTCGGAGTCAGTATACTGTGTCTGAGTGGGGTATTCATGTTAAACTGCGGCATAGTATAAATCCACCACTATAAATCGGCATCAGTCCGGACTAGTACAAGCAGTCACACACACACATGCACACAAGCGCAACAATCTTGAACGCGACGTTAAACTCAATTTCACCTCACCTCAGTACAGGCGTCATGGTGTATCTCAAATGACAATCAGTGAAAGTATATATGGGTCTAACCATGTACACTTTCTGTAGGATAACTGTTTAATATTCAATAACATGTGCAGACATAAAATTGCATCCATATGATGAAATGATGAAATTTTGGTACATACCCCATCTTTAACGAGTACTCTGCGATCGATACAGAACCATACATATAAAAGATGTTGCAGAGACTGCTGTTACATGACGACATTCTGCCAAGCTCCTTTCAATCGGCATTCATCCAACAGTGGTAACAACGATTGCTGTTGAACTGTGGATTGCCTTAAGTTATTTACTATGCATGCATCGTAGTTTAATGTAGTGCACATTGATTTCGTGAATTTATTTCCCTTAACAATTTTTCAATTACCACCTGGATGGTAATATAGAATACACCAGTCCATAATTGTATTGTTTCGAGAAATTGCTTATTTGGAAATCCAAAACAATTCCTATGTGCTTGTGTCATTAAAGATCAGGTAACATCATTAAAATACTGCCCCACAGTTCAGTAAAATAGAAAAGGGTTGCCAATAAACGATACGCCATGGAGATTGGTTTGTGCGCATCACTTACCACATAATACTACTGTAGTACTTATGCTGCATTCAAGAAACACCATCGACGCGATCACACAGCTTAAATTTCACATAACACAGATTAGTTGACCTTTAATAGTCCTGTAGGGTATGTCACCTGATGAAGGAGTGAGTCCATACTCCGAAACGTTGTGTTCCTCATAATAAAGAAGTTATGATATCCATAAATTCTCCTCCTTGTGTGTATCACTTCTAAACGCTTTCAAAGACCTCATGATTAAAAAAAAAAGATTGTATTTCAGTTCTTGTACATCCTGCATCACGTTTAGAATTTGGTAGCACAGTAAATCTCCTCTGCTCAACCAATCTTTATTCATGGCATTGATGAGGTCAGTGAGTGAGTGAGCTGGGTTTAACGCCGCTTTGAACAGTATTCAAGTTATATCGCGGCGTGTCAGTTTAATGTGGGAGGAAAGCCCCAAGTGATGCAGGTCTAGGACGTTTACCACTTCGGTGAAACCCACGAGCACGGGTATGGTGCTGACAAACCTAGAAACATAATCAGGGCGAACCGGGATTCGAACCCACAATCATAGGTTTCTGGCGTGTCCACGGGACGCAACTCTGCACAGCGAATCACGGCGCCTTAGACGACTGGGCCATTGATGAGACCAAAGGCCTAGAGTAAAATTGTCTCGGGCCTGTTACAACTTCATACATGTTCTTAGTTTTATGTCTGATAGATGGACATAGATGAATTTCTAATAGTTTCTGTACAATCACATGTCATTAATTTACAAAATGTGTTACCATTTGGGTTACGGTAGAAATAGTTGTTTAGATATTGTGCTCTTTAATCATTATACACTGTACACACACACAAAAAGTTTTTTCGTTTTTAATACAATCAGATTTACAAATCCTACAACGTCTTTGCTCTCTTGCAATACCTACATATATGCCTGTTTCAATAAATAGATCATGTGAGCTACAAGGAAATCGAGAAAGCGCCGTCCTAAACTCACTACTCAAAAGATGGATACACTTACACCATTTCAATACTTATAAAACACGATATTAACCACAGTGAATTGTAATGTAACATCTTAGGATATAGTTCAGTTTAGAAAGAAATATTAACAACGTAGTTAAAGGGCTTGCCCCACACATGAAACTTGTTGCCCTTGTTTGACTTGACAAGGTCTGCTGGTACAGCCTCCTTACACTTCCTCCTGATGTGACGCAAGTTTGGTGAAACTTGTGCCATGAACAACCACGGTCTCAGGTGTTCTACGTGTGTTCTACATGTGTATTACGTGTGTTCTACATGTGTTCTACGTGTGTACTACATGTGTTCTACGTGTGTTCTACGTGTGTACTACACGTGTACTACATGTGTTCTACATGTGTTCTACGTGTGTTCTACATGTGTTTTACGTGTGTTCTACGTGTGTTCTACATGTGTTCTACGTGTGTTCTACGTGTGTTCTACATGTGTTCTACGTGTGTTCTACGTGTGTTCTACGTGTGTTCCTCATGTGTCCTACGTGTGTTCTACGTGTGTTATACGTGTGTTCTACATGTGTACTACATGTGTTCTACGTGTGTTCTACATGTGTTCAACATTTGTTGTACGTGTGTTCTACATGTGTTGTACGTGTGTTGTACGTGTGTTCTGCATGTGTTCTACATGTGTTGTACGTGTGTTCTACTTGTGTTGTACTTGTGTTGTACGTGTGTTCTACATGTGTTCTACATGTGTTCTACATGTGTTGTACATGTGTTCTACATGTGTTGTACGTGTGTTGTACGTGTGTTGTACGTGTGTTGTACGTGTGTTCTGCATGTGTTCTACATGTGTTGTACGTGTGTTCTACTTGTGTTGTACTTGTGTTGTACGTGTGTTCTACATGTGTTCTACATGTGTTGTACGTGTGTTGTACGTGTGTTGTACGTGTGTTCTGCATGTATTCTACATGTGTTGTACGTGTGTTCTACTTGTGTTGTACGTGTGTTGTACGTGTGTTCTACATGTTTTCTACATGTGTTGTACGTGTGTTCTACATGTGTTCTACGTGTGTTCCACATGTGTTCTGCGAGTTGCCAAGTAGCCGATACATCTCCGTCGCATACACTGGTGTCGGGTTCGAATGATGTCGAAACATTTATCAAATCACACATCATGCTCACAGGTCGTTATATATCGTGACTATTGTTCAAATCCCAAACCCACACGCTCACTCAACTTAAAGAATTACTTATATAAGGAGTTGAATGATTGGTTATTGGTTGGTTGGTTGTTTTACGCCTCACTCACTTTTGTTCACTAAATATGGCCTGCGGCGACGCATTTTATAGCAAGCGCTTGTTTATTTTGTATTTATTTTTTACTTCGTTTTTCTCGTAATTCAAGTAGCTAAAATTGTTATAAATTGGAATTAATATACATATATTATTTTTCGGTTAATTAATTTTCATTATTGTGCACAAGAATGCAGTTTATTAGGGATATTATCATGGCGCCGAACACATACAAATGTCGCCAGTGTTTGGGTAGGTTACCCCAAACTCTATCCTTAGCCCTTGGATCCCCTTTACGATCAATCACTCCTTTAAGAATATCAATGTGTTTAACATGCTTATTGGTATTGAACTGGGTTGCTTTGTATTGCTGTGGAATGTGTAGTCTTTCCAAAGTGTGTATGCTGTCTTCATGAATCATTCTGTTTCAAATAAAATAGCAATATCTGGAATAACTTCATTCCAGTTTGAATAGATTAAAACAGTTTAATTGTTGTAAATGAACGCTATTTATTTTATGTGATCATACCGTTGTTGTTGTTTTTTGTGTGTTTAAGGGCATCAAACAAACTTACAAAACATGTATATGTATGAGGTGGGGTGAAATGCGGTTAAATGTTGCGTATTGCTGCTTTTACCAGTTTGCCAATTATTATAATAATTTCATATGATTACATAATAAACAGGCAAACTGTCATTGGTTTGCAAATGTTTGGTTGTTTGGTCTCGATCGATTAATCGATCCAGGACTTAGGCGCCATGTGCGGGGCCGACCATTGATATCTGGTTGCTGCAGAAACATGTTCAAATGTCTGCAAATCGCAGACTGGGACACATTAAGCACAGTGGCTACCTATCGATGAGTTCTACCATTTGAAATCATGCCAATAGCCCTCGAGTGTACATTACGTTGGTCACAAATACTACGTTAAAGCAAGATAAGAGGGAGTGCATGTTTCTACAATACCAGTGGCTCAGAGCTATTTGACGCTCTGTCTATTGAAGTCATTTTAAAAAGCTGACAACATTATTATTTTATGGACCGATACGTCTTTGGACGGTATCTATTTCCGATAACATATCACTTGACATGAGGGGCGGTCGGGTAGCCTAGTGGTTAAAGCGTTCGCTCGTCACGCCGAAGACCCGGGTTCGATTCCCGACATGGGTACAATGTTTGAAGCCCATTTCTGGTGTCCCCCGCCGTGATATTGCTGGAATAATGCTAAAAGCGGCGTAAAATCAAACTCACTCACTCACTCACTTGACATGACTGTGAACATTTTATTTACGCAGTGATCAGAAGGAATTAATTAAATCTGAACCTGTATATGTACAAGTAAAATAAGATGACGCCAGTTTGTTATTTGGCTGCTTCTAAATCTACGTATTAACAATAATAGTTTTACGTATGGAATAGTTTGAGTCAGTGTTTGAGAAATATGAAACAGGAATCACAAATATAGAGCCAAGCTGACATCACTCGGCTTCACTTGCGAAACCAAATATTGTGAGTCAGATAATGACACGGATTATATATGTTTGCTCATTCTCTGACCACTAAGGTTTGTTTCAGGGCACCAAAAGCATTGATGTGATCGAGGTTGGTGTAAATAACGGTGAGTCGGTGCCTAACGGTTCACACACGATGTCTCGTAATTTAATATACACAACAGCTAGTGACAGTTTAAACAAAATATTGACCATCATGAAAACCAGAAACACACTGGACACGATATATTGCGAAACTGTGTAATATCCACAACGGGGAAACCTGGTGTACCTGATTAGACAAGCTGTATTGGTGTTACTTGATGGACATAATCATTTCGCTCCGGCTGAAAAATCAAATTGGATTTTTCACGCTGAAGTAAGCTTGTTATTCAGATGTCTTCAAGTATCACGTTTTGGTATCGTAACTGTCATACTTAATGGAGGAAATGTGGACAGGCATAGACATTTGACATCAATTTCTTCATTCATGAGAGTTCAACAACAAATTATTATCTACTTTTTAGTGTGCAAAACTCCACAAAGTACGATCACTACCATCGACGGAAAGTTCACATCATAGACAATAATTCCAGATAGGTAAGTTATTTCAGATTGAAACCTGGTAGTCATCTGTTAACCTTTATTATTAATCAGCATGGAAATAAACAACCAAGGTAATGACATGGCATTATGTGTCCTTTACAGTTGCTTGACGTATGCTTTCGTATTGACCGCGATTTGAGAGTGCCGAGTATTGAACAATCACCAGACTATCCCCGGGCCACTGTGAAACAATTAAGCCATACAATCCAGTTATATGATATCATCCATAACTTCAGCGGACACTTATCAATATTTCTCTGGGGGAAAGCTTTCAGTAGGTAATGGACTTTTTTAATTTAAACATAAAAACATAAAAAGACAATGTAGATGATCTAATTCAAATTTACCAACGTAGACATATTGATATCAAATAACCCAATAGAAGACTCTCGTAGGGACTCCTTCATTGTTCCCCAGACATATTTAAGCTATAATACTTTCTTTGCCAGGGTATCAGGAAAGAAATACTTGATAGAACTAATCGGATTGCTTGGATAGGATAACAATATCATGTAGAAATAAAAGAAATGCTAAGTATGGACGTTTTAGTCCAGGCAATACTAAGAGTATGATTTCATCAGATGTATTGATGTAAAATCTACAGACATCGCTTCTAATAACAAATTGTATGTGTGATCGAACGATTGGTTTAATGTTTTTAGACAAAACACAAACGTTTACCTGACTAAACGTGGAGATGGGTAAAAATGTGTTTACCTCATCCTGCTTGATAAAACTACAGTCAGTGGCCATGTATTGCTGTCCTTAATAGAGTCACGGCACATTAGACAACGCAGGCATCTCATCAACAGTTTGAAAACAACAACCACAATCACTGAACAAATGTTCCAGTCAGCGTTAGTATTCAAATGATTCCTGCGTAAATACTATAGTGTTACACTAATATTTCTTGAATTGAACAACATGATTTGACATCATAAGGAGAAACATATGTGACAATTCTGCATGAATACATGCATAGACACACACACACACACACACACACACACACACACACACACACACACACACACACACACACACACACACGTTCAAAACGTCCATACTTTACAACTTCGGAAGAGAAGTGTGCAGAGCCAATGTACATTTTGAGTCCATTAGGAACATGGTCAAAATAAGGTCAAATTTTAGATATTGCAAACAAAATATACCAGCAATTATGCAACAACCAGCATAACACATAAAAAATTCCTTATATTTTGCGCAAAAACATGCCTCATAATTATCAAAAATAGCATATTTTAATATGTCTACTTTGGGGAAATGAGGAAATGTATTTTGAGACGGTTTTTGAACACTGTCAAAATGGAAAGGTTAAATACAATTAAAATGTAAAAAATGTAGCCAAAAAGAGCATATGCGTTGAGCCCTTTGTTCTGGCAATGGTACCTTATTGAAGAATTGATTTTCACTTTGTGGGACTTCATTGGCAAATCAACCCCGTAGAGTGAAGGCCTAGCAGAATGGATGTTACAAGTTGCGACGACGTTCATAAAATATTTAGCCTTTATTCTATGAACTCAGTGTCAGTTCATATGATTCATATATCACTATTTTATATCTTAGTTGGTGTATACACAATTCCATTTAATACGTGTGACTTCATGTTCACACTGACAGCGATACCAAACCCAGATGTATCGTGAAATAAAGTAGCTTCTCAAATTATCAGAAACAACGCTTCTGTATTAATTCATAGAAGGGAATTCCCAGGGGTTCCCCAGAAAATGTGGAAGTAGTCCATCATTTTAAGAATAACTGTTCTTGATCTGTAACCAACTTAGTGTTGTAATTAAGCTCAACCACATATTTGTATAACAGTTATTAGTTTTAGAACAGAAATCTCAAATTCAAAATGCAGTTCTATAATCACTCTTGGTTCTAGAATGTTTGCTTTTGATACATTGATATATTACAATAGTTTTGAAATGAGTTAAACATATTATGTGCATTGAGTTTATTTGAATCAACAGTGTTTTGTGCCATTCACCGGAAATATTAGCAACATTACTTCATATTCAGTTTTAGTATGCAATAAACATTCTATAGTACCAGCAAACCTTTATATATTTCCATGATTTTTGGGTACCAATGGCAATGGTAATTACAACACTTACAGCAGTACCATTTTAGTGGAATATTTTTGGCCACTTGCCTTACATGAATTGCAATCCATCAATAAATGGCCGTATTATTAGAAACGACTCTGAGGAAATTATTCCCCAGTAAAAAATGTCTTGCGACCACATTCTGCTTCATTGCTTGACACTGATGAGACAGTTCCGACATGGCATATCCTCTGTGTTTTAAGAGAACAGTGATATGGTTTGCATTCTCCACAACTAATCTGTCACTGATCCCAATGACACATTCCTTCTCCTTTACTTAAATGTTGCCGCTAAGTGCACCCAAAACAACCAGCTAGCACAACGGTGTACCCCAGGTAGTTAAAATCACTTAAGTATGCCTTAGGAGACGTGACATACCATCATATGACGTCACCTTGCTTTTGTGCCTCTCCATAAAACGATTAAATCAAATGACAAATTCTTGTGATAAGTGAAATATATGAAAACAATTCCAACCTATGGGTAATCTAAAATAATGAATATGTCTGACAGCAACCGTTAAATTGCAAATAAGGTATTTGTCTTACAAATTATGTATTGTTTTGTTGACCAGGTTTTACTAATTTATCAAATATAACATTTAGGATACGATAAATATCCTACCCTTATTTTTTTCCAATTAAGACACAATGACGAATCGGCCTGGCTTCAAAGAAGGTATCTACATGTTTATAGATATACTACTCAAAAGAAGTTAAGGATCACCCGATTCTTTCATATTGGTAATGTTAATCTGTCATGGCATGAGAGATTAACTATTGTCATATGAAAGAATCAGGTGATCCTTATCTTCTTTTGAGTAGTATATATATATATATATTAAAGTCGGAGCATTAATATGACATAGTTATTCAAACGTTTAACACAAGAATTCAAAACGTTGATCTTTCCTTCAAGAACGCCAACGTACTACCACGCATTCCTATTTCACAGAGCTTCCAAGTAGTACATCTTTTATAGTTAAACGATCCATTAATATCTTTATCGTGTTGAAAAACTTTGTGATATTAGAATACGATATCGTCTTCACAGAACAAAAACACCTGCAGTAACTGTTAAAACACTCAAACCCATCTGTAACTTTATAACAACACTTGACACTGACGTCATCGCCAGACAAAACAACCCTCGGTCTGAAAGGAGCTGTCTAACTATATCGTCGATCAAATGGGTTTATTCTTCCACGCAGCTGCGCGCGTGTATCTCAAATGAAAATTAAGCTAAATAATAAGGAATAACTCCTTTTAAGAGGTATTTTGGAAATAGATATTAAGAGAGACGTGAATTATATATACTATAGGTTGAAGGCATTAGGCGCAGTGTAACCAGATGGTTCTATTGTAAGCTTTGGTTGTTAGGTCAACTTCAAATCACTTTGTTACAGGAAGATAAAACAGAATGACAGCTGTACTGTTTGCATATGTCTAGCCATGATCGATAGCATCAGGTGCTTTGTAAATACCATTAAGAATATGATACTAACGTCCCTGAAAGTGTCATATAGATTGATATGTACAGTTTGTGTGGGATAAGAGTAATTCTATTTGAAAGTAGTTTGCAATTGTTATAGGATGTATGGA
Source organism: Haliotis rufescens (assembly GCF_023055435.1). Lineage (NCBI taxonomy): Eukaryota > Metazoa > Mollusca > Gastropoda > Lepetellida > Haliotidae > Haliotis > Haliotis rufescens. The sequence goes on along the minus strand of NW_025963824.1, from coordinate 12,827,534 downwards.
CAAGAAAGCATCCAAATGATGGAATCTTGTTAGTTCAGACTTTGGTAAAGCGGCCACTGTTGTTTAAGATGGACACAGAACCATCAACATTAGAAATACTCTTTTAACTGCATGTTGTCGCGCACTTGCTAAACTGTTCCGACATAATCGAAGAGTCACATCCAATCATCAATAGCCAACAGATTTAACAGTGTTTGATGTGGATTGAATGAGGTTGGACACACTCAGAGACACACTTGTTTATAGAATAATTACATTATATAAGAATACGGTACTGGCTCAATCATTTATTTCACTGCATCTTGATGCCAGGGTTGAATCACACGCTTGTCTTGAGGTCTGTTCCTGAGAAGGTGAGTTCATCAAATCACAACTGATTTATCCTGATGTAACTTGATTACTAACACCCCTAATTCACTCCCCAATCCCCAGCAACCTATACTTGTCAGATGCAACTAAATGGATCTGATGGTCAGACTCGGTGAGCCGGTTGATTTGAATGTCGTCGCATCCCAATTATGAAGATTGATGATGATGTCAATCACTAGGTCGTCTAGTCTAGGCTCGATTATTTACAGAGTGTCGTCAAATGGCTCGAATATTTCTGAGCAGGGCGATAAACAAGCAAATTTAAAGTTTTGTTTATTTGTTTGTTGTTTAACGCCGCACACAGCAGTATTCTAGCTATATGGCGGTGGCCTGTAAATAATTGAATCTGGACCAGACAATCCAGTGATTGACATCATGATCAATTGTCATATAATGACATGCATCAATCGTGTCAGCGAGTCCGACCACCCAATCCCGTTAGTCGCCTCTTACGACAAGCATAGGTTGCTGAAGACCAATTCTATCCCGGAATCTTCACGCGACACAAAGTTAAACTGTTACTGTGAGTAAGGAATATACCAACGTTTTGAATAGTATGTGAACGCAATAGTGAACAACCGTTACTGTGATAGAACCGAATTCAAATATAAAAAACAAGATTCCATAGACATTTCAAAGCATATTTCTAAGGTTCATAAGTACAATATGAGAAGATCATTGTTATTCCAGAGATTGAAATGTTATCAATAAACATAAGTACACAAAACTGATTTTGTTTTGTTTTTAACCCACGATTAATGTTGTTATCTATTCATAGTATCATATACGGTAAACTACGTTTATAACGAACACGCTTATAACGAACTGACCGATATAACGAACTTATATTTAAAACCCGGTCATGTGTTGTATATATGTTGTATATATGCTTATAACGAACTACGGTTATTACGAACTAAAATTAGTGGTCCCTTTCAGTTCGTTATAACCGTAGTTTGCTGTACGCATAATCAGGATATACATACACCTCACCAATATGCTTGACAGAGTCAAATCGCACGATGGACAACAAAGTACCCACGTCAAATTTTCATCTCGTAGTTTGTGAATTATTTTGAACGTTAAAGTTTGGATTTAGTCGTAAATACAACCTTACCCAGAAAATCAAAATACGCATACCACTCCGGGATGAGAGTGGCATCATAATACCACTCCTGGGAATGCCAATGTCACATTTTGAAAGAATGTATGTGAAATTCGCACTGGCATTGAGCAATCTTAATTCAACATTTCCGTTAAATAAGAGGAAATAATGTGATTGGTAAGATGTATTGTCGAGATAACCCATCCAATTTGCATTTTATTGCCGAATTTGTTGAACAGTTAAATCATCTGCAGACGCGCGTGCACTCATAGCCGATAGTGTTATATTTGTACGTCATGTTTTAATGTTAGCGCTTGTATTCCCGTTGCAATAATGGGAATCAACGCACGATTATGAATAATCTTGCTTTATATAATAACAATTTAAGTTAACATCACGCAATGCCATATAACTGAAAAATGTATGAATTTTTCCCTATTATTATTATTATTATTATATTATTGTTGTTGTTGTTATTATTATTATTACCACTACTGTTTTTGCTGTGTTTGTTGTTGTTGTTGTTGTTAGTATTATTATAATTATTATTATTATTATTGTTGTTGTTATTGTTTGTTTGTTTTTGTTTATGGAATTGTAAGCATCATACCGTGCTCATGGGTCTCACCAAAGACGTAAACATCTGGGACCTGCGTCATTTCGGGCTTTCCTCCCACATTAAGCTGACATGGCGTCATATGATCTGGGATGCTGGTCAAGGCAGCGTTAAACACAACTCACTCACTGCTTTTATTTTCGTGCATATATTCATCAACATGCATTCCATTGTTTAATTCCTTATTGAGTTGATTGATAATTTCACACACACACACACACACACACACACACACACACACACACACACACTCACACACACTCACACACACACTCACACACACTCACACACACACTCACACACACTCACACACACACTCACACACACACACGGTCAAAGGTCTCGAATCACAAAAAACATTCATGTAAACACACTGGTTGAAACAGCCGATTTGACGCCCACACCACTGCAGAAAGTAATATTTATAAAAGTGTACTTCTTTTACAGTCATTTTACAGGTATTTTTAAATAATAAAGTACAATTATTGGTTACATAATACAAAGTTGCTGTTACTGCAATATACAAGTGATGTGTGGAAATATACATGTACCTCGGACAGAAACAAGATAGAAAGAAAGACCGATTGTGTAACCTGTTCACTGCATATCCAGGTGAGCCACAGTGTCCGGACACTGTTTTATTAACGGCGTGAATTTGGCATGTTTTCTTGTTCGGTACCAGGAGTGTGTCTGATATGACATATACTTTACCGCTGTATATATTGCATTACAAATAGCATTAGTCTAATAACGTTAATTCGAATGAGATAAGTAAATGAGTAAGATGGCTAGATGAACTTTGCGTACACCATGGAAGCTGTGGATATACTCCCTAACTGAAAGAGAAGTGCTCAGGTATCAAAATAAATTGTTAATATTTGTAATCTGAAGTTTTTGTGATTTTCAACGAACATTACATGAGACACTCCAAGAGTCCACAAGTCCTGAAAGCGGTATAGGGTTTGTCTGTGAGGCCGCTTGACGAGCCCGCGTGTGGTTTCTGGATTAGACCAGTCAACAGCATTATTAGCTTGTCGTAGACCGCTGTTGTATCGATTCATATTGCAGCCACAAACAACAAACACATTTAACCAATTAGCTAGCTATCGGTATCAATGGTATTTATTTCACAGGAGCCGGTTCAGTTTAAAAAAGCAATAGGTCTCTTTAAATACCACGCTTTATCTTTTGAGAAGACTTCGAAACTGAATAGACATTTAGCAGCTAATAAAATGTCTTCTCTGGCCAAGCATCTGCTTCTGGCCCTTTGTGATACTCGACCTTAACATTTCAACCTTTACTATCTACTATAACGCTACTCTTATTCAAACAAAAACAAATTTCAATTATGATTTATCTAATTCTGACATCATAGACATTATTGCAGACCACATTGGACACTCCAACGTAAATTGATATGATATCTGGAAATATTCTTCTCACAAAAAAGTAACTTGAATTGGGATGAACCCTCAACTGCCGACAGCGAGAATCGCTGCTCATTAAGTCAACTACTGGGTTGTCTCGCCCAGATTTTATTAGTGACACATACTCGCCGACACGAATATCTGGTATATTTTTTGGTACGGCGTTAAACAGCAAACCATTCCCCGTATTTTACTTAACTATTTCTTCACATACTTCATCCTAAATTAGGCTCTCGATATTCCGCACGACAAAATATTTCATAGATGGTTACAGCTCTGAATGAAACAACAGCACTTTGTTTCTAAGTCCATGTCTGACCTACACCACACTTGTTCTTCCACCGATGTCCGTAAATTCTCCCTACCTAACAGTGACGTTTCACCACCTCTTGTGATTCCGACTTAAAAAAGTAGCTCCGAGTTTGCAAAATCTTAAAAAAATATAAATTAATGTAAAACAGATTTGAGGTTGCTAAAATTCTTTATCATATATTTGGATATGATTATATACAAACAAAATATTCTTGTAAGCTATGAGAACGGTGTTGGAATCGAAGGAATACATGCTGATCAAGTTACTGATATGGTCAAGCTTTGCGAAACGACAAGTCTCGATTGGCGATTTAAATGAGAAATTTGCAGTTAATAACGAAACATTTTGCAGAGGATAACAAACGGTCAGAAGCAATATTCACTGAAAACACGAAAACGTCGTGTTTTTCCGTATATGGTCATTCGACGGAAAAACGACCAAAAATTCATTAAAATTGATTAATTAGTGAGCGTCTAGAAAGTGTCTTGAAAAGCGTCGAGTCTTTCAAGCGTAAAAAGGACGGAAAAACGACTTTTTTTCTCCGCCTTGGACAACCGTTAACGGCCAATCAGGTGGCACTGGTCCCCTGACGCACCTGATGCCAAAGGCTTCCTTTAGAGAGCAGTAGGTTTTGTATTTCTGGCATGCCTTGATCTAGTATCTGTCGCGGACAGTGCAGTGAGATTTGGTGATCAGTCAGTTTTAGGATATGAACCGTGTCAATGAAATTCAGACACGCGGCAAGAATTCAAACTTAACCATGTTAGCAAGTTTATTGGGATAACATATCCCTCCGCTATGTACAGTTACCTCGATCGGACAATGGGCTGTAACAGTAAATAACTTTTTCAATGTGAAGTTTACGATAGTCGGCATTTCCATTGGACGATAGGTTGGTCACATGACCGCGAAATTGAAGTTCATAAGTCGACAAATTTTGACGTTCATACGTTTTTCATGAGACTTGAAATGACGTAAACACTGACGGACTACGTCCAGATTCCCTGGGGTTTCCCCAAGCAAGCTCCGACGTTTATCCCGTTAGCGCCTCACTCTGTGATGGTTCATATTCTAATGAGCTCACGCGACGTCGAAGCAAGCGATGGCATTCTTACACTGTTTGGCTCCCACTCTATTAAGGTTCATATTTCAATGAGCAATGATATGTATGTAGTACCAACTCACTTTGTTCCGAATATTCCGCCGAAAATATATTTCACCAGCTGCGAGGTGAGATATCAATTTGTACAAGCAGTCGAATAAGGATGATAAAGGCCCCTAACTGAAAAGGTTCTTGTGGACTAGAACACAGGCATGATAGATTATATAACCAAAACCAAGCTACCCAGCTGCTATTTACGGACGGGAGCCCAGGCGGGGGACCAAAGTGGATTTGTTGTAGCGTGGTATGAACTGTGACGTTGGCTGTCCTCAAGACCCAAGAGAAAAAAATTGAAAAGGAGTCCAACTCAAGTCTAGAAAGATTTGGAGGTCCAGATTGCCTCAGTTCTAGCCTGAAATTAACAATTGTTCTGTACTCCTTTTTAAATCTTTTCTTTTAATTTTGTAGAAATTTAAAGGCAAACCAGAAAAGATATTGATGGGAAATTAATATCACATGTTTTACTGATCCAGTTAAATTTACCACACAATGAAATATTGGTATTTGATATTAGGAAGTGCATGATCATGTACATGTTCAGTGTAGTAATTTGATAATATTCAATTTGATTTTAATTTATGTTAAAGTGTTGCGCGGCATCAACGAGAACTATATGATATCCTCACTTATCGTCGATGTATTGACATCGGACGATGAACAATTCGGCATTCTTATTCGAGCTATGAATAGCTTCATCGGGAAACGGAGATTTTTATACCACAATAGATTTCCTCCGTCTTAGTCAGAGCGCATTACGCAACTAAACTGATCAGCAGGTGATAGTTGCGGAATATTAAGATAAACGTCTATTTCAGATCCCCATGAGAATATCTAATGTCTGAAAAAGATCACAGCCTGCAATACTTCATCCTCATCAGTTTGACCGTTACAGTATTTACATATATAATTTTCCAAAGGTGTTACGGATCTAGTAATCTCAAATTCCAATGGAAACGTTCCACATCTGAATTTAGCTAATATACTACGTTGGGATCTGCACATGACAGTGCGAACGTGGGGCTCTACACAGAGGCAGAGAGTAGTTTTAAACTGCCTGTATGTCCTTAGCTTATTACCGTTAACTAAGCCTCTGTCACCCCTAAGACCCATTTCGTGAACAATCGTAAGGTTCACTCTCAGTCTGCCTACACTGTAAATGAAAGTGTAGACACAATGAGAACACCCCTATTTCAATAAAAAATGTGTCCAGACTGTTGGACAATCAAAAAAGAATGTGTAATATTTAATGTTATTTAATTGCAAAAACTTTGTGTTGAGACATTGGGCCCGGACCTTTCAATAGTTCACATCGTTATCTTAGTTCACGAACAAATTCACTAACTGTGCTAATTTTGCCAAGACAGTTAGCCAAGAAGCACTTCCAGTGAGTTGCAGTCTGTCGGCGGTTGTTCAGGCTATACCTGAAGCCTCCAAACAAGACTTGCTGTCCTCCAGCCTGAAAAAAGTGATGAACTCAACTTTCTGTAACGCAGCCATCATAACACTGTCTCCAAAGTTTTACACACACCTTTTATTCATCTTCCTTTTCTCTCGCTGTTACATTGTGGACCATTCCATTTTTCACCAGGTAAGTCTGCCTACACTAATTACACGAATTACACTAATTACTAATTTATACTCAGTCTGCCTACAAAAATGTGTAGGCAGTCTGAGATGTAGGCAAAATGAGAAGTTACCAATCTTAATTAGTTTTTCTTTAATTTCAGGGAACGAACAATAATGTATAATATGTGGTATCTGTAGAACACCATTCTCCCAAGATTTACAGTATCATTGTCACAAGGACCAAGTTTTAATAGAACTAATGATATGATAAGACGGAACAGAATATACTCTCCTCCAAAAGCCGATTTAGGTCTTGACATTTATGCTCGAAAGCCTTTCTTTGCACCAGTTTGCCGACAATTAAGCATACGCAGAAGTGAGTCTTCACCTGCAGCGATCAATACGATGTTTTCGGCATATAACAACATACTAGATTACCAATCAATATTGATACAACAGTTTAGGTAATTAATATAATCAACCATGTCATTCTGAGACAAAAAGTTTTGTGAACCGATGCGGCCGTTTAATATAAAGAGGTTACAGTTCACCAAAATGTCAATGAAAACATGACCATATGTTTTTTCGTTAGAGAAGATAACTTTTATCTGTGTTATTGTGTCTACACTCCTATGTAATTCTTTTCAGAGCCAATTCGAAAATTAAAATCACCACAGATACGAACAGAACCTAGGTTTAGGTAGAAGTAGAGCTGTTCTTTGGTCACTTAAAAACTTCTCATCGCCGTTCCCCCTACTGGAACAAGCAAGCAGAAGATAGCAAACACAGAAAACAAGCACAAAATCTGGATCTTCGCACGACGCTACCTTGAACCAAATATTGTCATCTTTGTCATTGTCTAAAAACTAAACATTAAAATTCTTTAAAAAAAGAATAAAAAACCCAACACCCACCATACCCCACCTGACCCGCGGTCAACACGCGAGATCAGTGATATTCCTATTATTGCCTATCCAAGTAAAACCGTCAACATTAAGGGCGTCGTTCTTTCGCAGAAACGTTTCACACACCGAATATGTCACATTCAAGATCGTTCAAATCATATTCTCTAAATTCTTTGTTCGAGTATTTCCGCTGTGACCATCCAGTTCTAGTATCCAAGCCGCACAGACCCTTATTCCTTGGTTGCCTTGAGACGTTTTCCGTGAAAACGAACTTTTTACCTTGTCCAAGTTCGATAATTATTGTTTGTATATTCCACCTTGACGTTAAGTCCTGTCTTGAGAGTGTGTGATCCAGATACATCCTTGAATAGCCTTTCTGGCGTGCTGATTCTTCTTATTCAACATCATGTTTCTCTTGTGTTCGACTGCCTCTAGTGTCACCAAAACAATCCCTGGCTTATTATCCGTACGTGTCATCCGCTTTGCACTTGCCGCCCGCACATCGACAAATATCAAGCCGTCTCGAAATAGTTTGTTGACAACGTGGATTGAAACGTTTTTATCGTTTGATTCTCGAATGTCGACAGGCAAATTTCGAACGACCATACTCCGATCTAAGTCACTATCACTGGTATTTTTCCCACCATCCGCAAAGGTAATACTCAATAATGGCTTGTAACAGCTTCCAGCCTCTTTGAATGATTGTCAGCTGATGTTGTATGGGAATGTTGTAGTTGTCGGACGTTCTCCTTTCTCATGTTTGCAGTTTCTTGTTTCAACACTGCTATTCTTTTGTCACGTTGGCCTTATTTTCTGCTAATTTGTCAGTGAAAGAGTTCCTCATTGTGTTAATTTCTGCGATCAATATTACCTGCCCCGCAACTATAAGTAGAATGTTCAATTCCACGTACATCTGTTTTTTTATGTTTTTAAGCAGCTGAAGGCTCGCAGAAGTTAACAGTACCGACGCATGTACACCCGGCTGTGACACCCGCGTCTTCCAAAGCACGAGCATGATTTACAGTTAATGTCGAAATTGTTAACAAACGTTAACTTGTCCGTGAATGTTTATCTGATGCAAGAAAGCACAATAAAGGTATGTTCGGCTAATATGGATGAGCGTCGTAACCACGTCTTCTCAATTTAGGGGCGAGTAACTCGAAAGAACATTGTCGACTACATTGGAAAATTATGCAGATGACTGCTTAATGAAAGTGGAATCCCGACAATTAGAGAGCGGAGGATTTTGTACTAATATACATAGATTCCTCAAATCAAAGCAATATCAGAAAAAAAAGATATGAATATAATATCAGGCTGTATACACCAAGGTCACCTTCCACAAAAATAAGTTTTGAAAGCCAGCAAGTTATGCAGGTTCAGTTTGATAATAGTTTGCGTATTTCATGAGTATATAACTTGCGAAAGTATTAAATCGTTTTCCTATATTTAGCCTCTCCTTAGTCTTGCGCTTTCCTTATTCTTTTGAATAAAATTCTAACCGTTATCATTGCATTAGTTAATGAGAAGTACATGCCGTAAATGCCAATCAAGAAAGGGATGAGCTTGAAGATATCGTTCTCTCCCAGTAAATTCCGATGACCAATAACGACGTTATTTGTACGGAAAAACGATGGTTTGAAAGCGTAAAAAAACGTCGTTTTTCCGACAAATGACCATATACGAAAAAACGACTTTTTTGTGGTTGCAGTGTAAATGAGTGAGTGAGTGAGTGAGTATGGTTTTATGGTCAATATTCCAGCAATGTCACAGCGGGGGACACCAGAAATGGGCTTCACGCATTGTACCCATGTCGGGAATCGAACCCAGGTCTTCCGCGTGACGAGCGAACGCTTTAACCACTGGGCTACCTGACCGCCCCCTTTCACAATGAAGTATATGATGCATTGTTAATCAGGCGTTTTCGTCTATCTTAATGATCCCAGAACCTTATTTCAGCCTATCTAAACAAGTCAAGGTTATTCAGTCATTAGAGTGTTGATTAATTCATTCACAGGTGTGAATTGGTTACCGCCGACTTAATTGACTATCCACGCATCTTGTCGATTGTCTTGTCAGAGCGTTTACTTAGCTATCTTTTGAAATAGCTATGGTACTGTTGCTGAGCTAATCAGCTTGTGTATTTGTTCATCAATCTACGCAATTAGGAAAGAACATGCAAATCAACCGACTCACCGAACCTGACCAGAGACCTTTTTTACTCGCCTCTTAGTGGTTTATGAGCGGATGAGGTTTAGCAGTATCCTAGTGAAGCAGCCAGTGTGTGATGAGATGATTTGATAGACAATCCAGTGATTGACTTGAGCATCGGTCGACACAATGGGATACGATGACACACACCAACCAAGTCACGAGCCTGACAATCAGACTATTCTCCCCTGAAGACAACCATGTCCTTTGGTCCAATATTCTTGCCAGGAATCTCCGCGTTCTTCTGTGATCTGCCTGTATAGCTTCCATCACTATTTTCCATTGGACGCACTTTGGAATCTGTTTCAGAAGATACTGATTTATACACGGCGTTGGCATTATTATTTGCCATTTAGCTGAATTCTACAGGAACAGAAAAAGCACCAAGGCACATTCAAAGTGAGCTGAATGTCAGATCTGATTTTTTTGGCTCAGTGAGTGTCTGCTAATTGGAAGTGTAATGTGATCTGTTTGATGTGAAGGGACAGTGTGGTCTAAGTGTTATGTTCTTTGCACACTAACGGCTATCATTAGGGCAATAAACATTCATGTAAGGTATCATCGCATTCGGTAAATCAATTTCTGCGATTTAAATATTTTCAACAATGGCCAAAGTTGATGCAGGTGACGATGCTTTGAAGCATGAAGGTACATCTCCATCACTGACTGATGTTGATAACTATTGACGTTGTTGACTATTGACGTTGTTGACTGATGTTCATAACTATTGATGTTGTTGACTGATATTCATAGCTATTGACGTTGTTGACTGATGTTCATAGCTATTGACGTTGTTGACTATTGACGTTGTTGACTATTGACGTTGTTGACTATTGACGTTGTTGACTATTGACATTGTTGACTATTGACGTTGTTGACTGATGTTCATAACTATTGATGTTGTTGACTGATGTTGATGACTATTGATGTTGTTGACTGATGTTCATGATTATTGATGTTGTTGACTGATGTTGATGACTATTGATGTTGTTGACTGATGTTGATGACTATTGATGTTGATAACTATTGATGTTGATGACTATTGACGTTGTTGACTGATGTTGATGACTATTGACGTTGTTTACTGATGTTGATGACTATTGACGTTGTTGACTGATGTTCATAACTATTGTCGTTGTTGACTGATGTTCATAACTATTGATGTTGTTGACTGATGTTGATAACTATTGATGTTGTTGACTGATGTTGATAACTATTGATGTTGTTGACTGATGTTCATAACTATTGATGTTGATGACTATTGAGATTGTTGACTGATGTTCATAACTATTGTCGTTGTTGACTGATGTTGATGACTATTGACGTTGTTGACTGATGTTCATATCTATTGATGTTGTTTACTGATGTTCATAATTTTTGACGTTGTTGACTGATGTTCATAACTATTGATGCTATAGACTGATGTTCATAACTATTGATGTTGTTGACTGATGTTCATAACTATTGATGTTGTTTACTGATGTTCATAATTTTTGACGTTGTTGACTGATGTTCATAACTATTGATGCTATAGACTGATGTTCATAACTATTGATGCTGTTGACTGATGTTCATATCTATTGATGTTGTTGACTGATGTTCATAACTATTGATGTTGTTGACTGATGTTCATAACTATTGATGTTGTTTCCTGATGTTCATAATTTTTGACGTTGTTGACTGATGTTCATAACTATTGATGCTATAGACTGATGTTCATAACTATTGATGCTGTTGACTGATGTTCATAACTATTGACGTTGTTGACTGATGTTCATAACTATTGATGTTGTTGACTGATGTTCATAACTATTGACGTTGTTGACTGATGTTCATAACTATTGATGTTGTTGACTATTGATGTTGATCACTAGTGATGTTGATAACTGATGATGATGATGATGACTAACGATGGTGACTCATGATAATGTTGATGGCTAACGATGATGACTAACGGTGATGACTTATGAAGGTTAATGGTAAAGTTGATGGCTAACGATGATGACTAACGATGATAGCTAACGTTGATGTTGATGACTAATGATGGTGAAGACAAATCAACAATGATGGTGACTATCGATGACGACTAACGATGATGGCTAATGATGATGACTATTAGTGTTGATGGCTAAGGATGGTCGCTGAACGCCATACATACACACACAGGAATCGAGACAGGACCCCCCCCCCCCCCCCCCCCCCTTACGGGATTCATGGTTCTATATATACCTCACCCTCCATTAAACGCGTGTCGACATACAGGGACCATCTCAAGCGCTGAAAGGCCATAAAATAAATCACCTGAAATACATAAATGTATGTAGAACCGAAACGAGGGCGAATAATTGTTGAATTCTGTATTTAAATCAGCACACTATATACATTGATTAGATACATATTATATTTCTTATATTGGTGTAGTGGTGTGTTAATGGTGGAAGTATTTAGAGATGTTTCTTTCCAGTTACTGAATTACTATTGATAAAAGTAGCCTGTGGTGACAATAGAGACGTGAATGAATTTGTATCAATTAACGATCCATCACCATTTGATCACCCCTTCAATGGAGACATGAAGGAAGTATCGCCGGAGGTCATACGCAGATGACACTGTAGCCATCTCCTTATTGTCCTGACGATCAATCCATTAAGAGGCCATTGACCAACAATAAATGCTTGGTAGGAAGGTCAATGTAGATGGTCAAAGAGAATCGTCTTTATACACATTGTTCATTCTTGATTATTATCGTGAGGCAGGGTTGAACGTCGCGTTCAAGATTATTGATCTCACATAGCGATGTGCAGCCACGGGTGTGTGTGTGTGTGTGTGTGTGTGTGTGTGTGTGTGTGTGTTTGTGTGTGTGTGTGTGTGTGTGTGTGTGTGTGTGTGTGTGTGTGTGTGTGTGTGTGTGTGTGTGTGTGTGTGTGTGTGTGTCTGTGTGTGTGTGTCTGTGTCTGTCTGTGTCTGTGTCTGTCTGTGTCTGTGTCTGTGTCTGTGTCTGTGTGTTCGGAAGTTCGGAAGTTGTATAATGCTAGCCTTGCCGAAGTATATAATCCCACTGTCTCCGAGCCGACCTGTCCTTGTTTCATCCTCATCTTCATCATCTTAATGCCGAGCACCAGGCAAGGTAGTGCCTTAAAAAAAAGAATTTGCATGACGCGGCCAGGGGATCGAATCACCGACATACCGTCATCCAGGTAGTCGCTGTATCTACTAGACCATGGATGCGGTCTTTGATCGAAATGACTACTTACATTTTCATCGAATGTCTAAAGTTTGCGAAGCTATAAGATAGGTCTATCAACGGTTGCGAGAAAGGTATGACTAAACGTCAGCGAATGTAGGATTGAAGGATGAGAGAAAACGTAAAATCGGAGAAAGCGGAGAGCGACAATGCGATGTACCCAAACATATTACATGCTACAGAAACACATTTCGTTCTTTAACTTCGCTGGTCTTGGAAGGAATCCAAAAAATAGCCCCGATTATTTCATGTGGAAAGTCACCTCCATGTGTCCGTTGTTTTTATTAAAGAGGTTTACGTCTACGTCACATCAGCCTGGGTCGTTGCTCATACTATCACTCACTAGTTTGTTGGAGATGGTAATATATGACTGTTAACCTTCAAACGCCTGACAAGGCAGCTTAGGCTGTATACTCCCCAGGGAGATGAGAAAGAAAATCGAGTGCACCCTCATCCATTGACCGGGGTGATAATATTAGCGCTTTGACAATGCACCTTGTGTGTGGAGGCTAGCGCAATACAAGTACACACATTAATATTATTAATACCCATTGCGGTTCAGGATTACGATAGATCCCGACCCGTGAAGATCCGGGGTAGAATAGTCTTCAGCAACCCATTCTTGCTGTAAAAGGCGACAATGCATGTTGTAAGAGGCGACCAACGGGATCGGGTGATCAGACTCGCTGACTTGGTGGTTGCATGTCACCGTATCCCAATTGCGTGGATCGATGCCTATGATGTCAATCACTGGATTGCCTGGTCCAGACTCGATTACTTACAGACCGTCGTCATACAGCTGAAATATTGTTGAGGTTAGACAACAAACAAACGTTAACACTTACATCCATACAGTTGCTTCTGACGACAGGTGGCATAAACCACAGAGCAAAAGAAAGCATACACTTTAAACTGGATTTGCCCAAAATTTACATACGTCATCAAAACGGTACTAGGCCGAAACATTTGATGAACTATACAAACTATAATACGCGTGTAAGGAACATCACCATCGAATCACTACTTGTTTTGTTTCATATTATGCTACCTTCAAGCACAGGTAGGCGGTCGGGTAGCCTGGTGGTTAAAGCGTTCGCTCGTCACGCCGAAGACCCGGGTTCGATTCCCGACAAAGGTATAATGTGTGAAGCCCATTTCTGGTGTCCCCCGCATTGATATTGCTGTAATATTGCTAAAAGCGGCGTAAAACCATAATCACTCACTGAAGCACAGGTGTACATGGTTTTTGGCCTGCAGTTTATGTTAGTTTCCCCGCGTGTCTGCTTACAAATGCGTTAGGAAAGCCATCGTGGTGTAGTGGTTAGAGCGTCTGTGCGGAGAGCCGGGGTAAGTAGTTGAACCCATTCGTGACCGTCTCGTGTTATTCCGGGACAAGCCGAATAGCGACTCGTATCCCTCTCATGGCCATTTGTGCGACCTGGTTCGATCTTAGCGCAAACGGGCACACCTGAAACAATTGTCAACTCGTTGCGTAATGGTTCACATATATTTCCCCACATATTATATATATTTCAGATGCAATTAAAAGCACATCGGTCACATTTAACTGTGTCTTGGGTATATTTCTAGATGCAAGACATATGTAAAATCAAAAAATATTTCTGAGGGATTCTTTGACGAAGAACTTGAAGTCATACGTGCATTCTGATTGGTTTGTCGTATTTTCGCACATAACATTCATCGATAGTGGGACGAGTCTTCTTGCAGGTTACGGAAAAAGGCGAGAGGTGACGAATGTAGTTGGATCCTCTGCAGGCGTCATACCAAACGATGGTATTTGTTGTTACCCTGCCTGGCGCTCGGCTTTAAGGGGTGAAAACAAGGACTGGTCGGCTCGGAGTCTGCATATTGTGTCTGAGTGGGCTATCCATGTTAAACTGCGGAATGGTATCTCATGATCTGTGGGCTAGCACTATACAATTGCTTTTAGTCCTGACTAAAACATCAGCCACACACACGTGCATACACGTCGCGATATTAGTGCAATCTTGGACTCGACCTTTAATCCTATTTTCCCTTTTCTGTCAGCGCTCACTTTACAGTTGAACAGTTACCCGGCCAAGGGACTCGGTTAGGTACAATATATTAATCTAATATGTATACAAAACTGATCTAAAAATATTCTCAAATAAATTTATCCAAAACGTTACCCAAACAAAAGCGAAGCTTGTTTCACCAGTAGAGGCAACAACGTCCACATGACTTATTCAGGCCAAGGGGGCACGGGTGTCTCAGTCGTCTGAAGCGCCGCGATTTGCTCTGCAGAGTTGCGTCCCTTGGACACGCCAGAAACCTATGATCGTGGGTTCGAACCCCGGTTCGCCCCGATTATGTTTCTAGGTTTGTCAGCACAATACCCGTGCTCGTGGGTTTCAACGAGAAGTGGTAAACGTCTGAGGCCTGCATCACTTCGGGCTTTCCTCCCATATTAAGCTAACACACCGCGATATACCTGGAATACTGTTAAAAGCGGCGTTAAACTTAACTCACTCACTCACTATTCAGGCCAAGCAAAGTCTAAACAGAGGTGGGGGCACGGGTGGCCTAGAAGACTACGGTGCCGGAATTCTCTTGGGCAGAGTTATATTCCCGTCGGCACGCCAGAAACCTATGATAGGGGTTTGAATCCCGGTTCGCCCCGATTATGTTTCTAGGTTTGACAGCAGCATACCCGTGTTCTGAGTTTCAACAAAAGTGGTAACCATCTGAGACCTGCATCACTTCGGGCTTTCCTCTAACATTTAGCTTACACGCCGTGATATAACTGGAATACTGAAATGCGTTAATCCCAAATCACTCACTCATACACTAAACAGGCTACCCAGTCACGTTTCTCGTGCTCGGTAATGCCCCCGTCACACTTATTCGGAAACAGCAGGATTAAAGCAGAACCAGCCCGAATGAAGAATTTTCAAAATTCGTGCCACATTCGGGAGGGAATTTCAAACTGACCAAGCTTTGTAAAAATGCCGTTTGAATACTTAGAATGCGCTCCGAACCCGCCTCGAATGATTCTTACACATTCAGGGTGTATTAGCTCTCGAATGCAGCTCGAATGCAGCCAGAATATATGCCAAAAGTGCAGTTCAAGTGCTGCCTGAATACCACCGGAAGGCCGGTTGGAAGGAAGCTCGAATGCCTCGAATGCTGTACGAATTCACCTCCGATTTTCATTCCGACGGCATTGCGACTCATTCCGCCTCTTGTGTGACTAGGGTTTCAAAGCTTGACAAAGGGTGTCAAGTTTACGTAAATACACCAGCTGAAGAGCTCCCAAGAGACACGTATAATATAACTATATATTAGCTGTACAGCAAATATTAAGAAAATGGCTCTTATGTCAAGAATATATGAATACAATTAGCATTGTAAATGGAGTAGGCCCGATTCTACTTTCAAAAAGCAATAGATGCTTTCGTGTCCGCGTACCGTGAGTCAACAATCTCCATCACTTTCGGTGTGTGGGACCATAGCGAATACACACCCAGACTACCGGTCTGTTAGGGCAACTTTTCTCAGCACATGACACTTTTTATGGGCAGCAGCTTTTTTATTCTTTGTCACGGCGCTTCAGAGCTACGGCTTTCTTCTTCATCAGCATTCTTGTTCTCCAATCTTCTAAATGCCTATCAAAGACACAACTATACTCAAGTGTTTTAACAAATCGTTACCCACCGTGATAGTGCTGGAATATTGCAAAAGTGGCATAAAATCTCACTCACTAATAAATAGTTGATACAATCTTGTTTTATTTTAATTGCCGTGCAAGTTAGAATTTTCTATTTGAACGTTTTTAAGAGTGATATAAAAGGGCACCGAAACGACGTGATTAATGATAGTGAGATTCCAGGTAAGAACAGCCGTTCCCAGAAACTTATGTTTGTCGGGTGCTCAGTAACTTGCTTGTTTGCGAATCATCTTATCCCAATAGCTTGGATCCATGTACGAATTGCAAAATCACTAGATTGCCGATGATGCTACTATTTCCCAAGAGGAGTTTGTATCATGGTGAATAATTTACTTGCCTTTGCATGTGTTTGTGACAGTCACCACCGGTGGGAACGGATACGCTCACCTTTTCGGGAACACCTGATTTGATCACTATCTGAGTCATAATTACACAATGGACTTTTGTGGTTATGACAATCTGTTTGTCGAGTTCATTAAGGCCGACGTCATGTAGCTTGAATATTGCAGTGCACTTTAACGACATACAATACTCATTGCCAACCACACCTAACCTTGTAGGTCTGTAAAAACACGATTTCTGTAATTTGAGATAATATAGGAATATTTACGTCCTTCTGTAGACATCTTGTAATAATTAGTGTTGACCAAGTTCTCTGTACATGATGTACCAGCAATTACATGAGGAGAGGGTGAGTACTTTTGAAAATAAAATTAACATACTCCTTATGTAAACTTGATATTGACCTAAGCCGTGCCAATTAAGGGCTTTTTGCTGGAAATGTGTTAGTGAAGAGCTGAATAAACATTATGTTATAAGATGGTAGTGTTGACAGATACACGTGTACTGATTATGGCAGACAACGCTTTCTTCGATTTTTGGATCGTTTGACAAAACTTAATGACATGTACAAAACAAGAATATGGTAATGCTCATAGCTACAGCAAATAATATGCAAGTACACATTTGAAAAGATGAGGTGAAATGGGGTTTTACGTTGCGTCAAAGATTATTGCACTTATATAGCGACCTGCATGCACATGTTTGTCTGTGTCTGCTTGTACTAGTCCGGACTGATACTGATTTATAGTGCTAGCTCACTGAGATACCATGCCGCAGTTTAACATAAATACCCCACTCAGACATAGTATACTGACTCCTAGCCGACCAGTCCTTGCTTTAGCCCCTTCAAGCCGAGCGCCAGACAGGGTAACAACAAATACCATCTTTTAACGTCTTTTGGTCAAAATGTGATGAAGGTAGTGGCTGTTGGTCTATTCAATATTTGCTGAAGGACGTGCAGTGCTACAGTAATATGTTGTTTTAGTCACAACAAACAACACATGATTCGTCTCGTTTACGTTATAAACTGGGGGGTAAAATAAAATATACACTTAAAAATTGGATTTAACCAAACGATTACAAACGGTATCTAAACGTTACTAGGCTCAGAACATTGCCGCAACTCTGTAATCTTAGAATGCCAAGCATAGCTAAGATACCCATACACATCACCATCGAATAATCATTTCTTCTTTGTTTCATTTATTTTGCTTGGCAGTATCTGAAGATCAAACGCAGCCTACATGTACATCAATGATGCTAAATAGGTTTATATAGTGTTAGATACATATTGTAACACTTTTTTCGCTAGATACATCCATTGACATGACAGACCTTGAGTAAAACGCGCAACAGTATTAAATCCAGTGAATCTACTTCTGTTGACTTAAATGTTCACATGGCTTAAAAACAGAAGGTCGCTTTGAAAGTTTTCACCCGAGGTTGACACAGAAAACCTTTTTTTATCTTGAAACTTTGAAGACAATGTTATTCTTGACGTGAGAACTATAAGAAAGGAGAGAGTTAGAAATGATCACAGACGAGTCCAGAGGGGATCAGCCACAATGTCACATGCCATTAACGGCTAAAGTAACTAATGTCGTGCAAAGGGGGAGATTTCACATGTATACGTAAAATAAGAATTATTATTGTTAACATCATCATCATCATCATCATCATCATCATCATCATCATCATCATCATCATCATCAGCATCATTATTATTATCACCATTATGATGATGATGATGATAATTATTATTATTATTATTATTATTATTATTATTATTATTCAACGTTGGGAATTCGGCATTGTATACATGTACACAAGCCGAATGTTTTAGGATGAGGTTTTATTATAGCATTAGTAGTAGTAGCGGTGGCAGTAGTAGTAGTAGTGGTAGTGGTGGTAGCAGTGGTAGTAGCAGAAGCAGTAGTAGTACACTAGTAGCAGCAGTAGTTGTAGTAGTAGCGGTATTGATTTCGGGAGTAGTAGTAGTAGCAGTAGTAGAAGAAGTAGTAGTAGTTATAGCAGAAGTAGTAGTATTAGTATTAGTAGTAGTCGCAGTAACATCAGTGGGAGCGGTAGTAGTTATAGTAGTAGTAGTAGTAGTAGCAGTAGTAGTAGTAGCAGTAGTAGTAGTAGTAGTAATAGTTAAAGCAGAAGTAGCAGTAGTAGTAGTAGTAGTAGTAGTAGTTGTAATAGTAGTACTTGCAGTAACACTAGTTGGAGCGGTAGTAGTAGTAGTAGTTGTACGACGACGTAGTAGTAGTAGTAGTAGTAGTAGTAGCAGAAGTAGCAGTAGTAGTAGTGTTAGTAATAGTAGTAGTTGCAGTAACATCAGTGGGAGTGGTAGTAGTAGTAGTAGTAGTACGTAGTAGTAGTAGTAGTAGTAGTAGTACGTAATAGTAGTAGAAGTAGTAGTAGTAGTAGTAGTAGTTAAAGCAGAAGTAGTAGTAGTGGTAGTAGTAGTTGTTGTACGTAGTAGTAGTAGTAGTAGTAGTAGTACGTAGTAGTTGTAGTAGTAGTAGTACGTAGTAGTAGTAGTAGTAGTAGTAGTAGTAGTAGTAGTAGCAGAAGTAGGAGTAGTAGTAGTGTTAGTAATAGTAGTAGTTGCAGTAACATCAGTGGGAGTGGTAGTAGTAGTAGTAGTAGGAGTAGTAGTAGTAGTAGTAGTAGTACGTAGTAGTAGTAGTAGTAATAGTAGTAGTAGTAGTAGTAGTACGTAGTAGTTGTAGTAGTAGTAGTACGTAGTAGTAGTAGTAGTAGTAGTAGTAGTAGTAGTACGTAGTAGTTGTAGTAGTAGTAGTACGTAGTAGTAGTAGTCGTAGTAGTAGTTGTAGTAGTAGTAGTTAAAGCAGAAGTAGTAGTAGTAGTAGTAGTAGTAGTTGTAATAATAGTACATGCAGTAACATCAGTTGGAGTAGTAGTATTACGTAGTAGTAGTAGTAGTAGTAGCAGTAGCTGTAGTAGTAGTAGTAGTAGTAGTAGTCAT
Organism: Haliotis rufescens; assembly: GCF_023055435.1. Classification (NCBI taxonomy): domain Eukaryota; kingdom Metazoa; phylum Mollusca; class Gastropoda; order Lepetellida; family Haliotidae; genus Haliotis; species Haliotis rufescens. The sequence goes on along the minus strand of NW_025963824.1, from coordinate 12,807,570 downwards.
AATAGTTATAGCAGAAGTAGCAGTATTAGTAGTATTAGTAATAGTAGTACTTGCAGTAACATCAGTGGGGGCGGTAGTAGTAGTAGTAGTTATAGTAGTAGTAGTAGGAGTGCGTAGTAGTAGTAGTAGAAGTAGTAGTAGTTAAAGCAGAAGTAGCAGTAGTAGTAGTAGTAGTAGTTGTACGTAGAAGTAGTAGTAGTAGTAGTAGTAGTAGTAGTAGTAGCAGAAGTAGCAGTAGTAGTAGTGTTAGTAATAGTAGTAGTTGAAGTAACATCAGTAGTAGTGGTGGTAGTAGTAGTAGTAGTAGTAGTAGTAGTAGTACGTAGTAGTAGTAGTAGTAGTAGTACGTAGTAGTAGTAGTAGTAATAATATTAGTAGTAGTAGTAGTAGTAGTCATAATAGTTATAGCAGAAGGAGCAGTATTAGTAGTATTAGTAATAGTAGTACTTGCAGTAACATCAGTGGGAGCGGTAGTAGTAGTAGTAGTTATAGTAGTAGTAGTAGTAGTAGTAGTAGTAGTAGTTATAGTAGTAGTAGTAGTACGTAGTAGTAGTAGTAGTAGCTTCTCATGGTGCTACATTATTATTTTTTTCTGGTCAATGGTTCAGTCTGCAACCGATTTTCATTCGTAGCTCCCTGTGAAGTATGCAGAACATGCATGTTGTTTAACGCCGCACTCCAAATTATTCCAGCTACATGGCGGCGGTCTGTACATAACCGAGTCTGGACCAGACAATCCATTGATTTGCATCATGGACATCGAACCACACATTTATGATACGATGACATGCATCAACCAAGCAAATGTGTACAAAACAATCTACAAACAAATATAACTCATACATTGATCAACACCATAATAGGTGATTAACAGATACAATTTGCAGACTTGCAGGGGCTCCAAACAGTCCACAACCATGTATTCCTTCAAGCTGGGACGCTGTGGTTCATTTCTTGCGAACCCCGGTATGTGGGAGGTCTGGCGGCCGCATTGTAAACCATGCTCCCCGGGGCTTACCATTATCTCAAGGCCTGTGGTAAACGAGAGGAACACCAGCATAGCATATTTCAAAGATACATTTCTTAAGAGATACCATCAATAAATGCACTTCAATGACAAACATCAATATTTCCCCTGAGGCACACCATCAATGGTTATCATGGTTATTGACTACAGATGGCCGTGTTGGACAAACGACAATCAAATCAAATAATTCGATTTAAATATAAAGGCCCACGACATATCAGGCAAACGTCTTCAAACAGGACAAGTAGAGGCGACCTTTTCTGTGATGGTTGGTAATTTTTCCTGCTTTCATTTTTTAAACATGTGAAGATGTTTGAGTATTGAAAAAATACAAATTAAATTGATCAGCCATTTTATCATCAAGGGAGGTGTCGCTAAATTGTAATTAATCTGCTTCTTCAGATACCTCGTGTGTGTGATTTGCATTTTTGGTGATGTTCGTATCTGAAACTGTTACTTAAAAGTTATCTTACAAGTATATGTCGTGGACCCAGAAACAAATGACCTGACAATGGTCAGTCCTTGGACAATATCCTTGTGGATTCCGGGTAAGAATATAGGTCATGTTTGTAAGAGGCAACTAAATGGATCGGTTGGTCAGGCTCAGGGACTTGGTTGATCGCAGTGGATTGGAGTGGATTGGTGCTCATGATGTCAATCACTGGGTTGTCCGATCCAGACTCGGGTGATAGCAACTACATTGAAAGCAGGCTGCAGAATTACTCAGAAACAACACTGCGTCATCAGCAATAAGATGAGACCAAGGATTGTATAAATATTCCATCTCATTTACTCACATTTTGAGGTGAAGTGAGGTGTAATGGGGATTAACGTCGCGTCCAAGATTACTGCACTTCTATAGCGTGCGTGCGTGCGTGCGTGCGTGCGTGCGTGCGTGCGTGCGTGCGTGTGTGTGGCTGCTTGTACTAGTCCGGACTGATGCCGATTTATAGTGCTAGCACACTGAGATACCAAGCCGCAGTTTAACATGAATACCCCACTCAGACACAGTATACTGACTCCTAGCCGACCAGTCCTTGTTTTAGCCCGTTCATGCCGAGCGCCAGACAGGGTAACAACAAGTACAATTTTGTAACGTCTTTTGGTATGACGCGGCTGGGGATCGAACACCGGGCCTTCCGCTCACATTTTGAGCAGATTTATAGTATGTCAATGTCGCCTGTCTTTACTAGAACCATACTTGGTCAATGTACGCATCCCAACCACGTCTAAGTGAATTCGAGCTGTCTGGCTAGGTGACTTGGTTGATGCATGTCATCGTATCCCAATTGACTGGTTCGATGCTCATGATGTCAATCACTGGATTGTGTGGAACAAACACGATAATGTGCAGGCCATATGGTATAGCTGGAATACTGCCGAGTGCGCGTTGAACGACACATAACAATACATAGAAGCTAACAACCGTGACTTCTCTGTCTGACCTTGTCTGACCTTGTCTACAAGTCCTCCGTGTCTCTCCTGAATCTAGTTGGATGCGACGATGCATCATGGACTGGGGAAAGTAGTTTATCATAAAGTTAATTTCACGCCATCATGTATTTACTCGTAACTTAGATTTATACACATCTCAGCTAGAGCAGAAACTAGTCGAGACAGAAGCGAAACAATCCATTTATTGAAGTACCATTCACAAATGTCAAACAGTACCTTTTACTCTAATGCCGGTTTTATAGTGCTAGCCCACAGTATAAGATAGATACCCAACTTAGAAACAGTACACCGACCGGCCCTTAAGTGTTTCATCCCCTTTATGCCGAGCGCCCCACGGGTAGCAATAGCAAGGGTCGAACCTTCTGCTCTCTGGACAGGCATTCTGTCCACGGGACAATAGAGGTGTTCCTCCAGCTCATCATTAACAATTAACAGACAAATGCCCAAATTATCTGATAAGTGAGTGAGCGAGTGAGTGTAACGCCTTAAAAAACATTATTCCAGTTTTATCACGGCGTGTCAGCTTGTAAGGCAGGATGGCCCCAAGTGATGCAAGTCTCAGACGTTTACCACTTTGGTGAAACCCACGAGCACGGGTATGGTGATGACAAACCTAGAAATATCATCGGGGCGAACCAGGATTCCAACCAACGACCCGTGCCCCCGACTGACAAGTGAGTGAGTATTGTTTACGACGCTTTTGGAAATATTCCAGCAATATCACGGCGGGGACACCAGAAATGGGCTCACATATTGTACCCGTGTCGGGAATTGAACCCGGATCATCGGCGTGACGAGAGAACACTTTAACCACTAAGCTACCCGACTGACCCCGACTGAAAAGTAGTATCCATACATTGTACAAAAAGCATGTGCACCGATATGTTTAACCACTTGAAATGGGTCTTGTATTGGCGATGGAATATGTTTTCAATCATCGCTTCAAAATATGTTTCAGACATTTCCTTAAATTTTCATTGAAATAGGTAATTTGTCATATTAATGACCTACCAGGTCCCTCAAGTCAACTTTTTAAGCATCGTCGCTAGAAGAACAAAAACAAGAACACACACCAATACCATGACTGGTCAAATTGGCCAGGATCTTCCAATTGGCCAGGATCTTCCATCATGGCGGACCTCGCAGATGTGCCTGGATGTTTGTAAATGAGATGACCACAAGGCGACATGTAGGTAAAAAGTAAAATCAAGCTGAAGTCTTACTCGGAATCTTTTGGTCATTTTTCAGAACTGTAGAACGAGGATTATATAAATAATTTATCAAAAGTGGTTCCATTTTCGACTTATTTACTTGCTAAGTTTGTAATGCAACCCTTGTGAGTGACGGGTGCTAACGGTAGAGTAGGATATGCTTACCTTTTTCGCTAACACCTGGTGTCATCATTTCATTTCCATGTATATACGGTTCAATGCAATTGTGCCTTGTACACCCAGTGGAATGTGTTTCGGCAGATAATCAAGACCTATTCTCTGGCGTTGACGTTTTATCTCATATTGCCAGCAGTCGTTCACACATCTGGTAAAGTGAGTGAGTGAGTTGGGTTTAACGCCGCTTTTAACAATATTCCAGTTATATCACGGCGTGTCAGCTTAATTGGGAGGAAAGCCCGAAGTGATGCAGGTCTCAGACGTTTACCACTTCGGTGAAACCTACGAGCACGGGTTTGGTGCTGACAAACCTAGAAACATAATCGGGGCGAACCGGGATTTGAACCCACAATCATAGGTTTCTTGCGTGCCCAAGGGATGCAACTCTGCACAACGAATCGCGGCGCATTAGACGACTGGGCCACCAGTGGCCCCACATCTGGTAAAACTAAAAATGCATGAAATTAAATTTACACATAAGACACTTAAATCAATTAAAAAAGAAAGGTTTAAAGGTAAGTCGAAGGTAAGGACGCATATGTACACGCCATTTCCTCAACGGACATTAAATAACGCAACTCATCTTGCTTGACTTTTTTCTGTTGTAAGCAATAGAGAGTACGCCAGGGTCAATGAAATTTATAGCGTTTGATCCGATTGGGCGAGAAACACGAAACTAAAAAAAAACATTCACAGCATTTCAACAAAATACTCAGTAATCCCTGAAGTATATTGTATTTCTCTCTTCTGACAGATGGTATATGTTTCACGATGTCCACATTTGTTAAAGAGATGTATGTCTCTGTTGACCTTCACCTTTGAGTTGTGTGGATGTATGTTACCTGTCACGAACCACACTCATTAATTAAATTTTATTGTTTTCTCAAACAGGAGAAATACATCAATGTTGATAAGTTTCCAATGGCGACCATAAAACAACAGTGGGCTGCCATCACGACAAATTAAATGTGTCTGAATGTTTTTGTTTTATGTTAGCTGCCACAGCTGTGGCTCGGACGCCTTTCACCAAATTTAAGTTTGGCAATACAAACACATCCTTGTTAATCCAGTATGTGTGTTGCTGTTGTGGTTTTTTGCGTGTGTTAGTGTGTGTCTGTGTCTGTGTCTGTGTCTGTGTGTTTGTGTGTGTGTATGTCTGATTATGTGTTTGTGTGTATGTGTGTTTGTACTTTTTACACTCAAAACGAAACAAGTTTGAAGAATGATTTTGAACGATAGAATCTCCTCCTCGTTTCTTCCAAGCGCAAATATAATCAATTGATAAAAGTTAAAATAACGGATATTTGAAACGTCCATCAATCCGTCTTTGTATGTAGAATCTCGGAAGACACTCGGGTGAAAGTCTCCATGCCTGAATCTCGGAAGACACTCGGGGGAAAGTCTCCATGCCTGAATCTCGGAAGACACTCGGGTGAAAATCTCAATGCCTGAATCTCGGAAGACACTCGGGTGAAAGTCACCATGCCTTGATCTCGGAAGACACTCGGGTGAAAGTCTCCATGCCTGAATCTGGCCTGACATTTCAGACAGAAAGCATAGGCAATCTGATCCCGTGTGGAGAACATTTGTGATATATGAACTCTGTAATGGACAAAGGCCACGGTAACTCTTCTCGCTCCGACAACTACTTGAAAATCTAACTAGTCAGGCGTGCAGGTACATGCCACCTTGCATTGTGGGTCATGGGTTCTTCACGTTTTCACGACGTCACGACGTGATACAGTTATACCTATATTGTCCCAAAGTTAGTAATAGATGAGTGTGTGAGTATGGTTTTACGCCGCTTTTAGCACCGGAGTCTTTGGCGTGACGAGCTAACGCTTTAACCACTAAGCTACCTGAGAGAGAGAGAGTGTGTCTTAGAGAGAGAGTGAGAGAGAGAGAGAGAGAGAGAGAGAGAGAGAGAGAGAGAGAGAGAGAGAGAGAGAGAGAGAGAGAATTATTTAACTCTTGACCCGACAATATCTCATCTATATGGCGACGGCCTGTTATAATTGTCAGGATCCAGTGACTATTATTATGCACAGCGATCACTCTCCTACCCAGAGTTCCATGCGGCCGGCAGCCAGCCAGCATAGTACCTCTGCCACAGGCCAGCGCCATGTGACGACTCGTCACATCTTTCACAGTCCATTCAAGATATTGCACATGCTTTTCATCCGTTTCATGTTTGACAAGTCTACACATTTTCATAAACTTATACCAAAGAATGGTTACGGTTCATTAAGAAAGTATACAAATACGTGAAAATCTACTTGTTTTTGCGCAGTTATCCTTTGTTTACATTGGTTGTACGGCTCCACGTGCTGTCATCGAAGCCCAACGGAGCTTGCGATACGATCACTTTGCTGTATAAATATATATTGTCATGCAACTCACTGTCGCAGTTGTAGTAGCATATCTATATAGTTATGCAAAACAATATGTAAAGCGCCCCTAACTACTTGCATTAGTCCGTTCTATACTGATTTCTGAAAAAGCGCGTTTGTTTACAAACAAGAGAAAAGTCCGGTCATGTGATATGCAAATTAGCCTGTGGCAGTGGTGTTATGCTGAGTCACCACTGTGCCGAAGTGTGCAGCGATCCACGCCTTCGGGGTACGTTGCCACGCCAACAAGCAAGTCACCGAGTCTATGTCTACTCTGACGACCAGCTGCTAGGGACATATTCCTATCCGAAATTCACACGTTCCCAAGTTAGTCGCCTCTTACGACTAGCAACAGAGTGGTGGGACACCTCCTAGCCAGGGTCCCGACAGGGAGCAATAGATAGGACCAGGGGCGTGGCTCTATATTGATGTGTTCCTTCGACGAAGATGACTTTCTAGGGCAGCAGGGTGTCGGTGATCTTTGCGTTGATGCAGCATCTGCCCTTAATGCAATGGTTCGGCGGTTTGAGCCACGTCACACCAGAAGACGTTAAAATGGTATTTGTTATTACCCTGCTGACGCTCAGTATCATGTTGATAAGACCAGGTCTGGTCGGCTCGGAGTCAGTGTACTGTATCTGAGTGAATAGTCATGTTAAACCGTGGCGTGATATCTCAGTGGGCTAGCACTATAAAACAAGCACAAGTACGTACTAGTACAAGCAGTTGCACACACACACTCACACACACACGCGCCCACACACGCCCCCCCCCCCCCCCCCCCCCCACACACACACACACACACCCACACACCCACACACGCCCCAACACACAGACACACACACAAGAGCAATAATCTGAACGCGACGTTAAACCTCATTTCATCTCTCCCCATCTCTGCGTTTATGAAGAGATGCAGATATGGACAGATGTAGCAAACGCGAATATTGTATCACTGATGGCACGCATGAGCTACGGATACGAAGTGCCATGATTCCTGTCATTTTATAAATTTCAATTTCAAAATAGATTGAAAAATAACAAGTTGGCTCTTAAAACATTGATGCTGCTGATAACGTAATATGTCGGTGTCATGTCACACTACCCGTGGTCTTGGTTGTATAATTTTATAGCTTAGTTGCAGAACAACTTCACTTACGTCTTTTAAATTCAGGATTATCGTGAGTGAGTGAGTTGGGTTTAACGCCGATTTTAACATTATTCGAGTTATATCACGGCGTGCCAGTTTAATGTGGGAGGAAAGCCCGAAGTGATGCAGGTCTCAGACGTTTACCAGTTCGGTGAAACCCACGAGCACGGGTATGGTGCTCACAAACCTAGAAACATAATCGGGGCGAACCCACAATCATAGGATTCTGGCGAGCCTAAGGGACGCAACTCTGCACAGAGAATGGTCAGGATTTGCATCATGTCCATGACATGTACAGTTGATGTCCATAGTAAACTACACTGAAGGTGATCATGAAATGTCTTTTAAAGTTCAAGATCCACCCCTACACTTATTTTGCGACGTGCATCCGTACGTGTGTGTGGCTGTACTAGTCCGGACTGATGCCGATTTATAGTGCTAGCCCACTGAGATACCATGCCGCAGTTTAACATGAATACCCCACTCAGACACAGTATACTGACTCCGAGCCGACCTGTCCTTGTTTTAGCCCCTTAATGCCGAACGCCAGACAGGGTAACAACAAGTACCATCTTTTAACATCTTTTATTATGACGTGGCCAAGGGCTCGTGACGTCGTTAATTCCGTGTCATTGTAACATGAGGGCGAAAATCGTTGTTTAAAATATCAATCACTGGATTATCTGGTTCGAACTGGATTATTTACCGGCAATCGTCACATAACGGACATATTGATAAGTGGGGCGTTAAACAGCAAACAAACAAATCAAGCCATTTTACATAAAGGCGTCACACAAGTAATTGTAATATCAAATGATATAAACATATATGCTTTCAAGTGTCCAATACGTCTCCCAAATGTTCTTGTCCGATAGTATATATACTACGTACGTTACGTATTAATACGTATAAATAAAAACTCTCTTTCACTTTAACGAAAACACCTTCTTTATTCATAGCTTCCAATGCAAAGAGGTTGCATACAATTTTGTTTGTTTGTTTGTTAACACCGCACTCAGCAATAGTACAGCTATATGACGGCGGTCTGTAAATAATCGAGTATGGGCCAGACAATCAAGTAATTGACATCATGAGCATCGATCCACGCAACTGGGATCGATGACATGCATCAACCAAGTCAGCGAGCCTGACCACCCGATCCCGTTAGTCGCCTCTTACGACAAGCATAGTCGTCTTTTACGACAAGCATGGGTTGCTGAAGATCTATTCTATCCCGGATCGTCACGTGTCAACAAGATACATATACATTGACATACAGGAGCATGACAAAAAAGACTAATATATGAACCAGAAACATCTCCATTAACCTGCAATCGTAAAAGAAGATGTAATATTTTCTTCAAGTTGTCAATCGATATCAATAACTGTCCCAATCTCTGAAAACTAGCCGGCTGTTCGTCCAGTTATGTGCGTAACACGTTTTTTTCGAAAACGTCAGACTATATTACATCGTGTTTGAGAAAAGTGAAATTCCGTAGAATGTCACGAACCCGTCTTCAGAGACAGATTTACGATAATCTGATCGTAATGTTATTCCCTGTAGAAAACCATCTCAGAACTATACATCCAGACACGGCTACACACACACCGTGCGTGATTGATGCCTACCTCTAAAGGCTTACAGAGCGGTAAAAACGTTTCTTGTCAAATAAAGTGCATGGTCGAAGAAAGTATATATTCTTGAAATATAGATTTGACAAAACAATTATAAACGGTATGAAAATGTTACTATGCTTTGTCCGACTGTTTCTGTTGAATACAGAGAGCGAGTGAGTGAGTATGGTTTAACGCAGCTTTTAGCAATATTGCAGCAATATCACGGCGGGGGACACCAGTAATGGGCTTCACACATTGTACCCATGTCGGGAATCGAACCCGGGTCTTCGGCGTGACGAGCGAACGCTTTAACCACTAGGCTACCCGCCAACCCCGAACACAAAGAGAGACAACCACGCAAGTGACGTTACAACAAGTCTATGAAAGATGCGTTTTGTTTCATTTGTCAGTATTATTCAGAACAGCCAAAAATATAATTCAGCTGCTAATGTTGATAACGTTTGTTTGTTGTTTAACGCCACATTCAGCACCATTCAAGCTATATGATGGCGGTCTTTAAATAATCGATTCTGTACCAGACAATCCCGTGATCGACATCATGAGTATCGATCCACGCAATTGGGATACGATAACATGTTTCAACCAAGTCAGCGAGCCTGACCACCCGATCCCTTTAGTCGCCTCTTACGACAAGCATATTCGCATTTTATAGCAAGAATGGGTTGCTGAAGACGTATTCTGCCCCAGACCTTAACGACATTTTAGCCTTAATGGATATAACGTCCTGGTATTTTCACTATTTGATAATGACTCATAAACACTTATTCATTATGTAGTTGGACGCGTACAATGGCGTGCGCTTTCAGCAAAGAAATCTTTTGATTATGGAAAGAGTTTTATCGCTTTCTTTACATTCACTGTATATCCTACTTGATCCCGATTTGCCCAATCGTCTAGATTGCCATAATTAGCTGTGCAGACATTAGCAATTGTATCCTCATAATATATTAAAATACTAAAAATTGAATGTGCATATTTAGACAAGGTAACAAAAATTCAGTGTAGATGTTCTATAACGTTTCATCCTTGATTGCAACTCTTTATACAGATTACCTGGCTTACTCGATTCTAATTCTTTCTGAACCGCCGGAATTCGCTGTGCAAAGCTTGTGCAGAGTTGTCTCCCTTAGTTGTTCCAGGAATCTAGGATCGCCAAGATTATGTTTCGTGGTTTTTCATCGAAAGCGTCCAAATGACCATATTCGGAGAAAAACGACGTTTTCGTGTTTGCAGTGTTATCACCTAGGGCTTTCCTTGGACATCAAGCTGACACTTCGAACTGACATGTCGTAATCCTCAAGGAAGACTGTTCAAGGGGGCGATAAACCATACTCAGGCAGGATATATCGTAATCCGTGAGATTCTACAAATCAGACATGAAGAAAGAAGTTTTTTTCTACATTTTGCAGGTGTTGCGTAAGTTAAGCTAGACTACACATGAAAAGGTTATCGTTTGAAACTTTAGAAATGTTCGCTACGACAGAGGGTTTGTCGCGGATCTGTTTAATGCGCCATGATGCTGGTCTGTAAGCATCATTAGCCCGAAACAGATGCGGTTGTCATCGACTGAGTTTGTTACAATCTCCACATGTAGACTGAGTGCAAATTGATTCCAAGGCATAAACACCTCTGTCCTTACTGAAATGGGTTCATAATCCCTGTGAATAATAATAAAAACAAAAACAAAACAACAACAATAATTATAATAATAATAATGATGATGATGATGATGGTGGTGACGACGACGACGACGACGACGACGATGATGAAGATGATGATGATGATGATGATAATAATAATTTGACATAGTGGGAGGGCGTGGTTCGATTAAAGAGGTGATAGAATTTTATTGTGCACTTTTGCCTACATTTATTTGTCTGATGATCCTTTTGTAAACATGTCAACATTATACAGCCAAGGACGTGGGACAAAATCTCAATGTCGGTGTTTATTCTGTTGATGGTTCTGTACTGATGGACGGTACAGAAATGAGTGTCAACCAAGTGAAGTGCCATATCATGTCGGCCTAGGCTCAGTTTTGCCAGGAGAGGCTATCTGAACGACCACTGTGTCGAGCCTATGTGCAGTGTGTAGAGAAGATCAGCAACCCTGCAGTGTCCTTCTCTTGGATGAAGTCAGCTAGCCTGAATTGTGAAACAGAAGGCTTTCTGTTTGCTGATCAGTACCAGTCACTACCCACTCGAAACCGTCAGTGTGTGATTTTGCATCAAAATATGAATATGAAATGTAGATTATGACATGAATTTAATTAAACTGTCCAAACCATTGTCAGTGGATCCCAGCTTTTGCACAAACACAGTATCTTAAGCGACATGATGGATTGGCTCGATCGTTTTATTACCGTCTTTGCAATGCCTGTGGTTTTGTCGATCCACAGTACGATCAAGAATATGTAGAGGGCGTCATGGAAAATGATATTAAACAAACTTCTTTGGAATAGGCCCGAATACAGCCTCAGACCTGATCTCGCCCTTTGGGATAAATCCAATAAAACCATTTATGTCATTGAATTTTCTGTCTCTTGTGACAGTAATGTGATTGACAAGATTCGAGAAAAACATGGCAAATATGGAGACCTCGCTTTCGAAGTGTCACGCTTGCGTCGCAAGTACCAAGTTGTCCGACTCCCCATTGTTCTCGGTGCATTAGGTTTGGTACCTCCCAATCTGTTGACTGACATCAGGATAAGACCCGGGGTTGCTACCAGGAATACAGCCCTTACTGACAATCTGGGTAATGCAAAAGGCTGCAGTATTGGGGAGTCTTAACATTCTCCGAAAAGTTCTGAGTGGGTTTGACTAGGCAGCGCTTCCTGGGAGAAGTCCCATTCGCTGTCTGGGCTGCGTGTAGAGGGGGCAAGGGCCCTGAGCTGATGATGAGCCTAACCAGCCTGACTGTGCCAGGATCACCTAAACCCTCTTTGCTGCATTTTTTTTATATTATTATTATTATTATTATTATTATTATTATTATTATTATTAATCAAATCACTCCCTCGTGTCACGCATGTGTGTTATGTTTTGCCATATCTAAATGACTTCACTCACTCCATGGGTATTGAAATGCACGTTATGATACTGGTCGGTGCTACTCGTAGGGCGGGGCTCACTTACCGGTACCTGAAACATTTGGTGTCATAACTGATTTTCAGTGATCCATTAATATACCTTACAACGCTCTTTTGCCTTTTCCGCTAAATGGATTTTTGTTCAATAAAAATCGGGACCGTATATTCTCAGGCGCTGCCGTTATATATTTACTTATCAATTAAACGCTCGACATCAAAAACATGACGTCTTTAAGTGGCATTTTAGGAGATGTTGTATCAACGAAGTTAGGCTTGAGGTATGGATTTCACCTTTTTTATTCTTTCAATACAAGTTTAGGGTAAAGAAGGGGAAATCCATAAATCAACACTGTCTCCAACAAAAATATATCCTTATATCGCTATATGTGTTCTCGCTGTCATCACTGTGTTGTTTCATAACAGTAAATGCATTGAAAAGAAACATATATCTATCTTTTTCCCGGGACGCCATTACTTGTTCAAACACCAATCACTATGATGCCAGACAGTTTCAGACGAGGATGCTGTTTGAAAAAACACTGATGTGTTGGCAGGATGGCAGGAACGCTTTTGACCTTTGTTTGTGAATATCTATCATATACTCATTATTATTGCTACAGTCACCATAATTCATTAACATCAAAGGCAAATGTTATGGCATATACCTGGAATAACACAAAATGTACAAATATGTCGTAATGGGACGTCACGGGACAGCCAACTGATGTGGGACAACAGGGATGCTTTCGATTTGCCAATAATTAATTTCCTATTCATGTCCAGTATTATATCATTCTCTCCAGCTTATTGCGTCTACGTTTCTCCGTTGCTTTGGTACTTTGCAGCCTGGGCCAGATTCGATTGCTTGTATATAGCTGTTTATTGACACACACGCCCACGCACGCACGCACTCACACATACACACACACACACAAACACACACGCACATATACACACACTCACACACAAACACACACGCACACATACACACACATACACATACAAAAACAAACACACTCACTCACACACACACACCCACACACACACGCACACATACTCACACATACACACACACAAACACACACGCACATATACACACACTCACACACAAACACACACGCACACATACACACACATACACATACAAAAACAAACACACTCACTCACACACACACGCACACAAACACACACGCACACATACTCACACATACACATACAAAAACAAACACACTCACTCACATACTCACACACACACTCACACATACTCATACTCACACACACACACACACACACACACACACACACACACACACACACACACACACACACACACACAAACACACACATACATACACACACACACAAACACACACACACACAGCTCGTATAATAACAGTGAATTTCCTGATCATAATTCTAAATAGCAATATGCGCGCACACACACGCACACGCACGCACACACACACACACACCCCACACATACATACACGCATAATTTATAGAACACAAGTCACAGATTCTTTTCTTTGTTATGACTTGACTTGCCTTTGCATGTGTTTGTGACGGGTGCAGCGATCCCCTAATTTCGGATTTTTTCTATCTAATACCGCCGCAAATCTCGGATACAAGTCGTGTGTTAGCCATAAATTATGCCTAGTCGCCCTGTGTTAAATCAACATACACAACCAGAGTAGAAAATATCACACAGCGACTGGATCCAGAAGACTTACATGGTCCGCTGTGTATTGTGTTACATTTGGATTACATGTGTACATCGTATACATTATGGTAGTGACTTCTTTCTTCATCAGGTCAACACTGACACACAGACATCTTTAAAGGATTCTCTGTTGCTTGTAAGACATCTTACCTATCAATAGATAAGACGCATTTAGAGTCTCTGACATCCGGACTGAAGGGGTGTCAAGTTTCTCAGTTTAGATTCAGAGGCTTTTCTTTGTTGTCCACTTTTGGGGCATCCCATGGTAGTATGTCACGGGATTATGTTCTCCGGTCGACGTCCTCTCATGAACTGAACTGAAAGTAGCATACTGGTGAATGTTTCTTTCCTCATAACCTCTTAGTCTCTGTGCACATGAGCTTTGAATGCGCTTGAGACATACCCTGGTAGAAGGATATATTGATCATCGCATGTGCCACTATCAGAGTCTGCGTGAATTTCATCATTTTGAATTGACTCCAATACGAGACTTGTTTATTAAACTTTGTCAAATCTGTCGCGAAAGAAAGAACTTCTCAATTGACAACACAGCAGGTACACTTCCCAATTGTTACAGTGTCTTTCTTTGTTTCTGTATCTATAACATAGTATTCCTTTCCAAATGCCAACGATATATATTTCAAGTAATTGAGATAGTTACGATACAAAAATGAATACTCAACGACAGTGCGAAACTAATTTGCTGGCGGTTTAAAATGTCTTTTAATATGAAGTCTAAACCATTTCTAGTACGCCACCAACTATTCATTAAAATATTCATCCGTAATATGATTACTGTTATCATTAATTCATGGTCATAAGGGATGGTTGATAATACTTTCCGAGCGTTGTTAATTACATTAGAACAAATCTTCACAAACTAAATGCGTGAAAAACGAATTATATATTTAATCTGAGAGGAATATATGAATCGGAGATATTTAAGGTGTTGATATTTGCAATTTTCATCTATCATTCTTCTCAGAAGCTATTGTAGGGGTATTTCTTGGAGAATCGGTGGTAACAAGCAAACACGTTTTATTTGAACATTGTGTGAGAGGCGGGTTCTACCGTTAGAGCAGGCCATGCTTACCCTTTTCGCGATCACCCGTGTCATCACTGAGTCTCTTGTACAGTATGGAATAATTAAGTTTGGCCGATAATCGAGGTTGAATATTTTCTGATTTTGTCTCATGTATGTGTAGATGACAACATCATGACAATAAAATGTTGAAAGATTTTGGTTAGTTTGTTTGTTGTTTATATTCCAGCTATATGACGGCGGTCTGTAAATAATCGAGTCTGGAGCAGACAATCCAGTGATTGATATCATGAGCATCGATCCACGCAATTGGGATCGATGACATGCATCAACCAAGTCAGCAGAGCCTGACCACCCGATCCCGTTAGTCGCCTCTTACGACAAGCATAGTCGCCTTTTACGGCAAGCATGGGTTGCTGAAGACCTATTCTACCCCGGAATCTTCACGGGTCAAATGTTTGAAAAACATATCCGTCAGTGGCGCGGTTATTGCGGAGCTGGATCATTATTTCACGTTTCTTTTACAAACGATTCAATAATTCGGCTTCTAAAAATAAAGAATGTAGCAGATATATTGATATCAATTGCTCATATATTTGCATGGCTTATCCAGAACAGGTGTTAGTTTTATATGTTTATGCTCTGAATTATACGACATGCTTGACGCATTGAACACCCATCTGATGCGCGAGATTTCTCAAATCTTTTGGGTATGAATTTATTGTCTATATAAATCGTACGAATATGAACAAAACACCATCATGTGACAACAATAAGTTTTAAATGCTACTTAAGATCTAAAGGATCAAAGAATTATTATTTATGTATGAATAAGTTCCTGACAATACCATCCAAATGATGAGTATGTGAGTATAGGTTTACGCCGTTTTTAGCAAACATTCAAGCGATGTCAAAAATGGGCTTCGCATATTGTACTTATTTTTGGGATTTGAACCCGGCTCTTTGACGTATGGAGCGAATGCTTTAATCGCCTGGCCTGACCCGGATTTTTTTATGTAATTATAAATTGCCAATGCAAGAGACTACTTTAAAACCATGATAGTGATTCCTGTGTATTGAGGGTTATACGCATATGTTATAGTGTTATATATGAACATGTTAATAACCGACCATTTGATAAAAACAAATGAAATTATATTTTTTTTAATTATTATTATTTTTTTTTTTTTTTTTTTTTTTTTTATCATTTTTTTTTTTATATTAATTTTGTTTATAAAAAAAAAATCGGGGGGGGGGAGCTTGGATTTTATCGATGTTCCTGAACATTCTTTTAAAAAATGCTTCATATTGAAATAAGAATTGTTTGCTTCAGATATTACATTGATTTGGACAAAACTAGTTTGGCTCCTAGTTGTGTTACATGACATATTTGGTTTGGCAGCTGTAGTTGAACATATTATCTGGCCTCAATACACTATCCTAGCCTACCCCACCCCGTCCCCATCTCGAATATCAGTCGGTCTCTAAGCAGCAAAGATGGGTGTGCATGACTTAAATATCATTTCTGAGACCCCATTTATTCCGCAACAAAGCTTCTCTTTTGGCAGTTCAAGCTTCCAGCTGAATTTCATTGAAAACGTCAGAAATGTGACTTAGTCGAGCCAAGTACTGGATCATAAAATCCCATTTGTAGATAGTAGCGACGTCCATCAGTGAAAACGAGAAGCCGCGCGATATTCCGCACCATATACAACTCAAGTTGTATAACTCAAGTTTTACACAGTCCTATAAAATACTATAAAATGTTCCTCGTCGACAGAAATACTGGCATGTACACCTAATGATCCAGCTTTGACCTATGCTGCTCCGTGAATATACGTTGTTGGTGATTCAAATCAATAATAAACACACGTGTTTATTGACTGGTGTCTGTCGTTATCCGTGTACACACTTGAGCGTCTTTGAGTGAGGGTTTTACAGTTCTGGCAATGCATTTTAATTTCGACCATTTACTCGACGAACTGAATCGTAAGAGCCAATCAAATTACAGCGACATGAAAACGTAATGGACACGGGCGGTGACTGATGTGAGAATCAACTGAGGGAATTGATGAGTTAATATTGTTCTACGCCGCAGTCAGCACTAATTAATCTTCATGTATCACGAATATATATCGGGAATTGAGTATGGATCACTCAAAACTTCGATGGACAGCATGGTGATTGAGTTTGACCATTGACGACGGGACTGTTAATCAGGAACGGCCCACTGTAAAATAAATGTTTAAATCCTAAAGACAAAGGCAAGTCCGTTACTTGTCCGATAATTCTGGATTGTGTTTAACAACTAATCGTGTTTAGGTTCTAAAGATGGAAGCGACCCATACACAAATACTTGGTGCTTTCTATATTTTTGGTCTTTTATACGTTTTATAGTGGTAGAGAGTGAGTGAGTGAGTTCGGTTAAACGCCGCTTTTAACAGTATTCCAGTTATATCACGGCGTGTCAGCTTAATGTGGGAGGAAAGCCCGAAGTGATGCAGGTCTCAGATGTTTACCACTTCGGTGAAACCCACGAGCACGGGTATGGTGCTGACAAACCTAGAAACATAATCGGGGCGAACCGGGATTCGAATCCACAATCATAGGTTTCTGGCGTCCCCAGGTGACGCAACTCTGCACAGCGAATCGCGGCGCCTTAGACGACTGGGCCACCCGTGCCCCCTATAGTGGTAGAGACATTGTGGGGGCATGTAACGTTGAAAAGTGAACGTCTATCGTAGGAATCAGTCGTAGTTTCGTTGTCAGTATCCGTTTCCTTTATGAGCTACTTTTATAAACTACCACCTATGTTACGGAGACTGTGGACTTCACGAATGCCATTTTGTTGTAGTCATGATTATCTTATCTTGGTTTATTTATACACGACTATGTTGATATTGTACTAAGCTGTACGTCCTGGTCGTTTATAATTTATGACAATGCAAGTGAATCTGATTGCACATCTAATTTCAATATATCTATTTTCAATATACACTGTATCATACATCTGTCCCATATTTTACTTAATGCCCAATGATATGCACTTTATTTAAACACCTTTAGACTGTCGTAAGCAATCAAAAATCTTAAACATGTTTCGATTATGGGGTTGTTGTGTGTGTGTGGTTTGAGGCTGTGAGACGATATCTCATTTCATGTGTTCAGACCCGAAACGTGTTTTTACAATCTCATTAAAATCAGATTTTAGTTCTCGCTACCGCTAAACAAAGATCTGACGACATTCCATTACGGGCCACGTCAGACCGACCTTGCGCGAACTTTGACCGACTAATGGAATGACCAATCAGAAGACAGCTTTCTTGTGCTTTACGGCACTATTTTCAAATTGGCGACTACGCTTCGAAACATTTTTTGACAAATTCTCGATTACAAATTTGAAACCTAAACAAAAGAACATTCTGGAATGGCTAATAGATAGTCTAGATTGTATGGATTCAGTCGTTGAACCCGTAACTATCGTTCGGAGTTAAAGTTTTCGAGGTTGCATGATTAGAAATCACATTCCGAGTGTCAGTTTCATAATCTGGTAAGCGATGCTCTGATTGGTCGGATGAAAGGTCGTTCTGACATGATCCCTAATGGGATGTCCTCAGATCAGCGACAACTGAGGTCTGATTTAGATGAGATTGCGTGTTTATATAAACAAACCAAATTTGTATTCCGTTTAGGATGTAAACACTGTCCTAAACTTGTCTATAATAGTGTACGGGGACCACTTCTAACTTGCATTTTCTACAGAGGACCTTTAACGTTGTACGGATGTAGCCAAGTACCACACAGTGCTTAAGAGGCGACTAACGGGATCGGGTGGTCAGGCTCACTGACTTGGTTGGTCATGTCATCGTATTTCAATTGATGTCAATCACTGGATTGTCTGGTCCAGACGCTGTTATTTACATACCGCCATCCTATAGCTTAAATATTGTTAAATACGGCGTAAAACAACATATGAAACAACCAAGCACAAAAACAAGTAGTCCCAAGTCATGGATACACGCATGTCCGTTCCCCTCCCTCTTGTGTCACCGTGTTTAAAATTTGATGATACGTTTACCAGTAGTCTCAGGTTTGGTATTATGGAAAAGCATTTTCATTTTAGACAGTATATCAATTATTTACACTGTCATCATGCTTATTTACGCTATTCAGATAACAGTTATCTCAGAAAACAAAATGAAACCAAAAAGAACAAATCAAATCGACAACTGAAGATCCGGGGTAGAATAAGTTTTCAGCAACCCATGCTTGCCGTAAAAGGCGACTATGCTTGTCGTAAGAGGCGACTAAATGGGATCGGGTGGTCAGGCTCGCTGACTTGGTTGATGCATGTCATCGTATCCCAAATGTGTAGATCTATGTCATGATGTCAATCACTGGATGTTCTAGTCCAGATTCGATTTATTTACAGACCGCCGTCATATAGCTGGAACATTGCTGAGTGCGGCGTTTAACAACAAAGAAACAAATCTTAAACAAATCGAAAGTCGATCATGAATGATTTAACATTGGCACAATCAGTTACACCTATTGAACTGAAATATGGTCTGAGTATAACATGATGAGGTCTTGATACTGAGTTCGATCATACGAAATACATCCTGCCCCATCTTACTTTCATTTAACTAAGTCTACCATAAGTAACGGGTGCAAATGCACTTGGTCAAAATAGCATCAGCCCAACAGCTTGCTAATAATCCTCAACTCCAGCATCTTTCGTTATTGTCTCACACGACCAATAAATGTCACATCCCATTTCCATCAATACCCGGCAGTGGACATTCCGATCTCTGCACCTGCAGTACTAAACAAGCGTTATCTATCTTTCTTCTCCACTCAGTACAAGTCTATAGCATCCCCCTGATTAGACGGGAAACGCTGCTTCGCAAGAACCGTTCCTTGCGGCACTGACGGCCCGCCAGTCACAGTAAGGCACGACCAGGTGCCGGTAGAAGAACTCGGTCTGCTGCCAACGCAGTTCCTGGTAGTTCTACATGAGGACTAGATCACCCTACTTCTTGTATGGATTTTATACTGATGGAAGATCTCCGTGTGTGGTCTCTTGTATGAGGTTAGTCATTTGGAATCTCCTATTCGTGATCTAATTTTCTGTTTTAATTACAGTTGGATTTGACAATGCATTTTTATGTTAGAATATTGTGAATATGTATTTTTATTTCGATAATTTTCTCAGGTAAATCATATTAACACTCGGTTACTTGACAAGGTCATTTTGGGGATAGACTTTCAATTTTATACATTATGTTATATTGATGGGGATGTTAGTTAACCATAAAATACTGCAGATGATAATATATAACCCTATTTATGTATTTGCGAACCTACGGATGTAAAAGTTTAATTGTAAAGTAAACCAAATTACGCCGCTTTTAGCAATTCCAGCAAAAGCACGGCGGGGGACACAAGAAATGGGCTCCACACATTAAACCCATGTCGGGAATCGAACCTGGGGCTTCGGTGTGACGGGAACGCTTTAACCAGTAGACTACCCCACCGCCCCTCTAAATGCAATAGCATTTGCAGGTGATGTTAAAGTATGTCGAAAACAGATGTGAGAGTACTTATTTTATTTTATTTATTTTTTCATTTATACAGTTTGTTTGTTTGTTTGTCGATGTACAATAAAGAATAATTTCAGAAACAAATTTCACATTACGTAACCGTTCCTTGAGTGAATACACTTTAACGCCACTGTTAGTACTGTCCCAGTCATAACACGATTGGGCTCCGTAAGATATATACTCAGGCCAACTCAGCGGCAACTTAATGTTTCCATCTATTTGTAAAGCTGATGTATTCTGTAGTTTAAAAAGAAAACCACACACACACATGTCTTTAAATGACCTACAAACGTCGATGTAAGCAACGGGTACTTATTATTATTTCAGTTCCTTTTGCGCGTCGTCCGTTGTCCGTGATGCGAATCGAATACCTTTTTTTGGAAAAAGGCAGGTTACGATTTTTTTGTATTTCAGTGATATATACATGTATCCTAAGGGAATAGATCATTTCCGGGATTTGCAGAAATTCAGCAAAATCGTGACCGCTTTAAGTTATTTGTCATTATCGGACGATTTTACGAATATAAAACGTCAACGCCAGAGAAAACAGTCTCGATTATCCATCGAAACAGGTTCATTTGATGACAAAAGGTATTATAGCGTATTAATTTGAATGGCTTAATGAAAATCAGTGATGACACCAGGTATTCGCGAAAAGGGTAACCAGTCCGACCCTACCGGTAGCATCTATACACTACGCATCATTGTGTGTGTGCGTGCGTGCGTGCTGGTGCGTGTGCGTGTGCGTGTGCGTATGTATGCGCGCATATTGATATTTAGATATATGACAAGTTATAAAGAATCACACGTGAGTATTTTGGAAAATTTGAGTTGATAAAAGTTTCAAGCTCTGAGGCTTCCATTCGAAAGCTATTCGTCCATCTTTTCAGTTTGAACATCAATAACCACTGCCTTGGATGTAAGATATATAGCTACCCAGGTTCAGTGCCCGAGCGGTTAATGATGCCTTTTGATTGTGATCTGCAAAGAATTGTGATGCTATCACATTGCAACGATATGTTCTAGGAGATATCGCTTCATCTCACGCAAACGATTTCTCCTGTGGAAATCAGTTTTGGATAATGAATGTTATTATACGAGCTGAAGTCCCACATGTTCAATTTTGCAACGCTGAGATTTTATCATAAATGCGACAAAACCCCTTCCATATTCATAAAACTTATCTGCTAATAGAACACTCATTAATACAATTCGGACACTAATAATAAGCGTGTGGCCATGAATCGCTATCAAATAGTCAAAATACAAAGTGTTCGCGAAAGGGTGAGCGTATCCTGACCACAGGTAACATCCGTCACAAACACATGCACAGGCAGGTCAACTGTAAACCCGAACGAAGGAATAAAACCTATCTGCTTGTGATGGATGTTCCTGAGCGATACTGCTTAAATTATACATAGTATCTCGGTAATTATCTATTCTCGTGTATATCTTCACGTTTTATCTCTGGATGTCTGAGTTTAAGATTACAATAATTATAATTCATACAGATCGTATCAAATCTCAGCAATCACGATACTTCGTGTCGTTTACCTTATCTTCGAGATCTTTGTTCGAAGATGGAATACTTATTCCGATGTTCTTTTAATCTCGTTTACATATCTCTGTCTCGTACTAATGTGTGTAGTTGTCTTCAATTTATTTCTCCAATGTATCATTTCAAAGATTTAAGTATTATTCCATTCCTGTCATCAAATAACTGAAATATGAACTAAAGATGTGCTGAAGAGTATGCGTATTGTTTTTAATGAACATAACTATAGTCCTGAAGGTTTGTCACTAAATTACTGAGGGTTGTGAGTTGTGGGTTGTGTGTGTGTGTGTGTGTGTGTGTGTGTGTGTGTGTGTGTGTGTGTGTGTGTGTGTGTGTGTGTGTGTGTGTGTGTGTGTGTGTGTGTGTGTGTGTGTGTGTGCGTGCGTGCGTGCGTGCGTGCGTGCGTGCGTGTGTGTGTGTGTGTGGGGGGGGGGGGGGGGGGGGGTGGTGGTGCACGGAAACCTATGGTGCTGGGTTCGAATCCAAGTCTCGCCCAGACTGTGTTGCAAGATTTGTCAGCTGTAGGGATAATTATATCAATCATTTATATACTATAATTACTCGTGGCTACGCCCTCGATGGGGGGGGGGGGGGAGGGTTGAGTATTTCAACATATTGTCCCCTGAGAGGGCATCGGAAGGCCATACCATTTAATGATTGTATATATCATACCATACACCACCCATAACAGTTGTTACCCTTGACCACTGTCTAAATGTATTCATAGCTTTCGGCCATGGGAGCGGTTCCAATCGTCACTTATTAGAGCGGTACACAATGAGTAGACTACCAATTGTCGGACTTTTGTCGGAAGCATCGGTGGCTGAGATGGTTAGATCGCTGACTTTGTATGCTGGCACTAAGGTGCCTCACTTTGGCAGTGTGGGTTCGAATCCCTGATTGGACTCAACCCCCCAAAAGGACTATGTTTTGTACTTTACTAAGGAAGTTTGTTATTTCAAATATAACATGTGTTGCGTTTTATGAGTATGAAGACGACCCAGAAAGGGGCGCAACTTCAATATGTCACTCTGTGGTGTAAAATAGCATTCGTTTACACACACAAAATCACAGATGTAATCCTAGAAATATCAGCACGATAACTTAAAAAATATACATTGAATGTTGCAATGAGCGTTGAGTGAGGAGTGACACATTTGGAGCTGGCAGAGCTGTTTGAACTCTTGAATCAAACTTTCCCGCAGGTTTGTCCGTCGTTTGCCACCATGTTCATCAAGATTAACGGTAATCGCGTACAAGCAGAGGGGGCATCTCATAAGTCAAGGTGGTATACAAGCTAGTGGGGTGAGATCAACTGAGGCGGGTTACCGCTGATGGGGGGGGGTGGGGGGGGGGGGGGGGGTGAGGACTTTTAACTGTATATCAGGGCTGGAAGTTCAGAATCACGAGAGGAAGAGACACCGATATTCACTTGGATGTTGTGTCCCCGCTTACCCAGTTACCATTAACACTTCCAATGGCCTCAGCACAACCCAAAGGCAAATACACAACTATCAGTCCAAAACAACCATCAACCTTTTCTCATTGTTCAACGGAATTATATATCTTGTCAGAATCTTTGTCAGAAACTATTTCACCTATCGTTAATTTTGACGTGGATGCGCCATCTTGATCGGGTAGCCTAGCGGTTAAAGCGTTCGCTCGTCACGCCGAAGACCCGGGTTCGATTCCCGAATTGGGTACAATGTGTGAAGCCCATTTCTGGTGTCCCCCGCCGTGATATTGCTGGAATATTGCTAAAAGCGGCGTAAAACCATACTCACTCATTCACTCATTGTTCTACCAAGTGCCTTACTTGGCTGCACTCTTTTCTTTAAACAATTGGTGGTGGCAAATCAGGAACACCCCTGCCCACGCAGCCCGCTTTGCCGGAGCTGAGCACTCCTTTAATCCATGCTGGATCATACTGGAAAAAACTATCATAGTGTTGAACATCTTAAATCTTGTCAGGCAAGCTTTGAAGCAACTGCATGTACACTATTTTCATTTTGTGTAAACGAGGTGAGTTGGAAGGGGGTTTAACGTCGCGTCCAAGATTATTGCACTTATAAGCGTGAAGCTGCTTGTATACTAGTCAAGACTGATACCGATTTTATAGTGCGAGCCCACTAAGATACCATGCCGCAGTTTAACATGAATACCCCACTTAGACACAGTATACTGAATCCGAGCCGACCAGTCCTTGTTTTAGCCCCTTAATGCCGAGCTCCAGACAGGGTAACAACAAGTACCATCTTTTAACGTCTTTTGGTATGAGGCAGCCGCGGATCGAACCCCGGACTTTCCGCTCTCCGGGCGGACGCTCTACCACTAGACTACGGAGGTGGTTTATATAAACGCAACAAAAAAGCAACAACATGTGAATGACCGGTTGCATATAGTTGTACAAAAATATGTTGTTGTTTTTTGTTTTTTTAATATATTCATTTCAATTCAGTTTGAAATAAATGTAACATTGGTACATGAGGTATATATGTGTAGCAATTCATAGAAACTAAAAACATGATCAGTTATTGATTGACTGAGAAATTATAATAAGTAGGCTGATAATTCCTTCCATTTTCTGTGGAATCTCTTAATACTCCTATTTTCAACGCGATGATTTTTTTTCTATTTTACATACATCTTTTAATACTTTTATGAAAAAAGGAAAGCATAATGGAGTTTTCTTAATGCTTGAGTGGTGAATGTATTTTTTGCAAGAAGAATTATGTGGTTGAAAAGGTAGTTGTTTTTGTTGTAGCAAAAAAAACTTATCCAGAATGGTAATATGAATATCATATGCAAGTTTCTAGTTTAGGTACACTTCAATTTCTAACCAAAATCCCTTTACAAATATACATTCTACATACACATGGTATAGGTTTTCAGATTCAGAGACACAAAATGAGCATATATCATCATACATTAACTTCATTTTCAAAAAATCCTTTTTTTGGTATTTGAGCTCTATTTATGAATTTGTACTGGAAATCTATTCGTTTAACATCATTGGTACACAATCTAAAATTAGATATGTTGTTGTTTTTCTTGTTTAACTCTGCAATATTCCAGACGGTGGTATGTAATTAAGTAGCATGGACCAGACAACACAGGGATTGACATCATGAGCATGGCTTCACGCAACTAGGATACGATGGCCAGCTATCAAATACGTAACTGAGCCTAACCACCTGATCCAGTTAGTCGCCATTAAGAGACCATGAGTTGCTGGGACCTATAGTCTTATCAGGGCCCGTTTCACAAAGGGATCATAGCACTAAGCCTATCATATGTTTATGTTACTATGTTAAAATATGAGAGGTAAGTTAATCTTAGCGCTACAGCCTTGTGAAACGGATTCAGTGACTTTAAATTTACTGTGTTACTGGTAATATGAAATGGATGATCAATAGTTGCACGAATAACAGAACAGTTAGCCGTTTTGTCACCTCAGGCCCATACCATATCTTCTTTGTTATCGTGAACATCTTTGAGGTCATGTCATTATATAAGAACATGAAACGAGAACTTGTTCTTTGTTCCAGTGTATCTGTTTTGTTTGTTTTTTAAACGTGTATTTTTCCGCACGTTTTCTCTCAGGCTGAACTGAAATACGTATCGATTGTTTTCACTCTTCCATTTGAAAGGATGTTGGTTCATCATTATATGATGAGATTCCGTGGTGGAACTGTCTGCTGACGGGGATTGTGACGCATTAAAAATTGAGGATTACATTTGGGTAACACATGTAGGGGTTGTTTAACAACAAAGAAAACGTATTTCACTCAGACCTCTGAGATTCGTTATACGTGCTGAGATTATTGTGAGATATTATTCTCAAGTCAGAGCTCCAAGACGTGTAAGCTTGTTAGAGAGATACACGTGCCGTAAGTTAATGAATACACGTGCAGTAAGTTAATGAATACACGTGCAGTAAGTTAATGAATACACGTGCAGTAAGATAATGAATACACGTGCAGTAAGTTAATGAATACACATGCAGTAAGTTAATGAATACACGTGCAGTAAGTTAATGAATACACATGCAGTAAGATAATGAATACACGTGCAGTAAGTTAATGAATACACGTGCAGTAAGATAATGAATACACGTGCAGTAAGTTAATGAATACACGTGCAGTAAGTTAATTAATACACGTGCAGTAAGTTAATGAATGAAACGATGGACCAGTCAGAGCTCCGAGAACATTCGTCACCACTCGCACCTTTTTGTAACCTGCAAGAAGACTCGTCCTCATATCGATGAATGTTATGTGCGAAAATACGACAAACCAATTAGAATGCGCGTATGATTTCAAGTTCTTCGTCAAAGAATCCCTCAGAAATAATATTTGATTTACACATGTCTTGCATTTAAAAATATACCCAAGACAGAGTTCAATCATACTGTATAATTCCGCATGTCCAGATGTGCTTTAAATTGCATCTGAAATATATATAATATACGGGGAAATATATGTGAACCACTACGCAACGAGTTGACAATTGTTTGAATGCTCCGAGAAGGGTATGCGTGTTATTTAGAGATGCACTGACATTTATTTAATGAAGAGACGATTCACAAGGCAGTTTTCTTTGTTGTTGTTTAACGCCGCAACCAGCAACATTCAAGCTATATGACGGCGGTCTGTACATAATCGAGTCTGGACCAGACAATACAGTGATTGACATCATGAGCATCGATTTATGCACTTCGGATACGGTGACATGCATCAACCGTCAGCGAGCCTGACTACCCGATCCCGTTAGTCGCCTCTTTCGACAAGCATAGTCGCCTGTTACGGCAAGCATGGGTTGCTGAAGACCTATTCTACCCCGGACCTCCACGTGTCCCACAAGTTGGAGCTCTAGGACGAGTAAGCGTGTATGTTTACGTGAGAGGTCATGTACAAGTCTATGCTCTACCCTGCCTCTCAAGCTGACATATTAAATGAAACTGACACATTTCTGCATTGTTAACTAGCAAATGTCGTCTTCGCTAAATAAACTGAAAATATTTTTTGGCTTTTGTGTCATTTTGAAGGTTTTATTAATTTTTAAATAAATTCATACCGCCAGACATCCTTTGGAAAGCGCGGTACCCTGGCTCTCAAGTTGAAACTTTATGTCTAAAAATTCACATCGTGGCACTCGCCTGACAACTATCGTCTACTCTGAATATGCTGTAATTTGCTCATAATGTGAACGTTGAAATTTCAGTATAGCCCTCAAGTAATGGGAAATCTGCTTCCTGGACACGTGGTGGGTGAGATGGTCACCATTTGCATGTTCTAAGTTTGTTTCATCAGTTGCATAGACTAACCTAGAACTATAATCGGAGCGAACCGGGATTCGAACCCACAATCATAGGTATCTGGCGTGCCCAAGGGACGCAACTCTGCACAGCGAATAGCGGTGCCTTAGATGATTGGGCCACCTGTGTCACCTATGATTGTAGTTAGCAGTTACATATTTATTCATGTTCAGTTAAGAAATACGTACAGTTTGTTGTTGAGGGGTAGAGAAATCTAAATTACTTTTCTGAGAGTGAGTGAGTGAGTTGGGTTTAACGCCGCTTTTAACAATATTCCAGTTATATCGCAGCGTGTCAGCTTAATGTGGGGGGAAAGCCTGAAGTGATGCAGGTCTCAGACGTTTACCACTTCGGTGAACCCACGAGCACGGGTATAGTGCTGACAAACCTAGAAACATAATCGGGGCGAACCGGGATTCGGACCAACAATCATAGGATTCTGGCGTGCCCAAGGGACAAAACTCTGCACAGCGAATCGCGGCGCCTTAGACGACTGGGCCACCCGTGCCCCCACCTTTCTAAGAAGGCGAATTTAACACTGACCAAGTTTTGATGGAATCCCCGTTAGTCGTCTTTTACGACAGGCATAGACGACTTTTACGACAAGCATGGGTTGCTGAAGATCTATTCCACTCCGATCTTCACGGGCCGTGTGGGATGTTCGTGTGCTTCGATGCGCCATCTTGATTGATAGGAGGGGCAGTCGGGTAGCCTAGTGGTTAAAGCGTTTGCTCGTCACGCCGAAGACCCGGGTTCGATTCCCGACAGGGGTACAATGCGTGAAGCCCATTTCTGGTGTCCCCCGCCGTGATATTGCTGGAATATTGCTAAAAGCGGCGTAAAACCATACTCACTCACTCACTCACTCACTATCCTGGGCTTATAATTAGGATCCAACATGGATTGGGTGGTCATACTCGGGGACTTAATGGACATGTCAACGTATCCTGCTGTCATAGGTCATGCTCATAATATCAACCACTGGTTGACAGGAATGAGAAAATAATGTTACCAAGGATACGTTAGGTCACGGGTACGTAATCTGAACAGGGTATGACGTCAACCAATTGTGACGTAGCTAAACAGATCTACTTTATTGCACTGTCGGCTCCTTTGATCTACTGGCAGAGCATCTTAGTAGAACCACTATCAAAAAGTGCTGGGACCAGCACCTCTTCAAGCTTTCCCCTCATACCAAGCTGAGAGGCCAAACTCTCATATTTCTACAATACTGTTCAAAGCAGCCTTCAATCCAACTCACCGTTTCTCACTCATACCCTCAAAATTACTGCGCTATCTTTGCTTATTCTAAAAACCCGTGAAAATCCGGGGTAGAATAGGTCTTCAGCCATGCTTGCCGTAAAAGGCGACTATGCTTGTCGTAAGAGGCGACTAACGGGGTCGGGTGGTCAGGCTCGCTGACTTGTATAGTCTCACCTCATGACAATGATTTATACATACTTTTAAAATACACAAATTTATATCTCAAATACAAATCATATGTAAAAGTATACAAGTATAAAATGTAACGAGCTACCCCATACAGGGTTACGAGAGACTTTTCATAAAAAGAGCATATTAAAATATAAATAAAAGGTACATAAACTACAACGCATATAAAAGTAAAACCATGAATTAAGAATAAAGGCAATCATATCTTTTAGATAAAATGTTAAAGCAGGTTTTGGCACTTAAATATATCACATCTTGGGAAGACCGGATAAAACTGGCTTTTCTCGGATCATCGAAATTCTTGAAATGGTCTTCTACATCGCAACATTTTCTTAACAGTTCTTCTCTTTCGGTTTCATAGTTAGGACATCTTAGTAATACGTGCTCTTCTTCTTCTATACCAACAGCACAAAATGGACATATTCTTTCATCTAGGGGCGTGTTTGTGTGGCATCCAGTCTCTACTTTGAGGGGCGCCACCCCACTATTGAACTTGGCTAAAGCCGACCTGTATCTCCTCGGCATAGGGGTTCGAACATAATACTCCGTTTCGTAACCTTCCTTGAAACTGTTGTAAGTTCTTAGCTTATTTCCGCCGATTCCTCTCTTTCCTTCCTGATGTGAAACCTCGTTCCTCCAATTTTCTTTAAATTGCTGCATAGTCTTATCTTTGATGGTATTCACAATGTACTGACTTCCATATACTTTGTCCAGTGGTATAATGGTATGCTTGTCATCGAATCCCAATTGCGTGGATCGATGCACATGATATCAACCACTTGATTGTCTGGTCCAGACTCGATTATTTACAGAGCGCCGATATAAAGCTGGAATATTGCTGAGTGCGGCGTTAAACAACAAACAAACAAAACAAACAGCTTATTCTAAAAGCGGATATGTATCTACCTGAGAACAAGCGACTGAAATCATTAATGTCTGCTGGAATTAATCGAAACAAAACTAATCCTGCTTTGGCTAACGGAAAGCAACTATGCATGACCAGGGGCTGTTTATCAAATGAAAACGTATAAATAAGCTTATCGAGATGGGGAAAGACGTCTCTGTCCTACTTTCGTTTTATGATGTCTCAGACATGTTTGATGCATTGTGTCAAAAGTTAATGGAACCAATAAAGACAGTTCTTGCATTACGGCCGAGTAGAGTTGCACCAGAGAATGGACTTCCATTATCCCCAAAAGTATTAAAATTGTTGGAAAGTATTTTTTTGTTTTATCCGTTTGCATTTGATATCGATTTTGTTACACGTCAACCCATTTTGAAACAGTTGCTGTTATATTTTCTAAAATAGTTGTAAGTAGGTTAATTTTATTATTATTATAATTGTAAAAATGCTAAATACTAAATATATTTCTAAATTATATTATATGAAGGTTCATTATGCCAATCATAATAATTGAAAGAAAGGCCAAATAATTATTTTCAAACACTTGCAATAAAATTAAAGCATTTGTTGTTTGTTTAACGTCGGACTTCCAGCTATATGACGGCGGTCTGTAAATAATCGAGTCTGGACCAGACAATCCAGTGATTAATATCATGAGCATCGATCCACGCAATTGGGATCGATGACGTGCATCAATAAAGTCAGCGAGCCTGACCACCCGATCCCGTTAGTCGCCCCTTACGACAAGCATAGTCGCCTTTAACGGCAAGCATGGGTTGCTGAAGACCTATTCTACCCCGGATCTTCACGGGTCTGGTGGAAAGACATGTTCGATGTTACCTCAGAGTAGAAGGAGCATGTTCAATGTTACCTCAGAGTAGAAGGAGCATGTTCGATGTTACCTCAGAGTAGAAGGAGCATCTTCGATGTTACCTCAGAGTAGAAAGAGCTTGTTCAATGTTACCTCAGAGTAGAAAGAGCTTGTTCGATGTTACCTCAGAGTAGAAAGAGCATGTTCGATGTTACCTCAGAGTAGAAAGAGCATGTTCGATGTTACCTCAGAGTAGAAAGACATGTTCGATGTTACCTCAGAGTAGAAAGAGCATGTTCGATGTTACCTCAGAGTAGAAAGACATGTTCGATGTTACCTCAGAGTAGAAAGACATGTTCGATGTTACCTCAGAGTAGAAAGACATGTTCGATGTTACCTCAGAGTAGATAGACATGTTCGATGTTACCTCAGAGTAGAAAGACATGTTCGATGTGACCTCAGAGTAGAAAGACATGCTCGATGTTACCTAGAGTAGAAAGACATGTTCGATGTTACCTCAGAGTAGAAAGAGCTTGTTCGATGTTACCTCAGAGTAGAAAGAACTTCTTCGATGTTACCTCAGAGTAGAAAGAGCATGTTCGATGTTACCTCAGAATAGAAAGAGCATGTTCGATGTTACCTCAGAGTAGAAAGACATGTTGGATGTTACCTCAGAGTAGAAAGAGCATGTTCGATGTTACCTCAGAGTAGAAAGACATGTTCGATGTTACCTCAGAGTAGAAAGACATGTTCGATGTGACCTCAGAGTAGAAAGACATGTTCGATATTACCTCAGAGTAGAAAGACATGTTCGATGTTACCTCAGAGTAGAAAGACATGTTCCATGTGACCTCAGAGTAGAAAGACATGCTCGATGTTACCTGAGAGTAGAAAGACATGTTCGATGTTACCTCAGAGTAGAAAGACATGTTCGATGTTACCTCAGAGAAGAAAGAGCATGTTCGATGTTACCTCAGAGTAGAAAGACATGTTCGATGTTACCTCAGAGTAGAAAGACATGTTCGATGTTACCTCAGAGTAGAAAGACATGTTCGATGTTACCTCAGAGTAGAAAGACATGTTCGATGTGACCTCAGAGTAGAAAGACATGCTCGATGTTACCTAGAGTAGAAAGACATGTTCGATGTTACCTCAGAGTAGAAAGACATGTTCGATGTTACTTCAGAGAAGAAAGACATGTTCGATGTTACCTCAGAGTAGAAAGACATGTTCGATGTTACCTCAGAGTAGAAAGACATGTTCGATGTTACCTCAGAGTAGAAAGACATGTTCCATGTGACCTCAGAGTAGAAAGACATGCTCGATGTTACCTCAGAGTAGAAAGACATGTTCGATGTTACCTCAGAGAAGAAAGACATGTTCGATGTTACCTCAGAGTAGAAAGACATGTTCGATGTTACCTCAGAGTAGAAAGACATGTTCCATGTGACCTCAGAGTAGAAAGACATGCTCGATGTTACCTGAGAGTAGAAAGACATGTTCGATGTTACCTCAGAGTAGAAAGACATGTTCGATGTTACCTCAGAGAAGAAAGAGCATGTTCGATGTTACCTCAGAGTAGAAAGACATGTTCGATGTTACCTCAGAGTAGAAAGACATGTTCGATATTACCTCAGAGTAGAAAGACATGTTCGATGTTACCTCAGAGTAGAAAGACATGTTCGATGTGACCTCAGAGTAGAAAGACATGCTCGATGTTACCTAGAGTAGAAAGACATGTTCGATGTTACCTCAGAGTAGAAAGACATGTTCGATGTTACCTCAGAGAAGAAAGACATGTTCGATGTTACCTCAGAGTAGAAAGACATGTTCGATGTGACCTCAGAGTAGAAAGAGTATGTTCGATGTGACCTCAGAGTAGAAAGAGCTTGTTCCATGTGACCTCAGAGTAGAAAGACATGTTCGATGTGACCTCAGAGTAGAAAGAGTATGTTCGATGTGACCTCAGAGTAGAAAGAGTATGTTCGATGTTACCTCAGAGTAGAAAGACATGTTCGATGTGACCTCAGAGTAGAAAGACATGTTCGATGTGACCTCAGAGTAGAAAGACATGTTCCATGTGACCTCAGAGTAGAAAGAGTATGTTCGATGTTACCTCAGAGTAGAAAGACATGTTCGATGTTACCTCAGAGTAGAAAGACATGTTCGATGTGACCTCAGAGTAGAAGGAGCTTGTTCGATGTTACCTCAGAGTAGAAAGACATGTTCGATGTTACCTCAGAGTAGAAAGACATGTTCGATGTTACCTCAGAGTAGAAAGAACTTCTTCGATGTTACCTCAGAGTAGAAAGACATGTTCGATGTTACCTCAGAGTAGAAAGACATGTTCGATGTTACCTCAGAGTAGAAAGACATGTTCGATGTTACCTCAGAGTAGAAAGACATGTTCGATGTTACCTCAGAGTAGAAAGACATGTTCGATGTTACCTCAGAGTAGAAAGACATGTTCGATGTTACCTCAGAGTAGAAAGAGCTTGTTCGATGTTACCTCAGAGTAGAAAGACATGTTCGATGTGACCTCAGAGTAGAAAGAGTATGTTCGATGTTACCTCAGAGTAGAAAGACATGTTCGATGTTACCTCAGAGTAGAAAGACATGTTCGATGTTACCTCAGAGTAGAAGGAGCTTGTTCGATGTTACCTCAGAGTAGAAAGACATGTTCGATGTTACCTCAGAGTAGAAAGACATGTTGGATGTTACCTCAGAGTAGAAAGAGCATGTTCGATGTTACCTCAGAGTAGAAAGACATGTTCGATGTTACCTCAGAGTAGAAAGACATGTTCGATGTGACCTCAGAGTAGAAAGACATGTTCGATATTACCTCAGAGTAGAAAGACATGTTCGATGTTACCTCAGAGTAGAAAGACATGTTCGATGTGACCTCAGAGTAGAAAGACATGCTCGATGTTACCTCAGAGTAGAAAGACATGTTCGATGTTACCTCAGAGTAGAAAGACATGTTCGATGTTACCTCAGAGAAGAAAGAGCATGTTCGATGTTACCTCAGAGTAGAAAGACATGTTCGATGTTACCTCAGAGTAGAAAGACATGTTCGATATTACCTCAGAGTAGAAAGACATGTTCGATGTTACCTCAGAGTAGAAAGACATGTTCGATGTGACCTCAGAGTAGAAAGACATCCTCGATGTTACCTAGAGTAGAAAGACATGTTCGATGTTACCTCAGAGTAGAAAGACATGTTCGATGTGACCTCAGAGTAGAAAGACATGTTCGATGTTACCTCAGAGAAGAAAGACATGTTCGATGTGACCTCAGAGTAGAAAGACATGTTCGATGTGACCTCAGAGTAGAAAGAGTATGTTCGATGTTACCTCAGAGTAGAAAGACATGTTCGATGTTACCTCAGAGTAGAAAGACATGTTCGATGTTACCTCAGAGTAGAAGGAGCTTGTTCGATGTTACCTCAGAGTAGAAAGACATGTTCGATGTTACCTCAGAGTAGAAAGACATGTTGGATGTTACCTCAGAGTAGAAAGAGCATGTTCGATGTTACCTCAGAGTAGAAAGACATGTTCGATGTTACCTCAGAGTAGAAAGACATGTTCGATGTGACCTCAGAGTAGAAAGACATGTTCGATATTACCTCAGAGTAGAAAGACATGTTCGATGTTACCTCAGAGTAGAAAGACATGTTCGATGTGACCTCAGAGTAGAAAGACATGCTCGATGTTACCTCAGAGTAGAAAGACATGTTCGATGTTACCTCAGAGTAGAAAGACATGTTCGATGTTACCTCAGAGAAGAAAGAGCATGTTCGATGTTACCTCAGAGTAGAAAGACATGTTCGATGTTACCTCAGAGTAGAAAGACATGTTCGATATTACCTCAGAGTAGAAAGACATGTTCGATGTTACCTCAGAGTAGAAAGACATGTTCGATGTGACCTCAGAGTAGAAAGACATGCTCGATGTTACCTAGAGTAGAAAGACATGTTCGATGTTACCTCAGAGTAGAAAGACATGTTCGATGTGACCTCAGAGTAGAAAGACATGTTCGATGTTACCTCAGAGAAGAAAGACATGTTCGATGTGACCTCAGAGTAGAAAGACATGTTCGATGTTACCTCAGAGAAGAAAGACATGTTCGATGTGACCTCAGAGTAGAAAGACATGTTCGATGTTACCTCAGAGAAGAAAGACATGTTCGATGTTACCTCAGAGTAGAAAGACATGTTCGATGTTACCTCAGAGTAGAAAGACATGTTCGATGTGACCTCAGAGTAGAAGGAGCTTGTTCGATGTTACCTCAGAGTAGAAAGACATGTTCGATGTTACCTCAGAGTAGAAAGACATGTTCGATGTTACCTCAGAGAAGAAAGACATGTTCGATGTTACCTCAGAGTAGAAAGACATGTTCGATGTTACCTCAGAGTAGAAAGACATGTTCGATGTTACCTCAGAGTAGAAAGACATGTTCGATGTTACCTCAGAGTAGAAAGAGCTTGTTCGATGTTACCTCAGAGTAGAAAGACATGTTCGATGTGACCTCAGAGTAGAAAGAGTATGTTCGATGTTACCTCAGAGTAGAAAGACATGTTCGATGTTACCTCAGAGTAGAAAGACATGTTCGATGTTACCTCAGAGTAGAAGGAGCTTGTTCGATGTTACCTCAGAGTAGAAAGACATGTTCGATGTTACCTCAGAGTAGAAAGACATGTTGGATGTTACCTCAGACTAGAAAGAGCATGTTCGATGTTACCTCAGAGTAGAAAGACATGTTCGATGTTACCTCAGAGTAGAAAGACATGTTCGATGTGACCTCAGAGTAGAAAGACATGTTCGATATTACCTCAGAGTAGAAAGACATGTTCGATGTTACCTCAGAGTAGAAAGACATGTTCGATGTGACCTCAGAGTAGAAAGACATGCTCGATGTTACCTCAGAGTAGAAAGACATGTTCGATGTTACCTCAGAGTAGAAAGACATGTTCGATGTTACCTCAGAGAAGAAAGAGCATGTTCGATGTTACCTCAGAGTAGAAAGACATGTTCGATGTTACCTCAGAGTAGAAAGACATGTTCGATATTACCTCAGAGTAGAAAGACATGTTCGATGTTACCTCAGAGTAGAAAGACATGTTCGATGTGACCTCAGAGTAGAAAGACATGCTCGATGTTACCTAGAGTAGAAAGACATGTTCGATGTTACCTCAGAGTAGAAAGACATGTTCGATGTGACCTCAGAGTAGAAAGACATGTTCGATGTTACCTCAGAGAAGAAAGACATGTTCGATGTGACCTCAGAGTAGAAAGACATGTTCGATGTTACCTCAGAGAAGAAAGACATGTTCGATGTGACCTCAGAGTAGAAAGACATGTTCGATGTTACCTCAGAGAAGAAAGACATGTTCGATGTTACCTCAGAGTAGAAAGACATGTTCGATGTTACCTCAGAGTAGAAAGACATGTTCGATGTGACCTCAGAGTAGAAGGAGCTTGTTCGATGTTACCTCAGAGTAGAAAGACATGTTCGATGTTACCTCAGAGTAGAAAGACATGTTCGATGTTACCTCAGAGTAGAAAGAACTTCTTCGATGTTACCTCAGAGTAGAAAGACATGTTCGATGTTACCTCAGAGTAGAAAGACATGTTCGATGTTACCTCAGAGTAGAAAGACATGTTCGATGTGACCTCAGAGTAGAAAGACATGTTCGATGTTACCTCAGAGTAGAAAGACATGTTCGATGTTACCTCAGAGAAGAAAGACATGTTCGATGTTACCTCAGAGTAGAAAGAGCTTGTTCGATGTTACCTCAGAGTAGAAAGACATGTTCCATGTGACCTCAGAGTAGAAAGAGCTTGTTCGATGTTACCTCAGAGTAGAAAGACATGTTCGATGTTACCTCAGAGTAGAAAGACATGTTCGATGTGACCTCAGAGTAGAAGGAGCTTGTTCGATGTTACCTCAGAGTAGAAAGACATGTTCGATGTTACCTCAGAGTAGAAAGACATGTTCGATGTTACCTCAGAGTAGAAAGAACTTCTTCGATGTTGCCTCAGAGTAGAAAGACATGTTCGATGTTACCTCAGAGTAGAAAGACATGTTCGATGTTACCTCAGAGTAGAAAGACATGTTCGATGTTACCTCAGAGTAGAAAGAGTATGTTCGATGTTACCTCAGAGTAGAAAGACATGTTCGATGTTACCTCAGAGTAGAAAGACATGTTCGATGTTACCTCAGAGAAGAAAGAGCATGTTCGATGTTACCTCAGAGTAGAAAGACATGTTCGATGTTACCTCAGAGTAGAAAGACATGTTCGATATTACCTCAGAGTAGAAAGACATGTTCGATGTTACCTCAGAGTAGAAAGACATGTTCGATGTGACCTCAGAGTAGAAAGACATGCTCGATGTTACCTAGAGTAGAAAGACATGTTCGATGTTACCTCAGAGTAGAAAGACATGTTCGATGTGACCTCAGAGTAGAAAGACATCTTCGATGTTACCTCAGAGAAGAAAGACATGTTCGATGTGACCTCAGAGTAGAAAGACATGTTCGATGTTACCTCAGAGAAGAAAGACATGTTCGATGTGACCTCAGAGTAGAAAGACATGTTCGATGTTACCTCAGAGAAGAAAGACATGTTCGATGTTACCTCAGAGTAGAAAGACATGTTCGATGTTACCTCAGAGTAGAAAGACATGTTCGATGTGAACTCAGAGTAGAAGGAGCTTGTTCGATGTTACCTCAGAGTAGAAAGACATGTTCGATGTTACCTCAGAGTAGAAAGACATGTTCGATGTTACCTCAGAGTAGAAAGAACTTCTTCGATGTTACCTCAGAGTAGAAAGACATGTTCGATGTTACCTCAGAGTAGAAAGACATGTTCGATGTTACCTCGGAGTAGAAAGACATGTTCGATGTTACCTCAGAGTAGAAAGACATGTTCGATGTTACCTCAGAGTAGAAAGACATGTTCGATGTTACCTCAGAGAAGAAAGAGCATGTTCGATGTTACCTCAGAGTAGAAAGAGCTTGTTCGATGTTACCTCAGAGTAGAAAGACATGTTCCATGTGACCTCAGAGTAGAAAGAGCTTGTTCGATGTTACCTCAGAGTAGAAAGACATGTTCGATGTTACCTCAGAGTAGAAAGACATGTTCGATGTGACCTCAGAGTAGAAGGAGCTTGTTCGATGTTACCTCAGAGTAGAAAGACATGTTCGATGTTACCTCAGAGTAGAAAGACATGTTCGATGTTACCTCAGAGTAGAAAGAACTTCTTCGATGTTGCCTCAGAGTAGAAAGACATGTTCGATGTTACCTCAGAGTAGAAAGACATGTTCGATGTTACCTCAGAGTAGAAAGACATGTTCGATGTTACCTCAGAGTAGAAAGAGTATGTTCGATGTTACCTCAGAGTAGAAAGACATGTTCGATGTTACCTCAGAGTAGAAAGACATGTTCGATGTTACCTCAGAGTAGAAGGAGCTTGTTCGATGTTACCTCAGAGTAGAAAGACATGTTCGATGTTACCTCAGAGTAGAAAGACATGTTCGATGTTACCTCAGAGTAGAAAGAGTATGTTCGATGTT
Organism: Haliotis rufescens; assembly: GCF_023055435.1. NCBI lineage: Eukaryota > Metazoa > Mollusca > Gastropoda > Lepetellida > Haliotidae > Haliotis > Haliotis rufescens. Next base: position 12,769,455 of record NW_025963824.1, on the reverse strand, counting down.
ACCTCAGAGTAGAAAGAGCTTGTTCGATGTTACCTCAGAGTAGAAAGAGCTTGTTCGATGTTACCTCATAAGTAGTGAAATGTAGACACCAAGGGTTGGAGTTGCAGGAGTATGGCATGTACGTATCACACCATCATGTCATTGCTTTTTACAATACGAATACGAACATCCGGGGTAGAATAGGTCTTCAGCAACCCATGCTTGCCGTAAAAGGTGACTATGCTGCTCGTAAGAGGCGACTAACGGGATCGGGTGGTCAGGCTCGCTGACTTGGTTGATGCATATCATCGATCCCAATTTCGTCGATCCAAGCTCATGATATTAATCACTGGATTGTCTGGTCCAGAATCGGTTATTTACAGACCGCCGTCATATAGCTAGATATATTGCTGAGTGCGGCGTTAAACAACCATTTGGTAGGCACATTGACATGAAGAATCTATATTTCCTGACGTATGAAACTGACGTATCCGTATACTGCAACCAAGACCAAAAATATGAAAACCAAAATAATACCCTATGCATTGACGTCATCCTCACGTGTTATTTATAGATAATGTTTAGCGCCTTGCTCAGCTGAAGATTTTACCATACCTGTGCCTTACAAAGAAAGCGATAGACCTCAACCCGTGACATTTGCCGGTGTAAGATCGTATAATTATGGTTACAAATATAAATTCAAAATTTAATTAATTTTGAGGGAGACAACGTTGTCACAATCGCATTGCTGTAACTTGAAAGGTCGAGAACAGCGCAGATATCTTTGTTTGTTGCTTCGCTGGCTAACGCCGCTCACAGCATGGTTCAAGACCAGACAATCCAGTGATTGATATCATGAACACAACCGTCGTTTGACCACCCGTTCTATTTAGTCGCCTCTTACAACCAGCAAACGTTGCTTGGGGCCAGTCCTGACCCTGGTGTTGTAGAGATAGTCACTATAATATGTCTTGTCATTCACACACATAATTTCTGACATTAGGTGAGGTGAGGTGAAATTGGGTTTAACGTCGCCTCCAAGATTATTGCACTTATATAGCGACGTGCATGCACGTGTGTGTGTGGCTGCTTGTACTAGTCCGGACTGATGCCGATTTATAGTGCTAGCCCACTGAGATACCATGCCGCAGTTTGACATGAATACCCCACTCAGACACAGTATACTGACTCCGAGCCGACCAGTCTTTGTTTTAGCCCCTTAATGCCGAGCGCCAGACAGGGTAACAACAAGTACCATCTTTTAACGTCTTTTGGTATGACGCGGCCGGGGATCGAACCCCGGACCTTCCGCTCTCCGGGTCTGACATTATATTGATCGTTCAAAATAGATGTATGATATCGGTGGATAATATCACGACGATAATAATTAACTGTTTTAAATCCTGGCTCAACTTCTGAAATCACTGATAGATTTTGCGGCTTCATCACACATACGTTTTTCTGAAGCCAGCCAGTCAATTTGTTTACTCCTTCATCAGGTGAATGAATTGGATGAAGGAGTAAGATTATACTCCGAAAAGTTTAGTTCCTCATAATAAAGAATTTGACATCCATATATTCTCATCCTTATGTGTTTCACTTCTAAATGCATTTCAAAGACTTGAACTCAAACAGCCATTAAGATCGATGTTCACTTTTGATAGCCTTAAAAGGCGACTATGCTTGTCGTAAAAGGCGACTAATGGGATCGGGTGGTCAGGCTCGCTGATTTTGTTGATACATGTCATCGATCCCAACTGCGTTGATCGATGCTCATGATGTCAGTCACTGGATTGTCTGGTCCAGACTCGATAATTTTACAGACCGACGTCATATAGCTGGAAAATTGCTGAGTGCGGCGTTAAACAACAAACAAACAAAAAACAAATTATTCGCTCTGGACTTTCCGGATAGGCTTTGACAACCATACAGAAATGGGGTTGGGCCACTGTGACTTTCAGTACGTCACTACATATTGTCCACAGACACTAGACACTAGACACGAGGCACTAGACAGCACTACAAGACACCATGCTGGGACAATAGCTTTACCGTTTGCGCGGCATGCTGATCCACATTTTGTCTTTTAAGACTTATACCTCCAGCAGCAACTCATCACAAGGATGCAATGGCCAGTCAGACCTTCCCCCTATAGGGCACGTCTGGGACATGATCAGGAGACGTGTACGCCGACGTCAAAGAGGAGTGGACAAGACTCCCTCAAATTGAAATTGGGCGATTGATTCGGACCAAGCCACGCCGAATAAAGGAATGTTTGACAATAATTATCGAACAACCTTCATTTTTTTTTATTGTTATGTAACACCTAGTTCTTCCTTTTTCTTATACATCCATTACCATCGCTCGATACCTTTTATGTATTTCTGTAACCATCTGTAACCACCCTTTTTTTACGAATATCCTCTATTTTTTTAAGAGTTATAGTTTTTTTGTTCCCTTGGGACCTAATAAAGCTTTGATCATTTCGATGTTTCCAGCTTGCTCTTGCTGGTATGGAAATAATCTAGTCTTGGCCAGGCAAACCTGTTGTAAAAAACATGATAGACGTTCCACGCTGTCCTTACCAGCGGTTAGGTTGTCCGTATGTCGGCAGAAAGTACATAAAAGTAAACGCACATTTTCTAGTGGAGGCAGCAAGAGGCTTAATTTGACTTTGGATTTCATCTTCGGATCCTTCACCAAACAATATGGCTATAGGCCAGACTGATATACCTTCAGTGCATGAGCAAAAAGTGAAAAACCATTCCTTTAATCACATGGGTTCGAATCCCGGTTCGCCCCGATTATGTTTCTAGGTTTGTCAGCACCATACCCATGCTCGTGGGTTTCACCGAAGTGGTAAACATCTGAGACCTGCATCACTTCGGGCTTTCCTCCCACATTAAGCTGACACCGTGATATAAGTGGAATAGTGGTAAAAGCGACGTTAAACCCAACTCACTCACTCACTCTCAGAAAAGTAATTTAGATTTCTCTACCCCTCAAAAACAAACTGTACGTATTTCTTAACTGAACATGAATAAATATGTAACTGCTAACTACAATCATAGGTGACACACGTGGCCCAATCATCTCAGGCACCGCTATTCGCTGTGCAGAGTTGCGTCCCTTGGGCACGCCAGAAACCTATGATTGTGGGTTCGAATCCCCGTTATAGTTCTAGGTTAGTCTATGCAACTGATGAAACAGACTTAGAACATGCAAATGGTGACCATGTCACCCACCACGTGCCCATTCACTCACCATCGTAACCATAGCACATCAACGCCATAAAATAACCAGTCTCGATTATCCGCTTCAGCAGATTCCACTGGGTGTTCTAGGCAAAACAGTGGTGAATGGATCGCTGATAATCAATGTTGAAACTTGGTGTTCGTGTAAAGGGTAATTTCCCGCCCTGCTACTAGTCCACGGTACGATTCCGACTACACAAAAAGTATGGCATTGTGTTTATGAAAACCTTTCATTTGTTTGTTTTTTTGTTGTTTAACGCCGCACGCAGCAATATTCCAGCTATATGACGGCGGTCTGTAAATAATCAAGTCGGGACCAGACAAAATCCAGTGATTGACATCATGAGCATCGATCCACGCAATTGGTTTTGGTTTGGTTGTTGTTTTACGCCACACTCAGCAATATTCCAGCTATATGACGGCGGTCTGTAAATATCAACCAAGTCAGCGAGCCTGACCACCCGATCCCGTTAGTCGCCTTTTACGACAAGCATAGTCGCCTGTTACGGCAAGCATGGGTTGCTGAAGACTTATTCTACCCCGGATCTTTACGGGTCGAAAACCTTTCATTTGGTGATGATACCAGGTGTTCGCGAAAAGGTGAACGTATCCTGCCCCACTGGTGGCACCCGTCACAAACACAAACAAAGCCATGCATTTCCATGCACTTACACACGCATGCATTTGCACAATACCTCGCAACGCTTTGAAGGGAAACTAGTTTGGGTTATTATGTCTAATTCTCCATTAAGAGGAGCCTTTTTCGTTCATTTTACGCTGCACATTAGCGTGAGGCAATATAATGTTTAAAAAAAAGATACAAAATGAATAATCAATGAACTTGTCTCGCAGGAAAATAAGACATTGTCCAATTTCAAAGGCAACACTAATGTAGTTTTATATCCCTAGTAACGATAGCATAACGTGTCGAGTAGATAATTGTACAAATGTTCTTGTGGATAAGTGTTCTCTCATTAAAAAAACATACTATGTCGCCTTCACACAAAACACCGACTTAGCAGCATTTACTGGGGGCACTTCAAGGCGAACAACTCTAAGTACTTTCAAAATATTGTTTGAAAGACATTTCTCATAAGTTGAGACCCGTTTGTTTGTTTGTTTGTTGTTTTACGCAACACTCGGCTATTTTCCGGCCAAATAACGGCGGTCTGTACATAGTCTGGACCAGACAATCCAGTGATTGATCGCACGGGCATCGATCAACGCAAATGGGATAGGATGACATGCATCAACCAATTCAGCGAGCCTGAGCACCCGATCCCGTTAGTCTCCTCTTACGACAAGCATAGTCGTCTCTTGCGGCAAGTATGGGTTGCTGAAGACCTATTCTACCCCGGATCTTCACGAGGCGGCGTTATTGATTTTAGAAGTTGACGGATGACAAAGTAGACACAATGTAATAGATACCTGTTTTTTATTCAGGTACGCACTGAAAGAAATCATATACCTTAAAAATCAACTGTTTCACATCAGCTGAGTAGCGCATGTTGTCAGTCAACAACGACGCATGCCATGTGGCACGTGCAGTACGTGTTGTGCTGGTTCCTTTTACCGTTGTACCTCTAATCCAAGCGATATCTCCTGTGGGAGCCAGTTTTGGATGATAAAGGGTATTCATGCGGTGTACAATATTGACATTTAATAGGCTATTACCGATTTTAAGTTATTTTGCAATCTATCGTTTTCATTTGGAGCCAAACTGACTGAAGTCGCCTCGCATGACAAGAAAACGGTGCTTGGGACATCGTCTAACACGGAATCTCAATGGAGCCCTGTGTGTAAGCTGTTAGTTCCTCGTGAGGAGTGTGTCCCAGATATCAGAGTAAATGTGTGCCTCGCTTACCCAATCTGCCACATCGCTTACCCCATCTGCCACATCGCTTACCCCACCTGCCAAATCGCTTACCCCCATCTGCCACATCGCTTACCCCACCTGCCAAATCGCTTACCCCACCTGCCAAATCGCTAACCCCATCTGCCACATCGGTTACCCCATCTGCCAAATCGCTTACCCCATCTTGCCACATCGCTTACCCCATCTGCCAAATCGCTTACCCCATCTGCCACATCGCTTACCCCACCTGCCAAATCGCTTACCCCACCTGCCACATCGCTTACCCAATCTGCCACATAGCCTACCCCATCTGCCACATCGCTTACCCCATCTTGCCACATCGCTTACCCAATCTTGCCACATCGCTCACCCCACCTGCCACATCGCTTACCCCACCTGCCACATAGCTTACCCCCATCTGCCACATCGCTTACCCCACCTGCCAAATCGCTAACCCCATCTTGCCACATCGCTTACCCCATCTGCCAAATCGCTTACCCCCACCTGCCACATCGCCTACCCCGATCTGCCACATCGCTTACCCCCACCTGCCACATCGCCTACCCAATCTGCCACATAGCCTACCACCATCTGCCACATCGCCTACCCCCGTCTGCCACATCGCCTACCCCATCTGCCACATCGCTTACCCCCATCTGCCACATCGCCTACCCCCATCTGCCACATCGCTTACCCCCACCTGCCACATCGCCTACCCAATCTGCCACATCGCCTACCCCCACCTGCCACATCGCCTAACCCCACCTGCCACATCGCTTAGCCCCATCTGCCACATCGCTTACCCCCACCTGCCACATCGCCTACCCCATCTGCCACATCGCTTACCCCCACCTGCCACATCGCCTACCCAATCTGCCAAATCGCCTACCCCCACCTGCCACATCGCCTACCACCATCTGCCACATTGCCTACCCCATCTGTCACATCGCTTAGCCCCATCTGCTACATCGCCTACCCCCATCTGCCACATCGCTTATCCCCACCTGCCACATCGCCTACCCCCATCTGCCACATCGCCTACCCCCGTCTGCCACGTCGCCTACCCAATCTGCCACATCGCTTAGCCCCATCTGCCACATCGCTTACCCCCACCTGCCACATCGCCTACCCCATCTGCCACATCGCTTACCCCCACCTGCCACATCGCCTACCCAATCTGCCACATCTCCTACCCCCACCTACCACATCGCCTACCCCATCTGCCACATCGCTTACTCCCACCTGCCACATCGCCTACCACCATCTGCCACATCGCTTACCCCCACCTGCCACATCGCCTACCCAATCTGCCACATCGCCTACCCCATCTGCCACATCGCTTAGCCCAATCTGCCACATAGCCTACCCCCATCTGCCACATCGCTTACCCCCACCTGCCACATAGCCTACCCCCATCTGCCACATCGCTTACCCCCACCTGCCACATAGCCTACCCCCATCTGCCACATCGCCTACCCCATCTGCCACATCGCCTACCCCCACCTGCCACATCGCTGACCCCCACCTGCCACATCGCCTACCCCCATTTGCCACATCGCTTACCCCAATCTGCCACATCGCCTACCCCCATCTGCCACACCGCCTACCCCCACCTGCCACATCGCCTACCCCCATCTACCACATCGCCTACCCCATCTGCCACATCGCCTACCCCCATCTGCCACATCGCCTACCCCATCTGCCGTTGTCCTCCCATTGGCCTACGCTTTTAGAGGATTAAAGAACTGTTCATTAAACAATGCATCTCTCTCTCTCTCTCTCTCTCTCTGTCTCTCTCTCTCTCTTTCTCTCTCTCTCTCTCTTATGTCTTCTCTATAGTGCTGTATGCATATATATTGAATTTGAATTGTGATTTTTTTCTGTAAATACCAGGGAGAGGGCATTCAAAGTTGGAAGAACTTGTCCCCCAATCCCGTTCACTCCTTGTGAATAAATATGTTTCAATCAATGAAACTGACATGTTATCAGTACGTGAACCTTCACGTGTGTCAAAGTACAACTGTTTGCCCCGTTTAATAAATATACTCATCGACAAAAGAAACGCGAACACCATACATGTTGGTTTAATATATGAAGACGTATTCATATTTAAGAGATAATTAGATTGGTTCGATGCACAAACGAACATACTGTTATGTTGTGTGAACCGACGCTAATGAACACATCACATGTGACGTCATAGACTCGACATGCACCATTTGTCTCGTGCAGGATTTGAGTGTAAAGTTTGGAAATGCAAAAGAAATCTTAAGCAAGTGGATTCTACCCACCATCAAGGTCTAAGACTATGTCTTGGATCCTTCAGAAATTCGCCTATTGACAGTCTGACATTGAGCTGAGGAACCATTTCTTAAACAACGCCGAATAATATCATCTCTACAATTCATACCATATATTCCAATGAGTCAAATCGAGCTTACAACTGCGTTTTTAATCATCTTTATGAAGATCTTAACAATCTTCTTTTATTCCACCTCTAGGATAAGACCATTCATCTCTGCGGCAAATATTGACCTTGAAAATATATCTCCTTTCCGCCTCCTTTCTTCTCCTTGCAGTTGATAAAGTCACAGGTGGATCTTACCTTATCTGAACTAAAGAAATCTGAGACAAATCAACTACAATATCAACGAGAACATAATCAGTTAAGAACGAACATGATACTTACAAATCTGTATTTATAGCTGGATCCAAGGATGGTGACAGGGTATATCAGGTTTGTGGAGAGCATTATTTATGTAAAGCTTGTCAACAACCATGTTGACCTTTTTCCCCCAGGCATAGCTTCTCTGAGCACGTCTCTCCTGCAGGCGGCTATCTCTTCTGGGAACTGTAATCCCTTTCAACTCTTTCCACAACGTTTGACAGCGTCCCTCTCACGAGTGTATATACACTTAGCGATGATAGGGCGGGGTCACTGATCCTCACCCCTCGGGGTTGTTGCTTGTTCTTTCCTATTTTCTGTACAGATGTAAAGTGTAATTTATAACTTTCAAATTTCAGTTCATCCTGAATGAACCTTCTGAGCAGATTTTCAGTTTCTTCCCAAATTTCACCATCCCTGTCTAGTCGCTTAGGCCTTTGATGTTTGTAAATATAAGACTGTCTCTCGTAGAGCGAGCTCTTTGGTCAATTAGTATTTCTCTCAGTTCCAATGTTTCTTCTTTAATGGCTTTCAACTCACCCATCATTTGTTTCTTGGATTGCAGGCCTCCTTCCATTGTTTTCATACCGTTTTCCCACTCGCCCAAACTGTTACTGATAAATCATTGGCTTCAGGTGCAATAACGCTATCTTTTAAATCATCTACTGACTTGACTTTCAGTTCCTGATTCGAAATGCTGACTTATAATGTCACCTTTTCTAAGACCCGTGAAGATTCCGGGGTAGAATAGGTCTTCAGCAACCCGTGCTTGCCGTAAAAGGTGACTATGCTTGTCGTAAAAAGGCGACTAACGGGATCGGGTGGTCATGCTCGCTGACTTGGTTGATGCATGTCATCGATCCCAATTGCGTGGATCGATTCATTATATTAATCACTGGATTGTCTGGTCCAGACTCGATTATTTGCACACCGCCGTCATATAGCTGGAATATTGCTGAGTGAGGCGTTAAACAACAAACCAAACCAACCAACCTTTTTAAAGTGATGACGAAATCCTGCTGGTATATCGTGCATGAAGCTGAGACGCTGTAAGTCCCAATGATCGATCCCCAGCGAGGTGGCCTACCTTTAGTTGTGGGTGGTTGTAAATCATAATGTTATGATAAAATATGTTTGACAAGTTTGTTTTTAATTATAACTCTGTATTCATGGCTCAATTGTGTATATAACAACTTGTTCACGTGGCTGTATGGCTGAAATAATGGCGATGTGACATCACATTTTGCCTCACATGTTATCGAATCAAGTTTTGTCAGTCTTTTGTCGATTGAGTTAAGTCGCGTTGGGATAACCGTCGTTGCATCCTGGCAAGTTGTAGAAGCTGGGGACTAATGTATTGTTAGCATTGCTCTTGGAAATGAGTCTGTATTATATTCTGGTATAAGGGGTTAGGTGGAAACACAGTATTAAAAGACTCACGAACTAAACTTCCCGTGATTTCCACGTGTGTCGGCTTGTTACTCGTAGGAATGTCACCTATATTCAAATCACAAGAGTCATTTCAGCTTGTCGTAAGAGGCGACAACGGGATCGGGTGGTCAGGCTCGCTGACTTCGTTGTTGTATGTCATTGATCCTAACTGCGTGGATCCATGCTCATGACATCAATCACTGGATTGTCTGGTTTATTGACTCTATGATTTACAGACCGCCATCATATAGCTGGAATATCACTGAGTGCGGCGTTAAACAACAAACAAACAAATATGTACTTGCTGAGGGTCACACTCACCTTACAACTTTAATTTGCGAAATAATCCTAAAACTTTAAGAAACCAAAAGCTTGTGCCAAGGTTCCTTCAGATAAGAAGGGTTCAAATTTCAAATCGTCGTATCTGCTCCGATGGATACGATACGCTGACTATAATTTAGAGATCGAGTTTTAGCACTCAGCGAAACCTAATCATGCGAACTAAAGTGAATCTAACAGGTAATTGGAAATAAACCAACCGCTATACGTTGGCGTGTCACATATGACGTTACATCATGATACACTATCAAGAATACGAAGGATTCTTTCGAGTTCCGCATTCTTGTTTTTCTTGATATTATTTCTTAATGTAAATATCTGGTTATTGAGTATTTGGAAGAATAAGATAGTATCTGTCCCGGATGAATGAATACCAAAGACTCGAACCATTCTACACTCCAGCAGAGAACCCTGGTTTGAATTAGTTCTTTGCAATTAATGCTTGAAATACTATCACGGAGCTGTGCTCAAATAATCAGGGGTGTCATTAAATAAGAATAAACTAATAATGAAAACGTGGTAAAAGGTTCACAGGTTTATTGATAACGGCTAATTGTACTGGTAGATGACTGTAGAGGATGAGATAAACACAGTCAGCGCAAACAAGGATCACTGATTAATTACATCAGCGCAACTTGACTAAGCAATTGTATTACAGTAATAAAATGAGTAGCTACAACATCACTTTCACAAGATATAGACCTGATCCGTAGACAGTCAATTACGTCGGATGCGATCAATTGACACCTGGGTCAATTAACTCAACACTCTACTGAGCTAATAACCTCGGCTATAACGGAAAATAAACACCGAGGGCCTATCCGTAAAAATAAGTCACTTGGACTATAAAAATAGACGATTATGTCTGAATATAAACAAGGCATAATCGAATATAGTTTCAGTCACTTTAAAGGAACAAGGAAATGCTAAAATTCCAAGGGGAAGGTTGGATATCCACGGATTACTAGAAAAACGGAGTATTGGAAACGCAAGTTACTTAGTACCTAGACAATCACGGGAAGGTTGGTTATCCACGGATTACTAGAAAAACGGAGTATTGGAAACACAAGTTACTTAGTACCTAGACAATCACGGGAAGGTTGGTTATCCACGGATTACTAGAAAAACGGAGTATTGGAAACACAAGTTACTAAGTACCTAGACAATCACGGGAAGGTTGGATATCCACGGATTACTAGAAAAACGGAGTATTGGAAACGCAAGTTACTAAGTACCTAGACAATCACGGGAAGGTTGGATATCCACGGATTACTAGAAAAACGGAGTATTGGAAACGCAAGTTACTTAGTACCTAGACAATCACGGGAAGGTTGGTTATCCACGGATTACTAGAAAAACGGAGTATTGGAAACACAAGTTATTAAGTACCTAGACAATCACGGGAAGGTTGGTTATCCACGGATTACTAGAAAAACGGAGTATTGGAAACAAAAGTTACTAAGTACCTAGACAATCACGGGAAGGTTGGTTATCCACGGATTACTAGAAAAACGGAGTATTGGAAACGCAAGTTACTTAGTACCTAGACAATCACGGGAAGGTTGGTTATCCACGGATTACTAGAAAAACGGAGTATTGGAAACACAAGTTATTAAGTACCTAGACAATCACGGGAAGGTTGGTTATCCACGGATTACTAGAAAAACGGAGTATTGGAAACAAAAGTTACTAAGTACCTAGACAATCACGGGAAGGTTGGTTATCCACGGATTACTAGAAAAACGGAGTATTGGAAACACAAGTTATTAAGTACCTAGACAATCACGGGAAGGTTGGTTATCCACGGATTACTAGAAAAACGGAGTATTGGAAACAAAAGTTACTAAGTACCTAGACAATCACGGGAAGGTTGGTTATCCACGGATTACTAGAAAAACGGAGTATTGGAAACGCAAGTTACTTAGTACCTAGACAATCACGGGAAGGTTGGTTATCCACGGATTACTAGAAAAACGGAGTATTGGAAACACAAGTTATTTAGTACCTAGACAATCACGGGAAGGTTGGTTATCCACGGATTACTAGAAAAACGGAGTATTGGAAACAAAAGTTACTAAGTACCTAGACAATCACGGGAAGGTTGGTTATCCACAGATTACTAGAAAAACGGAGTATTGGAAACACAAGTTATTAAGTACCTAGACAATCACGGGAAGGTTGGTTATCCACGGATTACAAGAAAAACGGAGTATTGAAACACAAGTCACTAAGTACCTAGACAATCACGGGAAGGTTGGTTATCCACGGATTACAAGAAAAACGGAGTATTGGAAACACAAGTCACTTAGTACCTAGACAATCACGGGAAGGTTGGTTATCCACGGATTACTAGAAAAACGGAGAACTGGAAACACAAGTCACTATTTACCTAGACAATCACGGGAAGGTTGGTTATCCACGGATTACTAGAAAAACGGAGTATTGGAAACGCAAGTTACTTAGTACCTAGACAATCACGGGAAGGTTGGTTGTCCACGGATTACTAGAAAAACGGAGTATTGGAAACACAAGTTACTAAGTACCTAGACAATCACGGGAAGGTTGGTTATCCACGGATTACTAGAAAAACGGAGTATTGGAAACACAAGTTACTAAGTACCTAGACAATCACGGGAAGATTGGTTATCCACGGATTACAAGAAAAACGGAGTATTGGAAACACAAGTCACTATTTACCTAGACAATCACGGGAAGGTTGGTTATCCACGGATTACTAGAAAAACGGAGTATTGGAAACACAAGTTATTAAGTACCTAGACAATCACGGGAAGGTTGGTTATCCACGGATTACAAGAAAAACGGAGTATTGGAAACACAAGTCACTTAGTACCTAGACAATCACGGGAAGGTTGGTTATCCACGGATTACAAGAAAAACGGAGTATTGGAAACACAAGTCACTAAGTACCTAGACAATCACGGGAAGGTTGGTTATCCACGGATTACTAGAAAAACGGAGTATTGGAAACACAAGTTACTAAGTACCTAGACAATCACGGGAAGGTTGGTTATCCACGGATTACAAGAAAAACGGAGTATTGGAAACACAAGTCACTAAGTACCTAGACAATCACGGCAAGGTTGGTTATCCACGGATTACAAGAAAAACGGAGTATTGGAAACACAAGTCACTAAGTACCTAGACAATCACGGGAAGGTTGGTTATCCACGGAAAGCCAGCAAGACAGAGTATGTATTACAAACCCTAGTAACTAAGTTTGGTTCAGTACAACAGACTAAGTCAGAATCCAGATCCGAATTATGTCCCGATAACCACTTGCTAACGAAACCTTAGTAGCGAGACAATCGTGAACGATGTAACGGAACCTGGAGGGTGAAGGCACAAGGTCTAGAAGGACTTTAGATATACAGCGCGCAATCTCTTCGGGAATACAACTGACTAGGGCGCCAAACCAGCGTGCGTTTTGACACACGGGGAAAACACTGACATCAAACTAACTGCTATATCCATACTGAGGACGTAAGTACCAAAATAAAGCGCAGAACATAAACTATCCAACTGATAATGGCATACAACAAGCTCTGTACAATTATTGAGGAGGAACAAGTTTCATAAATACAGTAAACTACGGTTATAACGAACTCGAGGGGACCAATAATTTTAGTTCGTAATAACCGTAGTTCGTTAAAAGCATACATACATCATATATACAACAAATGGTCGGGACTAAAAATAAGTTCGTTATATCCGTCAGTTCGTTATAAGCGTGTTCGTCATAAACGTAGTTTACTGTACATCCTAAATTTGTAAATGTACATGTAAATTGCAAATCATAATTACATAAACATTTTCAATACAAGAATAAAGCAGCGAACATATAAGAGATGGCATACATCCAGTCTATACATGGTTTGAGACTGTCATTAGATCACAAGAGAATGAAATAGTCGGGACACCAAATCTCATAAACAAAATATTCTGACACAGTATCACGACGACCGACGGATTTTGCCGAGCGGTGCCGGAAATAAAGCCGGGGAACAGAGCGGCACAAGAACGTGACATAAGCAAATTTGATTGACGGTGACAATTCGAGGCGACCGACTGGATTGGTTGTCAGGCTCGATGAATTGGTTGATTGCGTGCTATCGTTAATCGTGGATCGTTGCTCGCAATACCAATCAATATATTGTCTTGTCCAAACTTAATTGTATACAGGCGATCATCACATACTTGGAATATTGCCGAGTGCAGCGTTAAGTCATAGCAAGTTTACTTCAAGTTGTTCCACACTGCTGTGTCTGCACACATACGTATATGTCACAGTCAATGTCTATAATCCGCCGATATGGATATTGACTAATCCACTCAGGCAATGTACATGTTGACTGCAATTGTCAGTCAACACACATATTGCCTGAAAAAGACAGATTGAATTAATTAGATTCCTTAAGTTAATCGCATCATTTGAATTTGGATCTACCTTCAATTTTTGCTATATATGTATGTTAGGAATACAAATTGTATTATGCGAGCCCTTGGTAACAAAAATTTATCCCCTACACACACACCCACGCGCGCACACACACACACGCACGCACACCCACACACACACACACACACACACACACACACACACACACACACACACACACACACACACACACACACACACACACACATTTAACATATGGTATCTATGATTCGGAAACACACGAGGATACTAATCTACTAATCTCTTTGTCTTGTGTCATTCCAAAAATAATGGATGTTTAAAACGTAATGTTACTCAATGCTGTAGCTTCAGAAACCGCGCTTGATTACAATTGTTGAGTGAACCGCCCAATTTATAACACAATGACTTCATTCGTCATCACTCGCCCCTTTCCGTAACCTGCAAGAAGACTCGGCCCCTATCGATGAATGTTATGTGCGAACATACGACAAACCAATCAGACTGCGCGTATGACTTCAAGTACTTCAGTCAAAAAATCCTTCAGGAATAATTTATGACTTGCTTCTAACAATATACCCAACTTAAGGTTAAATGCGTTCAGACGTGCTGTATATTACCGTAAGTCCCGTTGTGTTTTAGGTAGCATGGGGAAATATATACGTGAATCATTACGCAACGAGTTGACAATTCTTTCAGCTATGCCCGTTTTCGCTTAGACGGACATCAGTTGCAGAAAATGGCCATAAGAGCGGCACGAGTGGTTAATCGGCTTGTCCCGGAGTTGGTCGCGGATGACAATGGCTTGCAGCCATGTTTGGCACCATAGTTTGGTTACACATTTGTGAAGCTCTATCGAAGCGTATTAGGAACGTTGGTCAATAGTTTAATGAGAAAAAAGGCGGTGCATTGATGTATAGAGCCACAGGCGATCTCATTTCATTATACAACGGATCGGAAATTAAGTTTAAGGCATTGGTTTTCCCATCAATAACACGGTGGAAATGGAGGTGAAATGGGGTTTAACGTCGTGTTCAAGATCATAACATTTTTATAGCGACGTGCATGCACGTGTGTGTGTGTGTGTGTGTGCGTGTGTGTGTGTGCGTGCGTGTGTGCGTGTGTGTGTATGTGTGGCTGCTTGTAATAGTTCGTAATAATGGCGATTTTTATAGTGCTAGCCAACTAAGATACAATGCCACAGTTTAACATGAATACCCCATGAATATTTGTCTGACTCCGAGCCGACTAGTCCTTGTTTTAGCCCATTTATGCCGAGCGCCAGACAGGGTAACAACAAATACCATATTTTAACGTCTTTTGGTATGACGCGGCAGGGGATCAAACACCGGACCTTCCACTCTCCGGGCGGACGCTCTACCACTAGACCACGGAGGCGGTCCCATCAATAACACAAGTCTTTATATGATAAATTACTGTGTTACAAACAGACTGATTTAACCTCTGCTTCTTCTTGGACAACATAACGACTACGGAGGTAGGGGCGTAGGGGCGTTGGGGCGTAGGGGCGTAGGGGCGTAGAGGCGTGGGGGCGTGGTGGCGTTGGGGCGTAGGAGCGTAGGGGCATAGGAGCGTTGGGGCGTAGGAGCGTGGGGGCGTAGGAGCGTTGGGGCGTAGGGGCGTAGGGGCGTAGGAGCGTGGGGGCATAGGAGCGTTTGGGCGTAGGAGCGTAGGGGCGTAGGAGCGTGGGGGCGTAGGAGCGTGGGGGCGTAGGAGCGTGGGGGCGTAGGAGCGTGGGGGCGTAGGGGGCGTAGGAGCGTAGGGGCGTGGGGGCGTGGGGGCGTAAGCACACTGTGTCACATAAGTGTAGGGTCAGTGTTTCGTCAGGTCCGTCGCCTACTCTAGCTAATATTAGTTGTAGGATAATATAATTCATTAGTCTAAAACATATAAGTTCACTGTCAATAGTAGGCCCTACGGAGATGAGTAATTCCGTATACAGACAGGCATGATGTCCCTCACTGAGTACCTGTGCTGTACTCGCCAAGCTAAGAGGAATTACTGATCTGTCTCAAGGCAAATGGACTTACAAGATTTGTTCATGTCACCTCTAATTCTAGCTCTGTACATGGATATGAGACCGTCTACAGTTGAGGAAATGACAATGTTTGCTCCTCTACAGTAAATGACCATGAATTCATTGACCTTCTCTTGGATTGGTTACGTGTCCATGAATGACGTCAAATATTAGGCGTAACATTGTGGAGTGTTTGTTTTGTTTGTTTGTTTTGTTTGTTTGTTTGCACTCAGCAATATTACAGCTATATGACGGCGGTCTCTAAATAATCGAGTCTGGACCAGACATTCCAGCGATTGACATCGTGCGCATCGATCCACGCAATTGGGATCGATGATATGCATCAAACACGTCAGCGAGCCTGACCACCCGATCCCATTAGCCGCCTCTTACGACAAGTATTGTCGCCTTTTACGGCAAGCATGGGTTGCTGAAGACCTATTCTACCCCGGATCTTCACTAGTCTGTCATTATGCATATAAATTGGTTATTAATATATATCAACCATATCATGGTTGATTCTACTTCCAGAATCTTGAGTGTACCGTTAATTGCTTCATCTGACCAATCAGCATTAGGAGACATGAATGTGGACATATCTTAAAGTTAATACAGAGCATAATTCAGTGAAGCTCGCATAGAGCATTTTGACTGAGTTTTGGAGATATTTGAACATTCAAAAATAATTGAGAATGTGTGCACAATGTACTGAAAGGCAATTTAGGATGAATAGAATTTCGGTTCAGTTTTCGAATAATTTAGGTAAAATGAGTAATCGACAGTTTTTTTCATAAAATCTTACTTTAAAGTTTTTTATGTCCTCTGTTTACAATATCTGAAAGCTAGCCATGTCAATGTTTATACACCATGCGATGGTGCTTAGGAACTCATGTGTTAACAACTACTGACAATGGACTGTAGACCTGTAGACGATCGGTCCTTCACTCACTCACTCACTCACTCACCCACTCACTCACTCACTCACGCACTCACCCACCCACCCACCCACCTAGCGAGTTGATATACACACTTCAAAAAAAAAGAAACGCATAGTTAAAAAATAAGGATATTTATTAAGCGGATGTAAAAGTTTCTACACAGAATATGCTTGAACACAAATCAAATTAAAATAGACACAGTGATCGGTACACGATCCATCCCGTCGTTGAAGAAGAAAACGTGACTCATCGCTGAACCAAACGCGTCGCCAGTTCCTGAGAACCCCTGCCTGCACTCTGTTGCACCAACGGTCACTTCGTTGACGGTGTAGACGTCGCAAGACAGGTCCAACTTTTGGTCGTCTCGCTCGAATTCCCACTTCCCTCAGACGATTTCTGATGGTTTGGTCGGAAATTCTTCGCATACCAGACACTGGTCCTGCAGTGTCCGTTGCTGTAGCAAATCGATTCCGAAGGTGATGCGACCGGATGTACCGAGTGGTCACTCTTGGTCTTCCACTTCTGGGATGATCTTGAGTCGAATTAGTGCGGGTATATCGATCCCATAGTCGAGATATGGTGCTTTGGTGAACGTTGAAGTGTCTTGCAACGGCAGACTGGGACTCCTCTGCTTCCAAACGTCCAATGGCGATATTTCGGTCAGCTGCAGTTAATCTTGACATTTTTCGATCTGCGTTCACGTAAAAAAATTCGTAATGAACTGATGAATTTCGGTCTTTTAATATAGTCAGTGTCTCTTCTCTTGTTTCCAACACTTTGCACGTGCATTGTGCTGAAGTTTTTTTCTGAAAGCAATTTCCGTGCATCGTTTGCATTTTTGCTGATAAACGTTTACAAAAAACATTTTGAGATGTGTTTGCGCGCAATGCACAACAAACATGACATGATTAACGGGAATCAAACATAAGAATTGTCCTTATGACGATTGCTGGGGAAAAAAGATCTAATTTGAATTCTCAAAACACCTTTGCGTTTCTTTGTATTTGAAGAGTGTATATGTGGGGAATAAACCTGGTTCTTCGGCGTGACGTGCTAACGTTTTAGCCACTAGGTTACCCCACCGACTGAAAACACTGGATTACCGATGATGAAGTCACACATGAAGCCACTCACTCACTCACTCACTCACTCACTCACTACAGTGGTCCTGGTTTAGAGTTAGAGTATACGTGTCACAACGCTGACTTTGCTTTGTTGACGTGTGTTGGACACTGCGGGTAAAACAGAACGACCCTTTGCATGTCGCTCAATCTCCCATACAGAGTTTTGCGACACGTGATCTTGTTCAGTGTTGAGGCCTCGGAGAAACGAAGAGTGTCCGAAATTCAGCAAGCCGTTTCAGCCTCTGGCCCAATTACTTTGTTCATCACGTGACTGGTCCATTAATGACAAGAGTCTGTAGAAACATGATGACGTAATGATTGCGAGTTTCTTTGACAACTCTGTGGTTGTGTTTTTATGTCGTTTGGGCCAGACCCCCAGAGATATCCATGTCCATGCCTACCATCAACTCGTACATGTTCCGTTGTGTTATATGGGCGGTCGGGTAGCCTAGTGGTTAAAGCGTTCGCTCGTCACGCCGAAGACCCGGGTTGGATTCCCGACATGAGTACAATGTGTGAATCCCATTTCTGGTGTCCCCCGCCGTGATATTGCTGGAATATTGCTAAAAGCGGCGTAAAGTCATACTCACTCACTCACTCACTCACTCCGTTGTGTTATACATCTTTTACTTCATCACACAGAGGATGTACATTGATATAAATCCTAACATAACCTAAAAAGGCTAAAACTGACACAAAAGTATGCTAGTGTCAATTTATAACGTCGTTTTCAAGCTGAAAAGTACTTAGCTTTTCGCCATATAACATCAAAAATAAATAAACACATATCGAATATATGTTTGAGTGTCGTATAGTCATACTATAAAGATTATGGTCCGGAAATATGAACTTTAAGGGCTTACACCTTGCCTAATGTGTTCGGGTGTATGCAATCTTTTATAACATCGCACTGTGCAGTGAGAAATTGGTTCCAACTTTTGGTTAGCCATGGACAGCACTTATCCCCTGTGAGACCACCACCATGGTCAAGTGGTAGAACGCCTGCCATGAGGTCCACAGTCACGTGACATTAACACACAGCCATGAGGTCCACAGTCACGTCACGTTAACACACAGCCATGAGGTCCACAGTCACGTCACATTAACACACAACCATGAGGTCCACAGTCACGTCACGTTAACACACAGCCATGAGGTCCAATAGTCACGTGACATTAACACACAACCATGAGGTCCACAGTCACGTCACGTTAACACACAGCCATGAGGTCCAATAGTCACGTGACATTAACACACAGCCATGAGGTCCACAGTCACGTCACGTTAACACACAGCCATGAGGTCCAATAGTCACGTGACATTAACACACAGCCATGAGGTCCACAGTCACGTCACGTTAACACACAGCCATGAGGTCCAATAGTCACGTGACATTAACACACAGCCATGAGGTCCACAGTCACGTCACGTTAACACACAGCCATGAGGTCCACAGTCACGTCACGTTAACACACAACCATGAGGTCCACAGTCACGTCACGTTAACACACAACCATGAGGTCCACAGTCACGTCACGTTAACACACAGCCATGAGGTCCAATAGTCACGTTAACACACAGCCATGAGGTCCAATAGTCACGTTAACACACAACCATGAGGTCCACAGTCACGTCACGTTAACACACAACCATGAGGTCCAATAGTCACGTTAACACACAACCATGAGGTCCACAGTCACGTCACGTTAACACACAACCATGAGGTCCACAGTCACGTCACGTTAACACACAACCATGAGGTCCACAGTCACGTCACGTTAACACACAGCCATGAGGTCCAATAGTCACGTGACATTAACACACAGCCATGAGGTCCACAGTCACGTCACGTTAACACACAGCCATGAGGTCCACAGTCACGTCACGTTAACACACAGCCATGAGGTCCACAGTCACGTCACGTTAACACACAACCATGAGGTCCACAGTCACGTCACGTTAACACACAACCATGAGGTCCACAGTCACGTCACGTTAACACACAGCCATGAGGTCCACAGTCACGTCACATTAACACACAGCCATGAGGTCCACGGGCACGTCACATTAACACACGGCCATGAGGTCCACCAGTCACGTCACATTAACACACAGCCATGATGTCCACGGGCACGTCACATTAACACACGGCGTTGAGGTCCACGGGCACGTCACATTAACACACGGCCATGAGGTCCACCAGTCACGTCACATTAACACACAGCCATGATGTCCACGGGCACGTCACATTAACACACGGCGTTGAGGTCCACGGGCACGTCACATTAACACACAGCCATGAGGTCCACCAGTCACGTCACATTAACACACAGCCATGAGGTCCACCAGTCACGTCACATTAACACACAGCCACGAGGTACATGGGCACGTCACATTAACACACGGCCATGAGATCCACGGGCACGTCATATTAACACACAGCCATGATGTCCACGGGCACGTCACATTAACACACAGCCATGAGGTCCACCAGTCACGTAACATTAACACACAACCATGAGGTCCACGTCACATTACAAAACGGCCATGAGATCCACTGTCACGTCACATTAACACACGGCCATGAGGATCCACCAGTCACGTCACATTAACACACAGCCATGAGGTCCACGGGCACGTCACATTAACACACGGCCATGAGGTCCACAGGCACGTCTCATTTACACACGGCCATGAGGTCCACAGTCACGTCACATTAACACAGAGCCATGAGGTCCACAGTCACGTCACATTAACACACAGCCATGAGGTCCACGGGCACGTCACATTAACACACAGACATGAGGTCCACAGTCACGTCACATTAACACACATCCATGAGGTCCACAGGCACGTTACATTAACACACAGACATGAGGTCCACAGTCACGTCACATTAACACACAGACATGAGGTCCACAGTCACGTCACATTAACACACGGCGATGAGGTCCACGGGCACGTCACATTAACACACAGCCATGAGGTCCACAGTCACGTCACATTAACACGCGGCGATGAGGTCCACAGTCACGTCACATTAACACACAGCCATGAGGTCCACGGGCACGTCACATTAACACACGGCGATGAGATCCACAGTCTTATCACATTAACACACAGCCATGAGGTCCACAGTCACGTCACATTAACACACAGCCATGAGGTCCACGGGCACGTCACATTAACACACGGCGATGAGATCCACAGTCACGTCACATTAACACACAGACATGAGGTCCACAGTCACGTCACATTAACACACAGCCATGAGGTCCACGGGCACGTCACATTAACACACGGCGATGAGATCCACAGTCACGTCACATTAACACACAGCCATGAGGTCCACTGTCACGTCACA
The DNA here is from genome assembly GCF_023055435.1 of Haliotis rufescens. Taxonomy (NCBI): domain Eukaryota; kingdom Metazoa; phylum Mollusca; class Gastropoda; order Lepetellida; family Haliotidae; genus Haliotis; species Haliotis rufescens. The sequence continues at coordinate 12,748,033 of NW_025963824.1, read as the reverse complement.
TTAACACACAGCCATGAGGTCCACAGTCACGTCACATTAACACAGCCACGAGGTCCACTGTCACGTCACATTAACACACAGCCATGAGGTCCACGGGCACGTCACATTAACACACAGCCATGAGGCCACAGTCACGTCACATTAACACAGAGCCATGAGGTCCACGGGCACGTCACATTAACACACAGCCATGAGGTCCACGGGCACGTCACATTAACACACGGCCATGAGGTCCACGGGCACGTCACATTAACACACAGCCATGAGGTCCACGGGCACGTCACATTAACACACAGCCATGAGGTCCACAGTCACGTCACATTAACACACAGCCATGAGGTCCACAGTCACGTCACATTAACACACAGCCATGAGGTCCACAGTCACGTCACATTAACACACAGCCATGAGGTCCACGGGCACGTCGCCAGTCGTTCTGCTGCAACACACAAGTCCCCCGGTGGCTCATGATCAACCTAAGGACTAGCGTCACCTCGCTTCTTGTATAAATGATTTTTGATGGAAGATGTGGGTGGTCGCTTATCTTAGTCTGGTTTTTCAGAAATTGAACTGTCAAAATCGCAATTTATTATTGTGTTCTTATCGACAAAGCCATTATGATGTTCACTCGGAGATGTTTCTTCAGTAAATGCGTGCAAGGGAATTGTCTATTTGTGAATTATTGAACGATATTAGATCATCGATATACCTGAAGCTTAAGTTAAGTTCTTGGCCAAATTCCCGTTTGTTTTTTATTCTGCCACAACGACCAGCCATTTGCCAACTCGTGTGCTTACGGAAACAGAAGGCAGTACATTCACGATGATGGGAATGTCTACTTCTTGCCTAAATGTCCTAGCTCCAAACATCACCCAATTGTCCTATGTGATGAAGTCCATCATTTTACATATTAAATTTTTGAAAGGCATTTGGATGTGACACACATAAGGAAGACAATTTATGGATGTCAACTTCTGGAGCATACAGTCCGAAACGTTGTGTTCCTCATAACAAAGAAGTTGACATCCATAAATTCTCTTCCTTTTTTTTTATATTGTTTTCTCAGTCAACATGACACATGCTCTGTCCCATGGATCATGGGATCAAGTGTATCGTTATCAACGTGTGTCGTATCGGTTAGTAGTGACCAGAGTTGATCAACTTTTCTGAGATTGCAAACATTGAAGCAAATCCATTAAGCTTTGAAAATCTACATTTTAGTAAGTCCACTTGTCTCGCATACGTTTTGTGAATTTAAAAAAAAGTCCTTACTTGTTTGTATTAAAGACTTACTGTTAATATGTGAGACAGGAAATTGGTGGTACTTTCGCTGGACTCCGAAGGAGATCTAACCCTCGGAATTTTATGGCTACCCCGTACAAAGAATTTTAAGTAAGTTTTAGTTTACATAATTGACGTATGTTATGTCAGCGATTGATTTCAGAAGACATTATGGAAAAGGTTATGTTAATTTAATCTTCGGATACGTAAAGTACTAGTATTCATCAAGTAGGCGCTTCACAATTATGTAATATTATAAATGAAACATGAACAATCCACGAGTAGAATAAAGTAATACCTTTTTTAGTACTTTCATGGAACCTTATTGAGGCATTTCATTACACATTTTTTTGTTGTTGTTGTTGTTGTTGTTGTGTTTTTTAACGCCGCACTCACCAGTATTCCAGCTATATGACGGCGGTCTGTAAATAATCGAGTCTGAAACAGACAATCCAGTGATTGACATCATGAGCATCGATCCACGAAATTGGGAAACGATGACATCAACCAAGTCCGCGAGCCTAACCACCCGATCCCGTTAATCAACCAAGTCCGCGAGCCTAACCACCCGATCCCGTTAGTCGCCTCTTACGACAAGCATAGTTGCCTTTTAGGGCGAGCATGGGTTGCTGAAGACCTACTATCTACCCGGATCTTCACAGGACGAATCGACAGTGACAGTATTTAGATCTACAAACATCATTTTGTGAAAATTAACAATTTTTTTGTGGAAAATATTTGAAACATAAACCAGTACACTCTATAATTTGTATTAATACAATGTGAGTCGGCCTTTATCGATGAACGTTTTGTCGCTGATGCACATGCGCGAGGTTCCGTAAAGATCTTAAATATATGCATATCCGCTCGGTTTAATCCGCTGTCGGCATTACAGACGCCACGTGTGCAATGGAGTAGGGACATTGTGTGAATTCTTTGTGAACCGTGTCACGCATTATCCCTCCACACATAGCACGTATAACTTTACGGCCATGTTGCAAGACAACTTTTCTGGGCTTAACGGTAATTAGATACACTTTGACGGAAAGCAGTCCGAAAATTATTTAAGGTTCACGGCTGCCGCTGGGTTGTTGTGTGGCATGTGATGATCACGTGCAGGAAAAGTAGTTCCAATATGGATTCCTGCCTGTACACAACTGTGACGACCCGACTAAATACGCATGGTGCAAGATTCTTTACAATTCCGTTTGGTCATAATCGCGTAGTTTATCAATCGCCTATATTCGATCACACATTGACGGGCACAATATGAAATTAGCGCATTCTATGGGGATGTACATGATCAGCTTTATACAACGTGTTTCTCCTGATTTCACCTTATCGCAACAGTGGGTCATGATCACCGGCTGTTTCATACCAAAATACGTTAAAAAGATGGTATTTTTTGTGACCCTGCCTGGCGCCTGCATTACAGGGCTAAACAAACGACTGGTTGGCTCGGAGTCAGAGCGTCCGCCCGATGAGCGGAAGGTCCGGGGTTCGATCCCCGGCGGCGTAATACCAAAAGACGTTAAAAGATGGTACTTGTTGTTACCCTGTCTGGCGCTCAGCATTAAGGGGCTAAAACAAGGACTGGTCGGCTCGAAGTCAGTATACTGTGTCTGAGTGGGGTATTCATGTTAAACTGCGGCATGGTTTCTCAGTGGGCTAGCACTATAAATCGGCATCAGTCCGGACTAGTACAAGCAGCAACACACACATACACACACGTACATCCACATCGGTATATAAGTGCAATAGTTGGTTGGTTTGTTGTTGAACGCCGCATTCAGCAATAGTCCAGCTATATGACGGCAGTCTATAAAAAATCCAGTGATTAATGTCATGAGCATCGATCCACGCAATTGGGATCGATGACATGCATCAACCAAGTCAGCGAGTCTGACCACCCGATCCCGTTAGTCGCCTCTTACGAGAAGCATAGTCACCTTTTAGGGCAAGCATGGGTTGCTGAAGACCTATTGTACCCCGGAATCTTCACGGGTCTATAAGTGCAATAATCTTTGACGTGATGGTAGACCCTATTTCACCTCACCTCACCTGACATGAACATCGTTGAAAGTGATTTCGTGCTTCATTATACAAATGTCATATTATTTCCGAAGCTTTTACAGATTACACAATTATTTGAAGGTTAATTTCACATCATTCCACCACGTGTTGCCCCCGAGGAGGTCGCCTAGTACACACCATTGAGCCTTTTGAGGCATGTTTGCGCTCCTCTGGCGACACATGTTTGCCACAAAATTTCAAAATCATTCACTTAAGTTTAAAAAAATAGTTCAATCAATTCTCAGTGCACATTAATTGAAATGCGTCCACGATGCTGTAGGCGTGAAAAATTGACATCCAGCTGTCCATTCCTTGAAACTAACGGATCGTTTATACAATAGAGTGACGTCACACCAGTGAATGGAGCCACAGCCTGTGTTCAATTTGAACCCGTGTTGACGAAGGTTTGACCTCAGTTAAGCTTGGTTGAGTAATGTTAGCACGTGCTGATTGATTCACATCATACTTTGAACCTCCGTGTCCCGTTCCAACTGAACCCCTTGGTTAGCAGCTTCCAATGCAATTGACGTCACCGTTTCCTTTTTTTGTTGTTTGTTTGTTTGTTGTTTAACGCCGCACTCAGCAATATTCCAGCTATGTGACGGCGGTCTGTAAATAATCAAGTCTGGACCAGACAATCCAGTGATTGATATCATGAGCATCGATCAGCGTATTTGTGATGACATGACATGTATCAACCAAATCAGTGAGCCTGACCACCCGATCCCGTAAGTCGCTTTTTGCGACAAGCATTGTCGCCTTTTACGCAAGAATGAGTTGCTGAATACCTATTCTATCCCAGATCTTCACAGGTCGGTCATTATATATATATATATATATATATATATATATATATATATATATGAAGCCCATTTCTGGTGTCCCTCGACGTGATATTGACAGCATATTGATTAATCACCGTGAACCGAAAACTCGCTAGTGAGTGAGTGAGTGAGTGAGTGAGTGAGTGAGTGAGTGAGTGAAGGACCGATCGTCTACAGATCTACAGTCCTTTGTCAGTAGTTGTTAACACATGAGTTTCTAAGCACTATCGCATGGTGTATAAACATGGACATGGCTAGCTTGCAGATATTGTGAAACTATATATTATTATTATTATTATTATTATTATTATTATTATTATTATTATTATTATTATTATTCTACTTCCGGAATCAACAGGGACACACGATTTCTTTATCGCTGAGAAGTTTTCAAATATTTTTTTTTAAAATATCATAATCGGATTTTTAGGCTTGGTAATTAAGCTTGCGCTTGCAGCATTACCTTGGTTCTAATCCCCATGTGATGCAATTCTTGGTGTCAGTCCCTTTGAACATACGGAAGATATGTTGCTAGACACACATATCACGCTTCCTACATTTTTTTAGAACAAAGCCATAAAGATTCCATCGGGTAAAAAATAAATTTTAATGTCTGTCACAAGAGTACTATTTATGCATGCTTGAGACACATCTATTACATTAAACTCGAATGCTAATTTTATCAAAAGCAATAAATTTAATCTAGGTTATATTGTATAACGTCAATGGACAGGATGACTGATGTATTGCGTTGGAACTGGGAAGTAGGAATATTTCTGCAAGACAGATAATGGCGAGGAACGACAGGTAAATCAAATCTCAGACAGTAATTGCTTAAGTTAATATAGAGCAAAAAAACCTTTCCATAATCATAAAAAAGGATATTGAGCCAGTTCTGCTTGATTCAGACTGAATTATAAACATGTGTTTATGAATCACTATCAAATAGTCATGACACCAGCTGTTCGCGAAAAGGAAAGAGTACACTGTCCCACCAATCACAAACACATGCAAAGGCCAGTTAACGCAAGTTCGCATTATTTAAATGAGTGAGTATAGTTTTACGCCACTTTTAGCATTATTCCACTATTTTAACGACGGGTGACATCAGAAATAGCCCTCATGTGGGAATCGAACCCGCGCCATGTTTTATATACAGGCACATGTGATGGCGGCATTACATACTACCCCTGCAATATATCCACCCCACGTTGATTGGGTCAGTTTAATAATGTTTAAATGTGCTGCAAATGTGTGAAAGCGCTCATGTTTGATTAAGTAAATAATTCCGTACGTACTTCCAAAGAGTAACCAGCCTTCGGTGGTAGATTCCATCCCCTGCCGCTCCATACCAAAAACAAATGCATTTGTTGTTACGGTGCCTGGTACTTGGCATAAAACGGACCAGTCGCCTCCATGCGGTATCTATGTTAAACTGGCATGGTATCGTCGCTACATTAATGCAATAATTCTGATCGCAACGATTGAGTGAGTGAGTGAGTGAGTGAGTGTTTAAAACTGTTGGTCTTATATTGGCTTCATGTGTGACTTCATCACCGGTAATCCAGTGTTTTCTATCTCCATCCTTCTATGACATATATCGGTGGGGTCACGCCGAGGAACCGGGCATCTGTTGCCCACATCTGAAGCCCATTTCTGGTGTCCCTCGGCGTGATATTGCTGGCATATAACTAAGAGCGGCGTAAAACCATACCCACTTTCTCACTCGAAATCAAAGAGAACCGAAAACTCGGTAAAATGTGATCAGTTGCACAATGAACACGTGAAGATTAGTTATAATTAGTCTTCAGCAACCGCAGCTCATCATATGATGCGACAAACGCATCGGGTGGTCAGGATCGCTGACTCGATGCATGTCATCGCATCCCAAAATCGCGGATCGATTATGATATCAATCACTGGATAATCCAGACTCAATTATTTACAGACCGCCGTCATGTAGATGGAATATTGGAATAACAAGGAATGAAACAAACAAACATTACACTACGGACCTTAGTATTTGGATTATCAAATTCTGACTGAACATGTACCCAGTGGTCCGTCTTTCTGACAACCACGTCATCCTGGTATGCCGTCGTTATTGTGACACCTGACAACCCCGGACCGTGTTTCAAGCAGCAGTAACGGCATTATGAGACTGGTCGAGCTATATGCAGCATTCATCGTGTTCAGATACCAAGGTAAACTAACACTCGGCTTTAATCTCGTCCGAAACACGACCTTTCGTTTCCTTGTGGCGTTTCTTTCAACATACGACGAGGCAATAAGAATGTATTCCTGGTTTTACGTGTTAATCTTGCATTGGATCGAGTTTTTAAATGATTACTTGGGTGAAGCAATCTATTAGTCAAGGCGATCTCAAATGGACTGCATGTAAGTCGCAGGAATCGCATCGTGTGTCTGAATTGAAATACTTGAGATGTTTCTGTCCTGAGCAATATTTGGTTGATTGAGACAGACATTAGCTTGGGTCTTTACTGTTTGTTTGTTTGTTTATGTTCTTGTTTAACGCCGCACTTGGCAATATTCCAGCTATATGTCGGCGGTCTGTAAATAATTGAGTCTGGATCAGACAATCCAGTGATTGACATCATGAGCATCGATCCACGCAATTGGAATCGATGACAATAATCAAACAAGTAAGCGAGCCAGACCACCCGATCCCGTTAATCGCCTCTGACGACAAGCGGGCGTCTATCCACTGTACCACGGAGTCAGCCATCTTAATATAACCGTATGCAACTACCCTATTCATTAATTATTCCTACAGAATAATATTTTGGCTATTCAGCCGACAAATGCTGGCCGAAATTCATAAGGTAAGTGGCATGTTACAACCCTTAATGTAAAAATTACTCTTAATGTAACAAATATTTACACTAAGGGTAACGTGTTAAGTTATACCTTTTTACCTTAAGGGTTAATTATAATATCGTACATATCGCCCCTTATTGTAAGAGATTCTTAGAAAGTTTACTTGGAAATATAGGGTGCTTTTTGGTATTTTCACGTTTTTCATTGTTTTTGCTCGGTTTCTTATAATTATTCGTAATAAAATATATTCTTCCTTCAACTTTGTGCGTTTTCTCAGGAACAACATATTGCAGAGCCATGGAACTTTTGTAAGTGCACTGCACCTTTCATATACCAACAACCTCTCAACAACAACAACCTGGTCGTTATTACATACATGTTATTTAGCCGATTTTGTTTAACCTTGGTACAAAGGTGTATCTGGGGACACTATACAGTATGACTATATGTAAGTTACTATCTTGCCTCCATGGCAACGGAAAGCGGCATCTGCAGAGCCGATTGGTCGACATTCAGACTTCGAACAAATTTGGTATTTAGGTACAAAGTATTTCAGGACTCAACCAAATAGGTTTTCTTACCATCACGGCAATGTAACCGAGGTATCTGATTTCGATTTCGTTAAAAGATATTTAGATATATTTTGGCAGACAAACCACATTTCATTACAATAGCAACGGAATGGAGTCCTCTGATTTAGATAAATAACCCTATTTAAGACTATTTTTCCATACTAATAAGTGCTCTTTATGAAGCTTGATGTGGATGATCAGCACAATGTCCAGGAATGTGACTAACTGACTGATTTCAATTAACCTTTGTTCACGTTTACCCTTCAACATGTAGTTGGGCACAGTGCAATTATTGTTTTCATTTCGGAGGAGTTATTGCCTTTATTATATACTTAACAACAAAACTTCCTGTGACATTGAATAAGATTTAATTCAAAGTTATGTTTTTTACCACATCTGAAACAATTTCGGTTTGCTACGGATAAAAGACTCCTGCATATGTTCAAATGGCTTAATTTGCAATACTGACTTCAGAAATTGCGTGATTTCATACAAAAAACATGAACATGCCAAAATGTCAATTTACAAATCAATAGCGTGTGTGTCCACCTCTGGTTGCGATGCAAGCAACACATCATCGTCTCATGGAATGGACCAGGCGTCTCAAAAAATCCTGTGGGATATCTGTCCATATCTGCTGGAGCATGTTTCGAAGTTCCTGGAGTGTCTGTGGAACACGTGGTTGACGTCGAAGGCGCCGATCCATCTCATCTTACATGTGCTCGATTGGTGAGAGATCAGGGGAGCGAGCCGGCCAGGGGATGACATTCACGTTGTTTTGGTGAAGGGAATCCTGAACAAGTCGAGCGATATGAGTCCGGGCGTTGTCAAGTTGAAAGGTAAAGCCTGGGCCATGACGACGCAAAAACGGTAGAACAACAGGGCCGATGATCTCGTCGCGGTAGCGCTGTCCATTGAGATTTCCCTCTTCCACTATCAAACGGGTCCTCTGTCTTGCTGTAATCCCACCCATTACCATAACGCTGCCGACCCCGAACCGATCTTCGTCCATGACACAATGATTGACGTAAAGTTCACCTCGACGTCGGTACACTCGATTCCGTCCATCGCTGTGGCTGAGGTGAAAACGAGACTCGTCAGTGAATAGAACTTGTCTCCACTGCATGGCCGTCCGGCGTAGACGCTGTCTGCACCACTGTAGACGTGCTTGACGGTGGTTTCCTGTCAAAATGGGACGTCTGGCGGGTCTTCTGGCGACAATCCCTGCACATCTGAAGCGACGACGTACGGTTTGTGAAGATATTCATCGAAGGCCAGGGATGCTTCTTGCAGTCACTGTTGCTGGCTGGAATCGATTTCGTAGTTGTGTTGTTCGAATCCAGTTGTCTTGTCGATTATTGGTTACGCGTGGCCTGTCACTCCGATGATGGTCTCTAACTGCATTCGTCTGTTGGCAACGTTACCATAAACACCAAATGGTGTTTCTGTGGACGTTAACTTGTCTTGCAACATCACGTTGACTCTATCCTGCTTCAAGTATACCAGACGCCAATTTTCGGACAGGCGTGGCATTTCGTAATTTTGTTGCTTTTCAGAGTGGTTGTTGTCAGCACGATGCTAAACAATGAATATGGAATCCTGTTAACGGACATGTTTCTATACCCATTCACGGGTAGTGAAATGCATGGGGCTTGCATAAAAGTCAACTTTTGCATGGAATGCATGCTTTTCTGTAGCAGTTGCGTTTTTGTGACTTGATTCCATACATGTACTACAATATTGAAAACTAAACTTTACTTGTTTGAAAAATACACTAAAATATTGGTGTCACGGGAACTTTTGTTGTTGAGTATATTAAAGTCATTTCAGTTTGTCGTGGCAACTTCTAAACTACTACATCGATTGTTAGCGACGGACACTGTACGACATGCCTTCATTTCATTACCATTGTGTTATAAGGGAGGCCTCTGATTGCTCGAAATTTAGAAATTGTCCGATTTCGTTCAAATTCTTTATATTAACATGTTATGGGACTTCGAACTCAACCACATATGTTTTGTTTTTACCTTGTCCATGGAAAAGAGGCTTCCGATTGCTCCTTTAAATACTCTACCCTATTTCATATGAACTTCAAGAAAGCAAAAGTTGCAATTATGCCTTCCAAGGCGATTGCAGAGGGACGTTTGGATACCTAAGTTAACATTATCATACGTCAGTGGGAGGTATTTAATTCCCCATAGGACAGTTCTAGCTTATGTGACGTATTGCCATCCGTCTTTGTACGGCGTGCGTCATCCGTCATGCGAAATCTATTCTCAATCCAATGCGATTTAAGAAATAATATATGACAAAAGATAACATGTATAGCTCACCTGGTAGGAAGTTCTGCGGTGAGCTTATGTCAGCACCCCCAGAAGATCGAATGGTCGGTCCCTAACATGAAATGACAAACTCTACAGGTCGTATGCCGAATGTTCCCTTTTCGCTGTTTTCAATCAACAATGGTCTTACTGCTATAGAAAAGGTACAGACTTTATATCCGAAAAATATATAATTTTTCATTGCTATTTGTGACACGGTACTTGTGCAACCGATTGGGTGAAATTTTTCCACACAAATATTATTGGATTTAAATTCCTATCATTTGTGATATCATATGGTTCTGGTGTATGCTCAACTGTCACAGGGGGCACGGGTGGCCCAGTCGTCTAAGGCGCCGCGATTCGCTGTGCAGAGTTGCGTCCCTTGGGCACGCCAGAAACCTATGATTGTGGGTTCGAATCCCGGTTCACCCCGAATTATGTTTCTAGGTTTGTCAGCACCATACCCGTGCTCGTGGGTTCACCAAAATGGTAAACGTCTGAGACCTGCATCACTTCGGGCTTTCCTCCCACATTAAGCTGACACGACGCGATATAACTGGAATAATGTTACAAGCGGCGTTAAACCCAACTCACTTACTCACTCACTCAGATCAACTGTCACATGCGTAATACAGCTTCAAAATGTCCATTATTGTATGCCTAAAACTCCGTTAATGGACCATTCCAACAATCCACCACCATCAACGACTTGGTCTGGTCCGCTTGGTCAGAGTTCTGGTATTAGGAAAGTGACGGAAATGAGGTTACCTTGAAGAGTATCATAAGATAACTGTTGTACAAAAGTAAGTTTGATAGGAATCGGTTAAAAGGGTCAAGGGTCAAAAACCCTTTTATCAAACCTGCATATGGCAACAGGGTGATCGTTGTAGAGAGGGAATCTAAAAATGATTAGTCATTTGCACATCTGGACAAAGTAATTAAAGATCAATTAAATCTGCGAAGTTTCACGAATGATCGATAAGTATTATTTCATAGTGATAAACCTAAATAAAAAAAAACAATATTATTTGTCACTTCAACCCTTAATGTAAGAGGGGCATGGGTGGCCCAGTCGTCTAAGGCGCCGCCATTCGCTGTGCAGAGTTGCGTCCCTTGGGCACGCCAGAAACCTATGATTGTGGGTTCGAATCCTGGTTCGCCCCGATTATGTTTCTAGGTTTGCTAGCACCATACCCGTGCTCGTTGGTTTCACCGAAGTGGTAAACGTCTGGGACCTGCATCACTTCAGGCTTTCCTCCCACATTAAGCTGACACGCCGCGATATAACTGGAATACTGTTATATGCGGCGTATACTGTTAAACCAAACTCACTCACTCACTTCATGTAAGAATATGTACATTTAGAGTATTTTTGACATTAAGAGTTGTAACAAGGGTTAACCCTCAACCCTTTGTGTATTTTGATTTTACATTAAGGGTAATGTTTACATTAAAGGTTGTACCAGTGGCATAGTTGTTCTTATTTTAGCTTTAGTCACTCGCAAACCACCCCAATAAAACAGAAAACTTCAAATAAGTATTTCAAAGTTAAAATGGGAGGGAACATTTTAACTTTATGTTCTGTTTAGACGAGTTTCCTTGGGTCTGTTTTTAATCCCAAGTGTTAACCCTCAAGCAACCAATAACGTGAGAGCACGCTGTGAGCTTTTTCTCACATCCTCGTAATAATGACAACATTACGAACAATCTATAATGTCTCCATACTATTGCCTCATCAGCAGACATTTCAACTTTTTCATGTGCAACAGTATCTTGCTAAGGGTAATGGTTTGTGATTACCCCGCGGACTCATCGTTGATGGATAGACACAAGTTCAGCGTAAAGTTTATTGAAAGATGTCTACGTTTTATTAGGTTGCAGGAAACGGATGCGCTGTGAGCATAGTCAATTTGTAAATTTTATTACCAAATTATTGAACCTTCCTGTGGAATAACAGAGGACAATAAAACAGTGGACAATAAAACAGCGAGTAGGGCATTGTAAAACATTATCTGTAATTGAATAAAAAAAAACGAAAAACATCTAAAAGAATGAAAAGCGAACTTTTATATTTGTGTGTACAGTTTCTGCTGTCTCTTGATCTGCCGACATTGCAAGTGGATTATGTCGTGAGTATTACATGGGTGCGAGTGTCATACTGTTTGAAGTATTGCAGTTATATCAAGGCGTGACATTGATTGGAAGAAAACACCATCAAAATATATATTTTGGTCAGTAGGGGCCACACATCTAAGGCGCCGCGATTCGCTGTGCAGAGTTGCGTCCCTTGGGCACGCCAGAAACCTATGATTGTGGGTTCGAATCCCGGTTCGCCCCGATTATGTTTCAAGGTTTGTCAGCACCATACCCGTGCTCGTGGGTTTCACCGAAGTGGTAAACGTCTGAGACCTGCATCACTTCGGGCTTTCCTCCCACATTAAGCTGACATGCCGTGATATGACTGGAATAATGTTAAAAGCGGCGTTAAACCCAACACACTCACTCACTCTTTTGGTCAGTTGGGTAGCCTGGAGATACAAGCGTTCGCTCATCGTGCCGGAGGTCCGGGTTCAATTCCCTACTGTGGTGCAATGTACTAAGCCAATTTGATCGTGGTATTGGTGGAATATTCAATTTGCTCACTCACTCACTCGAGAGAATTGATTAGGTGTGACGTCGTGATATGTAGTATGACGTCAGTTTGTTACGTCAATAATGACGGAAAGCACAGCCAATCATTATTAAACGTTATTTCGTATGGCGCTTGAGCTATGACAATAAGAAATCACATACATTTCAAACTGTTAATATCATATGCGATCATAAACAAGTTAATATTTCGTTCAACCCAACATTGTGCTTTAAGGCAGACATTGAGTTCTTAAGTGATGGAAGTGTTTGTAGGCCCGAGTTCGATCACCTATATACAATGTGTGAAGCCCATTTCTGATGTCCCCGCCGTAATAGTGCTGGAATATTGCTAAAAGCTGCTTAAAATCATAAACAAACTCACTCACTCATAAATGTAGTGGTTGAGAGTGAGTGAGTGAGTGAGTATGCATTTTCGTCCTTTTAACAATAATCAAGCCATACCAAGTCGGGAGACATAGAAATGGGCTTCACCCATTGTTCTCATGTACAGAATCGAACTCAAACAGTCAAAAGTTTAATAGCAATCCCGGGAAGAGTGTTTTTAAATTACTTTAATCACTCCAGAGAAAACTGCTTACTGGATCAACTCTACACTGATTATGTCCTTCAAACATGGCAGACATGCGCACTCGTTGCTTGAAGACCTGTCGCTATCTTGCTGAACTAATCCCGATGCGACGTTAAATTTTGATTTACTCACTGGAATGAGTGAGTTGGGTTTAACCCCGCTTTTAACAGTATTCAAGTTATATCACGACGTGTCAGCTTAATGTGGGAGGATAGCCCGAAGTCTCAGGCGTTTACCACTTCGGTGAAACCCACGAGCACGGGTATGGTGCTGACAAACCTAGAAACATAATCGGGGCGAACCAGGATTCGAACCCACAATCATAGGTTTCTACTCTGCTTAGACGACTTGGCCATCCGTGCCCCCTCACTCACTTGAACACGCAGAGTAGTCATACTAATTGTGTAATGATAATAAGATCTTCCTTTTAATATTCGGCGGGGGATTGGAGCCGTTTGCTTGTAAGAGACAGAGTATTTTCGATCCCTGCTTCCAGACATAGTTGGGGGCGGTCGGGTAGCCTAGTGGTTAAAGCGTTCGCTCGTCACGCCGAAGACCCGGGTTCGATTCCCGACATGGGTACAATGTGTGAAGCCCATTTCTGGTGTCCCCCGCCGTGATATTGCTGGAATATTGCTAAAAGCGGCGTAAAACCATACTCACTCACTCCAGACATAGTTCCTCCAAAACGAGGCACGTAAACATTTTAGTTGTAAATCCAGCATGACCAGCTAACTCGAAATCGTCGTTTTTTTCGGAATACTGTCATTGGACGCAAATACGACGGATTTTGGACGCTTTCTAACTAAACAAACCTCTTATAATGTCAGGCAGCCTCAATATTTTTTTTAAAAGAATCACATCTAATAATACTAAATTCTGATTCCTTGGTTGATTAAGGATTTACGAAAGTGTCCCTCGTTCTTTTTGTTTGAAATTGAAGCGTGTTTTTTAGTGTGGCTAACTCAAGTCGCTGACGTTTCATGTTAGACACTGCTTTGAGTTCAAAGCTTTTTGACATGTATATATTACCATTCTCAATCACAAACTTTAGAGGTATTGATCACCGTGTAACATGAAACATGACCTGTGAACGACAAGGTCATCTGAAATATCAGCTGTGAGACAAAACAAGCTAGATGATGAGGATTCCCATTCACCGGGACGGCAACATCTACAGTCAACGTTACTTTATGGTGAACCATTACGAGATGAAATAATGTCGTGTGTAAAACAACATCAAGAAAGTAATCTCCATCCGAGGATAAATCTCATGACAGTGGGTGGACAAAACAGCTAAATGTGGAATTGTGGTATTAGTGGTGCCATAGAGCCCTCATAAAAGAGGGTTTCGATCTGACCGGAAACCGTGGCCGCTTTTAATGTAAACTTGTTATTAGTATTCAAATAGGACACTTGGTGATGCATATTTCTCACTGAATAACGGAATTTATACATAGACAGACACACTTAACTGCATAGTGCAAATCGATAGATTGTTTCGGTTTTGTTTGTTGTTTAACGCAGCGCTCTACGTTTCATACTTCATGAAATGTGGATTCTTCATGTCAATGTGCCTCTCAAATGGTTGGTTGGTTTGTTGTTTAACACCGCACTCAGCAATATTCCATCTATATGACGGCGGTCTGCATATAATCGAGTCTGGACAAGACAGTCCAGTGATGGATATCATGAGCATCGATCCACGCAATTGGGATACGATGACATGCATCAACCAAGTCAGCGAGCCTGACCACCCGATCCCGTTAGGCGCCTCTTAGGACAGGCATAGTCGCCACTCATGACAAGCATGGCTTGCTGAAGACCTATTCTATACCTGACCTTCACTGGTCCCCATACCACTAATCATTTCCGCTCTGACCAAAGAGTTCACGTTTGTGTTGTCATTGAATCACGGCGTTCGGTTGCGAATGAAATTTACAGGTATCAAATGTACGTTTGAAAGCTCTTAATTGGAAACGCACAAGTTTATCCATAATAATAACCATTCTATTTGCTGCAGATCATATGGCCGCCATTCAGTCTGCAAGACCACATAAACAGAAGTTTGTTGCTCTCATAGAAATTCCTGAAATTAACAAAAAAACTTTTGATGCTGAAGAACAAGAGCGCATCAAACTTCATTTGATCTAATTGCAAGCTGTATTAATCCCAACGACGGATGCCCAACCAATTAGATGCTTATGCTTTTCTTTTCCTAATCCCATTTTGAATTAGAATTGGAATGTTAGGGTTAAATTTTGCCTCCATACGAGCTTATGTCAAAAGGGATCACTCGCGAAAACTGATTTGAAAAGGTAGCAGCTCTCTGTCATTTCATCTCTCACATCACTTGAACTCTCTCATAACTACGACGCACACATTTGGAATCGTTTAATGGCCGTCTCTCTGAACAAACATATAACTAATTATAAGACCCGTACATTGGTATTGTGTTGATCAATCTAGAAACATAGCCAGTGCGAATCTGGACCCTGATCATAGGTTTCCGACATGCCTAACGCAACACTGCAGCGTGAATCATGATTAGAAATCATATGTTTAAGCTGTGTGGCAAGCGTTATGGGACAATGGCTCACGAATTACTTGTGCTATTAGGTAACGCTCGCCTTTAATATTCGCAGGCCCAAGTGAAGGGAAGATACATACTTCACTTAGGGCATTGTGGACTTAATTCCTGCAAGTCAATTACAGTAAAGTACGTTTATAACGAACACGCTTATAACGAACTGACGGATATAACGAACTGACTTTTTGGTCCCGACTATTTGCTATAGTTATGCTGTATATATGCTTATAACGACCAACGGTTATAACAAACTAAAGTTAGTGGTCCCTTCGAGTTCGTTATAACCGTAGTTTACTGTATTGAAAAACATGTTTCTCCAAGCTGTAATGGATACACTTATGAAAACGTTTCGAATGTCCTCTTGCAATGAACAGCCCATTTACATTTTAAACAAGAACTTAGAAATATCACTTTGGAAATTGATAAAATCGTTTCCTCTTTTAAGACTCTGGGGGCAAATATTGTAGGTGGATCTGTTCAAATTGCAATATTCAACTATATCACTTACACGGGAAATACAATGTTCTATAAACTCAAGAGGAAAACGAAAAACACGGGATTCCTGGCAGTGACGGCATTGGCCTTGACGTCATTGACTGTCCCAATCAGCAGGTTCAGTGTCGAGACGAAGTCGTGGCTGTGGTATTCGAGCGAACGGACTCCTCCAAGGGATGGCCTTGACCCTCCAACATATTCTCAACTGAATACGATGGTGCCAATGTGTAGGACATTGGCAAGTTTTGGTTTGGTTGGGTTTGTTGTTGTACGCCGCACTCAGCAATATTCCCGCTATATGACGGCGGTCTGTAAATAATCGTGTCTGGACCAGACAATCCAGTATCATGAGCATCGAACCACTCAATTGGAAACGATTACATGCATCAACCAACTCAGCGAGCCTGACCACCCGATCCGTTAGTTGCCTTTTACAACAAGCATAGTCACCTTTTACGGCAAGCATGGGTTGCTGGAGACCTATTCTACCCCAGAATCTTCACAAGGCCGTTGGCATGTCCGGCAATGGAAAAGAATGCTCTTTTCTTAAGAGAAGCGGTCGGGTAGCCTAAATGTTAAAGCGTTCGCTCCTCACGCCGAAGACTCGGGTTCGAATGTGTCTCCTGTGATATTGCAAGAATATTGCTAAAGCGGCGTAAAACCATACTCACTCAATCTGTTCGTATGAAGGACGCTTCAACGTGTTCAGTGCAGATGTACAGTACGAGTTCACCGTCGTCGGAATTTAATTTGCATTTAAAAATGATGTATACTTTCTTTCGCTCGTCAGTTTACTTGCCCTGCTATCATTGTTCTAATTGATTTTATTGCTTATTTATTTTAACTTCATTGGCTCATATTGATCAGATATATTTTCCCTTGTTTGCAGGTGACATTGTATCGAAACATGTTAAAGTATGCAGATGTCGTAAAAAATCAAGTCAATGTAACATTTAGAAAGGGGCTTCTCTTGGTGGAGTTCAACATACATAAAATATTTATTTTCTGTCCTTTCTATTTATAATGAAATCGTTTGCAAAAATAAAATTTAATTCAATCATTTGTTGAGTCCCATAAAACGACCTATTAGCGGCCCAAGCTTGCCTACTGCTGCTAATACTAATACAGTTACCACTACTCCAACAACTACTACTGCTGCTGCTATTACTACCACTACCACCACCATCACTAATTTTAATAGTAATACAACTACTACTGCTAATACCACCAACACTTTTCTACAACTGCTGCTACTACTACTACTACAACTGCTGCTACTACTACTACTACCATTACTACCACTACCACAACTACTACTACTACTTCTACTACTACTACTACTACCTCTACTACTACTACGACAACTACAACTGCTGCTACTACTACTACCATTACTACCACTACCACAACTACTACTACCACTACTACTACTACGACGACGACAACTACAACTGCTGCTACTACTACTATTACCACTACTACTAATAATTATTTAACAACTAATACTGCTATTACCACCAACACTTCTATTTCTACATCTACTACTACTACTACTACTACTACTACTACTACTACTACTACTACTACTCCTGCAGCTACAGTTACAAACAAACTTCTTCTCGTCGTGCGTTGGTTTGATGTTCATGTTGAACAATAAGGGTATGCTTCGATGATCGGATATGTCTTTTGAATAAATGGATACACGCGTCTATACAACATTGAATGTTTACAGGAAATCAACGGATATACATAACCTTTGGTATATTCATTAGCAAGGAAACATCACCCACTCCATGTTAGTGACACTGGAGTTGCTGTTTTTCAAGAGCAGCTCAAGATCTCTGAATAATCTACCACTCAACACCAGACGCATTAAAATGCGGTCCACTTTCAAATCAAATTTGCAGACGCGCTTGTTCACTGAGGCGCATGCGTACACCAGTCCCTGGTGCTTTTTTCTCTCAATTTGACCAGTGTGGTGTAATTTGACCACAGTGCTTTCGAAAGTAAGCTTTCCCTTCATTTACTCAACACAATTTTGTTTTTTACGTGCAATTGAATCTGTTTCGGCAAATAATCGAGACAGATTTTTATTGACGTTGAGGTGAGGTGAGGTGAAATGGGGTTTAACGTCGCGTCCAAGATTATTGCACTTATATAGCGACGTGCATGCACGTGTGTGTGTTTGTGTGGCTGCTTGTACTAGTCCGGACTGATGCCGATTTATAGTTATAGCTCACTGAGATACCATGCCGCAGTTTAACATGAATATCCCACTCACTCCGAGCCGACCAGTCCTTGTTTTAGCCCCTTAATGCCGAGCGCCAGACAGGGTAACAACAAGTACCATGTTTTAACGTCTTTTGAAATGATGCGGCCGGGGATCGAACCCCGGACCTTCAGCTCTCCGGGCGGGCGCTCTACCACTAGACCCTGGAGGCGGTCCACGAAGCATCGGGGTTTCCTATGTCTGACGTTGATGTTTCATAAATAAAATGTATATTGTATTAATTCTTTCTATTATATCTGTCGCCATGTGAATAAGATCTTGCCAAAGCGACGTTGAATGTGAGCTGATGCACTCACTGGGTAGCAGTCTGTCCCATCACAGGGTCTGTCGTCGGGCCAAGTTCTATGTCCGGGCGGAGGCCGTTTCAACACCGTCTGTCTCGCGCACCGTGAGCCGGAGTGACCGAAGTGCACGCGCTGCACGAAATCCACGAGGTTGAAACTTGATACGACTCACTGGAGATGTTGGTTATTTTTAGACTGCTTGAGTGTCATTTGGCAAGCTTTCGCTGCCATTCCACATCTCCGGTGTGTCGTATAAAGTTTCACACACACACACACACACACACACACACACAGAAACATCGGACTTCCTCGTTTAAAGATTCGGCCAATTTGTGAACAACGTTATCAAATGGTTATTATAAGTTAACTATGATATACATATTTATTAATTAAAGCTGTTTATGTTTGCATATATTGAACACAGTTATACTTGGCATGGTTGCCTAAGGTACATTCTTTAGACAAACCTTTTCCACAAACCGGTCTCAGCGCGACAAGAATTCGAAGGACGGCATCGGGTCTTGTTGGAGACCGATCACTGCCTCGCGAGAACAAGGGACACATTTGTGCGATCTTTTCCCGTGTCAGCGGGCATCTCATCATAAATTACTTGAAAGAAATTGGTCTGTATAATTCATTTTAAATAATGTATGTGAATAATTAAATGCTTGTTTTTAAGTTTGGTGTGATGCTACTGATAACAGACATTATTAAAGGCTCTGTCCAGGAGGTTAAAGTACCGTAAAAATATCGCCTCCCCCCGTGTGTCACGTGATCCATCATAATTAATGTAACTATCACCAACCAGTGTTTTTAAGCCAACTCATTTTTTAGTTCTTTTTAATATTGGCTAGCATTGTGCATAACCACCAGTGGCTAAAGTGATGACGTAAATCCTTCTGGGGTATCATGCAGGAAGCAGAGGTACTGTAAGTCCCCATGATCCCCAGCGAGGGGGCCTAGCTTTGGTTGCTGGTGGCCTATAGCCCGTGTTTTAAAACTGTATATATAATATTGTTATGCTCAAATATGTTTCATGAATTGTTTCTAAATACAGTATGGTCAAATATGTTTTACAAATTGTTTTTAAACAAAACTTTGCATTAATGACTAAACTGTAAATATATTAACTTAGTCTCGTCGCTATATGGCTGAAATAATGCCGATGCGACGTTAGATTTTAACTCACTCACTCACTCATTTGTGCGAGAATCGAAGATTTACATGCGATGTTTTCGTGAATTGAACTCATCATTTGCCGAACCCTTTAATATTTATAAACGTTGAGTTAACGTTAGTTTTCATCGTTTGTTAAACGACATTTATAACATATAAATAACTTTATGTATACGTTGACATTCTTCCGAACGGAAACAGACCTGTGAAGATCCGAGGTAGAATATGTCTTCAGCAACCAATGCTTGCCTTAAAAGGCGACTATGCTTGTCGTAAGAGGCGACTAACGGGATCGGGTGATTGCTGACTTAGTTATTGCATGTCATCGATCCCAATCACTGGATTGTCTGGTCCGAACTTGATTATTTACAGACTGCCGTCATATAGCTGGAATATTGATGAGTGCGGCGTTAAACAACAAACCAGCCACCCGAACGGAAACATCCCATTGTTCTATCATACAAATAGAAAATGGCGGCCTGAGATAAATTTAAAATTTATCCATTTTCCTTGACATATTACTCTATTAAGAAGAGCTAATATATTTCTTTATAACGGCATAATATAATTCCTTTCGTTATTTTGGGGGGCATTTTGTAAAGGACGTCCACCAGAAGGTATCGATTCCGGGTTAGAATAGGTCTTCAGCAACCCATGCTTTCCGTAAAAGGCGACTATGCTTGTCGTAAAAGGCGACTAACGGGATCAGGCGGTCAGGCTCGCTGACTTGGTTGATGCATGTCATCGATGCCAGTTGCGTGGATCGATGCTCATGATTTCAATCACTGGATTGTCTGGTCCAGACACGATTATTTACAGACCGCCGTCATATAGCTGGAATATTGGTGAGTGCGGCGTCATACAAACAAACAAACAACAAACCAGAAAGTGTCACTGGAATTATCACTTTTTTCTCCGACACTCTTGATTACCCAACACCCCCGTGAAGACCCACGTGAGAATAGGTCAGCTTACCACAAAATATTTTTTTGTAAAATTATGATGATTTCTTTCCCCTTTCTGTCATTTTATTTACCGTACACGAGGCCGTAATAAAATAAATACCAGATTCTTATGCCACTTTTGAAGGTGAGATGAAATTGGGTTTAACGTCGCGTCCATGATTATTTCACTTATATAGCAACGTGCATGCACGTGTGTGTGTGTGTGGCTGCTTCTACTAGACCGGACCGATGCCGATTTATAGTGCTAGCCCACTGAGATACCATTCCGCAGTTTAACATGAATACCCCACTCAGACACAGTATACTGACTCCGAGCCGACCAGTCCTTGCTTTAACCCCTTAATGCCGAGCGCCAGACAGGGTAACAAGAAATACCATCTTTTAACGTCTTTTGGTATGACGCGGCCTTCCGCTCTCCGGGCGGACGCTGTACCACTAAACCACGGAGGCGGTCTGCCACTTTTGAAAAGCAGTGAGACGGAGCATTTGAGTAGGTAGGCATATTGATCCTGTTATTTCACTATCTGGCTACAAGAAGTGTTCATTGTATATCTGGACTGATGTTTGTTATCGATTTTATGAATTTTATTCATGACTCCATTCATTACCGTTTACATAATTTCGGGCAAGTCGTGTGTGAGCTGATCGGAAGATCTTTCCAACTCACCGCTATTTACTGCAACGACAATCAGATTACCGCTATTGGCGTTTTGAAAATAACGTTAGTTGACAGAGAATGGATACGTATATCATAAATGCCCTATTTTGACTCATTATATGTCATATTTTTTTGTAGTTTGACATTAAAGTATCACATGTCAATATATTCTTTACGCAATCGGATACGCAAAAACGGGTAAAAAAATAATAGTTTCAGATACAATTTTACCGATCATTGCATCAAAATACCTTTAGGTTATATTATTGGCATTTTGTAACCGAGCAACCAGTTAATACTTGAAAAAAAGCATGTGTCTACAGCTGATTGCTATTTCCGGCTTAGTTTACGAGCCACATAACCACGGTAATCTTAATCTCTGCATAAAAAAAACAAAGCCAAGCCAAACAGGAAATGATATATTATCATGTCTGATGTTGTTTTGTCGCAATTTTCACAATTTCATTGACCATCTTTATATTGATCTTCTGTTCGTTCCCCTGAAGCGAAATCTGGTAGTTATTGACTGCGCTTAGCCTACTACTCGAAATATCAGTGTAATGTCAGCATGCGTGATTGAGGGAAGCGGAGGGAATACACTCTCAGCATTCAAGCAATGCGTAAGATTGTTTACTAGACTACGGAGCTCTACGGAAGTCCTCAGATAAGTGCATCTGCGCATGTGTCGTACATCTTGACCTCTACCAAGAGCAATCTCATTAAAATCAGATCTTAGTTCTCGCTACCGCTAAACAAAGATCTGAGGACATCTCATTTCTGGTCACGTCAGACCGACCTTGCGCGAACTTTGACCGACCAATGGAATGACCGATCAGAAGGTAGCTTTCTCGTGCTTTAGGGCATTATTTTCAAATTGGCGACAACGCTTCGAAAGATATTTTGACAAATTCTCGATTAATACATTTTGACTTTTTTCTATCTGCTCATCCTTTTGATTACCGTTTCCACAACTTCTTTCGCTTTAGTAACAACAATGACGATGCCTTCAATTGTTGATTAACTCCTAACAAAGGGAACAATGAGTGAGCGCGTCAGTTTTAGCCATATCCCCGCTTTGAACACCAAGGATGGACTTCACCTATGCTGAGAAACGAACCCGGCGTGATGACCGAACACTTTGACAACTAGGCTACCTTAACTACCGGACTGCACTACCGATATGTCTCGAACGAAGAAATTGCACCTACCGATACCTCAGCCTCCGTGGTAGAGCGTCAGCCCGGAGAGCAGAAGGTCCGGGGTTCGTTCCCCAGTCGCGTCATACCAAAAGATGTTAAAGATAGTACTTGTTGAAGAAACGGTCACGTCATACTGTGTCTGAGTGGGGTATTCATGTTAAACTGCGGCATGGTATCTCAGTTTGCTGGTACTATAAATCGGCATCTGAACTAATACAAGCAGCCACACACTCACTCACACACTCAATCACACACTCACACACACACACACACTCACTCACTCACTCACACTCACTCACTCACTCACTCACTCACTCACTCACTCACTCACTCACACTCACTCACTCACTCACTCACTCACCCAGTCAGTCAATGACAGACCCCACAGACAAATAGTGGCGTCACGAATCACGGTTTAATAACAGCGATGTGACTAATTGCAAAATACTATATTTATAGATGCAAATTCCAAAATACATACATCAAAAGAGTATGTTTTGTTAATGACCGAAGTCATCCAACACAACAGGAGGCCGAGTAGGGGCGTCTGTTTGATCCAAGTCCAGGCTGTTGATCAAGCTTGATAACACTGAAATAATCTGTGCCCTCCATGTTGTGTTCCGTTTGATGTCTTCTGCAAAGATCTTCCAGGACCAACAGCAGATAACATCGAAGTAAAATGCGTTGATTATTTAAAGTCACTATGCTAGTAATCATTGATGCAGAAGAAACATATGTTTATGTACTTAGACTGGCACACTAGGTCTTCAGTAACCCATGCTTGTGATAAGAGGCGATTAACGGGATCGGGTGGTCATCCTTGCTGTCTTGGTTCGTGCATGTCATCGTATCCAAATTGCGTATATCGATGCTCATGATGTCAATCGCTGAAATGTTTTGTCCAGACTCGAGTATTTACAGACCACCGGAGCATAGCTGACATATTCATGAGTGCGGCATAAAACAACAAACAAACAGTTGACATAGACTCAAACCCTCTCTTCCAAATAATGCTCAGAACGTGAAACAGCTATATAAAAATACATTGACTTTAATAATGCGACACTTCACAATTTGGCATGTCCATTGATAAAAATGCGTCCAGATTAATAGTGTGTCACTGAAATGAAACCCACTCCAATGAAATCCACCACCCCGTAACGTATGATCAGCTGCAATACATTATACCGGGCCCGTAAACACGCTATTCACGACAATATTCATCCACACAACGAGTTCTCTTGCAATAACCGCTGGGGCGCCTCCCTGTAATACATTTTAAACTGATGGACGATTTGCACGTGTGATCGGTTGTATGAGGTGGGATTTCAAAAAAACAATTGTGTTAAGGATTTATTGTTCAGTCTTAATCGACCAAACAATTAAGTTTCCAACAATGTTTTATATTTATTGTTAGGAATCACACGAACCTTTCATGGACCGGTTCATTGCCTGCCTCGCATTGACGACTACCGTCTTGATAGGAAAATGTGTGGACTTATTGATTGACATGCTATTACTGATCTAATGCAAATAAAACGGATGGACGAAGAACAATGATTGATATACGGGAGTTTTCTCTTTTGAGGCAGTTTTGCTTCCTGCGCGGTAGTCAGTTTCATCGTTATTTTTGCGTGCGTACATTTAGCGAAGATAAGACCATTTTGTAAAATAACTTTTTCATGTACTCTTTATAACCTGTTATTGTGGTTGCGAATAAAATATTCTTTTCAAGATGACATTTTTATTCCAGTTTTCAAAGGAAAATCTAGCAAATCAGTTATTACAGAATTGAAAGACATGATGTTCATCGTTCAAATTGTGTTATCGTTTTCGTCGATAATCAAGGACACCCACGTAAAACCGTGTCAAAAGTATTTTTGTGGATAATTCATTAAAGGACCGTCAAAAACATTTTAATAAAGATAAACATTCTCTAACTAATGCAGAATCCAATGTTGTTAACAGTACACCAGTTATAATCGAGGCGTGTAAGCTTAATGTGCGAGGAAAGCCCGAAGTGATGCAGGTCTCAGACGTTTACCACTTCGGTGAAACCAACGAGCACGGGTATGGTGCTGTCAAACCTAGAAACATAATCGGGGCGAACCGGGATTCGAACCCACAATCATAGGCGTGCCCAAGGGACGCCACTCTTCACAGCGAATCGCGGCGCTTTAGGCGACTGGGTCACCCTGCCCCCCAGAAACCATTGTATGATTCCGACTAAATCATAACATGTGTTTATGAACCATTAGCCCATAGCCATGATACCAGGTGATCACGAAAAGGTGAGCGTATGCTCGCCCCCTGGTGGATCCTGTCACAAACACATGTACATGCACGTCAATTCTTAACCCGAAAAATCACATAGGAACATATGTTACAAGTCGAAAAAGGGAATTCACTCGACATAATTAAGTCACTGAAGAATCAAATTAGGAAATGACCACCACAAGTCTTGAACTGTTGATAGGCAATACTTAGAAGTTGACGGAAGACAAAGTAGACACAATTTATTGATAATAACATTTTTAATAATATAAAGGCGACGTTTGGTACAGATGATTATACCATTGTAAAGCAAGACTGTCTTGACAATAACATCTTCTTTAATACTTTAAAGGCGACGTTTCGGTATAGATCCTTATACCGTTGTCAAGCAAGACTGTTGTTATCCATAACTCGTGTCTACTTTGTCATCCACAAGTCTTCTATAGAATATTTTGACAGATTTTCTAAAATCGTGAATGTTGTAACCCTAACCATGAATAATTGTTTTCATTACATACTGGAGGTGAGGTGAAGTTTGGTTTAACATTGCGTTCAAGATTATTCCACTTATATAGCGACGTGCATGCACGGGTGTGTGGCTGCTTGTACTAGTCCGGACTGATGCCGATTTATAGTGCTAGCTCACTGAGATACCATGCCGCAGTTTAACATGAATACCCTACTCAGACACAATATACTGACTCCGAGCCGACCAGTCCTTGTTCTAGCCCCTTAATGCCGAGCGCCAGGAGGGTAACAACAAGTACCATCTTTTAACGTCTTTTGGTATGACGCGGCCGGGGATCAAACCCCGGACCTTCCGCTCTCCGGACGGACGCTCTACCACAAGACCACGGAGGCGGTCCGTTACATACTGGATACGCAATGTGACATGTAATCTATGTAATCTATGGAGACTATCTCGATAGGAGTTTTAGATAATACCGTTACAATACAGTTCATTACTTATCCAATATTTCTGACACATGATATTTACAGAAAAGAAATGGAATTGTATTACGAGGTAAAACAACACAATATGTCGACACTAGTATTGGCATCAAGGATTTACTAATGCTCAAAATGACTACATTCATTTCTAGGTTTGGTAAAGTCAAATCATGAACAGCTTGTCATTATACAGATATACCACGTGAAATGTGATATGGGTTTAAACTAGGGCACTGTAGCTCACATGATTATACAATATTATTTACGCTTAACAATATATATTCAAGAACCTCGTTTTACTTGTGACGGTGCTGCATACATGTTCTTATTACCATTTTTAAGATACAACAAATCCAGAGCATAAGGTATTATTATCTGATTCACTCTTTAAACTTTCTCTTTCTCATTTTTATAAACAAAATGAGGATTATTGCCACTCTAATAATGATGAAAATTCCACAGATTTATTCACGACCATTATTAGTTCCCCTAATGTTTTCGACATGGCGAGTCTCGTTTCTTCAACTCATATTATTGATCTCAGTCTCGTTGTTTGTCCTCAAGACCTAACATGTATCTCACTCGTTGCTATAAACCTACGGAGGTTGTGTCAGGCAGAGAGCGTGTTCGCAGTCTCCGTACACTGTTCTTACTTCGAGAGCCGAACTACTCACCAGTAAGATGCCTAGTAATGGCCTACATATTGTAATTGATGCGAGCTCCAACATTCAATCACTGGCACTGTGTCACTAGGGTAACCTTAGACGCTTATTTGATGTCCACCATAAACATTGTACTCAGTGCAAGATTCGACATGAAGATACAGGATGTAATTTGGGCAACCTTAAACGTTTGTTTTCACGAACACCTGGTGTCATCACTATTTCCTTGTGCTTCAGAAGCAAATGTTCATGATATAGTCGGAAAAGTACAATAGAATCTCCTTTTAGTAGAGATTTCGTATTGATAGGGATTTGGGGTTGTCGCTTTTTATTTAGTGTAAATCATTAACTTTGGGTTTATGGTTATTGATCAAGCAAAGACTACTATTTTGCATAGTCTCAGTGTAACGGAGGACTTGAAATGGAGCTCACGTGGTCACAATCCATGCTTACTGATCTGAATGATTGTCTGGCATCATACTCGGCCATCATGACAACCGCTGTTTACACTATGAGGCCTTACTTTGTTTCCGCCAGGAAGCAGAATAAAATGATTATTGGTGACTGAATAACACACTGCAGACAAGACGTCCCAACATAGTTAAGGTTAGTGAGTGAGAATGGTTTGATGCCGCTTTTGAAATGCTGGGTGTCAATGCTGTAACATTGACACCTGATTGATATACTCAGAACCACCATTTAACATAGAAGCCTGATTGTTACATCACTGTAATGATTTAACGTTATTACTGACACCTGATTGATATACTCAGAACCACTATTAAACATAGAAGACTGACTGTTACATCACTGTAATGATTTAACATTATTACTGACACCTGATTGATATACTCAGAACCACTATTTAACATAGAAGCCTGATTGTTACATCACTGTAATGATTTAACATTATTATTGACACCTGATTGATATACTCAGAACCACTATTAAACATAGAAGACTGACTGTTACATCACTGTAATGATTTAACATTATTACTGACACCTGATTGATATACTCAGAACCACTATTAAACATAGAAGACTGACTGTTACATCACTGTAATGATTTAACATTATTACTGACACCTGATTGATATACTCAGAACCACTATTTAACATAGAAGCCTGATTGTTACATCGCTGTAATGATTTAACGTTATTACTGACACCTGATTGATATACTCAGAACCACTATTAAACATAGTGATGTAACAGTCAAACATTATTACTGACACCTGATTGATATACTCAGAACCACTATTAAACATAGAAGACTGACTGTTACCTCTCTGTAATGATTTAACATTGTTACTAACACCTGTGCGAACTACGCAGGACCACTTTTGAACACCGAAGTCTAATTGTTACCTCACTGTAAACTAGGTGTTAATGCTTGACAGTATTAATGATTATTCGATATTTAAAGGCCACCTTAAAAAAACAGAAAATAATGTTGACTGCAGCGTAAAACATAATTCACTCTCTCACTAATACATGAAGCATACATTCGTGGGAGATCAAAATAACGAAGGATTCTACTTGTTAGATGTGGAAATGTTACAAACACTCTTTCAACATGCAGATGTAATACCAAAATTTTGCTTCGTACTTATTGCTAGTTCGTTCCAACCAGCCAATTGTTTTCACTGTTTCCAAAGAGGCCTACTTACAACATAACTTCCTCTGGAAAGAAAATCCGTAATTGCTGGTAGTTTGTAGTCTATTCTCGAAATCTACTATTTGAACCTCGACCAATGCATTCATTTTGCCAACTGGTCCTACTTTCAATGTCTGTACACATTCGCTTCTGTCTCAATGACTTCATGTTATCACCAAGAGAGTGTTGTGAAGTTACTTTGGTAAAAATAATATGGTTGAAGATATAATAGAAAAATAAAGGTAGAAAAAGTGGAACATATCTAACACATTTATTGATGCACCGTTATAGCCTCAGCGAACAGATTAACTGGGTGACTCAGAGATTTGAACCCATCGTCTTCATGTTAGAAGCCTTATCTGCAACCTCTTCTATCGGATCGATAATTTAATATTCTGGTCGGAATTCGAAGGGGGTCAGATTTTTCTAATAGAAAAAATCGATCATTGCTTCAAACACGCGGCTTTTTGTCTGTGAATGGAGTTGCCGTACATTGTCTTCCGGTCAAACAGCGTGCCCAGCAGACAAAATATTATTTTTGAAAAACATGGACAACAATTTTTAATTACAGTATTTTCTGAAACAGATCATTGTAGCTCACCTTGCTTGACAAAAAACTGATGTCGTTGCAGGTCGTCAGTCGGAGGCGTCAATAAAGTATTTCCTTTTCAATTTCTTCTCTCCGAAATGGCTTGATGGATTAATCTTGAACGCATCGTTAAACCCCATTTCACCTCAACTCACCTCATCTATTCTCTCAAACCGCCAGATTGAGGACGTTCAACTTTGGCATGAATGTTCTTCTTATGATAATGTTATATTTTGTTCAAATCATTATGATATTGATGCTAACATTTTAAAATGTCGGAAGGTAACATCCATACAATAAACAATATGTTGTTTTTTTATATGTCTCGAACGACGATGTGTAAGAAATTGCGTTTACCGATGGCTCCAAGAGACACCAGCTAAGTCAGTGAATGACAGACGCCACAGGCAAATTATAGTGACGTCACGAATCACGGATTCATCACAGCAACAATGTGTTCCAGAAAGTTCTGGGGAAATAGTTTTGTCATCACCTTTTATGCCAAACAAAAAATGGGAGCTTTACAAACTGGATTTCCGATAAAAATATGTTGTGGAAAAAATAGTTCGGCAGCAGTTCCTGTGACATTGAATTGTCCTTGTAACAGCAGCGATGTTCTTGATACGGTAAATGTGGTGGCTGAACAGATATCGGTTTAAGTATTTAACTCATTTACGATACAGCATACATCAAAAGAGTATGTTTTGTTAATGGCCGAAGTCATCCAACACAACAGAAGGCCGAGTAGCGGCGTCTGTTTGATCCCAGTCCAGGCTGTTGATCAAGCTTGATAACACTGAAATAATCAGTGCCCTCCATGTTGTGTTCCGTTTGATGTCTTCTGCAACGATCTTCCAGGACCAACAGCAGATACCATCGAAGTAAAATGCTTTGATTATTTAAAGCCACTGTGCTAGTAATCATTAATGTCCAAATTATATGTGTTATTGGGTTGAGTATTTGAAATGTCATGTACGTAGATCTGCACAATGAACAATTAAGCCGCAACATATCATTTGTTCGCTTGGTTTTGCATTTCTGTATATACATTGGTGAGTAAAGCACTCTGGAAACTCTATTTGGAATTTCTACCGTGCAGATGTTTTAAGTAGTCATGACCAACCAGTCCCCAGGGAGATCCATGCAGAAATCATTTTGATGTCTTTTTAGGGGATATATAAACAAAGAATAAAAACATACACTGATGCACATACACGTAATATCTTGTCTGTGCAAAGTCTAAGACCCGTGAAGATCCGGGTTCGAATTGATCTTCAGTTACCCATGCTTGTGATAAGAGGCGACTAACGGAATCGGATGATCAGACTCGTTGTCTTTGTTCGTGCATGTCATCGTATCCCAATTGCGTATATCGGTGCTCATGATGTCAATCACTGAAATATCTTGTCCAGACCCGAGTACATAGCTGAAATATTACTGAGTGCGGCGTAAAACAACAAAAAGACAAACTAACAGTAGACATACACTGAAACCCCTTTTTTTTAAAAACCGCCACATAACCTATACCCTTGGGACCAGCTATAGTTTGACTATTCATGTGGATACTTCACAATTTGATCATGTTCATTCATACATATAATGATTTAAATGAAACCCACTGCAATGAAATCCAACACCCCGTAAAGTATTATTAGCTGCAGTACATTATTGCGGGTCCGTAAACATTGCATTGCGTTATTCACGACAATATCCATACACACAACGTGTTCTGTTGCAATAACCGCTAGGACGCCTTCCTGTTATGCATTTTAAACTGATGGACGATTTCCACGTGTGATCGGTTGTATGAGGTGGGAGGTTTTTTAAATTGTGTTAAAAATTTATTGTTCTGTCTTAATCGACCAAACAATTATGTTTCCCAACAATATTTTACACTTTTTAATTAGAATCACACGAACCTTTCATGGACCGGTTCATTGCCTGCCTCGCATTGACGACTACCGTCTTGATAGGAACATGTGTGGACTTATTGATTGACATGCTATTACTGATCTAATGCAAATAAAGAGGATGGACGAAGAACAATGATCGATACACAGGTGTTTCTGCTTTTGAGGCAGCTTTCCTTCCAGCGCGGTAGTCAGCTCCATCGTTATTTTTGCGTGTGTTCATTTATCGAAGATAAGACCAATTGTAAAATAACATTTTTCTGTACTTTTCATATCCTGATATTGTAGTTGCGAATCAAAGTCATCTGTTAAAGATGACATTTTTATTCCCGTTCTCAAAAGAAATTATATCGAAACCCTTGTCATGGGGGCGGTCGGGTAGCCCAGTGGTTAAAACGTTCGCTCGTCACGCCGAGGACACGAGTTCCATTCCCGGCATGGTTACAATGCGTGAAGCCCATTTCTTGTTGTAACCCTAATCATGAATAATTGTTTTCACTACATACTAGATATATTAGGTGAAATGTAATCTATGGATAATGTCTTGGTATGAGCTTGAAATAGTACCGTTACAATACAGTCCACTTACAATGCATTGCTTTATTTCTAACAAATGATATTTAATGAAAAGCGTTTTGTTACTTGACAATAACCTTTGTCTACACAATTAATGACAATTGAAGCCTTCGACAATAAACTTTTTTTGAAAAGTACTCTAAAATAGAACGGAGAAAGCAACTAACAGAAATGAAAATATATTATGAGGTCAAGTAATTCAATATGTCGACACTGGCATTGGCATCGAGAGTTTACGAATATATATATATATATATATAATTTTTTAATACCAAGTGAAATGTGATATGGGTTGGAACCAATACCAGGGTACTGTTGCTCATATGATATACAATGTTATTTACGCCTGACAAGAACCGCGTTGACTTTGATGGTGCTGCCTCCATTTCTTTTCATCAGGTATCAGTTACATCCAATCCAGGGCAAAAGTTATTTGTATCTAATTTACGCTTTTAACTTACTTATTCTCATGTTTCGGAAATCAATATTTGAAAAGCTGAGGATTATGGCCACTGCTGTAATAATGTTAATCCCACATATATATTCACCACCAGTATTAGCTGCGCATAACGACCAAGAAATGGCGGGTCTCGTTTCCTCAGCTCAAGTTATCAGCTCGTTCATTGCCCACAAAATCTAACATGTATTTCTTTCGTGAGTATAAGCGTACGATGGTTGTGTCGGGATGAGAGTGCCTTCGTCATTTCAACCTTGCCTGCTTCAAGAACGGATCAACTCAACAGTGTGATGTCTAGTAATGGCCTAGATAGCGTACTTCATTTGAGCTCCAGCTTTAAAACACTGGTACGGTGTCATTAGGGTAACCTTCGAGGCTTATTTGATGTCCACCATAAACATTGTACATTGTGCAAGATTCGACGTTAAGACCCTGGATCCGTGTCATGAGGGTAAGCTTAAACGTCTCTGTTCATGGACACCTAGTATCATCACTGTTTAATGGTGATCCATGGCCATGTTTGCACATACTCATTATTTAGTCGGAATCGGACAATGGGCTCATCATATTCCAGTGGAAATTTCCGACGTCGCATGGCAGGCGTACTGATACGCGACTTAACGCTATACGTTCTTTTTCATGCAAATTGTGCGCGTGGCGGGTGTTACTGTTAGTGCCGGACATACGCACAGTTTTCGCGAACACCTGGTGTCATAAGTGATTTTCCGTATTTTCATATATTTTTCACAGCAATTTTTGCCCTTTATGCCAGTGGAATCTGTTTCTGCGGACATTCTAGACTGGCTATTCTTTTGCGATGACAATGAAATGACAATTTCTTTAGCTGTCGCTTTCTATTTGATGTAAATCACAAACTTTCAAGAAAGTGTGTTTTTAGGTTATATATCAGAAAGAGGTAACTGTGCTCCTGTCTCTACCGATACTCTCAAGTAAGACAGCAAAAGGATCTCTTGTAGCCAAAATGTCTCTTCACTGATTGCGCTGCATCATACTCGATCATCATGCCAACCGATGCTCACACTATCAACCCTTAGTTTGTCTTGGCCAGGTTCCTTCAATTCAGAGGGGCGGTCGGGTAGCCTAGGGGTTAAAGCGTTCGCTCGTCACGCCGAAGACCCGGGTTAGATTCCCGACATGTGTACAATGTGTGAAGCCCATTTCTGGTGCCCCCCGCCGGGATATTGCTGGAATATTGCTAAAAGCGGTGTAAAACCATACTCACTCACTCACCCCTTCACTTCAGGGGCCGCCGATGTGTAACTGTAATGACAATGGTGACTGACCAACCACGCTACTAACAAAGCACCTATTTAAGGTGAGTTAAACAATACCCCAGCAATATCTCAGCGGGGGACACCAGAAACTGGCTTCACACATTGTACCAATGTGGGAAATCCACCCCGGGGCTTCGGCGTGACGAGGGAACGATGGAACTACGAGGCTACCCCAGTGCCACTATTTGATGTCAGCAATTCCGTGTATACTGGCAGGTGTACAGCAATTTCCACACAAACTCGCAATTATTGATTTGCTGATAAAATTTATCGATTCAATGATATTTTCCTCCAAGTGACATTCCTTCTGTTGGTTGGTAACCTGTGTGTGTTTATCATTACCGAACCATGAGCATGCTATTATTCATGGTAGACTCAGGTGAAATTATCCCTGCATGAGGCTAACTTTGATACTGCATTCGACTGGGATAAAACATCTAAATGGAAGATCTGTACGACCGAACCTGCGTTATGACATAATGTATTTGACATGCTTTTGGGCCTGACGGAATAATGTAATTGAACACTGAAATCTATTTCATGTATGCTCGGTGTTGATGATTTAAAAGTATTACTAACACCTGTGTGATGTGCCCATGACCACTATTACATATCGAAGTCTGATGGATACCTCATCTTAATCTCCTTGCCTAGGGAAGATGCTGCCATTTTGTTTGAAGCAAATGCAAGTAATGTGATCATCATCATCGTTGTCATCGTCGCCGTCGTTACAAGTCCTCGGTCGTAGTCGTCGATAAATATTAAGTGTTTTCTTTTTCAGCTTCTCCGAAAGATCTTGACAGATTAATCTTGAACGCATCGTTCAAATATTTCAACTCACGTCACCTCTTCTCTCAAGCTGCCAGATTGAGGACGTTCACCTTTGTTAAGAGGCTGTTTTTTTATTGTTGACAATAATACATTGTGAGATACGGTGTCATGGCACTATGTTTTTAGAATTTAAAATTGTCATTGCTTAACGTACATCATGTATGACAATGTTTGTGTAGATATCAAATCCCATCACACAACCACGTCATAATATTGGTCACACTGCAAACAACCTATAGGGTATGAAGAATGATATTTCGTTGAATCGGAATTATTAATGGACCGAAGACAGTATGTTGATGACAATTAAAAATGACAATAGGTAACAATTAAACACCACGATACTGTATTGTTTTAAATAATGGTCCTATGACTTCAAAGTTTTCATTCTTTTTCTTCAAATATGCGGATTCGACATGACATTGTGGGTAACCATTAAGAAGATTTTCATCTTCTTACATCAGACAATTATCATAGGTTTTGTGAACGCAGTACTCCGCAAAATCCCAGTTATATGACGGCGGTCTGTATATTTTCGAGTCTTGACCAGACAATAAAGTGATTGGCATCATGAGCATCGATCTACGCAATTAGAATTCGATGACATGCATCAACCAAGTCAGCGAGCCTGCCCAAGCGATTCCGTTAGTCGCCTCTTCCGTCAAGCATTGGTAGACCCGGATCTTCATAGGCGGTTTTCTTTATTTAATCAATCAAACAAGTCAAGTCAGCAATCAAGTCACCGAGCCTGACCACCCGATCTATTTAGTCGACCCTTGCAAGTATGTGATGGCGTGGAGCTATATTCTTACCCAGAATCGCTACGGATTATCAAATGCACTTAGCGCCCTAATACAAACACCTGAGCCTTGGGTATGACGGATGAATTCGACTTGGACGATCACGTCCAATAATATCAGGAAATATATAATACCCACACACGGGCTTTGTGGCTCTAAATGGGATTTTCCGTCATACGATACTCCTTCTGCGTACTCGTAACATGTGTGAAACTGTTATAACCGCACTGAGCATGCTATTATTCATTAAAGGCTCAGGGGAAATTGACCTTACATAGCTGTGATGCAGTATAAAGTTGATATTAAATGGATGGGCGAAAACCCTCCACAGTCGTTCATCATAAGTGATGACACTATTTTTCGGCCGATGTCGATATATATCGACATTACCCGTAAATAATGTCATTAGCACAGGGCGTTGGTATTTTTGCAATAGTTGTCATGCTTTTATAGCTTTTATAAACATTTCCTCAAATACCAAGATGAAGCAATAAAAAATATATTTTAGATAAAGAGAAGTTTGTAAAAGTTAAAGGACAAAGGTTAGCTTTCATTCGCTATCTTCTCACAATCAATAGTTCCAGTGCAAAACAGCTCATGCCAAAGTCGTTCTGTCTCAAATTAGTTGCTTTACATGTGATGAAAATGTACACCTACAGCTGAGGTACCGAGTTATTGTACACAATGCTGGCCTGTAGGTAACATTATATAGGCGTGTGTCATAACAATTACAGTATGATGTGTGGTGAAGGTATGGAATCCTAGAAGGGACATTGTTACGTTATCGCGTTGTGACCGTTACAAAACTAAGCAAAGAACAATATTAATCAAACCGCGACATTGTGACACTGTCCTTTCTAGGATTCCATAAGTATGGTTCTTTCCGACTTCATCGTTATATGCACAAGGTGTGTTCTTACATCTGTCATTGTCATTAACGTTTTGTTTTCAGAGATGCATTGCAGATGCATTGCTTGTTATTTCAGGTTAGAAAACAGTATACACTGGCTTGTACTGTATATTAGGTCAACGCGACCTCAGTTCAGATTGTTCACCATAGCGTTGGTTATACTGACTACATTAATGCGAAAACAGTGTAAAACCATACATTAGCATTTAAATATTGATGGTTACTAATCAGATTCGTCATTACGGGATAGACAAGTCGTAGTTACCAGATAGATAAGTCTTAGTTACGAGATAGATAAGTCTTAGTTACGAGATAGATAAGTCTTAGTTATGACATAGGGAAATCATAGTTACGAGATAGATAAGTCGTAGTTACGAGATAGATAAGTTGTAGTTATGAGATAGGGAAATCATAGTTACGAGATAGAAAAGTCGTAGTTACGAGATAGATCAGTTGTAGTTTCGAGATAGATAAGTCGTAGTTACGAGATAGATCAGTTGTAATTTTGAGAGAGATAAGTCTTAGTTACAAGGTAGATATGTTGTAGTTAAGGGATGTTAAGTTAAGTCATTGTTAAGAGAGAGTTTAATTGCACTTATGCAATAGAGAAGTCATATTCACGAGGTAGAGAAATCGAAGTTAAGATATAGTATAAGATATATATAAATCGTAGTTTCGAGATAAATAAGTCATAGTTTCGAGATAGATAAGATTTAGTTACGAGATAGATCAGTTGTAGTCACGAGATAGAGAAGTCGAAGTTACAAAGTACATCAAAGTTACGAGTTACATACGAAGTAGTTACGAGATAGATACATGAGTAAGTAATAGTTTCCAGATCGATAAGTGGTCGTTACGAGATAGATCAGTCGTAGTTACGACATAGAGGATTAGCAGGTGCGTTATAGATCCGTCGTGGCTTCGAAAAGATCAGTCATATGCCTAATTACATGATAGATCAGTCGTGATTGCAAACTAATTTAGGCGTAAGAGCAAGCATGATAAATATTGATATATTCAAAGGCCTTTCCATCCTAAAAAAGATCAAGATTTCACGCACAAGACGTGATTCATGATCAGTGCTTGTCAATTCCTTCAATGATGTCTCACAAAGATATCCCAGCAATAAAGAATAATTATCTGCATTAGTATGAATATGATGAATATTTACCCACTCACATCAATTATTGAAATAACCATAGCGTCACCATTTCATCTTGTAATGTTACACTGAAATAGACAGACTTAGGATATTTACTGATTTCATATGATTTGGAGATATTAGTTATATCGATTTTTGCCTTTTATTGATCCATTTTGCAGACAGAAGTATTACACCGTTACATTTAAAGTGAAGTGTTTATTAAGGAATGGAGCTGTCGGACATATGACTCCTGAAACCAAAGGTTGTGGAATTACTTACACTCTCATACTCTCGATTAAAGGTCTGGATAACTAATTATTATATATCACATTCAAAATGGGAATATCGTGTTGATGGCGCCGAAAGTGGGATACATCAATCTGTGTGTTATAACTTCAGATATTAAAAGTGCGCTTATGACAATTCGGGTCTTGCAACTATGGGATTAAATTCGAACTTGTAAACTGAGGGTCAAAAGAAAGTTCAAAATTGAATTGTTGTTACATTTGATCATGTCTTTTTATCCAGCGCTCATCCCTGCAACAGTTTGTAAAATGTAATCTGCGGCTGGGTAATTTTGTGTAAATCTAAAGACTGGGGTAAGAAATTAGTTTGCGACCAAATGACCCCAGCAATGCCTGAAATGTACATTTGTGCCGAAAAAAGCACATTTATTGATTTCCAAAGATATTATGTTCAAGAAACCCATTGGCAGTTATGTATATGCGAAATTTATATCTTTAATTTTTTAAAGTTTGAAAAAATATATAAAATATGGCACTGACCCAGATCCAGTACAGGTCATTTTTTAAGAGACAATATTGCTAACTTTTATTTTCAATTGAAAGCAAACGTATATCAACTGAGAGGTATAATGTCCTTTGTGCCTCAGTTTATATATTTTGTTTTATCAGTTGGTCTGAAGGATACAAGGATTATCTTCCCTCATGATATATAACTTGACTCCGTTCACTTTCATCCTATTCTCGAACCTATGCACGAGTGAACACGACTGTCACCTGTTTCACCTGTGATGAGATAAACTTGTCCAAACTGGGAAACAATGAAGGCACAATTGGAAACGCTTGTGAAATGAAATAAAAACAAAAAAACATCATGAAATATACGGACATATTATGTTCATTATATAACACACAAAAATGATAACAATAGTTTTGGCAATACTTTTACATTCAATCAATTAACCATAGGCAAATGCATAGACAACTATTGTCCTAATTTGATGTAGTGAACAGCGGCATCTAGGAACTGCATGGGTGTCTGTCTTCTGGAGTCGAGATGGTCCTTCAGTTTCATCAATCTTTTGTCTCGTTTCCGTTACACACGTTTTCCGATTTGGGAAAGGGCTCCGATATCCAGTTGGGCACGCGTTGCCCTGTTCACTGCTTCTAGGTTCTTTAAGTGAGCCACGAACAGGACGATGATGGGATGGGCTTTGCAAATCCTGTTCTTCGGTTGATGATGCCGCCCCTCTTGGAGTTTGTGATGAGATTAGGAGGTTGTGATGAGATTACAGTAAAGGAAGTGATATACATTGACACATATTACTCAGCCTGAAAGAGAACAACGTGTATACAGTCATATGTTATAGCAGCTCTACTCAGCTTGAGATCCGGCTTGTTTGAACAAACAATGATGAAACTTAAATTGCATTGATCTTAAGACAGCTAATTGATGTGAATGGTTCCATATGATATTGTTTTTGTTGTTTATACAGTAATAATTAGTTTATTCTCGGGTTCTTTTCATTTACGAACAATTAATGCAGGAATCTAC
This sequence comes from Haliotis rufescens, assembly GCF_023055435.1. Lineage (NCBI taxonomy): Eukaryota > Metazoa > Mollusca > Gastropoda > Lepetellida > Haliotidae > Haliotis > Haliotis rufescens. Next base: position 12,709,389 of record NW_025963824.1, on the reverse strand, counting down.
AACAATATAATCCTGACTTGATGGACAAACTAATTGTTAACGTTTATCCTGTAGGCAAGTTGGGATGTAGGCAGAATACCCTGAGAGCTGGAGTTCGGGGTTCGATCCCCGGACACGTAATACCTATAATACGTTAAGAGATGGTACTTTTTGTTACCCAGCCTGTCGCTCGGAATAACGGGCTCGGATCCAGCATATTGTGTCTAAGTGGGGTATCCATTTTATACTTTGGCCTGGTATCTTATTTTGCAAGCACTGTGACATCGGCACCATATAACAACCATACATCATTAAATTCATTCTGATCACATAGACGGAAAAGAAAATAAAGCAAAAAATGACAACTATAAGATAAACACGTTTTTACACTGCAAAACCTCTCGCCGGCAGATCCTGAGTGTATTTACAACGAAATTATACAACACATTTGACATGGACAGGAAATGACATAAACTTAAGTCAGTTAACATTATAACGTTTCAATGCATTTATTTACACCGTAAGGCACCTGATACTGTCTTGTTACTAACAAACCGTTGATCTACTGACCTCTTCCCAAACACCTGCTGTACATTTTTCGGATCGCCCCAGCTGTGAGGATTTCTGTAATCAACTGACATTACTCCGTGTTCCCAAGTGGAACATGCGCGGTAATTACTAGTCTGTTGTAATAGGTCATATAAAAACCATCATTACACAATACAACGCTCACTTTCTTGGTTGTATGCGTTCATCAGGAAATTGCGTTGTAGGTGATATAATGACATTATTGTGTACAGCTAGCCAGAAGCTCGACACCGAGGCATTCATCTCCCACGTCAGCGTCTCCCGTACTTTGGATCAGATTCGTAAACGCAGGAGGATAATGAACGGTCTCGCATTTACACCAAGACATATGGCGTCATAATGCAATGAAAAAGCCACGTGCAAAACATGAATAGATCCCTATTTTCCCGGGTATGGAATGAAAAGCATTAAACTGCTGAAGTCATTGGTAAAGAATTCATATGTTTGATTATACAGTAGAGCACAGAAATGTTGATGTATTTCTTTAAGAATTACTGTATCTGCTTTTACAGTAGAGCACGAAAACGCTGAAGTATTTAGTAAATAATTAGTATATCTGATTTATACACTAGAGAACTGAAATATTGAAGAATATATATTAGTATACAGTAGATCACTGAAATGCTAAAGTGTCTAGAAAAGAATTGATATATCTGCTTATACAGTAGAGCACTGAAATACTGAATTATTTATAAGGAGAAAGCCAAAATCGAATCATCATTTTGGTAAAACACAAGAGCAAATACTGATACGGCAAAGTTCATGATTTATATTCCCTTGATTGTTCAGATGAACACTTGACTTACCTTTGCATGTTTTATTATGATTATGGTGACATTTTTGTCTCTTTTAAATACATTTTACTACATAACTAGAGGAAAATAAAGCGCGTATCATTCGTGTACCCTTTAATAGATACAGCATCAATACTACAGGTATCGTTTACTGTGCATAGCTGAATCTCCTCTGTGCCAATCACGACACTCTAGGAGCTATGGACCTTCTACAACTATCACAACTTTATGTAAGAGTGCATCGAAACTACGTCGTTGCTGTGTACTGCACAGTTACTGACACACACCAGGGATGTACACGTTAAAGTATTTAATTCCGAGCAACAGACAATCTATCACTGTTGTCGCTAATCGGATCACTGACGTTCTGTCTTACACCGTGGAGGTTTCTACTTCTGACCTGATGTAACACACTGTCTGGGACAACCATCACATTCACTGCCGGTGTTTGGAAGTAAATCGTCCTTGGAATTTTTTCTGGAAGCCATTAGCCAAAAGACGTATCTCGTTTCAGATTCAAGGTCAGATGGGGTAGGATTATTGTACTGGTGCCATCACTGATTATTTTCACCGCTATTTTGTTTTTTATGTCCGAAAATGTGTTTCTAAGGATAATGGTTATTTTCTACCGTTGACTTTTTAAGTTTAAAATGCATGCATGTTTGTGGATGGCTGTTTGTACTGCTCCGACTAATGCTGTTTTATACTACTACTCTACTGAGATATCATGTCTGAGTTTAACTGGATGCCCCACTTAGACACAGTGTACAGACACCAAGCTGACTTGTCCTTGTTGTATCTCCTGAACAAAGGGAGCCAGGCAGGGTAACAACAAGTACCATATTTGAACGTGTTTTGGTTTGACGCGGCTGGGGATCGAACCATCGACCTTCCGCTTTTCAGGTTGACGCTCTATATACTGGATCATAGATAAGTCAGTGTACTGTGTCTGAGTGGGGTATTCATGTTAAACAGGCGTGGTAATTCAGTGGGTTGGCACTAAAAATCAGCATTAGTCCTGATTAGTACAAGCACACACACACACACACACACACACACAAACACACACACGTGAATGCACATCGCTCTAGAAGTGCAGTAATCTTGGACGCGACGTTAAACCCCATTTCGCCTCACCCACGCATAAATCATTCTCCAGTCTTTTACATTAAGTGTAACTTGACTGTCTTTAATAATCTTTGCTGCGTTTCGTTCCAAGTGAGGAGAGTGTTCCAGATATCAGAGTAAATGTGTGCCTCGCTTACCCCATCTACCTCATCAACTCCGTCCTGTCATCCAGCAATTGCAAGATGGCTTCTCTTTGGTGGAAATCGCCAAACACGGGCTGAGGTAATGACGCAGGACCTTTTGATCGTTAATCCGTGCCCCTCATTCGTGAATGGAACGCGTAGCTATCTTCCAATGTATTTAACACACTTCAACCTCTGATAACATTAAATAAATATTCCCGACATTGATAAATGAAACTACAACCTTCATAATAGACGTTAACACCACATAAAAAGATGTCAGTCTTTAGTGATGAGTGGTTAACATCAATACCTTTGGAGTGTATATTGTTCTTTGAGGACCTACGTTTGTGCGGTCTCCCCGCCTGTGGGTATCACAACCAGGAAGAATGCTTCTTCAAATCAAACAATTAAGTCATGTCAGGTCTTCGCTTTGATCTGTAATCCATTTGCCATGTTCTTATTCTATCTGGTCGCTTTTAAAAATACATTTTACATATTTTCTGCCCTGGCTATGATGGAGCAGGCACATCAAAGTCTTGGAGCTTAACACAAATATTGCACGACGATGTCGGACTGTGTCAGTTGGCGTGCAGATCGCTTTGCCTATTTGGACAGTACTGTGGTATCGTTGTTTCTCTGTGACAAGACCTGACAACCGCCATATAGAAAACCACGAAAATGCGACCTTTGACCGCCCAATCAAAAAAAGGACGGTACCTGTTCTTAGTCAATCAGAGACCACTTTTCTTAAACGATTTGGGTTTTTTCTTTTCCGCCATGCTTGGGAAAGCAAATAAAAACTGTTAATGTACATAAATATACCCACGTAGTACAGCCAATTAGGTGTAGATGTTATGGCGCTCAGAAACTAAGGGACGTATAAAATATCCAAATCATTGATTTGCATTCGAAAATCCACGGTGGCTCAGTCGTCTGTGTTGTTGTAGAGCACCGCTTTCTAGTTTACCAACACCACACCTTTGCTGGTGTGTTAATTACTCCAATGAAGTGAACGTCTGAGAGCTGCATCCTTTCAACCTTTCCCCCTATATTTGCCTAATACGGAGTGATATAACCTAAATACCGTTGAAAGCAGCGTTAATCTGCACTCAATAACTCACCGACCCATCCACTCCCACTCACTATTCATTTTCCCACAACCCACTTACCACACACTCACTCAACGTGCGTTTACAGTAACACTTGAAAGTTAATACACAAAGAAATTAGAAAAAAGAAAGGCGCTTAATAATATACAGAAATTGAATTTGACTGAGAGACGGATGAGCCACGTATCGATCAAATGATTTTATGTGATGAAAACTTAATTTCCCCGATCGCTGAATCAGCGACAAAGAAGGGATGATTGAATGAAAGATTCTATGCAACATGCCTAAGGCCCTAGAGTCAATACTACTGAAGGAAGATAATAGGATACACATCTACGTACATTATGAATACTTATCTTTGTGATACTGATGAGTTTTCCATTATCAAAGCATTGTTTACATTTTATCAAATTCCGATGAGATGCACTGTTTCCCTTGACAATGTGGTCTGTTAAAACCACATGTTGGTACATTAGTTTATTTTACAGGATGCAGTCCCCAACACTTTCAAGAAGCTCCTATGTGGCATTCTATTCCCAACTGATTACCCACATCGTGTGAATTCTGTCGTATTCATGGAACTATGAACACATTTGGGAGATTGTTTGAATGCCGATGGCTGAACATATGACAGAATGTATTATCAATGCTTCATCCCATATGTTGCTGTGGGATTTGATACAGTGATACGTTTTCTAATTCATCAAGTTCCTTGTTCTCAAATTTCTCAACGAATTACTTGCAAAACCACAAACAACAGTTAGTCGCTCAAACCAATCCACTAGCTCTACGTTCGTTATGTTGAAACATTGGAACACATTCTTTCAGAACCACAACCCGAATCAGCCAATGTGTATGCCACACTAGATCTATAAGTGGCATCATTTTTCTGGCTTTTTTATTTATGGGAAGTTGACGTTTTAGAAGACAGAAAATGAGGTGGTTTGTATGCATCAAGCAAAATCTGTCTTTTAACATGTCTAATCTTGCAGAGAATGTTCAAAGTGACGACGGAAGAGACACACACAAAAACCTTTTAATTTGGGTTTAAGTCAGGCTCACACTAGTAACATGAACCCCGGGATGAGGATGTAGAATCACCACGTCCTCTAAGGGCCTCGTGGGGCCCACCATAGCTCAACAAACCATATTATGTAGCATGAATGCTGAGCTGTCGTTTACATCGCCACGACAGGTTTGTGGTTATTTATTGTGACACAGAAGCTGACAAAGGAAAAGACATGGCGCAATAGAACTACCGAGGTTTGGAAAACACTTTAACTTTATTTTTATTGAACGTACTTAACGTCAACCACGTCTGTGAGAGAAAATATATTTTGGACTTTCTTAGGATGTTTTAATGCTTCTGTTTGTATTTTGATGTAGGCAGTTAGCCCATGAAACGTGTATTTTGAGACAACGTGGGTGCAATCCAGTAATACATGGTCGTTAGGAGATTTTATGAACACCATCCAACACATGATTTGCTTTTAATGTGAACTTGTCATCAGTATTCAAACAGCATACTGGGTGATGCACACTTCTCACTGAATAAGAAAATTCATACATAGACAGACACACTGCATTGTGCAAATCGATAGATGTAAACGTTATGAGAATACCTATTTCAAAAGCATTATCATATTCACTTCCAATGCAATGAACAGAAAACGGATATTGTCACTAACGAGGAAACAAGGTCCACGTTCCGTGTCTTCTGTTATCATAGTAACATTAGACTAACGCTCATAGTCTCTCAAGTAAATGATTTTAATACAAACAAATAACTCTCTTTAAATTGAAAAGGAGCCCAAGTGAGATGTGGGGACATATTGATTGGCATGTTATTACTGATCTAATTCAATTCAAGAGGATGGACGAAGAACGATGATTGATATACAGTAAGTTTTTGCTTTTGAGCCTGTTTTGCTTCCAGCGCGGTAGTCAGTTTCATCGGTTTTTTTGCGAGCGCACATTTATATAAGATAAGACCATTTTCTAAACTGTTTTTAATGTACTCTTCATATCCTGTTATTGTTGTTGCGAATCAAAATCTTCTAGCCACGATGACGGTTTTATACAAGTTCCGAAAAGAAAATACATCGAAGGCATTACTACAGAATTTAATGCCATGGTATCAATCAGTCAAAATGTTTCGTTTTGGCCTTTTGACTTACAATATAAAGACACACATGTAAAATAGTTTCAATGGCATTTTTTGGATTCTCTACTAAATACAGAATTCATTGTACGATTCCGACTATATCATATTTATGTGTTCAGAACAACTATCAAATAGTCATGATGTTCGTGAAAAGGTGAGTGTATCCTGGCTCACCGGTGGCACCCATCACAAACATATGCAATCATAAGTCAATTCTTTGCCTTTACCATAAACATTGTATTTATTTATATTCAGTAAATGGATTTCTTCAGTTGTTGCTTTTTATTTGATGTAAATCACAAACTTTAAAGAAAATGGGGATTTAAGGTTATAAGTCAGACAAGGGTTACCATGTTCCCTGTGTCTACACATAGTTTCAAAGAAGACAGCAATAGGATCTCTTGTAGCTACAATGTCTCTTTACTCATTGCATCGCATCATACTCGATCATCATATCAACCGATGCTCACACTATCAACCCTTAGTTTCTCTTGGCCAGGTTCCTTCACTTCAGGGGCCGCCGACATGTAGCTGAAATGACAATGGTTACTGACCAACCAAGCTAGTATCAAATCACCAATTTAAGGTTATTTAAACAATATGCCAGCAATCTCTCATCAGGGGTCACCAGAACCTGGCTTTACACATTGTCCCCATGGGGGAAATCCATCCCGGACTACGAGGCTCCCCTAGTGCCACTATTTGATGTCAGCAATTCCGTGTATACTGGCAGGTGTTCCGCAATTTCCACACAAACTCGCAATTATTGATTTGCTGATAAAATTAATCGATTCAATGATATTTTCCTCCAAGTGACATTCCTTCTGTTGGTTGGTAACCTGTGTGTGATTATCATTACCGAACCATGAGCATGCTATTATTCATGATAGACACAGGGGAAATTATCCCTGCATGAGCCTAATTTTGATACTGGATTCGACTGAGTTAAAATATCTAAATGGAAGATCTGTAAGACCGAACCTGCGTTACGACATTACGATTAATCTTGAACGCATCGTTCAACTATTTCAACTCACGTCACCTCTTCTCTGAGGTGCCAGATTGAGGACGTTCACCTGTGGCATGTATGTTTCTTCTCATGATGATGTTATATTTGGTTCAAGTCATTCGGATATTGATGTTAGCTTTCGGTCCAGAATATTTATGCAGAAATATCAATGCTGACACAAACCTTTGTTGAGATACAATGTTTTTATTGCAATATACATTGTGAGATACGGTGTCGTGACACTGTCATGCCTTAACGTTCATCTTGTATGACAATGTTTGTTATGATATCAAATTCCAACACACCACCGCGTCATAATATTGCAAGGGATAGTTACACTACAAGCCATGGTTTATGTCGTAATATCGGAATTATTAATGGACCGATGACAGTATGTCAATGACAATTAAAAGTGACGATATGTAACAACTATACAACACGACACTGTATTGTTTTAAATGTGGTTCACTGACTTCGACGCGTTTCATTATTTTGTTCCAATATGGGGATTCGACATGTGGGCAACCACTCAGAAGACGTTCATGTTCTTATATTGGACAGTTATCAGAGGTTGTGTTTGATGTTTAACGCCGTACCTAACAACATCATAGTTATATGAGGACGGTCTCTAAATAATTGAGTCTGGACCAGACAATCCAGTGATAGACATATCGAGCATCGATATACACAATTGGGATATGATGACATCGATTTTTGCATCAACCAAATCATCGAGACTGACCACCTGATCACTTGATTACCTCCTATGGCAAGCATGGTATGTTAAAGACCTATTCTGACGCGGATCTTCACAGGTGGTTTCCTTTATTGATTCAGTCATGCATAATAACATCAAGTCAACAATCAAGTCACCGCGCGGGACCACACGATTCATTAAGTCGCCCCTTACGAGCATGGATTGGTGGGGATCTCAGTTTTTACCCGGAATTGTCACGGGATTATCAAATGCACTTAGCTCCCTAATACAAACACCTGAGCTTTGGGTATGACGGATGAGTTCGACCTTGACATCATGTCCAATAATATCAGGAAATATAAAATAATCACACACGGGCTTCGTGGGTCTTAATTGGATTTTCCGTCATACGATACTCCTTCTGTGTACTCGTAACATGTGTGAAACTGTTATAACCACGCTATGAGCATGCTATTATTCATTATAGGCTCAGAGGACATTGTCCTTACACAGCTGTGATGCAGTATAAAGCTGATATTAAATGGGTAGGCGAAAACCCTGCACAGTCGATCATCATTATGTTTCGGCCGATGTCGATATATATCACTCGTAAATAATATAATTAGCAGTGGGCATTGGCATTTTTGCAATAGTTGTCATGCTTTTATAGCAATGCGAAAAATATCCCCAAACACCAACATGAAGCAATAGAAAAAATCTATTTTAGATAAAGAGAAGTTTGTAAAGAGTAAAGGGCAAAGGTAAGCTTACATTCGCTATCTTCTCACAATCAATAGTTCCAGTGCAAAACAGCCCATGCCAAAGTCTTCCCGTCTCAAGTTAGTTGCTTACATTATATAGGCGTGTGCCATCAACAATTACAGCATAATGTGTGGTGAAAGTATGGAATCCTAGAAGGGACATTGTTACGTTATCGCGTTGTGTCCCTTACAAAACCAAGCAAAAGGACAATGTTAATCAATCTGCGACATCGCGACAATGTCCCTTCTAGGATTCCATGAGTATGGTTCTTTCCGACTTCCTTGTTTTATGCGCAAGGTGTGTTCTTACATCTGTCATTGCCATTAACGTTTTGTTTTCAGAGATGCATTGCAGATCCATTGCTTGTTATTTAAGGTTAGAAAACAGAATACACTGGCATGTACTGTACATTAGGTCAACGCGACCTCAGTTCAGATTCTTCGCCATCAATTCTTAACCATAGCGTCGTTTATACTGATTAAAGTTATGCGAAAACAGTGTGAAACCACACATCAGCATTTAAATATCGATGGTTACTAATTAGAATCGTAGTTACGGGATGTAAAAAGATAGATAAGTCTTAGTTTCCAGATAGATAAGTCGTAGTTTCGAGATAGATAAGTCTTAGTTACGAGATAGATAAGTCGTAGTTTCGAGATAGATAAGTCTTAGTTACGAGATAGATAAGTCATAGTTACGAGATAGATAAGTCGTAGTTATGACATAGGGAAACCATAGTTACGAGATAGATCAGTCGTAGTTACGAGATAGATCAGTTGTAGTTTCGAGATAGATAAATCTTGGTTACAAGGTAGATATGTTGTAGTTAAGGGTTGGAGAAGTAATTGTTAAGAGAGAGTTTAATCGCACTGATGCAATAGAGAAGTCATATTCACGAGGTAGAGAAATGGAAGTTAAGATATAGACAAATCGTAGTTTCGAGATATATAAGTCATAGTTTCGAGATAGATAAGACTTAGTTACGAGATAGATCAGTTGTAGTTACGAGATAGAGATGTCGAAGTTGCAAAGTAGATCAAACTTACGAGTTACATACGAAGTATTTACGAGATAATAAGTCGTATGTACGAGATAGATACATGAGTAAGTAATAGTTTCCAGATCGATAAGTGGTAGTTACGAGATAGATCAGTCGTAGTTACGACATAGAGGATTCGCAGGTGTATTATAGATCCGTCGTGGCTTCAAAAAGATCAGTCATATGCCTAATTACATGATAGATCAGTCGTGTTTGCAAAATAAGTTAGCCGTAAGAGCAAGCATGAAATATATTGATATATTCAAACGCCTTTCCACCCTAAAAAAATAAAGATTTCACGCACAAGACGTGATTCATGATCAGTGCTTGTCTATTCCTTCACTGATGTCTTACAAAGATATCCCAGCAATAAAGAATTATTATCTGCATCCGTATGAATATGATGAATATTTATCCAATCACATCAATTATTGAAATAACCATAGCGTCACCATTTCGTCTTGTAATGATACACTGGAATGGACAGACTTAGGATATTTACTGATTTCATATGATTTGGAGATATTAGTTATATCGATTTCTGCCTTTTATTGATCGATTTTGCAGACAAAAGTATTACACCATTACATTTAAAGTAAAGTGTTTATTAAGTAATGGAGCTGTCGGACATATGACTCCTGAAACCAAAGGTTGTGGAATTACTTACACTCTCAAACTCTCGATTACAGGTCTGGATAACTAATTATTATATATCACATTCAAAATCGGAATATCGTGTTTATGGCGCCAAAAGTGGGATACATCAATCTGTGTGTTATAACTCCAGATATTAGAAGTGCGCTTACGACAATTCGGGTCTAGCAGCTACGGATTTAATTCGAACTTGCAAACTGAAGGTATTGAAAATTTAAAGAATTGTTGTTAAATTTGATCATGTCTTTTTATCAAGCACTCATCCCTGCAACAGTTTGTAAAATGTAATCTGCGGCTGGGTAATTTTGTGTAAATCTAAAGACTGGGGTAAGAAATGAGTTTGCGACCACATGACCCCAGCAAAGCCTCAAATGTACATTTGTGCCGAAGAAAGCACATTTATTGATTTCCAAAGATAATATGTTCAAGAAACCAATTAGCAGTTATGTATCTGCGAAATTTATTTCTTTGATTTTTTAAAGTTTGAAAAGATATAAAACATATAGTTCTGGATAACATCCAGTAGAGTTCATTTTTTAAGATACAATATCACTAACTTTTATTTTCAATTGAAAAGCAAACGTATTTCAACTGAGAGGTATAGTGTCCTTTGTCCCTCAGTTTATATATTGTGTTTTATCAGTCGGAGTGAAAGATAATAAGATTATCTTCCCTCATGATATTAACTTGAAAGAATCCGTTTACTTTCATCCCATTCTCGAACCCGTTTTCATGAGGAAACATTCATGACAGAGCACAAGGGCAAAAGAGATATCTCTTGTGTAAGATCTAGGGATATTTCCTTGGAGATTTCGCTACAGTGAAATTACATCACAATGCCTTGCATCACAATCAAATCACATCAATAACCTCTCGGCCACTATGACTCCCGCTCATTTGGTGCACCTTTCACACTAAAGACACTCGTTCTTGTTCGCAATCCGAAAAAGTTAGATGACTAATTTTTTATATGTAGAATATCTAAAGATACTCCCGTTAGCTGCTGTATATATTATCTGATTACTGCAGGAATAAAGTGTCCCCTGTATGGACCCGGGATAGAAAGGGTCTGCAATTCTTTATTGCCTGATTTAAAAGGATCATGTGATCACATTCTTTAATTTGGCTTAATTCGTGTCACCGGACACCAACGGCGTCAGTCGAGGCCCATCCGATGGAATACAAGTTCAACTGCCCCAGATTTGTGTATTTACAGACCGACAGTGGACAGGGCGTTGCCTGGAAAGTGTCTTCACCATGTGCGTACAGTCAAATCATGACGTGATACGGTCTGATGCTCAGAAAGTGATGCAAGTGTTTCACCTGTGATGAGATAAACTTGTCCAAACTGAGAAACAATGTAGGCACAATTGGAAACGCTTGTGAAATGAAATAAAAACATAACACATGATGAACGATACGGACATATAATGTTCATAATATAATACAAAAAATGATAAAAGTTTGGGAAACACTTTTACATTTAATCAATTAATAATAGGCAAATTCATAGACAGCTATTGTCCTAATTTGATGAAGTGAACAGCGGCATCTAGGAACTGCATGGGTGTCTGTCTTCCGGAGTTGAGATGGCCCTTCAGTTTCATCAATCTTTTGTCTCGTCCCCGTTGCACACGTTTTCCGATTTGGGAAAGGGCTCCGATATCCAGTTGGGCATGCATTGCCCTGTTCACTGCTTCTAGGTTCTTTAAGTGAGGCACGAACAGGACGATGATGGCATGGGCTTTGCAGATCCTGTTCTTCGGTTGATGATGCCATCCCTCTTGGAGGTTGTGATGAGATTAGGAGGTTGTGATGAGATTAAAATAAAGGAAGTGATATACATTGACACATTTACTCAGCCTAAAAGAGAATAACGTGTATACAGTCATATGTAATAGCATCTCTACTCAACTTGAGATCTTGCTTGTTTAAACAACCATGGATTAAAACGTCAATTGTATTCATCTTAAGGCAGCTAACTGATGTGATTGGTCCTATATGATATTGGTTTTTGTTGTTTATACAGTAATAAGTATTTAATTATTTAACTCCTTTTTTGTTTCATTTACAAACAGTTAATGCAGGAATCTGCAACAATACAAGCCTGATGTGATTGACAAACTAATTTTAAACGTTTATCCTAAAGGCTTATCCCCTCACCAAAATAAGACAATCAATAGAGGTTCAGTCCATTTATATAAATAGAGAGGAAACTGAGTTCCCCAAAAATGAAATCATTTCAATTTACGAAAATAGAAATCCTATCAATACAAAAATAGAAATTCTATGAATACTAAAACTAGAAATAGATATGTGTACCCCACTCACACCCAAAGAGGGATCGGACAGCTGAAATTGCTGAGGCAGAAGGCGATCTCTTACGCACTATTTAAACACTTTAAGCAAAAACAACAACGAGTTCCCACTGTGCCTACAGTAAATGTCTTTAGGCAAATTGGGATGTAGCACAAAAGCATTGGACCGCCTAGAGAGCTGGATCTCAGGGCTCGATTCCCGTAAACGTCATACCTATAAGACTGTAAGGGATGGTACTTCTTGTTACCCTATCAGGCGCTCGGAATTACGGGCATAAAATAAGGTCTTGTCGGCTCGGATTGACCATATTGTATCTAAGTGGGCATGTTAAACATGGCATGGTATGTCAGTGGACTAGCACTATAAAAATGGATTGGCACTACATAACATGCATGCACGTCGCCACATAAGTGTAATAATCTTGAACAGGTCGTTTAATCCAATTTCACCTCCCTCAAGCACATTTACAGGCAGCTGTGATATAGTTAGAATACAGCTTATTGCGGCGACAATCAACAAATAATGCAGCATGTAGGCTTCGTCTGGAGAATTTCTGTAATCGACCTGACATTACTCCGTGTTCCCCAGTGGAACATGCGCGGTAATTACTAGTCTGTGGTAACAGGTCATATAAAAACCATCATTACACAATACAACGCTCACTTTCTTGGTTGTATGCGATCATCAGGAAATTGCGTTGTAGGTGATATAATGACATTATTGTGTACAGCTAGCCAGAAGCTCGACACCGAGGCATTCATCTCCCACGTCAGCGTCTCCCGTACTTTGGATCAGATTCGTAAACGCAGGAGGATAATGAACGGTCTCGCATTTACACCAAGACATATGGCGTCATAATGCAATAAAAAAGCCACGTGCAATACATGAATAGATCCCTATTGTCCAGGGTATGAAATGAAAAGCATAAAACTGTTGATGTAATTGGTAAAGAATTGATATGTTTGATTATACAGTAGTGCACATAATTGTAGATGTATTTAGTAAAGAAGTATTATATCTGATTACACAGTAGAGCACAAAAACGCTGATGTATTTAATAAATTATAAGTATATCTGATTTATACACAAGAGAACTGAAATATTGAAGAATTTAGTAAAAACATAAAATATATTAGTATACAGTAGATCACGGAAATGCTAAAGTGTCTAGAAAAGGATTGATATATCTGCTGATACAGTAGAGCACTGAAATAGTGAATTATTTAGTTAAGGGGAAAGCCAAAATCGAATCATCATTTTGGTAAAACACAAGAGCAAATACTAATACGGCAAAGTTCATGATTTATATTCCCTTGATTGTTCAGATGAACACTTGACTTACCTTTGCATGTTTTATTATGATTATGGTAACATTTGTGTCTCTTTTAAATACATTTTACTACATAACTAGAGGAAAATATAGCGCGTATCATTCGTGTACCCTTTAATAGAAACAGCATCAATACTTCAGGTATCGTTTATTGTGCATAGCTAAACCTCCTCCAGCTATGGACGTTCTACAACTATCACAACTTTATGTAAGAGTGCATCGAAATGACGTCGTTGCTGTGTACTGCACAGTTACTGACACACACCAGGGATGTACATGTTAAAGTATTTAATTCCGAGCAACAGACAATCTATCACAGTTGTCGCTAATCGGATCACTGACGTTCTGTCTTACACCGTGGAGGTTTCCACTTCTGACCTGATGTAACACACTGTCTGGGACAACCATCACATTCACTGCCGGTGTTTTGAAGCAAATCGGCCCTGGATTTTTTTCCTGGAAGCCATTAGCCAAAAGACGTATCGCGTTTCAGATTGAAGGTCGGGGGGGGGGGGGGAGGGGGTCGAGATTATTGTACTGGTGCCATCACTGATTTTCAGTGACCCATTCCTATAATTTTCACCGCTATTTTGCTTTTTATGTCCAAAGCACTGTGTTTCTCAGGTTAATGGAGACTGCTTATTTTCTACCTTTGACGTTTATGTTTAAAATGCAAGCATGTTTGTAGATGGCTGTTTGTACTGCTCCAACTAATGCTAGTTTTATACTGAGATACCATGTCGTAGTTTTACTGGATGCCCCACTTAGACACAGTATACAGACACCAAGCCGACTTGTCCTTGTTGTATCTTCTGAACAAAGGGAGCCAGGCAGGGTAACAACAAATGCCATATTTGAATGTGTTTTGGCATAACGCGGCCGGGGATAAAAAAACGGACCTCCGCAGCCACACACACACAGACACACACACACACACACACGTGAATGCACATCGCTAAGTGCAATAATCTTGGACGCGACATTAAACCCCATTTCACCTCAACCACACATAAATCATTCTCCAGTCTTTTACATTAGGTGTAACTTGACATTCTTTAATTATTTTTGCTGCGTTTCGTTCAACGTGAGGACAGTGTCCCAGATAGCAGAGTAAATATGTGCCTCGCTTACCCCATCTACCACATCAACTCCGTCCTGTCATCCATATTCCTGACATTGTCAAATGAAACTACAACTTTCATAATAGACGTTAACACCACATAAAAGATGTCAGTCTTCAGAGATGAGTGGTTCACATCAATACCGTTCGTTGGAGTGTATATTGTTCTGTGAGGACCTACGTTTCTGCGGTCTCCCCGCCTGTGGGTATTTCATATCACAACCAGGAAGAGTGTTTCTTTGTGGAGGAACTCACAAATCAAGCGATAAAGTCACGTCGGGTCTTCGTTTTGATGTGTAATCCATTTGCCATGTTCTTATCCTATCTGGTTGCATTTAAAAATACATTTTACATATTTTTTGACACGGGTATGACAGAGCAGGATTTTACTGGGTATTTGGCACATGAAAGTCTTTGAGCTTAACACAAATATTGCTTGACGATGTCTTACTGTGTCAGTTGGCGTGTAGATCGCTTTGCCTATTTGAGCAGTACGTCAGTATATGCAGCTACGTTCTTTCTCTGCGACAAGACCTGACAACCGCAACATGGAAAATCACGAAAATGCGACCTTTGACCGCCCAATCAAAACGAAGGACGCACCTGTTCTTAGCCAATCAGAGATCACTTTTCTAAAACGATTCGTAATATTTTTCTTTTATACCCTATATATACCCGCCGTAGTACAGCCAATTAGGTGTACATGTTATGGCGCTCAGAAACGAAAGGACGCATTAAATATCCTAATCATTGATTTGCATTCGGAAAATCCACGGTGGCCCAGTCGTCTGTGTTGTTGTAGAGTACCGCTTTCGGCCTTCCCTCCTATATTGGCCTAATATGCCATGATATAAATGAAATACTCTTGAAAGCAGCGTTAATCCGCACTCACTAACTCACTCACCGACCCATCCACTCCAACCCACACTTCTATTCCAACAACCCACTTACCACTCACTCACTCAACATGCGTTAACAATAACTCTTGAAAGTTAATACACAAAGAAATTAGAAAAGATAATATAAGTGCATAATAATATATAGGAATTGAATTTGTCTGAGAGACGGATGAGCCACGCATCGATCAAATGATTTTATGTGATGAAAACTTAATTTCCTTGATCGCTGAATTAGCGACAAAGAAGGGATGATTGAATGAAAGTTTCTGTGCAACATGCTGAAGGCCCCAGAGTCAATGCTACTGAAGGCAAATAATAGGATGCACATCTAAGTACATTATGAATACTTATCTTTGTGATACTGATGAGTTTACCATTAACAAAGCATTGCTTTCATTTTATCAAATTCCGATGAGATGCACTGTTTCCCTAGACAATGTGTTCTGTTAAACCACGTGTTCGTACATTAGTTTATTTTACAGGATGCAAGTCCCGAGCACTTTCAAGAAGCTTCTAGGTGGCATTCTATTCCCAACTGATTACCAACTTCGTGTGAGTTCTGCCGTATTCATGGAACTATGAACACCTTTGGGAGATTGTTTGAAAGCCGATGGCTGAACATATGACAGAATGTATTATCAATGCTTCATCCCATATGTTGCAGTGGGATTTGGTACAGTGATACGTTTTCTAATTCATCAAATTCCTTGTTCTCAAATGTTCTCAACGAATTACTTGCAAAACCACAAACAACAGTTGGTCGCTCAAACCAAT
Source organism: Haliotis rufescens (assembly GCF_023055435.1). NCBI lineage: Eukaryota > Metazoa > Mollusca > Gastropoda > Lepetellida > Haliotidae > Haliotis > Haliotis rufescens. The sequence goes on along the minus strand of NW_025963824.1, from coordinate 12,692,899 downwards.
CCACTAATGCTACGTTCATTATGTTGAAACGTTGGAACACATTCTTTCAGAACCACAACCCGAATCAGCCAATGTGTATGCCACACTAGATCTATCAGTGACATATTTTTTCTGGCTTTTTTATTAATGGGAAGTTGACATTTTAGAAGACAGAAAATGAGATGTTTTGTATGCACCAAGCAAAATCTGTCTTTTAACATGTCTAATCAGAGAATGTTCAAAGTGACGTCGGAAGAGACACACACAAAAACCTTTGAACTTGGGTTTAAGTCAGGCTCACACTCGTAACATGAACCCCGGGATGAGGATGTAGAATCACCACGTCCTCTAAGGGTCTCGTGGGGCCCAACATAGCTCAACAGACAATAGTATGTAGCATGAATGCTGAGCTGTCGTTTACATCGCCATGACAGGTTTGTGGTTATTTACTGTGACACAGAAGCTGAGAAAGGAAAAGACATGGCGCTATAGATCTGCCGAGGTTTGGGAAACACTTTAACTTTATTTTTACAGAACGTACTTAACGTCCACCACGTCAGTGAGAGAAAATATATTTGGAGTTTCTTCGGATGTTTTAATGCTTCTGTTTGTATTTTGATGTAGGCAGTTCACTCATGATACGTGTATTTTGAGACAAATTTTTTTGCAATCCAGTAAAACATGGTCGTTAGGATTTTAATGTAAACTTGTCATCAGTATTCAAATAGCACACTGGGTGATGCACACTTCTCACTGAATAAGAAAATTCACGCATAGACAGACACACTTAAACGGAATTGTGCAAATCGATAGATGTAAACGTTATGAGAATACCTATTTCAAAAGCTTTCAACATATTCACGTCCATGGATATTGTCATTAGTTAGGCAACTAGGACAACATTTCGTGTCGTCTGTTTCCCAAATAACATTTGACTAACGCTTATAGTCTACAAACAAAAAACTCTCTTTAAATTGAAAAGGAGCCCAAGTGAGATGTGGGGACTTATTGATTGACATGTTATTACTGATCTAATTCAAATAAAGAGGATGGACGAAGAACGATGATTGATATACAGGAAGTTTTTGTTTTTGAGCCTGTTTTACTTCCAGCGCGGTAGTCAGTTTAATCGTTATTTTTGCGAGCGCAAATTTATCTCAGATAAGACCATTTTCTAAAAAAGTATTTAATGTACTCTTCATATCCTGTTATTGTAGTTGAGAATCAAAATCTTCTAGCCAAGATGATACATCGAAGTCATTACTACAAAATTTAATGGCATGGTATCAATCAGTCAAATTATTCCGTGTGGCCCTTTGACTTACACTAAAAAGACACACATGTAAAATAGTTTCAATGGTATTTTTTGGATTCTCTACTAAATGCAGGATTCATTGTACGATTCCGACAATATCACTCATGTGTTCAGATCAACTATCAAATAGTCATGATGTTCGTGAAAAGGTGAGTGTATCCTGGCTCACTGGTGGCACCCATCACAAACATATGCAATCATAAGACAATTCTTTGCCTTTACCATAAACAGTGTATGTAGTGCAAGATTCGACATTAAGACTCTTGACCCGTGTCATTCGGTTAAGTTTTAGTTGGTGACCCTTTTTGCGGACATCAAGTGCCAAAATTGTTTTTCGTATTTTCATATAATTTTGCTCTTAACGCCAGTGGAATCTGGTTCGGCGGATATCTAATTCTAAACTGGTAATTCTTTTGCATTGACAATTTATTTTTGGTACATGGATTTCTTCAGTTGTTGCTTTTTATTTGATGTTAATCACAAAGTTGAAAGAAAATGGGGATTAAAGGTTATAAATCAGACAAGGGTTACCATGTTCCCTGGGTCTAGACATAGTCTCAAAGAAGACAGCAATAGGATCTCTTGTAGCCACACGAGTCTGACCACCTGATCACTTGATCATCTCTTATAGCAAGCATGGTTTGCAAAAGACCTATTCTAACGCGGATCTTCCGAGCGGGACCAGACCCTCCATTTAGTCGCCCCTCACGACATGATGTCCAATAATATCAGGAAATATATAATACTCACAAACGTGCTTCGTGGGTCTAAATGGGATTTTCCGTCATACGATACTCCTTCTGCGTACTTCTGCGTAACATGTGTGAAACTGTTATAACCGCAATATGAGCATGCTATTATTCATTATAGGCTCAGAGGACATTGTCCTTACATAGCTGTGATGCAGTATAAAGCTGATATTAAATGGATTGGCGAAAACCCTCGACAGTCGTTCATCATTAGTGATGACATTATTTTTCGGCCGATGTCGATATATATCGCCATCGCCGGTAAGTAATGTCATTAGCACTTGACGCTGGTATTTTTGCAATAGTTGTCATGCTTTTATAGCAATACGAAAAATATCCCCAAATGCCAAGATGAAGCAATAAAAAAAGCTATTTAACATTAAGAGAAGTTTGTAAAAGTTAAAGGACAAAGGTTAGCTTCCATTCGCTATCTTCTCACAATCAATAGTTCCAGTGCAAAACAGCTCATGCCAAAGTCGTTCTGTCTCAAGCTAGTTGCTTAACTTATGATGAAATCGTTCACCTACAGCTGAGGTACCGAGTTATTGTACACCATGCTGGCCTGTAGGTAACATTATATAGGCGTGTGTCATCAATAATTACAGTATGATGTGCGGTGAAAGTATGGAATCCTAGAAGGAATAGTGTTACGTTTCGCGTTGTGTCCCTTACAAAACCAAGCAAAAGGACAATGTTAATCAGTCTGCGACATCGCGACAATGTCCCTTCTAGGATTCCATAAGTATGGTTCTTTCCGACTTTGTCGTTATATGCGCAAGGTGTGTTCTTACATCTGTCATTGCCATTAACGTTTTGTTTTCAGAGATGCATTGCAGATGCATTGCTTGTTATTTCAGGTGAAAAAAACAGTATACACTGGCATGTACTGTACATTAGGTCAACGAGACCTCAGTTCAGATTCTTCACCATCAATTCTTCACCATAGACCGTTTATGCTGACCACATTAATGCAAAAACAGTGTGAAACCACACATTAGCATTTAAATATCGATGGTTACTAATCAGAATCGTAGTTACGGGATAGAAAAGTCATAGTTTCGAGATAGATAAGTCGTAGTTTCGAGATAGATAAGTCTTAGTTGCAAGGTAAATATGTTGTAGTTACGAGATAGAGAAATACTAGTTACGAGAAGATAAGTCGTAGTTACGAGATAGATCAGATGTAGTTTCGAGATAGATAGGTCTTAGTTACAAGGTAGATATGTTGTAGTTACGAGATAGAGAAATAATAGTTACGAGATAGATAAGTCGTAGTTACGAGATAGATTAGTCGTAGTTACGAGATAGAGAAGTCGTAGTTACGAGATAGATAAGTCGTAGTTTCGAGATAGAAACGTCTTAGTTACGAGATAGATAAGTCGTAGTTACGAGATAGATAAGTCGTAGTTATGACACAGGGAAATCATAGTTACCAGATAGATAAGTCGTAGTTACAAGATAGATCAGTTGTAATTTTGAGATAGATAAGTCTTAGTTGCAAGGTAGATATGTTGTAGTTACGGGAAGGAGAAGTCATTTTTAAGAGAGAGTTTAATCGAACTTATTCAATAGAGAAGTCATATTCACGAGGTAGAGAAATCAAAGTTATGCTATAGACAAATCGTATTTTCGAGATAGATAAGTCATAGTTTCGAGATAGATAAGACTTAGTTACGAGATAGATCAGTTGTAGTTACGAGATAGAGAAATCGAAGTTACAAAGAAGATCAAAGTTACGAGTTACATACGAAGTAGTTACGAGATAATCAGTCGTATGTACGAGATAGATACATGAGTAAGTAATAGTTTCGAGATCGATAAGTGGTAGTTACGAGATAGATCAGTCGTAGTTACGACATAGAGGATTCGCAGGTGTGTTATAGATCCGTCATGGCTTCGAAAAGACCAGTCATATGCCTAATTACATGATAGATCAGTCGTGTTTGCAAAATAAGCTAGTCGTAAAAGCAAGCATGACAAATATTGATATATTCAAACGCCTTTCCATCCTAAAAACGATCAAGATTTCACGCACAAGACGTGATTCATGGTCAGTGCTTGTCTATTCCTTCACTGATGTCTTACAAAGATATCCCAGCAATAAAGAATTATTATCTGCATCCGTATGAATATGATGAATATTTATCCAATCACATCAATTATTGAAATAACCATAGCGTCACCATTTCATCTTGTAATGTTACACTGAAATAGACAGACTTAGAATATTTACTGATTTCATATGATTTGGAGATATAAGTTATATCGATTTTTGCCTTTTATTGATCGATTGTCCAGACAGGAGTATTACACTGTTACATTTAAAGTGAAGTGTTTATTAAGGAATGGAGCTGTCGGACATATGACTCCTGAAACCAAAGGTTGTGGAATTACTTACACTCTCAAACTCTCGATTACAGGTCTGGATAACTAATTATTATATATCACATTCAAAATGGGAATATCGTGTTTATGGCGCCAAAAGTGGGATACATCAATCTGTGTGTTATAACTCCAGATATTAAAAGTGCGCTTACGACAATTCGGGTCTAGCAACTACGTGATTTAATTCGAACTTGTAAACTGAGGGGCAAAAGAAGTATACCAAGTTGTTGTTTTTTTATGTAATTGAAAATTTAAAGAATTGTTGTTACATTTGATCATGTCTTTTTATCCAGCGCTCATCCCTGCAACAGTTTTTAAAATGTAATCTGCGGCTGGGTAATTTTGAAGATTTTTGTAAATCTGAAGACTGGGGTAAGAAATAAGTTTGCGACTACATGACCCCAGCAATGCCTCAAATGTACATTTGTGCCGAAGAAAGCACATTTATTGATTTCCAAAGATAATGTGTTCAAGAAACCCATTAGCAGTTATGTATATGCGAAATTTATATCTTTAATTTGTCAAAGTTTGAAAAATATTCAAAAATATAGTACTGACAAAGATACAATATTGCTTACTTTTATTTTCAATTGAAAATCAAACGTATATCAACTGAGAGGTATAGTGTCCTTTGTGCCTCAGTTTATATATTTTGTTTTATCAGTGGGTGTGAAGGATACAAGGATTATCGTCCCTCTTGAATTTAACTTGAAAGAATCCGTTTACTTTTATCCCATTCTCGAACCCGTTTTCATGAGGAAACATTCATGACTGAGCACAAGGGCAATAGTATTTGTTAGCTCCCGCAAGAGATATCGCTTGTGTGAGATCTAGGGATATTTCCGTGGAGATATCGCTACACTGAAATTACATCACAATGCCTTGCATCACAATCAAATAATATCAATAACCTCTCGGCCACTGTGACTCCCGCTCATTTGGTGCACCTTTCACACTAAAGACACTCATTCTTGTTCGCAAGCTGAAAAAGTAAGATGACTGATTTTTTTTATGAATAATGGAATCTCAAGCGAATCCCTTACCCGTCGATAAAACGTGAAAAAACTCATCTTCAAGCACGTTATCAATTCGTGTTGATATATATGCTGTATATATTTTCTGATTACTGCAGGAATAAAGTGTCCCCATGTATGGACCCGGGATAGAAAGGGTCTGCAATACTTAATTGCCTGATGTAAAAGGATCATGTGGTCAGATTCTTTAATTTGGCTCTATTCGTGTCACCGTGCACCAACGGCGTCAGTCGATGCCCATCAGATGGAATACTAGTTCAACTGCCCCAGATTTGTGTATTTACAGACCGATAGTGGACAGGGCGTTGCCTGGAAAGTGTCTTCACCATGTGCGTACAGTCACATCATGACATGATGCGGTCTGATGCTCAGAAAGTGATGCACGAGTGAACATGACTGTCACCTGTTTCACCTGTGATGAGATAAACTTGTCCAAACTGAGAAACAATGTAGGCCCTATTGGAAACGCTTGTGAAATGAACTAAAAACATAACACATAATGAAAGATACAGACATATTATGTTCATAATATAATACAAAAAAATGATAACAATAGTTTTGGCAATACTTTTACATTCAATCAATTAACCATAGGCAAATTCATAGACAGCTATTGTCCTAATTTGATGAAGTGAACAGCGGCATCTAGGAACTGCATGGGTGTCTTTCTTCCGGAGTCGAGATGGTCCTTCCGTTTCATCAATCTTTTGTCTCGTTCCCGTTACACACGTTTTCCGATTTGGGAAAGGGCTTCAATATCCAGTTGGGCACGCGTTGCCCTGTTCACTGCTTCTAGGTTATTTAAGTGAGTCACGAACAGGACGATGATGGGATGGGCTTTGCAGATCCTGTTCTTCGGTTGATGATGCCACCCCTCTTGGAGGTTTTGATGGGATTAGGAAGTTGTGATGAGACTGAAATAAAGGAAGTGATATACATTGACACATGTTACTCAGCCTAAAAGAGAATAACGTGTATACAGTCATATGTTATAGCATCTCTACTCAGATTGAGATCTGGCTTGTTTGAACAACCATGGATTAAAACGTAAATTGTATTCATCTCAAGACAGCTAATTGATGTGATTGGTTCTATTTTATATTGTGTTTGTTGTTTATACAGTTATAATGTTCAATTCTTCAACCAATTTTTAAAAAGTTAAAAACAGTTAATGCAGCAATCTGCAAAATACAAGCCTGACGTGATTGACAAACTAATTTTACACGTTAATCCTGAAGGCTTATCCCCTCACAAAAATAAGACAATCAATAGAGGTTCGGTCCATTTACATAAATAGAGATGAAACTGAGTTCCCCAAAAAATGAAATCATTTCAATTTACGAAAATAGAAATCCTATCAATACAAAAACAGAAATTCTATGAATACTAAAACTAGCAATAGATATGTGTACCCTACTCACACACATGAGTCTTTAAGAGGGATCGGTCAGCCGAAATTGCTGAGGCAGAAGGCGATCTCTTACGCACTATTTAAACACATTGAGCAACAACAACGAGTTCCCACTCTGTCTACAGTAAATGTCTGTAGGCAAATTGTGATGTAGCACAAAAGCATTGAACTGCCTGGGTAGCTGGATGTCAGGTTCGATCCCTGTATACGTCATACCTATAAGACGTTAAGGGGTGGTACTTCTTGTTACCTTGTCAGGCGCTCGGAATTACGGGCAGAAAAAAAGGTTAAACATGTTAAACATGGCATGGTATATCAGTGGGATAGCATTATAAAATTGGATTGGCACTACATAACATGCATGCACGTCGCCACATAAGTGTAATAATCATGAACAGGTCGTTTAATCCAATTTCACCTCCCTCAAGCGCATTTACAGGCAGCTGTGATATAGTTAGAATACAGCTTATTGCAGCGACAATCAACACATAATGTAGCATGTAGGCTTCGTCTGGAGAATTTAATCTCATCACATAGACGGAAAACAAAAGAAAACAAAAATGACAACTTTAAGATAAACATATTTTTTTTAATATAATGCTAATCAGTTTCCGGCATATCCAAATTGGGTTTACAAAAAAAGTTAACAACAAATCAGACATGGACAGAAAATGACAAAATCTTCAATCAGTTGACGTTATAACGTGTTTTACACCGTAAGGCACCTGGGACCGTCTTCTTACTGACAAACCGTTGATCTACTGACATCTTCCCAAACACCTGCTTGACATCTGACATTACTCCGTGTTCCCCAGTGGAACATGCGCGGTAATTACTAGTCTGTTGAAAAAGGTCATATAAAAACCATCATTACACAATAAAACGCTCACTTTCTTGGTTGTATGCGTTCATCAGGAAATTGCGTTGTAGGTGATATAATGACATTATTGTGTACAGCTACCCTGAAGCTCGACACCGAGGCATTCATCTCCCACGTCAGCGTCTCCCGTACTTTGGATCAGATTCGTAAACGCAGGAGGATAATGAACGGTCTCGCATTTACACCAAGACATATGGAGTCATAATGCAATGAAAAAGTCAGGTGCAATACATGAATAGATCCCTATTTTCCCGGGTATGGAATGAAAAGCATTAAACTGCTGAAGTAATTGGTAAGGAATTCATAAGTTTGATTATACAGTAGTGCACATAATTGTAGATGTATATAGTAAAGAAGTATTATACCTGATTATACAGTAGAGCACAAAAACGCTGATGTATTTAATAAATTATTAGTACATCTGATTTTTACACAAGAGAACTTAAATATTGAAGAATTTAGTAAAAACATCAAATATATTAGTATACAGTAGATCACGGAAATGCTAAAGTGTCTAGAAAAGAATTGATATATCTGCTTATACATTAGAGCACTGAAATAGTGAATTATGTAGTTAAGGGGGAAGCCAAAATCGAATCATCATTTTGGTAAAACACAAGAGCAAATACTGATACGGCAAAGTTCATGATTTATATTCCCTTGATTGTTCAGATGAACACTTGACTTGCCTTTGCATGATTTATAATGATTATGGTAACATTTGTGTCCCTTTTAAATAATTTTACTACATAACTAGACGGAAATAAAGCGCGTATGACTTGTGTACCCTTTAATAGATATAGCAACAATACAACAGGTTACCAATTACGACACTCTAGGAGCTATGGACGTTCTTCAACTATCACAACTTTATGTAAGAGTGCATCGAAATGATGTCGTTGCTGTGTACTGCACAGTTACTGACACACACCAGGGATGTACATGTTAAAGTATTTAATTCCGAGCAGCAGACAATCTATCAATGTTGTCGCTAATCGGATCACTGACGTTCTGTCTTACACCGTGGAGGTTTCTACTTCTGACCTGATGTAACACACTGTCTGGGACAACCATTACATTCACTGCCGGTGTTTTGAAGCAAATCGTCCCTGACATATTTTCTTTCTGGAAGCCATTTGTCAAAAGATGTATCTCGTTTCAGATTGAAGGTCAGGTGTGGTAGGATTATTGTACTGGTGCCATCAATGATTTTTAGTGACCAATTTCTATAATTTTCTCCGCTATTTTGCTTTTTTTTGTCCAAAAAATGTGTTTCTAAGGATAATGGAGACTGGTTATTTTCTACCTTTGACGTTTAAGTTTAAATTGCATGCAAGTTTATGGATGGCTGTTTGTATTGCTCCGACTAATGCTAGTTTTATACTACTACTCTACTGAGATAACATGTCTGAGTTTAACTAGATGCCCCACTTAGAAACAGAACACAGACACCAATACGACTTGTCCTTGTTGTATCTTCTGAACAAAGGGTGCAGGCAGGGTAACAACAAGTGCCATATTTGAATGTGTTTTGGTATGACGCGGTTCGAGATCCAGTCTTTTACATTAAGAGTAACTTGTGTGTCTTTAATTATTTTTGCTGCTGTTCGTTCCACGTGAGGAGAGTGTCCCAGATATCAGAGTAAATATGAGCCTCGCTTACTCCATCTACCTCATCAACTACGTCCTGTCATCCAGCAAGATGGCTTCTCTTTGGTGGAAATCGCCAAACACGGGATGAGGTAATGACGCGGGACCTTTTGATCATTAATCCGCGCCCCACATTCGTGACTGGAACGCGTAGCTATCTTCCAATGTATTTAGAGGACCTGATAACATTAAATAAGTATTCTCGACATTGTCAAATGAAACTACAACTTTCATAATAGACGTTAACGCCACATAAAATATGTCAGTCTTCAAAGATGAGTGGTTCACATCAAGACCGTTCGTTGGAGTGTATATTGTTCTGTGAGGACCTACGTTTCTGCGGTCTCCCCGCCTGTGGGTATTTCATATCACAACCAGGAAGAGTGTTTCTTTGTGGAGGAACTCACAAATCAAGCGATAAAGTCACGTCGGGTCTTCGCTTTGATGTGTAATCCATTTGCCATGTTCTTATCCTATCTGGTTGCATTTAAAAAGACATTTTACATATTTTTTGACCCGGGTATGACAGAGCAGGATTTTACTGGGTATTTGGCACATGAAAGTCTTTGAGCTTAACACAAATATTGCTTGACGATGTCTTACTGTGTCAGTTGGCGTGTAGATCGCTTTGCCTATTTGAGCAGTACGTCAGTATATGCAGCTACGTTCTTTCTCTGCGACAAGACCTGACAACCGCAACATGGAAAATCACGAAAATGCGACCTTTGACCGCCCAATCAAAACGAAGGACGCACCTGTTCTTAGCCAATCAGAGATCACTTTTCTAAAACGATTCGTAATATTTTTCTTTTATACCCTATATATACCCGCCGTAGTACAGCCAATTAGGTGTACATGTTATGGCGCTCAGAAACGAAAGGACGCATTAAATATCCTAATCATTGATTTGCATTCGGAAAATCCACGGTGGCCCAGTCGTCTGTGTTGTTGTAGAGTACCGCTTTCGGCCTTCCCTCCTATATTGGCCTAATATGCCATGATATAAATGAAATACTCTTGAAAGCAGCGTTAATCCTCACTCACTAACTCACTCACCGACCCTTCCACTCCCACCCACTATTTTATTCCCACAACCCACTTACCACTCACTCACTCACTCAACGTGCGTTAACAATAACTCTTGAAAGTTAATACACAAAGAAATTAGAAAAGAAAAGTGCTTAATAATATATAGGAATTGAATTTGTCTGAGAGACGGATGAGCCACGTATCGATCAAATGATTTTATGTGATGAAAACTTAATTTCCTTGATCGCTGAATTAGCGACAAAGAAGGGATGATTGAATGAAAGTTTCTGTGCAACATGCTGAAGGCCCTAGAGTCAATGCTACTGAAGGCAAATAATAGGATGCACATCTAAGTACATTATGAATACTTATCTTTGTGATACTGATGAGTTTACCATTAACAAAGAATTGTTTTCATTTTATCAAATTCCGATGAGATGCACTGTTTCCCTAGACAATGTGTTCTGTTAAACCACGTGTTGGTACATTCGTTTAGTTTACAGGATGCAAGTCCCGAACACTTTCAAGAAGCTTCTAGGTGGCATTCTATTCCCAACTGATTACCCACTTCGTGTGAGTTCTGCCGTATTCATGGAACTATGAACACATTTGTGAGATTGTTTGAAAGGCGATGGCTGAACACATGACAGAATGTATCATCAATGCTTCATCCCATATGTTGCAGTGGGATTTGATACAGTGATACGTTTTCTAATTCATCAAGTTCCTTGTTCTCAAATGTTCTCAACAAATTACTTGCAAAACCACAAACAACAGTAGGTCACTCAAACCAATCTACTACGCTACGTTCATTTTGTTGAAACGTTGGAACACATTCTTTCAGAACCACAACCCGAATCAGCCAATGTGTATGCCACACTAGATCTATCAGTTACATCATTTTTCTGGCTTTTTTATTTATGGGAAGTTGACGTTTTAGAAGACAGAAAATGAGGTGTTTTGTATGCATCAAGCAAAATCTGTCTTTTAACATGTCTAATCTTGCAGAGAATGTCCAATGTGACGACAGAAGAGACACACACAAAAACCTTTTAATTTGGGTTTAAGTCAGACTCACACTCGTAACATGAACCCCGGGATGAGGATGTAGAATCACTACGTCCTCTAGGGGCCTCGTGGGGCCCAACATAGCTCAACATACCATATTAGGTAGCATGAATGCTGAGCTGTCGTTTACATCGCCACGACAGGTTTGTGGTTATATATTGTGACACAGAAGCTGAGAAAGGAAAAGACATGGCGCTATAGAACTGCCGTGGTTTGGGAAACACTTTCCCTTTATTTTTACTGAACGTACTTAACGTCCACCACGTCAGTGAGAGAAATAAATATTTGGGATTTTTTTCTTTGTTTTTTTTTAGGTTGTTATTGATGCTTCTGTTTGTATTTTGACGAAAGCAGTTAACCCATTGTAGTGTATTTTGAGACACAGTGTGGAGGCAATTAAGTATATATACGGTCGTTTGGAGATCTGATGACTGGCGGTCAATCAAAAACCTGATTTGGCGTGTCATTTGAAGAATCCCTCTAAATTTTCTAAAAAAGTGGAATCAGTTATTGTTCACTTAATTAAACCCTTCCTTGATGTCCGTGGAATATTGCCACAGAGGCGAAAGACCATTCTCAATAACCCTAGACACGTTCCAGAAATTCCCTCTGCTAGATAACAGCCATCACTTTATCAACATGGTTGTTCGGTATACCAAGGGCATCATACCCGTGAAGATCCGAGGTAGAAGAGGTCTTCAGCAACCCATGCTTGCCATAATAGGCGACTATGCTTGTAAGATACGACTAACGAGACCGGGTGGTCAGACTCACTGACTTGGTTGATGCATGTCATCGTATTCCAAATGCGTAGATTGATGCTCATGATGTCAATCACTGCATAGTCTGGTCCAGACTCGATTATTTACAGATATAGCTGGAATATTGCTGGCGTTGAACAAACCAAAAAACAACAACGAGGGTCATCATGCCATATAAGCCTCGAATGGCACGAGTATTGCTGAACAAACACTTAAGTTGAAGAAACACTTAAGTTCTTATGAAATTTGTTTTGCCTTTCCGGAAACACCTGGTGTCATAAATGATCCATTAATATAATCTTCACCACTATTTTGTCTTTTACGCCCAACGCAATCTTTTTCAGGAGATAATATGTGAGACTGTTTTTTCTCTGGCGGTGATATATTTACGTCGTTGAATATTGTTGCAGTCCAGACCCCGTTAATTCGGAACCTCCAACTTTCGGGCGATCACAGCTGGGATGTTCACGTAGTAGCATTGTATCGTACCCTTGCTTCATTAATCCGGGGTCGCTGTACTCTGATCCTTTGGTAAGGAAATGTCGTCAAAATACAGTCGTGGTTGATTCCAGATCACAGTTTCTATACAATTAATATCACCCTTGTTCTCGAGGATATAACCCATGAAAATCCGGGGTAGAATAGGTCTTCGGCATTCCATGATTGTCGCAAAAGGCGACTAACGGGATCGGGTGGTCAGACTCGCTGACATGGTTCATGCATGTCATTGTATCCCAACTGCGTGGATCGATGCTCATGATGCCAATTATTTACCGACCGCCGTCATATAGCTGCAGTATTGCTGAGTGCGGCATTAAACAACAAACAAACAAACACAACTCGAGGATACGGTTCGTATACAAACCGTAAAAAAACACGTGGCGATTCTGGATGAAAGTATCGCTCCCCAACAACCTATGCTTGTCAGAAGTGGCGCTTAGTGGATCGGGTGGTCAGGCCCTGTGACTTGAATGATTGCATGTCGTTTTCCAGTAGAGTCGATCGATGAGTGGTATGTTAGTCACAGCATTGCCTGGACCAAACTGTATCAGATGCAGATCGGCATCAACTAGGACTGTGGGTTATTGCAGAGCAGCGTAAACAACAAGCCAAAATCGTGCACAAACTGCCATACATATTCACGAATTTCCTCACCACGGCTCTGATATCACAGTTCATCCATTGTGAATTCCTAAGTCTCCTTTACGTTATTAGACAAGCTTATGGCATCATAGAGGTTCTCTTAGCCACATTACTGTGGAATGTGAGAGCCACAGTTCCAATGACAATATCCGATTTAAGAAATGGTTCATTTATATATCTCATGACTTGGTCAAATGTATTAATATTAACGAAGCATTACCGCCGAGTTGCAGGGTAGTAGAAAATCAATGCTTTTCTACATCAGTGAATAGCAATCGTTCGTCAACTGACGGGATCCCATTTGGATGTCGCGTTGACCATGAAATGTAACAGTTTCGAAAAAATAACAGCAGCAAATGAATGCTTTCATTTCATGTGTCCCAAATAATAAGAATTTTTATCTTAAGAAAAAGAATTTATGGATGTCAACTTCTTTATTATGAGGAACACAACGTTTCGAAGTATATACTTAGTCCTTCACCCACCTAAAGGCAATCAGAGATCTCCTGTTGGCGTCGCGACTATACAACTAACTAACTATCAAACTAACTAACTAACTAACAAACTAACTATCAAACTAACTAACTAACTAACTTGACTCTTAAAGGCAATCCGAGACCTCATATTGGCATCGCGACTATACAACTAACTAACTAACAAACTAACTAACTAACTAACAAACTATCAAACTAACTAACTAACTAACTTGACTCTTAAAGGCAATCCGAGACCTCATGTTGGCGTCGCGACTATACAACTAACTAACTATCAAACTAACTAACTAACTAACAAACTAACTATCAAACTAACTAACTAACTAACTTGACTCTTAAAGGCAATCCGAGACCTCATGTTGGCACCGCGACTATACAACTAACTAACTAACAAACTAACTATCAAACTAACTATCAAACTAACTATCAAACTAACTAACTAACTAACTTGACTCCTAAAGGCAATCAGAGATATCCTGTTGGCGTCGCAACTATCCAACTAACTAACTAACTAACTATCAAACTACCTGACTAACTAACTAACTTGACACTTAAAGGCAATCCGAGATCTCCTGTTGGCGTCGCGAGTATCCAAATGAATATTCATACCCCTCATGAGAGAATGTCATGTCTCTGTGTCTCTGTGTCTCTGTGTCTCTGTGGGTGACAAAGAAGAGTTCCGTCAGATCGTGTTTGACTACACAGCTATTGTATTCAGCTTCTTCACTGACAGATTACATTCTGCATTACAGGTGTTTGCGTTAGAAAAGTCAACTTACAGAGAATGAGAGTATCTATTTCTTCCATAGCCATGTATTTAATGACTGTCCGTGGCTTGAAGATGAATAATGACATTAATATCTCAGACATATGAGGACATGAAACCATCCAAGGAATTTCACTCATTTCATAGATGCATCAAAGGTCAAGAAGTAACGTTCTGAAATGAGACAGGGAGGAATTGTGCCATAGTCTTTCTTCATAGTACATCTGAAAGTCAATTATTCTAACATGTAGAACAGAACCGTGAAGATCCGGGATAGATTAGGTCTTCAGCAACCCATGCTTGTCGTAAGATGCGACTAACGGGAGCGGGTGGTCAGGCGCCCTGACTTGGTTGATGCATGTCATCGATTCCAATTATGTGGAATGGTGCTCATGATGTCAATCACTGGATTGTCTGGTCCAGACTCGATTATTTACAGACCGCTGTCATATAGCTGGAATATTTTTGAGTGCGGCATTAAACAACAAACAAACGAAGCAAAACGATACTAAAGTAGAACATATACGTACTGTTTTAGCAGATTTGTTTAAAACAAGATGAGTATGGCTGTAGTAGTAAACAAGGCACGTCTTTGAAAGGCATTTAGAAGTGATACACATAAGGAAGAGAATTTATGGATGTCAACTTCTTTATTATGAGGAACACAACGTTTCGGAGTATATGCTTACGCCTTCATCAGGTGAGCTTATACTCCGAAACGCTGTGTTCCTCGTAATAAAGAAGTTGACATCCATAAATTCTCTTCCTTAAGTAAAGACAAGTAAAAACCGCGATAAACGATAGTTTGCATCTAGGTAAGGTGAAATAGGGTTTACGTTGCGCTCAAGATTACTGCACTTATATAGCGACGTGTATGTACTTGTGTGTGTGAGTGTGTGTGTGTGTGCCTGCTTGTACTCGTCCAGACTGACGCCGATTTTATAATGCTATCTCACTGAGATACCATACCGCGGTTCATCACGAATACCCCACTCAGATACAGTATACTGTCTCCGAGCCGATCAGTCCTTGTTTTATCCCCTAAATGCCGAGCGCCAGGCAGGGAAACAACAAGTGCCATAGGTTAACACATAATCCGGTAGGACGCTTTATTCACTTCATTGAGACTTGGCAAAAGGTGGTTGGGAAGCGTTGCGATAAAGGCCTTTGGATATGACGCGAACGGGGATCGAACCATCGGCTTTCCCCACCACAAGCAGACACTCTATCCACTGCACCACAGAAGCAGTCGGTACGATAGTGAACTGAGCTGGGGATCGAACCACCGGCCTTCCACTCTACACGCAGACACTCTATCCACCAGACCACAGAGGCAGTCGGTACGATACCGAACCGAGCTGAGTCTGACATGCAAAAACATGTTATGTTTATAATCACTTCAGTGACAGTCCCATTATATCAGGACAACGAACTGTCACCTGTCCCCTGTCTCGTGCCGCAAGCCCTCATGCTATGACAGCGTGTTGTCCGACAACTCATTAATCTCCTACAGCTGGACTTCCCAAACTGTCAAACGCTCATTTAACGGTTATCCAGTGTCATCCGAAAAATCTGTCCTATATATTCCTCCTTTCCTGGAAAGCAGTTGGTATTTTTTTAATGCGTGTCTTCAATCCAAGGGAAAGGGAGCTCTGCCGGTGACAGTGAAGGTTAGATTCAGAACATACGGTTGTTGATTGGCGTTTTGAAAAAAACATTCCATAAATCTGAGATCTGAGTTGTTTCACGATGTCCTTGACGTGCCCAGAGAAGATGGCCAGCATTGTGATAAGATGCATTATCAACAGCGCCGGGCAAAATATAGTATACACTTGAAAATTGGATTTGACAAATAATAAATAGTTATCAAAACGATACTAATTTGAAAACAGTCGCCGTAATACTGCAAACTTATGGTCCAAAATACAACTATGATAACAGTATTACATACATCACCATCCAAAAATAATTTCTTGATTGTTTCATTTTTAGCGTGAATACTTTCTGTTGCCCAGTAGTTTTTATTTAATTATGGGCCGCCTCCGTGGTCTAGTGGTAGAGCGTCCGCCCAGAGAGCGGAAGGTTCGGGGCTCGATCCCCGACCGCGTCATAGCAAAATAAGTTTAAAGATGGTACTTATTGTTACCCTGTCTTGCGCTCGGCATTAAGGGGTTAAAACAAGGACTGGTCGGCTCGGTGTCAGTATACTGTGTCTGAGTGGGGTATTCATGTTAAACTGAGACATGGTATCTCAGTGAGCTAGCACTATAAATCGGCATCAGTCCAGACTGGTAAAAGCAGCCACACACACGTGCATGCACGTCGCTATAAGTGCAATAATCTTGGAGGCGACGTTAAACCCCATTTTACATCTTTCTATTTAATTATGAAACACCGCGTCTGATGCCGCAATAATCTCAAGTAATCTTGATTAATCTTGAGTAATCACACCTCAATCCCGACACCCTGTACATCCAG
Source organism: Haliotis rufescens (assembly GCF_023055435.1). Taxonomy (NCBI): domain Eukaryota; kingdom Metazoa; phylum Mollusca; class Gastropoda; order Lepetellida; family Haliotidae; genus Haliotis; species Haliotis rufescens. The sequence continues at coordinate 12,675,757 of NW_025963824.1, read as the reverse complement.
TCACAGCAAGACAACCTGGACGCGCCCCGTTATGAGTGAGTTGGTGATCCCTAAGATAACCATCTTCCCTGATGAGTGATAAGAACTCAGAGCAAAGCAAGATGACGTATGAATGTGGTTACTTAATGTCTGACTTAGTAGAAGTCCGGGTCACCAGCAACCTGTTCTTGTCGTACGAGGCGACATAATGGATCGGGTGGTCACTTTTAGTTGGTAGCGTGTCATTGTACCCCGAAATCGCGATTAGCTGATCATAATATCAATCACTGGATCGTCTGGTTCAGATCCGATTATTTACACCAGTCATCGATCTTCTACAATGTTGATTTGCAGTCTCAGACGGTGGCATATCCCCGGGCAAACGGTCTATCCACTTGACGGAAACGGTCAACGCTCAGGGTTCCCAATTGTCACATAACTACTTATAAAGAAACAATTCATCACATAAGCATATAATCAAATAACACACACATTTGAAAATGGGTTTAAATATTGATCTGTTAACATTGAAACTAAAATGTGTTTTATTCCTATGTCAAAATGAATTTTTAACACCGAGGTTGAAAAACGTCACTCAAGTTTTATTAAAAAAGTTCATGACGTAAATATACAGAGATGTATTGTTAATTTCCACCAACAATGATAAGTCAATACCCAAACGTATGTCACGTCACACATTACTAAACTCAAAACACAATACCCACCAGCTGTTAATAAAAAAAACCTGTCACGTGTATGTACACTAAAGTTCAAATTTTAGTATTTGCAATCGTGACTACAGATTGCTCTATGTCTATATATTTCTATTGATATTTGATGTGTTTGTTTGTTGTTTAACGCCGCACTCAACAATATTCCAGCTATATGACGGCGGTCAATCCAGTGATTGACATCATGAGCATCGATCCACGCAATTGGGATAAGATGACATGCATAAACCAAGTCAGCGAGCCTGACCACCCGATCCCGTTAGTCGCCTCTTTCGGCAAGCATGGATTGCTGAAGACCTATTCCACCCCGGATCTTCACGGGTCTGTTAATATTTGAATAAAGATCATTCCTTTGTATAACGCAGTTGTATAGAAAATATCTATACAACGTCCCACACAAAGAGAAGAATGTGTTTCCCAGTGAGCATGAAATTGTAGCTAGCGGCGGCTTTAAGACTCCTAATGCTACTCAGGGAAGAGCTTTAATCTCCTGTCAGTGCTATCGATCAAGTGATTGTTGGGTTCTTGACCCACAACTCAAAGACTTAATCTCTGACCTGCTTCTAACAAGAATGTGATAATGGTAGACTGCTTCGCCTGTTCATAGACCTATTCAGCATAACTACTCATGACAGCCACACAGTGCCACTTAGTGAACTGATTTGGGAAAGCCTATACAATTGATTAGTGGTGTGAGGCAGGGTTGTGGTCTGCCTTCTATTGATTCTATGTCTTCGCTTTGTCGCTTCGGTCAGAGTTCATAATTTATCACAGAGAAAAGATGGGTCTACATTTTTGATGATCCGTCTTCAATATATGTACTAATACTTAAATGCATCTTGCTATCATTTTTACAGCCAAAGCTACTCAGAGGATTAGATTGTGTAGCGTTCCATAAATCCCAAACTTGTGGGGGCACTAAAACAAGACGTTATTACTTACTCTATTGAATAAATGCAATGGATTCTAAAACGGTAAGGAACGTGAGATAGTTGCAGAGGAACGCAATTAATTCAATCTTGGTTAGTTTCAATTGAGTTTTTTTTCAGAGTAGATATGGATTGATGTTAACATCCCACAATTAATGAAGAAGTTCGAATCGTGTTTCCTGAAGCTCAACAAGCTTTACATTATACAATGGACGCTTTAGTAGAGATATCTTATATTAATGGAAATATCTTTGTCTCTTCAATTTCAAATCCCATTTTTTGGCTGTAAATTGTGTTGAATTAATTAAGGTTCAAAGCTACACAACACACCGCATTTACATTGTGTACATCTGAGTGATCTCAATCAAATTAGTATTATTAATGTACCATCAGTGCGACCTCCTGAAATAAAACTATAGATGCTGAACTCTTGAAGCCTTTGGCAACTCCAAGGCAATCGAATAGGACCCCAGTAAATGAACTTAATCCATATATATTGTAAAATCTATGAAATGAGGGATAATGTTGCACGCTTTAACATATATCATTTTTCGTCAAGTAAGGAAAATTAATAAAGCTGGTTGTTGAGATATCAGCGTTGCCCTGGTCTGAAATAACAACACTCCATTGTGATGAACCCGAGGCACTGGGTAGCGTTTCTTGACCAGAAATAATCAAGACATCAGATGACGCATTGTTATAGCGTATATATGTGAATATTAGATGTTGATGAATAAACAGAGTACTTGAAAATGGATTATGATCCGATATTTACTGTGCTTACCACATTACATGTGGCAGGACGTGGATCGGGTGAAGTTAAGCAACGCAGGTCAAGGAGAGTAGATGGAGCACAAGGCAGCTTGACTCCTGAGAGTTTCTTGGGCTTCCGTGATGACCCGCACGGAAGCAAATATTTTCTTTGATTGTTTGTGTTTAACGCCTCACTCAGCAATATTCCAGCCATTATGACGGCGGTCGGTTAATAATCGAGTCTGAACCAGACAACCCAGTGATTGACATCATGAGCATCGGTCCACGCAATTGGGGTACGATGGCATGCATGAACCAAGTCAGCGAGCCTGACCACCCGATCCCGTTAGTAGCCTCTTACGACAAGCATTGTCACCTTTTATGGCAAGCATGGGTTGCTGAGGATGGTGTCTCATTAGACAAGTGACTTTGTTTGATACATGCCTCCGTTCTGCCAACAGTGTAGGATGAACTGGGAATGTGACGCTTCACCTTCTGGAGCTTCACATGTAGCGCATGGAGCAAAGAACGAAAATCTAGTACTCATTGATCAATTGGGAAATAATGTAGCGATTTAAGCCTGCTTTAGGGTGAGTTCCTGCAGGGTTGTGTCCCTTGGATGCGCCAGATACAATTGATCGTGGGTTCGAATCCCGTTTTGCCGCGATTATGCTCGTGGATTTCAAGTGGTTAATGTCTAAAACCTGCATCACTTCGGGATTTTCTCCGGCATTTTAGTGACACGCCGTGATATAACTGAAATACGGTTTTAAGCGGCATCAGCCTCACCAACTCATCGCGTTTCACCAGTGCCTTACAGACAGAATCCACAAAGTAGCTACCAATTAAGACCTCCGACACGTACAATACTTCTTTGCCATCATAATCAATAGCTGTTCTCAAGTTGAATCTAACAGTAGATTGTTTTCGTTCAATTTCGACTGCCGCAGTAACGGGATGGATAAACTGTCTGAACATATCAAATCGCCCTCTCTATTCAAATAAAACGCACGTCTTCAATATTTCTTGTGACGCGTCTTGTGAGAAAATAAACCAAGGAGCAAATATGTGATTATGTCTCGTCAACCATCTCTTACTCCCCAGAACAAGTTTTTTGAAAAAAATCTGTGCCTGGGTAATTTTCTGTAAAAAAAATATAGGTTCAATGAAGACTGAAAGTATTAACAAGCATGTGACCTCTACCATGTTTGAAGTGTTATAAATGTGTGCCGCTTTTCAAAGATAAGAAGTCTAAGAAACCCACTAGCAGGAGTGTATTATGCGGATTTCATTTTGATTTTTAAAATTTTGAAATAAAAAAATATTTTCTTACATAAAACTGTGTCGAAGTATTTTTTGAGTGCATATCATGACTACGGGCCAGTAGTTGTTTTTTAAGGATATACTATCGCTAACTTACGATATTTTTTATTGAAAATCAAACATTTGATAAAATCACCTGAGTTCTGTTTGGCCCTCAGTTTGTATGTCATTTTATGAACCCTTACAATCTCATATACAACATTTTTACACACAAAGGACGTTTTTTGTCGTCACACATTCAGCCCTGGAACCCAACATAATACGAAATGATTTAGGTAACGCTACTTTGCAGGGCAAACTATTTGTAGAATCCCGAGTTTTGCCGGTGTAGGAGACCAAACTCAAATCACTCAAGGGTGATTTGGTCCTAGGCTGAGATCACTCTAGAGTTTGTTTAAGCCTTGGCCCAGATCGGGGGCACAGGTGGCCCAGTCGTCTAAGGCGCCGCGATTCGCTGTGCAGAGTTGCGTCCCTTTGGCACGCCAGAAACCTATGATTCGAATCCCGATTCGACCCCGATTATGTTTCTAGGTTTGTCAGCACCATACCCGTGCTCTTGGGTTTTACCAAAGTGGTAAACGTCTGAGACCTGCATCAATTTGGGCTTTCCTTCCACATTAAGCTGACAATGATATAACTGGAATACTGTTAAAAGCGGCGTTAAACCCAACTCACTCACCTGGGCCAGATCAGTCCCCCGAGGCTCAGATGCCTCCCCTTACTCTGTCAAATGTTTATGTTTGATTGTATATTCTGGTATGTTTGTGTGTATATTAATATATTTATTGAAGGCGTGTGTGGTTGATGACGTTTGGCGAGCTTGTTACTTGAAGGACACATGTGCCCAACCCGCATGTCGTTGATCGCTTTCTCAGACATATACATCTTGAACCGCCCTGTACACGCGGCCGCGACTTCGAAGATTCCTATGCCTATAATTATAATTTTATACTTATTTCTAAACAACATTAAAAAAACGAATATTTTTACTTTAAAAATATCTCAGTATGGATTGATGAAACCTATTTGATGGTAATTCAAAACTCCATTCTTTTGATACAGTCAGAACTGAAGAATAGACTCTTGTGATAATGGGAAAGGTTTTGTCGTTCATATTTAAGAAATTGCATGAGTGAGTGAGTGAGTTGGGTTTAACGCCGCTTTTAACAGTATTCCAGTTATATCACGGCGTGTCAGCTTAATGTGGGAGGAAAGCCCCAAGTGATGCAGGTCTCAGACGTTTACCACTTCGGTGAAACCAACAAGCACGGGCATGGTGCTGACAAACTTAGAAACATAATCGGGGCGAACCGGGATTCAAACCCACAATCATAGGTTTCTGGCGTGCCCAAGGGACGCAACTCTGCACAGCGAATCGCGGCGCCTTAGACGACTGGGCCACCCGTGACCCCAGAAATTGCATGAAGAAACTTGTTGAACCAGTTATGTTTTTGGTATGTTTTTTTTCAAATGTTTATGAAATATTGTATTTTTTATATGTTATTCCTACATGGACATGATGTTATTGTTTATGGTACCTTTCCTTGCGTGTGTATATGCTTGCATTGTAATATGCGGTAAACATGCATGTTACCTTCAAACAAACACATGCATACTTTTAAAGAATGAAACAACTTACTGCGCATGACTGGAATCCCATGTGTGAGTAGGAATCTCCGTAATTGGTAAAGATAACATAAGTGTGTTCATGTGACAATCAAATGACGTCACGATTCTCTCTGCCACTTCGTGTGCAGAAGCCATTCCAGATATCAATACCATTGCGTACTACATGAACAATGTCATACAGTGTATACCTGGGATATTGATAAGATCTCAGTTTGCCTTCATAAATTCTAAGAGCTTTCGGTTTCGCTGTTTTTTAACATTTAAAAAAGCGAGTCTGTTTATTCTCTGGCATTGACATTTTACATTTCTCCAAACATGGTTGTTTACAGCGGGTTCTGATTGGTAACATCTGGGTTTGCATGACATTGATGTTTGATATTGACTGGGCAACACATTTCAGTGAGAGATATAAACTAATATTGTATTGAGGAAACAGTCGTTAAAATCTGTAAAACAAGTAAATATTTGTATCTCCCTTCAAAATAACAGAGGCGGCCGGGTAGCCTAGTGGTTGAAGCGTTCGCTCGTCACGCCAAAGACCCGGGTTCGATTCCCGACATGGGTACAATGTGTTAAGCCCATTTCTGGTGTCCCCCGCCGTGATATTGCTGGAATATTGCTAAAAGCGGCGTTAAACCAAACTCACTCACTCACTCCAAGTAACACGTATTTTAAACCACCAAAAGGTAAACCAAACAAAAGTTGATTTCACCGTTATACTTGCCTCTTAGACAAACGCGAATTGTTTTCAATTTGCCCATTTAGCCGTCGAATACATGTAAAATAAATACATGTTTGTACAGTAGCGTTTGCTTTTGAATACGATATTGAAATAATAAACGCGTTCATTTGACTATAAACTATGGTTTTTACACGTGCACACACCATGAGCTGCTTCAGAAACTATATATTTCATATTATTTTATGCTTAAATTGCCATATCATAAATCGGTCAACAGATACTACAATACATACTATTGGTAATACTTGAAGTGAGGATGAGGTTTGTATTTAGATTATCTTTGGAACAATGATCCTTTTGACATAAGTAACTGTAAGAATGTGTGAAAAAAAGTGAAACGGAAATCAGCAGAAGATTGAAACTACAGGCGGTACAAGGTGATTAGTAGTGAGTGAGTATGGTTTTACGCCGCTTTTTGCAATATTCAAGCAATATCACAGCGGGGGACACCAGAAATGGGCTTCATATATTGGACCCATGGCGGGAATCGAACACGGGTATTCGGCGCGTCGAGCGAACGCTTTAACCACTAAGCTACCTGATCGCCCCGTAATTCGTAAAGACAACATAAGTGGGTTCATCTGACATGTACATGTATATGTTATGTAAAGAGCAGTCAAGTGACGTCACGAATCTCTCTGCCACTGAACCTAGTTATTAGTTGTACTTTTTGAAACTCAAAATAATTTTTTTTTGATAATTGACTTCAATATTGTAGCGTATTTACGCTACGTGTGTACACCAGGTTTTATGTGTATAATTCCCCAAAAGTTAATTCCTATAAATAAAACAATAAATACGTCAACAATGTTCACCTTGATTAATGACTAACAAAAAAGACCGTAGACAAGAGAAAATCAGTGACATGGCTCAGCGCAATAATACAACACAAACCTGTCCAATTCTATTATCAGCCAATCAGCAAATTGTAGTTTGTTAGGGGTGTGGCCTAATTTTTTTTCGGTTTGGGGAAACATCAACGCAACAATATATGTTTGGTTAGCAAATCGGACGACACAGAATCACTTGAAATTTATTCATTAAGGTTTACAAACTGAAAGAGTTGGAAGGATGATTTTGGATAATACTCTCAACCAAGTGTTTTTTATAGCACATATATGAGTTTGTAACTTTCTCGACAATTGTCCTCCTTTTACCCAATTCAAGGGACGTCACCCGTGTGCCCAATATATAAAAGAGGTCAACAAGAATTAGAATTGGTCATTGGTTTTCCGTTTCTCTGAACGCCGGCTGCATGCGACCGCCTCCGTTGTGTAGTGGTAGAGCGGCTGCCCCGAGAGCGGCAATTCGGTGTTTTGATCCCCGATCGCGTCACATCTAAAGACGTTAAAAAATGTGTTACCTGCCCGACGTTCGGCATGAAGTTCAAGACACTTTTAGCCCCTTAATGCCGAGCGCAAGACAGGGTAACAACAAGTACCTTTTTTTTAAAGTCTCTTGGTATCACGCGGCCGGGGATCGAACCCCGGGCCTTTCGCTGTCCGGGCGGACGCTCTACCACTAGACCACGGAGGCGGTCTTCACAGTCATGATAACTGAACGTGCCGTGTTCTCCATCAGCGTGGTCATCAGATACCGCGATGACGTGTAACAGGGATCACTCGCTGGGACATACACGTAGCTATATAATATAACCACACGAATAATGAATAGGTCTTCAGCAACCCGTGCTTGCCGTAAGAGGCGACAATGTTTGTTGTAAAATGCGACTAACGGGATCGTGTGATCACAGTTGATGTCATCGTATCCCAATAGCGTGGAGAGATGCTCATGGTGTTAATCATTCGATTAGCTGGTCGAGACTCGATTATTTACAGACCGCCTTCATACAGCTGGAATATTACTGAGTTTGGCTTTAAACAACAAACAAACAAACAAACAAAGAATAATCATAAAATCGACTTTAAAGCCCCATTGAACCATGCGCATCCTCAATGAACTTCATATTCAAGTTTACATTCAGGGTGTGCCAAGTACCGAACTCATCACATAACATCTTCAAGATATTGTTTACAGTATGTGTAAATTTATTATTAAATCAGTCGTGAAACTTCGTTAATTCAAAATCTCGGTTGATTGGCCCTTGTCCCCTCTACGCTAAGCGCTGCCTAGTCAAAACCACCAAGAACTTTCGGATAATGTGAAGACTCCCCAACACAGCAGCCTTCTGCATTACCCACATTGTCAGAAGGGCTGTATTCCTGGCAGCAAACCCCGGTACTCTCCCAACGTCTGACAACAGATTTGGAGGTACCAAACCAAAGGCACCAAGAACAACACACTGCACCTAAACTCGATGCAGAGGTCATCGTTCAGATTTGATATGGCACTTCGCTTAGTTGATACTCATTAAATACGTCCAGCAGTACAGTACCGTCAACAAAATTAACATTGACACATGAGATCATGTCCCACATCCTTGGCTCGTTTAAAAACACTGTGGAATGCCTTGTTTCATCATGAGTCTTAACATGCTCCACGTCGCTATATGGCTGAGATAATGCCGATGCGACGTTAAATTTTAACTCACTCACTCACTAACATGCTCCAAAAGAGTGCACACTCCAATTCTGTCACGTTAGTAAAAGCACGCCATCCCATTCTAATTGGATAATTTAAGCGATTGAGGGAAGCGCGATGGTGGCGGGATCTATTTTCTGACATGATTCGTCGTATGAGGGTATCAATACCTGAAACCTGATGGTTAATAACTCATTATCATTTTTATTATTATTTTTAGTACTAGCATTCTCAACTCCCTGCAGAGTATACAATCCAAGCTGTACTCTGGCGCTAGTGGGTTTTGACATCCACTATCCCATCGGGTACCCATTCCCTGCTCATTCGAGGTCACTTTCCTATGGTCACGTCAAACGTTTTAATTTTTTTTTGCCTTTTTGAACGTATTCGTGTTTCAACCATCTGGCTATTTAGTGTTCGCGTCTCTCAATTTTGAGCAAACAAATTATAGTTTTCGGTATATTGTCATCAGATGTCGAGATCCGTTTATATTTATACAGGTAGATCAAAAGGTTGACGAGTAGAAAATATGTTATGCTATCTGTTTCTTGTAAATAATCAATATTTTCTGAGCAAATATGATATCACGTTTGAATATTCTCTAGTATTGAATCAAGCTTGACAAGAGCTTACACGAATGAAATTGGCAGCTCGTTCAACACAAAACTTCAACGATTTCATTCGTGTAATATTTTAGCCTAATATGAATGTTATCATCTTTAAGTATTTACATAATAGATTTCGTGCATAAATGACGAAGTATTTTTTCTTCCCACAGTGTCTGAAGAGAGAATCGATACCCAGTGACTGGGCAGCAGTCGCCCCCGATAACGGCTTTGTTATAAGGCAACAGTACTCGTCTTTTACAAGTGCTGTTAAACTCAACATCGATAAAGTGGAAATAAACGGTTACCATTTTCCACAAGCGATCGCCACCGGTCCATTACTTGCCATTAAGCTAGCACTACTCTGGGATGGTATTACATTTCACAAGATTCACTAAGTGACAAGATTGGAAGTTTAAGTGGTGCCAAGAGATCACCACAATACGGTATGCTAGTGCGCATGGGAGAAGCTATCAACGTGGATTGCGGTCTGTGCGCTGTGGATACAGAAATTCCCTTTAGACTCTCTTTTCTCTTTCAGTGCCCACTCGAAACAGGTAGGCAGCTTTCGTATGGTCAATAAAAAGTTCAGGCCATCGGGGATATTGCCTTGAGATTATATTGAAGCTGCGTTCAAATGTGATAGCCGATGGAATGTCTGACCAATGAGTCTGACTACGAATACCAGGAGCCGGGAACTCTTTGGGGATTTGTGCATCAGCATGGCATTCCCTCTCCGCCGCTAACTCTGTTATAGTCTTGACAAAAGAAAGCATTGTTTATATGCTATCAGTGACAGATGCCCTCAGTGGACACGACTTAACAGACAGTTCGTGACAAAATTGCAAAGGTGATATTGGCAGTGTTATAAGATGTTTCTGAGATAATCGTTTTAGTATTTCTCAAAAGGAATACATTTGGTCTTTGTTTGGTTGGTTTTTGCGAGAGAAGAACTATGCCTGTGAATATCCAATGCATATGTCATCTTAGCTCGATACTCAGGGCATCTCGGACCATTTCGTAGTTACTGACAATAAAGACGACATCGCACTGTGGTAAATGATAACTGCCTTCGAGAATCTGGTTGATGGTAGAGGTTGGAAACAGAGCTCGTGACGGCAGAGAGCAAAAGCAAAAAAAGGATTTCAAAGGTAGGAACTAGATGGACTGCTACACGTTTTCTCAGCACAAAAAAAACAATAATTACTCTTCCTCTGAACCCCCGCCCCCCCCCCCCCCCCCCTACACACACACACACACACACACACACACGCACACACACACACACACACACGTGAATGCACATCGCTCTTGAAGTGCAATAATCTTGAACGCGACGTTAACCCCCATTTCACCTCACCTACATCTAGATCATTCTCCAGTCTTTTAAGTGTAACTTGACTGTCTTTAATTATTTTCACTGCTTTTCGTTCCACGTGATTATAGTGTCCCAGATATCAGAGTAAATGTGTGCCTCACTTACTAACTCCCAGGATATTTAACTATCAAATTGTCACTCCCACAGTTTACCTCGACAACACGTATGGGATATTCACACCAATACGTGTGAAGACAATTGTAGCTGTCCGTTCTATGACACTCATGATCCCACTCACACAAACCGCCTCTGTATAATCTGTTCTGTTCAGTGGTATACAGTTCCGCCCTTTGGTAAGTGTAATCGATTCAAACCTGACTTTTTATATTACCTTTTAAACAAAGAAATGATTAGTCTTTACACAAGCACGAATAAGGACTAGAAAACACAGTTTAAGTACATACAACATACTCTATGTTGTCACTTACCGTAAATATTATCCCTTGCATATGGTTCAAATCTTCCTGTACTAGTTAACAGTATAGTAACAATATATCTCACTAAAATAGTATTGTTATTTTATATAACCTTTTGCAGAGACAACGAGTACATACACCTATCATTTCGAAGACAATGTCATTATAACCACACACGCGTCTCTTGCCAGCAACGTTCTCAATTCCACTTTGTCAGTGTCATTTTACAAACATCTGTCAGCAGGACACGCTTGGAAGGAATGGTCAGTGTGCCAACAAATTAACTATCTTGATTCCCTCCCACAGATCGGCACCGACCACACTCCTCCCAGTATGTATTGATCAGAGTGATGTAGTGTGTGGCTTGTTGGATTGTTAAGTGAATCGTGATGGCAATCACTATCAGAGTGACATGTAGCTGACAAGGCGATCGCATTCATTGCATTGAATTTATTAAATGCTGGATATCATAAGGACGTTTATGGATCAGTGGCGTGTCGTTCCGCAGTAAAGAGCAACGGTTGTGTTTTCTTTCCGTGAGGTACATTCATCAATGTGCTGACATATTGATTGGATACTATTTCTCCACTACCCATCTCCCGGTCAACCGCTTGGACATTGTGATAAGTACCACAGTGGCACTTGTGTCTCCAAGTACAAACAGCACCCGAGGGTTTAAAGGAGGACGAGTTGCTGTCACATAGCTCTTTAGTGCTCTTGACAGTAATCAAAAGGCACCGAAAGACAGTTCAACCTTGTGTGATGATATATACGTTTTATAATTAACTTCAATTGCTTCTTTGGATTATTGAAAATATTGAAAAACAAGAGACTGATTTACAATTCATACAACAGCTCTCATTGGAATCGCAACTTCGTCAGGATGTATTGTCGCTGTGTGACATGGTCATGAAGAATTAACCTTAACGTCATATCTGTACAATTGAATGCACTAGATGCATGCATTTTTAAAATATAGTGCATGCTCACAACTGACTATGGCTGTTGAATGTTAACAGTGCGTAGCATTGCAAGCCTGGCGTGATGAGATAGAGTTACACACACACATCAGAAGATTTGTATGCATATGAAGGACAAGAGGACGGGCGTTTCATTCTATAGAGGAATAGCCATATTGTACTGTAAGGAAAGGACGCGTTACCAAGTTGACCAACTCAAGGATATATTCTGTTTCTTATACATATTGAACTAATCCCTTATTCTCGTCACGGTTTCAAGAAGCTCTGATGATCATTGACACAGCTGACTTTTGTCCCAGGGAATGGCTTATGACCTGTGTCTACCATGTGAAACAATGATATGAAGGGATATTTTGAGTTAAAATAGTGAATGAACTGCACGCTTGTTATTCAAACCGAAATTCAGGTGCTGTTCTAAAATAACAGCAATTGTTTAAGTGTGTCATATTCAGAGAAAGGATATAATTAACTATTGAAATGATCTTCATATGGCCAAATGAACGTTTATCGTGTCTTGATGAAGCGATCAATCTTCTTAATTGCGAGATCAGAGCGAATGTTTTCTCCGCTAGAGAACAGGGGAGCTCGTCCCGCTTGTCTTTGACAAACGTATCACGTGTTTGTATCGTAAAATAGGAACATTTCCCCCGGCAGTTCAACAATATCATGACAAAAAAATCAAATGTGTGCATGGCGAGGAACGACTACATTAACATTTCCAAACCACGGCTGTTTCACATATGTTCCTTGTTGAGTTAAAACCACACCACTGGATAAACATGATCAGTTGGTAGACTCCCATCGCATATACATGGCATGTTCTAGCGAGATTAACCATTCACCGTGACAGGATATATTAGTTATCGATATACACGCGATATAAGCGTGTCATTTCTAAACGATCCGGATGATGCGATAAAGATTGGCGCTTAATGTAGAGCTACATGTTATTCCTGCAACGTGCCATCTGTCAACTTCGTGAGCTGGAACGGACCACCAGAGACCGTAACGGCTTCATCGGCGGTGACTAGACCCGTGATAAGCAGCGAGTGGTATAATTCTATGATACTTCAACTGCAGCACGTGTCCCGTTATACAGTTCTGGGATAAATCTATGAACGCCAGTCTTATGTTAAGGATTGTACGAGCGTTACAGCTTCCTGATTACAGTGCTGAACTCCAAACGGATTCCGTCATCGTGAAGGTGGGTTATTTGCTAAGTTGGTCTTTTTATATTTTCTAAACAAAAATAATCTTGCTGATATTTTATTGATTCCTTATACTATTACTTTCATTTAGTTAATTCACTTTAACAAATAATTGCAAAGTAACAAAATGTAGTTTCATGATCCTCTTTGTTCAAGTAGAAAACTTTCAATTAATTAATCAATAAATTCTCACGGAGTATATAACCTTTGTTAAACCAGGGAGGATTTTAAGGTTTTAGTCAATTAGATTTCCTCAAATTGTCATAAATATGTGAAAATGGCGATTGTGTTCATACGTAAGCGTACGGGTAACTTAATAGGGCTAAATAGAAGCGGATACTAAAATTTTCAGATCCGTTATGAACCAATAACAATAACCCTGGGTTCTTGGTAAACTCGGTGTAATTCTAAAGAGATGCACGCATGCCTGGTGAGTCACTAATACGTTCCAATAACGCAGCGCCCTTAATGAAGGCAATGAGATAAAGGTTGTAGCCACTGAACTATGCGAACACCTGGTGTCATCACTGATTGTCAATTAGCCACTCGAAGAAAGACAAGTTCTATGGATGAACAACTTCTTTATTACAATTAGTGCGACGTTTCGGTGTAGATCCTAACACCTTTATCAAGCAGCTTGTCTTTTTTCATCACTCCAACTTCTAAATGCCACTGAAAGAAATTATCCACTCATATAAGTTCCACCACTCTTTTGCCCATCACGCCCAATGGTATATGTTTGGGCGGATACTAGCATTCGAGACTAGCATTCCAACGATCGATCTTCCGTTGTTTAATTTGTTGCTTTTTTTGTTAATGTGATGTTGTGTTTCTGTTTATGATTATTGCTTTTAATAATCTAAAGTGAAGTTAGTTGAATATTTGTTGTATTTCTTGCCTAATAAGTCATCTGTTGGTATTATGTTTGTAAGAATGCTGCTGAATTAATTCCAATTCTAAAAAGTATCATAATTATAAAAGTAGTGACTGATTAGCTCCAGACCTTTGAAACATTATCGATAATCTTGTAGCAATGAAGAAAATAGTATTTGATACACAGTGTCCCTGTTATGGGATCTCCTCCAGTGTTAAAATGTATGGTTCGATTTCCCAAAGGTTCAGTAATCACGGATGGCACCAATAGTTTGAGCATAATTCGCTGCGCAAAGTTGCATTCTTGATCGTGTAAGGATCGTGTTTTAAATCCCAGGTGGACATCGATTATGAAGCTTGGTCTCTAAGACCAAACAAGAAATGGCTATTCGATGTGTAAAGTTGCCTTCGTGGCCGCCTGAAGATTTGATGTTCCTTGGTTCGAATCCCAGGTTGGCATCGATTATGAAGCTTGGTCTCATAGGTATCATACTGACTGCGTCATGTGGTATACCAGCTTTATGTAGATTCACTGAACGTCTAGAGTTGGGAATACTATCAGGGTGATCAGGTTCCATTGGTCGTATGCTCGAAAGCAATTTGATAATCGATTATGATCCTTTGTTAATATTTCATGTTGACCAGTTTCCATCCATCATAAAACTACCGGGGGCGGTCGGGTAGCCTAGTGGTTAAAGCGTTCGCTCGTCACGCCGAAAACGAGGGTTCGAATCCCGACATGGGTACAATGTGTGAAGACAGTTTCTGGCGTCCCCCGCCGTGATGTTGCTGGAATATTGCTAAAAGCGGCGTAAAACCAAACTCACTCACTCACTCACTCATAAAACTACCGGGCAAAAAATATACATGGTGATGGTGGCTAAAAATGAAACAAACAAGAAATGTTTTTTCGATGTGGTTGTTGGTTGGTTGGTTTATTTTGGTTTGTTGTTTTACGCCGCACTCAGCAATATTCCAGCTATATTAAGGCGGTCTGTCAATAATCGACCCTGGACCAGACAATCCAGTGATAAATATCATGAGCATTGATCCACGCAGTTGGGATCGAGGACTAGCATCAACCAAGTCAGCGACCCTGACCACCCGATTCCGTTAGTCGCCTTTTACGACAAGTATAGTCACCTTTTACGGCAAGCATGGTTGCTGAAGACCTATTTTATCCCGGATCTTATGATAGTAGTGTTTTGGACCTTAAATTTCCAGTTTTTCGACGACTGTTTTCAGCATATTAACGTTTTGATAACGTTTGTAATTTTGTTGTAAAATCCTTTATTACCAGTGTATACCTTCTTTTGTTAAAACAAACTGTAAACAAGGCGGCATAATCACAATTCACCCATTCTGGTTTGTATTAAGACAATAATCTGTATGTAGAGTTAAACTATTTCAATTGAAATGTTCAGAACATATTCATGTGTGTGTGTGTGTGTGT
Source organism: Haliotis rufescens (assembly GCF_023055435.1). Taxonomy (NCBI): domain Eukaryota; kingdom Metazoa; phylum Mollusca; class Gastropoda; order Lepetellida; family Haliotidae; genus Haliotis; species Haliotis rufescens. The sequence continues at coordinate 12,660,217 of NW_025963824.1, read as the reverse complement.
GTGTGTGTGTGTGTGTGTGTGTGTGTGTGTTTGTGTTTGTGTGTGTGTGTGTGTGTGTGTGCGTGTGTTTCGTTTGCTGTGTGTTTCGTTTGCTGCTAAATAATCTCAACCAGACAATCCAGTGATTGATATATGTGAGTAACGCCTCCGCTTACGATGACGTGATGTCCACTTAACCCCCGAGTCTAGCTGTCCGACCAATTTAGCCGTATCCGGCAGGGAAAACCTGCAGGAGACCACCTCAAACCCAAAATACCCTCAGGGGAAATATACTTTATAGGAACAGCTCGGCGTTATAACGAGGCCGGTGTTAAAGATCGGTACGGTGACAGATCAGTCTTATACCAATAAACCTTCAGTGAGTGAGGGACTTCGGTTTGATGCCGCTTTGAACGGCATTTCAGTGATATATAAAGAAAACCCGAAAAGATGCATTAATACGAATCGAACCATAATGATCTAATCAGGGCCTAGCTGGGATTCGAACCCAGGACCATCTGTTTCTGGTACGCAAGGGGTGCAACTTCAGTTGTCTTTAGTCACTGGGGGAAGGGGGGGGGGGGGGGGGGCAAGGTGGGTGAGGATAGTCGTTAAATGAGTAGTACATCAGTCACATACAGCATCATTACTAAATACTTATCAGGGTATTTATTTGTAGTGTTATTATGAGTAGGGACATACAGTGTGAACCCTTATTGACAAAAACTTGGATTATCACCAACCCCGCACACATGCACACACATGCACACACATGCACGCACGTACACGCGCGTTAACAGAAAGGCATTCTCTGCCAGCATACTTTACCGTCCTCAGTTCTGTTTGATAACAACCGAATCTTAGATGCTGCATTTCGAGTCATTTAGCCATGTTAGGATCCGGTAATCGGCGGTTTGAATCCAAACTTCCCGGAACATGATCTATGGTCTGCATTGCACCTGTCACCACGTGTTTCACCAATGAACATCTGTGACTCGGGTGACGTGAGGCTTTGCTGTTCCCGTAGGCTGTGACGCACTGCGGCTTTAGACCAAACACGCCCACGCCCTCACAACATTAACACTGACAGAAACTAGTCTCAAAGAATCTGAGTTACCTAGATGTAATGAAGTTGTCATAATTCCATCCTCATCATATCTGTTCTAGACATTGTAAAGGTCACCAGTAACAGGATGTCTTGTAGACGATGTTAATTATATGGCCGATACTCTCTTGCAAATATGTTTGGAATTAATTATTAATCGAGGCATAATACTGTAATAATATATTTCAAATATATGAACATGTTTAGCAAATATATCTATTTCTCTTTGAACAAGCCGTCGGAGGACACAGTCGGGATAATACAGGTGCATACAACCAAGTGCTGACGCCAGTGTTTTAGCTGCCGGATCCAATAGTTTGATTGTATTCTACAAACAACAGCTGGATAGACTAGCTGAAGCGTAAGTGTTGTGTTCGTACTGTTCTAACATACTGGGGATATATTCATACTGGTTGGAATACTCAGAAATGTGCAAGTATTCTTGGAATGAACAGTGAGTATTGTGCACGCGTTACCTGAACCGAGATTAAAAGGAAACTACAAGTGCATATCATTCGAACATACCGGAGAGTGTAGTTTCATACCACCTACTTGGATCTATATACTGTGGTGTATCTAAAAGGAGTATCTTCAGATCGTAACAAGCTCAGGACATATTGGATACATCGCATTTCATTGGAAATATTTCAAACTTGGAGACAAAAAAGAATTGGAATCATGTATTGTTCGAGTTTCGCAACGTTTGTTGCATTTATGGTTTCCATGGCAACTGCTGCCAATACCGTCGCCAAAATTGCCGTTTTATTACCAGCAGATGAAAGGCATTTGTTTTCCATAAAACGGGTGGCACCCGGATTGGAAGTTGCAAAGGACAGTGTCACCAAAACGAAAATCTTGGAAAACACCAAGCTGACCATCCAGTATGGCGACTCCAAGTGTTCCAACGCTGAAGGAATGAACCAAGCCGTGACGTTCTACGCAGAAAAGAACGTCGACGTCTTCTTCGGGCCGTGTTGCGACTACGCAGCGGCGCCGGTTGCTAGGCAGGTGGCGTATTGGAACACGCCGTTGCTAACAGCCGGTGCCATGGCCAAGGATTTTGGTACAAAGGCCAAGAAGGAGTTTTCAGTGTTGACCCGTGTTGGTGCTAATTTCAATTCGCTTGGAGATTACCTGATAAAGGTGTTCAACTATTATGACTGGAGTCGGATAATGCTGTTGTACAACCCCAATGGCAGAGAAAACGTCATGCACCGATTTTGTCACATTGCTACCGATGGTGTTCACTTTGCATTGAGAACTTCAAAGAACTTTACCCACACTTTCCACAAATTCCACAAGATTGAAGAAATCATTGACAGCCTTCCAGAAAAGCTTGGCAGAGATTACGGAGGTAAGGCTATATTTTCTAACACATATTGTGCTTTATCTCATTTTCATACATTCTGTTTAATTCCCTTTGAACTTGAAATACATATTTTACCATACATGTCCCTCATGCGATTATACCGTGAGCAGTTTACGTTCAGGGCTACACACTCATACCATGAAAGAATTGAATTTTGATATTGTGTTTGATGTTTTGCATGTGAAGGTTATCTTACAGTGCATATCAAGGAGGAGGCTGACCATTGCATAACACATTGGTGCCGTATCAAATGTGTTAAAATGTACAGGGCAAGGCGATGGCTTTGCACATCTCTTGGACCCTGTTCTGTAAGTGGAAAGCAAATGTTTAAATTCTTTCTTTGACGGAAATATCATGCCTTGACAGTATAGAATATCAGAGGAACTCCAAGACGCATCTGAAGACAATGCGTTATTACTTTTATTGACTTTGTCTGTGTGCGCTATGGCCATGATACCGGCTTGGTGATCAGCTACATATGAATGGAATTATTATTATTATTATTATTATTATTATTATTATTATTATTATTATTATAATTGTTATTATTCTTATTATCTAGTCAATCACATTAACGTCAAAAGTAACAGCAAATTCAATGACATAAATTATTTCATTTGATTTACCAATATGGGCAAGATCAGGTTTGTTGGCGTGGATTGGCTGAGGCTGTATACGGGCCTATTCAAAAGAATTGTGTATTGATCATTTTCCATGAGGCCCTCTACATGTTCAGGATCGTACCAAGGATGGACCCTGCCAAAACCACACGCATGGCGAAGACGGTAATAAAATGATCGAGCCACTCGTCCATGTCGCTTGAGATACTTTGATTGTTCCAAAGCTGAGCAATCACAGAAAATATTTTGGACAGTCTCATTAAATTCATTGCATGATCTACATTTAATATTTACATTTTGATGCAAAATCACACATTGACGGTTTCGAGTGGGAAGTGAATGGTCTTCAACAGCAAACAGAAAGCCTTCGATTTAACTTTTCAGGCCAGCCGACTTCATCCTTGCGAGGGACTCTGCGGGAAGATTATCTTCTCAAAACACTGCACATAAACTAAATGCATTGGTCGTTTAGATAGCTTCTTTGAAAAACTGAGTCTAGGCCGATTTGATATAGCACTTCGCTTGGTTGACACTCATTTCTGTACCGTCCAGCAGTACAGAACCATCAACAAAATCAACATTGACATTGATATATACATTATATTTCATATAATCTTCTCTCGGTTGGAAATCAAGAGATACATTATTTCAATCTTCAAAATAATACCATTTATTTTCAGGCGCAATGAGACGAAATAATGCTGTACTGTATAGAGTAAGGCCAAATGACGTCTCTAATTGACAACGTTGTGTCAATGAGACAACAGCTTGACTTAATGGTGATGTATGGGCGAAATGGATATATGAAAGATGCTTGAAACTAGGTGTCATTATTTAGACGTGCAGCATTCACTCGGGAAACGATATTATAAATTCATTCTAAACCTTATACATGTGAGAAGTATGGCATTTATTATGCGAACAATCCTGCTTGTATCTTAGAATGTCACACGTGAACAACAACAATTGCTGCCAATTAGGAAATCTTCATGGAAGTTGTATTTCAGTTGCAACCATTGTTAAAATTATATTAGAATATCACGTTAACGTTAAAATTAGAATATATTGTAGGAGAGTTTCATATGAACTGCAACCGTTGTTGCAAATTAGAAAATCTTGTAAAATAGTTTGAAATTAACTGCAACCGTTGTTGAAAATTAGAATAACTTGCAGAAGAGTTTCATATGAACTGCAACCGTCGTTGCAAATTAGAAAATCTTGTAAAATAGTTTGAAATGAACTGCAACCGTTGTTGAAAATTAGAATATCTTGTAGAAGAGTTTCATATGAACTGCAACCGTTGTTGCAAATTAGAATATCGTGTAGAAGAGTTTCATATGAACTGCAACCGTTGTTGCAAATTAGAATATCGTGTAGAAGAGTTTCATATGAACTGCAACCGTTGTTGAAAATGTGGACATAACGGGAAATTGTTTCATATGAACTGCAACCGTTTGCTTGCAAATTAGAAAATATCGAAGAAGAAAGTCATGCGAACTGCAGCCATTGTTGAAAATTGGGAAATCTCGTGGAAGAGTCTCACGTGAACTGAAACCGTTGATAAAATTTAAATAATAAAGTGTCCAAGATTACACATAGAAGAGTTTAGTTCAAATTCGGACCCTTCTTGCATCTTCGAATTACAGGAGAAACAGCTACATTCACGTTTAGTGCAATATATGTGTACACTTATGTAAGCCTGGGCAATATATATAGTAAACTACGTTTATAACGAACACGCTTATAACGAACTGACGGATAAAGCGAACTTACTTTTTAACCCGACCATTTGCTGTAGTCATGCTGTATATCTGCTTATAACGAACTACGGTTATAAAGAACTAAAATTAGTGGTCCCTTTGAGTTCGTTATATCTGAAGTTTACTGTATATGAATTACAGTAGACTACGGTTATAACGAACACGCTTCTAACGAACTGACGGATAAAGCGAACTTACTTTTTAACCCGACCATTTGTTGTAGTTATGCTGTATATATGCTTATAACGAACTACGGTTACAACGAACTAAAATTAGTGGTCCCTTTGAGTTCGTTATATCTGAAGTTTACTGTAAATGAATTACAGTAGACTACGGTTATAACGAACACGCTTCTAACGAACTGACGGATAAAGCGAACTTACTTTTTAACCCGACCATTTGCTGTAGTCATGCTGTATATATGCTTATAACGAACTACGGTTATAACGAACTAAAATTAGTGGTCCCTTTAAGTTCGTTACATCCGAAGTTTACTGTATATGAATTTATTAAAGGTTGTGTTTTTCTATAACAGCAGCCATCATTTAAGGGGGCATTGCATCACATTGTGATGCTCTTTTCCATCCTAGGCCTGATTGTTATAGCTGGCTGAATCTAAATCTATTATGTCGCCTCTTTCAACCTCCGTATTGCTCTACATAATAAACATTGTCACAAAAACATTATGTTAACCGTCTGGCTCCTAAATTAGTCTGGATGCAACAGATGTTCATTGATTAACAACAATGGTGACTTAAATACACATGTAGGTGTGGGATAAATATTCGCATCACGGTAGCTGGCCATATAGCTGTATCAAAGTGTGGTATATTATAATGCCTGATATTGATATTGATATTGACAAATTTGCATTGATAATACAGGCTTTTCTATGGAATCCCAGAAGAAACATTGTCACGCTGTCACATTGTTGCTTTTGGCCCTTATAAAACAAGCAAGTATACAAAAACATTACCAAAGCTCGACGTTTTGGCATTTCGTCGCATTGTCGTATTACCACGCTTTGAATAATATTTCATTTTATTTTACCAAAGTGCGACAATGATTGTCTATCAACAAATGGGCGACAACGCGGCAATGTGACATTATCAATATGGTATCGTATGACGACAACGCGACGTCTCTTCTAGGATTCCATATTTTTCACAGTAGGGCAGGAATTTACAACAAGCCCGGGGTTTGACGTCATGAACACCGTCTCCCGCCGTCCGGGTACGATGACACGCAAGTCCAACAAGTCTTACCACAAGACGGGTTTTTTTCTGAAATAAAGTTCTACATCAGTACTTGTCGGGATAAAGATGGGTGTATAACTGTAGTAGCCACGTGGGACTTCGCGGTAGAATTTGACCTCTGTACTTATGCACGGCGTAACAACTAATTGGATGCGGCCGTTAGGCTCAAGTGAGGTCGTGTCATCATGACCCTATGACGTGATCGTTGCTCACTCTTTCAGCCTCTGGTTTTTGCCTGGTCTAGATTAAATTGTTACGGTCGGGAATATCGAGACGTTACATGACATTCAAGCATTAGCATAGCGAAGACATGAACCGGACTTAACAGAGTAAGACCCCTTTAATGAGGACACCCTGTTTTCCGGATGATACATGAAGTGAGTTAGTGAGTGTGGCTTTTAGAGCGACAGTCGAGCTATATCGCGACAGGAGACGCAAGAGTGAGTGAGTTGGGTTTAACGCCGCTTTTAACAGTATTCCAGTCATATCACGGCGTGTCAGCTTAATGTGGGAGGAAAACCCGAAGTGATGCAGGTCTCGGACGTTTACCACTTTGGTGAAACCCACGAGCACTGGTATGGTGCTGACAAACTTAGAAACATAAACGGGGCGAACCCACAATCAAAAGTTTCTGGCGTGCACAAGGGACGCAACTCTGCACAGCGACTTGCGGCGCCATAGACAACGTATCCTAGCATACATTTATTTAAAATGTTCTGGAAATCATTTCGTTTCTTCCGAAAGCGGGGAAGAGCGAAGAGGCCGCTTGTCTAAGGCCGGAATTCGCTGTGCAGAGTTGCGTCCCTTAGGAGAGCCAGAATCTCATTTTCGCCAAAATTGTTTCTAGAGTTGTTAGCACAATACCCGTACTCTTGGGCTTCACCAAAGTGGTAAACGTTACTGCATAATTTCAGGCTCCCCCCCCCTCATCTAGTAGTCGTTCGATATTCATTTTGAAAGTATGGTGTACAATTTGTCCGTTCAGCCTACCATATGATAAATTTTAGAAACTAAAATTCAATTACATATGTTATTTACTCCGCCGCATTAGTATTTTGATTGTGTCAGATGGTTCATGGACAGAACACGGTAATAATAACTATAACAAGAACAACGTAACAGCTGTTGCACGAGCTCCATGCAGATATATAATTGTGTTTAATGGACCCTCAATATGGACATGCTTTAATGCATAAGTTCAACATCAGCAAATAATTCATGTAATTTTGGCATGGTAACTAGTTCCTTTGTTCGCATCTTTCGTCGTTTACTCTGAAACAGGCATGTTGTATGCAGTGACCGTTGATTGCCTAATATAAGATGCTTGCACAAATTACTTGTTAACTACTTGTGTTTATCAAGCAGAACAGAAGATGTTTATTCCTTCGATCTCAATTCGTTTTAACAGACGTGGTTAAGGTTGATCCATAATTTATATGGTTTCACTTCCCTCCAATCAAGCCTCACCTGGGTGCTTATTAGCGTTTATTGATGATTCTTGGAATGAGAATTGATTTCCTGTTTCTGTCCTGATTGCACACTGGTGTATTATTGAACATGTACATGGGGATGGCAGAGTCGGACATGCGCTAAATTGGTCTTCTTACAAATGTAAATAGGGTACAGGAATCAACGCCAGGTGTTCTCCAGATAGTCGATCCAATTCCAGCAGCACAATGAAATATTGCAGTTTAACTTATCTTAATTTTGACACAGGAGGGGATGCCGAGAGCCTGACGCTTAGTCTCTGAAAATATCAAAATTTGCAAGAAACAATAACTCCATTTAAACTGAATAGGAGCCCAAGTGATGGGAGATTCTGATCATGAGCGTGAGGTAAATCTAGACTTGCTTCTTTTAGGGCTTTCCCATAAAGGAAATGGCTCGGCGGAAGGGACAATGATATGGTTCTTATGATACCGATGACGTGGTTTTGTGTTTAAAGACTTCATTATAAGTATCAGGTATTAAATACTAGGGCGTTCTGTAATATATTAATCCAATATTGGGGAATTGTTTTTAGCACTGTGGGACGTATTGCTGAGTGCGTGAGTGAGCATGGTTTTACGCCGCTTTTAGCAATATTCCAGCAATATCACGGCGGGGGACACCAGAAATGAGCTTCACGAATTGTACCGATATCGGAGATCGGACCCGGGTCTTCGGCGAGCAAACGCTTTAACCTCTAGGCTACCCGACAGCCCCTACGTGTTGCTGCGTGGGCGTTAGGGAACAAACGGCCGCTAATTTAAGGGAACAAAATTGTGCCGGGGAGAGCAGGATCCGCATCCCCATTTCCCGAACACCAGGTGTCATTCCTGATTTTCAGTGATCATTTCATCTAATATTCATCACTATTTTCACTGCCTGTGCCTATGTCTATTTTCTTTACGTTTTGTTCCTCTACGGTACCCGGGGTAGAATGTGTCCCCTGCACCCCACTGATGGTCGTAAAAGGCGACAAAATTGTGTCGGCAGAGGAAGGGAGTCGGATGGTTGAGGACGCCGGAACCGGCAAAAGTGTTCCTGTCCAACACACCATTTTGACCCCAACTTTGCCTAGACGGTGGTAGGAAGGGCCCGGTAATATCTCATGAGTGAGTTGGGTTTAACGCCGCTTTTAACAGTATTACAGTTATATCATGGCATGTCAGCTTAATTTTGGAGGAAAGCCCGAAGTGATGCAGGTCTCAGACGTTTACCGCTACGGTGAAACCAACGAGCATGGGTATTGTGCTGACAAACCTAGAAACATAATCCGGGCGAACCGGGATTCGAACCCACAATCATAGGTTTCCGGCGTGCCCAAGGGACGCAATTCTGCACAGCGAATCGCGGCGCCTTAGACGTTGGTCATGCCAAGCCCTGTGGGTCATTATTACCTTGCACAAGTTTGTCAAAATGTTGAAATAACTTGTTTTAGTCTTGGTCAAATGATGTTTTACTTTAATTCCAAATGTATAGTTTTATTTTCTAATTTGTGTAGAGTCGTATGCCCAGAAGGCTTCTCGTGAGGCAATCAAGTGGAGTCTTGACTACTGCTTGAGTATAACATTCCCGTATCCCTATGTGGTTAGTTTGCTGGAATACCACTTCCATGTGGCATCACCCTTGTTGGCGCTCCGTTGTGGGCAGGGAACAGGTTTGCTGAATACAACCATGGGAAAAATCCTAAAAAAAACTGGCAACACTCAGAATCTGATTCTGAGCTCGATCCATCTTACCATGAAATTGTGACCAGGTTCTTGTATTCCGAGAGGGGTACTTGTCCTCGGTTCAATAAAATAGAAGCTGAAGGTGACCGTACTCTAGCTTCGTTTCCACCATTTCTCTTTGAAACAGGACTCAAGGGTAATGCTGGTGATTCGAAGGATGTTAAGAAACAACGATCTGGAGGTCTTTTCAGAGAATGTACAAGGAACAAGCCATCAATTTAATGACTTCAACAGAATTGGTTGACATACCCGTCAGGTGTTCTGCATACAAGACCCTTAATTTCAGCAAAGGCCTGTCCGTGACCGTTATCGGTCTGGCTGAAGAAGGCATTGAAGAAAGTGTTTAATAACTTCGCAGTCAATGTGTGTTTGAAGCCAAACGATTCACATATCGCAATGATGGACGCGTGTTTTCTTCAAATACATATCTGTTGACCCACTTCTCTACCAAGTTCCATTAAAGTTGGTTGTTTCTCCATGCATCTACATCCCATGATGTCAAAATGTCAGAAATTTAAGTTTACTTGCTCCAGATGTGGCGAAACTGATCATGGCGGTAATACTTGTACTCGGCCATTTAAATGTTCCAACTGTAAAGAACCCGAAATTAAAGAATTAAATGCGAGCAAAAGATAAGCTACGCCGATGCCAGGAAACAAGCAAAAGCAGTCACATCCGCTAACACTACAGGGCATTCTATTGCCTCTGTAGTTAAAACAGTTCCAGTAGTTCAAACAACATCAGTTCACTGTCTGACAGATCACTCATAGACAGTAGGAGACAAGCCAAAGCCAGTTTCTGACATCCAACATAACTAACCTAAGACAAACAAAGTTAGTGCTCCAATATTAACGAATGAAGCATCAACATCAACAGCGCCTGAAACAATCCCCATAAATAATAATGAGATTTATCTAATAATTCAAGACTCTACGATTTGCGTCACTGCACTTCCTATTATTCATTTTTTTTCCACCAATTAATGAAGCTACTGGAGAATCTACTGTTTTTGGTGAAGCAGGGAGCGATCCACAGCTCTGGTTCACTTCATACTAATCTTCAGGCTTGTGCAGTGCGATTAATTTTGCACATAACATTAACTGTGTGTTCTTTCGGCATTCCATTTTAAAACAAAATTCTGATCTTCAGAATCTATATGATCAGCTCCCTAAGCCCTACATCACCATGGACGATTTAAATGGACATAACTCTCTGTGGGGAAGTGCAAGTACAAACAATAAAGGGAAAGTCATTCAAGATTTTGTTTCTGTTAATAATTTATGTATTTTTAATGACAATTCAAGCACTAATTTACATCCTGCCAATAGAACAAAGTCTGTCGTTGATCTGTCCCTCACAGATTCCTATGTTGACAATGAGTTTGAATGTTCTGTACATGACCACCTTTGTGGAAGCTGTAAAACCGGATGATGACCACCTTTATCGCTTTGGAATTTTACCAAGGCAAATTGACAAATTGAAACCTGACAATTTCAGAAATGAACCAGATCCCATCCACTTAGTTTTCGGATGAACTAAACAATAATGCCGACCAAACAATTGCTATGTCCTCTGCGAATCCTCCTATTCGTAAACCATGGTTTAATAACGACTGCAAAGAAGCAAGAAAATGCATGTAAAAAAGCTGGAGAAGATTTCCGCAAACATCTTACTGTTCACTACTTGAATAATATTGAAGTTGAAAGTGCCAAGGCATGACGTGTTTATGAACAAAATAAGCGCCAATCTTAGAGGATTTTTTTCTTCAAAATTAATTCACGCACACCCATGCCCATGGTGTTGAACAAGGTTAAAAAAATTAGAGGCAAAGGTTCAAAATGTTCTGTACATCGTCTTAAAGAAGGTGACAAATTAATCAATGATCAATTTGACATTGCAATATACTTGGCGAAACTCTTGCCAAGAATTCTTCATCATCAAGTTATGTCCCTGAAATTTAGAGATATCAGAAACAACAGGAAAAGAAAAACGTTAATCTTGATTCTAACAAGTGTGAAGATTACAATGAAGTATTTTCAGTGTATGAGGAGCATACCGCTCTTAACAAAGCTCATGATACTGCAGCAGATGATGACAATATCCACTATCAGTTATCGAAGCATTTGCCTGTATCATGTCTTGAGTTACTGTTAGATATTTTTGAGCATAATTCTTTTGTAGTCCCCATACAAAAACTTGGCCGGGATATTACACATCCCTCAAATTATCGCCCTGTATCTTTAACCAGTTGTGATTGCAAAACCATCGAACGAATGGTGAAAAATAGATTAGTTTGGTATTTGGAAACCATTAATCATCTCACAAATTTTCAATGTGGTTTCCGGAAAAATAGAAGTACTATTGATCATTTAGTACGATTAGAATCCTTTGTTCAAAATGTTATAGTTAATAAAAAACAAGTAGTATCAATTTTCTTTTATCTTGAGAAAGCATACGATAGTTCCTGGAAGCATGGCATTTTAAAGAATGTATATGATTGTAGCTTGAGAGGTCGTTTACCTCATTTCATATCACATTTTTTAACAGACAGGCAATTTCAATCCGAGTCGGCACAAGCCCGTCTGACATTATAAATATAATCAGGATCAGGTTGTCCAGCAAGGCAGTATTTTGTCTGTAACTTTTATTTAGTAAATAAAGGTTTTAAGTGATTCAATAAATGGATCACTTTTCGTCGATTTCTTGCCGTGGTAAAAATATGCATACAATAGTGCGGCAGTTACAAATCTGTCCAAACACAATTCACCAGACTTCTCTTTAAAACGGGTTTAACTTGTCTAAATAAAACAATAACTGTATATATCTGTGCAGAAAATATAAGCCACATAAAGACCCTACAATGTAACCGCTATCAAAGTTGTAAAGGATGCCATATTCTTGGGTCTCATCTTTGATCGCCATTTAACTTTCTTACCACATATTAAATCTCTTAACTAAATATCTGAAGGCCATCGATTTGTTGAAAGTTGTATCTAATTCAAACTGAGGAGATGATCAGACAATCATCTTACACTTAAACAGAAATTCCGATTCACGTGCAAAAGTAAACAGATCGGCAAGAAATGGAATACAGTTGGTGCTCATGAGTGAGTGAGTGGGTGAGTTGGGTTTAATGCTGCTTTTAACAATTTCCAGTTATATCGCGGCATGTCAGCTTAATGTGGTAGGAAAACTCTAAGTGATGCAGGTCTCAGACGTTTACCACTTCGGTGAAATTCCACGAGCACGGGTATGGTGCTGACAAACCTAGAAACATAATCGGGGCGAACCAGGATTCGAACCCACAATCATAGGTTTCTGGCTCGTCCACGGGACGCAACTCTGCACAGCGAATCGCGGCGCCTAAGACGACTGGGCCACCCGTGCTCCCTGGTATGCAACCAGTGAAGATCCGGGGTAGAATTGGTCTTCAACAACCCATCCTTGCCATAAAAGGCGACTATGCTTGTCGAAGAAGGTGACTAAAGGGATCGGGTGGTCAGGCTCGCTGACTTGTTTGATGCATATCATCGATCTCCAATGCGTGGATCGATGCTCATGATATTAATCACTGGATTGTCTAGTCAAGACTCGATTATTTACACACCGCCGTCATATAGTTTGAAAATTGCTGAGTGCGGCGTTAAACAACAAACCAATCAACCAATCATGGGTATGCCTTTTCCTTGCCTAAATATCACATCTCCAGATTTCACAATAATGTTTTCAATAAGGAAACCAATCTGTCGTGATTGGACATTAATCTACACGAATACACGGCATATATAGCCTATCTCTCAGGGGACCATCCGTGAAGAACAGATGGAGTTTATTCAGCCACCCTGGTAAAACACAAGATCTGCTTTGCACTGTCCTACGTTGTTCACTGTACAGAAATCAGGGGCGGTCGGGTAGCTTAGTGGTTAAAGCGTTTGCTAGTCACGCCGAAGACCCCGGTTCGATTCCCGACAATGTGTGAAGCCCATCTCTGGTGTCCCCCGCCGTGACATTGCTGGAATATTGCTAAAAGCAGCGTAAAATCAAACTCACTCACTCACTGTATAGAAAGCAGGGGCCCTGGTGTCCAAAGCGAGAAGGTCGATGAACTGCCGCTGACAAATAAATTGAATGTCAGATAGTTACGTTGTGTGACCTCCCTAAGTTTGTGTTACCGTGTACCTTTATCAACCCCTGGAAACATACAGGCACACTACCGACTAAACAGGCCATGGCGTATACAGCGAGTTATCATAGTATACATGGCGTCATATCCGGCATAGCATGGTCTATATAGCGACTTATCCGACATACATAGTGCGTCGAGCGCCATATCTGATAAAACAGTCCATATAGCGCCATATCCGATAAAACAGTCTACATAGCGCCACATCCGATAAAACAGTCCATATAGCGCCATTCCGATAAAACAGTCTATCTAGCGCCATATTCGATAAAACAGTATATATAGTGCCATATCCGATAAAACAGTCTATATAACGCCATATCCGATAAAACAGTCTATATAGCGCCATATCCGATAAAACAGTCCATATAGCGCCATATCCGATAAAACAGTCTATATAGCGCCATATCCGATAAAACATTCTATATAGCGCCATATCCGATAAAACAGTCCATATAGCGCAATATCCGATTAAACAGTATATATATAGCGCCATATCCGATAAAACAGTCTATATAGCGCCATATCCGATAAAACAGTCTATGTAGCGCCATATCCGATAAAACAGTCCTTATAGCGCAATATCCGATTAAACAGTATATATAGCGCAATATCCGATTAAACAGTATATATAGCGCCATATCCGATAAAACAGTCTATATAGCGCCATATCCGATATAACAGTCTATATAGCGCCATATCCGATAAAACAGTCCATATAGCGCCATTCCGATAAAACAGTCTATATAGCGCCATATCCAATAAAACAGTATATATAGTGCCATATCCGATAAAACAGTCTATATAACGCCATATCCGATAAAACAGTCTATATATCGCCATATCCGATAAAACAGTCCATAGAGCGCCATTCCGATAAAACAGTCCATATAGCGCCATATCCGATAAAACAGTCTATATAGCGCCATATCCGATAAAACATTCTATATAGCGCCATATCCGATAAAACAGTCCATATAGCGCAATATCCGATTAAACAGTATATATAGCGCCATATCCGATAAAACAGTCTATATAGCGCCATATCCGATAAAACAGTCTATATAGCGCCATATCCGATAAAACAGTCCTTATAGCGCAATATCCGATTAAACAGTATATATAGCGCAATATCCGATTAAACAGTATATATAGCGCCATATCCGATAAAACAGTCCATAGAGCGCCATTCCGATAAAACAGTCTATATAGCGCCATATCCGATAAAACAGTATATATAGTGCCATATCCGATAAACAGTCTATATAACGCCATATCCGATAAAACAGTCCTTATAGCGCCATATCCGATAAAACAGTCTATATAGCGCCATATCCGATAAAACAGTCTATATAGCGCCATATCCGATAAAACAGTCCTTATAGCGCAATATCCGATTAAACAGTATATATAGCGCAATATCCGATTAAACAGTATATATAGCGCCATATCCGATAAAACAGTCTATATAGCGCCATATCCGATAAAACAGTCTATATAGCGCCATATCCGATAAAACATTCTATATAGCGCCATATCCGATAAAACAGTCCATATAGCGCAATATCCGATTAAACAGTATATATAGCGCCATATCCGATAAAACAGTCTATATAGCGCCATATCCGATAAAACAGTCTATATAGCGCCATATCCGATAAAACAGTCCTTATAGCGCAATATCCGATAAAACAGTCTATATAACGCCATATCCGATAAAACAGTCTATATATCGCCATATCCGATAAAACAGTCCATAGAGCGCCATTCCGATAAAACAGTCTATATAGCGCCATATCCGATAAAACAGTCTATATAACGCCATATCCGATAAAACAGTCCATATAGCGCCATATCCGATAAAACAGTCTATATAGTGCCATATCCGACATAACATGATGTGTTAAGCGTCATAGCCGATAAGAATATGAATAATAGAATCTTGGCCAGACTATCAAGTGATTGGCATCATCAGCATCGATCGACGCAAATGGGATACGACAACATGCATCAACCAAGTCAGCGAGTTTGACCACCATATCCCGTTAGTCGCCTCTTTCGACAAGCATAGTCGCCTTTTTACGGCAAGAAATTGTTGGATTTAACTGAAAAAACTACGCTAATTGGCAAAATATTGTTCTTTATTCGCATTGGTGTTATAAAAAATCCGCACGTTGGCTCCTTCCAGAAGCACTTGGCGCTTGTCTCTAACTGGTGGGAACCATTCATCATATCCCCAAAATCCCTGACAGTCTTCAAAAGCATTAGTCCTTAAACAGTAGTAAGGACATTAGTTATTTTTTTAGATGTTATCTTCTGCTGCTGTGAGGTTGTACAAGATCGATTTTACGTCGTGTGTGCACTCACAGATATAACACGTATCAAACAAAGTGATCATTTCTCTTTCTTAACAAGTTTACCAAGAAACCATGTACACTGAAACACCGTCAAGGGAACCATCGAGGATGTGAGTGAGTGAGTAAGTTGGGTTTTAACGCCGCTTTTAAACAGCATTCCAGTTATATCGCGGCGTGTCAGCTTAATGTGGGAGGAAAGCCCGAAGTGATGCAGGTCTCAGACGTTTACCACTTCGGTGAAACCCACGAGCACGGGTATGATGCTGACAAACCTAGAAACATAATCCGGGCGAACCGGGATTCGAACCCACAATCATAGGTTTCTGGCATGCCCAAGGGATGCAACTCTGCACAGCGAATCGCGGCGCCTTAGACGACTGGGCCATCCCTGCGCCCCCCCCCCCCCCCCCCCCCCCCCCCCCCCATCGAAGATATATCTACTTGCCCATAGTTCGAGCTAGAGAGAGTCATAATGTGCTGAAAAGAATTGTGTTCGCTTCTTGTTTAAGACCATTGTACTATTCTGACCACATCAAAAGAATGTGTTTATGAATAAAATAGTGATGATATTTGGAAATATCCTGCACATGTTCACCACAGACCATTTTGAAAGAATTACTAGGGTGTTGAATGTTGTAAACCTGATCACGCACATATTTTGCTGGACCGCCTCCGTGGTCAAGTGGTAGAGCGTCCGCCCGGAGAGCGGAAGGTCCGGGGTTCGATCCCCGGCCACGTCATATCAAAAGACGTTAAAAGATGGTACTTGTTGTTACCCTGTCTGGCGCTCGGCATTAAGGGGCTAAAACAAGGACTGGTCGGCTCGGAGTTTACTGTGTCTGAGTGGGGTATTCATGTTAAACTGCGGCATGGTATCTCAGTGAGCTAGCACTATAAATCGGCAGTCCGGATTAGTGCAAGCAGACACACACACACGCGTGCATACACTATGTATGTGCAATAATCTTGGACGCGACGTTAAACCCAATTTCACCTCACCTCACCTAGCATATTTTAATTGAGACTTGCCTCCATCTGATATTGTGACCAGAAATACACCAGTCACGTGGAAGACATCAAAGATTTAATGATAATCATTGTTTGTTTCATGTTTTACACCGCAGCAATATGCCAGCTATGAAAAATCGAATATGGACTCGACAATCCAGTGATTGATATAATGAGCAAAAATCTACGCCGTCAGAGTACGATGATACTCAATCAAGGAAGTCGATCCATAACGTTAATCAAGCATGGGAAGATGGAGATCAATTCTGACCAGGAATCGTCTTATATCGCGTTAGTGGAGTTCGAACTGAATATGTTTCTTATAATCATATTACCATCACATCATTCCCCTTTTCATATGGAAGCACTGAGTTATCGACATCGAGATTGATTTCACCTTCAGGGGATTCAAGGCTGATATGGGTCCTCAACAATCTATTGTTTGTCGTAGGAGGCGACTAACTTGATTCAGATGGTAAGGTTCGGTGACTTGGTTGATTGTGTGTCCAATCAAGAATCCCTTGAGACTTGAAGGTCATTAATGATCCTCGGTGACCAAGAGTGGCCTTGAATGGATCTGCAACGGCAGACCTGTAGCGTCCAGCATGTGCTACCAGATGTCTGTGTCTTAATGGAGCTGGTCTGTGTTGACATTTCCATTATTTCCGCAAAGGTTATACCATGTCACTGTTTGTTAACGTCAACATCCCGACGGTTTTTTTTCCGACGGCGTTTACAAGAGCGTACCGGTTCTGGCATATGACTGACGGCGTGCAAATTGTTTTTTGTGTGATGTTCCTTGCTGGTACGGTGGTGTGTCTCGTCACAATACCAGAAAAACTTTGAACCGTTATGCTATACATTATCGGCTTCAGAAGTTTCATTCCATACTCAATCAGACATAATTCCCACGTTCCAGACTGCATGTCATCCCTTGGAGCGGTGTCAGGACCCAAACCGGTCGATTTTACAAAAGTATTAACCTAGCCAAAAATGTCACGCAGTACGTTTGGGTAGAATATTAGCATCATTGACTGTCGCAACTCCGAAGAAAATGTCAGGCAAAAGAAAGTATACACCCATGTTTGATGGTGGCTAACACGAAACAAACAAGAACTTGTAATTGGATGGGGATGTATTTTACATGGTAACACAGATGTGTTTTCTTTTCTAAAGTTTGCAGTGCTATTGCGATTGTTTTCAGCCGAGTAATGTCTTGATAACGAGTGTGACGTTTTGGTCAAATCGACGTTTCAGATGCATATTTTTCTTTTGCCTTACAGTTTATAAAGGAACGTCTGAAACAAGTGTGCATTGCTATAAGTCAATTGATAAGCTACTTATACGTACGATGATTAAAGCATCACTCAATTTCTCCATGGCGATTAAGGAAAAGCTACGTTGGCATGAACAAGTGAATGTGATGGTTGATGGTTGTCCATCCTTTGTTCTTCTGTCTTCCCAATTGTTCAGCGTATATGTTTGTCTAACGTCCATACAAAATTTTGTCCTTGAAAAGGTTACAATTAAATATTTAAATATGCTACACCTTCTTATAATAGAAAAGACCCGTGAGAATCCGGATTAGAATAGGTCTTCAGCAACCCATGCTTGTCGTAAAAGGCGACTATGCTTGTCGTAAAAGGCGACTAACGGGATCGGGTGGTCAGCTCGCTGACTTGGTTGATGCATGTCATCGAACCCAATTGCGCAGATCGTTGCTCATGATATTAATCACTGGGTTGTCTGGTCCAGACTCGATTATTTACAGACTTGGTTGATGTATGTCATCGTATCCCAATTGGCTGGATATATGCTCATGATTGCCATCCCTTGGTTGTCTGGTCCGGACTCGATTATTTACAGACCGCTGTCATATAGTTTGACTATTGCTGAGTGCGGCGTAACACAACAAATACATATACCAGAATAGTTTCCAATCTACAAATATTGGAAGTATTTTTCACATGTTATATGTTGACCACCTTTCACAAACATATTTGGACGTCATCTTAGTGATGTGGAAAGGGGTTCTGTGACTTTTATAACGCTTTCAGAACTATTCTTACAATATCACGGATCAACACAAATGGTCGCCAAATCTCGAATCGAACCTGACCATACGTTTTAACCACTTTAAACCCAGTCCAAGCAAAGTTAAGGAATAGGATTGAAAGATCATAGTGAAGGTGATGTCTGGATTGATCCAATTACGCATCTGGTGCACGTCATGCCAAAGACTGACAAACTCGGATGCGATTGATTATAATTGACGGACAGGCAGAATCAATTCTCGCAAAGGAGCCCCCAATGTTCGCAGACAGACTTAGACGCTGCTGAACCAGCCAGGTCAAAGGCATCTGTAAGTGGCAGTCTAGTAGCTGTAGTATTATCAATGATGACATGCTTGACTGATTCATTTCAAATTCTAAATTCATTCACATCCGACGTTACGGTACAGATGCTGGGAGGTCCATAAAGAAAGTGAACTAAAAGAATAAAGAAGTTGAAATCCATAAGTTAACTCTGTCCTCATTCAAGTAAATTGTGTTACGTAATGTAGTGCCAGGGTTATCAGAGGTCCCGAGACACCTGGTTAAATGTTTCCAGAGGTCAGACTAGCATGTTCGATAGCAGGCATGTCGGCTTCAACATACCTACTTCAACATAGAAGCTTCAACAAACCAGTTTCAACATACCTGCTTCAACATATCAGTTTCAACATACCTGCTTCAAAATATCAGCTTCAACATATCAGTTTCAACATATCAGTTTCGACATATCTGCTTTAAAATGCCTGCTTCAACTGCTACCATCCAAGTATCTATGTCTTCTAAACGTTACCAATGGTCACTGGACGTCCATTTTACCGTTATTGGATGTTCTTCATCCCTGATTTAACATCCCCAAACCCTGTACCTTGAAATTCCAACTTCAGCATCCCAACATCTCAGCTTCAGACTCAAAGCATTCCAACGTCGTAGAAACGCAAAACTAAACTAAACACAGTGTTACATAATACAACTACATGTACGTCTAACTTTACAGATTTGATATGCATGTATAACCTATCGTCTAATCGGAATTATGTGTCCCGCGTAAAATGATTCTGTAAGTTCCGGGTCTTGGTGTACTTATATTACAGAACGTATTCACAAATAATCCGAAATGCCACGCTGCGAGAAGGTTATTTTTTTATATTTCCCATAGTCCTCTTGAGAGAGAATTTAGAAAAAAATGTTGGTATTCTGACTTCAAGTGGAGGCGTCAGCGCAGCTGATTTACAATTGAAATCATATCAGCTTAATTATCATGACGTCATGAACCATGGATGATGTCATCTTCAATTATGTTCCACATTGAGTTCATATGACGTCACGCTGCTATTGAAATCTTCACAAACAATAAAACAATGGAACGAGTGTTATAAGGAAGATACAGTATGGATGTCAACTTCTTAATTATGAGGAACACAACGTTTCGGAGAATATGCTTATTCACCTGATGAAGAGGTAAGTAAACTCCGACATGTTGTGTTCCTCATAAGAAACAAATTTTCATCTATAACTTATCTTCTGTGTATCAGTTCTGAATGCCATTCAAAGACTGTATTGCTATTCCTGATGAGACAATTGCTGAAATAATTTCATCTTTTCCGTTCCCTTACGAGTAATATAATGATGAGAACTCAAACAAGGACATATTACTACCATGACGGATGACCCCCTCCGTGGTCTAGTGGAAGAGCGTCCGCCCGAAGAGCGGAAGGTCCGGGGTTCGATCCCCGCCGCGTCATACCAAAAGACGTTAACAGATGGTACCCTGTCTGCCGCTCGGCATTAAGGGGCTAAAAAAGGACTGGACGGCTTGGAGTCAGTATACTGTGTCTGAGTGGGGTGTTCATGTTAAACTGCGGCATGGTATCTCAGTGAGCTAGCACTATAAATCGGCATCAGTCAGGACTAGTACAAGCAGCCACACACACACGTGCATGCACGTCGTTATATAAGTGCAATAATCTTGGACGCGACGTTAATTTCACCAAACCATGACTAATAGTTTATATAAGACTCGTATGCATCTGTTATCGGTGAGCTGTGAACATCGATACATACACCGTTCAATACAGTGTGAAGGGCCACACAATCCATCCCTCTCAAATATCAAATCTCGTGTGGTCAACAGCCTATTTATATATACATTACACTAATTTACCTTATCCATATGTAGTCCGCAACTCCGAGGGGAATCAGTGTCTGATTATAAACATACATTGTGTGCACAGAGCCAATTAAGCCTTGTAATCAGAATAGACAGATTATTTTGCGATTCTGTGTCGATCAGTCCTCCGTGGAAATGCGGGTTGGAATTGGTCTTCAACAACCCATGATTGTCGTAAGAGGCGACTAACGGGATCGGGTCGTCAGGCTCGCTGACTTGTAATTGTTTGATGCATATCGTCGTATCCCATGTGCATAGGCCGATGCTCATGATATCAGTCACTGGATTGTTATAAAGCTTGAATATTGCTGGATGCGGCGTTCAACAACAAACATAACAACTATTACGATAAAATGCCTATGACATTAATACTGCACTTCTGACCAACGTATCATATCGAGGCAGGTCTCAATTAAAAGATGTGTTTTGTTTGTTTGTTTGTTGTTTAACGCCGGGCCCAGACAATCCAGTGATTGACATCATGAGAATCGATCTACGCAATTGGGATCGATGACATGTATCAACCAAGTCAGCGATCCTGACCACCCGATCCCGTTAGTCGCCTTTTACGACAAGCATACATGTAGTCGCCTAAAAGATGTGTAATTGAACGTCAAACCAAACATTTGCAAACGTTATCAAAACGTTATGAAAACAGTCGCCGAAACACTGCAAACGCAATGTCCAAAACACAACTATGATACCCGTCTCAAACACATCACCATCGAAAAACTCGATATTGTTTGTTTTTAGCCACCATCAAACATGGATCTGTAATTTCTTTTGCCCCGGCAGTTTATCTGAAGATTTATATTAGCCCTATTTTTAAATTAACTGACACTGCACCTAAGTTGCACTTTTCAAGTTAAAAAACAAGGCAATTTTGCGATCACCGATTTTTCAATCTCATCGAACAGAATGATTAGCTCTGTCAGGAGCGCCAGACAATGAGAGAGGAAGCGATCGGAAGTATGGCAGCTGTGTCGGGACACAATATATGGGGCTATAACGCCCGGTGCGACCGAGCGTCCATGTCTATTACGGCAGTGCATCAGAGTTGTATTTATGGCAGCCTAGTGTCGCCATCAAACAGGCCGAGCCCCCAGATTGTGATATATTACCCGTAAAAATTTCCTGCCAAAACGCGCCAACCATTTTTTCATTTTCATATAGATTCTCAAACTCGTATCCTATTTCATTGTAACTGGTTTATCGTGACTATTTCGGTCTTCCATATTACCAATTTTGATCGAATCCAATTGTGATCACAGAAGATAAACAAGAGGCAAGCGATGTTTCTGTGCGTTTATGTGTGCCATGTTCAAATGCAGTATGGGGCTCTGCCGATTACTGCAAACTTATTGTTTTCTTGTTCGTTTTAAATCGGAATTAATCTTGCTGAAAATGATAAGCACGGGTGACTTTGTTGTCACGTTTCTCAATTACTCCAGTGCAGTTTGCAGAATATGTCCCTATCGAGTGGGAATTGCTTTTTGTAATAAAATGTCATCAGATCAGTAAAGCTCCTCGCCCTATGCAGCTGCCAAGCTTTACACACGACTAACTCGTCAAGATCCGGGTTAGAATAGTCTTCAGCAACCCATACTTGTCGTAAGAGGTGACTTAGGGATCGGGGGGTCAGTCTCGCTGACTTGGTTAATGCATGTCATCGTATCCCAATTGCGTTGATCGATGCTCATGATGTCAGTCACTGGAATGTCTGGTCCAGACTAGATTATTTACAGACAGTCGTCATATAGCTGGCGTTACCATCAAAAAAAAAGAAAAGACGGTGTCATAACCTATAAAATAAAAATAATATCTGGTGCCTTGACAGTTTTAGAGGAACTAACTTGCATCACAAATAGTATAGCTGTATTCCTTTGAAAAATCCAATCTGGTCAAACTTGACCTGTTGTCTGATGGACTGTGACAGACACCAGCTTTAAACAGGACGGAGCTATGTGGTGGGAGAGCGAATGGGCTTCGATTATTTGAATTTCACTGTAAATTTGCTGTGTAGATTTTTGAGATCCGCCGACAAAATTTTGCAGATATGAGATTTGACTCCGAGTCACATAACATTCAGACTATCCATGGACTTTCTTTAAAATGCATGTGCGGTACCCGTGGCCTGCCAAATGTAAAGTGCGGCACTTGCCTTTAAGAGCTGTTGACACACCTCACATGAGATGCACATTTCATCACGTGACATCGAGAATTTACATGCACGGAATATATAACGGTGCTGTATAAAAAGATCAATAATCAGAATTATCGTCGGTGGGAAGAAACATTAAAACACATCTGTGACGTCATTCTTTTGTTTGAGCGCTCCCTTGTTTTTCAGGACTAGAGAGTTATTTGTCAACTGTACATTACCTTGAACCAACATTTGAATTAATTATGAAGAGCCGTGTTCCACGCATTGTAAATGACAGCTCGCGACGGAGCTTGGAGCTCGTGCAACAGCAGCAGAGAACGCATTCCTCGTGCATCACGCAAGGGCGACTCACGCAGTGTAAATACAGACAAAAGACAAAAGACAAAAGAGTTCTCGTATATTTTTCAAATATTTTCCACAACAGAATATTTTGTCAAAGTGCAAAAGTAGAGATGGGTTTTAAATAGGGGCCTAGAGAGTTACTCGGACATTCCCCTCTACCTAAACGATAATCGATATTCAAGTGTGTCATTGATAATATCTTACACAAACTATTGTGACGAAATAAAGTTTTATGTTGACGAAGCAGACTTGTCTCGTCCATTGCCGAAGACGAAAAGCAACTGATTTTGTTATTCCTTAAATCTCCACAAAGTAGTCCATGCATGTGTAGCAGGGCGTGGAGTCATCCCACAGATGACATCCTTACCTTGGCAGCTTGCTGACGGGGTTAACCTCATGTGGACAAAGCGTCCGACCTCGGATCAGAAGGTCCGCGGTTTTAATCCCATCACGGGGCTCGGAAATGTTATGGCCGCTACATTGGCGCCCAACGTGGGGCTGAGCACGTTCATATTAAATTTGAGCAAAATAAGCCTCAGTACCCTACTATGCGGCCCGGGATGTGCCTTCTGTTGACGGGGGAGTATGTAGCAGGACGTGGGGTCATCCCACAGATGGCCATGTGGACAAGGCCTAGGCGTCCGACCTCGGATCAGAAGATCCGTCGTTCGAATCCCATCACGGGACTCGGAAATTTTATGGCCGTTACACATGCAAGTGTCACCACTCATCAGTGACGTGTAATATGTTGTTTTCTTTCTGAGCTTTTTGCACATTTACTCAAAGTTACTTCTCCGATATTTATCGATAACTGGTCGATATTTAGTTATCGATAAACCATACGCGTTACCTCATGTTTCGTGGGACCGCCTCCGTGGTCTAGTGGTAGAGCGTCCGCCCGGAGAGCGGAAGGTCCGGGGTTCGATCCCCGGCCGCGTCATACCATACCGTTAAAAGATGGTACTTGTTGTTACCCGCTCGGCATTAAGGAGCTAAAACAAGGACTGGTCGGCTCTCTGTCAGTATACTGTGTCTGAGTGGAGTATTCATGTTAAACTGCGGCATGGTATCTCAGTGAGCTAGCTCTATAAATCGGCATCAGTCCGGACTAGTACAAGCAGCCACACAAACACACACACGTACATGCACGTCGCTATATAAGTGCAATAATCTTGGACGCGACGTTAAACCCCATTTCACCTCACCTCACCTCATCTCATGTTTCCTTGATTTGTGTCCCAAGTTACAGCTTATCACAGAGACATGTGGTTTTTTCAGCTTTTCAAATGAAGGCTTTCTTGTCAGTTGCAGAGAAAGTTATGGCTCAGTTGATCTTTTTCAGTTCCAGGCGTTTCTTGAAAACAGAAAAAGACGGTCAATCGGTTCCACACGTGTCATAAAATAGTAACTCGTGACAAACAACGGATCCTCGCCGCAAGACTTAAAACTTTATAATCCCGTTATTAACTACAGACCCTTTTTACCCCCAAGCCTGGACCCGATCACAGACGCGACTTGCTATATCGTGATGGTCCTCCCACACAAGCGTCGTCACGAACATGCCTGTAGTCGCTTCATGTCGCCCTGTCGTTGACGTTTCGTTGTTATGCTTCAAAAGTACATTCGTGTCCACTCGTCTCTTTCCGTAACGAGCAGGAACACGGGTTGTCCCGGAATGATACGATTTTTAACGAATGACAGTGAAACGAATGTCGCTATTGCGTCCAGTTCCTTTCATTCGTGACCACTCGCCTCTTCCGCAAGAGTTCGGCATGTTCCGGAATGACACGAATGAAACAGAATGGCCGTCAGAATGTCTCACGTTGCCTTTCAGTGCAAAATATTAACGTATGCGTTTGTTTTGCTTCCTCAACTGAACATTTATGACAATTTTCAAGTCGCCGTCGGGTATATTGTGAAGTTAGGGATTCCATGTTGTTCAATAGTATACTTGGACGAACACGGGACTACTTGTACGTGCAGCCGTTATCGTTCTACTGGCAGTGACCGACGGGTGACCTCTTGTGTCTGTGCACGTGTTTTCAAAAGCTGTCATACAGTCAGTGTGTAAAATGATTGAACTTTAACTCAGGCAATTTACAAAACGCCCAAATATTTCAATTATTTTGCAATTATTTATCCATTTATTGTATTATGATAACGAATTCTAAGCGGTTTCATTTCTGTTTTATCATTCTGTGACTGAAAATGATAATATTAAAAGAAAAGTCAGCGTATGTTTTAGCTTTTGTTTTGGCTTCTATTCCTAGCATAAATAGTGTCTTGAGAATATTTTAAATTGCCAAAGTGAAATTTTCAATCATTTTGCACATTGACTGTAACATGTACACGCGCATCTCTGTTCGTCCAACTTGATTGGCAAACACAATTAACGAGGAAGGAGAAGCGTTTAGTGATCGGGATGTAGTTATCGGCCATCATATTGCAACTATCAGTGTTCGAAATAAGCGTCTGCCCGTAGGCCCGTGGCAGGTAGATTTCGTGTCGGGTCCGTAGTTTTTAAAGGACCTTATGGCCTGCAGTCAATTTATGCGTCGATGTATTGGTTACAGTGAGATGCAGTTTTTCTAAACAATGGCAGCCTGGCAGGTTTTTTGTTTTAGTCTCAGATACCGCTCTTGACCGTCCTTGTTTGACTAGATCCCGTGTGAGCTTGATAGAGACTGAACGTCGGATGTGATACAGGTCTTTAGACACCACGTTATTAGTTGAGTTCAAGATTATTGAACGTACATAGCGATATTCCTGCACGCGTGACCTTGTGTGTCTG
Source organism: Haliotis rufescens (assembly GCF_023055435.1). Lineage (NCBI taxonomy): Eukaryota > Metazoa > Mollusca > Gastropoda > Lepetellida > Haliotidae > Haliotis > Haliotis rufescens. Next base: position 12,633,847 of record NW_025963824.1, on the reverse strand, counting down.
TGTGTGTCTATGTGTGTCTGTGTGTGTCTGTGTGTGTGTCTATGTGAGCTTGCGTGTGTATGTGTGCGTAGCTGTTTGTACTTAGTCTAGTCTGGACAAATGTCGGTTTAATAGTTCTAGTCCACTAAAACTATGCCGCAGTTTAACAAGGATATCAGACACAGTATACTGACTCCCAGCCGACCAGTCCTTGTTAGAGCCCCTTAATGCCAGGCAGTTTAACAACAAGTTCCATTTTTAACGTCTTTTAGATGACGCGAACAAGCGACCCCCGGCTTTCCAGACAGACGCTCTAGCCACAACGCCACGGAGACGTTTACCACTTTGATAGAATTAATATACACAGACATGATGCTGAAGGATTCGAACCAGGACCACGAGACCCTAGCACGAGTATTGGACGCAGCACAGTGAATTGCGGTTCATTCGACTCCCAGACGACCCATGCTACAACATCATTTATGTTTAGTAATATCTAATTCTACTTTAAGTCCAATTTCGTCACCGCGTTCGATTCCGACTAACTTTTTTTTACAGATATCGAATCTACTTTTAAAAATTGCAAACCTTACAAGAATATTTTGTAACCAATGACCATCGTGGCCAATGGTAACGACGTCGACAGCAGCTCAGTCAATCGATCTGTTGACGATACCTTTTCACATTTACCGATTGGAAATATAATTATCTCCAATCACTATCAGACTTATAATCTGATCTGAGTAAGACCGCCTTAAGGCATACTATTTACCAACTAATAATTGCATCCATCCTCGATAATCATGTGTATTATATTCCATTATGTTCCGATACATACATAGTTTCATTTCAGAAGCTATGTCTGCAACTCTATCTTTAGTATCGCTGAAACTCTGCACACAATGTACTGCGCGTGTGAGTGTAATTGATTGGATGGCTATTTGTAGCCAGCTCAAAACAAGGCTATGGCGGCCAGTGCGTCCAGGGATTTAATTTACCTTGATAGAATGTAGGTATAATACCCAGAATATCCAGGATCATGATACCGACTGGGTTGGGTATTCACCACTCTGTACATGATCTGATTTTGACGCCCTTGTGACTACAATTCCTGGAGTTCTTGTATTGTCTCCCTGTGACTACAATTCCTGGAGTTCTTGTATTGTCTCCCTGTGACTACAATTCCTGGAGTTCTTGTATTGTCTCCCTGTGACTACAATTCCTGGAGTTCTTGTATTGTCTCCCTGTGTTTACAATTTCTGGAGGTCATGTATGGTCTCCCTGTGACTACAATTCCTGGAGGTCATGTATGTTCTCCCTGTGACTACAATTCCTGGAGGTCATGTATGGTCTCCTTGTGACTACAATTCCTGGAGGTCATGTTTGGTCTCCCTTTGACTACAACTTCTGGAGTTCATGTATGGTCTGCCTGTGACTACAATTTCTGGAGGTCATGTATGGTCTGCCTGTGACTACAATTTCTGGAGGTCATGTATGTATGGTCTCCCTGTGACTACAATTTCTGGAGGTCATGTATGTTCTCCAAGTGACTACAATTTCTAGAGGTCATGTATGGTCTCCCTGTGACTACAACTTCTGGAGGTCATGTATGTATGGTCTCCCTGTGACTACAATTTCTGGAGGTCATGTATGGTTTCCCTGTGACTACAATTTCTGGAGGTCATGTATGGTTTCCCTGTGACTACAATTTCTGGAGGTCATGTATGGTTTCCCTGTGACTACAATTTCTGGAGGTCATGTATGGTCTCCCTGTGACTACAATTTCTGAAGGTCATGTATGTATGGTTTCCCTGTGACTACAATTTCTGGAGGTCATGTATGGTTTCCAAGTGACTACAATTTCTGGAGGTCATGTATGGTTTCCCTGTGACTACAATTTCTGGAGGTCATGTATGGTTTCCCTGTGACTACAATTTCTGGAGGTCATGTATGGTCTCCCTGTGACTACAATTTCTGAAGGTCATGTATGTATGGTTTCCCTGTCACTACAATTTCTGGAGGTCATGTATGGTTTCCATGTGACTACAATTTCTGGAGGTCATGTATGGTTTCCCTGTGACTACAATTTCTGGAGGTCATGTATGGTTTCCCTGTGACTACAATTTCTGGAGGTCATGTATGGTCTCCCTGTGACTTCTATTTCTGGAGGTCATGTATGGTCTCCCTGTGACTACAACTTCTGGAGGTCATGTATGTATGGTCTCCCTGTGACTACAATTTCTGGAGGTCATGTATGGTTTCCCTGTGACTACAATTTCTGGAGGTCATGTATGGTTTCCAAGTGACTACAATTTCTGGAGGTCATGTATGGTTTCCCTGTGACTACAACTTCTGGAGGTCATGTATGGTCTCCCTGTGACTACAATTTCTGGAGGTCATGTATGTATGGTCTCCCTGTGACTACAATTTCTGGAGGTCATGTATGGTTTCCCTGTGACTACAATTTCTGGAGGTCATGTATGGTTTCCAAGTGACTACAATTTCTGGAGGTCATGTATGGTTTCCCTGTGACTACAACTTCTGGAGGTCATGTATGGTCTCCCTGTGACTACAATTTCTGGAGGTCATGTATGTATGGTCTCCCTGTGACTACAATTTCTGGAGGTCATGTATGGTTTCCCTGTGACTACAATTTCTGGAGGTCATGTATGGTTTCCAAGTGACTACAATTTCTGGAGGTCATGTATGGTCTCCCTGTGACTACAATTTCTGGAGGTCATGTATGTATGGTCTCCCTGTGACTACAACTTCTGGAGGTCATTTGTGTATGGTCTCCCTGTGACTTCTATTTCTGGAGGTCATGTATGGTCTCCCTGTGACTACAATTTCTGGAGGTCATGTATGGTTTCCCTGTGACTACAATTTCTGGAGGTCATGTATGGTTTCCAAGTGACTACAATTTCTGGAGGTCATGTATGGTTTCCCTGTGACTACAACTTCTGGAGGTCATGTATGGTCTCCCTGTGACTACAATTTCTGGAGGTCATGTATGTATGGTCTCCCTGTGACTACAATTTCTGGAGGTCATGTATGGTTTCCCTGTGACTACAATTTCTGGAGGTCATGTATGGTTTCCCTGTGACTACAATTTCTGGAGGTCATGTATGGTTTCCAAGTGACTACAATTTCTGGAGGTCATGTATGGTCTCCCTGTGACTACAATTTCTGGAGGTCATGTATGTATGGTCTCCCTGTGACTACAACTTCTGGAGGTCATTTGTGTATGGTCTCCCTGTGACTTCTATTTCTGGAGGTCATGTATGGTCTCCCTGTGACTACAACTTCTGGAGGTCATGTATGTATGGTCTCCCTGTGACTGCAATTTCTGGAGGTCATGTATGGTTTCCCTGTGACTTGAATTTCTGGAGGTCATGTATGGTTTCCAAGTGACTACAATTTCTGGAGGTCATGTATGGTTTCCCTGTGACTACAATTTCTGGAGGTCATGTATGTATGGTCTCCCTGTGACTACAATTTCTGGAGGTCATGTATGTATGGTCTCCCTGTGACTACAATTTCTGGAGGTCATGTATGGTTTCCCTGTGACTACAATTTCTGGAGGTCATGTATGGTTTCCAAGTGACTACAATTTCTGGAGGTCATGTATGGTTTCCCTGTGACTACAATTTCTGGAGGTCATGTATGGTCTCCCTGTGACTACAACTTCTGGAGGTCATGTATGGTCTCCCTGTGACTACAATTTCTGGAGGTCATGTATGGTCTCCCTGTGACTACAACTTCTGGACGTCATGAATGTATGGTCTCCCTGTGACTACAACTTCTGGAGGCCATGTTTGTATGGTCTCCCTGTGACTACAATTTCTAGAGGTCATGTATGGTTTCCCTGTGACTACAATTTCTGGAGGTCATGTATGGCCTCCCTGTGACTACAATTTCTGGAGGTCATGTATGGTTTCCAAGTGACTACAATTTCTAGAGGTCATGTATGGTTTCCCTGTGACTACAATTTCTGGAGGCCATGTATGGTTTCCAAATGACTACAGTTTCTAGAGGTCATGTATGGTCTCCCTGTGACTACAATTTCTGGAGGTCATGTATGGTCTCCCTGTGACTTCAATTTCTGGAGGTCATGTATGATCTCCCTGTGACTACAACTTCTGGAGGTCATGTATGATCTCACTGTGACTACAATTTCTGGAAGTTATGTATGGTCTCTCTGGGACTACAATTTCTGGAGGCCATGTATGGTTTCGCTGTGACTACAATTTCTGGAGGTCATGTAGGGTCTCTCTTGTGACTACAACTTCCGGAGGCCATGTATGATCTTCCTTGTGACTACAATTTCCAGAGGCCATGTATGGCCTCCCTGTGTGCAATGTTACTAAATTGCGACACATTGTAATTAATCAACATAATTACCCCTTTATAAGGCGTTTTTTATCACCTAAAAGTGCGGTTTGACATCTTAAATGATATCAATAAGTATATATTTGCCAATTGACTGTGGCAAGGAAGGTTGGTTATTCTGATCAACTAATACCAGTGAAGATATATTAATAGAGTGAGTGAGTGAGTGTGGTTTTACGTAGGTTTTAGCAATATTCCAGCAATATCACGGCGGGGGACACCAGAAATAGCCTCCACACATTGTACAAACTCAAAACACTACCTGCCTGCATAGATACTGGCAATACCAAAATAAATGAATAAATCAATAAGTAAATAAATAAACTGCCTGCATAGAAACTGATAAACCTTATCGTTGTATTGATGTGAAGTTATTGGCTTCCGACACAATGTACTGTTAGTATTGACGCTTGTGCCATTTGCATAAACAACCAGGTTACCCGTAGAAAATAAATATTAAACATACAATTTGCTTGCAATCCCATCACGGCAGTTGAATGCGGACAAATCGTATTACCAGGATCATTATGGCAGGCATGTGTTGAATACATGCATGGGCGTGTTTGTTATACGGCTGAAGGCTTATAATGATACTTCTGGCATGTATGTCAAATAAAGTTGTGTTCTACCGCCAAGAGAGAGAGAGAGAGATTGAGAGAGAGAGTGGAGTGACACACACGCAGAGGGAGGAAGAGAGCGTAGCAAGGAAGTTAGAGAGGAGAGAAAGATGGTGTAGAATGACACACAGAGAAGCAGGAAGAATGTGGAGAGAGAGAGGGGGTGGAGAGAGAGTGGAAGTAGTAAGAGAGAATAAAAGAGTGAAGGAGGGAGTAAGAGAGAGGGGGAAAGAGGTGTAGAATGACACACAGAGAAGGAGGAAGAATGTGGAGAGAGAGAGAGAGAGAGAGGGAGAGAGATAGAGGGGGAAGAGAGTGGAGGTAGTAAGAGAGAATAAAAGTTTGGAGGTGGGTTTAAGAGAGTGGAGGAGAGGATGTGGAATGACACCCATAGAGGGGGATAGAGAGCGGAGAGAGGGAGGTAGTGAGAGGGAGGAAAAGGGCGGAGAGGGGCACAAAGAGAGAGGCACTAACCGAGAAGTACCAATACAGAGGGACTAAGAGAGAGGAGCGAGAGGATGTAGACTGACACGCAGAGAGGGGAGAAAAGGGGGTAGATAGCGGAGAGAGGGAGGAAGAGAGTGGAGAGAGGGAGGTAGAGAGCGGAGAGAGGGGGGTAGAGAGCGGAGAGAGGGAGGAAGAGAGCGGAGATAGGGAGGAAGAGAGATGAGCGAGAGAATGTAGACTGACACGCAGAAAGCGGAGAAAAGGGGGTAGATAGCGGAGAGAGGAAGGAAGAGAGTGGAGAGGAAGGTAGAGAGCGGAGAGAGGAAGGAAGAGGGAGAAGGAGAGTGGAGAGAGGGGGGTAGAGAGCGGAGAGAGGGGGTAGATAGCGGAGAGAGGGAGGAAGAGAGTGGAGAGAGGGTGGTAGAGAGCGGAGAGAGGGGGTAGAAAGCGGAGAGAGGGAGGAAGAGAGCGGAGATAGGGAGGAAGAGAGATGAGCGAGAGGATGTAGACTGACACGCAGAGAGCGGAGAAAAGGGGGTAGATGGCGGAGAGAGGGAGGAAGAGAGAGGAGAGAGGGAGGTAAAGAGCGGAGAGAGGAAGGAAGAGGGAGAAGGAGAGTGGAGAGAGGGAGGTAGAGAGGGGGAGAGAGCGGAGAGAGGGACCAAGAGAGAGGCACTAACCGAGTACTAATACGGGTGGACTAAGAGAGAGGATCCTGAGGATGTAGAATGACACGCAGAGATGAGGAAGAGAGTGGGGAGAGAGAGGTAGAGAGCGGAGAGAGGGGGTAGAGAGCGGAGAGAGGGAGGAAGAGAGCGGAGATAGGGAGGTAGAGAGATGAGCGAGAGAATGTAGAATGACACGCATAGAGGCAGGTAGAGAGCGGAGAGAGGGACTAAGAGAGAGGCTCTAACCGAGAATTACCATTACAGGGGGACTAAGAGAGAGGGTCCTGAGGATGTAGAATGACACGCAGAGATGAGGAAGAGGGCGGAGCGAGGCACTAACCCAGAAGTATCATTAGAAGGGGACTAAGAGAGCGGAAGGGAGACAGGATGAGGAAGAAGGAGAGGTCAATATTTTGATATCGTGTCACACTTGACTATTTCCAATTCAAGATATGTCATAATTAGATTCAAAGGGGAGGTCAAGCCAGATAGTTTACAGATACTGTAAAACAGTGAATACATCTGATTTTCACAAATATATCATGACATGTGAGCCTTAGGTGGACAAAAGGTGGTATAAACACACGCTAGATGACAGGTATATATAGGTGAAGTGAGGTGAAATGGGGTTTAACGTCGCGTCCAATATTATTGCACTTGAAATGTGCATGTACGTGTGTGTGTTTGTGTGGCTGCTTGTACTAGTCCGGACTGATGCCGATTTATAGTGCTAGCTCACTGAGATGCCATGCCGCAGTTTAACATGAATACCCCACTCAGACACAGTATGCTGACTCCGAGCCGACCAGTCCTTGTTTTAGGCCCTTAATGCCGAGCGCAAGACAGGGTAACAACAAGTACCATCTTTTTACGCGGCCGGGGATCGAACCCCCGATCTTCCGTTCTCCGGGCGGACGCTCTACCACTAGACCACGGAGGCGGTCTCACAGGTATAAGGACAAACACCAAGGTGGACAAGATCATACATCATGTGAGAAATTTGACGTCGTTCCTACTATAACCATAATTGTTTTCCGCTGATGTGTCTTTGGAAATGACAGCTGAGGAAATGAGGCACTCTAGAAAGGAAAGGAAAATGAAACGAATGATTGCGATTTCTCTTGCGAGTATCAATACAATTAGTCAATACCCGAGAGAGAAAAAATCATAATATTTGTACAAAGTATTTAAATGTCCAAGTTCCGAAATCACACACTCCGTAATCGGCTTCCAAAACAAACCTAATGGGGGCGTGGCATAAAGATTCCGGCGCAGCGGTGACAACTGTTTTCATTGGCTGTTACGCGTAGATTTATCCTGCGATTCTTAGCCGATATACATATACCGTTTCCGCTATTTCTGTTAATTCTACAAACAACAGTGCATTTAATGTTGAATGTGTGACATTATTAATATCATACTGTGTGGGTAATAAAACACCATCTGCCCTCGGCCCTATCCCACACAATAAATATCTGCCAGTGATTAATCTTCCGCGTAAATGGCTGAAGGCATCTTCATGGATGTTACTCAGGTGACAGAAGTTGTGGACACGGAAATCAAATCTGAGCGGACAGAAAAAAGTCATAATGTATTAAAACATCAGTTGCAGAAGCAGGCAGGTCTTCATGAACCTGGATCAATCCATTTTACTGTGAACAGGGATGCACGAAATTAAAACAAAAATACAAATTGTCTTCACTGTTCACAAGCATAAGATTCAAGAATTTTTCAAAATAGACACTTCAGTGTTCACGACAAGCATAAGATTCATAGACGTCAAGCATAAGATCCATAGACGTCAAGCATAGACGTCAAGCATAAGATTCATAGACGTCAAGCATAAGATTCATAGACGTCAAGCATAAGATACATAGACGTCAAGCATACGATTCATAGACGTCAAGCATAAGATTCATAGACGTCAAGCATAAGATTCATAGACGTCAAGCATAATACACATAGACGTCAAGCATACGATTCATAGACGTCAAGCATAAGATTCATAGACGTCAAGCGTAAGATGTCAAGCATAAAATTCATAGACGTCAAGCATTAGATTCATAGACGTCAAGCATAAGATACATAGACGTCAAGCATAAGATTCATAGACGTCAAGCATAAGATACATAGACGTCAAGCATAAGATTCATAGACGTCAAGCATTATATACATAGACGTCAAGCATAAGATTCATAGACGTCAAGCATAAGATTCATAGACGTCAAGCATTAGATTCATAGACGTCAAGCATATGATACATAGACGTCAAGCATAAGATTCATAGACGTCAAGCATAAGATACATAGACGTCAAGCATAAGATTCATAGACGTCAAGCATAAGATTCATAGACGTCAAGCATAAGATTCATAGACGTCAAGCATACTCCCCAAGAAGATGTAGAACTTTTTCCGTAATCCATCAGAGACATCAGGTTTAAAATAATTGTCTGAAATGCTAGAAAATGATTTTTGACCGTTAAAAGAAGATCGAATATTTCACCGACAGTTGTTATTAGAAATATAAATTAACCACCGATCCACCTTCCTGTGGATTGAAGTATTTCATTTACAAGGAGACCTATCGACAGGTTTTCTATTATCTGCTATTAATCTCTATAAAGTCAAACTGTCTTCTTTCTCTTACATTTCTTGATTGAACAAAAAACACCTTAATTAATCTTATCCCATTACTAAGTGGAATAATTCCACTGCTATCAATCTCTATATTGTAGCACTATCTTAAGTTTCCCGGTTCGCCCCGATTATATTTCTAGGTTTGTCAGCACCATACCCGTGCTCGTGGGTTTCACCGAAGTGGTAAACGTCTGAGACCTGCATCACTTCGGGCTTTCCTCCCACATTAAGCTAACACGCCGCGATATAACTGGAATACTGTTAAAAGCGGCGTTAAACCCAACTCACTCACTATTTTAAGTTGTCCCAACCAAAACACCCCTATGCTCGTTGAACATATTATACGGATCAGTGACAACACGGATTACACTGAGCCATGGAGAAACCACTCATGCATGGTTAGACAACCCAGGTATAACTGAGCTCTAAAAATTAGACGACCCGGGTTTTATTCGAGGAGACAAAAAGACCCATTCCGAGGCAGATCCAGACAGACTGGGCGTCGGCCCGATCATCACGATCGTTGAAATTGCGCTGCGCGTCAAATACTGGTAACCCGTATTAACAATTTCGCTTGGGGGGAATTTCGCGTGTTGTTTTTCATCCTCTGTTTTAAGCTATTTCAGTTTTTCAAATTTTGGTTCAAGAATTTGTGATTAAGTGTGCCCTAAAGTTTTCAAATATGCTTAGTTGATATATTGACTTTACTTGCCCTTTAAGACATTCAGTTATCTTAAATTTAAGAGTCGGTCGGGAAGCCTAGTGGTTAAAGCGTTCACTCGTCACGCCGAAGACCCGGGTTCGAATGCCGACATGGGTACAATGTGTGAAGCCCATTTCTCGTGTCCCCCGCCGTGATATTGCTGGAATATTGCTAAAAGAGGCGTAAACACATACTCACTCACTTTAATTCAAAGTACAACTAGCGGATCCATGCAATTGTCACCCTATAATCCGCCTTCGCTGTACAGTGAGTGAGTGAGTGAGTGAGTGAGTGAGTGAGTGAGTGAGTGAGTGAGTTGGTTTTAATTCCGCTTTGAAATGTTCACATGTGGGTAACGCCAGAAATGAGCTGAATCTTGTATCCTTGCAGGGACTCGAACCCTGGTCTTGACGTGACGAACGAACGCTTTTACCACTAGGCTGCCTAACACCCCTCTTAGACGTTTATGGGTCTAACGCTGTCCTCGCGTGTCTAAGGCATCCATTAAGATCTATCGGTCAGTATTTAATAACAAACTTCATTTCCTTAGCCAAATAATCGATACTTCTTGTGGCAAGCGCATTTTGTAGAAACACGAAACGTATTGTCCATTGAAACTGTAAATGAATACACCGACACATCCCTTAATCTATTAACTTGTGTTTTATCTCCCAATTAAAGCAACTCTACTGTTAACTGGCAGGATAATTTTTTAAAAACACACTCTGCCTAGACGTAAACAGATCAAGTGAACGAAGTATCCGAAAATAGTCTCATTTGATATCATTTGAATTGCCTCCGTGGTGTAGTGAATAGAGCGCCTGTCCAAAGAGCGGAAGGTCGGTAGTTCGATCCTTTGGTCACGCCATACCACAAAAAACGTTATAAGATGGTACTTGTTGTTATCCTGCCTGGGGATAAAACAAGGACTGGAGGGTTCTGTGTCTGAGTGGGGTATCCATGACAAGCTTTGGTATGGTATCTCAGTTTGATTTGTTTGTTTGTTGTTTATCGCCGCACTCAGTTATATTCCAGCTATATGACGGCGGTCTGTGAATAATCGAGCCTGGACCAGATAATCATGTGATTGACATCATGAGCATCGATCCTTGCAATTCGGATACGATGACATGCATCAACCAAGTCAGTGAGCCTGACCGACCCATCCCGTTAGTCGCATCTTACTACAAGTCACCCTCTCTCTTCTCTCTCGCTGCCTCGGTTGATGCATGTCAGCGTATTCATGATGCTCATGATGTCAGTCACTAGTCAGATTAGTTACAGACCGCTGTCATATAGCTGGAATATTACTGACTGCGGCGTTAAACAACAAACCAACCGAAACCAAACTGGACTAGCGTAAGCAGCCACACCCCACACGCACAAGTACAATACATCGCTACAAGTGCAATAACATTAGACGCGACGCCGCACTTCATTTCCCCTAACCTCACCTGTCCCGAATGACCCCAACTCGACCCAGAGACAAAAAGAATCAGGGTATTACAATACACTAATTACTCAGCGATACTCCGGGGACAACATTGTGTGTTTTAATCTGTTGAGTGGAGACACGCAAACACTAACCTATCACCTTGGCTACTCAAGGTCACATTAAATATCCGTAATGTCTGTTTCTAATATCGTTAGTGTAGAATAAGGACTTATAGCGTGGCTTTAGTGTACCCATTTCAGTCTTGTTAATCCCCGTGATTGGGGTTTGAGGGGTTCAATACATACATAATGCTGTGTAAGTAGAGACGGTCTGGCTCGCTTGATGAAGCAGAGTGCTGAGTTGCACTTTGACTGTCGCACTTCTAGATTGTAATGACAGGCGACGTTGTCCACGTTGTTGGAAGATTGGCCAGGATTTTAAAACGCTTCCCTAACTTCTATCTGCCTTCATCCAATGCTTTCTACTGCGTTCACTGCAGCTAACCACTGAATCCAAGGCCGTAGGTAACTTTTTTTTAAAGGGGGGACAAATATTTGAACAAGTATCACTTGTCCCCAACTTGTATTTTCATGATTCAAATAAAACAGTTTTCTATAAAGGTTGACACCCTTTAACATTGAAGCTGGTTAAGCTTTATATTAATCAATAAATTATTATTATTTTATTTCTTAGAAATGGAATTAATCATACTGGCCAGTTGATCGCATCAAACAGAATGTCGAATTTCGTTTGACTTATTTAACTGTTGATTGTTTGAATGATGTTAAAGGCAATTACAAAATGATGACTACATTAATTTTGTTGGTTGTATTTGTCATTTATTAATACATCCTAAGTCTTCGTGGCATATCATGACCCGTGAAGATCCGGGCTAGAATTGATCTTCAGGAACCCACAGTTGCCGTAAAAGGCGACTATGCTTGTCGTAAGAGGCGACTATGCTTGTCGTAAGAGGCGACTATGTTTGTCGTAAGAGGCGACTAACGGGATCGGGTGGTCAGAAACGCTGACTTGTTTGATGCATGTCATGGAATCCAGAATTTCTGTGCAGTTTTGCATTTTATGATAATATTGCATTGCACATATACTATTGAAGATTATTCCATTGTGAAAACATACTCTGAAGGGTTGTCGAATCCAGGTATGCCTCAAACACCCTCTCCTTGTCGGAAGAACTGATTGCCATGGGAAACGGGTGGCAAGGAAACCGATGTATTCCGATTGCGTAGATCGATGTACACGATGCCGATCACTGGATTGTCCGGTCTAGATTATTTACAGACGCCGCCATATAGTTGGAATATTGAAGGGTGTGATGTAAAACAAACAAACGAAAAGAAACATTATTAATGATCGTCAAAGGTGTCCAGCGTTAACGACTCTCCTGACTGAAGCGCTCTGAAAATATACATTTGACCCTGCCTACCGCGGTGTTCAGCGTCGCTCTTATATTATTAATTCATTTACAGATTCGACGAAACTCAATTTCACAAATGTGGAATATAATTAAAATTATGAACACAGATGATTGTGTTTTTCCCAAGGAAGAAACGCGTGACATTGACCATTTTCGAGCCCCGCAACGTAAATAGTATGAACTACGGTAATGGCATTTAAGATGTTTCGCTTGAATAATTGTAACACTGGTCATATACTTAATATTTTGATACTCCAGAAACTATACTATATATTTAGTGTTAACGGTTACCGGGTATAGGTCTTCAGCAACCCATTCCGGCCGTGAAAAGCGTGAAAATGTCGTTAGATCTAGAGGCGACTAACTGGATCAGTCGGTCAGGCTCACTGACTTGGTCGATGCAAGTTATCGTATCCCAAATGCATGGATCGATGCTCATGATATCAATCACTGGATTGTCTGATCCAGACTCGATTATTTACAGACCGCCGTCATATAGCTGGACAATTGCTGCGTGCGGCATTAATCAACAAACAGTCAAACAAACAAAAGTGTCCGCGGTGTCAGTTATATTGGAAGCTATCAAAACAAAATCAGGCGGCCAGTTAGCTTCCAAACAAATAAAATAGTTACTCGTGACAAACAACAGGACTTTGTCACGAGACTTAAAGCGTTTTTTAGGTTTGCGAAAACCGCCGACCTTGTACATGTATTTCATGAATGGGGAGTACAATTCAATTGTAGGGAAATGCGGTTTTTTTTCATTTTGCACTAAAATACGTGTTACTTGTGTGGCTTCGGCCCATTTCAAGGCATCACAGAGCGGTGATTGTTACCGTTGCTTACTTGATAAATAATACAACTGGTAATGTATTTATTGTTTGTTTACTTCCAACCATACCTTTTTGGGCAATTTATATATTAGTTGTAATTTTGATTTTCTATTGTTTTGTTAATATTGATATTTATTTCTATTACCAAAAATATCAAAGAAAACCAAATATTGAATGAATAACGGCCTTCCACTGTCAATTTGAAGAAGCTGATCAATACATATAGGTATGGCTTGTTTGCAGAGTGAAAATGTCTTGGCTCAGTGAAATCCAGGCAAGTTTTCATGAAGCTGTCGCAGTACAATGAACCCCCGTTAATCCGGTTTTCAGTTAGTGTGCTATCCCTGCTGTTGTCATTCTGTTTAGTGAATCAAATGAGTAAATGATGTTTCTTTAATTTTAAATTATTTAATTGTTTCAATTATGAAATATGAATATCAAAACTAAAACAAAACAATTTGTATGAAGCTTTTAGAAAATGTAAACACAATGCCTTGAAACCCGTGAAGATCCGGGTTAGAATTGATCTTCAGCAACCCATGCTTCTTGAAGAGGCGACTAACGGGATCCGGTGGTCAGGCTCGCTGACTTGGTTGATGCATGTCATCGATCCCAATGCTCATGATGTTGATTGTCATGGATTGTCTGCGCCAGACTCGATTATATACAGACCTCAGTCATAAGGCTGGAATATTGCTGAGTGCGCATTAAACGACAAACACACAAGATTGCCAAAAAAGCTGAATTCGGGTACATCTCATTTCGTTTTTTAAACACACCACTGACCCACTCGCGACCAAAGCTTCGTTTTGAGAACTGATTCGAGGCTAGTCACTGAACAGAGCCATCAAATGAAATTCCTCTCAAGAGTGAGGAGGTGATGACGTCAACTCCGAAACAGAAATGGAAAGGGACCAGATTTATTTTATCATGATAGAATGGTAAAATGAATACCTTTGATAAAGGAGGATGCTTTGATCATTGCTTCATGTGTATCTGGTGATTGATAAGTGCCAGCTCAATTTTTCGCAAACGAGATTGCAATTTCTGGTGACCATTTCCTTGATTTTCCTCGGATATTGCTAAAAGCGGCGTAAAATCTCACTCACTTTATGAGATCGCGATGAATCGATCCATGCCCCTTTTGAGATGAATTAATTACATTTTGAACTTTGTTAACGGATTTTCTTTCCATAAACGTTGTCGATTTTTTTTGATTTTTTTTTTTTTGGGGGGGGGATTAAAATGATATGTTAAAGTATTTATGGGGCTAAATAAAGTACATACATGTTATACAGATCAAATGTAGTATGCAACCTCGCTTTCGTTACTGCCATGGACATTCTCTTTATACTGAACTAACACGAGTCAAAAGACTCCGCCAGAAAGATAACACAGTTCTTGAAATTAAATTATACGTTTATGAAATTTGATTCAACGGATCCGAACTCATCAAAAGCATAATCACCCTTTTTAAAAGATTGGAGATAGATGCAAAATCAGAGCTGTGTGGTCCTTCGGTTTCACTATACAACATTTACTGTTCGCTAATAAGAAATATGATATGTGGGATAGTTAAAGCGGACCAGCACGTGCGCGTACCTACGATTTTGCAGTCAAATTGTTAGCAAGGCGCAACAATCAGTGGATACTAATCAAGCAAAATCAAACCACGCTGGTATAGCTTGAAGGGGGAAGCAGGAACGTTTCATGCCCCAAGGATGTCGCTGTGCACTCGGCTTATTATTCGTGATCAACTCGTGTTATTTCGGGTCAAGCCTTTCTCGTGACCATTTATGCGAATGGGTTCCGTCTAAGGCGCAAACGGGCATAGTTAACTCGTTGTGTACATTCGTGACCATCTCGTGTTATTCCGGGACAAGCCGAATAGCGACTCGTGTCCCTCTCATTGCCATTTTTGCGACCGAGTTCGATCTTAGCGCAAACGGGCATACCTGAAATAACTGTCAACTCGTTGCATAATGGTTCACATATATTTCCCAATATATTATATATATTTCAATTGCAATTAAAAGCACATCGGGACGTGCGGAAATATACAGTTTGATTGAACACATTTAACTGTGTCTTGGGTATATATTTTTTTTTATTATGTAAAATCAAAAATTATTTCTGAGGGATTCTTTGACGAAGAACTTGAAGTCATAGGCACATTCTGATTGGTTTGTCGTATTTTCGCACATAACATTCATCGATAGGGGGACGAGTCTTCTTGCAGGTTACGGAAAGGGGCGAGTGGTGACGAATGTCGGCTTAAACCGCTATGTACATGGTACCTCGGTCGCAAATGTGTAGGGATATTGTTTGAAATCACTTTAAAGCGCGTTACGCCAGATCCCGCCGCATGTAGTTAAGATAATATGAAAACCAGTTTTGATGACAGGTAATTTTGTGCTCAACATGAATAAGGTACACGCTTCGACTTGAGGGCGGTCGGGTAGCCTAGTGGTTAAAGCGTTCGCTCGTCACGCCGAAGACCCGGGTTCGATTCCCGACATGGGTACATGGTGTGAAGCCAATTTCTGGTGTCCCCCGCCGTGATATTGCTGGAATATTGCTAAAAGCGGCGTACAACCATACTCAGTCATTTACTCAGTCGACTTGAAGACGCAACTGTTTGATCTGTCATGAACCGCCGCCATGTTGTTTTGGGTCACGTGATATTTACGCGCACAAAACTACTTCCAACATGGATTCTATAATGCAGACATAACTCGAATCTGTTGATTTTTGAAGCGGAATCAACGGGCGCCGAATGATTTCTCCAACTTAAGCCATGCTATGGCTGATATAAATATCCCTCATATTTTGCTTAACGATCTATTGATGCGTTAGTTTCACTTGTCAAAATGGGCATTTAGAAGGATCAGTCAATTCCTGGCTTAGGATCAATTGCAACAAAAATAGTGTGACGTCATCATACTGCTTAATGCCAGTGCTGGTCGAGGTCCTGGGGACTGCATCCGTGAAGATCCGAGTTAGAAGAGGTTTTCAGCAACCATTGCTTGTCGTAAGAGGCGAAGAGCGGGGTCGGCCGGTCAGCTTCGCTAACTTGGTTGCTGCCAATCTCATTAAAATCAGATCTTAGTTTTCGCTGCTGCTAAACAAAGATCTGAGGACATCCCATTACGGGTCACATCAGAACGACCTTTCGCGAATTTTGACCGACCAATGAAATGACTGACAAGAAACCGACAGTAGCCAATCAGAAGGCAGCTTTCTCGAGCTTTACGACACTAGTTTCAAACTGGCGACTACGCCTCGAAACATATTTTGACGTATTCTCGATTAAAAAAAATAAAACTGATAAGAAGAACATTCAGGGAACGGCTTATAGAGGGCGTAGATTGTATAGATATAATCATAAAACCTGTAACTGTCGTTCGGAATACCCCGTGTTAAATATTTCGTGGTTGCAAGATAAGAAAACACATTCCGACTGTCACTTTCATGATCTGGTAAGCGACGCTCTGATTGGTTGGATGAAAGGTCGTTCTGACGTGACCCTTAATGGGATGTCCTCAGATCTTTGTTTAGCATAGCGAGAACTAAGATCTGATTTTAATGAGATTAGGTTGCTGCATGAGATTTATCATTTACTTCAGTGTGAAAGACTGAGTTTCTGAAGTTGGGAATTCACTGCTTTGAGCATAACACTCTGACGGAACAATTGTCATACCAGAGTTACCTCTCCGCAAATTGTCTCCCTTTATCGTAAGTGTCTTACTGACAAAGCAAAATAATGACAGATGGCCATATATCGAGTTAACGTCGCTTCTTGCAATTCCGTAATTCTCTTGACATTGTTTCGTTACAAACTGTAATTTTCTAATTTAACTCATCAATCGAGACCGTCAGCTTCGCAAAGCACGATTTTTGCTACTTGACCAGCGTGTATTGTTTTGCTGCCAACAGCGGTCTCGTTGCTTTCAAGAATATATTTTTGTTGAAGATGATTTTGTTTATAATCATTTCCAAATGGATGATAACTAATTTTAGTATAGTAAAAAGTATATATATAGGATATTCCATATGAAATATCTACGCAACTCGTGAAAATGTTTCTTCTCCCTCGCCACTGGTTGAGAGAAACAGGATGTTAAAATCGCACATGAAATGTCAGCTATTTTATTACCGATAATGTTAGAAATAACCGACTTCATCAAAATCGTATGGGCATGTGAGCAAATATCACTTCACTCGCACCAGTGCATTGATTACATCATATGGATGGCATTGTTGACGTCATTCGAATCTTACTGTGACGTAGGATTGGAATGACGTCACACTAATATGACGTCATAGCTGATGGTTGTGGTTTTTTTAGACAGCAGTCGTGATCAGTGCATTTTACTAAAGAGGAGCTTTAAAGGTTTATGGAATAATGGCTAATAAAGGCATTATTATAAAGGCATAAATCACAATGATTTAAGAAACTCATGTAAGAATCCATGTATTGCCATCGCTCAAGCAAATACAAGAATTCTCCCACTCGTTTCGTAAAATCAGTGTGACACACATGCTCGTATAATAATCTCAAGGTCATAGTCTTAAACCAGAGTATGTGGACTTGACCTACTTTCCGTTCGCACTGACCTACCCCTCAATGCTTCTCTTAATCAAATGCAGCCTATAATTAGCTGTCATCGTATTTGACCTACTGTTGCATTCGAACTGATCAGGTCACGCTTCAACTCTATATAGTAACACGGCTCATCAACCATTGACAACAGTATCAAATGTCCCATTGAAATGTCCGAACACATTTTAGTTAATTGACCGGCGTCGGGAAACCGATATCCCAATGAAACAAAAGCATGGAACCTCGGTCGATATAGCTGGTTACACATTTCAGCACGGAGAGCATGCCATATTGAAGAAAACGCTATTAAATGTCACAAATGTTCATAAGTCAAATATATTGGGTGCGCTATAAGCCTTGGCAACGTGACGTTTACTGTCAATGCATGTACACTGCCAGGCAAAAGAAAGCATACACTTTAAAATTGGATTTGACCAGAACATTACAAGCGTCATTAAACGTTACTAGGATAAACTCCAGTCACGAAACACTCCAAACTTAAGGTCCAAAACACAACTACCCATCTCAAATATATCGATATCACCTTCGGATAACCATTTCCCGATTTAAGAACCAGGGCGCTACACAATAAGCCCCGGGTATGTTCGATTAAAATATATTCTCCGTAGAATATACATAAAAGCTTGGAAACAAAGAGTCCCGTTTTAGCCCTCCAGGTTGCCGTTTTGCAAAACAACCTTAGCGCTACGACTATCGTAAGTCTATGTTAAGGTATGGGAGGGACGATCACCTTAGCGCTAAGATCGCTTTGTACAACGGCACCCTGGTCTTTAGCACATGGCAAATGCCGAAGCTTCAAAATTACGGCCTCACTGCGTTTTTGTCTACGGGGCAGCTATGTGTTTATGCACGTTTCGAATCCTGTGTCAGATGAAATATAAAATGACTGTGACAAAATGCCGAAAGGCTCCACTACAGTTTGATATGTTTCAACTTTTAAGTATATTTTGAGGCGAAACTCATGACTGCTCAGATAATCCAGTGTTACTTTATGTTGGTGTCACTGTATAAGTAACTGCAGCCTATGCAACACCGTATGTGAAATATTAACCCCCGGATCTTTAATCACCACCAGTCTCCATCACCCGACGGGTTTGGAAGCTTGTTAGAAGCCAGGGCACTTATTAGTGGTAATACGGTATATCACAGTGAGCCAGCTGGATGAAAGCCTGACAAGACACGAACAGGCGTTATATCTTCCATAAAAACGCCAAGCTTGGCAATCAAGTGGAATTAAAACCAAGTACCAACGGGACGCAGCCAAGGCACAAGCCACAAAAGAAAGGAACAGAAACTACGCATTTTAGTCCTCCATGTTACCGCTGGGGGAGTATAGTGATTAAAGCGTTTCACTACTGGGTACAATGTGTGAAGCCCATTTCTGGTGTCCCCTGTCATGATACTACTGGAATGGTGTTAAAGGCGGCGTAAAACCACAATCACTCACTCAAGGCACAGCCTCCCACCCAACCCACTCTCCCACACAAACAAACTAAATATATCTAACAAAATGAATTGGCTCCACTTTCGGATACGATAAAGGAATTGCATGTTGACAGCAGCGATGATAGATAACACATATACGTTGTGTACATTAATTTGTCAAAACATTAAAAACTGCAATTAGCCTAGTTCATCCGACGGTTTTTTTTTATGAGTCACATTGGTGATATGTATTCTTTCCTGACAAATTAGTTTTCATGAGTCAGTGTTAGAAAATCGTGTTGCTAAGTTATTATTATCATCTTATTTATGGGGTGAGATGACTTGGCAAACTCATTCGGTCAAATACCAGACTGTTTACCTGTGTATGTCTGTAACAATGTACATAATTAAACGTGTTTAACATTCCAGTATTCACAAGATATTATTCATGGATAATGTGATGTCCTACAACCAGCAATACCATCAGAAGTCAAGGACCCAACAATAGTCCTTTTCATAATTAGTGAGTGAGTGGGTGAGCTGGGTTTTACGCCGCTTTTAACAGTATTCCAGTTATATCACGGCGTGTTAGCTTAATGTGGGAGGAAAGCCCGAAGTGATGCAGGTCTCAGACGTTTACCACTTCGGTGAAATCCACGAGCACGGGTATGGTGCTGACAAACATAGAAACATAATTGGGGCGAAACGGGATTCGAACCTACAATCATAGGTTTTTGGCGTGCCTAAGGGACACAACTCTGCACATAATTAAAAAGTGACCGGTGTCCTCCCATTAGTTTCACGTCCCATTTGTCACACACCTTAAAACTACTTAGATCATGGCTGAAATTATTTCAGCCATGTAGCGACGAGACCAAGTTTAATATGTTAACAATTGAGTCATTTAAGCAAAGGAATATTTTAAAATCAATTCATGCATACCATATTTAAAAACAATTTATGAAACATATTTTAGCATAACAATATAAAACAGTTTTAAAACACGGGCTATAGGCCACCAGCAACCAAATCTAGGCCACCTCGCTGGGGATCATGGGGACTTACAGTACCTCTGCTTCCTGCATGATACCCCAGCAGGATCTACGTCATCACTTTAGCCACTGGTGGATGTGCACAATGCTAGCCCATATTAAAAATTGTCAGAAATGGGCTGGCTTTAAAACACTGGCTGAAGGCACTGACTGGTCTACCCTGTGTTACCTAAGTATTAGAATGGAGTGATCCAATAAAAGTAGGAAAGTAATCCAGTACTTTATGTGGGTAATTATCAAAATTTGTACCCCTTTTGGTCCTTTTAAAACAAAAATAAAACTTGAATATTGCAACTTTTAGCAATTTAACAAGAAACATCTGAACTTAACAAACAGTTGGGTAAATTATGCCAGCACAAAGAAACATAATTTTTGTCATATTTTAAATATTTTCACGTCACAATAATCTTTCGGTAGGAAATGATGCACTATAGCTGATATTGCATATTTGCAATGGCATCAGACATTTTCGTTTCTTGGAAGTTAATACTGCTGAATTGTGGGAACACTGATGACATCCAAGTAACAGCAAAGACATTTAAGACCAACATAAAAACGCACGAATATCACATAAAATCTGAAATATGTTTACTGAAAAAAACATTCGGTGTCTATTGACAGTGATATTTCAACAATTTCAGAATATATTCAATTAATTATTTAATTCACCTAAGACTATCTTATTTTTCAAATACATATTGTTGTACACAGATTAACCATACATTCAATACAGACTAGTTGCATTTCAGTCATATCATTACATTTCACAATAACATTTGTGCTAAAACTCCAGCTTGGCGATCAGTATGTGTACCTTTGTCTCTGTGGTAATCCTATGTATTCCAGTTAGGACTGATTCATTTCTCGGGGGCACGGGTGGCCCAGTCGTCTAAGGCGCCGCAATTCGCTGTGCAGAGTTGCGCCCCTTAGGCACGCCAGAAACCTACGACTGTGGGTTCGAATCCCGGTTCACCCCGGTTATGTTTCTAGGTTTGTCAGCAACATACCCGTGCACGTGGGTTTCACCGAAGTGGTAAACGTCTGAAACCTGCATCACTTCGGGCTTTCCTCCCACATTAAGCTGACACGCCTTGATATGACTGGAATACTGTTAAAAGCGGCGTTAAACCCAACTCACTCACCCACTCACTGATCCATTTCTCAGTACGTAGGTGTTGTCTTAATAAATCCCCTCCTGGCCTCCTCCAAGACTGTGTAACAACTGGGAATATAGAGGTGTGTGACTAATGGGGGATAACCACCAGGAGAAAATGGTCCTAATGGGTGCTAGGATACTTACGCTGTGACGTCATAAAGAAAGGTGTTTTACGTCAAGTTGCGTCCGTAAAAATTGCCATGTGTGCGGACTGTACAAAAATATCCAATTTTTCTCTCGTTAGTTGGAGAAAGGAATAAAACCATACATGTCTACTTTCAATTAAGCTATCTAAAAACTGCAACCATTACATAAACAGTTAAAAGTCTGAAAATGGAACTTTGCAGAAAATGAGTCCAAATGTTTAATGTCATGCATTTCAGTAGTGAGGTTAAATAGAAGGTTGGGAATTGTATTTTCCTTGTCCTGAAATACCGTGAGTTTTAAATTCTATTAAGAAGTCAACATGTGACTTTTTACCCATAAGTTCCCGTACATCAAGGTTGGTCACATATGGTGATATGAAAAAAGTAGCTAAAACTTGTCTCGTCGTCTTCCTCAATGTAAGGTACAGTGCAGTGGTGTTCAATTTGGTTGTAGACCATATTGGCATTTCTATTCTTTTGCATCTTAAAATGAAACGCTCAGATTCATTCAATTACTTAAAATATACTGCCGGACAAACGAAGGCATACGCCTATGGTGGTTCAAATGAAACAAGCAAGAAATGGTTGTTCGATGGGAATGTATTTAATAAAGGCATCCTGGTTGTGATTGCAGTGTTCCCCGAATGTGTTCAGTCTGGTAACGTTTAGATAACATTTGGGATGTTTTGATCAAATCCATTTTTCTTGTGTATATGTTCCCTCTGTTATAGAAAGAGGAAAACAAATGAAAGTACATATACGTATGGTTAAAATGATACATAAATATCACAAAACGTTAAACCACTATAGTATCTCAACGATATAATATAAAACACCATATAGCATTTAGTGGTAAGATTGTTCAGGTTTGTTCAAATTGTGATATTACAAAGAAAACAAAAGCTGAAATAGAGGTTTTATGGCAATTTTGCAGACATTTAACTTGACACGAACGGATACAGGTCAAAGCATGTCTTGGAAAGTCGTCGTGTTCGATGTCGCGCTGCATTGATGTTTCCTAATCATCCAATGATGCTACCAAATCAACTATTAAAGAATGTTGTATTGAAACCGCTCAGCAATTCATTGTGTTTGGAGAGATCAGCCGTTTGTTAAATCATCATACAATCCAGGAATCAGCCTGGGCCAACAAGGAAGATGAGTGAGCAATAGTCTGATTATCAGGGGGTCAGTATGTTTTGTTTTAATGTTAAGGAGCTCAAATATTTTTTCCAACATAAAAATGGGCTTAAATTTCTCTTTTAGAAAGAAATAAAATAATAAACTGTATTTGTTGGACACGTGTCTGCAAGGAAAGGACACATTAGTTTTTCCTACAATGCGAGGCACATGTAATTGTGATTCAGAAAAATAAAACACGTGTTTCGCTGCCTTTTTTACGGAAAAAGTCCCATTGCCAATCCCGAAAATCAAATCCATTTTGAAGTAATACACCTGCTCAGAGCACATACTCCTTTTCCAAGTCCGTCGAAAATTCAGGGCCATACAGGCTAATCAAGATAAATCCGCCAAATGCGCTCTAAACCATTTATCGTAGTAGTAAACAAGAATAGCTCTTCTCTTCACAACCCATAATGCTGTATTTTGGACACTTTCTTCAACCAGCTTAAAAGCGAAATCCACAAGAAAGCGGTTTTTCTCATGTCCTGAAGAAAGACTACTGTCGATTACACCGTTTAATGCTTGCACTTATGTTTGTTCCCCATGAATTCTCTTTGAAGATTTCCTTTTGTGGAACACAACCATTTTCCGTTGTTAGATTAGCGAGTGATTCGCCTAGGAACAGCCTTAATAAAACTCTCATGGTAAACCCAGCCGGCCAGGAAAGGATACATTCAGTTCCACCTGAATCTTCCTGAATGATTTTTTTTCATCTCTGGGTTTAATTAATTAACCGTCGTTTCAGGATGCACGATTTGATGATTTTGAATGGTCAGCTAAAGGATTTGGTGAATTGACCAGAGAAACACAAATTAAAGTTTTACTTGTGGAAATTCCCCGAGAATGCTTGAGACGTTGTTGAATCTTTGAAGGTTAAACGTCTATCTGAAATCATTAGATTCCTCGCTGTTGTAGACAAACAGGAGCGTGCCGATGCGCCTTCCTAACGAATCTCTTGCTTTCTAATGGTGAACACCAATTGCCCGTATCACCTTTCCCCTAAGACGAGGAATACATGGACATTGCTAAGTGTCATGACATGATCAGCAACGGTTCTGTCTGGCTATGTGAGTGAGTGAGTGAGTATGGTTTTACGCCGCTTTTAGCAATATTCCAGCAAAATCACGGCAGGGGACACCAGAAATGGGCTTCACACATTGTACCCATGTCGGGAATCGAACCCGGGTCTTCGGCGTGACGAGCGAACACTTTAACCACTACGCTACCCGACCGCCCCGGCTATTGGAGTACTTTGATGGCAAGTCTGTTTTTTAATGGACATGTTGGTGGTTGACATGGAACTGATGGTATCTTGCATGGCCTTACCTACCCGAAGTAGGACATAGGTGTTCACAATACTGAGTTGCATCCCTTGGCGCTTTCGGGATAAGCAGGTAAAGGGTTCAGGCTCGCTCGATTATGATTCTCTGCTCGTGGGTTTCACCAAAATGGTAAACGTCAACGACTTGCGCTCCTTTGGCCTTTCTTCCCACATTAAATGCGTCGCCATGATACAACTAAACACTGTTCAGTGTGGGGACTCAATATCATTGTCACTTGTAAGTTGAGACAGATTTTGACAAACCTTGAATTCATACCTCTTGAAAAACGTTCTCATTTATCATCAATTGTGGCTTTGTCTCCACTCTACTAATCTCTTAGTTTAACTTTTTTCGTCTAAATGGTCATGGATACTGTGATGATTTACACGGAACTACTTCATCTAACACGACACCATTAAACGCTTTATAATTTTGCAATAACTGTCAGTGAGATCATAAAGGGTCTTTTTATTAAGTTTTTTATTTCACCCACGAGACCTGCGACATATCCCTTATTCCATACCTCCCTCAACAAAACAGTGTTGTCTTAACTGGAAAGGGACCGATTTATCTCCTCTTAGGTAATGACACATGCCCCTTTATGAGTGGAGTTGGATTAACAAGGACATGATGGGTCACATCAGATAGATTGAATAGGACCGCAAGGGGACGACGGAGGGATCTAGGTTCCGCCAACATGTGTGAAGTCAATTCCTTTTGAACCTTTTGTCTGTCTGAAATGACTAGTTTCTTTGTTGTTTAATGTCGCAATCTTATTCAGTTGGACATATAAATGTCTTTTAGTCATTCTAACTGAGCATGATAAATTTGCTTCCTGTTTCTATTTTGGTTGGTTTGTTTGTTTATTGTTTAACGCCGCACTCAGCAATATTCCAGCTATATGACAGCGGTCTGTAAATAATCGAGTCTCGACCAGACAATCCAGTGCTTGACATCATGAGCATCGTTCCACGCAATAGGGATAGATAACATGCATCCACAAATTCAGTGAGTCTGACCATACGATCCCGTTAGTCGCCTCTAAAGACAAGCATAATCGCCGTTCATGGCAAGCTTGGGTTGCTGAAGACCTATTCTACCCCTGATCTTCATGGGTCAGTTTGCTTCCCGATGATACCACTAGTTCAGTGTTTAACTTGTTCCAAATCAGCTGCCCCCTTTTGTATACATTCTACTGAAGAAATATTTTATGGTAGTTTAATTTTATTTTGCTACATACAAACTACGTACAAATGACGAACTGTAGTGTTATTGCACAGTGAGTGAGTGAGTATGGTCTTACGCCGCTTATAGCAATATTCCAGCAATATCACGGCGGGGGACACCAGAAATGGGCTTCACACATTGTACCCATGTCGGGAATCGGACCCGGGTCTTCGGCGTGACGAGCGAACGCTTTAACCACTAGGCTACCCGACCGCCCCGTTATTGCACAGAGATGTAGACGATATTCAATAACGTCTGAAATCATTTCCTTTGATATACTGCATACGTATACTTTATCACATTGTAATTTGTCACTCGGTTTCGATGGCATATTCCCTTTATTATTATTTTTTCTTTCATATGTCTGTAACTCGTTATGGGTATCCAATTCAGTTAGGCCAGAGCGATACAGGTTTTAGATCCAATGTGTTCAAATATTGAGAAACATTAAACGCAATCATTGCCCAAACAGAATCAAACATTGATCAAACATGGGCTCTGGTATGCATCATTTACATAATCCCTCGCTAATCTGCCATCGCTGTTATTCCCGTGCCAATATCGCCATTTCAAACGGCTTTGTAGACAATTAGCTCTCATAATATATTCCTCACGACTGTCTACATGTTTGGAGATAATTACTCCGGGATACTGACACGTTCTATGTTAGTTCTCTACTCAAACCTCCTGGCACTCCGGGATTTGTAGATAATGTCAGGTCAATATTGACTGTTTATTATGTGGCTTGATGGCGAGTGCCTTGGCCAAAGTTCCTTCTTGGCGACATCAGATATCATCATGCACATTTGGAACAGATTTAGTTTTTACCCTCAATTTCATCATACATGTTCCATTTCATTTCAAATCTATAATGACATCTGTCAGATGTTTTCTTTATTGAAGGATTTTCAAAGATAATCTGTTCCTTTTCCCATGAGTTATGCATGGACTCTACTTTATGTATATTGCCAACATATTTCTAAAATGTCAAATGAAAGGTTTTTTGCAATATTGTTATTGAATTTGAATATCTAAATGGGATTGAAGATGTATAGTTATCATTTTAATTCAGTACATATAAGACCGATGCATTTGCGCTTTCCAACTGCCAATGCGGAAATCCATGCCACAGTAGGGTGAATGTCAGGGATAAGAGCCATACATCATACATTGTCTTGAAAAAAATCCGGAAAATGTTCATTGTGGCAAGTGACAATATGAACCCACAGGAATCCCTCGGTTAGGCGCCACACTATGCAGAATGGTGAGCTACAATGCATCTTGTCAGGACGATCAATGCTGACCGGCACCCCTGACATGTTAGAAACTGTCACCTTTAATGATCCACGAGGACATATTTCCAGACATCGAATCACACGGTCTCACAATGTTCATCAGCTTTTGTGTGTCGGCCAATTTACACTGTGTATCTCTTCTGGTCGTTTCTGTGTGACATCAAGGAAACGTTTGCACACTTGGGCTCTACTCTTTACATACGCCTGAGGAATTGATTTCCTTTGTGAATATTGGGGCTAATTGCTCGGGTAATGGGATCATATCCAAACGTTTTGAATCAGTTTGATGTACAGTAACTGATGCCTTGTAAATGGACTTTCTGGATAGTTCCATCCGATAGGCTGTCATGTCCGTCCTCACTGCAACACAAAGTCATGGCCCTGGTCTTCAGGTCAGCTGTATCTGGTACCACAGACGCCGCATTACTTAACCTCAATGTCAACTGTTTGTTTGTAGTTTAACAGTTCTCTGGAACCCAATATTCCAGATATATACACGTCGAGTGTGGAGTTAGAAAAACACAAAACCAACCAATGTCTTCTTTAAGGCGATCAATAGAGTGCTGGGGGCGTATTCTTACCCGGGTCCCAACAGCCAAGTGAAACCTGAGGAATTATAGGATGTATTTGTCTCTGGAGATGGATCATGACATACGCACATATTAAATTTAAAATAACGAACTGTTTACTTTGGACACTAGTGCGCAGGGTAAAGGGAACATTATTGATATCATTCAATGCACCCCCCCCCCCTCTCCCCAACGAACACCACCGAAATGAAAAAAAATCAAGTGGTGTTTCCCCCTTCGAGATAATGCACATGCTCAGAGCGCAAGATCCACTCCCTTTCTCCCTTGAAAATTCACAGCCATACAGACCAATTAAGTTAATCAGCCAAATGCGCTTGATACAGTTTATCGAAGCAGGAAACAAGAATAGCTTCTCTCTTCACAAACTATTATGCTGTATTTTAGACACTTTCTTCAACCAGATTTAAAGCGAAATCCACCAGACAGCGTTTATATCAGACCCTAAAGAAAGAACACTGTCGATTACACCGTTTAATGGTTGCACTAATGTTTGTTCCCCATGCATTCTCTTTGAAGATTTCCTTTTGTGAGACATATTTTCCGTTGTTAGATTAGCGAGTGATTTGCTTTGGAACAGTCTTGATAAAACTCAAGCCGGCGAGGAAAGGATATCTTCAGTTCCACTTGAATCTTCCATTTTCCATTCTGGGTTTAATTAATTGGCCGCCATTGCAGGATGCAGTGTTTGATGATTTTGAATGGTCAGTTAGGATCTGGTGAATTGAACAGAGAAACTCAAATTAAAGTTTAAAAGAATTCTTTGGGATTGCTTGAGGCGTTGTTGATTCTTTAAAGTTAAACGTCCCTCTCAAAACATCACAATCCTCATTATTGATGTCAAGCAGGAGCGTGCGGATACGCCTTTCTAACTTATCTCTTGCTTCAACGGGGTAAGCACCAATTCCCCGTATCACCTTCTTCCTAAGACGAGCAATATGCATGGACAACGCTAAATGACATTGTGTGATGAGCAACGGGTTATGTCTTGCCATTGAGCCACTATGAATGGCAACTTTGATTTTAAGAGAACAATTTGCCTTCCCTACACGAAGCAGGGCACAGGTCTCCCTGTGGTCTTAGTTGAGTTGCCATGCAGTGACTGTTTGATGCATATGGTACCTGAGATGGTATTCCCTACTCGAAGCAAGGCATAGGTGAACACAGTACTGAGTTACGTCCCCGAGCCGTTTCAGGATGAGCAGGTAATTCGTTCCAGACTCTCTCTGAATTTCACCAAAATGGTCAAGTCTTAACGTCTACGCCCTGCGTGAATTTCGACCTTCCTCCCACGTTAGCCAAAACGCTGAGATACAACTAAATATTGTTCAAAGTGGCGTTAACCTCTCACCAACTCACACTTCGTACTTACTAAGAACACACAATATTTCTTTCAGGCTCAATGAACTTCGTTATTCCTGTAGTATAGAAAAAATTCTTATTTATCATGAATGTTAGATTTTTCGTCGCTCTACTGATCTCTTAATTTAACTTTTTCCATCTAAATGATCATAGATGCAGTATTGATTTACTGATGAACCACTTCATCTAACATAACGTCATCAAACACTTCTCTTTTTTGTGATAACTGTCAACGGGATCATAAAAGGGTTCTCTTTTTATTTCACAAACGAGACCTGCAATACATATTCCTTATTCTATCCCATGCCTCAGCAATACTGCGCTGGCTAAACTGGAAAGAGACAGATTTATCTCCCCTTAGGTAATGACGCATGCTTTTTTATGAGTGGAGTTTCATTAAATATGGCCACCTCATACGGTGTTTCAGATCAGACAGATTGAATAGAATGGCGAGGGGCCCACATAGGCGTCTGTGCATCGAGGCGTGCATGTTTCATTGTAGCCAGTTCAGCATGGAAGAGACATGTATATCATTTGATTCAAATTGATATGAACAAACATTCTACTTCACATATTCTAGTGCGCATGCTGGCATTGACTTAAACATCAGGGTTTAGCGGTTGCTTAGTGGTCAGAACGGGGACTCATGAGATGATACCCACGTTCGATGTCCAACAGAGGAATATTTGTGAAGTCAATTCCTTATGTAGGCCACCATTATATGTCTGAAATCACTTGTTTTTTGTCGTTTAATTCCGCAATGCATGACTTGCATGATCAGCTGCACCCTTTGCATTAATTCTACTGAAGAAATATTGTATTGTAGTTTGGTTTCTTTTTACAAAAATAACATTACAATAACGTAGGGAAGTGTTGTGGCCTAGAAATACAGGGGATATTCGATAATGTCGGTACTCGTTTCCTTTGATATACTGCATACGTATGAGATATCACAATGCAATTTGTAAAGTTGCCCTCAGCCTCAATGACATTATTAATATGGATTCGTATATATTTTGTAGTTTATATGTTTGTAACTCTTGAAAGGTATCCAATTCAGCAGCGCCAGTGTGATATGGGTTTTAGTTCTTATGTGATCAAATATTGACAAAAATTAAACGAAACCCTTGCTGAAACAAAACTCAAACATTGATGAAACATGTGATCTGGCGTGCACTATTTACATAATTCCCCACTAATCTGCAATCGCTCTGTTATCCCCATGTCCTCCAAACATCCCAAGTTTAACAACGCCACTTTTGCTATTCTCCTCGCCTGTGTTGACAATTATCACTAATACTATATTCCTCACGTCTATGTATGTGTTTTAAGATACTTACTCCGGGACACTGTATCCCACAACACTGTCTGCGTATCTTGGCTGCACAAGCTCGCTACTCGATCCCTCGTGGCACTTCCGGGAATTGTGGGTAATGTCAGGTCAATATTGACTGTATACTATGTCCCTTGATGGTGAGTGTTGCAGTCTAAGACCCTCCTGGGCAACATCCGATAGCATCATAATGATTATGAAACAGATTTAGCTGTCTATACATCTTCCATTTCACTTCATCTCTATTATGACATCTGTCAGATGTTTTCTTTATTCAGGAATATTCAAAGCAGATCTGTGCCTTTGCACCTGTTACCATGAGCTATACTCTATTACATTGATATGGCCAACTTTGCAATATTGTTATTGAATTTGAATCTAAATGGGATTGGCTTACATTGTTATCATTTTAATTCAGTACATATGAGACCGATGCATGTGGGCATTCGAAGTTCCATTGAGGAAGTCCACGCCACAGTAGGGTGAATGTCAGGGATGAGAGCCATACATCATGCATTTTCCTAAAAACATTCAAAATGTTCATTGTGGAGAGCAGCAAAAAGGATATGTTTCCAAAGTATCAATGAATAAAATCGTAACCCACAGGAATCCCTTCGTAAGGCGGCACACTATGCAGATTGGTGAGCTACACTGCCTCTTGTCAGGACGATCAATGCTGACCGGCAGCCCTGATATGTCAAATCTGCCACCTTTAATGATCCACGAGGACATATTTCCAGACATCGAATCACACGGTCTCACAATGTTTCTCAGTTTTTGTGTGTCGGCCAATTTACACTTTTTTTCTCTTCTGGTCGTTTCTGTGTGACATCATGGAAACGTTTGCACACTTGGGCTCTTCTCTTTGCATACGCCTGAGGAATTGATTTCCTTTAAGAATATTGGGGCTAATTGCTCGGGTAATGAGATCATATGCAAACGTTTTGAATCAGTTTGATGTACAGTAGCTGATGCTTTGTGAATCGACCATGGGGGTAGTTCCACCCGATAGGCTGTCATGTCCGTAGTTCCATGTTCACTGCAATAGTATGACACAAAGTAACGGCCCTGGTCTTCAGGTCAGCTGCATCTGGTAACACAGATGCCACATTACTTAACCTTAAGGTCAACGGTTTGTTTGTAGTTTAACGCCTCTCTGGAACGCAATATTCTAGATATATACACGGCGAGTGTGGAGCTAAACAACACACAAACAAACACAATTTCTTCTTTAAGACGATCAATAGAGTGCTGGGGACATATTCTTATCCGGGTCCCAACAGGCAACTGGAACTTATGGAATTATAGCATGTATTTGTCTGTGGAGATGGATCATGACATACCGTGAGAAAACTGTTATCACACAACAGACTGTGTGGCTAAGTATTTCTGTATAACAATATGCCTCACCAAGTTTTATCGAGACAGGCTAGTGAGCTTTGTTTACACATTTACTACTCATATACATTCAAGGCTTAGAAATTTATATCATGAATCAAAACACACACACTCTGCATTGTGAAACTGACAGGCTATATCGATATCGTGTTGTTTTACTTTCAATTACCTGGGGCCACCGCACCTGCATGATAAACATTCATTTTTCTGATTTATTTTGATTTAGAATTTCCCTGTTTTCACTGCACCGCTGTTCTCATGGAAGCATGATCAATGGCGTCAGCTGAACATAGCGTTTTTTAAAATTTGCCTAAAAAAGCATAATAAAGTTCATGAAAATGTAACAATGAGTGGAAGTGAGATCTGGAAGTGTGGATGAAGTGGTCATCAGGATGCAGCAGGTGCAGACCGATGGTCAAATATTCATGTTGGATATTAGCTTTTTAGTATCGAGAATATGTATCTGTATTGTCTCCATTCCAGCTGGGATTCAGACAGAGATAAATTTACAGGCAATGTATTCCCCGTCTCCCCATTGGTTCTTACATCACACGCAGTTTAACATGGATACTTAGTACACTTAGATCAGACCAGCCTTTGTTGTATCCACTTACTGTCGAGCGCCAGGCCAGCAAATTGTACCATCTTTTGGTATGACGCCTTCAGGGATCGAACTCCCATCTTCCGCTCTCCTCACAGCCGCTCTATCCACTTGATTACGGAAGCAGTCATAAACATACAGACCCACTGTACATTGCCCCAGTAGTAGCCAAACCGTGTCACTGATGGCTATGACATGGAAATTTTAAAAATATGTACGTTGAGATAAATGACTGACATTTAAAAATTCAGGGATATATCATTTTCAATCCATTCTTCCAGTTATTGCTTATTAAAAGGAGGATCCAACCAACTGTTTGAAACTGTGCATCAAGACTGTTCATCGACCACTTTTTGTAACGAAAAGAACTGAGACGAATTGCTTATCTCGATCACTAAAATAGGTTCGTGTTCAGGTTCAGGAGTCTATTCATCCTGGTATTAAATGTCCAACTGCTTAAAATGCACAAAAAAACAATTACTACCGGAAGTATTGTATGGCGGTCAAAATGGCGCCGAAGTGACATTGGACTCTTGAAATATATTTTAGTGAAATTACACCAGTGTTATTGGATTGCAATGTCTAGTCCCTGTTGAGGAGTTGGGGAACCATTTTATCTCACTATACTGTAGCTGTACACTGTCGCACCATTCAAGCAGTGCCACTTGAGACAGGTTTCATGTTCGTCTCGGAATCGGATCGTCACCGCTACAGGGTACCGGTTTATAGGGAGCATCGGACAATATCCAAAGGATGGAAGACCTAAAGTAACGCGTGAACAAAATACGCCACAATGCAATTGAAGTTCTGACCAATGGCCCAATATAACACGACAAAGTAAGCTTCGTTTTAGGAAGAAGTAGTGCTTGGAAAGTGCATGCGATGTCTAGATCAACATCTGCATTACTCTATCGCTCTCGCTATTCTGCTTTATGGCGCATAAAACAACAGTGTATGTAGACATGTATGGGGTCATGTGTCAGGTGAACATGTGAAACAAAACTAGTTAAACAAAATGACTGTGAAAACTGCATACTTTTCCATTCAGTAGAATGGGGCGAAACTCTGTGACAGTTACACTGGGTACCTATTTACTGCCCGAACACCATCACACACAGGGTATGGAAGCTTGTTTAAAAGGAAATACGTTTTTTCACGGTGTGTCTGCTGCATATTCACTCACTTGTTGAAAAAAAATAAAATATATATCCAAATAAATTGGATCCAGTTTTGGATATGACTAACAAATGGCAGGATGACAGAAAGATAGAAGATTCCACATATGCGTTTTGTACAAAACAATTTCAATTTAATATTTTGGACTTTTTTCATAAATGAGTCGCATCGGTGATACGTCAGGCTCATATAGCGACATTTTTCGTGACAAATAAGCGTTTATGACACAGTGTTAGAAAAACGTGTTGTCTTATTTCTGGAAAGAGCTGACATTTGCAAACACATTCGGCCAAGTACCAGACTGTTTACCCATGTATATCTGGACAAATAATTAATTTTGTTTAACATTCCAGGAATATTCTCAGGATATCCTCCCAGGAAAATGTGATGTGAAGATTTGTAGATATGTCCTGCACTATGTACTACAATCAGCAATGCCATCAGTAGTCACATTTCATTTCAGTCGAAAATACACAGCCATACAGACTAATAAAGTTAAAACAGCCATATTCGCTACCGCTTTAAAACATTTATCACAGCAGTAAACAAGAATAGCTCTTCTCTTCACAACCCATAATGCTGTATTTTTGAAAACTTTCTTCAACCAGCTTAAAGGCGAAATCCACAAGAAAGCGTTTTTTCTCATGTCCTAGAGAAAGACTTCTCTCGATTTCACCATTTAATGCTTCCACTTATGTTTGTTCCCTATGCATTATCTTTGGAGATCCCCCAATTGTGTGGAATATTGCTGAGTGCGGCGTAAAACAGCAAACCAACAAACCAACCAATCCTTTTATGGGACACAACTATTTTCCGTTATTAGATTAGCAAGTGATTCGCCTAGGAACAGCCTTAATAAAACTCTCATGGTAAACCCAGCCGGCGAGGAAAGGATACATTCAGGTCCACCTGAATCTTCCTGAATGATTTTTTTTCATCTCTGGGTTTAATTAATAAGCCGTCGTTTCAGGATGCACGATTTGATGATTTTGAATGGTCAGTTAGGATGTGGTGAATTGAACAAAGAAACACAAATTAAAGTTTTACTTGTGGAAATTCCCCGAGAATCCTAGAGACGTTGTTGGATCTTTGAAGGTTAAACGTCTATCTGAAATCATTAGATTCCTCACTGTAGTAGACAAACAGGAGCGTGCCGATGCGCCTTTCCAGCTAATCTCTTGCTTTCTAATGGTGAACACCAATTGCCCGTATCACCTTTCCCCTAAGACGAGGAATATATGGAAATTGCTAAGTGACATGACATGATCAGCAACGGTTCTGTCTGGCTATTGGAGTACTTTGAATGGCAAGTCTGATTTTTAATGGACAATTTGCTGGTGAGAATAGACCTGCAGTTGACATGGAACTGATGGTATCTTGCATGGCCTTACCTACTCGAAGCAGGACATAGGTGCACACAGTACAGAGTTGCGTCCCTTGGCGCTTTCAGGATAAGCAGGTAAAGGGTTCAGGCTCGCTCCGATTATGATTCTCTGCTCGTGGGTTTCACCAAAATGGTAAACGTCAACGACTTGCGCTCCTTTGGCCTTTCTTCCCACATTAAATGCGTCGCCATGATACAACTAAACACTGTTCAGTGTGGGGACTCAATATCATTGTCACTTGTAAGTTGAGACAGATTTTGACAAACCTTGAATACAAACCTCTTGAAAAACGTTCTCATTTATCATCAATGTGGCTTTTTCTCCACTCTACTAAACTCTTAGTTTAACTTTTTTTCGTCTAAATGGTCATGGATACTGTGATGATTTACACGGAACTACTTCATCTAACACGACACCATTAAACGCTTTTCAATTTTGCAATAACTGTCAGTGAGATCATAAAGGGTCTTTTTATTTAGTTTTGTATTTCACCCACGAGACCTGCGATACATATCCCATATTCCATACCTCCCTCAACAAAACTGTGTTGTCTTAAATGGAAAGAGAACAATGTATCCCTCTTAGGTAATGACACATGCCCCTTTATGAGTGGGGACGACAGAGGGATCTAGGTTCCGCCAACATTGGTATATGTGTGAAGTCAATTACTTTTGAACCTTTTGTCTATCTGAAATGACTAGTTTCTTTGTTGTTTAATGCCACAATCTTGTTCAGTTGGACATGGAAATGTCTTTTACTCATTCTAACTGAGCATGATAAATTTGCTTCCTGTTTCTATTTTGGTTTGTTTGTTTGTTTGTTTGTTTGATGTTTAACGCCGCACTCAGCAATACTCCAGCTATGTGACAGCGGTCTGTAAATAATCGAGTCTCGACCAGACAATCCAGTGCTTGACATCATGAGCATCGATCCACGCAATTGGGATCGATGACATGCATCCACCAAGTCAGTGAGTCTGACCATACGATCCCGTTAGTCGCCTCTAAAGACAAGCATAATCGCCTTTTGTGGCAAGCATGGGTTGCTGAAGACCTATTCTACCCCGGATCTTCATGGGTCAATTTGCTTCCCGATGATACTACTAGTTCAGTGTTTAACTTGTTCCAAATCAGCTGCCCCCTTTTGTATACATTCTACTGGACGCGTGAAGCTTCCGGGGTAGAATAGGTCTTCAGCAACCAATGCTTGCCGTAAAAGGCCACTATGCTTGTCGTAAAAGGACCGCCTCCGTGGTCTTGTGGTAGAGCGTCCGCCCGGAGAGCGGAAGGTCCAGGGTTCGATCCCGGGCCGCGTCATACAAAAAGACGTTAAAAGATTGTACTTGTTGTTACCCTGTCTGGCGCTCGGCATTAAGGGGCTAAAACAAGGACTGGTCGGCCCGGAGTCAGTATACTGTGTCTGAGTGGGGTATTCATGTTAAACTGCGGCATGGTATCTCAGTGAGCTAGCACTATAAATCGGCATCAGTCCGGACTAGTACAAGCAGCCACACACACACATACACGTGCATGCACGTCGCTATATAAGTGCAATAATCTTGGACGCGACGTTAAACCCAATTTCACCTCACCTCACCTTGTCGTAAAAGGCGACAAACGAGATCGGGTGGTCAGGCTCGCTGACTTGGTTGATGCATGTCGTCGATCCCAATTGCGTTGATCGATGCTCATTACATTAATCACTGGATTGTCTGGTCCAGACTCTATTATTTACAGACCGCCATCATATAGCTGGAATATTGCTGAGTGCGGCGATAAACAACAAACCAACCAACCAACATTCTACTGAAGAAATATTTTATGGTAGTTTAATTTTATTTTGCTACGTAAAAACTACAAATGCAAGTGTTATTGCACAGTGAGTGAGTGAGTATGGTCTTACGCCGCTTATAGCAATATTCCAGCCATATCACGGCGGGGGACACCAGAAATGGGCTTCACACATTGTACCCATGTCGGGAATCGGACCCGGGTCTTCGGCGTGACGAGCGAACGCTTTAACCACTAGGCTACCCGACCGCCCCGTTATTGCACAGAGATGTAGACGATATTCAATAACGTCTGAAATCATTTCCTTTGATATACTGCATACGTATACTTTATCACATTGTAATTTGTCACTCGCTTTCAATTGCATGTTCCCTTAATATATTTTTATCTTTCATATGTCTGTAACTCGTTATGGGTATCCAATTCAGTTAGGCCAGAGCGATAAAGGTTTTAGATCCAATGTGTTCAAATATTGAGAAACATTAAATGCAATCATTGCCCAAACAGAATCAAACATTGATCAAACATGGGCTCTGGTATGCATCATTTACATAATCCCTCGCTAATCTGCCATCGCTGTTATTCCCGTGCCAATATCGCCATTTCAAACGGCTTTGTAGACAATTAGCTCTCATAATATATTCCTCACGACTGTCTACATGTTTCGAGA
This sequence comes from Haliotis rufescens, assembly GCF_023055435.1. NCBI lineage: Eukaryota > Metazoa > Mollusca > Gastropoda > Lepetellida > Haliotidae > Haliotis > Haliotis rufescens. The sequence continues at coordinate 12,596,969 of NW_025963824.1, read as the reverse complement.
TAATTACTCCGGGATACTCACAAGTTCTATGTTAGTTCTCTACTCAATCCTCCTGGCACTCCGGGAATTGTAGGTAATGTCAGGTCAATATTGACTGTATATTATGTGGCTTGATGGCGAGTGCCTTGGCCAAACAGATATCATCATGCACATTTGGAACAGATTTAATTTTTACTCTCAATTTCATCATGCATGTTCCATTTCATTTCAAATCTATAATGACATCTGTCAAATGTTTTCTTTATTGAAGAATTTTCAAAGATGATCTGTTCCTTTTCCTATGAGTTATGCATGGACTCTACTATATGTATATTGCAAACGTTTTCTAAAATGTCAAATGAAAGGTTTTTGCAATATTGTTATTAAATTTGAATATCTAAATGGGATTGAAGATATAAAGTTATAATTTTAATTCAGTACATATGAGACCGATGCATTTTGGCTTTCCAAGTTCCAATGAGGAAGTCCACGCCACAGTAGGGTGAATGTCAGGGATAAGAGCCATACATCATACATTGTCTTGAAAAAAATCCGGAAAATGTTCATTGTGGCAAGTGACAATATGAACCCACAGGAATCCCTCGGTTAGGCGGCACACTATGCAGAATGGTGAGCTACAATGCATCTTGTCAGGACGATCAATGCTGACCGGCACCCCTGACATGTTAGAAACTGTCACCTTTAATGATCCACGAGGACATATTTCCAGACATCGAATCACACGGTCTCACAATGTTCATCAGCTTTTGTGTGTCGGCCAATTTACACTGTGTATCTCTTCTGGTCGTTTCTGTGTGACACCAAGGAAACGTTTGCACACTTGGGCTCTACTCTTTACATACGCCTGAGGAATTGATTTCCTTTGTGAATATTGGGGCTAATTGCTCGGGTAATGGGATCATATCCAAACGTTTTGAATCAGTTTGATGTACAGTAACTGATGCTTTGTAAATCGACTTTCTGGATAGTTCCATCCGATAGGCTGTCATGTCCGTCCTCACTGCAACACAAAGTCATGGCCCTGGTCTTCAGGTCAGCTGCATCTGGTACCACAGACGCCGCATTACTTAACCTCAATGTCAACTGTTTGTTTGTAGTTTAACAGTTCTCTGGAACCCAATATTCCAGATATATACACGTCGAGTGTGGAGTTAGAAAAACACAAAACCAACCAATGTCTTCTTTAAGGCATCAATAGAGTGCTGGGGGCGTATTCTTACCCGGGTCCCAACAGCCAAGTGAAACCTGAGGAATTATAGGATGTATTTGTCTCTGGAGATGGATCATGACATACGCACATATTAAATTTAAAAGAACGAACTGTTTGCTTTGGACACTAGTGCGCAGGGTAAAGGGAACATTATTGATATCATTCAATGCACCCCCCCCCCCCCTTCCCCCCCCCTTCCCCAACCAACACCACCGAAATGAAAAAAAATCAAGTGGTGTTTCCCCCTTCGAGATAATGCACATGCTCAGAGCGCAAGATCCACTCCCTTTCTCCCTTGAAAATTCACAGCCATACAGACCAATTAAGTTAATCAGCCAAATGCGCTTGATACAGTTTATCGAAGCAGTAAACAAGAATAGCTTCTCTCTTCACAAACTATTATGCTGTATTTTAGACACTTTCTTCAACCAGATTTAAAGCGAAATCCACCAGACAGCGTTTATGTCAGACCCTAAAGAAAGAACACTGTCGATTACACCGTTTAATGGTTGCACTAATGTTTGTTCCCTATGCATTCTCTTTGAAGATTTCCTTTTGTGAGACATATTTTCCGTTGTTAGATTAGCGAGTGATTTGCTTTGGAACAGTCTTGATAAAACTCTCATGGTAAACCCAGCCGGCGAGGAAAGGATATCTTCAGTTCCACTTGAATCTTCCATTTTCCATTCTGGGTTTAATTACATGGCCGCCTTTGCAGCATGCAGTGTTTGATGATTTTGAATGGTCAGTTAGGATCTTGTGAATTGAACAGAGAAACACAAATTACAGTTTTAAAGAATTCTTTGGGATTGCTTGAGGCGTTGTTGATTCTTTAAAGGTAAACGTCCCTCTCAAAACATCACAATCCTCATTATTGATGTCAAGCAGGAGCGTGCGGATACGCCTTTCTAACTTATCTCTTGCTTCCTCGGGGTAAACACCAATTGCCCGTATCCCCTTCTTCCTAAGACGAGCAATATGCATGGACAACGCTAAATGATATTGTGTGATCAGCAACGGGTTATGTCTGGCCATTGAGCCACTATGAATGGCAACTTTGATTTTAAATGAATAATGTGCCTTCTCTACACGAAGCAGGGCACAGGTGAAGAGAGTACTGAGTTACGTCCCCGAGCCGTTTCAGGATGAGCAGGTAATTCGTTCCAGACTCTCTCTGAATTTCACCAAAATGGTCATGTCTTAACGTCTACGACCTGCGTGAATTTCGACCTTCCTCCCACGTTAGCCAAAACGCTGCGATACAACTAAATATTTTTGAAAGTGGCGTTAACCTCACACCGATTCACACTTCGTACTAACTAAGAACACACAATATTTCTTTCAGGCTCAATGTACTTCGATATTCCTGTAGTATGGACAAAAATCTTATTTATCATAAATGTTAGATTTTTCGTCGCTCTACTGATCTCTTAGTTTAACTTTATCCATCTAAATGGTCTTGGATGCAGTATTGATTTACTGATGAACCACTTCCTCGAACATAACGTCATCAAACACTTCTCTTTTTTGTGATAACTGTCAACGAGATCATAAAGGGGGTTCTCTTTTTATTTCACCAACGAGACCTGCGATACATATTCCTTATTCTATCCCGTGCCTCAGCAATACTGTGCTGGCTAAACCGGAAAGAGACAGATTTATCTCCCCTTAGGTAATGACGCATGCATCTTTATGAGTGGAGTTTCATTAAATATGGCCACCTCATACGGTGTTTCAGATCAGACAGATTGAATAGAAAGGCGAGGGGCCCACATAGGCGTCTGTGCATCGAGGCGTGCATGTTTCAGTGTAGCCAGTTCAGCATGAAAAAGACATGTATATCATTTGATTCAAATTGATATGAACAAACATTCTACTTCACATGTTCTGGTGCGCATGATTTCATTGACTGAAACATTAGGGTTTAGCGGTGGCTTAGTGGTCAGAACGGGGACTCATGAGATGATACCCACGTTCGATGTCCAACAGAGGAATATTTGTGAAGTCAATTCCTTGTGTAGGCCACCATTATATGTCTGAAATCACTTGTCTTTTGTCGTTTAATTCCGCAATGCATGACTTGCTTGATCAGCTGCACCCTTTTGCATTAATTCTACCGAAGAACTATTGTATTGTAGTTTGGTTTCTTTTTACAAAAATAACATTACAAATAACGTAGGGTAGTGTTGTGGCCTAGAAATACAGGGGATATTCGATAATGTCGGTTCTCGTTTCCTTTAATATACTGCATACGTATGAGATATCACAATGCAATTTGTAAAGTTGCCCTCAGCCTCTGTGACATTATTTAATATGGATTCGTATATATTTTGTAGTTAATATGTTTGTAACTCTTGAAAGGTATCCAATTCAGCAGCACCAGTGTGATATGGGTTTTAGTTTCTGTGTGATCAAATTTTGAGAAACATTAAACAAAACCCTTGCTCAAACAAAAATCAAACATTGATTAAACATGTGATCTGGCGTGCACTATTTACATAATTCCCCACTTATCTGCAATCGCTCTGTTATCCCCATGTCCTGCAAACTTCCCAAGTTTAACAGCGCCACTGTTGCTATTCTCCTCGCCTGTGTTGACAATTATCTCTAATACTATATTCCTCACGTCTATGTATGTGTTTTAAGATACTTACTCCGGGACACTGTATCCCACAACACTTTCTGTGTATCTTAACTGCACAAGCTCGCTACTCGATCCCTCGTGGCAATTCCGGGAATTGTGGGTAATGTCAGGTCAATATTGACTGTATACTATGTCCCTTGATGGTGAGTGTTGTAGTTTAAGACCCTCCTGGGCAACATCCGATAGCATCATAATGATTATGAAACAGATTTAGCTGTCTATACATGTTCCATTTCACTTCATCTCTATTATGACATCTGTCAGATGTTTTCTTTATTCAGGAATATTCAAAGCAGATCTGTGCCTTTGCACCTGTTACCATGAGCTATACTCTATTACATTGATATGGCCAACTTTGCAATATTGTTATTGAATTTGAATATCTAAATGGGATTGACTTACATTGTTATCATTTTAATTCAGTACATATGAGACCGATGCATGTGGGCATTCGAAGTTCCATTGAGGAAGTCCACGCCACAGTAGGGTGAATGTCAGGGATGAGAGCCATACATCATGCATTTTCCTAAAAACATTCAAAATGTTCATTGTGGAGAACAGCAAAAAGGATATGTTTCCAAAGTATCAATGAATAAAATCGGAACCCACAGGAATCCCTTGGTAAGGCGGCACACTATGCAGATTGGTGAGCTACACTGCCTCTTGTCAGGACGATCAATGCTGACCGGCAGCCCTGATATGTCAAATCTGTCACCTTTAATGATCCACGAGGACATATTTCCAGACATCGAATCACACGGTCTCACAATGTTTCTCAGTTTTTGTGTGTCGGCCAATTTACACTGTTTTTTTCTCTTCTGGTCGTTTCTGTGTGATATCAAGGAAAAGTTTGCACACTTCGGCTCTTCTCTTTGCATACGCCCGAGGAATTGATTTCCTTTGTGAATATTGGGGCTAATTGCTCGGGTAATGAGATCATATGCAAACGTTTAGAATCAGTTTGATGTACAGTAGCTGATGCTTTGTGAATCGACCATGTGGGTAGTTCAACCCGATAGGCTGTCATGTCCGTAGTTCCATGTTCACTGCAATAGCATGACACAAAGTCACGGCCCTGGTCTTCAGGTCAGCTGCATCTGGCAACACAGATGCCACATTACTTGACCTTAAGGTCAACGGTTTGTTTGTAGTTCAACGGCTCTCTGGAACGCAATATTCCTGATATATACACGGCGAGTGTGTAGTTAAACAACACACAAACAAACACAATTTCTTCTTTAAGACGATCAATAGAGTGCTGGGGACATATTCTTATCCGGGTCTAAACAGGCAACTGGAACTTATGGAATTATAGCATGTATTTGTCTCTGGAGATGGATCATGACATACCGTGAGAAAACTGTTATCACACAACAGACCGTGTGGCTAAGTATTTCTGTATAACAATATGCCTCACCAAGTTTTATCGAGACAGGCTATTGAGCTTTGTTTACACATTTACTACTCATATACATTCAAGGCTTAGAAATTTATATCATGAATCAAAACACACACACTCTCTGCATTGTGAAACTGACAGGCTATATCGATATCATGTTGTTTTACTTTCAATTACCTGGGGCCACCGCACCTGCATGATAAACATTCATTTTTCTGATTTATTTTGATTTAGAATTTCCCTGTTTTCACTGCACCGCTGTTCTCGTGGAAGCATGATCAATGGCGTCAGCTGAACATAGCGTTTTTTGAAATTTGCCTGAAAAAGCATAATAAAGTTCATGAAAATGTAACAATGAGTGGAAGTGAGATCTGGAAGTGTGGATGAAGTGGTCATCAGGATGCAGCAGATGCAGACCGATGGTCAAATATTCATGTTTGATATTAGCTTTTTAGTATCGAGAACATGTATCTGTATTGTCTTCATTCCAGCTGGGAATTGGATAGAGATAAATTTACATGCAGTGTATTCCCCGTCTCCCATTGGTCCTTACATTGCATGCAGTTTAACATGGATACCCCACTCAGATACAGTACACTTAGATCAGACCAGCCTTTGTTGTATCCACTTATTGTCGAGCGCCAGGCCAGCAACGAAAAGAACTCAGACGAATTGCTTATCTCGATCCCTAAAATAGGTTCGTGTTCAGGTTCAGGAGTCTATTCATCGTGGTATTAAATGTCCAACTGCTTCAAATGCAAAAAAAACAACATTACTACCGGAAGTATTGTATGGCGGTCAAAATGGCGCCTAAGTGACATTGGACAGTTGAAATTTATTTCAGTGAAATTACACCAGGGTTATTGGATTTCAATGTCTAGTCCCTGTTGAGGATTGCTGCGTCAGACTGTGCATCTACCGTCTGAGAGTTGGGAAAAAACTTCATCTCACTCTACTGTAGCTGTACACTGTCGTACTATTCAAGCAGTGCCACTTGAGACAGGTTTCATGTTCGTCTCGGAATCGGATCGTCACCGCTACAGGGTACCGGTTTATAGGGAGCCATCGGACAATATCCAAAGGATGGAAGACCTAAAGTAACACGTGAAAAATACGCCACAATGCAGTTGAAGTTCTGACCAATGGCCCAATATAATACGATAAAGTAAGCTTCGTTTTAGGAATAAGTAGTGCTTGGAGAGTGCATGCGATGTCTACATCAACATCTGCATTACTCTATCGCTCTCTGTATTGTGCTTTATGGCATATAAAACAACAGCGTATGTAGACATGTATGGGGTCATGTGTCAGGTGAATATGTGAAACAAAACTAGTTCAACAAAATGACTGTGAAAACTGCATACTTTTCCACTCAGTAGAATGGGGCGGAACTCTGTGACAGTTACACTGGGTACCTATTTACTGCCCGAACACCATCACACACAGGGTATGGAAGCTTGTTTAAAAGGAAATACGTTTTTTCACGGTGTGTCTGCTGCATATTAATGTAGCATAGAAGCCTCAAAAGACACAGACATTTCATTGCGTTGCCACAAACCATGAATCATCATGTGGATTATACATATGGGTGCAACTTGTAAAGCCGACTCCTGAAATAGCTGAAATATAGCTAAAGGTGGCATAAAACTTCACTCATTCACTCACTTGCTGAAACAAACAACTGTGAGTTGGAAAAAATAAAATATATATCCAAATAAATTGGATCCAGTTTTGGATATGACTAACAAATGGCAGGATGACAGAAAGATAGTAGATTCCACATATACGTTTTGTACAAAACAATTTCAATTTAATATTTTGGACTTTTTTCATAAATGAGTCGCATCGGTGATACGTCAGGCTCATATAGCAACATTTTTCATGACAAATAAGCGTTTATGACACAGTGTTAGAAAACCGTGTTATCTTATTTCTTGGAACAGATGACATTTGCACACACATTCGGCCAAATACCAGATTGTTTACCCGTGTATATCTGTACAAATAATTAATTTTGTTTAACATTCCAGGAATATTCTCAGGATATCCTCCCAGGAGAATGTGATGTGAAGATCTGTTGATATGTCCTGCACCATGTACTTCAATCAGCAATGCCATCATTAGTCAATGATTTTGGTTTGAAATCAGCAAGTTTTGGTTTCTCCCCTTAGGAGATAATTCACGTGCTCAGTTCACATACTCCTTTCCCAATCTGCCGAAATCAGCATGTTTAAAAACTCATTTATTTTGCTTCGTCTACAAGAAAAGGGCACATTATTGATATCATACAATGCGCCAACCACCTCATGCCAACCACCCCAACCCACCTTCTCAATGAATAAATCAAATGGTTTCCCGTCTTTGGAGATAAGGCACGTGCTCAGAGCGCATATTCCACTCCATTTTACTCGAAAATACACAGTGTACAGACTAATAAAGTTAAATCAGCCATATGCGCTACCGCTTTAAACAATTTATCGGAGCCGTAAACAAGACTAGCTCCTCTCTTCACGTCCCATAATGCTGTATTTTAGACATTTTCTTCAACCAGCTTAAAAGCGAAATCCACAAGAAAGCGTTTTTTGTCACACCATCAAGAAAGAATACTGTCGATTACACCGTTTAATGCTTGCACGTATGTTTGTTCCCCATGCATTCTCTTTGAAGATTTCCTTTTGTCAAACACAACCATTTTCCGTTGTTAGATTAGCGAGTGAAAGGATATCTTCAGTTCCACTTGAATCTTCCTATATGATTTTCTTTTCCATTCTGGGTATAATTAATTGGCCGCCGTTGCAGGATGCACGATTTTATTATTTTGAATGGTCAGTTAGGATCTGGTGAATTGAACAGAGAAACACAAATTAAAGTTTTACTTTTGGAATGCTTTGGGATTTCTTGAGGCGTTGTTGGATCTTTAAAGGTAAAGAGAAATCTCTGTCTCAGTAGATCACATTCCTCTTTATTGATGTCAAGCAGGAGTGTGCGGATGCGCCTTTCTCACTAATCTTTTGCTATCTCAGGGTAAACACCAATTGTCTGCATCAGCATCTTCCTAAGATGAGCAATATACATGGAGAACGCTAAGGAACATTGTGTGATGAGCAACGGGTTATGTCTGGCTATTGAGCCACTTTGAATGGCAACTCTGATTTTAAGTGAATAATTTGCCTTCCCTACACGAAGCAAGGCACAGGTCTCCCTGTGGTCTAAGTTGAGTTGCCATGCAGTGACTTTCTGATGCATATTGTACCTGAAATGGTATTCCCTACTCAAAGCAAGGCATAGGTGACCACAGTACTGAGTTGCGTCCCTGAGCCGTTTCAGGATCAGCAGGTCACTGATTTCAGACTCTCTCTGAATTTCACCAAAATGATCAAGTCTTAACGTCTACGACCTGCGTGAATTTCGACCTTCCTCCAACGTTAAGCTTACACGCTGAGATACAAATATAATATATTGTTCAAAGTGCATAAACCTCACACACCGACTCACAATTCGTACTTACTTAGAACACACGATATTTCTTTCAGGCTCAATGTACATACAGACTAATGCTTCGTTATTCCTGTAATATGAAAAACATTCTCATTTATCATCAATGTTAGCTTATTCGTCGCTCTACTGATCTCTTAATTTATTTTTTTTCCGTCTAAATGGTCATGGATGCAGTATTGATTTACTGATGAACCACTTCATCTAACAAACACTTCTCTTTTTGTGATAACTGTCAACGAGATCGTAAAGGGGTTCTCTTTTTATTTCACAAACGAGACCTGCGATACATATTCCTTATTCTATCCCATGCCTCAGCAATACTGCGCTGGCTAAACCGGAAAGAGACAGATTTATCTCCCCTTAGGTAATGACGCATGATTCTTCATGAGTGGAGTTCCATTAAATATGGCCACCTCATACGGTGTTTCACATCAGACAGATTGAATAGAACGGCGAGGGCCCACATAGGCGTCTGTGCATCGAGGTGTGCATGTTTCAGTGTAGCCGGTTCTGCAGGGGAGAGACATGTATATCATTTGATTCAAATTTATATGAATGAACCTTCTACTTGACATATTTTGGTGCGCATGCTGGCATTGACTTAAACATTAGGGTTTAGAGGTGGCTTAGTGGTCAGAACGGTGGCTCGTCACATGATACCCACGTTCGATGTCCAACATAGGAATATTTGTGAAGTCAATTCCTTGTGTAGGCCACCATTATATGTCTGAAATCACTTGTTTTTTGTCGTTTAATTCCGCAATGCATGACTTGCATGATCAGCTGCACCCTTTTGCATAAATTCTACTGAAGAAATGTTTCATTGAAGTTTGGTTTTTCTTTACTAAAATAACATTACAAATAACGTAGGGTAGTGTTGTGGCCTAGAAATACAGGGGATATTCGATAATGTCGGTGCTCGTTTCCTTTGATATACTGCATACGTATGGGCTATCACAATGCAATTTGTAAAGTTGCCCTCAGCCTCAGTGACATTATTTAATATGGATTCGTATATATTTTGTAGTTTATATGTATGTAACTCTTCAAAGGTATCCAATTCAGCAGCACCAGTGTGATATGGCTTTTAGTTCCTGTGTGATCAAATATTGAGAAACAATAAACAAAACCCTTGCTCAAACAAAACTCAAACATTGCTGAAACATGTGACCCGGCGTCCACTATTTACATAATTCCCCACTAATCTGCAATCGCTCTGTTATCCCCATGTCCTGCAAACTTCCCAAGTTTAACAATGCCTCTTTTGCTATTCTCCTCGCCTGTGTTGACAAATATCTCTAATACTATATTCCTCACGGCTATCTATGTGTTTTAAGATAATTACTCCGGAATACTGTATCCCACAACACTGTCTGTGTATCTGGGCTGCACAAGCTCACTACTCGATCCCTCGTGGCACTTCCGGGAATTGTGGGTAATGTCAGGTCAATATTGACTGTATACTATGTCCCTTGATGGTGAGTGTTGCAGCCTAAGTCCCTCCTGGGCAACATCCGATAGCATCATAAGCATTATGAAACAGATTTAGCTGTCCATACATGTTCCATTTCATTTCAAGTCTATTATGACATCTGTCAGATGTTTTCTTTGTTGAGGAATATTCAAAGCAGATCTGTAACTTTTTAACTTTTACCACGAGCTATACTCTATTACATTTATATGGCCACCTCTTCTGAAATGTCAAATGGAAGGATTTTGCAATATTGTTATTGAATTTGAATATCCAAATGGGAGTGACTTACATTGTTATCATTTTAATTCAGTACATTTGATCCCAATGCATTTGGGAATTCCAAGTTCCATTGAGGAAGTCCACGCCACAGTAGGGTGAATGTCAGGGATGGGCGCCATACATCATGCATTTTCCTAAAAACATTCAAAATGTTCATTGTAGAAAGTGGCAAAAAGGAAATGTTTCCAAAGTATCAATGAATAAAATCGGAACCCACAAGAATGCCTTCGTAACCCCCACACTATGCAGATTGGTGATCTACGATGCATCTTGTCAGGACGATCAATGCTGACCGGCAGCCCTGACATGTTATAATCTGCCACCTTTAATGATCCACGAGGACATATTTCCAGACATCGAATCACTCGGCCTCACAATGTTTCTCAGTTTTTGTGTGTCGGCCAATTTACACTGTTTTTTTATTCTGGTCGTTTCTGTGTGATATCAAGGAAAACTGTGTACACTTGGGCTCTTCTTTTTGCATACGCCTGAGGAATTTATTTCCTTTTTGAATATTGGGGCTAATTGCTCGGGTAATGAGATCATATGCAAACGTTTTGAATCAGTTTTATGTACAGTAGCTGATGCTTTGTGAATCGACCTTGTGGGTAGCTCCACCCGATAGGCTGTCATGTCCGCCCTCACTGCAACAGCATGACACAAAGTCACAGCCCTGGTCTTGAGGTCAGCTGTATCTGGTACCACAGATGCCACATTACTTTACCTCAATGTCAACTGTTTGCTTGTAGTTTAACGCCTCTCTGGAACGTAATTTTCCAGATATATACACGGCAAGTGTAGAAACAAACAAACAAACCAAATGTCTTCTTTAAGACGATGAATAGAGTGCTGGGGACATATTCTTACCCGGGTGCCAACGGGTAACTGAAACCTGTGGATTTATAGCATGTATTTGTCTCTGGAGATGAATCATGACATACCTTGAGAAAACTGTTATCACACAACAGACCATGTGGTTAAGTAATTCCGTATAACAATATGCCTCACCAAGTTTTATCTAGACAGGCTAGTGAGCTTTGTTTACACATTTACTACTCATATACATTCAAGGCTTAGAAATTTATATCATGAATCAAAACACACACACTCTCTGCATTGTGAAACTGACAGGCTATATCGATATCATGTTCTTTTACTTTCAATTACCTGGGGCCACCGCACCTGCATGATACACGTTCTGTTCATTTTCTGATTTATTTTGATTCATAATTTCCCTGTTTTCACTGCACAGCTGTTGTCATGGAAACATGATCAATGGCGTCAGCCGAACATAGCGGTTTTTTTTAAAACTGCCTGAAAAAGCATAATAAAGTTCATGAATATGTAACAATGAGTGGAAGTGAGATCTGAAAGTGTGGATGAAGTGTTCATCAGGATGCAGCAGGTGAAAACCGATGGTAAAATATTCATGTTGGATATTAGCTTTTTAGTATCGAGAACATTTATCTGTATTGTCTCCATTCCAGCTGGGATTCAGACAGAGATAAATTTACAGGCTGTATTCCCCGTCTCCCCATTGGTCCTTACATCGAACGCAGTTTAACATGGATACTCCGCTCAGACACAGTACACTCAGATCAGACCAGCCTCAGTTTTATCCACTTATTGTTGAACGCCAGGCCAGCAAATTGTACCATCTATTGGTATGACGCCACCGGGGATCGAACTCCAATCTTCCGCTCTCCTGACAGCCGCTCTATCCACTTGATTACGGAAGCAGTCATAAACATACAGACCTACTGTACACTGCCCCAGTAGTAGCCAAACCGTGTCATTGCTGGCTATGACTTGGAAATTGTAAAAATATGATACGTTGAGATAAATGACTGACATTTAAAAATTCAGGGATATTTCATTTCTTTAATCCATTTTTCCAGTTTTGGCTCTTGAAAAGGAGGATCCTACCAACTGTTTGAAACTGTGCATCTATACTGTTCATCGACCACTTTTTAACGAAAAGAACTCGGACGAATTGCTTATCTCGATCTCTAAATAGGTTCGTGTTCAGGTTCAGGAGTCTATTCATCCTGGTATTAAATGTCCAACTGCTTCAAATGCAAAAAAACAACAATTTCAACCGGAAGTATTGTATGGCGGTCAAAAAGGCGCCTAATTGACATTGGACCGTTGAAATTTATTTCAGTGAAATTACAACAGTGTTATTGGACTTCAATGTCTAGTCCCTGTTGAGGATCACTGCGTCAGACTGTGCATCTACCGTCTGAGAGTTAGGGAAACAATTCATCTCACTATACTGTAGCGGCACACTGTCGCACTATTCAAGCAGTGCCACTTGAGACAGGTTTCATGTTCGTCTCGGAATCGGATCGTCACCGCTACAGGGTACCGGTTTATAGGGAGCATCGGACAATATCCAAAGGATGGAAGACCTAAAGTAACGCGTGAACAAAATACGCCACAATTCAATTGAAGTTCTGACCAATGGCCCAATATAACACGATAAAGTAAGCTTCGTTTTAGGAATAAGTAGTGCTTGGAAAGTGCATGCGATGTCTACATCAACATCTGCATTACTCTATCGCTCTCTGTATTCTGCTTTATGGCACATAAAACAACAGTGTATGTAGACATGTATGGGGTCATGTGTCAGGTGAATATGTGAAACAAAACTAGTTAAACAAAATGACTGTGAAAACTGCATACTTTTCCACTCAGTAGAATGGGGCGGAACTCTTTGACAGTTACACTGGGTACCTATTTACTGCCCGAACACCATCACACACAGGGTATGGAAGCTTGTGTAAAAGGAAATACGTTTTTTCACTGTGTGTAAGCTGCATCTTAATGCAGCATGATAGGCTCATTTCATTGCGTTACCACAAACCAAGAATCATCATGTGGATTATAGATATGGGTTCAATATATAAAGCCGACTTCTGATGTCCCCCCATCATGAAATAGCTGAAATATTGCTAAAGGCGGCATAAAACTTCACTCATTCACTCACTCGCTGAAATAAACAACTGTAAGTTGGAAAAAAATATATATATATCCAAATAGATTGGACCCAGTTTCGGATATGACTAACAAATGGCAGAATGACAGGAAGATAGAAGATTCTACATATACGTTTTGTACAAAACAATTTCAATTAAATGTTTTGGACTTTTTCATGAGTGAGTCGCATCAGTGATACTTCAGGCTCATATAGCGACATTTTTCGTGACAAATAAGCGTTTATGACACAGTGTTAGAAAAACGTGTTGTCTTATTTCTGGAAAGAGCTGACATTTGCAAACACATTCGGCCAAGTACCAGACTGTTTACCCATGTATATCTGGACAAATAATTAATTTTGTTTAACATTCCAAGAATATTCTCAGGATATCCTCCCAGGAGAATGTGATGTGAAGATTTGTAGATATGTCCTGCACTATGTACTACAATCAGCAATGCCATCAGTAGTCAAATTTCATTTCAGTCGAAAATACACAGACACACAGACTAATAAAGCCATATTCGCTACCGCTTGAAAACATTTATCATAGCAGTAAACAAGAATAGCTCTTCTCTTCACAACCCATAATGCTGTATTTTTGAAAACTTTCTTCAACGAGCTTAAAAGCGAAATCCACAAGAATGCGTTCTAGAGAAAGACTTCTGTCGATTTCACCGTTTAATGCTTCCACTTATGTTTGTTCCCTATGCATTCTCTTTGGAGATCCCCCAATTGTGTGGATCGATGCTCATGATATTAATCACTTGATTGTCTGGTCCAGACTCGATTATTTACAGACCGCCGTCATATAACTGGAATACTGCTGAGTGCGGCGTAAAACAGCAAGCCAACAAAACCAACCAATCCTTTTATGGGACACAACTATTTTCCGTTATTAGATTAGCGAGTGATTCGCTCAGGACCAGCCTTAATAAAACTCTCATGGTAAACCCAGCCGGCGAGGTAAGGATACATTCAGTTCCACCTAAATCTTCCTGAATGATTTTTTTTCATTCTGGGTTTCATTAATAAGCTGTCGTTGCAAGATGCACGATTTGATGATTTGGAATGGTCAGTTAGGATCTGGTGAATTGAACAGAGAAACACAAATTAAAGTTTTACTTGTCGAAACTCCCCGAGAATGCTTGAGACGTTGTTGGTTCATTAGATTCCTCGCTGTTGTTGACAAGCAGGAGCGTGCCGATGCGCCTTTCTAACTAATCTCTTGCTTTCTAATGGTGAACACCAATTGCCCGTATCACCTTTCCCCTAAGACGAGGAATACATGGAAATTGCTAAGTGACATGATATGATCAGCAACGGTTCTGTCTGGCTATGTGTGTGAGTGAGTGAGTATGGTTTTACGCCGCTTTTTAGCAATATTCCAGCAATATCACGGCAGGGGACACCAGAAATGGGCTTCACACATTGTACCCATGTCGGGAATCGAACCTGGGTCTTCGGCGTGACGATCGAACGCATTAACCACTAGGCTACCCGACAGCCCCGGCTATTGGAGTACTTTGAATGGCAAGTCTGATTTTTAATGGACATGTTGGTGGTTGACATGGAACTGATGGTATCTTGCATGGCCTTACCTACTCGAAGCAGGACATAGGTGTTCACAATACTGAGTTGCATCCCTTGGCGCTTTCAGGATAAGCAGATAAAGGGTTCAGGCTCGCTCCGATTATGATTCTCGGCTCGTGGGTTTCACCAAAATGGTAAACGTCAACGACTTGCGTCCCTTTGGCCTTTCCTCCCACATTAAATGCGTCGCCATGATACAACTAAACACTGTTCAGTGTGGGGACTCAATATCATTGTCACTTGTAAGTTGAGACAGATTTTGACAAACCTTGAATACAAACCTCTTAAAAAATCTTCTCATTTATCATCAATTGTGGCTTTGTCTCCACTCTACTAATCTCTTAGTTTAACTTTTTTCGTCTAAATGGTCATGGATACTGTGATGATTTACACGGAACTACTTCATCTAACACGACACCATTCAACGCTTTTCAATTTTGCAATAACTGTCAGTGAGATCATAAAGGGACTTTTTATTTAGTTTTTTATTTCACCAATGAGACCTGCGATGCATATCCCTTATTCCATACCTCCCTCAACAAAACTGTGTTGTCTTAACTGGAAAGAGACCAATGTATCTCCTCTTAGGTAATGACACATGCCCCTTTATGAGCGGAGTTGGATTAACAAGGACATGATGGCTCACATCAGATGGATTCAATAGGACCGCAAGGGGACGACGGAGGGATCTAGGTTCCGCCAACATGTGTGAAGTCAATTCCTTTTGAACCTTTTGTCTGTCTGAAATGACTAGTTTCTTTGTTGTTTAATGCCGCAATCTTTTAGTCATTCTAACTGAGCATGATAAATTTGCTTCCTGTTTCTATTTTGGTTTGTTTGTTTGTTTATTGTTTAACGCCGCACTCAGCAGTATTCCAGCTATATGACAGCGGTCTGTAAATAATCGAGTCTCGACCAGACAATCCAGTGCTTGACATCATGAGCATTGATCCACGCAATTGGGATCGATTACATGCATCCACCAAGTCAGTGAGTCTGACCATACGATCCCGTTAGTCGCCTCTAAAGACAAGCATAATCGCCTTTTATGGCAAGCATGGGTTGCTGAAGACCTATTCTACCCCGGATCTTCATGGGTCAGTTTGCTTCCCGATGACACTACTAGTTCAGTGTTTAACTTGTTCCAAATCAGCTGTACCCATTTGTACACATTCTACTGAAGAAATATTTTATGGTAGTTTAATTTTATTTTGCTACATACAAACTACGTACAATTGACGAACTGTAGTGTTATTGCACAGAGATGTAGACGATATTCAATAACGTCTGAAATCATTTCCTTTGATATACTGCATACGTATACTTTATCACATTGTAATTTGTCACTCGGTTTCGATGGCATATTCCCTTTATTATTATTTTTTCTTTCATATGTCTGTAACTCGTTATGGGTATCCAATTCAGTTGGGCCAGAGCGATACAGGTTTTAGATCCAATGTGGTCAAATATTGGGATACATTAACCGCAATCATTGCCCAAACAGAAATCAAACATTGATCAAACATGGGCTCTGGTATGCATCATTTACATAATCCCTCGCTAATCTGCCATCGCTGTTATTCCCGTGCCAATATCGCCATTTCAAACGGCTTTGTAGATAATTAGCTCTCATAATATATTCCTCACGACTGTCTACATGTTTCGAGATAATTACTCCGGGATACTGACACGTTCTATGTTAGTTCTCTACTCAATCCTCCTGGCACTCCGGGATTTGTAGGTAGTGTCAGGTCAATATTGACTGTATATTATGTGGCTTGATGGCGAGTGCCTTGGCCAAAGTTCCTCCTTGGCGACATCAGTAGAATGGGGCGGAACTCTGTGACAGTTATATATTGCTAAAGGCGGCATAAAACTTCACTCATTCACTCACTCGCTGAAATAAACAACTGTGAGTTGGAAAAAATAAAATATATATCCAAATAAATTGGATCCAGTTTTGGATATGACTAACAAATGGCAGGATGACAGAAAGATAGTAGATTCCACATATGCGTTTTGTACAAAACAATTTCAATTTAATATTTTGGACTTTTTTCATAAATGAGTCGCATCGGTGATACGTCAGGCTCATATAGCGACATTTTTCATGACAAATAAGCGTTTATGACACAGTGTTAGAAAACCGTGTTATCTTATTTCTTGGAACAGATGACATTTGCACACACATTCTGTACAAATAATTAATTTTGTTTAACATTCCAGGAATATTCTCAGGATATCCTCCCAGGAGAATGTGATGTGAAGATCTGTTGTTATGTCTTGCACTATGTACTACAATCAGCAATGCCATCAGTAGTCAATGATTTTGGTTTGAAATCAGCAAGTTTTGGTTTCTCCCCTATTGAGATAATTCCCGTGCCCAGGGCACATACTCCTTTCCCAATCTGCCGAAATCAGCATGTTTGGAAGCTCATTTATTTTGCTTCGTCTACAAGAAAAGGGCACATTATTGATATCATACAATGCGCCAACCACCTCATGCCAACCACCCCAACCCACCTTCTCAATGAATAAATCAAATGGTTTCCCTCTTTGGAGATAAGGCACATGCTCAGAGCGCATATTCCACTCCATTTTACTCGAAAATACACAGCATACAGACTAATAAAGTTAAATCAGCCATATGCGCTACCGCTTTAAACAATTTATCGGAGCCGTAAACAAGACTAGCTCCTCTCTTCACGTCCCATAATGCTGTATTTTAGACATTTTCTTCAACCAGCTTAAAAGCGAAATCCACAAGAAAGCGTTTTTTGTCACACAATTAAGAAAGAACATTGTCGATTACACCGTTTAATGCTTGCACGTATGTTTGTTCCCCGTGCATTTTCTTTGAAGATTTCCTTTTGTCAAACGCAACCATTTTCCGTTGTTAGATTAGCGAGTGAAAGGATATCTTCAGTTCCACTTGAATCTTCCTATATGATTTTCTTTTCCATTCTGGGTATAATTAATTGGCCGCCGTTGCAGGATGCACGATTTTATTATTTTGAATGGTCAGTTAGGATCTGGTGAATTGAACAGAGAAACACAAATTAAAGTTTTACTTTTGGAATGCTTTGGGATTTCTTGAGGCGTTGTTGGATCTTTAAAGGTAAAGAGAAATCTCTGTCTCAGTACATCACATTCCTCTTTATTGATGTCAAGCAGGAGCGTGCGGATGCGCCTTTCTAACTAATCTTTTGCTATCTCAGGGTAAACACCAATTGTCTGCATCAGCATCTTCCTAAGATGAGCAATATACATGGAGAACGCTAAGGAACATTGTGTGATGAGCAACGGGTTATGTCTGGCTATTGAGCCACTTTGAATGGCAACTCTGATCTTAAGTGGATAATTTGCCTTCCCTACACGAAGCAAGGCACAGGTCTCCCTGTGGTCTAAGTTGAGTTGCCATGCAGTGACTTTCTGATGCATATTGTACCTGAAATGGTATTCCCTACTCAAAGCAAGGCATAGGTGACCACAGTACTGAGTTGCGTCCCTGAGCCGTTTCAGGATCAGCAGGTAATTGATTTCAGACTCTCTCTGAATTTCAGCAAAATGGTCAAGTCTTAACGTCTACGACCTGCGTGAATTTCGACCTTCCTCCAACGTTAAGCTTACACGCTGAGATACAAATATAATATATTGTTCAAAGTGCCTAAACCTCACACACCGACTCACAATTCGTACTTACTTAGAACACACGATATTTCTTTCAGACTCAATGTACAGACATACTTATGCTTCGTTATTGCTGTAATATGAAAAACATTCTCATTTATAATAAATGTTAGCTTTTTCATCGCTCTACTAATCTCTTAATTTAACTTTTTCCGTCTAAATGATCATAGATGCAGTATTGATTTACTGATGAACCACTTCATTTAACATAACGTCATCAAACACTTCTCTTTTTTGTGATAACTGTCAACGGGATCATAAAAGGGTTCTCTTTTTATTTCACAAACGAGACCTGCAATACATATTCCTTATTCTATCCCATGCCTCAGCAATACTGCGCTGGCTAAACTGGAAAGAGACAGATTTATCTCCCCTTAGGTAATGACGCATGCTTTTTTATGAGTGGAGTTTCATTAAATATGGCCACCTCATACGGTGTTTCAGATCAGACAGATTGAATAGAATGGCGAGGGGCCCACATAGGCGTCTGTGCATCGAGGCGTGCATGTTTCATTGTAGCCAGTTCAGCATGGAAGAGAAATGTATATCATTTGATTCAAATTGATATGAACAAACATTCTACTTCACATATTCTGGTGCGCATGCTGGCATTGACTTAAACATTAGGGTTTAGCGGTGGCTTAGTGGTCAGAACGGGGACTCATGAGATGATACCCACGTTCGATGTCCAACAGAGGAATATTTGTGAAGTCAATTCCTTATGTAGGCCACCATTATATGTCTGAAATCACTTGTTTTTTTGTCATTTATTCCGCAATGCATGACTTGCATGATCAGCTGCACCCTTTTGCATTAATTCTACTGAAGAAATATTGTATTGTAGTTGGGTTTATTTTTACAAAAATAACATTACAAATAACGTAGAGTAGTGATGTGGCCTAGAAATACAGGGGGTATTCGATAATGTCGGTGCTCGTTTCCTTTGATATACTGCATACGTATGAGATATCACAATGCAATTTGTAAAGTTGCCCTCAGCCTCCGTGACATTATTTAATATGGATTCGTATATATTTTGTAGTTTATATGTTTGTAACTCTCGAAAGGTATCCAATTTCAGCAGCGCCAGTGTGATATGGGTTTTAGTTCCTGTGTGATCAAATATTGAGAAACATTAAACGAAGCCTTTGCTCAAACAAGACTCAAACATTGATGAAACATGTGATCTGGCGTGCACTATTTACATAATTCCCACTAATCTGCAATCGCTCTGTTATCCCCATGTCCTGCAAACTTCCCAAGTTTAACAACGCCACTGTTGCTATTCTCCTCGCCTGTGTTGACAATTATCTCTAATACTATATTCCTCACGTCTATGTATGTGTTTTAAGATACTTACTCCGGGACACTGTATCCCACAACACTGTCTGTGTATCTTAGCTGCACAAGCTCGCTACTCGATCCCTCGTTGCACTTCCGGGAATTGTGGGTAATGTCAGGTCAATATTGACTGTATACTATGTCCCTTGATGGTGAGTGTTGCAGTCTAAGACCCTCCTGGGCAACATCCGATAGCATCATAATGATTATGAAACAGATTTAGCTGTCTATACATCTTCCATTTCACTTCATCTCTATTATGACATCTGTCAGATGTTTTCTTTATTCAGGAATATTCAAAGCAGATCTGTGCCTTTGCACCTGTTACCATGAGCTATACTCTATTACATTGATATGGCCAACTTTGCAATATTGTTATTGAATTTGAATCTAAATGGGATTGACTTACATTGTTATCATTTTAATTCAGTACATATGAGACCGATGCATGTTGGCATTCGAAGTTCCATTGAGGAAGTCCACGCCACAGTAGGGTGAATGTCAGGGATGAGAGCCATACATCATGCATTTTCCTAAAAACATTCAAAATGTTCATTGTGGAGAGCAGCAAAAAGGATATGTTTCAAAAGTATCAATGAATAAAATCGTAACCCACAGGAATCCCTTCGTAAGGCGGCACACTATGCAGATTGGTGAGCTACACTGCCTCTTGTCAGGACGATCAATGCTGACCGGCAGCCCTGACATGTTATAATCTGCCACCTTTAATGATCCACGAGGACATATTTCCAGACATCGAATCACACGGTCTCACAATGTTTCTCAGTTTTTGTGTGTCGGCCAATTTACACTTTTTTTCTCTTCTGGTCGTTTCTGTGTGACATCATGGAAACGTTTGCACACTTGGGCTCTTCTCTTTGCATACGCCTGAGGAATTGATTTCCTTTAAGAATATTGGGGCTAATTGCTCGGGTAATGAGATCATATGCAAACGTTTTGAATCAGTTTGATGTACAGTAGCTGATGCTTTGTGAATCGACCATGTGGGTAGTTCCACCCGATAGGCTGTCATGTCCGTAGTTCCATGTTCACTGCAATAGTATGACACAAAGTAACGGCCCTGGTCTTCAGGTCAGCTGCATCTGGTAACACAGATGCCACATTACTTAACCTTAAGGTCAACGGTTTGTTTGTGTTTAACGCCTCTCTGGAACGCAATATTCTAGATATATACACGGCGAGTGTGGAGCTAAACAACACACAAACAAACACAATTTCTTCTTTAAGACGATCAATAGAGTGCTGGGGACATATTCTTATCCGGGTCCCAACAGGCAACTGGAACTTATGGAATTATAGCATGTATTTGTCTCTGGAGATGGATCATGACATACCGTGAGAAAACTGTTATCACACAACAGACTGTGTGGCTAAGTATTTCTGTATAACAATATGCCTCACCAAGTTTTATCGAGACAGGCTATTGAGCTTTGTTTACACATTTACTACTCATATACATTCAAGGCTTAGAAATTTATATCATGAATCAAAACACACACACTCTGCATTGTGAAACTGACAAGGCTATATCGATATCATGTTGTTTTACTTTCAATTACCTGGGGCCACCGCACCTGCATGATAAACATTCATTTTTCTGATTTATTTTGATTTAGAATTTCCCTGTTTTCACTGCACCGCTGTTCTCATGGAAGCATGATCAATGGCGTCAGCTGAACATAGCGTTTTTTAAAATTTGCCTAAAAAAGCATAATAAAGTTCATGAAAATGTAACAATGAGTGGAAGTGAGATCTGGAAGTGTGGATGAAGTGGTCATCAGGATGCAGCAGGTGCAGACCGATGGTCAAATATTCATGTTGGATATTAGCTTTTTAGTATCGAGAACATGTATCTGTATTGTCTCCATTCCAGCTGGGAAGTGGATAAAGATAAATTTACATGCAGTGTATTCCCCATCTCCCATTGGTCCTTACATTGCATGCAGTTTAACATGGATACTCCGCTCAGACAAAGTACACTTAGATCACACCAGCCTTTGTTGTATCCACTTATTGTCTATTGGTATATATACCATCTATTGGTATGACGCCTCCAGGGATCGAACTCCAATCTTCCGCTCTCCTGACAGCCGCTCTATCCACTCGATTACGGTAGCAGTCATAAACAGACAGACCCACTGTACATTGCCCCAGTAGTAGCCAAACCGTGTCATTGATGGCTATGACATGGACATTTTAAAAATATGTACGTTGAGATAAATGACTGACATTTAGAAATTCAGGGATATATCATTTTCAATCCATTCTTCCAGTTATTGCTCATTAAAAGGAGGATCAAACCAACTGTTTAAAACTGTGCATCAAGACTGTTCATCGACCACTTTTTGTAACGAAAAGAACTGAGACGAATTGCTTATCTCGATCACTAAAATAGGTTCGTGTTCAGGTTCAGGAGTCTATTCATCGTGGTATTAAATGTCCAACTGCTTAAAATGCACAAAAAAACAATTACTACCGGAAGTATTGTATGGCGGTCAAAATGGCGCCGAAGTAACATTGGACTCTTGAAATTAATTTTAGTGAAATTACACCAGTGTTATTGGATTTCAATGTCTAGTCCCTGTTGAGGATCGCTGCGTCAGACTGTACATCTACCGTCTGAGAGTTGGGGAAACATTTTATCTCACTATACTGTAGCTGTACACTGTCGCACCATTCAAGCAGTGCCACTTGAGACAGGTTTCATGTTCATCTCGGAATCGGATCGTCACCGCTACAGGGTACCGGTTTATAGGGAGCATCGGACAGTATCCAAAGGATGGAAGATCTAAAGTAACGCGTGAACAAAATACGCCACAATGCAATTGAAGTTCTGACCAATGGCCCAATATAACACGACAAAGTAAGCTTCGTTTTAGGAAGAAGTAGTGCTTGGAAAGTGCATGCGATGTCTAGATGAACATCTGCATTAGTCTTTCACTCTCGCTATTCTGCTTTATGGCGCATAAAACAACAGTGTATGTAGACATGTATGGGGTCATGTGTCAGGTGAACATGTGAAACAAAACTAGTTAAATAAATTGACTGTGAAAACTGCATACTTTTCCATTCAGTAGAATGGGGCGAAACTCTGTGACAGTTACACTGGGTACCTATTTACTGCCCGAACACCATCACACACCGGGTATGAAAGCTTATGTAAAAGGAAATACGTGTTTTCACGGTGTGTCAGCTGCATCTTAATGTAGCATGGAAGCCTCAAAAGACACAGACATTTCATTGCGTTACCACAAACCAAGAATCATCATGTGGATTATACATATGGGTTCAATATATAAAGCCGACTTCTGATGTCCCCCCATCATGAAATAGCTGAAATATTGCTAAAGGCGGCATAAAACTTCACTCATTCACTCACTCACTGAAACATTAAACTGTGAGTTGGAAAAAAATAAAATATATATCCAAATAGATTGGACCCAGTTTCGGATATGACTAACAAATGGCAGGATGATAGGAAGATAGTAGATTCCACATATACGTTTTGTACAAACCAATTTCTATTAAATGTTTTGGACTTTTTTCATGAGTGAGTCGCATCGGTGATACATCAGCCTCATATATAGCAACATTTTCTATGACAAACAAGCGTTTATGGCTCAGTGTTAGAAAACCGTGTTATCTTATTTCTTGGAACAGATGACATTTGCACACACATTCGGCCAAATACCAGACTGTTAACCCCTGTACATCTGTACAAATAATTAATTTTGTTTGACATTCCAGGAATATTCTCATCATCACCTCCCAGGAGAATGTGATGTGAAGAGCTGTTGATATGTCCTGCACCATGTACTACAATCAGCAATACCATCAGTAGTCAATGATTTTGGTTTGAAATCAGCAAGTTTTGGTTTCTCCCCTTCGGAGATAATTCACGTGCTCAGTTCACATACTCATTTCCCAATCTGCCGAAATCGGCATGTTTAAAAACTCATTTATTTTGCTTCGTCTACAAGAAAAGGGCACATTATTGATATCATACAATGCGCCAACCACCTCATGCCACCCACCCCAACCCACCTTCTCAATGAATAAATCAAATGGTTTCCCGTCTTTGGAGATAAGGCACGTGCTCAGAGCGCATATTCCACTCCATTTTACTCGAAAATACACAGCGTACAGACTAATAAAGTTAAATCAGCCATATGCGCTACCGCTTTAAACAATTTATCGGAGCCGTAAACAAGACTAGCTCCTCTCTTCACGTCCCATAATGCTGTATTTTAGAAATTTTCTTCAACCAGCTTAAAAGCGAAATCCACAAGAAAGCGTTTTTTGTCACACAATTAAGAAAGAACATTGTCGATTACACCGTTTAATGCTTGCACGTATGTTTGTTCCCCGTGCATTTTCTTTGAAGATTTCCTTTTGTCAAACGCCACCATTTTCCGTAGTTAGATTTGCGAGTAAAAGGATATCATCAGTTCTACTTGAATCTTCCTATATGATTTTTTTTTTCCATTCTGGGTTTAATTAATTGGCCTTCGTTGCAGGATGCACAATTTGATGATTTTGAATGGTCAGTTAGGATTTGGTGAATTGAACAGAGAAACACAAATTAAAGTTTTACTTGTGGAATGCTTTTGGATTTCTTGAGGCGTTGTTGGATCTTTAAAGGTAAAGAGAAATTTCTGTCTCAGTACATCACATTCCTCATTATTGATGTCAAGCAGGAGCGTGCGGATGCGCCTTTCTAACTAATCTTTTGCTTTCTCAGGGTAAACACCAATTGTCTGCATCAGCATCTTCCTAAGATGAGCAATATACATGGAGAACGCTAAGGAAAATTGTGTGATGAGCAACGGGTTATGTCTGGCTATTGAGCCACTTTGAATGGCAACTCTGATTTTAAGTGAATAATTTGCCTTCCCTACACGAAGCAAGGCACAGGTCTCCCTGTGGTCTAAGTTGAGTTGCCATGCAGTGACTTTCTGATGCATATTGTACCTGAAATGGTATTCCCTACTCAAAGCAAGGCATAGGTGACCACAGTACTGAGTTGCGTCCCTGAGCCGTTTCAGGATCAGCAGGTAATTGATTTCAGACTCTCTCTGAATTTCAGCAAAATGGTCAAGTCTTAACGTCTACGACCTGCGTGAATTTCGACCTTCCTCCAACGTTAAGCTTACACGCTGAGATACAAATATAATATATTGTTCAAAGTGCCTAAACCTCACACACCGACTCACAATTCGTACTTACTTAGAACACACGATATTTCTTTCAGACTCAATGTACAGACATACTTATGCTTCGTTATTGCTGTAATATGAAAAACATTCTCATTTATAATAAATGTTAGCTTTTTCATCGCTCTACTAATCTCTTAATTTAACTTTTTCCGTCTAAATGATCATAGATGCAGTATTGATTTACTGATGAACCACTTCATCTAACATAACGTCATCAAACACTTCTCTTTTTTGTGATAACTGTCAACGGGATCATAAAAGGGTTCTCTTTTTATTTCACAAACGAGACCTGCAATACATATTCCTTATTCTATCCCATGCCTCAGCAATACTGCGCTGGCTAAACTGGAAAGAGACAGATTTATCTCCCCTTAGGTAATGACGCATGCTTTTTTATGAGTGGAGTTTCATTAAATATGGCCACCTCATACGGTGTTTCAGATCAGACAGATTGAATAGAATGGCGAGGGGCCCACATAGGCGTCTGTGCATCGAGGCGTGCATGTTTCATTGTAGCCAGTTCAGCATGGAAGAGAAATGTATATCATTTGATTCAAATTGATATGAACAAACATTCTACTTCACATATTCTGGTGCGCATGCTGGCATTGACTTAAACATTAGGGTTTAGCGGTGGCTTAGTGGTCAGAACGGGGACTCATGAGATGATACCCACGTTCGATGTCCAACAGAGGAATATTTGTGAAGTCAATTCCTTATGTAGGCCACCATTATATGTCTGAAATCACTTGTTTTTTTGTCATTTATTCCGCAATGCATGACTTGCATGATCAGCTGCACCCTTTTGCATTAATTCTACTGAAGAAATATTGTATTGTAGTTGGGTTTATTTTTACAAAAATAACATTACAAATAACGTAGAGTAGTGATGTGGCCTAGAAATACAGGGGGTATTCGATAATGTCGGTGCTCGTTTCCTTTGATATACTGCATACGTATGAGATATCACAATGCAATTTGTAAAGTTGCCCTCAGCCTCCGTGACATTATTTAATATGGATTCGTATATATTTTGTAGTTTATATGTTTGTAACTCTCGAAAGGTATCCAATTTCAGCAGCGCCAGTGTGATATGGGTTTTAGTTCCTGTGTGATCAAATATTGAGAAACATTAAACGAAGCCTTTGCTCAAACAAGACTCAAACATTGATGAAACATGTGATCTGGCGTGCACTATTTACATAATTCCCACTAATCTGCAATCGCTCTGTTATCCCCATGTCCTGCAAACTTCCCAAGTTTAACAACGCCACTGTTGCTATTCTCCTCGCCTGTGTTGACAATTATCTCTAATACTATATTCCTCACGTCTATGTATGTGTTTTAAGATACTTACTCCGGGACACTGTATCCCACAACACTGTCTGTGTATCTTAGCTGCACAAGCTCGCTACTCGATCCCTCGTTGCACTTCCGGGAATTGTGGGTAATGTCAGGTCAATATTGACTGTATACTATGTCCCTTGATGGTGAGTGTTGCAGTCTAAGACCCTCCTGGGCAACATCCGATAGCATCATAATGATTATGAAACAGATTTAGCTGTCTATACATCTTCCATTTCACTTCATCTCTATTATGACATCTGTCAGATGTTTTCTTTATTCAGGAATATTCAAAGCAGATCTGTGCCTTTGCACCTGTTACCATGAGCTATACTCTATTACATTGATATTGCCAACTTTGCAATATTGTTATTGAATTTGAATATCTAAATGGGATTGACTTACGTTGTTATCATTTTAATTCAGTACATATGAGACCGATGCATGTGGGCATTCGAAGTTCCAATGAGGAAGTCCATGCCACAGTAGGGTAAATATCAGGGATGGGCACCGTACATCATGCATTTTCCTAAAAACATTCAAGATGTTCATTGTGGAGAGCGGCAAAAAGGAAATGTTTCCAAAGTATCAACCCACAGGAATCCCTTCGTAAGGCGGCACACTATGCAGATTGGTGAGCTACAATGCATCTTGTCGGGACGATCAATGCTGACCGGCAGCCCTGACATGTTATAATCTGTCACCTTTAATGATCCACGAGGACATATTTCCAGACATCAAATCACACGGTCTCACAATGTTTATCAGTTTTTGTGTGTCGGCCAATTTACACTTTTTTTCTCTTCTGGTCGTTTCTGTGTTACATCATGGAAACGTTTGCACACTTGGGCTCTTCTCTTTGCATACGCCTGAGGAATTGATTTCCTTTGTGAATATTGGGGCTAATTGCTCGGGTAATGAGATCAAATGCAAACGTTTTGAATCAGTTTGATGTACAGTAGCTGATGCTTTGTGAATCGACCATGTGGGTAGTGACACCCGATAGGCTGTCATGTCCGTAGTTCCATGTTCACTGCAATAGTATGACACAAAGTAACGGCCCTGGTCTTCAGGTCAGCTGCATCTGGTAACACAGATGCCACATTACTTAACCTTAAGGTCAACGGTTTGTTTGTAGTTTAACGCCTCTCTGGAACGCAATATTCTAGATATATACACGGCGAGTGTGGAGCTAAACAACACACAAACAAACACAATTTCTTCTTTAAGACGATCAATAGAGTGCTGGGGACATATTCTTATCCGGGTCCCAACAGGCAACTGGAACTTATGGAATTATAGCATGTATTTGTCTGTGGAGATGGATCATGACATACCGTGAGAAAACTGTTATCACACAACAGACCGTGTGGCTAAGTATTTCTGTATAACAATATGCCTCACCAAGTTTTATCGAGACAGGCTAGTGAGCTTTGTTTACACATTTACTACTCATATACATTCAAGGCTTAGAAATTTATATCATGAATCAAAACACACACTCTCTGCATTGTGAAACTGACAGGCTATATCGATATCATGTTGCTTTACTTTCAATTACCTGGGGCCACCGCACCTGCATGATAAACATTCATTTTTCTGATTTATTTTGATTTAGAATTTCCCTGTTTTCACTGCACCGCTGTTCTCATGGAAGCATGATCAATGGCGTCAGCTGAACATAGCGTTTTTTAAAATTTGCCTAAAAAAGCATAATAAAGTTCATGAAAATGTAACAATGAGTGGAAGTGAGATCTGGAAGTGTGGATGAAGTGGTCATCAGGATGCAGCAGGTGCAGACCGATGGTCAAATATTCATGTTGGATATTAGCTTTTTAGTATCGAGAATATGTATCTGTATTGTCTCCATTCCAGCTGGGATTCAGACAGAGATAAATTTACAGGCAATGTATTCCCCGTCTCCCCATTGGTTCTTACATCACACGCAGTTTAACATGGATACTTAGTACACTTAGATCAGACCAGCCTTTGTTGTATCCACTTACTGTCGAGCGCCAGGCTAGCAAATTGTACCATCTTTTGGTATGACGCCTTCAGGGATCGAACTCCCATCTTCCGCTCTCCTCACAGCCGCTCTATCCACTTGATTACGGAAGCAGTCATAAACATACAGACCCACTGTACATTGCCCCAGTAGTAGCCAAACCGTGTCACTGATGGCTATGACATGGAAATTTTAAAAATATGTACGTTGAGATAAATGACTGACATTTAAAAATTCAGGGATATATCATTTTCAATCCATTCTTCCAGTTATTGCTTATTAAAAGGAGGATCCAACCAACTGTTTGAAACTGTGCATCAAGACTGTTCATCGACCACTTTTTGTAACGAAAAGAACTGAGACGAATTGCTTATCTCGATCACTAAAATAGGTTCGTGTTCAGGTTCAGGAGTCTATTCATCCTGGTATTAAATGTCCAACTGCTTAAAATGCACAAAAAAACAATTACTACCGGAAGTATTGTATGGCGGTCAAAATGGCGCCGAAGTGACATTGGACTCTTGAAATATATTTTAGTGAAATTACACCAGTGTTATTGGATTGCAATGTCTAGTCCCTGTTGAGGAGTTGGGGAACCATTTTATCTCACTATACTGTAGCTGTACACTGTCGCACCATTCAAGCAGTGCCACTTGAGACAGGTTTCATGTTCGTCTCGGAATCGGATCGTCACCGCTACAGGGTATCGGTATATAGGGAGCATCGGACAATATCCAAAGGATGGAAGACCTAAAGTACCGCGTGAACAAAATACGCCACAATGCAATTGAAGTTCTGACCAATGGCCCAATATAACACGACAAAGTAAGCTTCGTTTTAGGAAGAAGTAGTGCTTGGAAAGTGCATGCGATGTCTAGATCAACATCTGCATTACTCTATCGCTCTCGCTATTCTGCTTTATGGCGCATAAAACAACAGTGTATGTAGACATGTATGAGGTCATGTGTCAGGTGAACATGTGAAACAAAACTAGTTAAACAAAATGACTGTGAAAACTGCATACTTTTCCATTCAGTAGAATGGGGCGAAACTCTGTGACAGTTACACTGGGTACCTATTTACTGCCCGAACACCATCACACACAGGGTATGGAAGCTTGTTTAAAAGGAAATACGTTTTTTCACGGTGTGTCTGCTGCATATTCACTCACTTGTTGAAAAAAAAAAAAATATATATCCAAATAAATTGGATCCAGTTTTGGATATGACTAACAAATGGCAGGATGACAGAAAGATAGAAGATTCCACATATGCGTTTTGTACAAAACAATTTCAATTTAATATTTTGGACTTTTTTCATAAATGAGTCGCATCGGTGATACGTCAGGCTCATATAGCGACATTTTTCGTGACAAATAAGCGTTTATGACACAGTGTTAGAAAAACGTGTTGTCTGATTTCTGGAAAGAGCTGACATTTGCAAACACATTCGGCCAAGTACCAGACTGTTTACCCATGTATATCTGGACAAATAATTAATTTTGTTTAACATTCCAGGAATATTCTCAGGATATCCTCCCAGGAAAATGTGATGTGAAGATTTGTAGATATGTCCTGCACTGTGTACTACAATCAGCAATGCCATCAGTAGTCACATTTCATTTCAGTCGAAAATACACAGCCATACAGACTAATAAAGTTAAAACAGCCATATTCGCTACCGCTTTAAAACATTTATCACAGCAGTAAACAAGAATAGCTCTTCTCTTCACAACCCATAATGCTGTATTTTTGAAAACTTTCTTCAACCAGCTTAAAGGCGAAATCCACAAGAAAGCGTTTTTTCTCATGTCCTAGAGAAAGACTTCTCTCGATTTCACCATTTAATGCTTCCACTTATGTTTGTT
Source organism: Haliotis rufescens (assembly GCF_023055435.1). Classification (NCBI taxonomy): domain Eukaryota; kingdom Metazoa; phylum Mollusca; class Gastropoda; order Lepetellida; family Haliotidae; genus Haliotis; species Haliotis rufescens. The sequence continues at coordinate 12,566,411 of NW_025963824.1, read as the reverse complement.
CCCTATGCATTATCTTTGGAGATCCCCCAATTGTGTGGAATATTGCTGAGTGCGGCGTAAAACAGCAAACCAACAAACCAACCAATCCTTTTATGGGACACAACTATTCTCCGTTATTAGATTAGCGAGTGATTCGCCTAGGAACAGCCTTAATAAAACTCTCATGGTAAACCCAGCCGGCGAGGAAAGGATACATTCAGTTCCACCTGAATCTTCCTGAATGATTTTTTTTCATCTCTGGGTTTAATTAATTAGCCGTCGTTTCAGGATGCACGATTTGATGATTTTGAATGGTCAGTTAGGATGTGGTGAATTGAACAAAGAAACACAAATTAAAGTTTTACTTGTGGAAATTCCCCGAGAATCCTAGAGACGTTGTTGGATCTTTGAAGGTTAAACGTCTATCTGAAATCATTAGATTCCTCACTGTAGTAGACAAACAGGAGCGTGCCGATGCGCCTTTCCAGCTAATCTCTTGCTTTCTAATGGTGAACACCAATTGCCCGTATCACCTTTCCCCTAAGACGAGGAATACATGGAAATTGCTAAGTGACATGACATGATCAGCAACTGTTCTGTCTGGCTATTGGAGTACTTTGAATGGCAAGTCTGATTTTTAATGGACAATTTGCTGGTGAGAATAGACCTGCAGTTGACATGGAACTGATGGTATCTTGCATGGCCTTACCTACTCGAAGCAGGACATAGGTGTACACAGTACAGAGTTGCGTCCCTTGGCGCTTTCAGGATAAGCAGGTAAAGGGTTCAGGCTCGCTCCGATTATGATTCTCTGCTCGTGGGTTTCACCAAAATGGTAAACGTCAACGACTTGCGCTCCTTTGGCCTTTCTTCCCACATTAAATGCGTCGCCATGATACAACTAAACACTGTTCAGTGTGGGGACTCAATATCATTGTCACTTGTAAGTTGAGACAGATTTTGACAAACCTTGAATACAAACCTCTTGAAAAACGTTCTCATTTATCATCAATGTGGCTTTTTCTCCACTCTACTAATCTCTTAGTTTAACTTTTTTTCGTCTAAATGGTCATGGATACTGTGATGATTTACACGGAACTACTTCATCTAACACGACACCATTAAACGCTTTTCAATTTTGCAATAACTGTCAGTGAGATCATAAAGGGTCTTTTTATTTAGTTTTGTATTTCACCCACGAGACCTGCGATACATATCCCATATTCCATACCTCCCTCAACAAAACTGTGTTGTCTTAAATGGAAAGAGAACAATGTATCCCTCTTAGGTAATGACACATGCCCCTTTATGAGTGGGGACGACGGAGGGATCTAGGTTCCGCCAACATTGGTATATGTGTGAAGTCAATTACTTTTGAACCTTTTGTCTATCTGAAATGACTAGTTTCTTTGTTGTTTAATGCCGCAATCTTGTTTAGTTAGACATAGAAATGTCTTTTAGTCATTCTAACTGAGCATGATAAATTTGCTTCCTGTTTCTATTTTGGTTTGTTTGTTTGTTTATTGTTTAACGCCGCACTCAGCAATATTCCAGCTATATGACAGCGGTCTGTAAATAATCGAGTCTCGACCAGACAATCCAGTGCTTGACATCATGAGCATCGTTCCACGCAATTGGGATCGATGACATGCATCCACCAAGTCAGTGAGTCTGACCATACGATCCCGTTAGTCGCCTCTAAAGACAAGCATAATCGCCTTTTACGGCAAGCATGGGTTGCTGAAGACCTATTCTACCCCGGATCTTCATGGGTCAGTTTGCTTCCCGATGACACTACTAGTTCAGTGTTTAACTTGTTCCAAATCAGCTGCCCCCTTTTGTATACATTCTACTGGACCCGTGAAACTTCCGGGGTAGAATAGGTCTTCAGCAACCAATGCTTGCCGTAAAAGGCCACTATGCTTGTCGTAAAAGGCGACAAACGAGATCGGGTGGTCAGGCTCGCTGACTTGGTTGATGCATGTCGTCGATCCCAATTGCGTTGATCGATGCTCATTACATTAATCACTGGATTGTCTGGTCCAGACTCTATTATTTACAGACCGCCATCATATAGCTGGAATATTGCTGAGTGCGGCGATAAACAACAAACCAACCAACCAACATTCTACTGAAGAAATATTTTATGGTAGTTTAATTTTATTTTGCTACGTAAAAACTACGTACAAATGACGTACTGTAGTGTTATTGCACAGTGAGTGAGTGAGTATGGTCTTACGCCGCTTATAGCAATATTCCAGCAATATCACGGCGGGGGACACCAGAAATGGGCTTCACACATTGTACCCATGTCGGGAATCGGACCCGGGTCTTCGGCGTGACGAGCGAACGCTTTAACCACTATGCTACCCGACCGCCCCGTTATTGCACAGAGATGTAGACGATATTCAATAACGTCTGAAATCATTTCCTTTGATATACTGCATACGTATACTTTATCACATTGTAATTTGTCACTCGCTTTCAATTGCATGTTCCCTTAATATATTTTTATCTTTCATATGTCTGTAACTCGTTATGGGTATCCAATTCAGTTAGGCCAGAGCGATAAAGGTTTTAGATCCAATGTGTTCAAATATTGAGAAACATTAAATGCAATCATTGCCCAAACAGAATCAAACATTGATCAAACATGGGCTCTGGTATGCATCATTTGCATAATCCCTCGCTAATCTGCCATCGCTGTTATTCCCGTGCCAATATCGCCATTTCAAACGGCTTTGTAGACAATTAGCTCTCATAATATATTCCTCACGACTGTCTACATGTTTCGAGATAATTACTCCGGGATACTGACACGTTCTATGTTAGTTCTCTACTCAAACCTCCTGGCACTCCGGGATTTGTAGATAATGTCAGGTCAATATTGACTGTTTATTATGTGGCTTGATGGCGAGTGCCTTGGCCAAAGTTCCTTCTTGGCGACATCAGATATCATCATGCACATTTGGAACAGATTTAGTTTTTACCCTCAATTTCATCATACATGTTCCATTTCATTTCAAATCTATAATGACATCTGTCAGATGTTTTCTTTATTGAAGGATTTTCAAAGATAATCTGTTCCTTTTCCCATGAGTTATGCATGGACTCTACTTTATGTATATTGCCAACATATTTCTAAAATGTCAAATGAAAGGTTTTTTGCAATATTGTTATTGAATTTGAATATCTAAATGGGATTGAAGATGTATAGTTATCATTTTAATTCAGTACATATAAGACCGATGCATTTGGGCTTTCCAACTGCCAATGCGGAAATCCATGCCACAGTAGGGTGAATGTCAGGGATAAGAGCCATACATCATACATTGTCTTGAAAAAAATCCGGAAAATGTTCATTGTGGCAAGTGACAATATGAACCCACAGGAATCCCTCGGTTAGGCGCCACACTATGCAGAATGGTGAGCTACAATGCATCTTGTCAGGACGATCATTGCTGACCGGCAGCCCTGACATGTTAGAAACTGTCACCTTTAATGATCCACGAGGACATATTTCCAGACATCGAATCACACGGTCTCACCATATTCATCAGCTTTTGTGTGTCGGCCAATTTACACTGTGTATCTCTTCTGGTCGTTTCTGTGTGACATCAAGGAAACGTTTGCACACTTGGGCTCTACTCTTTACATACGCCTGAGGAATTGATTTCCTTTGTGAATATTGGGGCTAATTGCTCGGGTAATGGGATCATATCCAAACGTTTTGAATCAGTTTGATGTACAGTAACTGATGCTTTGTAAATCGACTTTCTGGATAGTTCCATCCGATAGGCTGTCATGTCCGTCCTCACTGCAACACAAAGTCATGGCCCTGGTCTTCAGGTCAGCTGCATCTGGTACCACAGACGCCGCATTACTTAACCTCAATGTCAACTGTTTGTTTGTAGTTTAACAGTTCTCTGGAACCCAATATTCCAGATATATACACGTCGAGTGTGGAGTTAGAAAAACACAAAACCAACCAATGTCTTCTTTAAGGCATAAATAGAGTGCTGGGGGCGTATTCTTACCCGGGTCCCAACAGCCAAGTGAAACCTGAGGAATTATAGGATGTATTTGTCTCTGGAGATGGATCATGACATACGCACATATTAAATTTAAAAGAACGAACTGTTTGCTTTGGACACTAGTGCGCAGGGTAAAGGGAACATTATTGATATCATTCAATGCACCCCCCCCCCCCCCCCTCCCCCTACCAGCACCCCCCCCCCCCCCCCCTCCCCAACCAACACCACCGAAATGAAAAAAAATCAAGAGCGCAAGATCCACTCCCTTTCTCCCTTGAAAATTCACAGCCATACAGACCAATTAAGTTAATCAGCCAAATGCGCTTGATACAGTTTATCGAAGCAGTAAACAAGAATAGCTTCTCTCTTCACAAACTATTATGCTGTATTTTAGACACTTTCTTCAACCAGATTTAAAGCGAAATCCACCAGACAGCGTTTATGTCAGACCCTAAAGAAAGAACACTGTCGATTACACCGTTTAATGGTTGCACTAATGTTTGTTCCCTATGCATTCTCTTTGAAGATTTCCTTTTGTGAGACATATTTTCCGTTGTTAGATTAGCGAGTGATTTGCTTTGGAACAGTCTTGATAAAACTCTCATGGTAAACCCAGCCGGCGAGGAAAGGATATCTTCAGTTCCACTTGAATCTTCCATTTTCCATTCTGGGTTTAATTACATGGCCGCCATTGCAGGATGCAGTGTTTGATGATTTTGAATGGTCAGTTAGGATCTGTTGAATTGAACAGAGAAACACAAATTAAAGTTTAAAAGAATTCTTTGGGATTGCTTGAGGCGTTGTTGATTCTTTAAAGTTAAACGTCCCTCTCAAAACATCACAATCCTCATTATTGATGTCAAGCAGGAGCGTGCGGATACGCCTTTCTAACTTATCTCTTGCTTCAACGGGGTAAGCACCAATTCCCCGTATCACCTTCTTCCTAAGACGAGCAATATGCATGGACAACGCTAAATGACATTGCGTGATGAGCAACGGGTTATGTCTTGCCATTGAGCCACTATGAATGGCAACTTTGATTTTAAGTGAACAATTTGCCTTCCCTACACGAAGCAGGGCACAGGTCTCCCTGTGGTCTTAGTTGAGTTGCCATGCAGTGACTGTTTGATGCATATGGTACCTGAGATGGTATTCCCTACTCGAAGCAAGGCAGAGATGACCACAGTACTGAGTTACGTCCCTGAGCCGTTTCAGGATGAGCAGGTAATTCGTTCCAGACTCTCTCTGAATTTCACCAAAATGGTCATGTCTTAACGTCTACGACCTGCGTGAATTTCGACCTTCCTCCCACGTTAGCCAAAACGCTGAGATACAACTAAATATTGTTCAAAGTGGCGTTAACCTCTCACCAACTCACACTTCGTACTTACTAAGAACACACAATATTTCTTTCAGGCTCAATGAACTTCGTTATTCCTGTAGTATAGAAAAAAATCTTATTTATCATGAATGTTAGATTTTTCGTCGCTCTACTGATCTCTTAATTTAACTTTTTCCATCTAAATGATCATAGATGCAGTATTGATTTACTGATGAACCACTTCATCTAACATAACGTCATCAAACACTTCTCTTTTTTGTGATAACTGTCAACGGGATCATAAAAGGGTTCTCTTTTTATTTCACAAACGAGACCTGCAATATATATTCCTTATTCTATCCCATGCATCAGCAATACTGCGCTGGCTAAACTGGAAAGAGACAGATTTAAACCTTTAACATTAGGGTTTAGCGGTGGCTTAGTGGTCAGAACGGGGACTCATGAGATGATACCCACGTTCGATGTCCAACAGAGGAATGTGAAGTCAATTCCTTGTGTAGGCCACCATTATATGTCTGAAATCACTTGTCTTTTGTCGTTTAATTCCGCAATGCATGACTTGCATGATCAGCTGCACCCTTTTGCATAAATTCTACCGAAGAACTATTGTATTGTAGTTTGGTTTATTTTTACAAAAATAACATTACAAATAACGTAGGGTAGTGTTGTGGCCTAGAAATACAGGGGATATTCGATAATGTCGGTTCTCGTTTCCTTTAATATACTGCATACGTATGAGATATCACAATGCAATTTGTAAAGTTGCCCTCAGCCTCTGTGACATTATTTAATATGGATTCGTATATATTTTGTAGTTAATATGTTTGTAACTCTTGAAAGGTATCCAATTCAGCAGCACCAGTGTGATATGGGTTTTAGTTTCTGTGTGATCAAATTTTGAGAAACATTAAACAAAACCCTTGCTCAAACAAAAATCAAACATTGATCAAACATGTGATCTGGCGTGCACTATTTACATAATTCCCCACTAATCTGCAATCGCTCTGTTATCCCCATGTCCTGCAAACTTCCCAAGTTTAACAACGCCACTTTTGCTATTCTCCTCGCCTGTGTTGACAATTATCACTAATACTATATTCCTCACGTCTATGTATGTGTTTTAAGATAATTACTCCGGGACACTGTATCCCACAACACTTTCTGTGTATCTTAGCTGCACAAGCTCGCTACTCGATCCCTCGTGGCACTTCCGGGAATTGTGGGTAATGTCAGGTCAATATTGACTGTATACTATGTCCCTTGATGGTGAGTGTTGTAGTTTAAGACCCTCCTGGGCAACATCCGATAGCATCATAATGATTATGAAACAGATTTAGCTGTCTATACATCTTCCATTTAACTTCATCTCTATTATGACATCTGTCAGATGTTTTCTTTATTCAGGAATATTCAAAGCAGATCTTTGCCTTTGCACCGGTTACCATGAGCTATACTCTATTACATTGATATGGCCAACTTTGCAATATTGTTATTGAATTTGAATATCTAAATGGGATTGACTTACATTGTTATCATTTTAATTCAGTACATATGAGACCGATGCATGTGGGCATTCGAAGTTCCAATGAGGAAGTACATGCCACAGTAGGGTAAATATCAGGGATGGGCACCGTACATCATGCATTTTCCTAAAAACATTCAAGATGTTCATTGTGGAGAGCGGCAAAAAGGAAATGTTTCCAAAGTATCAACCCACAGGAATCCCTTCGTAAGGCGGCACACTATGCAGATTGGTGAGCTACAATGCATCTTGTCGGGACGATCAATGCTGACCGGCAGCCCTGACATGTTATAATCTGTCACCTTTAATGATCCACGAGGACATATTTCCAGACATCGAATCACACGGTCTCACAATGTTTATCAGTTTTTGTGTGTCGGCCAATTTACACTTTTTTTCTCTTCTGGTCGTTTCTGTGTTACATCATGGAAACGTTTGCACACTTGGGCTCTTCTCTTTGCATACGCCTGAGGAATTGATTTCCTTTGTGAATATTGGGGCTAATTGCTCGGGTAATGAGATCAAATGCAAACGTTTTGAATCAGTTTGATGTACAGTAGCTGATGCTTTGTGAATCGACCATGTGGGTAGTGACACCCGATAGGCTGTCATGTCCGTAGTTCCATGTTCACTGCAATAGCATGACACAAAGTAACGGCCCTGGTCTTCAGGTCAGCTGCATCTGGTAACACAGATGCCACATTACTTAACCTTAAGGTCAACGGTTTGTTTGTAGTTTAACGCCTCTCTGGAACGCAATATTCTAGATATATACACGGCGAGTGTGGAGTTAAACAACACACAAACAAACACAACGTCTTCTTTAAGACGATCAATAGAGTGCTGGGGACATATTCTTACCTGGGTCCCAACAGCCAAGTGAAACCTGTGGAATTATAGCATGTATTTGTCTCTGGAGATGGATCATGACATACCGTGAGAAAACTGTTATCACACAACAGACCGTGTGGCTAAGTATTTCTGTATAACAATATGCCTCACCAAGTTTTATCGAGACAGGCTATTGAGCTTTGTTTACACATTTACTACTCATATACATTCAAGGCTTAGAAATTTATATCATGAATCAAAACACACACACTCTGCATTGTGAAACTGACAGGCTATATCGATATCATGTTGTTTTACTTTCAATTACCTGGGGCCACCGCACCTGCATGATAAACATTCATTTTTCTGATTTATTTTTATTTAGAATTTCCCCTGTTTTCACTGCACCGCTGTTCTCATGGAAGCATGATCAATGGCGTCAGCTGAACATAGCGTTTTTTGAAATTTGCCTGAAAAAGCATAATAAAGTTCATGAAAATGTAACAATGAGTGGAAGTGAGATCTGGAAGTGTGGATGAAGGGTTCATCAGGATGCAGCAGGTGCAGACCGAAGGTCAAATATTCATGTTTGCTATTAGCTTTTTAGTATCGAGAACATGTATCTGTATTGTCTCCATTCCAGCTGGGAATTGGATAGAGATAAATTTACATGCAGTGTATTCCCCGTCTCCCATTGGTCCTTACATTGCATGCAGTTTAACATGGATACCCCACTCAGATACAGTACACTTAGATCAGACCAGCCTTTGTTGTATCCACTTATTGTCGAGCGCCAGGCCAGCAACGAAAAGAACTGAGACGACTTGCTTATCTCGATCCCTAAAATAGGTTCGTGTTCAGGTTCAGGAGTCTATTCATCGTGGTATTAAATGTCCAACTACTTCAAATGCACAAAAAAAAACATTACTACCGGAAGTATTGTATGGCGGTCAAAATGGCGCCTAAGTGACATTGGACAGTTGAAATTTATTTCAGTGAAATTACACCAGGGTTATTGGATTTCAATGTCTAGTCCCTGTTGAGGATCGCTGCGTCAGACTGTGCATCTACCGTCTGAGAGTTGGGAAAAAACTTCATCTCACTCTACTGTAGCTGTACACTGTCGTACTATTCAAGCAGTGCCACTTGAGACAGGTTTCATGTTCGTCTCGGAATCGGATCGTCACCGCTACAGGGTACCGGTTTATCGGGAGCCATCGGACAATATCCAAAGGATGGAAGACCTAAAGTAACACGTGAAAAATACGCCACAATGCAGTTGAAGTTCTGACCAATGGCCCAATATAATACGATAAAGTAAGCCTCGTTTTAGGAATAAGTAGTGTTTGGAAAGTGCATGCGATGTCTACATCAACATCTGCATTACTCTATCGCTCTCTGTATTGTGCTTTATGGCATATAAAACAACAGCGTATGTAGACATGTATGGGGTCATGTGTCAGGTGAATATGTGAAACAAAACTAGTTCAACAAAATGACTGTGAAAACTGCATACTTTTCCACTCAGTAGAATGGGGCGGAACTCTGTGACAGTTACACTGGGTACCTATTTACTGCCCGAACACCATCACACACAGGGTATGGAAGCTTGTTTAAAAGGAAATACGTTTTTTCACGGTGTGTCTGCTGCATATTAATGTAGCAAAGAAGCCTCAAAAGACACAGACATTTCATTGCGTTACCACAAACCATGAATCATCATGTGGATTATACATATGGGTGCAACTTGTAAAGCCGACTCCTGAAATAGCTGAAATATAGCTAAAGGTGGCATAAAACTTCACTCATTCACTCACTTGCTGAAACAAACAACTGTGAGTTGGAAAAAATAAAATATATATCCAAATAAATTGGATCCAGTTTTGGATATGACTAACAAATGGCAGGATGACAGAAAGATAGTAGATTCCACATATACGTTTTGTACAAAACAATTTCAATTTAATATTTTGGACTTTTTTCATAAATGAGTCGCATCGGTGATACGTCAGGCTCATATAGCAACATTTTTCATGACAAATAAGCGTTTATGACACAGTGTTAGAAAACCGTGTTATCTTATTTCTTGGAACAGATGACATTTGCACACACATTCGGCCAAATACCAGATTGTTTACCCGTGTATATCTGTACAAATAATTAATTTTGTTTAACATTCCAGGAATATTCTCAGGATATCCTCCCAGGAGAATGTGATGTGAAGATCTGTTGTTATGTCTTGCACTATGTACTACAATCAGCAATGCCATCAGTAGTCAATGGTTTTGGTTTGAAATCAGCAAGTTTTGGTTTCTCCCCTATTGAGATAATTCCCGTGCCCAGGGCACATACTCCTTTCCCAATCTGCCGAAATCAGCATGTTTGGAAGCTCATTTATATGCTTCGTCTACAAGAAAAGGGCACATTATTGATATCATACAATGCGCCAACCACCTCATGCCACCCACCCCAACCCACCATCTCAATGAATAAATCAAATGGTTTCCCGTCTTTGGAGATAAGGCACGTGCTCAGAACTCATATTCCACTCCATTTTACTCGAAAATACACAGCGTACAGACTAATAAAGTTAAATCATCCATATGCGCTACCGCTTTAAACAATTTATCGGAGCCGTAAACAAGACTAGCTCCTCTCTTCACGTCCCATAATGCTGTATTTTAGAAATTTTCTTCAACCAGCTTAAAAGCGAAATCCACAAGAAAGCGTTTTTTGTCACACAATTAAGAAAGAACATTGTCGATTACACCGTTTAATGCTTGCACGTATGTTTGTTCCCCGTGCATTTTCTTTGAAGATTTCCTTTTGTCAAACGCAACCATTTTCCGTTGTTAGATTAGCGAGTGAAAGGATATCTTCAGTTCCACTTGAATCTTCCTATATGATTTTCTTTTCCATTCTGGGTATAATTAATTGGCCGCCGTTGCAGGATGCACGATTTTATTATTTTGAATGGTCAGTTAGGATCTGGTGAATTGAACAGAGAAACACAAATTAAAGTTTTACTTTTGGAATGCTTTGGGATTTCTTGAGGCGTTGTTGGATCTTTAAAGGTAAAGAGAAATCTCTGTCTCAGTACATCACATTCCTCTTTATTGATGTCAAGCAGGAGCGTGCGGATGCGCCTTTCTAACTAATCTTTTGCTATCTCAGGGTAAACACCAATTGTCTGCATCAGCATCTTCCTAAGATGAGCAATATACATGGAGAACGCTAAGGAACATTGTGTGATGAGCAACGGGTTATGTCTGGCTATTGAGCCACTTTGAATGGCAACTCTGATCTTAAGTGGATAATTTGCCTTCCCTACACGAAGCAAGGCACAGGTCTCCCTGTGGTCTAAGTTGAGTTGCCATGCAGTGACTTTCTGATGCATATTGTACCTGAAATGGTATTCCCTACTCAAAGCAAGGCATAGGTGACCACAGTACTGAGTTGCGTCCCCGAGCCGTTTCAGGATCAGCAGGTAACTGATTTCAGACTCTCTCTGAATTTCACCAAAATGATCAAGTCTTAACGTCTACGACCTGCGTGAATTTCGACCTTCCTCCAACGTTAAGCTTACACGCTGAGATACAAATATAATATATTGTTCAAAGTGCCTAAACCTCACACACCGACTCACAATTCGTACTTACTTAGAACACACGATATTTCTTTCAGGCTCAATGTACATACAGACTAATGCTTCGTTATTCCTGTAATATGAAAAACATTCTCATTTATCATCAATGTTAGCTTATTCGTCGCTCTACTGATCTCTTAATTTATTTTTTTTCCGTCTAAATGGTCATGGATGCAGTATTTATTTACTGATGAACCACTTCATCTAACAAACACTTCTCTTTTTGTGATAACTGTCAACGAGATCGTAAAGGGGTTCTCTTTTTATTTCACAAACGAGACCTGCAATACATATTCCTTATTCTATCCCATGCCTCAGCAATACTGCGCTGGCTAAACCGGAAAGAGACAGATTTATCTCCCCTTAGGTAATGACGCATGCTTTTTTATGAGTGGAGTTTCATTAAATATAGCCACCTCATACGGTGTTTCAGATGAGACAGATTGAATAGGACGGCGAGGAGCCCACATAGGCGTCTGTGCATCGAGGTGTGCATGTTTCAGTGTAGCCAGTTCTGCATGGAAGAGACATGTACATCATTTGATTCAAACTGATATGAATAAACCTTCTACATGACATATTCTAGTGCGCATGCTGACATTGACTTCAACATGAGGGTTTAGAGGTGGCTCGTCACATGATACTCATGTACTCATAGGAATATTTGTGAAGTCAATTCCTTGTGTAGGCCATCATTATATGTCTGAAATCACTTGTTTTTTGTCGTTTAATTCCGCAATGCATGACTTGCATGATCAGCTGCACCCTTTTGCATAAATTCTACTGAAGAAATATTGTATTGTAGTTTGGTTATTTTTACAAAAATAACATTACAAATAACGTAGGATAGTGTTATGGCCTAGAAATGTAGGGAATATTTGATAATGTCGGTACTCATTTCCTTTGATATACTGCATACGTATGAGATATCACAATGCAATTTGTAAAGTTGCCGTCAGCCTCTGTGACATTATTAATTAATATGGAATCGTATATATTTTTTAGTTTCATATGTTTGTTATTCGTTATAGGTATCCAATTCAGCAGCGCCAAAGCGACGGGTTTTAGTTCCTATGTGATCAAATATTGAGAAACATAATTCCCCACTAATCTGCAATCGCTCTGTTATCCCCATGTCCTGCAAACATCCCAAGTTTAGCAGCGCCAGTTTTGCAATTCTCCTCGCCTTTGTTGATAATTATCTCGAATACTATATTCCTCACGGCTATCTATGTGTTTCCCACGTTTTGTGTATCTTGGCTGCTTCGTGGCACTTCCGGGAATTGTGGGTAATATCAGGTCAATATTGACTGTATACTATGTCCCTTGATGGTAGGTGTTGCAGTCTAAGTCCCTCCTGGGCGACATCCGATAGCATCATAAGCATTATGAAACAGATTTAGCTGTCCAACTCCATTTCGTAAAAACATGTTCCATTTCATTTCAATTCTATAATGACATCTGTCAGATGTTTTCTTTATTGAGGAATATTCAAAGCAGATCTGTGCCTTTTTACCTGTTACCATGAGCTATACCCTATTACATTTATATGGCCAACTTGTCTTTAATGTCAAATGAAAGGATTTTTGCAATATTGTTATTGAATGTGAATAACTAAATGGGATTGAACTCAAATAGTTATTATTATTAAGTACACTTGAGACCGATGCATTTGGGTATTCCAATGAGGAAGGGCTCCGCTCAGAGTGTAAATGTTAGGGATGAGAGCCATACATCATACTTTCCTAAAAACATGCACAATGTTCTTTGTGAAAGGCCGTAAAAAGGGAAATGTTTCCAAAGTATCACTGAATAAAATATGAACCCACAGGATTCCTTCCGTTAGGCGGCACACTATGCAGATTGGTGAGCTACAATGCATCTTGTCAGGACGATCAATGATGACCGCCAGGCTTGACATGTGATAATCTGTCACCCTTAATGATCAAAGAGGACCTCATTCCAGACATCGAATCACACGGTCTCACAGTGTTCATCAGCTTCTGCGTGCCGGTCTATTTACACTTGGCCTCTACACTTTGCAAACGCCCGATGACGTGATTTCATTTACGAATATTAGGGCTAATTGCTCGAGGAATGAGATCATATACAAACGTTTTGAATCAGTTTGATGTACAGTAGCTGATGCTTTGTGAATCGACCATGTGGGTAGTTCCACCCGATAGGCTGTCGTGTCTGTCCTCGCTGCAACAGCATGATACAAAGTCACGGCCCTGGTCTTGAGGTCAGCTGTATCTGGTACCAACGATGCCACAGATGCGTGTTTGATTTTAGTTTGACAGTCTCCCAGATATATAAGGGCGAGTGCGGCGTAAAACAAAATGTTGCCTCTTAAGACGAGTAATTAAGTGTGGTGGACCTATTCTTACCTGAGTAACTGACAAGTTATATCGATATCACTGTTGTTTTATTCTCAATTATCTGGGGCTATATTTCCTGTGCATATTTTAATTTAGCATTTTCTTAATTTCACTGCACAGTTGAGACCGTGGAAGCATGAACAATGGCACCAGCTTGAATTAATTGTTTTGTAAAATTGTCAAATATACCGTAATAAAATTTATGAAATTGCCATAATAAGTGGAAGAAGTGTCGTGAGATCTGGAAATGTAGTTGAAGTGGTCATCTGATTGTTGCATCCGCGGGTGTCTTCCGCTCCGTGTGAAAGAAAAGTTGACCCATCGACAAATATTCACGTTGGAAATTAGCCAGTTATCTCTAATTTCTCCTTTCCTTCTGGGAATCGGATACAGGTCAATAATGCAGTGTATCCAGGCCGGCCCGAATATACAGAGGATCATATGTGTTGAGATTAGGTGAGGTGAGATGAAATGGGGTTCAACATCGCGTCCAAGATTATATAGACTTATATAGCGACGTTCATGCACGTGTGTGTGTGTGTGTGTGTGTGGCTGCGTGTACTAGTCCGGACTGATGCCGATTTATAGTGCTAGCACACTGAGATACCATGCCACAGTTTAACGTGAATACCCCACTCAGACACAGTATACTGACTCCGAGCCGATCAGTCCTTGTTTTAGCCCCTTTATGCCGAGCGCCAGACAGGGTAACAACAAGTACCATCTTTTAACGTCTTTTGGTATGACGCGGCCGGGGATCGAACCCCGGACCTTCCGCTCTCCGGGCGGACGCTCTACCTCTAGACCACTGAGACGGTCGTGTTGAGATTAGAGAAACATAAAAATTCGTGAGACACATGGAATATCCTATTTATTTTATACTATTTGTGTTGTTTTCCACTGGTTTTTTTTCATTACAAATGTAAAAAATTGTAACGTAAATTCTCCCTCCGTAACATGCAGGGACGTTTCGACACCTCTTGTAATTGCGACTTAATAGGTAGTTCCGAGATTGCAAAATCTTTAAAAATATTACGAACAGCCTCGATTGATGAGTTAAATGAGAAATCTACTGTTTATAACAAAACCGGTAAAGGGGAACAATTTGAGGGGAGGTAACTCTTGTATAACAATATTTCCGTCCATTTGTTTAGTTCACTGCAGTGAAATATCAACTGTTATGTTAACTTCAATGAAAATATCACTTTTCTCAACTTCGGAAAGCTCAGTCTTTCTCGTGTTTCATTCTTCCAGATTTTTTTTCTTTGAAAGGAAGATCCAACCAACTGTGAAACTGTGCACCTAGAATGTTCATCGATTTTTTTAACCAAAAGAGCTGAGACGAATTGCTTATCTCGATCCCTAAAAAAGGTTCGTGTTTAAGTAGTATAGGAGTCTTTTCATCCTGGTATTAAATGTTCAACTGCTTCAAATGACAAAAAAAACCATTTCAAACAGAAATACTGCAAGGCGGTCAAAAATCGTGACTTCGTCATCATCGTTACTGACGTTGGACCGCTTAAATGGACGTTTATTTTAGTGAATTTGCAACAATGTTATTGGATTTCAATATCTAGTCCCTGTTGAGGATCACTGAGTCAGACTGTATATCTAACATCTGAGAGTTAGGGAAACAATGTATCTCACTATACTGTAGCTACACACTGTCGCACTATTCAAGAAGTACTTCTTGAGACAGGGTACCGCTTTAAAGGGAATCATCAAACAATACCGAAAGGATGGAAGACCTACGTGTAAAGTAGCACGTGATCAAAATACGTCACAACGCAAATCAAGTTCTGAGCAGAAAAACCCATGGGCCCAATATTATACGATAATGTAAGCATCGTTTTGGGATTAAGCATCAACATCTGCGTTACTCTACCGCCCTCTGTATTGTGCTTTATGGCACATAAAACAACAGTTTTTTGTGTTTTTATCTTTTGTTGTAGATTCCTTTTTTGTTGTGATTCGTTTTTGTATATTATTCGTTCAACACAAGCAAATACCTTATTCAGATGTCTTAACAGGCAATGGATAAAGTGTGTTAGATTGATTACTCAAAGGACAGACAACATCTTGGAAACTGGAAGATAGGCACCAAAACCATCATATTACCCATCTGACATTCCCACGAGTCTTTGTTTAACAGTGTAAGTTCAGTCAGCCTTAGTTGCTAAACCGTTTCTATTTACGAAGAAGGCCGATGACAATATGTTTTTCCTTTTTCTGTCAACTCTTTCTACGTGAATTTGTCCCTGCAAGCTGCAACCTTTTAGTTGGTACGTAGAAAGAGCGGGAGAGAAGAAGTGAAAGACATGCTTTAAAAAAATATCGATTTAATGTTGTTGACCTAACCTGTGGCTCGTTATATAAAGGATATCTATCCATGTACAAGAGGTAACTGATATCGTCTCTATTTTTGTCGTCAAATAATTTTTTTTTATTTTGTCAGGCTCGTTGATTTGGGTGATTACGTGTCTCCGCATCCTTGGTCTCAGCTTTGTTTTTGTCAGATCCAATCTGGTTATTTTACAGACCGCGGACTGGAATCTTGTTGGCTGCAGCATAAAATAACACTCGCTCATTCACTTAACACTTGTAACAGCTAAATCGTGAATGATCCATATAACAAACAAGAACCACTTGATTTGAAAAGTAAAATAATGTATACGATACTTTGGGGATAGGTTTTGAAAGAGACACTCGTGCTTCGTTTTTTTTTTTATGGAATCCTCATTTTTGTGTGTTACCATTGAAACAATTGAGTAAAATAGGATCCGTGAGGATGTCTGTAAATTTACAACCGTCAACTATATTGGCCTATCACGTGGTAAAATAATGATATAAATATAATCATCATGAGTGAGATGCATCGGTGATACGTCATATATATTTCTCAAAACATCCCATTCTTCGCTTTTGTTGACAAGCATGAGCTTGATTAAATATGGCCGCCTGACACAGTGGGTCACATCAGACAGATTGAATAGGACCCGCAAGGGACCCACATGGGCGTGCGTGCATCGGTGTGTTTATGCTTCAGTGTGGCCAGTTCTACATTGGAGAGGCATGTATATCGTTTGATCACAATTGATACTACTTGACATACACTGGAGTGCATGCTCGCATTGACTTCAAGATGAGGAGCGATGAGGTGGCTTAAAGGCCAGAGCGGTGGATCATCACAACTACTACTACTACTACGACTACTACTACTACTACTGCTACTACTGCTACTACTGCTGCTGCTGCTACTACTACTACCAGCACGATTGGATAGTGAAAAAGAACTATCCTATTAACATTTAATTACTATTTAGTTACACTAAAACTACTGATGAGATTTTTTATTGCGTTTTGATGTTGTGGATATCTGATGATGTCTGCATTTTCCTTTGATACACTGCACTCGTAAAATATATCAGAATGTAATTTGTAAAGTTGCCCCCAGATTCATTTACATGTTTATGACATTGTGGGTATTTTTCGTTCATTTGTCTGTTTTAAATGTTATAATCGTTATAAGTATCCAATTCAGAAAGGTCAGAGCGATAAGGACTTCAAAATGATCAAATATTGAGAACATTAAACAAAACCATTGCTCAAGCACAAATCAAACATTAATCATACATGGGTTTCGGCATGCATTATTTACACAATTCCCAATTAATCTGCCGGTGAACATCCTTAGTTTCAAAATGCCAATTTCACCATTCTCGTCGGCATTTAGGATAATTATCTCTCATAATATAGTTCTCTCGGCTGTCTACATGTTTGGAGACAATAACTCCAGAATACTGTATTCCATAACACTTTCTATGTATTGTGGCAGACAAAAAGCTATCTCATCTACTCAATCCTCGCGGCACTTCCGGGAATTGTAGGTAATGTCAGGTCAATATTGACTGTATATAATGTGGCGAGTGCCGTGGCCTAAGTCCCTCCTGGGCAACATCCGATATCATCATTATTATTATGAAACATATTTATCGTTTAACCTCTGTTCTATCATACTTGTTCCATTCTATTTCAATTCTATAATGACATCTGTCAGATTCTTTCTTCAGTGAAGAATTTTCAAAGCAGATCTGTTCCATTATGCCCTTCAACATGATTTATACTCTATTACATTTTGATGGCCAACTTTTATAAGATTTCAAGGTTTTTGCGATAGTGTAATTGAATTTGAATGTCTAAATGAGATTGCACATTATTATTCAGTACAATGTCTTATGAGACGGATGCATTTTGACATTGGAAGTTCCAATGAGGAAGAACACGCTACAGAGGGATGAGATTCATCCATCATACATTGTCCTAAAAACATTCTGGAAAATTATCATTCTCATTGTGGAAAGCGGCAAAAGGGAAATGTTTCCAAAGTGTCAATGAAAAAAATCGGAACCCACAGGAATCCTTCCGTTAGGCGGCACACTTTGCAGATTGGTGAGCTACACTGCCTCTTGTCAGGACTATCAATGCTGACCGGCAGCCTTGACATGTAATAATCTGTCACCCTTAATGATCCACGAGGACCTCATTCCAGACATTGATTTACCGTAGCTGATGTTGTGTGAACCGACCTTGTGGATAGATCTACCCGATAGGCTGTCACTGCAACAGCAGGACACAAAGTCGTGGCCCTGGTCTTGAGGTCAGCTGTCTCTGGTACCACAGATGACACATTACGCCACCTCAAGGTCAACCAGGCCGAAGTTGTTTGTTTGTTTGTAGTTTAATGACTCACTTGAATAATCCGCATGTATAACGGCGGGTCTCTGGAGTTGGATCATGACATTCCGGGTAAAAAATGTTGTCAGACAACAGACCTTTGTGGCCAAATAGTTCTGTATAAAGATACGCTTAACCATCAACAGCGCATCCAGTGAGGAAGTTGTTCTTTATAAAAATTCGGTTATCAGTGCATCAAGTGAGGATCACTACGTCAGACTGTGTATCTAAGGTCTGAGAATAAGGGAAACAATGTGTCTCACTCTACTGTAGCTGTACACTGTCGGACTATTCAAGCAGTGCCACTTGAGACAGGTTTCATGTTCGTCTAGGAATCGGATCGTCACCGTGACCGGGTACCGCTTTAATTGGTTGGTTGGTTGTTTTGTTGTTTAACGCCGCACTCAGCAATATTCCAGCTATATGAATGCGGTCTGTAAATAATCAAGTCTGGACCAGACAATCCAGTGATTATTATCATGAGCATCGATCCACGCAATTGGGATCGATGACTTACATCAACCAAGTCAGCGAGCCTGACCACCCGATCCCGTTTGTCGCCTTTTACGACAAGCATAGTCGCCTTTTATGGCAAGCATGGGTTGCTGAAGACCTATTCTACCCCGGATCTTCACGGGCCTAATCCACATGTATAACGGCCAGACTGTGTATCTGATGTCTGAGAGTTAGGGAAACAATGTATCTCACTCTACTGTAGCTGTACAGTGTCGCAAGATTCAAGCAGTACCACTTCCGACAGGTTTCATGTTCGTCGAGGAATCGGATCGTCACCGTGACCGGGTACCGCTTTAAAGGGAAACATCGAACAATAGAGTTGGTTGGTTGGTTGGTTTGTTGTTTAACGCCGCACTCAGCAATATTCCAGCCATATGACGGCGGTCTGTAAATAATCCGAACAATAGAGAAAGCATGGAAGACCTACACGTAGATCGATAAGTTTCAAGACAAATTAGCATTAATAGCTCAGTATAAGATAACTGTTTTATCTTATTTATTGAAACAGATGATATTTGAGCACATATTCGGCCAAATACCAGACTGTTTATCTGTGTTTTTTTCAATACGGTTGTATATAATTAACTTGTTTAACATTCCAGGAATATTCTCTGATATTCTCCCTGTAGAATGTGATGTAAAGATTGGTTGAAATGTTCCCACTGTGTACTACAATCAGCAATTCCAGCAATGAGTTTGGTTTAAAATCAGCAACATAACATCAATTACGTCTTTTTTAAAGAAAATAAATGTGTCTACAGGAAAAGGGCACATTATTTATTCCTACAATGCGTCCCGACCACCAACCACACAATCACACAACCACACAAAAAATAAATGTTTGCTCCCCTTGAGAGATAATGCACGTGTTCAATGCACATACTCCTTTCCAAAGGCGTCAAAACTTCACAGCCATACACCCTAAAAAACTAAAGCAGCCAAATGCGCCCTTTACTATTTATCAGAGCAGTAAAATGTCCTCTCCTCACTGCCTATAATGCTGTATTAAAGCCACTTTCTTGAACCAGCTTAAGAGCAAAACCACAAGAAAGTAGCTCTTGTCACACCCTAAAGAAAGACTACTGTCGATTACACCGTTAAATGGTGGCACTTAAGTTTGTTCCCCATGAACTCTCTGTGCAGATTTCCTTCAGAGAGTAATATTTTCCGTTGTCAGTTAGCGAGTGAATCGCGAAGGAACAGCCTCAATCAAACGCTCATGGTAAACCCAGCCGGCGAGGGAAGGATATCTTCAGTTCCACTTAAATCTTTCCAAATGATCATGTTTCAATTATTGGTTTAATGAATTGCTCGCCGTTGCAGGATGCAGTATTTGATGATTTTATATGGTCAGTTAGGGACTGGTGAATTGAACAGAGAAACAGAAATTATAGTTTTACATGTGAATTCTTCGGAAATGCTCTTGGTTCTTTGGATGGTAAACGTATTTCTCAAAGCATCATATACTTCGCTTTTGTTGACAAGCATGAGCGCGGATGCGCTTTTCTAACTAATCTCTTGCTTTCATATGTTCAACACCAATTGGGGCGGTCGGGTGGCCTAGTGGTTAAAGCGTTCGCTCGTCACGCCGAAGACCCGGGTTCGATTCCCGACATGGGCACAATGTGTGAAGCCCATTTCTGGTGTTCCCCGCCGTGATATTGCTGGGATATTGCTAAAAGCGGCGTAAAACCATACTCACTCACTCACTCACTCACTCACTCACTAAACACCAATTGCTCGTATCACATGATCAGCAACGGTTGTATCTGACTATTGGTTGGTTGGTTGTTTGGTTGGTTGTTTAACGCCGCACTCAGCAATATTCCAGCTATATGACGGCGGTCTGTAAATAGTCGAGTCTGGACCAGACAATCCAGTGATTAATATCATGAGCATCGATCCACGCTATTGGGATCAATGACATGAATCAACCAAGTCAGCGAGCCTGACCACCCGATCCCGTTAGTCGCCTCTTACGACAAGCATAGTCGCCTTTTACGGCAAGCATGGGTTGCTGAAGACCTATTCAACCCCGGATCTTTACAAGTCGTATCTGACTATTGAAGTACTTTGGATGGCAATTCTGATTGTTCAGTGGATAATTTGCTGATGATTCTACACATGTTCATGGTCTTCCCTATTCGAAGTAAGGCACAGGTGTCCATAATACTCAGTTGCGTCCCTTGGCGCTTTCAGGATAAGCAGGTAAATGGTTTCATGCTCGCTCCGATTATGATCCTCTGCTTGTGAGTTTCACCAAAATGGTAAACTCTTTAAACAATTCATTTTTCGCGATACTGTCAGCGAGATCATATGGGCGGTCACTTTCTGTTTCACCCACGAGACCAGCCATACATTTTCCTTATCCCGCCCCTGCCTCAACAAAACTGTGTTGTCTAAACCGGAAAGGTTGTCTCCCCTTAGGTAATGACGCATGCTTCTTTACGAGTTGAGTTTGATTAAATATGGCCGCCTGACACGGCGGGTCACATCAGACAGATTGAATAGGACCGCAAGGGACCCACAGGGGCGTGTGTGCATCGGTGTGTTTATGCTTCAGTGTGGCCAGTTTTACATTGGAGAGGCATGTATATCGTTTGATCACAATTGATACGAATGAACCTCCTACTTGACTTACACTGGAGTGCATACTCACATGGGCTTAAAGATTAGGAGCGATGAGGTGGATCGTCACAACTGCAACTACTGCTGCTACTACTACTACTACTACTACTACTACTACTACTACTACTACTAGTGCTGCTGCTGCTGCTGCGACTGCCATCACGATTGGATAGTGAATAAAAGCTATTTTATTAACATTTAATTACTATTTAACTACTGATGAGGTAGGGTTTTTTTTTATTGCGTATAGATGTTGTGGATATCTGATGATGTCTGCATTTTCCTTTGACACACTGCACACGTAAAATAAATCAGAATGTAGTTTGTAATGTTGCCCCCGGATTCAATTACATATTTAGGACATTGTAGATGGATTTCGTTTCATATGTATGTTTGAAATTACATATTCGTTTCAAGTATCCAATTCAGGAAGGTCAGAGCGATGAGAGCTTCAACTCCAAAATGATCAAATATTGAGAACATTAAACGAAACCATTGCTCCAGGACAAATCAAACATTGATCGTATATGGGTTCCGACATGCACTATTTACATAAGTCCCCACTAATGTTCCTGTAAACATCCAAATTTTTAACAGTTCTGGTGTGCACTGTGTACATAACTATCCACTAATCTGCCTGTAAACAAACCAAATTTAAAAAGGCCGTCGGCTTTTAAGACAATTATCTCTCATAATATAGTCCTCACGACTGTCTACATGTTTGGAGACATTAATGCCGGAATACTGTATTCAATAACACTTTCTATGTATTTTGGCAGTCCAAGCTCGCTTCTCAATCCTTCTCAATTATGTGGCTTAATGGTGAGTGTTGCAGCCCAAGTCCCTCCTACATCCGATATCATCATGCACATTCTGAAACATTTTCCATTTCATTTCCATTGTATAAGGTGTATTGAGTCAGGTGTTTTCTTTTTTGAAGAATTTTCAAAGCAAACCTGTGCTTTTTTGCCTCTTACCGTGAGTTATAGTCCATTACTTTTATCTGGCCCCCTTTTATAAGATTTCAGATGAAAGGTTTTTGCAATATTGTTATTGAATTTGAATATCTAAATGATATTGCACATTATTATTCAGTACAATGTCTTATGAGACGGATGCATTTGGACATTGGAAGTTCTAATGAGGAAGAACACGCCACAGAGGGATGACATCTATCCATCATACATTGTCCTAAAAACATTCTGGAAAATTATCATTCTCATTGTGGAAAGCGGCAAAAGGGAAATGTTTCCAAAGTATCACTGAATAAAATATGAACCCACAGGAATCCCTCGGCTAGGCGGCACACTTTGCAGATTGGTGAGCTACACTGCCTCTTGTCAGGACGATCAATGTTGACCGGCAGCCTTGACATGTAATAATCTGTCACCCTTAATGATCCACGAGGACCTCATTCCAGACATCGAATCACACGGTCTCACAATGTTCATCAGCTTTTGTGTGCCAGACAATTTACACTGTGTACCTCTTCTGGTCGTTTCCGTGTGACATTAAGGAAATGTTAGCACTCTTGGGCTCTACTCTTTGCATACGCCAGAGGAATTGAATTCATTAGTGAATAATGGGGCTAAATGCTCGAGGAATGGGATGATATCAAATCGTTTTGAATCAGTTTGGTTTTGCTGATGCTGTGTGAATCGACCTTGTGGATAATTCAACCCGGTAGGCTGTCATGTCCGTCCTCACTACAACAGCATGGCACAAGGTAGCGGTCGCTATGAATGTTTATGAGCTTTTGTGTGCCACCGTAGCTCTGCTGGTCGTTCTGTAGGACATCAAGGGAAAGATTTGCACACTTGGGCTGTTCTATTCGCATACGCCTAATGAAGCGATTTCATCAGGGAATGTTGGGGCTAATTGCGCAATGAATAAGATCATATCCAACCGTTTTGAATCGGTTTGATGAATACGACCCAGTGGATAGTTCCACCCGATAGGCTACCATGTCCGTCCGCTCTGCAACAGCATGACACAGAATCGCGACCTGGTCTTGGGATCAGCTGTAACTGGTGCAACAGATGCAGATTACGTCACCCAATGTCAGCCAGGCAAGCAGGAGTTGCGGATTCTACCCTGAATGATCACGCGTTCCCGCAGCTGTGCGTCATAGTGTTGGCAGCTGTAACAGGCTGTTATCATATGAGAGTGCCATCTCCTGCATCCTTTGCACGTCAGCCTCCCTGACAATGTTGATGCATGTCATTGTATCCCAATTATGTAGATCGATGCTCATGATATCAACCACTAGATTGTATTGTCTCGGCTCGAATATTTACGGACTGCCGTCATATAGCTGGAATGAGTGCGTCCTTAAACAACAGATAAACAAATGAAAACAATGTTGCATCTTAAGGCAATCAGTAGAGTGCTGGGGACGTATTCTTACCCGGATCCTTACAGGCAAGTGAAACCTGTGGAATTATAGCATGTATTTGTCTCTGGAAATGGATCATGACATACCGTGAGAAAACTGTTATCAGTTAACTGTTATTATATTTCTGTATAATATTATGCCTCATCGAGTTTTATCAAGACAGGATCCTGAACTTTGTTGACACATTTACTACTTATGTACATTCAAGGCTTAGAAAATTATATCATAAATTAAGACACACACTCTCTCCAAAGTAAAATCAACAGGCTTGATCGGCATCAATGTTCTTTTTCTTTCAATTATCTGGAGTCACCGCAGCTGCATGGTTAACGTATTGTTCATTTTTCTGTGCATATTTTAATTGAGCATTTCCCTAATTTCACTGCACAGCTGAGTCTGTTGTCATGGAAACATGGTCACTGGCGTCAGCTGAAGCTAGCTGTTTTGTAAAACTGTTCAATATAGCATAATAAAGTTAATAAAATTGCCGTAACGAGTGGAAGAAGTGTCCTGAGATCTGGAAATATGGTTGAGGTTGTCATCAGGCTGTGCACCAGACGAGTTGACCAATGTCTAAATATTCATCTTGAAAAGTAGCTTTTTAGCATCTCGAACATGTATATCTATTACCTCGGTTCTTACTGGGAATCGGATTCAGACAATTATACTGGCACTTATGTGTGTCTCCCCGTCTGTGCAAACGTCTCATACAGTTCTACCCGTTGGTCCGAAAATTTCAGGATTGTCACCATCTCATACATGGGTCTTTACACAAAACGCAGTTTGACACGGAGACCCACTCAGACACAGCATACTGACTCCGTGCAGCCCAGTCGTTTTATCCCCTTTATGCCGAGCGACAGGCAGGGTAACAATAAGTACTATATTTTAACATCTTTTGGTATGACGCCGTGGACGGAAACCACCTACCTTCCGCTCTTCTGGCAGACGCTCTTTCCGCTAGTCCTGGCAGTCGTCATCAACAGATGTCCTAAGTTCTTTGCCAAAATAATATCCAAACCGCGTCCATGCTGGCCATATATTGACACAGAGCATTTGGTTCGTTGGGGTAAGGGGCCGGCATGTTGATATCAGGGGAAATTTTGTTTCCAGTCTCTGCTCTTAGGGTTTTTATTCTCAAAGGGGCTCCGATCAACGTTTTGTAAACAACACTTTCTCTTAAGGGCATCCAGCTTGTTTATCGACCACTTTTTGTTAACTAAAAAAAACTGAGACGAATTGCATTGTTCGATACCCATATTAGGCTCACGTTCATGTGAAGGAATCTAAACATCCGGGTATTAAATGGCCGACTGCTAGAAACCACAATAAACAATTTGAACCGGAAGTAGTTCATGGAGGTCAACATTGCGTCTTCCTCATTGCCGTGACTGACGTTGGTCATGGACCGCTGACATTGACGTACATTGCAGTGACAGTGACCAATTGTGACAGAGGTGAAGTTGAAGATGAATTCCATCTCTTATTTAAGTGTAACAAGTATTCCAAGTTAAGATCTACATATCTCCCCTTCTTGAAGAATGTCTATAAATCTGAAATGTTAATGATCAAAATAAACATGTATATGCACGTGACATCATATTATGAGTTAGCATATGGCCATAATACTCAATAACCCTGTCTGTCTGTCTGCAGTGAAATTGCACTATTTGTTGTTGTCGCTTTGTGAAGTGTTATTGGATTTCAATGTTTCGTCCCTGTTGAGGATCGCTGTATCACACTGTGTGTCCAATGTCTGAGACTAAGGGAAACAATCCACTGTTTTTCACTGTCTCAATATTCACGCAATACCACTAAAAACGGGCTTCCAGACCAACTGGGAATCGGATCGTCAGCGCGACCGGTTTTCTCTTTAAAGGGAAACATCGACCAATACCCAAAAGCTGGAAGACCTAAAGCAACACGTGACTAAAATAGGTGACATTTAAATTCAAGTTCTGCTCACAAAACCCTTGCGCTAAAATATAACACGAAAATGTAATCATAAGCCTCGTTTGGGGATTAAGCAGCGCTTGTAATGTGTGCTCGCTGACTACCTTCGTCATCAATATTATTCTGTCGCTCTCTACATTGTGCTTTTATGACTTGTAATAATACAGTTTTGGGTGAGTGGTATTTTTTGTATTTTTTTGCGAATTATTTTTTTTCATTGTAATTCGCTTTTTTATGTACACATGTATAACATTTTGTTCTATAAATGCCCCTACTTTATTCAGACATTAACAAGCAACAGAGAAAAGGCGTGATTAATTGATTACCCAGAGGACTGACCTCATCTTGGAAACTGGAAGACTGGTACCAAAACAATCATATTACCCACCTTCCATTCCCACGAGTCTCTGTTTAACACTGCAATGTCAGCCTAATTTGCTAAACCGCTTATTATGACGTACGCCAATCATTTTTTTCTGGCAATCCTTTCATGTAGACATTAACAGGCCTATTATAGTCGTTAGCTGGCAGAACGACCAGGGAAGAAAGAAAAGCTTGAACTAAAAAAATGACGATTTAATTTTGTTGGCTCCCCATCTTGTATCGCGTTCTTTAAAGTACAAGTATTCATGTCCATGTACACTGCTGTTGTCTTCATTTTCATCTTCAAAATATTCTTTGATTTTGTCGCAATAGATCTTGTGGTCAGTCTCGGTGCTTAACACTGGTGACAAATAATGCAGTTTACTCGTAAAGGTATCTGCATAACAAAAAGCGTCAATTGATTGAAAAAACATAATGCGGTATACGATGTTTTTTTGTTTTTGTATGTGATATGTTTTGAAAGTTATAATCGTGCTTGGGTTGATTTCTGTGGAATTCTCATTTGATGTGATGCCTTGGAGGTCGTTGTGTGAAATGTGGTCCGCTAGCTTACAACCGTAACGTTTGACATGCGTTTACAAATAAGAATGTGGTAGACATTCGATCCGAACAAAAACATACTTACCTACATTGTCCTGTAGCATACCTGTAGCATACCTGTAGCATACCTGTAGTATAGTCTGCTTTACACGCATACATGTAGTCATGGATGTGAAGCTTTCATCTTATACATGAAAAATAACATACAGTGACTTTGTTCGAAATACGCCTCTGTTCACTCAGCAATGAATGGTTACCCGGTAGGATGGGATGGTATTTTGACTATTGTTATTAAGTGTTGGAATATTAAAAAACGAGTTTACTTACATATTATTATTATTATTCATAGCGAATTCTTATAAAAGCTTGAACGTCGGTTTTTCAATTCTTACCTCAATGAAACGAAAATAAAATACACAGTTAAAATTGACAATGATGGATGAGGTTGAGAATTAAATATCTCTTGATCTTGTACATTATAGCATTACATTTCAAAATATATACAACATTAGATATTACATAGGTCTCATTCTCGTTGAGTGAGTGAGTTGGGTTTAACGCCGCTTTTAACATTATTCCAATCATATCACGGTGTGTCAGCTTAAAGTGGGAGGAAAGCCCGAAGTGATGCAGGTCTCAGACGTTTACCACTTCGGAGACCCACGAGCACGGGTATGGGGCTGACAAACCTAGAATCAGAATCGGGCGAACCGGTATTCGAACCCACGATCATAGGATTCTGGTGTACCCAAGGGACACAACTCTGTACCACCAATTGCGGCGCCCCCACTTCTCGTTAAAATCGACCAAATTAGTTACAAAATAAAGTGCATTCTAACATGTATATCAACGGGCGTTCCTGGAAACGTCTTCCTTTTATCATCACAGTCGGAATAAAATATTAATCGCCACGCATCTACGTTCATTGCATTTTATACCAGCTTTACTGGTGGCCTATAGCCCGTGTTTTAAAACCGTATATATAATAATGTAATGCTCAAATATGTTTCATAAATTGTTTTCAAATATAGTATGCTCAAATATGTTTTACAACTTGTTTTTAAATAAAACTTTGCATTAATGACTAAATTGTAAATATGTTAACTTGGTCTCGTCGCTATATGGCTGAAATAATGCCGATGCGACGTTAACTTTTAACTCACTCACTCACTACCTAACTCACTTATACCAGCTGAAAGGATATGTTTAACGACAGTTCACGTCTATTCGAACGTCCATATAACCCAATATATAAATACAGTTATTAATACATAGTGTTAGCCTTGACATTTAAGATAAATTAATAATCCCAGAAAATTTGAAACTCGATGAAAAAGATGTTATATTATGTGTTTAAAGCGATCTATCACTACAAAACGTTAACCCGGTCAAACATAATAATCTAATGCGTTGCGTTCCCAGATCATCATACAGTGATTAACAGGATTTTTTATCGTACGCAAAAAGTATTTGATTACATAAGGATAAAACATTCTCACAACAGCATCCCTCTTTGTCCAGGCAAAAGATAACTAAACGAATTTCCCTTTCGTCAATATATCAAGCCACATTTAAAGTATGAAATTGAGTTAGTATGATTTACAGCTGTAGATCCCGTGAGAAATGTACTTAATATCAGAACAATTTTTATCTCTTTGTCGCCTGGACAGAGTGACAAATACAATCAATCAATGAAGAGAAGAAGGAAAATCTCCATTATAATTTAATCTATTTTTTATATCTTTTACGGATTATCAGATATTTTGTCTTCACCTGATATCGATGGTCACAGTATTTTAATGAGTTACAGGGGCTCCATCCGTTTTGAATCAACAGTGAATTATGAGTTTATGAATTTATTGCAATATTCCAGCAATATCACGGCGGGGGAAACAAAAAATGGGTTTTACACAATGTACCTATGTCGGGAATCGAACCCGGGTCGTCGGCGTGACGAGCATTCGCTTTAACCACTAGGCTACCCGACCGCCCCTCCCAGTGGTTAAGCGTTTGCCCCTCGCGCATGGCATGGGTGCAATATGTTAATCCCATTTCTGGTGTCACCGTCGTGATTCTGCTGGAATATTGCTACGAACGACGTGACGTATCACTCACTCACTCACTCACTTTCAGTTAACGGGAAAACGGAAAGCAGTCACTCAACCATGGAACCTTTGATGTTATTCAGCCTATAGATGTGTGATGCTTTATATTGGTCTCATTGTTGACCAAAAATTATTTATGTATGAAGCATATTATCATTATCTAAAATATTAATATGCTGATTACTTTCAGCGCTTAGATGAAAGGTATTCTGATTACTATACACTCACATGTGTTCCAGTTCTAAAATAGCCATCATAGGATTTAATTGAGCGTCCCAGTTCATAATGGAGAGGTAAATAATATATGTTTAACTGCGTATTACAACATTGTTAAACAACAAAGAAGCCTCGAACATATTCAGGAACATTTTCGATCCATTTTCAGATAGATGACACCATCGTTCTAGCCACAGGAACTGTATTACTGCTTATTCGGCGTGAAGTAAAACTCGCTCAAAGAAACCTAACAATAGAGATTCCGATTTTCCAGGAACAATAGTTCATGCAGAATGACATTAATTATTCGTTCTATATGCCTATATTGTTTTTTCATCAGATGGAGTGATTTGTAAGGCAATGAAAAGAATGTTATATTTTCGTATCTCTACAGCGTCATGTAACAATGTGGTATGTTTTTCGGGTTGTGATTTTTTAACAATACAGAATGTTGATATTGAGTTGCGTTGTTGCATCCGTGTTGAGGGTGGAAATTAACTTTTTTTTCGACTGTTTAATTGGTGCAAAACGGTATATGCTGTAGTCCTGATCATGACTGAGAGGACACGTGAAGATTCCGGGGTAGAATAGGTCTTCAGCAACCCATGCTTGCCGTAAAAGGCGACTCTGCTTGTCGTAAGAGGCGACTAACGGGATCGGGTGGTCAGGCTCGCTGACTTGGTTGATGCATGTCATCGATCCCAATTGCGTGGATCGATGCTCATCAATCACTGGATTGTCTGGTCCAGACTCGATTATTTACAGACCGCCGTCATATATCTGGAATATTGCTGAGTGCGGCGTTAAACAACAAACCAACCAACCAACCTGACTGTTCGCTTAAGAGGATTCTCCATGTGTGTAAGAAACTCCACTTTGGTCAAAGACATGCTCATCCTATATAATAGGAAGTAATGCCATCCGAACAATTGTTAAGTCATATCTCAACAGTTGATGCTTCCTGGCGACCACAGCATGCAAATGTTGACAAAAAAAACAAGTTAAGTCTTCTTTTCATTTTGTTGTTGTTGTTGTTGTTGTTGTTGTTGTTGTTGTTGTTGTTGTTGTTGTTGTTGTAGGCCGCTTTCATTAATAGTCCAGGTAAATAATCCACCGGCTGATATCATGAGCATGTGTGTGTGAGTGTGTTGAGGGGGGCGGGGGTGGGTGGGGTGGGGTGGGGACGGGATGTGTATGTCACCAGTAATGGTGTTCGCATTAAGGCTATCTCACCAAGGCTATCATTCCGTCTCCTCCACGCTTGTGCTCTACTCAAGCCTAACTCATTTGGTCCTTGTAACGTTAATGAAAGACACAATTAATACAGGACTGCCTATGTGTTGAAATGAAATGAAATGAAGGTGAGGTGAGGTGAAATTGGGTTTAACGTCGCGTCCATGATTATTGCACTTATATAGCGACGTGCATGCACGCGTGTGTGTGTGTCTGCTTGTACTAGTCCGGACTGATGCCGATTTATAGTGCTAGCACACTGAGATACCATGCCGCAGTTTAACATGAATACCCCACTCAGACACAGTATATTGACTCCGAGCCGACCAGTCCTTGTTTAGCCCCTTAATGCCGAGCGTCAGACAGGATAACAAGTACCATCTTTTCACGTCTTTCGGTATGACCACGGAGGCGGACTTGAAATGAAGAGAACAGTCGTGACCGGTAGCTTTACTTTTAAAACTTGGAATACCAAGGGTAGAATGATTGAGTTGAAGGTCAAAGCAGTTAATGTGTTAGATACTGCGTCCGTTATTTACAGTGGAATTTTAAGTTAAAAACATGACTGGAAAGTCGAATTCGTGATAACCAACATTTAAAAAAAGCGACGTTACTGTTAATGAGTTCGAGTCTGCTTCCGTTGATTGCATTCGAGTTTCAATATTTCGACATAAGGAATTCGAGTTTAAACATCATTGCATCTGTGATTGACAGGATTTCGTTTCTTAAAATGCGCTTTCTTACTGTATAACTGTTTCAGTAAATAAAACTAGCGTGGGTGTATCATTAAGTCCCTTCAATGAATATTTACGTGTTAAATTTCTGAATTTTTGACAGCACAAAGCCACTCTTTGAATGAGAGGAACTTGGCATTGAAATGTAGTCTCCGTGTTACTGTTATCGTGGCATTATGTATTCCATGTGATCAATTGAAAATGTGTCATTAGACGGGAGCTTTCATATGCACTTCAAAAGGCCATTATAGGTCAAAGCTTGCTACACGAGTCTTTAACTGTGTGATAACTTCTTTTCATAAAAAGAGCACCAAAATGGCGATCGATATGGAGCTGTGTTCGGTTTTTTATTTTGGATCAACCAGTTCAAAAGATGTACAATTTTTTTAGAAAATGGCATCATTTAAATTGGGTGTGATCATCATTCGACATGAAGTGGTCGCCTGGAAATAGGCATTGCACAACTTTATTTTTCAAGTGCATGTTATGTTTGTTTAAATGATTGTTTGTTAAATTGTTTGTTTAAATGGTTGCTTGTTTGTTTGTTTAAATGATTATTTGTTTGTTTGTTTGTTTAAATGATTGTTTGTTTGTTTGCTTAAATGATTGTTTGTTTGTTTGTTTGTTTGTTTAAATGATTGTTTGTTTGTTTAAATGGTTATTTGTTTGTTTGTTTGTTTGTTTGTTTAAATGATTGTTTGTTTGTTTGTTTAAATGATTGTTTGTTTGTTTGTTTGTTTAAATGTGTGTTTGTTTGTTGCTTATCGCCGCACTTAGGAATTTTCTCGATATATGAATGCGATCTGTAAAATAATCTGGACTGGACCAGACACTACAGTGATTGACATAATCAGTATCGATCTACGCAGATTGGTCGGTTTGTTGTTTAACGCAGTAATTTATTAATACGTGGCGTCTTTTAACAATCAAAGATTGCCGACATTCAAATGAACGTGTGTCTTTGGCCTAAAGCTGTCTTTGGCCTAAATTGGTCTTTGATCTCAAAACTGACAATGTAACTGGCCAAAACTGTCACTGGCCAAAAACTGACCATTGACACCAGCCCGGTCACCTGGGTTGAAAGGAGTGACGTGGCCTGTAAAACCATTCGAGTTGTAGCAGTAGTAATATTAAGTGGTAGTAGTAGTGGTTGTAGTACTGGTGGGAGTAGTAGTAGTGGTAGTAGTAGTAGTAGTAGTAGTAGTAGTAGTAGTAGTAGTAGTAGTTGTAGCAGTTTTGTTTGTTTGTTGCCGCACCCAGCAATATTCTAGTTATATGACCAGACAATCCAGTGATTCATATCATGAGCATCGATCCACGCAAATGTGTCTACGCAATTTGGGATACACTGACATGCATCAACCAAGTCGGCGAGCCTGACCACTTGATCCCGTTAGTCACCTCTTAGGACAGGCATAGTCGCCTTTTTACGGCAAGCATGGGTTGCTGACGACCTGTCTGAACCGGATCTTCACGGGTGGAAAAGCTATCATTACCCAGTGTGAGTGATAACATGCGTGGAAATACTCAACGACTCAAAACATACGTGGAGACTGAATTAATTTACAAAGGTGAGTTTAAGAATAGACGCACGGTTTTGCTGGGTAGGCAATTCAAATACCTTCCAAAGAGGATGCTAAGCATGAAAATAATTAAACGTGGGTGTTTTCCGACGGAACGTTTATCACGTTCATGATACACAGAGATAATGAGACTCTGAACATGTAGTTCCCTGTTCTGAACCGTAAACAATGTAACTATATACCAGCAAGACACAAGGCAGTACAGCTTGTCAAATTGGTTATTAATATTGAAATATCTCTCATGGAACAAAGCGCTTTAACAATGCGCGTGTATTTTATCAAATAAACCGCAGATGTATGTTCGTTTCAGTGAACATGATATTACAAGCAAATGTGGCATCAGACGGTGACGAAGGACAAGGGGGATGATTTTCCTATTGATCTTGTTGATGAATAAACGAATAGCTGGAGCGATCACAGCGCCATGCCATTGTTTGTCGTGACTCTTAGGTTCGAAACACAAACTAGTTTCTGATCCTGTTGTCAACACTTGTATATGTATGCGGGCTTCACCAAAGGGGTAATCGTCTGAGACTTGTAATACATAATGATGATATGCCGTGATATCATCGAAATATTGTCAAAACAGCGGTAATCTCCATCACTCTCACTCACTCACCCGACCCCCCTCCCTTACGGCAGCCAGCTTACCAAGCCCGCTCACTCCACCCATGCTTTCCGTAAAAGGTGACTATGCTGGTCGTAAGAGGCGACTAACGGGATCGGGTGGTCAGACTCTCTGACTTGGTTGATGCATGTCATCGTATCCCAGTTGCGAAGATCGATGCTCATGATGTCAATCACTGGGTTGTCTGGTCCAGACACGCTTATTTACAGACCGCCGTTTCACTCACTCACTCACTCGGCGGCAAGGCTGGCCTACTGGGCAAGTTGTTCAGTCGCGCGTTGACGAGTCCCTTCACTGGATGCGACATCGATAGACAGAATGACACCACATACTCACTAAGAGCAATTTTGTCTATGACGTCAGTTTGTGTAGCTTCTGTAGCCATAGATACGTTTTACACACACACATGCATACACACACACACGCATGCACACACACATACACACACACGCATGCATGCACACACACACATGCATACATACACACACACGCATGCACACACACACACGCATGCACACACACGCATACATACACACACACGCATGCACACACATGCATACATACACACACACGCATGCACACACACACATGCATACACACACGCATACACACACACACATGCATACACACACATACACACACGCATGCACACACATACATACACACGCGTGCATACATGCATACACACACACACACATGCATACACACACACATACATACATACACATGCACACACATGCACACACGCATGCACACACACACATACACACACGCGTGCACACTCATGCATACACACACACATGCATACACACACACATACACACACATGCACACACGCATGCACACACACATACACACATGCACACACACACACATATGTTTCCGAGTATTTAAGTTCCATTGGGGCGGTGGGGTAGCGTTATGTTAAAAGTGTTCGCTCGTCACGTAGAAGGTCGGGTTCTATTCCTTACATGGGTACAAACTCTAAGGCCCATTACCCGTCTCCGCCGCCATAGTATAGTAATAGTGCTACAAGCGGCGACATGTCAAACACCAATCGTCCCTCACTCACTTTCATTCACTCACTTTCACTCACTCACTCACTCACTCTCACTGGACGCCGAAGACCCGGGTTCGATTCCCCACATGGGTACAATGTGTGAAGCCCATGTCTGGTGTCCCCCATACTGCTATTGCTAGAATATTGCTAAAAGCGGCGTAAAACCATACTCACTCACTCACTCTCACTGGACAGCTTGTTGATCGCTGTGACGGCTTGTTGTTATAATTGCTTCAACAATTGTTATTTATAAATCGCAAGAGATAACGTGGTATTTGATTAGGTAACCAAGCAATTACATATGTGTATATGTGACTACAAACCGATGTCACTTCAGGCCACGCCCAATAATGGTCTGCTTTTTCCTGATTGGCTGATAATAGAATGGGTGGAGCTTGTGTTGCAATATTTCCCTGGACGGTGTAATCGAACGTATTCTTGTCTTAACTGTTTTTGCGTTCATGATTTATCAAGCAATTAATTTACAAGAT
The DNA here is from genome assembly GCF_023055435.1 of Haliotis rufescens. NCBI lineage: Eukaryota > Metazoa > Mollusca > Gastropoda > Lepetellida > Haliotidae > Haliotis > Haliotis rufescens. The sequence continues at coordinate 12,531,476 of NW_025963824.1, read as the reverse complement.
TTGACTTCAAACTGTTTTGGGAGGCACGGGTGGCCCAGTCGTCTAAGGCGCCGCGATTCGCTGTGCAGAGTGGCGTCCCTTGGGCACGCCAGAAACCTATGATTGTGGGTTCGAATCCCGGTTCGCCCCGATTATGTTTCTAGGTTTGTCAGCACCATACCCGTGCTCGTGGGTTTCACCGAAGTGGTAAACGTCTGAGACCTGCATCACTTCGGGCTTTCCTCCCACATTAAGCTGACACACCGTGATATAACTGGAATACTGTTAAAAGCGGCGTAAAACCCAACTCACTCACTCACTCACTCAAAATGTTTTGTCGTTATTTATAAACATAAAATCTGGAGTACACACTTTGAGTAAATTCCCTTCAAAACAGCAACTAGCAGGTAAAACAAACTAACATATGTCCCGTCAATTCCCAAAAAAACACCCTGACGCTTTTTGACGCATGAAGCAAAATGATATGAGTCTACGACATAGCCTTGACCTTAATGTTGCATGCTGGGAAACAGTATTAAAAATAGATTTCCTCGCGGCCAGACTTCTTTCCGCCCCGGCGAGGCTTCGCTGAACTATATGCAGGTTCTTCATGCCAACGGGACTGGTAAACAGCGATTGCCGGGGACAGGACTGGCCTCGAGTGATAGATTACTGTATAAATCCAGCAATTAAGGCTAATTATCACAGATTACAGTCGTCAGTGTGTATACTAGCGCTGTAACACCGCCCATAACAACAGCAGTTACGACAACTCAAGGTCAGTGTTCAAACAAATTGAACGTTGACTTTGGGACAGTTAGGCGTCGCTTTTGACCGTGTGTGGAGTTCGATACGTTGACTGCGTGCTCCATGTATGGGAGAGTAGGAAAGACCATTGTTTCCTTGGAGTACGGCAGGAAAATATGTCCATATTCGGGGGAATGCGATTGTGTCGGGACGGCAACCACATCAGCCGCATATAGCCACATTATTCCAACTATATGACGGCGGTCTTTAAATAATCAGGGGAACGGATGGGCCGAGTGAGTGAGTGTAGTGAGTGAGTGAGTGAGTTGGGTTTAACGCCGCTTTTAACAATATTCCAGTTATATCGCGGCGTGTAAGCTTAATGTGGGAGGAAAGCCTGAAGTGATGCAGGTCTCAGACGTTTACCACTTCGGTGAAACCCACGAGCACGGGTATGGTGCTGACATAACATAATCGGGGCGAACCGGGATTCGAACCTACGATCATGGGTGCCTGGCCCGCATAAGGGACGCAACTCTGCACATTGGGTTCAGCACATAGGACTTTAGCCGCAAACAAAAACGTAATTTAATTAATTGGGCGTATGTGCATAATTTGAATCCCAAACACCTGAGTTATCAATTGTTATTCTTGTTATTATTAATATCATGCGTTGTAATATATCACACTTTAATTTTCCGCATGTCCATCTACCCTGCTGTGAAGATAAATCATACATATATATTTGTCAATATTGTTACAGCTGTACAATGAACAGCTGTTGCATCCAGATTAATTTCAAAATTAAAGGCCCTTCCCGTCTTCCATTAAACCTGATGCCTTTTGTAAGAATGTTTATCTTATTCTCTCCCCTACCCCCAACCCCATCCCCCACCCACAACCCCCTCCCACACCGTAACACACGCAAACCTCTATCTACCTAAAGTAATTGTAATTTTACTTAGGTAAAAAACAACTCAAATTTTACATGGTGATTATTTATAACACTACCACGTGGTGATTCCGTGTTGCCTAGCAACCTATACCGGTTGTATGATGTGACTGAATGATTCGGCTTTCGGTCTGGTTGATTACGTGTCATCGTATCCTCGATGCTCATAAAATCGATCACTGGATTCAAACTCGATTAATTACAGACCGGCGTCATATAGCTGCGATGTTGCTGAGTGCGGTGTAAAACAAGAAACAAACAAATTTACATGACTATCGGCTACGAGAGCCAGACACCAAATTATATATTTCGAAAATGTAGTTGTAAAGCCTATAATCTTCCCCTCTTAGATCATCAAGTCAAGAGTCGAAACTGGACTTTTAAAGTCAGTTAACTCTCTTGCCTCGGGAAGATGCTCCTAAATAAACAGGGGCGGTCGGGTAGCCTAGTGGTTAAAGCGTTCGCGCGTCATGCATGCCGAAGACCCGGGTTCGATTCCCGACATGGGTACAATGTGTGAAGCCCATTTCTGCTGTCCCCCGCCGTGATATTGCTGGAATATTGCTAAAAGCGGCGTAAAACCATACTCACATACTCTTAAATAAACAAAGTGTATTTTTGGAGCAGTCGCTACGTTACCTCTTTGAATAAACTTACTGGCACCAGGATTGGTATCTACCGTCGCCTGGTAACATACAAGTTTATACAAGGAGACACGAACCAAGGCTACCCTTCCCATCACTATAGATACTCCAGCGTCTGAGCACTTCCTCGCAACAAGAGAGTTGTCTGCTCGCTCAATGTGTGCATAAAGCTGCTCCGACTTGAAACTCTGTACCAACAGCCTCCCGAACTAAACATGGAGTGGGACATTGACCACATCGATTTCTAGCCTTCGAACACCCTAGTCAAGACGTGGAATCTCAGAGGGGTCTTTAAATCATTGCTGCGGCCTCGGAAAGGTTTGGTAATCCTACATTATGCTGTTGTCCAAAGCCGGTGAATCCAGTAATTTTCACAAGTGTTACAAGAGGGAGCGTCCTATCTGCCATTTGCATCGACTGACTGGTCGTCTCCCAGGTTCTGTGGCTCGGAATAGATAGTATAGATCGGTGTGTGTCTTGTAGTGTGTACAACTATCACACGTCCAGAAACAGAAAGTTTCTTCTCGAAAAACACCAACGGTTGTACAGGTAAGGTGGAGTTCAGGATTACTAGCTGCTTGTTCCAGTCGGGTTGGTTAGTTGGTTGGTTTGTTGTTTAACGCCGCACTCAGCTATATGACGGCGGTCTGTAAATAATCGAGTCTGGACCAGACAATCCAGTGATTAATATCATGAGCATCTATCCACGCATTGGGATCGATGACATGCATCAACCAAATCAGCGAGCCTGACCACCCGATCCCGTCAGTCGCCTCTCACGACAAGCATAGTCACCTTTTACGGCAAGCATGGGTTTCTGAAGACCTATTCTACCCCGGAATCTTCACGGGTCTGTTACAGTCGGGACTTGTACCGGTTTTATAGTGCTAGCTCACTGAGATACCATGCCGCAGTGTAACATAAACACCCCACTCAGACACAGAATACTGATCCGACCAGTCCTTGTTTTTCTCTCCTTAGTGTCGAGCGCTATGCAGGGTAACAACAAGTGCCATCTTTTAGCGGGTTTTTACATTTGACGCGGCCAGGGATCGAACCTCCGACCCGGTTGTTCTCTCTACTAGACAATGGAGGCGGCCACAGCGGCGGTAGAAGAACCAGTTTAACACATTTCTGAAATATGTACATTGAAATATATAAGATATAGCTCACTCAATCTTGGGATTCTCTACCCCGATATAGATCCGTTAATGGGTAACCGGTACAATGTGACCGTGCCTTAGGTGAGGTGAGGTGAAATTGGATTTAACGTCGCGTCCAAGATTGTTGCACTTATATAGCGACGTGCAATGGTGTGTGTGTGTGAGTGTGTGTGTGTGTGTGTGTGTGTGTGTGTGTGTGTGTGTGTGTGTGTGTGTGTGGCTGTTTGTACTAGTCCGGACTAGATGCCGATTTATAGTGCTAGCCCACTGAGATACCATGCCGCAGTTTAACATAAATAATCCGAGCCGACCAGTCCTTGTTTTAGCCCCCTTAATGCCGCGCGCCAGACAGGGTAACAACAAGTACCATATTTTAACGTCTTTTGGTATGACGGGGCCGGGGATCGAACCCCGGACCTTCCGCTCTCCGGGCGGACGCTCTACCACTAGACCACGGAGCCTTAAATATTGGCGACTGAGGTTGTGTTCGACCCAGGGACTTTACCACACATGTACTCCATTGTATCAATTCACGTCTACGTGTACTACAACTACAGCTACTACTGCTGCTACTACTACTACTACTATTACCACTACTACTACTACTACTACTACATCTGGGGCGGTCGGGTAGCCTAGTGGTTACAGCGTTTCCTCGTCACGCCGAAGACCAGGGTTCGATTCCCGACATGGGTACAATGTGTGAAGCCCATTTCTGGCGTCCTCCGCCTTGATATTGCTGGAATATTGCTAAAAGCGCCGTAAAACCATACTCACTCACTACTACAGCTACGGCTTCTACTGCTAGAGATACTACTACTGCTACAACTACCTCTTACTAGTACTACTACAGCTACTACTACAACTACTACTACTACTACTACATCTAACCCATGAATATCCGGATTAGCATAGGTCTTCAGCGACCCATGCTTACCGTAAAAGGCGATTATGCTCGTCGTAAGAAGCGACTAACGGGATCGGGTGGTTGATGCATTTCATCGTATCCAAATAGCGTAAATCGATGCTCATGATGTCAATCACAGGATTGTCTGGTTCAGACTCAATCATTTACAGCCCACAACCATATAGCTGGAATATTGCTGAGTGCGGCGTTAAACAACAAACAGACAAACAATACTGCTACAGCTACTACTACTACTACTACTACTACTACTACTACTACTACCACTACTACTAAAACCACTACTTCAACCACTACTACTACCACTTAATATTACAACTGCTACAACTCGAATGGTTTTACAGGCCACGTCACTCCTTTCAACCCGGCTGACCGGGCTGGTGTCAATGGTCAGTTTTTGACCAGTGACAGTTTTGGCCAGTTCCTTTGTCAGTGTGAGATCAAAGACAGCTTTGGGCCAAAGACAGCTTTAGGCCAAAGACACGCATTCACTTGAATGACAGCAATATATGATTGCAGAAAGACGGCACGCATAGAAAAAATTACCTGGAGCTTCAAGACAATAACACAAATATGAAAGTTTATATATTTAGCCAAACATCATGATGCACGAGTATATATATATATATATAGATATGGAATTGCTTTCTGACATTTCACAGAAACGTAATAACAAACCTCCATGCCGTTCTAACAATTTGTAATATTACACAAAATGAAAACTAATTATTGTAAATCCATCTCGTCTCCCAGTTTCTGCCTTGTTGTCTGCAATAGTTTAAAAAAAAAGAAACCCCCACAGCAGTGTAAGCACGTTCTAGTTTCAACTTATGTCGTCATGTTCGTGTTGCAACTTCAGAACAGATTGTGTTCGTTATTATGACAAGAAACCTCAGATTCTATATAAACAAACGTCTTACATGCAATAGAGCGGTGGCGGGGCCCAGTGGTTTAAGCGTTCGCTCGTCACGTCGATGTCCTGGGTTCTATTCCAATAACGTATGAAGCCCACTTTTGTGTCCCGAGCAGTGATGTTGCTGGATTATTGCAAAAAGCTGCGTAAGACCTCACTCACTCACTCACTCACTCACTCACTCACTCACTCACTCACTCACTCACTCACTCACTCACTCACTCACTCACTCACTCACTCACTCACTCTTATATGCAAAATCCGTGAAGATCTGGGTTAAAATAGGTCTTCAGCAACCCATGCTTGTCGTAAAAGGCGACTATTGGGTCAGGCTCGCTGACTTCGTTGATGCATGTTATCGTATCCCAATTGCGAAGATCGATGCTCATGATGTAAATCACTAGATTGTCTGGTCCAGACTCGATTATTTACAGACCGCCTTCCTCCTACATGAAGGGGACTCTGGTGGCCGAGTCGTCTAAGACGCCGCAATTCGCTGTGCAGAGTTGCGTCCCTTGGGCACGCCAGAAACCTATGGTTTTGGTTCAAATCCCGGTTCGCCCCGATTATGTTTCTAGGTTTGTCAGCACCATACCCGTGCTCGTGGGTGTCACCGAAGTGGTAAACGTCTGAGACCTGCATCACTTCGGGCTTTCCTTCCACATTAAGCTGACACGCCGCGATATAACTGGAATATTGTTAAAAGCGGCGTTAAACCCAACTCACTCACTCACTCACATTCTTACTCTTCCGTGGTTCAAACTGTAAATGAGAGCATGTTGTTTGATGCCGCCGTCAGCAATATTCCAGCTGCATCACGCGCACTTTGAACGAAATGTGTTAAATGTCGCAGTGCGAGACATCCAACTATATCAACGTGGGAAATAATTTATAAATAATCAAATCTAGGCCAGGCAAACTAGTGATTGATGTCACGAGCACGGCATCGTGGTGCGAGGGCAGGAACACGTTCATAAATATATAATAGGATTGGTACAACGACAGTATAGTATATGAAATAGTATATTATATCCTGAATATGCATACCTTAATTCGGTGATTTTTTTTATTTTTTTTTTTATTTTATTTTTGATTTTTTAAAGGGATTTGGAGGCACCGTTGACAATGAAGCAAAATGAGCAAGTTTATTTTCTGTATTTTCCGTCGGTAAATTCCGGCACTTTTCGAGTTTGAGTTTGAGGAAACAAAAAACTCCGTACCCTTTTTAAAGATGATTATTCATATATGCATGCACTACGAACAAAACCTCACCCTGGGAAAATTTATGGCCATCAGCTTAACCCTGTTTCAAAACGTCTATTATCAAATATATATTTACTTTGCGTCCCATTCCGGACCTAATCCGATCCTCGGAAATTTTATCACGTTCAACCAAAGGTCACCAATAGTATTTCGACAGTCCTAATTCCCCCAAGGATGTGCTTTCTGCTCGCGGCGATTGGTCTAAAGCCTCGGTAATTCGCTCAACTATTACCCTATTATACAAATAGGCGGCAAATGCGTCCCCATATCGCGTACACGCGATTCACTCAATGCGCAGGCGCTGCAACTCATTCATGCAAGGCGGTAAATGTGAGAGGATGTAGACAGGCCAGTGCGCGCTGACTCTGAAGCGCTTCCTAGTAGGGAACGTTCTGCCTCTGTAACAGTGTGAGTGTGAGAGCGAGAGGAACCGTGCTCCTCGCAGTGTAGTTCGGGCTCGCAGTCAGTGCTCTAATTGATTGGCAAAGCATGGGATTCTGACTATCTAGAGGCCTAACGGAGTTTGGACATGGTAACATTGTTTTCTACGGCCCTTTGCCTCAGTAATTGGCCGTACTTTCCAATTTAGAGAGATTCCGTCTGGTTGGACAAGTATGCATGTGGAGTTATCAGGATCAAATATGAAGAATGACTTATTTTGGTTGGAACTTCGATGTGGTTTGTGTGTTAATTCATAATTGGAGGGTTATCGCGTTTTTGTCATTCAGGACTAACTGCATATAGACAGAATGACAGTGAGCGAATACAAAAAAGATGATTCTATGAAAGTTTCCGATTTCATTATTGCTTTTTACAAGAAATGAAATCTTAGCCCTAAAAAAGAGAATTTTTGCAACATTAAAAGGGAATCTGTATCACTTCTTTTGTCTCAGACACGATTTGGGAAAAGTTTTGCGATTTTCCGTCCTTTCATTAATTTGCAAGTGACAAAACGTCAGCTAATGTATCACTATAATTACAATTTAAAATGTGTAATTTGAATCAATCATGTCTGAAAGATAATCGATTCTAATAACAGTGAAAAACCATTTTTATAACCATTCAAATCTTATATGTCACCTTAATCTCCATCAGCTAAAAAGGGCGACCAAACCATCGAATAATACATTTTAGCATTTATCCCTTTATCCGAGTGCTTATTACCTCTGAAACGATATATTCTCTCCCTTGGGAGAGAAGGCTTCATATATTTTTTACACACTGTAACCAAATGCGATACATATGTGAATTCCCAGGGTGATCTCGCTTTCATGTATGGTCAGCGAGTGGATCACTACAAACAAACACGGACGCACTCCACGAACCATTCACTCTCTTGAAACGTTACTCCCTTCTCGGAAACTAAACAGTGATTGTTACAAAGCTGTGCGCTCCCCGGAGAAGTGGCAGTCTTTATGTGTGACTAAATAGTATTGCAGGCACTGATCCACTGCGACAGCGTACCTACACAGGTGAATCGCCGACCAATGGCAATTCAGCTTGAATGAGCTTTAAACTAACTGAGTATTAAATCAGAGAGGCTGCAATGATTGTCCACATTAGACGGAGAAGCATCACCACAATGTGTGGGATAGGTCCCCGTTCCGTTGGATGAAGGCAGTGCACAGGGGCGAGTAATCAGGCGTCATGGGACTTTACTCTTCTCGCCCTTAAGGGAACACCGTGTTTTGTGTCAACATTACGCCGAGTGAGCAGAATGTTTCGATTAGCCGTGATAATTCTGTAAGTGGACATTGACCGACTCGGATGTGTCTAGCAGGTGGGATATGTGTTAAACAGCATAGATATGGATTATTGGAGACAATTGGTTGCTTGTCACTCTTTTTTTAAAGGAGGTGTTTGAAGAACGGATTTCTATGGAATTGGTCTTAATATTCAATGTGATTAATGTGTTCCATTGTGGTGTAACGTTGGTAGTCATTCTGAAGAGATCAACGTAGTGTTTTAAAGGACAGTGTTATGATACCTGGTGTGGGGTCGCAGTCGGAACCCAAAGACGCTGTTTTTGTAAACGGGATGAATATGACCCAGTAGTTTGTTCCTGAGAGTTGTTGAAGTACTGGATACAGTAAGTCATGACGTTGCTGTTGATGCTCCTGTTGGTCGGGGCTGCGGGTTCTGATCCACAATCCATCAATGTCGCTGTCATCATTCCACAGAAAGGTGACCAGCCGTTTTCGCATCACAAAGTGTCTCCGGTTTTGGAACTTGCTAAAGTCACCTTACAAAACAAAAACGTGCTTGTCGACGTGAACATATCCATGTATTACGGAGACTCAAAGTGTACCTCCAAGGATGCTCCTATAGAAGCCTTTAATTTCTATATGAAGTCTCAGGTGAACGTGTTTCTGGGGCCGGTGTGCGACTATAGCTTGGCACCCGTGGCCCGCTACGCCCCCTTCTGGAACCTCCCGGTCATCACGCCCGGGGGCTTCGCTCATGACTTTGGGGTGGAGAAAAGGTCGGAGTACCCGACTCTAACCCGTACCGGTGTCACCTTCAACTCCCTCGCCCTGTCGACACTGTCCATGATCGCTGGTTACAACTGGAAGAGGATCAAGGTCATTTACGAAACGAGTGGACACTCGGACACTGCTCCGAAGTTCTGTTTTTTGGCTGCATCGGCGTTTGTGTTTTATAGCAAAGCTAAACGATTGGATAACGATTTCCACATTTACCTGCCCAGGATCCACAACATCGAGTCACTGTTGAGAGATGAGATCGGCAATGAATTTGCAGGTAGGTCAGAATTACATTCAAAGGTGCATGGTCAAACAAGCAAAGAATGCAGTATGGGTTTAAGCCCCTTAACATTATGCTCCAAATTTAAATCATATCGAAAAGTTTTTATATCCTTTATCTCAAACTGACTGCAATCATCTACAGTCATGTCTGTTAACGCCAATATAATGTCCAAACTTTACCTCAGAGACAAGGTTTGGTATCACACGTACAAAGCAATAGATCCCGTTGATCAAAGTAAGGGCACATTTATTTACTGCTCCATCTTGCATATATATCTTGCACTGGCCATGGACCTTTAAAGTAGAACAACACACTGATTTACGACCCACGGTTGTCTTGTATGGATTTATACGGTATTATCTACCCGACTGCAGGCTGACTTGATGCTATATGTTTAAGCAGAACCAGTCAGAGGTAATAGTCAGATTCAGTGATGAATGGAACGCCTTCTCGTCATTATGGAACCGCCGTTGTTGTCTATACAGCTGGAATGGTAACACGGCACCAGAATCAATTTCTTCGTGTATCGTATGTTAGTTAGATAATAAGAAAACAGGTATAATGTACAGTGTGCGGAGCTCCCACTTCCTGCAGACACTGCAAATGAGAGGGATAATAACACGGCAATGCATCAACACTTGGACTAGGCGTGTGTTTCACTGTCCATTCGCGGTCATTAAGATTTGAAGGAGATTTGAACCGACCTCCAATTATACACTGCTTCTCAGCATCTTTCCAGATTCTTCCCCTGTCCTTCGATAAATCCATACCACGCTGAAAGTGAATGTGTGCCCCGTCTTCCGATAATGTGGAAGGATTATTCATTTGTAATCTGGGAGATTTTCATTTCGTGAAATCACTGAATGATTCTGGCATTGTTTGTAGGGGTCAATCATTTAATTGGAGCACGGGTGTCCCTAAATCACTTGAATAATTCCCTGTGCAGATTTATGTCCATTATAAGCATCATTCGAATACCAGATTCGCTCTGAATTTGTTGCCAGGTTTGCCTGCAGTATACTTATACTCATGTGTTTCACCAAAGTTGTAAGCGTCTAAGACCTGCATGACTTCGGGCTTTCCTCCCACATGAAGATGGCACGCCGTGATATAACTGGAATACTGTACAAAGCGACGTTAAACCCAACTTATTCACCCATTTCATGAAATACGTGAAATATCTAAACATTTCATAAAATGACTGCAATTATTCACATGCATATTTTAATCGACGAAAACTACAGTGCGTGGCTATATTTTATTAAATAACAGTAAGCCTTGTGTAACAAGGTTTGCCCGTCGTGGCACGGGTGGACAAGTCGTCTAAGGCGCCGCGATTCGCTTTGCAGAGTTGCGTTCCTTGGGCACGCCAGGAACCTATGAATGTGGGTTCGAATCCCGGTTCGCCCCGATTATGTTTCTAGGTTTGTCAGCACCGTACCCGTGCTCGTGGGTTTCACCGAAGTGGTAAACGTCTGAGACCTGCATCACTTCGGGCTTTCCTCCCACATTAAGTTGACACGCCGCGATATAACTGGAATACTGTTAAAAGCGGCGTTAAACCCAACTCACTCACTCACACACTCACACACCCAACTAAACCATCCTGACACCCGTCCGTTTATTATCCTCTGTGAATAGACTTGGTCGCTGGGAGCCTATTATAACGCGACAATTCTACGAGAGGCAATTAAGCTTGTATACTGATGAATCTGCAATGATGCATTATTTATGTCCGTCAGTATATATGAACTGCCGTAGCTATTTTTAATTTCTATAACAGGCAATTTATAGATTTGCTGTCTTTGGTTCACAGGGATGGGTTGCCAAGCAATAAGAACATAATGATTTTTCAACATGACATTACATATGCATTAGTATATCGGAATATCGAACATGCATTGTAACTTGACCCGTGAAGATCCGGGGTAGAATAGGTATTCGGCAACCTTCTACATTCTTCGTCTGTGACGCATGTTCTTTCTTGGATTAAATATATAAAGGCATGATCCGATAGATTAACTGCAGTCATGAAAGACTCGGGTGTTCTTTCACTTCTTTAGAGTAGTATATATATTCAACACATGAGACTGCTATTTCACATGGGGAGAGTTGCGCCCCTTAGATGTGCCAGAATCCTATGATCGTGGGTTCGAATGCTGGACTCACTGATTATTGATGTTACCCTGTCTGACACACGACACAGAGAAATAGAACAAGGACTGGTCGGCTCGGAGTCAATATACCGTGTCTGAATGGGGTATTCGTGTTTAACTGCAGCATGGTATCTCAGTTGGCTTAGCACTACGAAACCGGCATAAGACTAGTACAAGCAGCCACGCACATACTTGCGTGCACATATCTAAGTGTAATAATCTTGAAACCCCGTTTAACACCTCACCTCACCTCACCTCACCTCACCTCACCTCACCTCACCTCACCTCATCCAATCTCACCTCACCCAACCCCACCCCACCCGTGAACATTTGGGTTAGAATAGGTCTTCAGCAACCCATGCTTGTCGTAAGAGGCGACTGAAGGGATCGGGTGGTCAGGCTCGCTGACTTGGTTGATGCATACATCGTATCCCAATTGCGTGGATCGATGCTCATGATATCAATCACTGGATTGTCTGATCCAGACTCGATTATTTTCAGGCCGCCGTCATATAGCTGGAACATTTTTTGGGAATATTGGTGAGTGCGATGTTAAACAACAAATATAGAAAACAGAAACACTACGTTCGAATTATTATTATTATTATTGTTGTTGTTGAACTTGCTGAACTTTCATCGCCATGAGGAACATATGTTTTTTCGACGCTACCGGTTTTGTTTCCATTTGGAATTCTTATTCAAATTGCCTTGCGATAAAATAACATGTTCTGAAGATGTTAAAAGATAGTTGTCAAGTATGATTTGCTGTAAAAAACGAGAAGATAAGAGCGCTGTATATCATTCGACGAATGTTGGCAGAGTGTTTTGCTGAACGGTCGCCCCATAAGCCTATGGCATAGACACAGAACAGATCACGGAGAACGAGGGGGTCGTGATGGATGGTTACGACGGCTAAGGGGGCAAACATTGATTTTCAGTCGGGGGTCGGGGCAATTGTTTTTAATGTTTAGACACTCAATCATTTTTTTCCAATATAAACGCGTGCTCAATTACTTATTTTCTAAACTAAAAGAGACATTCCTTGGAGACCTGTCTGCAAGCAAAGGGCACATTATATTTATCCTGCAATGTCATATATGTATTTTTTCTCAGTAAAACATGGTTTGATTGTTTTTATAGACCCCCCTTAACCGAAAAGAAAATGGTTTCTCCTTAATGCGCTATAAATATCACAAGAAACATAGGCATTATTAGTTCACGTGGTGAAGAAAAGGTACATTTAATGTAACTTGATGAAAACTTGACGTTCTGAAGTACGCGCAGCGAGGTCGAACCAGCTGGTACACATTCCTTCTCGGTCTATTAATAATACACGTTTGTTTTTTGGTCTCAGGAACAAAATATTAGTTGGCGGTTTTCTCCGGTCTATTATATTTTTACTGATGAAGATTTTCAAATGTTTGGACTGACTATTGACACACAGTCAAACACCGTTGTGTCGAACTTCGATGTTTCGTACTTACGGTTGTCTCGAAGTAAAACATGGTCTCTGCTTAGTCCTCCTCTGCAACCCATGCTTGCCGTAAAAGGCGACCGTGCTTGCCGTAAAAGGCGACCGTGCTTGTCGTAAAAGGCGACTATGCTTGTCGTAAAAGGCGATCGTGCTTGCCGTAAAAGGCGACCGTGCTTGTCGTAAAAGGCGACTATGCTTGTCGTAAAAGGCGACCATGCTTGTCGTAAAAGGCGACCGTGCTTGTCGTAAAAGGCGACCATGCTTGTCGTAAAAGGCGACCGTGCTTGTCGTAAAAGGCGACTATGCTTGCCGTAAAAGGCGACTAACGGGATCGGATGGTCAGGCACCCTGACTTCGTTGATGCACATCATCGATCCCAATTGCGTGGAACGATGCTCATGATATCAATCACTGGATTGTCTGGTCCAGACTCGATTATTTACAGACCGCCGTCATATAGCTGGAATAATTTTTTGGAATATTGGTGAGTGGGACGTTAAACAACAAATTTAGAAAACAAAGGCTCACTTAGAAAGGTGGCAGCGGGAATTATGTTAAATCTTAAAGGTCGGTATTAATTTCAAGTTTTTTTGTTTTCATAATAATGTCAAAATATGACACTTATTACTCCCATGTGTTAAAAAAATTAAAACGTAGCCTCGACTATAAGTTTTGATTGAAATCTAACGTATGAATGTATGTCAACGCATCATGCATGTGACGCAGCGCAAGTATGACCAGGAACTAGTCTGCGTAAGCCATTGCAGTCCCCGGTGTGTCCTGTGTGTGAACAACAGTGACGTCACGAACAGGGGCGAGGGTGCAATTTAGTAAAATAGTTAGCAACTACGAAAGAAACACGCAGTAAAAAACACGTATTTGTTTGTTTTGTTGTTTAACGCCGCACTAAGCATTATTCTAGGTATATGACGGCGGACTGTAAATACTCGAGTCTTACCAGACAATCCAGTGATTGACATCATGATCATTGATCCACGCAATTGGGATCAATGACATGCATCAACCAAGTCAGCGAGCCTGACCACTCGATCCCGTTAGACGCCTCTTACGACAAGCATAGTCACCTTTTACGACAAGCATGGGTTGCTGAAGACCTATTCTACCCCGGATCTTCACGCGGAGGCGGTCCGTAGTCCTGATACGATTGGATCATTTATTTTTGTCCCTCATTATCTTTCTTCAAATGATAATGAACAGTTTATAAACTTCCCCGTCCATTTTCGCAAGGCCGCTACTTCTATCCCCCATATCTGGTTGGTGGGTATCCTCATGTCGTGTTTTGCATTGTAATGTAAATATTTAGTTGGATTCCGAGTGCTTCATTAGTAACACATAAATATTGATCATATTCTGTTTGGATAATCACTTTATCACTTCGCTCATGACTAATTTCGATGATACAGAACACGTTCGGCTGACCCAGCAAGCGTCCTATCACACGTTAACTAACCTCTATGTTATTCCCACAAAAGATAAACTAACAACGTGGTCTTACCATCAGCCTGGGGTGTTATCTAAAGAATGCTGTGTGTAGACAGTAGTCAAGGTGTTGAAACCCATGTCACAGGCCATGATGGTGATAGCGCGAAATTAATCCACGGACCGCGTGTGGTGAATAAATCACGAACGACCAAACGATGATATATATGTGCGGATTTAGAACTGTACTCGTTTAGTGAACGCTTAGAATAGATTCTTTCATGTTCGTCATTCAAAATAAAACAAAACCCATCTGACTTAATTCATTCTTGACGAAAGGAGAATCGATGGAAATACGGTATAATACGTTTATAACGAACACGCTTATAACGAACTGACGGATATAACGAAATGTGTTTTATCCCGTCCATTTGCTGTATATATGCTTATAACGAACTAAAATTAGTGGTCCCATTGAGTTCGTTATAACCGTAGTTTACTGTAGTTAAAATAAAACCTGCAAATTTCACATTCGACACACGCATTGTAATGTGAGTGGGGGCTGTTGTTAAAGCGTTCGCTCGTCACGCCGAAGACCCGGGTTTGATTCCTGACATGGGTACAATGTGTGAAGCCCATTTCTGGTGTCCCCCGCCGTGATATTGCTGGAATATTGCCAACAGCGGCGTAAAACCATACTCACTCACTGTAATGTGAGTGAGTGAGTGAGAGAGTCTTATTCTCCTCGGGGCACCAACGATGACTTTCACAAGTTCTACCGGCGGAGGGCATTGAACCAGTGACGCCGCCTCCAACCAACCCCTTAAGTTTAAAGTTGTAACGGTGCGTTCCTACACCATACAGGCGCCGCAATTCGCTGTGCAGAGTTGCGTCCCTTGGGCACGTCAGAAACCTATGAGTGTGGGTTCGAATCCCGGTTCGCCCCAATTATGTTTCTAGGATTGTCAGCACCATGCCCGTGCTCGTGGGTTTCACCGAAGTGCTAAACGTCTGAGACCTGCATCACTTCGGGTTTTACTCCCACATTAAGCTGACACGCCGTGATATGACTGAAATACTGTTAAAAGCGGAGTTAAACCCAACTCACTCACTCACTCACTCACTCTTACACCAATACATACCAACGGCTGTGTCGTTACGTCGTGATATAACTGAAATTCATTTCAAATCAGCGTTAAACCAAACGTTTTAAACCAAAACAGATCACAAAAAACGTCTGTACTATTTGATGTCTCAGCTGGAATTTGTATAATATAATACAGAGTGCAGAAAGCATTTAGCATTTATATTAGCGGAAAACGTGTTTCTTTTTTTAAAATTGGGACGTTTTTTCCATTTTGTCCCGCCCTAGTACCAAAGGACAGACCAAGAGTTTCGACTGTACCTTTGAATAAAGCAAGGGATGGAATCGATTACTGACAGATTTATGAAGTCTCCAGGTCAGGTGAAGATTGTGAAGAATTAATCTGTAAGTAACATGATATTTGCAAATTAGTTCCGTTACAAGCAACGCCAGGAAATCAGATTCCAAAATACAATCAAATTATCGACCTTGATTTTGGGGGTATATTGGAAACGGCCTTTTGGCATTTACAGTGAGTGAGTGAGTGAGTGAGTGAGTGAGTGAGTGAGTGAGTGGGTGGGTGGGTGGGTGGGTGGGTGAGTGAGTGAGTGAGTGAGTGAGTGAGTGGATGGGTGGGTGAGTGAGTGAGTGAGTGAGTGAGTGGACTTATGACAGTATTAGAATTGCAAGGAAATCAATCAGAATACGCCTATTGTTCGTAGAGACACTAAGTTTTAACATTTCAGCCTCATTGGCTGTTAAGAACATCAGTTTGGTTTAGATGCTTCCAAAATACAAAAGTTGGCATCGGTGCTGATGTTTCTGCGATTGACCACACTTTTGTTAAATTCTTTGAGTTCGTTATATAACCGTAGTTTACTGTAATTTTAGGGGCGGTGGTATAGTTTAGCGGTTAGAGCGTTCGCTCGTCATGCAGAAAACCAGGGTTTCGTTCCTCACACGGGTACAATGTGTGAAGCCTGTTTCTGGTGGCGTCCGACGTGATATTGCTAGAATATTGTTAAAAGCGGCGCAAAACCATACTCACTCACTCGGTCAATCTAATTGGAGTGTTTTGCTCAGTTTAAATATTATGAGAAGTTGTGCGTGCTGTTTTAAGATTTTGTGAATATAGAGGACAGCTGAGCTCACACAACAGCCTGTTGAACATTTAGAACTACAACTAGGAGTATAATATAGTCTTCAAGTATGACATGTCAAGCTTGATAAATAGAAAATGAAAAGCTATGTCTTTCGTCATTTTGGGAAAATATCGCTCTTTATGTATTCTTTTCTTGCATTTCATATTTAAGTAATATATTCATTTTTAACTTTAGAGTCCTTATGTTATTAAATGTTCATGTCAATTCGTCATATGATTTGAGATAAAAAATAACTTGTATCCTTACCCAAGACTTTAAAACTGACTTTTGTATCTTGAGCATTTGTCATTTAAAGTATTGAAATATGATTCCAATTTTTGTGTGAGGGGGCTAAAAAGGTTACTTTTCAGTTGCAATATCTGTTAAAAACATATTCGAAAACCCGAAAAGTAAAAAAAAATCACTGGTTTGAATGTCTTTGTAGATAGATAGATAGATAGATGGATGGATGGATGGATGGATGGATGGATGGATGGATGGATGGATGGATGGATGGATGGATGGATGGATAGATAGATAGATAGATAGATAAAATACAAAAGTCCTAAGATGAGCTGTATATATGTTCTGGTCTGTTTTGAGTTATTATGTTTTACTATGGAGTTACTGTTTTCAGTTTAATACGCGTCTAATTAATACCTAAAACATGCACAGAAAATGCTCACTTACGTAAAATTGCATGTGTGTAAATATACATACATATGTATACTTGATGTAAATCTACAATGCGTTCGCATGATTTTAAGAAAGGTGAGTAAACAGTGTTTGCAAATAGTGTAGGTCGTCAATTTTAATAAATCCATCACTCACTTCACGAGGCTCAAGGTGGAAAGGTTCCTCTCCTATCGAAGGCGTGTGAGAAGTAGAGCTGCGGTACAAATTGTGTGCGACTTTCATCATTGATTTCTCAAGCGAAAGACTGGTCTGGACAAAAGACCGTCAGTCACCCTGGAGGGACAAGTTAAATGCCTCCGATGATGATGGGGAATGGTATGACAACTTTTGCATGAAGAAACAGCTTTTTATTTAATGTGTACGAATTTTTTCGACAATCTCAAACCAAAAGAATGCACTGTCCGTCCATCCCTAGATGTCCGCAAAAAAAGTTGCGATACCTGTACTTTGGTTGGCGTCAGTTTCTGAATATAGAACGGTCGCAAATTTGTTTGGTATTGGGAAACCAACTGTCGCTGAATGTGTTGATCGATGACTACCTGATTTGTGACGTGCTTTAAATTTTATCTGAAATATATATATAATATATGGGGGAAAATGTGTGAACCATTACGCAACGAGTTGACAGTTGTTTTAGGTATGCCCGTTTGCGCTAAGACCGAACCCGGTCGCAAAAATGATCATGAAAGGGGCACGAGTCGCTATTCGGCTTGTTCCGGAATAACACGAGTTGGTCACGAATGACCTTTCATAGCATGTCCACTACTACCACTAAAACCTATATAAAATACATTCTGGTGCATAGGTTAAGATGATTTGTTTTTAGAAAGATGTTCTATCTCCTTGTCACCAGATGTGTATTTTGGTAATACTGAACACTTAAGAATGACACTAAAAAAATAAGTTTCTTATATCCAAACTAAAGTATACTTTAGATAACAGATTCCTTAATTCTTTCATTATTAAATGACAACACTTCAAAACTTCAACAGCCATAGTGTAGTAGTTGGAGTAACACCACTCTGGCTTGCAAGTAGCCTTGCTCCAAGGCTGTACTGCAAGATAAGTCCATGGATGTATAGTAATCCTCCTAATAGGCAAGTCTAGATATGTCGACAGTACTCGAAAAGGGAAAACTTGTTATTATTTACATAATCTAAAAATTACGATTTAAACTCATAATTATTGCCTTAGAGACTTGTGCAAGTCTAGTTTTCGGATGACGATAGGTTCTTGGAGAACACGGTATCCCATTGAAGGTATCTCAAGCCGTGAGATATGGAATGGCAGGGATGTAAGATGAGGCCTAGTCTTTCAAACAGACCCTGAAACAAATATATCCAATACAGCCCATGCAAGTCTAAAAAAATTGGCAAGTCTAGATAACTGCGGTATTGGAAAGTTAAGAAAGTTTATGCGCTTCTTTATATTATATTTTATAACTTTAATTTAAAAATTGTTTTTTTTTAATGTAAAAGATGTTCACTTAAAGGGCAAGTTCACACGGAAGTGTCATAGACAAAAATATAAAAATATTACAATTAATTAACATATTTTTCGCATTAAAACGATTTATATTTTTCACATTTACCAAGTGTTCTATTTCCACAACATTTCCACTGCGCCGGAGTGTGTCGTAGGCCATGTTGTTTTACCGCAAACTGGTACTTATTATCTTTTGCGTTGAGAATAGACAGGGACCCAGTTGAATTGGCACCAATTACGTCATAATCTAAGGGGGATAACTCAGGCCTGTTTAGCTCGAAAAACGAAGGCCTCATAACGGCATATCATTTTCACACTATTGTGAGCTTCTTACGTTCACTGTGAAAAAAATGAGTGTATATTTTCAAACACAGATACTAATTAATTCTAAAATTGCGTTTTGTTTAGAAAAAGGAAGAAAGTGATTTTTGCGTGTACACTTCCCCTTTAAGAGGTTAGATGTCAGTCTAGATGGGACCCTGCAAGGCGCTATTCTGGCTGCGGAGATAGTAACACAATTTGACACGACACATCACTTATGTTCAACCATCGTGCTTCGGGGTATTTCTCAGGGTGAGTCAAGTGTTGGACACGCGATGCATTGCAAAATGATACCTTATTTCCTCTGCCAGAGGGTCCGACTTTCCTTGACCAGGATCGTGATTAGATTAGGAAGAAATAATTGGGATACGCTAAGGACCGGAGTCGTCGTAGAGCTTGAGTTGTGTGTTGTGTGGGGAATCTGTCATATTCCATCCATTATTTTACTAAACACGGCCAATATTAATATTGGAAGAAAGAGAGAGGACATGGAAGACGATGCTTGTTTTCCTGAACAAAATATGAGTTATGTGCTTGTCATGAAATGCTCCACCGTTATCGAAGATTGTTGAAATGTGTTCGTGACAAAATGTATTTTTATTGAGGTTAAAAAAAAGCAATTATCTAGATGTAATTACCATAAGCATGCTCATGTCCCTGTACCATTACGGATAGTGATGGCGACGTCGATGCTGCTGCTGATGATAATGATGATGATGATGATGGTTGTGATGATGCTCTGGATGTAGGACAGACAAAACGTATTGCATGTACATGGACTACTTCAGCTACTGATGATAATGATGATGACGATGATGTTGGTGGTTGTGGTGATGATGATGATGATGATGATGATGATGATGATGATGATGAATTCAAACATAATTCTTAGAAGCATTTCGTTGGACTTACTGATGATGATGATGATGATGATGGTGGTGGTGGTGGTGGTCATCTCTCCTCTGTTTTAGGAGGATCTAAAATGGTTATGTTGATATTATTTTTAATTTTGATTCTACACTACTCCAACGCATATATCCATATCTCCATATCCATAATTAAGGTCGGTCTGTGACAAGAAACGAGATATGTTTTTTTTGTAATTTATTTCAGTAATACGTGGCTTTCGTTTCAGTTTCAAACCAAGGAATGAAGTACTAAAACCACAACTGTTAGTTTAACTTTCGGTCTTTCCCCAGGATGAATAATATCGCGGTCTCCAGATGACCGTATTTCGGTTTGACCAGACTCCGTATCTTTGAATCTGTTATGTGATCCAGTGGAAGGCCAGACCGTCTTGGGAGAACGCCGGTTATCAGATATGGCACAGGGCCTACTTTATAGATTAAAACTATTGTAGCCTTACGACTGAACGCTAATGTGTAGGTAGTAGTGAGTGAGTATGGTTTTACGCCGCTTTTTGCAATATTCCAGCAATATCACGGCGGGGGACACCAGAAATGGGCTCTGTGCCCATGTCGGGAATCGAACCCGGGTCTTCGGCGTGACGAGCGAACGCTTTAACCACTAGGCTACCCGACCGCCCCGTGTGGGTATTAAGATGTGAGAGTTACGGTCAGTTGTGAATATTATGTTGAAGTGTGAGACTTACAATGGTCGTGGAGCTACGACCATTTGTGAGTATATTTTAAAGTATGGGTGTTGCGATGGTCGTACAGCTAAGATCAACTGTGAATAGGTAGGGAATTGGAGTTACGATTATCTTAGAGCTGAGACCAATTGTAAGTATATTTATGTTAAAACATGGAGTTACTATGACCTAAGAGCTTCGGTCAATGGCTGATATATGTGAAAGTATATGAGTTACAATAGTCGAAGCCCGACGACCTATTTTAAGTATACGTCAACATATAGAAGTCACGGTGGTTGAAGCCCGACGACCTATTTTAAGTATACGTTAACATATAGAAGTCACGGTGGTTGAAGCCCGACGACCTATATTAAGTATACGTTAACATATAGAAGTCACGGTGGTTGAAGCCCGACGACCTATTTTAAGTATACGTTAACACATGGAAGTCACGGTGGTTGAAGCCCGACGACCTATATTAAGTATACGTTAACATATAGAAGTCACGGTGGTTGAAGCCCGACGACCTATATTAAGTATACGTTAACATATGGAAGTCACGGTGGTTGAAGCCCGACGACCTATATTAAGTATACGTTAACATATAGAAGTCACGATGGTCGAAGCCCGATGATCTATTTTAAGTATACGTTAACATATGGAAGTCACGGTGGTTGAAGCCCGACGACCTATTTTAAGTATACGTTAACACATGGAAGTCACGGTGGTCGAAGCCCGACGACCTATTTTAAGTATACGTTAATATATGGAAGTCACGGTGGTCGAAGCGCTACGATCTATTTTAAGTATACTTTAACATATGTTAGTCACGGTGGTCGAAGCGCTACGATCTATTTTAAGTATACGTTAACATATGTAAGTCACGGTGGTCGAAGCGCTACGATCTATTTTAAGTATACGTTAACATATAGAAGTTACAATGGTCGAAGCCCGACGACCTATATTAAGTATACGTTAACATATGGAAGTCACGGTGGTCGAAGCCCGATGATCTATTTTAAGTATACGTTAACATATAGAAGTCACGATGGTTTAAGCCCGACGACCTATATTAAGTATACGTTAACATATGGAAGTCACGGTGGTCGAAGCCTGACGACCTATTTTAAGTATACGTTAATATATAGAAGTCACGATGGTTGAAGCCCGACGACCTATATTAAGTATACGTTAACATATGGAAGTCACGGTGGTCGAAGCCTGACGACCTATTTTAAGTATACGTTAACATATGGAAGCCACGGTGGTCGAAGCGCTACGACCACTTGTGATTACACACGTAAGGTAAAGTAGAGGAGGTACGATGGTCTCAGCTTTACGAATACTTAAAAATTATGTTAAAATGTAGGTGTGACGATGATCGTAGCCCTTTGAAAGTATGTTCAAAATTTGATGTCGAATATTGGTGGGAATTCTTTGTTAATGAATATATTTTGTCTTCTTCTTCTTCTTCTTCTTCTTCTTCTTCTTCTTCTTCTTCTTCATGTTGTTATTATTATTATTATTATTATTATTATTATTATTATTGTACGTTTTAACATTGATACATATTCCAATCAATATGTGGACATAGATTAAAATACTGGTGTTGTATATTACTGCGAATCTTTACGACAATACAGCAACCAGTTCGTTCCATGTCATGCGTGCCGGGGTGTCGTCACTATAACTGTTACTCGTGTTGCTGCACTCAAGGATTATCTCCCCCTGGTGTGCGGTTAATCTGGATGTTTGAATTATATAGATTTATATAACTATTGCAGCTTTTTGCTGCTGGTGTTTCATGTTAATTTACACGCTGACTGTAGCGTAAATTTACATATAAAGACGTAAGATCGTTTTTTAAAGTGGGTGAGTGAGCGTGTCGGCTTAATGTGGGAGGAAAGCCCGAAGGGATGCAGCTCTTAGATGCTTACCCACGAGCACGGGGATGGTGCTGACAAACCTGGAAATGGGACTCGAACCCACAATCATAGGTTTCTGGCGAACCTATCGGCGACGTTGCTAAAATCCCAATCACTGGTTTGTCTGGTCTAGATATGACACAAGCCGTGGCGTTAAACTAATAAAGGCGAACCGAGATCCTAACCCACGATCATAGGCTTCTGATACGCCTAAGGGGCACTACTCTGCACTGTTAGTGCAATGACGCTCACCAGCACTGGAGGTCAGTCTTCACGGTGGAGTTGTAAGATGTTCCAAACACCGTCGCAGGAATCCAGTTATCGATTTACTGTGTTCCTCGAGCAACAATCTTCCACTAATTCTTGAGTAACTTGATGCAACTTTAGATGCCGTTATCTACTTAGTCAAATAACGGGATAGCTTGGTGGTGTTTGTATCACTGCACTAACGAGTTTCCACGTTTTTAGGAGAACAGAAATACTTGTACATTCAGATCTTATGCCAGAGTGCAAACCTTATGGCTTTTTTAAAATCTCATTTAATTCCCAACTGTCGATCGATATAGCGATTCTAAATGTACACTACATTTCCAGCGAAGTGGATCGTATAGGAATGCATGGGTACATTTCTAGTTAACATTTGGATCTGAACATTCATGCTGTGATGTTTTTGGCGCTCCGTTGAGTGGTTTAACCCAATAGTATTTGACACTCTCGTTGCATTTGAAAACATTGCTAAAGTTATGTGCTTTTGGTTTAAATCACGTTATGGATTGAATTCTCAGAGGGACGGAGTCGCGTTGTTGCCCTTACAAAACAAGGAAAAGTCTCCAAATTAAGAGAAATTGATGAAATCGTGACTTTAAGCGAGAGAGAGAGTCTAGTTACACAGCAAAGGAGGAAGAGAGAATTGAGAGTGTATCAGAGACAGGGAATACAAGAGAGAGAGAGAGAGTAGAGTCACACAGCGAGGGGGGAGAGAGTGAAGTGAGAGTGTATCAGAGAGAGGGAATACAAGAGAGAGAGAGAGTAGAGTCACACAGCGAGGGGGGAGAGAGAGAAGTGAGAGTGTATCAGAGACAGGGAATACAAGAGAGAGAGAGAGAGTAGAGTCACACAGCGAGGGGGGAGAGAGAGAAGTGAGAGTGTATCAGAGACAGGGAATACAAGAGAGTGAATGAGAGAGAGAGCGTAGAGTCACACAGCGAGGGGGGAGAGAGAGAAGTGAGAGTGTATCAGAGACAGGGAATACAAGAGAGAGAGAGAGAGCGTAGAGTCACACAGCGAGGGGGGAGAGAGAGAAGTGAGAGTGTATAAGTGAGAGGGAATACAAGAGAGTGAATGAGAGAGAGAGAGTAGAGTCACACAGCGAGGGGGGGGAGAGAGAAGTGAGAGTGTATAAGTGAGAGGGAATACAAGAGAGAGAGAGAGAGAGTAGAGTCACACAGCGAGGGGGGAGAGAGAGAAGTGAGAGTGTATAAGAGAGAGGGAATACAAGAGAGAGAGAGAGAGTAGAGTCACACAGCGAGGGGGGAGAGAGAGAAGTGAGAGTGTATAAGTGAGAGGGAATACAAGAGAGTGAATGAGAGAGAGAGAGTAGAGTCACACAGCGAGGGGGGGGGGGGAGAGAAGTGAGAGTGTATAAGAGAGAGGGAATACAAGAGAGTGAGTGAGAGTAGAGTCACACAGCGAGGGGGGAGAGAGAGAAGTGAGAGTGTATAAGAGAGAGGGAATACAAGAGAGTGAGTGAGAGTAGAGTCACACAGCGACGGGGGAGAGAGAGAAGTGAGAGTGTATAAGAGAGAGGGAATACAAGAGAGTGAGTGAGAGTAGAGTCACACAGCGAGGGGGGAGAGAGAGAAGTGAGAGTGTATAAGTGAGAGGGAATACAAGAGAGTGAATGAGAGAGAGAGAGTAGAGTCACACAGCGAGGGGGGGGGGGAGAGAGAAGTGAGAGTGTATAAGAGAGAGGGAATACAAGAGAGTGAGTGAGAGTAGAGTCACACAGCGACGGGGAGAGAGAGAAGTGAGAGTGTATAAGAGAGAGGGAATACAAGAGAGTGAGTGAGAGTAGAGTCACACAGCGAGGGGGGAGAGAGAGAAGTGAGAGTGTATAAGAGAGAGGGAATACAAGAGAGTGAGTGAGAGTAGAGTCACACAGCGACGGGGGAGAGAGAGAAGTGAGAGTGTATAAGAGAGAGGGAATACAAGAGAGTGAGTGAGAGTAGAGTCACACAGCGAGGGGGGAGAGAGAGAAGTGAGAGTGTATAAGAGAGAGGGAATACAAGAGAGTGAGTGAGAGTAGAGTCACACAGCGAGGGGGGAGAGAGAAGTGAGAGTGTATAAGAGAGAGGGAATACAAGAGAGTGAGTGAGAGTAGAGTCACACAGCGAGGGGGGAGAGAGAGAAGTGAGAGTGTATAAGAGAAAGGAAATACAAGAGAGAGAGTAGAGTGACACGTACAGTGAGAAAGCGAGCGGTGAGAATGTATAAAAGAGAATACGAGAGAGAGAGGACGAGCAATAAAGAGAGACGTAGATAGAGGGTGAGAATGAAAGAGAGAGAGGGGCGGGCAAGAGAGAGGGGGCTGATTGAGGGCGAGTAAGGATGAGCAAGGAAGAGAGAGAGAAGAGAGAGCGGGGAAGAGAGAAAACGAGAGAGGGCGAGCAAGAGAGAGGGGGAGGGTGAATGAGGGCGAGTAAGAGCGAGAGAGGGCGAGAGAGAGAGCAAGAGAGGGGGAGGGCGAGTAAGAGCTAGAGAGGGCGAGCAAGAGAGAGAGAGAGAGAGAGAGACCCCCCCCCCCCCCCCCCCCCCCCCCACACACACACACAGACAGACAGAGACAGAGAGAGACAGAGAGAGGGGCGGTTACTTACGGGGTTTGAACAGTTCTGGGTTTACGAACACAATCATGTGAAGTGAACTCTCACCCCCAGTGGGATTACCCCCAAACTTAATTGCCCGTAATTCTCTTGTCACAGCAAGCTTACATAACGGGAATGGAAACGGCGTCCAAACTAATACAACTATCCGCAAAAAACACAAAATGTAGTTTTGCTATTCGTCGTAAAAATGATTTTCCGGAATTAAAGAAAAACAATTTGTCCCTTCCTGGATGTAATATAATTTATCTGTCATGTCTTATTACAGTGCAAGGACGATAACTTTCAGTTTTATATCATACCAATTACTGATGTAACGGGAATAAACAGCTTCAAAGAGGATTTCTGTCAAAAGAGATTACACTCCAATGTCATTCTGAAAACTCGCATTCGCATCGAAATTTGATTCCATTCGACTTTGGTAACGGTAGTTCCTTAAACCAATGTTGCTGAAAACGCAATATAAAGCTGATAGCTTTTTAACAATCGCTTTGTCTACACTTGCTTGCCGCATCCAGTACAGTTATTGCTCTCTTTAACGATAGGTCATGCTCTGGTGTGAGTGAGTGAGTGAGTGAGTTGGGTTTAACGCCGCTTGAACATTATTCCAGTTATATCATGGCGTGTTAGTTTGATGTGGGAATATAAGATAGCTACGCGATAAATAGCAAAGAACAATGAAGAACGAAGCGTTGTTTATTTCATGATAAAACGCTGTTCTATCAAGAGGTCATTTCTGGAGATTCTGCGCTCGCAAATAGATGACGTCATATATTGAACGACGTTATTTTGGAAGGGGACGTGTCTTGTAAGTTGTGCCCCATAGATGTAGCTGAGGCCGAACGATCGCATCCAAAAGTGGGAGAGATATGACTTGTCAGATAATTGCCGAGGTCGGATTCTATTCAGGGAATCGTCATTATTAAAATTAAGTGAACTATGTTTAAGCTTGTACATTTTATCAACATTTATCAAGAGGCTGCACATAATGTTTATATCTCATATAAGAAATAAGCGACAAGTGGGAGTTGTTTATCGTACAATGAAACACTGCAATTATAAACAACTCCCACTCGTCGTTTATTTCTTAGGAGAGCCTGAAGTGACTCAAGTCTTATACGTATATCACTTTGGTCAAAACCACGAGCACGTTTGCTGACAAACCTAAAAACGTAATCAGGATGCAGTTGTTGCAGACACACATATATGCATGCTTTAAACAATCTGACTTGTTCTTTCTAAAGAATTTAACGTCAATTTAATTCAAAGGCAATCTCTCCTGCGTGTCTGTTCATGTGTGTATCGTGTACGCTTGTCTGCGGTTTGGAGAACACGTCGGGTCTAATTTGTACAGATTGTTGTCGTAAGAGGCGACTAACGGGATCGGGGGGTCAGGCTCGCTGACTTGGTCGATGCATGTAATCGTATCCCAATGGCGTGGATCGATGCTTATGATGTCTTGATTGTCTGATCCAGAATCGATTATTTACAGATCGCCGTCATATTGCTGAGTGCGGCGTTAAACAACAATCACACAAACAAACAACAAACAAATATTATTAATATTTGTGGTTCTTGCCCGAGTTTCTCAAAACGTAGACCCCTGAAAACACTGAATTTGTGTAACATTGTGTCAATTGCAACGTGCACGGCGCGTGACTTACAGTGATATTGACAACGTGTCACGTCATTATTGAAATCGACAATTTCCTGACAAAGAGAGTCGTTTTATATTGAAAGCATATCCGATTTTTATTGATAGGATATCATTTGTTTTGACCCCTCTGCTGGGTGCGAGTTTACTTTCGGAAAAGCGACACTGTCCCGAGCTAGTTGTGTATATACACATACGAACATCATTAATAGCTGACAGCTATGATGTATTGATGACTTTGATAAACTATTTATAAAAAGATTCTATTACAGATACGAAACTTACAGCTATGAAACACGGACGGCAACAATGTCTTTATGGGGTAATTCTCGATTCCTAAGATGTTTCTGTTTAAAATCTATATCATTATTCAAAGACGTAACGTTAAAACCCCGTGATATTTTAAAGTTTTGTTCAAAGTGAGATGCTTGGCCTATATATTGTATCGCGTATACTGAACTCGGTGTTTTAATTAAATCACCGCGGCCACAAACCACGCTATACAATCGAAAGCTGTCGCTGAAAATACAATCACTTTTTATCGATTCGCTTTGTGTATTAATTAAATATACATTTGTCATTGATTGTAGCATGTGACGCCTAATGGAAACATATTTATATGAGAACAAGTTCACAAGCACGTAAGTAACAATTATGTAAAGTTTGACATAATTTTTTGAAAACACATTTTTAACAAATTAGTACTTTTGCAAATTGCAAAAATCGATTTTTTTTTTCTAAAACGAAGCCTAATTCGAATAAAACATTATGTCTGACCTTAACATGCTTCAAATTATATTTTCGAGTTTTTATTTCTCATTCCAGTTCGATTTTCCCATTCACAGCAATTTTGTTTCAAGGTCTAACGGAATCGTTATCGAACCTCGAAATATTCATAATATTTGCGCCTTTGCATTCAGTCTCCTTCGTATTTATGGAAATACTCGATTCTGTTTGGTTAATCAGAGTTTTTTTGTTTTTTTTGTTTGTTTGTTGTTTAAAACCGACTTGGTTGATGCTTTGTTGTCATCGTATTCCAAATTCGTAGATCGATGCTCATGATGTCAACCACTGTTGTTGTCTGTTGTTTAACGCTTCACTTAGCAGTATTCCACCTTATAACGTCGGTCTGCAAATAATCGAATCTGGAGCAGACAATCCAGTGATTGACATCATGAGCATTGATCCACGGGATTGGGATCTATGACATGCATCAACCAAGTCAGCGAGCCTGACCACCCGATCCCGTCAGTCGCCCTTTACGACAAGCATAGTCGCCTCTTACGGCAAACATGGGTTTCTGAAGACCTAATCCAACCCGGATCTCCACGAGACGTTGGAATAAGGAAAGGTGTTGAGGAGATTGACGTGACCTCACCCAGGAGATAGCTACCCTGGGGGGAAATGGGGGCAGTCAGGCTTGTATTGATCAGCCCATCACGGGACAGATACCCTTGGACCTGAACAGGGTCGGATGAAGGTCACCACATCATCTCAAGGTCAAGGCTTATGACAAAGCTTGGCAAACTTTGAGAGCCCCCTGTAAGATGTAATGTCATTATTCCCTTTTTCACCGAGAGCGTGAGTGAGTGAGTGAATGTGTATCGTCGTATCGGCAATTTCTCAGCCATATAGCGATGGGAGCATACGATACGTTTCTTAAAATATATACAGTAAAATATTACCATACATATCACCGACTATGCTGGTCGTAAGAGACAACTAACGGGATCGGGTGGTCAGACTCGCTGACTTGGTTGATGCATGTCATCGATCCCAATTGCGTGGATCGATGCTCATGATGTCAATCACGGGATTGTCTGGTCCATACTAGATCATTTACAGACCGCCGTCATATAGTTGGAATATTGCAGCGTTAACAACAAACAAACAAAATAAATATCACAAATACAACTTAAAACAAAACATACGGCTGAAAGGAAAATACATCTAGAGAACCACATGAAGTACACAAAAATGTTATTTTAACCATATTCGCAATTTACAACACGGAACAACTTCTCTTAAATAGTTCAACATAAAATGTCCAGC
Source organism: Haliotis rufescens (assembly GCF_023055435.1). NCBI lineage: Eukaryota > Metazoa > Mollusca > Gastropoda > Lepetellida > Haliotidae > Haliotis > Haliotis rufescens. The sequence continues at coordinate 12,502,222 of NW_025963824.1, read as the reverse complement.
GTCCTTACAAGTTCCACAATGAATTAATGGAGTAACGATGTGCAATGTTGCAGCAAATGGGAGCCTGTTTCAGTCATGCTTTCCCGATGCCTGTTTTGGTCGTAATTACCATTGTCTGGCGTGGAAAAATGATCAGAAACGCTCTTCAGACAGATGCTGATTATCTGTCGATTATTAACAGACATTGTGCATTAAGGCATTAACATGGCCATTTTCAGAAGAAATGGCGGTAATTAAGGCGCTGTGGCGCTATTGATTAAGGATGTGGTTACCATACGATACAGAAGGGGGTTGCTGTAATTTCCTTCAACAGCAAACAAATACACGGCAAGGACGGCTTTCGACCGTGTAACCACTTCTATTCTTATGCTGTCCGTAACACCACTCTTCTAGACTCAAACTGTCCGTATTTATTTATGTTTTTCGCCCTAAATTTGCTTTCCGACGTGAAATAATAAACATGTTTTCTTATCTCATTTTTCACCGCTGCTGTGAACATGTATGACCTGAAGTGATAGAAACAAATACCAATGCACATTAAAAACATTCCTCAGCAATATGATAAAAAAATCCTTTCCAAAGCAAAGCGACTCGATCTACGTCATAAATTAATTTAGCTGATCTAAGGTTTAAAATTTTATAACACGTCAAAATGAGTGAAAACTAAAGATAGGAATTTAAGCGTTAATGGTGTTTAACGCCGCTTTGTCGCCTATTGGGAAAAGTTTGTTTGTTTGTTGTTTATCGCCGCACTCAGAAGTTTTCCAGCTACAATAGAGCGGTTGGTAAATATTCGAGTCTGGACCAGACAATCCAGTGATTGACATCATGAGCATCGATCCACGCAATAGGTATACGAGTCATGCATCAACCAGGTCAGCGAGCCTGACCACCTGATCCCGTTAGTCGCCTCTTACGAGAAGCATCGGTTGCTTTAGTAACCCAGATCTGCACGGGTCTACTGGGTAAAAAGTGTCCGCTCAACACGACTATCGGATCGGGTCCCATATCAGAAACTCAAGACAACATCAATATCAATACCACAGCAGCAAAAAAATAATAATCTTGACCAGGAAAACAAGTGGTTGAAAACATGAGCAACGTCCAATAGCTCGATGACAGAAATTGACCACCCGATCCATTTTTACTGAGGACGACCCCTTGGGGATGCCTAGTAAGAACATATGTTCCAGCGGGCCGGTTCCACAAAGCGATGATAGTGCTACGACTGACTTTGTTAAAGTATAGGAGTTACAACTTACGGTAGACGTAGTGCTACGATGTCTCAGAGGTACACGGCCCACCAACCTATCCTGGGCCCACTAGCACAAAGCGATCTTAGCGCTAAGATGATCGTAACTCTCATACTTTAACATAGACTTACGATAGTCTTAGCGCTAAGATCGCTTTGTGCTAGTGGGCCCTGGTCGTAAGAGTCGACTTAGTGGATCGGGTGGTCAGACTTGATAACTTAGTTGATGGCAGATGGTTGCTCATAATATCAATCACTGGTTTGTCTGGTCCAGACTCGATTATTGGCAGACAACAGCCATACAGACGGAATATTGCTGTGCGGTAAACAACAAACAAACAAATCAAACATTGGTTTGTCAAGTTTGACGCTCATATTTGGAGTCCCCAATTTTTATTTGAGTAATCTTATAAACGGCGTAAAACCCATCTCACTTAGGTCTTGAATTGTGACAGAATCTCACAAAAAACGGTCAACTAAATCTACAAATATTATCAATCTCTTAAACATGTTTTTCTTTGAAAAAACACACGACATAACAGCTTTGTAAGCGAACATAAGAGATGGTTAATCATCCGTGACAGATGAAAACTCCAGAATCAATAACTATCACTGACCAATTACCCATAACAGCAGTAGACACGTTCATACCGTGTCATTAACCGAGTAACTTTTCCATCACCCCACAACAGAAGGGGATAAAAGAGTTTTTCCCTCCACATCGACCGTTTGGGACTCTGCGGCGAAGGACGTGTGTTTGATAGCTAATAGCGGTATCAAAAGTCCCCTTGTACGCGCTATTAAACACGCAGTGTAATAACAATGTCTGTGTGTTCTTCTTCGGGTTATTACGTAAAATACGGAGTTCCTGATACTTGGTTCCATAGCCTGCCTGTGGATTTAGTTTGGTAATAACTCGCGGATTGAGCAACTTAGTCTGTAGACCGAGCGGCCGTGTTTATTGTCAATGTGACAAGACGTATTGCTCTCATTGAGATCTATTCATGAGCGTTCTTCAGAGAAAAGGGATTTTTAGGACGCTGTATGGTCTTATGTTGTAACGGTATAGGATACATGTGTGATAAAACACGCACGGTACATAAAATGTATCTACTGACGATTCCATTGATTGTGTGTATTAGACCTTTTATGTTTTATTTCATATTTTATGGATTTGCTTCATAAACCTTTAGGGTAAGTGGTCGAAATAAAAAGATAGACATAAAAGTACAAAACATCATTTGTTAAAGTGGTTAATACATAGCACAGTCGGTTTGGTAAACAAATAACAAAAATGACCAGAAAACAATTTCAGAACGAGTAACCAGTTGTAAAATGTTTTACTCGCAGAGATTTAGGCGAACTTATAGTTCCCAAAATAAAGTTCTGTGTAACGTTCAACAAACATAATTCAATATACAGTAAACTACGGTTATAACGAACTCAAAAGGACCACTTATTGAAGTTCGTAATAACCGTAGTTCGTTACAAGCAGATGTACAACATAATTACAACAAATGGCCGGGACTAAAAAATAAGTTCGTTATATCGGTCAGTTCGTTATAAGCGTGTTCGTTATATACGTAGTTTACCGTATAAAACGCTGTAGCTGCTGGAGCTGAGAAGGGGATGGGATGTGGATGTTTTATTAAATATGTGCTCTGAGGTCTGAAAGTGTGAGCATGAATTATACTTTTGTTATTATTATATAACTTTTACGTTACGTGCCTCCAAATTGGGCCCACTCAATTCTGGTTTGCCTTTTTAGTGAAACATGCCAACAGACTTATAGGAATAAAAAAACATATTACTGTTTTATTATCACATTATTTAAGATTTGTACAATTTCGATTTGGAGGATGTGTAAATAAAGTAGAAACAAACCCATCGAGTATTGATCAGACAATCCAGTGCTTGACATCATGACATGCATCAACCAAGTCAGCGAGGCTGACCACCCGATACCGTTAGTGACCTCTTACGACCAGCTTAGGTTGCTTTTAACATGCATTCTTACCTGGATGCCTCACGGGTTGGCCGCTTACAAACTCTTGCACGCTTACCAACTCTTGCACGCATACCAACTCTTGCACGCATACCAACTCATACACGCATACCAACTCTTGCACGCATACCAACTCTTGCACGCATACCAACTCTTGCACGCATACCAACTCTTGCACGCATACCAACTCTTGCACGCTTACCAACTCTTGCACGCATACCGACTCTTGCACGCATACCAACTCTTGCACGCATACCAACTCTTGCACGCATACCAACTCTTGCACGCATACCGACTATTGGACGTAAGAGCGGAAACTCAAATAATATAATCTCTATTTGAATATTTTTTTCGGAACACAGTTGCATTTTTTAACTTGCTTAGTGTCGTATTCCCATATAACAACATCCTATAGACTGCAGGCAAAATCAAAGCAATTAATACTGTATACACAAAGGTCGATCCCCGGTAAGACACCATCTTCCACGCCACAAAACCAGGTTGTCATAAAAGTCTTTTACTCGCAGACTCAAAGTCAAATCTCAAGACAAAACAACGACTGGCCACGCACATGACCATGTGACCAACGAGACTTTAATGTATGTTGCTGGGATACTGTGATAAGACATTGCAACTTCAAACTACGCCGAAGAAATGAATTATGTTTAGTTTAGTTTTAGAATTACAATTCATCTTGCGATGAGTCACCACGTATCGTCTCAGTTGCCATGACGTCATCACTATTGACATTTGTATAATTGCAAAATTAACGATATATCAAGTCGTTTGATGTTGCTGTACTTCACGAACGTAATGCTCAATTAGAAAATTCCCACTTAAAACAAAGATGGGGGGACAGATGATTTCAATATTCAACGCTAGGATTTATCAATTCCACGTTCTCTGAAGCTTCAGTTTCAAATGATATGTTAAACATCTGACGGACTTCGAAATTCGAGTGAAGATGAAGGAACGACATCAAAGAACAGGGATTGTGCCGGCTTCAAGGCAGAAACACACCACTTTGTGCTGGTCAGTAGACGACTAATCGAATGGCGTATTGTTAGCACACGAAATGACAACCTTGGGAGGAAATAGTGGTATCGGGGAGGTGTGTGAATGTGTCGGAATGAGATCAGAAGTCGCACTATTGTAGCCATTGTGCTTCACGGTCTGAAATCGATGTGATCTCCAACAAAACACCAGTTTTACATCCCCGTGAGTCCCAAGGGGAGACTGGAAATGGATTGGAATGGTTGGTTGGTATCCTTGAACATGTGGCATCCCCCGGGAGAGACCTAGCTGCTTCGTTTACTGTTTTCGCCATCTTCTGGGTGCTAGCTTGTACTATTCGTGCCTTTTTTATGTGTTTTAAGTCGACCCTCTTTAACACGCATCGTCACATTGGAAATTAAAGAATATCGTGGTCAGTCTTTGAGAATGTGGTCCCACACGAGTTTTGTTCATAAAAAATGGGGGCTGACAATCCGAGGATCATATTGGCGGCGAATGTGGGATTTAAACCAGAATCTTCGAATGTTGTGAGGACCTAGCTCACCACATTCGGCACAAGCACGTTTATCACAAAACCGACGGTCAATGTAAAAGGTTGGTTGGTTGGTTGGTTGGTTGGTTGGTTTTTTAACGCCGCACTCAGCAATATTCCAGCTACATGACGGCGGTCTGTAAATAATCGAGTCTGGACCAGACAATCAAGTGATTGATATCATGAGCGAGCCTGACCACCCGATCCCGTTAGTCGCCTCTTACGATAAGCATAGTCGCCTTTTAATGCAAGCATGGGTTGCTGAAGACCTATTCTACCCCGGATCTTCACGGGTCCAACGTAAAAGGCGACTCTGCTTGTCGTAAGAGGCGACTGATGGGATCGGGTCGTCAAACTTGCTTGATGCATATCATCGTATCTCAATTAAGTGGATCGATGTTCATGATGTCAAAACTGGATTGTATGGACCAGACTCAATTATTTACAGACGGCCGTCATATAGCTGGAATATTGCTGAGTGCGGCGCTATGCAACAAACAAACAAACAAACAAACCGACGGTTAACGAGTATAAAGTATACAGTATAAACTCTTCCATGTCTGCATCTTACAGGTGCCTTTAGGCAAATTATCAATGACCACACTGATTTCATGTTTATACGTCAAAAAACATGGTGGGGGGATTCTAATGGTTAAAGCGTTCACTCGTCAAGCCAATGACCCGGCTTTCTTTCCACACAAGGGTACAATGTGTAAAGCCTATTTCTGGTGTCCCTCGACGTGATATTGATAGCATATTGATTAATCAACGTTAACCGAAAACTCGCTAGTGAGTGAGTGAGTGAGTGAGTGAGTGAGTGAAGGACCGATAGTCTACAGATCTACAGTCCATTGTCAGTAGTTGTCAATTTTGCTGAACCAATAATACGTCAAACCATACCCACCCACTCACTCACCTCCATAAACGCAAAGAATGCTTACGTCAGTTCTTAAAAAAAGCACGTAATATTTAGAACTCCATGCCTTCTTGTTTGGCACACCAAATACACCAGCCGACATTTGCCAGCCTCGCGATAATGTCAGTCTACCAGTACTCAGCTGGAGGCATGGCTGCGTGAAAGAAGACCAGGGACGAAGCATCGTGAACGGTAAACACTGTCTTCGCAGCCGTTGCGTGATGAAAGGGACATTAAGAACCAATTACGTCAGTTGCTGAATGAAACTCGGGACAATATCATCAACGCTCGTAGATCGGAGAGACGGAAAGGTGCACGAGTTGTTAAAACGTTCGCTCGTCACGCCTTATGCCCAGGTTCGATAACCCATTCTTGCGGCCCAGTCGTCTGAGGCGCCGCGATTCGCTGTGCAGGGTTGCGTCCCTTGGGCACGCCAGAAACCTTTGATGGGGGTTCGAATCTCGGTTCGCCCTGATTATGTTTCAAGGTTTTTCAGCACCATACCCGTGCTCGTGGGTTTCACCGAAGTGGTAAACGTCTGAGACCTGCATCACTTCGGGTTTTCCTCCCACATTAAGCTGACACGCCGTGATATAACTGGGATACTGTTAAGAGCGGTGTTAAACACAACTCACTCACTCACTCAATCTTCTGGTGTCCCCCGCCGTGATATGATGGAATATTGAAAAAGAAACTCACTCACCAACGCACTTATTGATCTGAAAAGGTCTAAGTTTTTTTAAGGGCGGTGATGTTTAGATATTTATATACATGTTCACAGAGTGGCCGTTATGGACAAAATACGGTAAACTACGGTTATAACGAACACGCTTATAACGAACTGACGGATATAACGAACTTATGTTTTAGTCCCGGCCATTTGTTGTATATATGCTGTATATATGCTTATAACGAACTAAGGTTATAACGAACCACAATTAGTGGTCCCTTTGAGTTCGTTATAACCGTAGTTTACTGTAGTGCTTTCTTGCGCTGTCTTGCGCCTTAATATACCTTTGCCGTAATGGAGACGATAATGCGTGATCGGATATAATTTGTCATTGACTTTATATGCCACCTCTCTAAGGACACGTGTGACCAAGCAGAAGCAACACCGCACTTCGCTGTGTAGAGTTGTCTCCCCTGCCGTACCAGAATCTGCTGATCGTTTGTCCGATCATTTGCATTGTTTTTATATACACGTGGGTTTGACCAACATGGCGAAGTTCTACTTGAATGACTTGTGTTAGTTAGATTTTCCTGACATTATTATGTTAACAGGTAATATGACAATGCGGCACCAAACTCAACTCGCTATACAGAAAACTACGGTTATAACGAACTCAAAGGGACCACAAATTTTCGTTATAGCCGTAGTTCGTTATATGCATATATACATCATTACTACAGCAAATAGTCGGGACAAAAAAGTAAGTTCGTTATATCCCTCAGTTCGTTATAAGCGTGTTCGTTATAAACGTAGTCTACTGTATATATATATATATATCTCTTCAATTACAACGCTCCCTCCTAGAACGACGTTGACTGACCTTGACCTCAGATGTCGATTAGGCTTCGTTTTGTTTTCCTTCAGCTCACCATCATTCGGTTTGTTCCGCCAATTAACGGGACCATTTGGTTTTCTACCGGTCCCTGATTGCATGACTCGGGCTCTCGGCTTATTCTCCCACTCCCAGAATGCCTCGGGGTGGCGTTTATTTTGAGGAGCAACATTCGGATTATCTCGACTCTTTTCAGAAAACTTCGTGTGACACAGATAACAAAATGTCGATTTGCACCGTTTACCTCACAATTTGCGACATGCGTTTAATATTCATTGTATTTGACCAAAAGCCGATATTTTTTTTGGCAATTTATTACGTTTTAAGCGAAAACAATATTCCTTAATCGTAAGAAATCACTACCAAAAGAGTCCATGGTATGAGTGAGTGAGTATGGTTTTACGCCGCTTTAAGCAATATTCCAGCAATATCATGGCGGGGGACACCAGAAATGGGCTTCACACATTGTACCCATGTCGGGAATCGAAACCGGGTCTTCGGCGTGACGAGCGAACGCTTTAACCACTAGGCTACCCGACCGCCCTCCATGGTATGAATCCGACTTAACCATAAGCATGTTGTTTTTTATGAATCACCATCACATAGTGATGATACGGTGTTCGCGAAAAGGTGACCGTGTCGATCCTTCCCTACCGGTGGCATCCGTCACAAACACGTGCGAAGGCAAGTCAATTGTTCACCTGAACAAAACACGGGAACATGTCCGTCCAAAAAAAAAGGAAATTGCATCGGACGTCATTCTTGTCACTGATGCGTCACACATAAGGCCATGAATTCATTAACCCTATTAGTAATCAAAGCACCTTTGAGCAAGAAACGAATGACGGCACCAAACAAGTCTTGCACAACATGATTCCGACATTCCTTTCAACGCACGACACGGGGTAGTTGGTGAAGCGGTCGCTAGTCATATCGTGGACATGGGTTCGAGTCCCGAGATGCGTAGAATGTGTGAAATGCGTTACCCGTGACCACCGACGTCATATTTCGGGAACAATTCTAAAAAAGACACACAAAAAAAACAGATTATTTTTTCTGATTCACAGAACGCTGCCTCCCTGAATACAATTATATATAATAAACACTTTCCGACAGCCGTTGCCAATCAATGTGACAATAAACACCGTAATGGCTAACTGTAATTAATCATTACTTTTGAACGCAACGATTAATGTCACCCCGTGTTTCATTAACAAAGAGCTATTGCGTTACCGGAATTGAAATCAATAAAAGTCCAATAATTATATCATATCCCTTATTCCCATGGCCCGGTTCCACAAAGCTGTCTTAGCACTACGACTGGCGTTAAAGTCTACGTTAAAGTATGGAGTTACGATCGTCTTAGAGCTACGATCGCTTCTTGGAGCGGAGCCCAGGTCTTGCTACAACAGTGCAACATGGTAGAGCATTTTTACCAAGCTGTTTGTCCTATGCAGAATGTTCAGAACAGCAGAACGTGGTATTTCGGAGCACCAAAACGCCTCTCAGATAAAAAGGCTACTTTTTAATGTCCTATTGACGAGGAAAATGACATGAGGTATCGACGACTAGCCTGATAATTAAATATCAAGATAACATAAGGTATATCAAAGAATATAGATCCTGTCATTCAGAAGGTCGACTCGTATCCTGACATTGATGTTTGACAGACGGAAATAATCCCACTTGTGTTCAATAGGGATCAAAGACGTCGATGCAGATGGCTGTGTCCAATTGATGGAATTTTTTTAATTCTGGTTAACATTGGATTTTGTGTTGCATATCTCAAGGTTGAATTAGTACCTTATTGATAATATAGATATATATAGATAGATGTGTGTGTGTGTGTGTGTGTGTGTGTGTGTGTGTGTGTGTGCGCGCGTGTGCTGAGGTTACATTCCGCAAACTTGGAAGGTCATGAAAGCTGTTTGAGTGGTTTGTTTGTTTGTTTAGCGCCGCTCTCAGCAACATTCCAGCTGTATGGCAACGGTCTATTTAATCAATCGAGTCTGGACCAGACAATCCAGAGACTGATATCATGAGCATCGATCTACGCAGTAGGGATACGATGACATGCATGGACCAAGTCACCCCTCACGACAAGCATTTGTTGTTGACCTATTCTAAATGGGACCACCTCCGTGGTCTAGTGGTAGAGTGTCCGCCCGGAGAGCGGAAGGTCCGGGGTTCGATCCCCGGCCGCGTCATACCAAAAGACGTTAAAAGATGGTACTTGTTGTTACCCTGTCTGGCGCTCGGCATTAAGGGGCTAAAACAAGGACTGGTCGGCTCGGAGTCAGTATACTGTGTCTGAGTGGGGTATTGATGTTAAACTGCGGCGTGGTATCTCAGTGAGCTAGCACTATAAATCGGCATCAGTCCGGACTAGTACAAGCAGCCACACAAACACATACTTATACATGCACGTCGCTATATGAGTGCAATAATCTTGGACGCGACGTTAAACCCAATTTCACCTTACCCACCTCACCTATTCTAACTGGGGTCTTTACAGGGGCTTCAATGTGTATGGTTGCCATGACGACACATTACCTATTAAACTTTAAGGATTTTTTTCGTGAAACACTACATATAAAATACTACCCCGGGTGGTTCTTGATGAAACTATATTTGCATGTGCAAGGAACTGATCACTCATATATCGAATATCCATCAAAGCACTATGTACCAGCGGTCAAATGAACAATTCCTGCTGCAGGTTCCAAAATCAAAGTAAAGACATTCGGCTCCAAATCTTTCAGCGTTCATGGCGCTTCTTCGTGAAAATCGCGTTCTGAAATCAGCGCCAACACTCCAGTCTTTCAAGCCTCGGCTTCAGACACATATCTCTCATCGCTATTCCCTTTGACTGTGAAATTCAGTTTGAAATGAGCTTTCAGAGCGAACCACAATTGTAAGTCCTGCGACTTGTGATCGCTTTGAGCATGCGTGGTGTTGAGTTATGGCGCAATAGAAGTGTATAAATGTATAACATATCATCCTCATTACAGATTAAAATTAAAAAAATGTAACAAAGAGGGTTTGGGTGATCCAGGCACAGTCAGGCTGGTTAGGCTCATCATCAGCTCAGGGCCCTTGCCCCCTCTACACGCAGCCCAGACAGCGAATGGGACTTCTCCCAGGAAGCGCCGCCAAGTCAAACCCACAAAGAACTTTTCGGAGAATGTGGAGACTCCCCAACACTGCAGCCTTCTGCTTTACCCAGATTGTCAGAAGGGCTGTATTCCTGGAAGCAAACCCGGGTACTCTCCCAATGTCAGTCAACAGATTGGGAGGTACCAAACCTAAGGCACCGAGAACAATAGGGAGTCGGAAAACTTGGTACTTGGGATGCAATTGCAAGCGTGACATTTCGAAAGCGAGGTCCGCATATTTGCCATGTTTTTCCTCAATATGATGATTATGATGATTATCAGTATGATTATCATTATCATCATACGTACGTTTCAGGATTAACTTAGTTTCAATATTCATTTTTTAAACATTAATCGTTAACCACTATAAACGTCACCAGTGCCATTTAAGAATTGCATTCGAGAATTTCCGACATTGTTGTGGTTGGGTTTCCATGCCAATATTGTCAGCAAGCTGCAATTTCAGAATAACGAGATGGGGGTTAACGAGGTTTAGGTCTCCATCTTCATCAAAACCCCATGCAGCTGCAGAAGTCCATAACCAACACGTGCAGGGGGGTGTAATTGAACACTTTCTGCTTGAAATTAAGAGCTAACTGGTATTGATTTGGGGCAGACCCAGTAGCTGAACACGAAGAACAAGTTTTGAATATTTTATATTTTCAGTGTAACTGACCAACAGCTTCACTAACAACGTGGCCATGGCTCATTATTGGACAAACTATTTAATATATTTTGGGGCTGTCGTGATTAGATTAGCTAACCAGGATGTTCGGCGGAGAAGTGAATGAGTTTGGTTTTACGCCGCTTTTAGCAATATCCAAGCAATATCACGGCGGGGGACACCAGAAATAGGCTTCACACATTGTGCCCATGTCGGGAATTGAACCGGGTCTTCGGCGTGACGAGCGAACGCTTTAACCACTAGGCTACCCGACATCCCTCGGCGGAGAAGAGTCCAAGTTCTTTCTGGTATATATGATTCTATGAATAATACCCACACGTCATTCACTGCACCCCCAGACATATCTGTATATAGAAGTTATTACAATACCCTGGTACAAAGTGGATTTCAAAATGAGGTACACAAGAGTAGGTCATTACATATCTTCCTTGGGTTCAGCACGAACCCCGAACCTCGACAGCAGTACTCACCGCCAAAAGAAACTCGAACTCCATACATGTTGGTTAATATATGAAGAATTACTCATATTCAAGAGATATTAGATTGGTTCGACGTGCAAACGAACATACGTGTATGTTGTGTGAATCGACGCACATGAACACGTCACTAATGTGACGTCATAGATCCATGACTCGAGATGCACTATTTGTCAGGATTAGCGTGTAAAGTTTGGAAATCACGTGCAGCATATCGTGATAAGAATAACGTCACTCTGTGGTAACACGTTGCTCATAATATTAACCACTGGTTCGCATGTTCAGACTCGATTAATAACAGGCAATGGCCATACAGATGGAGCATTGGTGGCTGCGTCGAAAGACTGCATGCGTTTTAGACATCAACATTTGCCCAAATAAAATATTAAATTGGTTCCATCACAATTAATCTGCGCGGCAGTCTTCGAACCGAATGCCGATGCCATTACGCAATACGGGGCGGTCGGGTAGCCTAGTGGTGTAAGCGTTCGCTCGTCACGCCGAAGACCCGGGTTCGATTCCCGACATGGGTACAATGTGTGAAGCCCATTTCTGGTGTCCCCCGCCGTGATATTGCTGGAATATTGCTAAAAGCGGCGTAAAACCATATTCGCTCACTCACTCACTCACTCATGACGCAATATAGGTTGGGCTATACGTAGACTCGCTAGTCCAGCCAAAATGTAACTCTATAATTCCAGCCTTGTTCGGCAAGTGTGGAACTGGACTTTTATAGTCAGTTAACTCCCTTGCCTCGGGAAGATGGGTTTGTCTGCACCATACCCGCGCTTGTGGTTTCACCCACATTTTAGACCTGTGTCTCTTTGGCTTCCCCCCCTACCCCCTACCCCCCCCCCCCCCCCCCCCCCCCCCCCCCTCACTCACTCGAACATAAACCTGAAATCAATTTTCTTAAAATGAGCACGTGTCACCTTCTTAGGTGTTAAGTAGAGAAGACTGCGACAAAAAATGCAATAATTGCGAAATATGATATTACGAAAACACTTTACATAGCGGCGTCAAACCAAACTCACTCATCCAAATATATGGAGCGGTGTGAGCGGTATTGTTTGTGGCTCATTATTTTCAACATTATTATGACTTTTCCTGCGACAGTTGAGTTGGTTGACTTAGCATTCGGTCCACTAAATGTTGCCCAAAGCTTCTAACGTCGGCTTATGAGCAGGCAACGATGTGTGTACATCGCTCTACACTCATTAGTTCCGTGCAATAGGCGCACTCGGGCGCGCCATAACGACGGTAAAAACACCTGCGGGAACAGTATGAATTACAAATAAACATTCAAACTATGTCATTTCTCGTTCCTCAACTGGTTGATTGCTCCTTGTCAGACACTCGACCTCGTGATTATATTGTGTGAATGTATTACGCTGAGTCGCTGAATTGAAATATCGAGGTTATAAGGCTTAAATCATTTGGCAATAAATTGTGTGGCGTTCACTTGACCTATTTAGCGGGTGTTTGGTAAGTGAAATTAGTTGCTTATCTCCCTTAGGCGATTCCAAGCTCAGCACTGCGCTTACGGATTCGGACGTAACTCCAGTGTAGCATGAATGTCGCATTGTTGCTTGCAGGGACTTCAGTGTATGGAGTATCATTAAGACGGAATGGGTTGTCAAGGGATTAAAGCGATGGCTTTTTGGTGCTCAGGTTGTTTATTCTCCGTTGAAGATTAGTCTGTTTTCACACTGATGTGTGAACAAAGAGTGAGCGAGTTCGATTGAACGCGGCTTGGAGGTGAGGTGAAATGGGGTTTAACGTCGCGTCAAAGATTATTGCACGTATATAGCGACGTGCATGCACGTGTGTGTGTGGCTGCTTGTACTAGTCCGGACTGATGCCGATTTATAGTGCTAACCCACTGAGATACCATGCCCCATTTAAACATGAATACCCCACTCAGACACAGTATCCTGACTCCGAGCCGACCAGTCCTTGTTTTAGCCCCATTATGCGAGCGCCAGACAGGGTAACAACAAGTACAATCTTTTAACGTGTTTTGGTTTGACGCGGCCGGGGATCGAACCCCTGACCTTCCGCTATCCGGGCGGACGCTCTACCACAAGACCACGGAGGCGGTCAACGCGGCATTGAACAGTCTTCAGTAATAGTATTAATTATTAGATTAATGAGGAAGAACACTGATAGTGGCACATACGTTAACTACGTCGAGGATGGTGAACCCGAGCATGGTGCTTACAGAGTTAACATGATTACATTCAGGGCGAATCTGGGATGCGAACCCACGATCGTAGCTTGCTGTGAGCTGCTCATAATATCAATCACTGGTTTATCTGATCCATATTCGAATGATGACTTTTTGAATGTTTAAATATGAACTGATGATGCGACGTTAACGGCACGGTACTCCATGGAACGGAACACGATACTCGTTTGTTTGTTTTTTGTTTAACGCCACACTCAGCAATATTCCAACTATATTACGTTGGTCTGTAAATAATCGAGTCCAGACAATCAAATGATTGATATCATGAGCATTGATCAACCCAATTGGGATACGATGACATGCATCAACCAAGTCAGCGAGCCTGACTCCCGTTCGCTGTCTTTCCTTGGGCACGCCAGAAACCTATGATTGTGGGTTCGAATCCCGGTTCGCCCCGATTATGTTCCTAGGTTTGTCAGCACCATACCCGTGCTCGTGGGTTTCAACGAAGTGGTAAACGTCTGAGACCTGCATCACTTCGGCCTTTCCTCCCACATTAAGCTGACACGCCGTGATATAACTGGAATACTGTTAAAAGCGGCGTTAGTCCCAACTCACTCACTCACTCACCTTTCACGCTCTATGGAATCTGTTTGGGCAGAGTGATTGGTCTCTGGCGATGACGTTTTGAGTTAATATCTGGTGGGGGTCTTGGATTTTGTATGGCTACAGCTGCAACAACAGATATGTTTTTTTTAATTAAAACTACGAGCCGTAATATGTTTTTTTAATAGAATATACATCTCGCAACAATGTGTCTGTTGTTTAACAAAATTTCTAGTTTGCATCAAATGTCTGAATCATAATATTTTTTTTTCATATTATCATTTTCTGGGACAACTTGTTTTTCGATAAAATCCTATAACACTTCAGATGCAAATGGTTTCGAAACGTTCCTATATGGCGGGGAGCGTTCCGTATATATTCATATCAATCGCCATATGTGAATTCCGGGTTAGAAAATGTCCCCAAACTATGCTTAGCTTACCAAAATCGGAATTCGGTAGTCGGGCCCTGCGACTTTGCTTGAAGACCCTACGGACCATCGTCATATAGCTGACATATTGCTGAGTGCGGCTTTAAACAACAAACAAACGTACCCAGACGCCACGAATCGTTGCCACGTGTTTCTTTGTTCCAGAGGGCGGCCGGGTAGCATAGTGGTTAAAGCGTTCGCTCGTCACGCCGAAGACCCGGGTTCGATTCCCGACATGGGTACAATGTGTGAAGCCCATTTCTGGTGTCCCCCGCCGTGATGTTGCTGGAATATTGCTTAAAGCGGCGTAAAACCATACTCACTCACTCACTTTGTTGCAGACTTGATTACTTATGTCGGCGTGATACAGCTAGAATATTTCAGACTGCAATAATTTTAAATGTTGAATCCAAGCGCGTCGTTGGACAGTAGGTTGTGTGTTTGTCCCTCGTCTATTTGTCTTATACATTTGGTGTCCATCACCGTTATATCCCGAAACCGCCAATGAAATCACTTGGCATTTCAAACAGCCCGTCAATCGGAAACTACAGATCCAACCACAAATGCCTCGACGAAACTACTCGAACAAAGGAAGACACGATTCTGTAACGTGTGACGCTCCAAGTGTGTAGCGGTTTCTGACGGCAAATTGATTCAATTAATTTTGTCACAACACCCTAGGGATCGCTATTTTCCTTTAATAAATACATCACTACGGAACCTATTTTCACGGAAATAAAGAATGTTTTCAAAAGTTTTGTATAATTGTAATTAGAAAATTAAACGAGAGATTGAAGTTATTTTCATGGATAATTGATATCTCGAGGCGATGCGGTGGTTCCATTGCAGTATTTGTCATGAAGAACTGGCTTCTGAAGGTCCATTGAAACGTGAACACTGCTGCCATGACGGCTTGTGTTGATATTAGCGCGCTCACTGCCACGAACTGACGTGCTCCATCGCAGGAAGCGTCTTGGAACAATTATGCAAATACTTCAATCATGCTTTCAGTTTAAATATTTTGTAAAATTTTGTTTTTCCCCACGTCATTTTTTATGAGGAAATCTCTCTCACAGTCCATAAACCATATTATTTCCCCACCCAGCTCTTTCCGTAATACATAAGCACTGAATGAGCAAGTCTAGATTTTCATCAGATTCAGGTCTGAATTTCTAATCTCACTTGGGCTGCTTTTCAATTTAAAAGTTATTTGTTTCTAGTTATGAGTCTAACGAGGAGGGGGCGGTCGGGTAGCCTAGTGGTTAAAAAAGCGTTCGCTCGTCACGCCGAAGACCCGGGTTCGATTCCCGACATGGGTACAATGTGTGAAGCCCATTTCTGGTGTCCCCCGCCGTGATATTGCTGGAATATTGCTAAAAGCGGCGTAAAACCAAACTCACTCACTCACTCACTCACTCACTCTAACGAGGAAGTCGTTAATCTACATTTGTTCTTGTCTTCATCTCAAACCGTGTTCCCTTTTAAGGTGTTGACAGCACATTCCGATATTGATCATGGTATATTTGTGCACATAACATATGTTAAGATTCTTCGCTGATGGTTACGTAACGCAAGACGCTTGTTGAAGCTCTTCGCGGCGATACACACACCTTTGAAACGAAGATGCAGTGTTTGGAATAAAAATATCACGACTTCACGCTTTAATTTGAAAGCAAACACACGCTGTTTATTGACGAACCAGTTGTTGTAAATGAATAGGCAGGTGAGACGTGTAACGGGCGTATAAATACGCTCGGATGTGAAAGATACGTATTTAATACCCCTTTATGGCGTCACGTTGGGGCGTCTAAATATCTGCGTACGTTTACATTAACACGCTGCGCTGGGAGTTACCTAACAAGAAAGTAGTTGTTGTAGAGTTTGCTGAAACAAGGTTCTGTCAATAATAGATTTCCGTGGGTGACGACATAACGTGACTACATGAGCGAGACAGAAAGGGCACATGCTACCTTGGTTAATAGGTTCGAGCCCCAGCATCCTCAAACCCAAACACGTTTAAATATGGTACTTGTTGCTACCCTGCCTGGTGCTCTATAGGAAGGGTAAATCCAAGAACTGGTTCGATTTCCTACGTTCCTACGTACATCAATCACTCATCTTAAATCAACAGTAGCGGCAGCTGTAAAGTGACGGTGTGGTAGTTACAGCTGTAAAGTGACGGTGTGGTAGTTACAGCTGTAAAGTGACGATGTGATAGTTACAGCTGTAAAGTGACGGTGTGGTAGTTACAGCTGTAAAGTGACGGTGTGGTAGTTACAGCTGTAAAGTGACGGTGTGGTAGTTACAGCTGTAAAGTGACGGTGTGGTAGTTACAGCTGTAAAGTGACGGTGTGGTAGTTACAGCTGTAAAGTGACGGTATGGTAGTTACAGCTGTAAAGTGACGGTGTGGTAGTTACAGCTGTAAAGTGACGATGGAGAAGCTGCAGCTTCAGTTTCTTTCCCAGCAGGAGAACAATCCTTGAAGCCATTCCTACGGCTGGAAATTTTTAAAAATGTTGTTTCCCACTTTTCTAAGGACGAAACGTTGACGTCTTGCCCTTGTCCCACGCAACCGGTTGACGTTAAACCGCAGAAGTTGGCGTCAGCGAAAATAAAAGAACTAAATTGACCAAATAAAACGAATTGAACCATTCAATTTTTTATTGATTTCGGTACCAAGTTCCCACAGTTTCCAAAGTGCAATTCTAAAGAACATGTACAATAACGTCACATGAGTCTGTAGAACGGGCAATGGAATTCGAGGACATGATAAACGCGTTCTGGCAGAGCCGTAATTTGCAGAACAATTCCATTGCGCGAACACCTGCTGTGCTTGTTCAGCAAAACGCGAATTGTGTGGATTATTCGGTTGCTGAAAATGATAACGGACTGTTAGATATCAATTATTCATGGTCACGGCACATTATTCCTGACATTGTTATTCCTTGTATGTGGGAATGTAATCGCATGCTGTGGTTTAAAACAAATACTGTACTCGACTATGTTAGCAGCGAATCCTCGCATGTCCTGCACAGCGGTGTCTCAGCATGGAACGGGTGCCACATCTCTAATAATCTTCAACCTGGAATTGAATTGTACGTCACGCTAGGACGATAAAGACCATTTAAAGCTACTTAAGCAACACGGGATCAAATTGATGCGTAAAACCTTTTTTTCCAGTGGTCCAATTTATAAAGTGTTTAGAACCAGAATCCCTTTTAAATTACATGTTACATTACATGAGTCGGTGGGGAACAGGGGATTGTACACTGACAGGCAAAAGAAAGTATACACTTGAAAACTGAGTGAGTGAGTGAGTTTGGTTTAACTCCGCTTTTAACAGTATTCCAGTTATATCACGGCTTGTCAGCTTAATGTGGGAGGAAAGCCCGAAGTGATGCAGGTCTAAGACGTTTACCACTTCAGTGAAACCCACGAGCACGGGTATGGTGCTGACAAACCTAGAAACATAATTTGGGCGAACCGGGATTCGAACCAACAATCATAGGTGTCTGGCGTGCCTAAGGGACGCAACTCTGCACAGCGAATCGCGGCGCCTTAGACGACTGGGCCACCCGTGCCCCCCTATTGAAAATTGGACGACCCAGTGGTTATGTACGGTATCAGAACGTTGCTAGGCTGCAAACAGTCACCGAAACTGCCTTAAAACATAAGGACTAAAACACAACTATAATGTCCGTATCAAATACATCACCATCGAATAACCATAATGATTTCTGGTTTGTTTCCAGTTTAGTCACCATTAAAATGGTGTATACTCATTTTACCGTTATATTACCAGCGTTTGAAACAATAGGACAGGCCTCATTAGAGAAGACTTCACAAACTGAGGCCCTTGGGGAGGGAGGAGGGGGAGATAGAATGTTTTATGATATATTTAATAACGTGTCCAACAATAATTACGATACTCCCAAAATACATTCGAAGATGGGAACTAGATCTTGGCCTTAACATAACGGAAAACATAACGGATTAATCGTAGCCCCCACAGATATTATGTGTCCTCAAAACGAAAATGGTTCCATTACAGAATTTTTCATAGAATTATACCAACAAATGAGTTACTGCACAAAATGGGATTTAAAAATCATTTCCTTGCATTTTTTGTAAACAAGAAAAACAAACCTTAGTGCATATCTTCTTTGAGTGTGAAATTGTAAAAAATGGATCAAAGACACAACTGGAATAGAACTAGAATTTTCAAAATTGACAATTTTATTAGAATATCAACAAAAACGAAATGATGCATTAAATCACAATTATAACTGTAACAAAGCAAACAATATTCAAATCAAACCTATCCGTCTCCATACTAAATTTCCAACGCATCAAACAAGAAATAACCGATTCATAATACATCGACAGAAATATATCATAATAACAATGTAAATACACACAGTTCATGACATTTTGGTCTCTCTGTCACCACCTATTCTTGTAAACCCGCGAACTTGCACAATCCAATAAAGATGTCTTGTCACGCTGACACTGAAACAGTTTTATTTGTCATTATCCATAGATATACTTTGAAACTTGTATGTATTTAAGATTGAATGTGAACTATATTCTGTAAACGTATTGTTTGTGTACTCCAAAAATAAATAATATCATAAAAAAATTGATCTCCTTGGATTCGAACATTGATCTTCTACGTGACAAGAAACACCTGTTGAAGCACCTAGCCTCCCGGAGAAGATGTGAAGAAAGTTTAAATTGCAGTCTTGTCCCGGAGTAAACGAGTATAGGCTCGAACCAACTGTTTTATCGGCTTCGCAAATTATACCAATGTTGGGAATCAAACCCAATTGTTTGATGGGACTGTCTAACACCCATACCACTGGCCCATTTCTCGCCAGATCGCGGTACCTTGATCAGAAAGTGTTTTTGATGGCGTTGGAATACTTTTGTTTGTTTGTTGTATAACGCCGCACTCAGCAGTATTCCAGCTTTATAACGGCGGCCTGTAAATATTCGAGTCTGGACCAGACAATTCAGTGATTGGTATCATGAGCATCGATTTACGCAGTTGGGATACGATGACATGCATCAACCATGTTTGCGAGCCTGACCACCCGATCCTGTTAGTCGCCTTTTTCGAGAAGCATGGTTGCTGAAGACCTATTCTAACCCGCATCTTCAGTCGTCAGAAAGTTTAATGTATTCAATTGAAATATAATCTTGTAACATCAGCAAAATTATTCAAAGATGTATCTCAGTCTGATATCCATAAGTCAATTCAATTATATAATTGTATTTTACCAATGATTTCAGACAGAGTCTGAATGCTATTATTATGTAGCATGGCTATCATTCACACAGCGTGGATCGGTCGGGCCATACCGCTTCTGTTTGATTATATATATCTGACGACCTGTCTGTTCTCGTATGATTAATGTAAGCAGAAACGGCTGGCGTTACGACATCTTATTCGGGCCAGACGGGGGATTCGGGAGATTCCTGGGGCAATTAGACCGATGAAGAAGCTGACGTCGATGTCAGTGCAGACGTTGGTAATTATACAAGTGCCAGTCGGGCATGGTTCTGTAGTTCAATAAGTCAAATTCAGTTATGTGTAAGTTTCGGTGCATGAGATTGAGTTTTCATATGTCACAACCATGTTGTAATACGCCTAATACTGTGCGATGCAGTACGATTGGCCTGCGATGGTACTGCTGTATGATTGATTTTTCCCACGGTATTGTCCTATCGGGATCGATTTTATCTGCGAAGTATTCTTGTAGAATCATAAACTAGGAAAGGTAGGGGTGGCCAAGACGTCTAAGACGCCGCGATTCGCTGTGCAGAGTTGCGTCCCTTGGGCCCGCCAGAAACCTGTGATTGTGGGTTCGAATCCCGGTTCGCCCCGATTATGTTTCTAGGTTTGTCAGCACCATACCCGTGCTCGTGGGTTTCACCGAAGTGGTAAACGTCTGAGACCTGCATCACTTCGGGCTTTCCTCCCACATCAAGCTGACACGACGTGACATACTGTAAAAAAACAGTTCAAAGCGGAGTTAAACCCAACGCACTCTCTAATTAGGACAGAGTATACTGCATTCTGAAATCCCACTGGGGTACAGTTGTATACTTTTGTCGTACTAGGACGGGATAGGAATTAATATCATAATGTATTTGAGCTTTGTATGGCACCGATCGATGTCTGATTCCCATGCCAGATGCATGGCCTGCGACGAACAGTGTCTCTATACCTCCATAACGAATGAATGTAACGCCAACTGCACGTGCCATAATAAGACCGCGATCCTCCAACGTTTTTACATGCCCAATGCAACTACAACTAATACATTTCTAAATAGAACATGAACACTGCAAGACATATATGCATGTTTTTAGATGACAACGGAACTACAACACGCCTTAATAAGTCTGCAAATTATGGAATACTGTAAGGGACATTCTCGCGATCTCGCATTCTCGCGATCTCGACCTTTGGAAACGAAGTAAATATGCCCAAAACACGAGAATGCGAGATCGCGAGAACGCGAGATTTGGCCAAAATCTCGCGTTCTCGCGATCTCGCATTCTCGTGTTTTTGGTACATAGCACTTTTTGTCAAAAGTCGACAACGCGAGAATGCGACATTTGGACATGATGCAAAATCTCGTAATCTCGCAATCTCGACTTGTCAAATTAGGCCACAAAAACATGAAATCGCGAGAACGCGAGAATGCGACATTTCATTTTCTCGCGATCTCGCGTTCTCGTGTTCTCGCGTTTTAGACGCTGTCCGTGCGCATGCGTAATATCACAAGGTCAAGGCCCATGCGCACGTTAGAAGTCCTTTGGTCATGCTTCTTTCGTGCTCTTCATTCTCCAAGTAGCATTTAGCAAACTTATGACTTGAGCTTGAAAATGCTATGTAATTTACATACACAAAGTCTGAGTCATCTCCCGTTGTTACAGTTTCCTAGGTTCTTTATGATAAAACCCTCAACAAGCTCAATATAATTTAACAAAAGAAATTGTGTACATGAATGTCCAATGATAGTGAAAACATTAATGTGTCCGAAAGCTGGAAACAAAACTATTACCGTCAGTGAGTGAGTAATATTGCTTAAAGCTGCACCAGCAGTACTACAGTTACAGAAATAATCACAGGCCAGTGAGTTTCTCCATGAGGCAATGTTATACACGGCTAGCATATTCATGAAAGGCAAAATTCTCATAGACCAATTTGAAATACAAAATTAATTATCATATTTTCATCCGCTCCAACCTGACTACAAAACATCCCGCTTTACATTATTTTATAGTTAAAATGGATAAAATTATCATTAAACCGCCCGCATGTTATCATAAATGAGCGGGCCACTGTTAAAGAAATAAACGACGAGTGGGAGTACAATAAAACACTGCAGGGAGAATAAACCATGAGGGGCTAGTGTTTTATTGTACAATAAACAACAACCACGAGTCGTTTAATGATTATATGAGATATCAACATTATGTACAGCCTCTTTAAGGATGTTGATAAAATGTACAAGGTTTAAAAATATTTACCCCTATTTAAGGCGGGTATTTCCCGCATATGCTCACACAATCCTCAGGTCGATTACACGTACCTTTTCTCCCAAAACCGATTGTCATATTGTAACCGGGGATTGTGAAGGAAAATACAATTTCAAACATAGGCTACGGGTGTGAGTGTTTGTTGACAGAGTAGATAATGACATCCTTTAATGTACAAAACAATAACATTATAAAAACAATACTGCATAGGTTTCATACACATACATATTCACACAATCATTCAGTTCATATAAACATACGTCTACATTCTGTACATGAACATGAACTTAATAATCAATGATATACAAAATCATTATCTTAACCTTATAATAAACAAACAATTCATCAAGGGCGATAACTCGATCCCGACATCACTCATAAGATACAATATAAACCTGGTCCATGTTGTAAAATACACTTAACATTATAATTACAATTACCACTTTCTTGAAACTGCTGTATTTATTCAGTACCTCACCATATATTTGGCACGATTCACTATTTACAATTCATATTTCGAGACACGACAAACATGTAAATTACCCGTACCCTGTGGGTGACACTGGGATGTTTATCGTCTTCATGCAGCCGCCATTACGATAGAAGTGCCACAACATCCATGGAGAGCAACCTGACGGTCACTTCCCTCTCACAATTAACGTCGTCACTCACTGCATTATAATGTTACAAGATCACAATCGAATCATCAGAAATGAGGTCATGATCAATCGTATAATACATCCCGCTTCGTTCTTCGATGTTCTTAGCGATTAAACGCGTAGTCATCTATAGAGTAAGTGCGAGAGTTGGGTTTAACACTGCTTTTATCAGTATTCCAGTTATATCACAGCGTGTCAGCGTAATATGAGAGGAAAGCCCGAAGTGATGCAGGTCTCAGACGTTTACCTCTTCGATGAAGCCCACGAGAACGGGTATGGTGAAACAAGAAACATAATCAGGGCGAACCGGGATTCGAACCCACAATCATAGGTTTCGGGCGTGCCCAACTGACGCAACTCTGCACAGAGAATCGCGGCGCCTTAGACGACTGGGCCACCCAAATGAGTGTTTATATATTTGATGTCAGACCGCCGTCATATAGCTGGAATATTGCTGAGTGCGGCGTTAACAACAAACAAACAAAATCTTTCTGAAAAATACCATTAGGCATCCATGTTGGTTATTTGACTGTTAGTTGTCAGACAATATTTGTCAAATTCAGTCAGTTCACAGGCAAGAAAGGGAGCGTGTTCTTGACTTTATTATGTTACCAGTCTACATATATATATTTCTGTATAATCAAAAGACTTGGAAAATGTGCAATCTGACATGTTCAAAAGTCACGTGATTTTGAGCAGCCATTTTGAAATAAACTGCATTAATTTGCAAAGCAGTAATTTCTATGAACCTTGTGGTTTCTTTCGTCGTTCTGATGTCAAAAGACACGTGCGTGAGATTTTATTCATCATCCAACATCATTCTTCCAACTTTTTGAGTTTGTAGACAGTAATAAGCAGTGTCTTAAAGATGTTGGATACAATGGTTCGTGCGCACCTCAGTTCACGCCGTTGCACGCGAGTTAACCGTGACGAATTACCTTACAAAATAGTTACATACAACTGTATAGGCAATTAGCACAAAAACACGAGAACGCGAGATCGCGAGAATTGACCAATCTCGCAATCTCGCGTTCTCGCGTTCTCGTGTTTTTGAAAATAGTTACATACAACTGTATAGGCTATTAGCACAAAAACACGAGAACGCGAGATCGCGAGATCGCGACACTTGACCATCTCGCGTTCTCGCGTTCTCGTGTTTTTGAAAATAGTTACATATAACTCTATAGGCAATTAGCACAAAAACACGAGAACGCGAGATCGCGAGATCGCGACACTTGACCAATGTCGCAATCTCGCGTTCTCGTGTTTTTGAAAATAGTTACATACAACTGTATAGGCTATAAGCACAAAAACACGAGAACGCGAGATCGCGACACTTGTCCAATGTCGCAATCTCGCGTTCTCGCGTTCTCGTGTTTTTGAAAATAGTTACATATAACTGTATAGGCAATTAGCACAAAAACGCGAGAACGCGAGAACGCGAGATTGCGACATTGGCCAAGTGTCGCGATCTCGCGTTCTCGCGTTCTCGTGTTTTTGTAAATAGTTACATATAACTGAATAGGCAATTAGCACAAAAACACGAGAACGCGAGATCGCGAGAATTGACCAATCTCGCAATCTCGCGTTCTCGCGTTCTCGTGTTTTTGAAAATAGTTACATATAACTGTATAGGCAATTAGCACAAAAACGCGAGAACGCGAGAACGCGAGAACGCGAGATTGCGACATTGGTCAAGTGTCGCGATCTCGCGTTCTCGCGTTCTCGTGTTTTTGTAAATAGTTACATATAACTGAATAGGCAATTAGCACAAAAACACGAGAACGCGAGATCGCGAGAATTGACCAATCTCGCAATCTCGCGTTCTCGCGTTCTCGTGTTTTTGAAAATAGTTACATATAATTGTATAGGCATTTAGCACAAAAACACGAGAACGCGAGATCGCGACACTTGACCAATGTCGCAATCTCGCGTTCTCGCGTTCTCGCGTTTTTTGTGCTAATTGCCTATACAGTTATATGTAACTATTTTCAAAAACACGAGAACGCGAGAACGCGAGATTGCGACATTGGACAAGTGTCGCGATCTCGCGTTCTCGTGTTTTTGTGCTGATTTCCTATACAGTCATCGTGGGCCTCAGTCGTCTGAGTTGTCGCAATTCGTTGTGTAGAGTTGCGTCCCTTGGATGTGCCAGAAACCTACAATGGAAGGTTTCCTCTCATTTTAAAGGGACACTGATCTACAGAAATGCCCCGAGACTGGTTGTTGCCTTAGTTATTTTACAAATTGACTGAAAATCGGTCAATTTCATCACCCAGTGACTGAAAATGATAGGATTAAAAGAAAACAAAATTCAAAGTACGTTTCTATAGTTTTGGCTTCTAATACTAGCGGGGCGGTCGGGTAGCCTAGTGGTTATTGCTGAAATAGTGCTAAAAGGGGGGTAAAAACAAACACACTCACTCACTCTAATACTAGGATAAATAGTCTATTTTTAAGCCCTTTTGAACCTCTTAAAAATTGTTAGTCAATCTGGACTTGGATTCAGTCAATTTCTATATTACTGAAATATTTAGACATTTTATAAATTGCCTGAGTGAATCACTTTTTACACATTGAGTGTAATATACATGTATACATGCCTACAGGTACAAGAAGAACAAAACTGATTCTATCCAATGCAACAGCAAATGAATGAAAACAAAATGCAAATATCATAATTACGACCCACCGCAGTTTTATGTATACATTTGGGCAGCTTCCTTGTTCGAGGAATGTATCCGTGAATATTCACATACAGGAACAATATCCCATACGTCTGCAGCTGTACAAATAAACTTATTCGACGTCACATGGCTCTGTTACATTCAAATGTTAAAATATATACATATAGCGTTTCTGGATATTATAACCCGTGTTCGTTTCGCAACTGATCACTAAGTTTCTTTCAGATGTTTTTACAAAGGTGTCAAGTCTCATCGGTCAGCTAAGATAGCACGTGTGACAATTATGTTCATGATGTCCATGGTGCTTTAAAAATATCCATGGAGTTGATGAACAATCAATAAACGTATTATCGGCTAATCCTTTGAACCAAGTATGTTGTTTTTACATCGGCACTTCACGCCATGATATGAGTGTATTCCGTCTGCTTTAGTAAACCTACACATGTAAACACTTACAAATCCACTGTGCAAGATAACAGTGATTAATCAATGAACGTATTTTCTGTGGAACTTTTGATGGCGAGGAATGATCCGTGTACAAAAAAGTAAATGAACTGATCACTCCTCTTGCTGGGCTGCCACGTGAATATTACATAACATACATTTCACCTCAATTCAAACCTGGATTCAGATGAAATAATTACCCCAGACACAAGACATGCCAAATGGGAACCGTTGTCAGGTAATCTGAGTAGTGCTACTACTAACTATACCTGTAATAGATTCATTAACTGAGCTTCTAGTGAATGGCAACAAAGACACAGGTGTAGGGTTATGCCCAAAAACGTGGATGACAACAAGAGATAGCAATCGTATTATCCGCGCAATCCAAAACCCGAAAATGCTTTCACAGCTGGGATACTATAAAAATAAACTGACGGCCAAAAGAAACGTTACCAACGATATTTCTAGGATAAAATATGACCAAAACAAATTGAAGCAGCGATAACAATTATTGTATTGTAGAAATACATCATTCAGAACAGTAAAATGCGAATTTACTAATTCAACAACAAAGTCCTTGACCTCCAACAGGGACATTTCTTGACAAGGGGTCATTCGTCCAGTATTCGATCAACAACATTGGTTACAACTTTAAGGTGACGACGGCCCAGACCGTTCAATACGGGATATGACCTCAATGAGCGGCAATGCATCTTTGAATGCGGCGTTGCACTGAGTAGACAAGGGTCCTCACATCGACTGCAGGTTTCAGATTCCATTCCTCACGGAGGGCAACGATCAACGCTTGTCTCGTGATGGGAGGATGTTGACGTTTCCGAAGACGACGCCCCAGCTGGTCCCAGAGATGTTCTGTGGGTGACAGATCTGGTGATCGAGCTGTCCGCGGCAGGACAGTCACGTTGTTGGCGTTGAGAAAGTCTCTAGTAATACGGGCTTTATGGGGTGTGGCGTTATCTTGTTGGAACACCGTCCGTTGTTGACGCTGGATGAAAGGAAGAACCACTGGCCGTAAGATATTGTCAGTGTAGCGTTGTGCTGTCAGATTGCCTTCGATGATGACAAGTTCCGTCTTCTCGTCTCCGCAAATGCCGCCCCAGACCATCACACTTCCGCTCCCTAAAGGTTCCACCTCCTGGACACAACAAGGAGCCGTACGTTCACCACGTCGTCGATACACTCGCGTCCGCCCATCAGGTTTGAAGAGTTGGAACCTGCTCTCGTCACTAAACAGCACTCGCCGCCATTCCCTTTGTTGCCATCGCTGAGTTGTCTGCACCACGTCAATCTGGCACGTCGATGTTGACGGGTCAAGGTCATGCCCTTGAAAGGGCGATAAGCCCGGAGACCATAATGTCGTAGTCGTCTGGTCACTGTTTGTCTGCTGACCGGATGTCCTAAGCTGTTGGCATCTGATAACGTCACAGTAAGAAATCTGTTCCTCAGATGACGTACCCGTAAAAAGCGGTCATCCTGCGGGGTCGGGACCTTTGGTCTGCCACTCCGTGGTCTGTCTGCGGTTCTGCCAGTCTGTCGGAGACGTGCGACCAGTCTGGTAATGGTCATCTTGGAGCAGTTCATGTTAATGGCAACCGCTCTCTGTGTCGCTCCCATCTGCAGCATACCTATGGCTCTCTCTTGGCATGTTCGTTGGTGTTAATCATCGCAACCATTGATAGGGAACAGATCCCTGCGTAATTCAACCCGGAAATTGCACGATAATTTGGGGAAGATTGTTTTAAAAAAATGCTGAAAAACACCAATATTTCCCATAATCCGCAAAGCACGTGCAAAGAACGACAGAGAACATGAAGGCTGTATTCGTGAAATGTGTTCTTTACTGTTTTTGAACAGGTTGGCATCTTTGTTTCAAAGTGGCAAATCAGTTAATGTTGGTAACGTTTCTTTTGGCCCTCAGTTTATAACCATCTGGGGTATTTCCAAATAACGACATCCGATGAGCTTCCAACGTTCTTTTTGTCCGTTTGTTTAGGCTGAAGAAATTAATTAACATGCGCCCTTTGTCTGAGATTCAGAGATTACAGGTAACCAATCAATGTTCTTGAACACGGTGGTCCAGTCTCTTGTCACGCTCAATTGCGTCAGTGAGCAAATCGGCAGATGGTGAGCCCCAGCTGGCAGTGTTAGACAGCCGAGAAGAAGATTAGTGCCCCTTTAAACCGACAAGCCGGGATATAACTAAAATATACACACTGTTCAAAGCAGTGTTATGCCAAACTCACTCACTTATTCAGAGTCATGCCGGTCCCCCAGGCTGGATATTGGGGGTACTTTTCCAGTATAAGCATGCCTGTCATTTGAATGTTAAGGCCGCAATAAAATTAATAGTTACAGTTTGATTGATTTTTTAAAAACATGGGAGACAGGAGGCATTTTAGTTTTAACGTTTTGTATTTTGTTCTTATCGACCTACTTTAGGCATATGTGTACAATTGCAGTCGGCGGATGCGATTCGCATGCATCATGTGTGCTCAGTAGGGCTACGTGTACGGAGTATTTTATCAGGTAAAGAAAGTAGGAACACTCATATTAACGATACTTCTATTTCTAGGAATTTGAGGGCATTAGAATAATGTAAGGCAGGATGTTTGTTGTCAGGCGGCAGCGGATGAAAATCAATTAATTAAAGTAGCGAATATGGTATCGTATAAAAAAAACAAAAAAAAACATCATCGGACAATATCATTTTATCCGAATGCTACAAATTGGTCTGTGAGAATTTTATTTTAATGAATATTCTAGCCGTGTATAAAATTGCCTCATTGAGAAACTCACAGGCTTGTGATTATTTCTGTAACTGACAGTGTAGCCGCGAATAACTGCAATACTGCTGATGCGGCTTTTAAGCAATATTACTCACTCACTCACTGACGGTAATAGTTTTGTTTCCAGCTTTCGGACACATTTATGTTTTCACCATCATTTGACATTCATAGACACAATTTCTTTTGTTAAATTATATTGAGCATGTTTAGGGTTTTATTATAAAGTACATAGGAAACTGTAACAACGGGAGATGACTCAGACTTTGTGTATGTAAATTACATAGCATTTTCAAGCTCAAGTCATAAGTTTGCTAAATGCTACTTGGAGAATGAAGAGCATGAAAGAAGCATGACCAAAGGACCACTAACGTGCGCATGCGCTTGACCTTATGATATTACACATGCGCACGGACAGCGTCTAAAACGCGAGAACACGAGAACGCGAGATCGCGAGAAAATGAAATGTCGCATTCTCGCGTTCTCGCGATTTCGTGTTTTTGTGGCCTAATTTGACAAGTCGAGATTGCGAGATTGCGAGATTTTGCATCATGTCCAAATGTCGCATTCTCGCGTTGTCGACTTTTGACAAAAAGTGCTATGTACCAAAAACACGAGAATGCGAGATCGCGAGAACGCGAGATTTTGGCCAAATCTCGCGTTCTCGCGATCTCGCATTCTCGTGTTTTGGGTATATTTACCTCGTTTCCAAAGGTCGAGATCGCGAGAATGCGAGATCGCGAGAATGTCCCTTACAGTATTCCATAGCAAATGGCCCCATCAATTGTATCGCTCTTGTAGTCGCTAGGTTAAACAGCATGCCACGCCGGTATAGCGTAACTTGCAATGTGATCGAACACAGCCGTTGCTTACTGTGACGTTGACTCTCTCTCTCTCTCTCTCTCTCTCTCTCTCTCTCTCTCTCTCTCTCTCTCTCTCTCTCTCTCCTTCTCTCGCTCTCTCTCTCTCTCTTTCCCTCTCTCTCTCTCCCTCACTCTTTCTCTCTCACTCCCTCTCTATCTCTCTCTCGCTCTCTCTCTATATCTCCATCCCTCCCCTCGCTCTCCCTCTTTCTCTCTCTCACTCCCTCTCTCACTCTACATGTATCTCCCCTTCCCCCATTCTCTCTATCTCTCCCTCCCCCTCGCTCTCGCTATCTCTCTTGCTCTCTCCTACTCTCTCTCCCTCTCTCAATTCTTCAAACTTAAACATCATATCAGAATCGACACAACACGATTGAATCAACTTTATCATCTTTCATTTTTTATTTTTTTTAAACCAACCGATTCCTCATCCATCATTACTTCAGTGTAGCCTCCTCTGCAGCGTATGTGAAGGTTGGAGTAGCGAGACGCCATGCGTCTGTTTACATTCGTATGTATCATTACATGATTTCCCAACAGTAAATCTAGAAAGCTAAAACTCACAAAGACTGCAGATTAATAATAGACTGCCTTTGTCATCGCTTATTGACAGGCGGTACGGGGCATGTTTGCCTGATATGATTACAAGCGTTGCTGGAGTTTTTAAACATAATCTCCACTTAAAAATCGGTGTTATGACAGATTGCTGATTGCTTTTGTATATTTGCCAAGAGAATCAAGTCGTGATAATGTGTCACCTTGGTTACGTGATCCTGATACGGGGCTCCAGTTTTCACAGTTAGGCCCTGAACAAGGGTTGAAAAAAAATTGTTTGCATGTTACAATGTTTGTTAGATGCGTCTCGCATAGTTCTGGATGGGAAATCTGTGATCCTTTTTCATTCTGAATCACTGAATCACTGAATCGATTCAATCATCTAATTAGGGAAAATGTAGTTATTTTCAAGCAGCAAGACGGAGAGCACAGCTTGTGTGGCGCCCTCTGTGCTTATTTCTAATTGGGAGATCGAGACAGTGTCATGGTTATTTAACAGATACATCTATCTTCCAGAACCTAGCGACTACGTCAGTAACAACATCTAAATTAAAGACGTAAAGTGAACCCCCTTGTTCTCGTGAGCAATGATCAACCCAATTGGGAAAAGGTGACATGCATCAACCAAGTCAGCGAGCCTGACTCCCCGTTCGCCGCCTCTTACGATAAGCCTTGGCCATGGGCACGCCAGAAACCTATGCTTTTGGGTTCGAATCCCGGTTCGCCCCGATTATGTTTCTAGGTTTGTCAGCACCATACCCGTGCTCGTGGGTTTCACCGAAGTGGTAAACGTCTGAGACCTGCATCACTGCGGGCTTTCCTTCCACATTAAGCTGACACGCCGTGATATGACTGGAATATTGTTCAAAGCGGCGTTAAAATCGATTCACGGTCTCAAAGTTCCTCAAATTCCTAGTTTGCTGTACAGATTTGCGTCTTCTACGCATGCCCGAAATCTAAGATCGTGGGTTCGAATCCCGTCTCGATATGATTATGTTTCTGGCTTTCCAAGCACCCGTGCTCGTGGGTTTCACCAAAGTGCTAATTAAACGTCTTAGACTTGCCTTACATCAGGCGTTTCTAAAACATTACTTTTCCCGCCGTGATATAACTGACATAATGTTCAAAACGGCGTCAAACAATACTCACTCACTCATCCATTCTTTCAACCGCAGTAGGGGGAGGGTTAACAGTAACAACAATTGCATACATGAGTGGGATACCATGAGTAGGTAATGACAGCAGAAGGATAATACTGTCACAACACGATGGACAGAGAACACATAGTGGCAGCCAATGGGCCATCAAGCCAATTAAACAGGATAAAGTTTATGTAGGTGTGGTGTGATTATTGCTTAATTAGTTTGTTTTTGTTTTTTAATTTTTTTTTATTGTTCCCAGAGTTGGAGATTAATACAGTATTCCGTCAAAAACATATTTCGGATAGCATAGAATGGCACAATACACTCATTAAAAAATTAAAGGGTTGGAAACAAACATTGATTGCTTAATTTGTTCATAGTCGGCCGATGGGATTAAACAGCCTTGATCTCTGTTATTTATTGGCATGTGGCGGCGTATGTGGACTACTTCTGTTAGTTTTCTTTTTGTGCAGCCTACTGTTAATCCTCCGCTGTTAATCCTCTACTGTTAATCCTCCACCTACTATATATATTCTGTACAATATTCCTCATTCAGTCTTGCTTAACAACGGTATAAGGATCTATACCGAAACGTCGCCTTTACATTATTAAAGAAGTTGTTATCCATAAATTGTGTCTACATTGTCAATATGTTTATGATTATGAAATATTACCTTCACAAATCAAACGGCGTTGCGGTCAGGCTGAGGAAACTGGGTTTTTGTGGTACAGCATCCTCATCCGTGTCGTGTTTCTCATGCGAATATTTGTTTTATTATAAGGAAGCTATAATGCCGAATACTTTTTTGTATTTCCCATTACTCTGTCAACTCAGACCTTGTAACTGAGTGTTCACGATGCTCATATTTTAAGTTCTTTATTTTTTTCCTTGATACATTTTCCTTCTTTCGAGGAAATATAGATTATCAACCGAGTGGGCTTTCGTAGCGTAAATGTCATATTAGTACACATTGAATTATGCGAGCATTTGGCGTAGTCCATATTTTTATATTCAATATTTATGATATAAGTTACAGAAACACGCGAGAATGTCACATGATGTCATTCTTATACTAACGGATGCTGTTCTCAACGTAGTAACTTCAGAAACCGCGTAGGAATATGATATCTGAGTGAGCCGCCCCTTTGATGATATAGTGCTAGATGCTTTGCTTTACATAAGCACTCACTCATCGAATATCCATCATTTATTCATTCTGGGAACGCTGTGCATGGATAATTTGATAAGTATACATCACATTGATGGTCAGATCTTACGAAAGATAGTTCTTGAATGTAGACCTCATAAGGATATTTTTGGGGTTATCACAACATTATGACAAGTAACTTTTTTTGTCGACTCTCTTGTGTTTTTTTCACACGTAGACGTGGACCACCTCCGTGGTCTAGTGGTAGAGCGTCCTCCCGGAGAGCGGAAGGTCCGGGGTTCGATCCCAGGCCGCGTCATACCAAAAGACGTTAAAAGATGGTACTTGTTGTTACCCTGTCTGGCGCTCGGCATTAAGGGGCTAAAACAAGGACTGGTCGGCTCGGAGTCAGTATACTGTGTCTGAGTGGGGTATTCATGTTAAACTGCGGCATGGTATCTCAGTGAGCTAGCACTATAAAATCGGCATCAGTCCGGACTAGTACAAGCAGCCACACACACACACACACACACACACACACACACGTGCATGCACGTCGCTATATAAGTGCAATAATCTTGGACGTGGCGTTAAAGCCCAATTTGCCCTCACTACCTCTTCACACGTGGTGTCATCACTGAGTTTCAGAGAGCCACTCTGACCATCACCGCGACTTGGCCTTTTTCGACAGAGAATCGAGACTGGTTATTCTCTGGCGTTGATATTGTATATTCAGAAAGAGGAGCGGTTTGCGGAAAAATTCGAATTCTGTGGCATCTTTGTTGCTGGTGTTGTATTTGATTGGTTTGCAGATGAAGAGTCAGAAGAACATCAAGAGACTTTTATGGCAACCGATCCGATTGCTGTCTCATTTGCCGATAAATATATTTTAGTTGACGAGAAAAATCACATTTCAAATTTGTTGTTTGTTCGACGACGAACTCAGCAATGTTCCAGCTATATGACACCGGTCTGTAAATAATCGTTGAATGTGATCTATGATTGACCGTGAAAAAAACAACACAAAAACACACATCAACTTGTGTTTGCTCTTATTATATCACACATGACAGTAAGAATATCAATGCATCTTCACGTGGACATTTTTAAATGTTGAAATAGAAAAGTTCTTTTTCCGTTTAGCATAATATTTTAATTATAGTTATTTTTGTTTCATATTATTGGTTCTTTTGTATATTTCACAGACGCATTGATCAATCGGAAATGTTGTATTGTTAAATGCCATCATAATTTCACAGCAGGGGCTGTATTGAGTAGAAATATAATAACTCGAATCAATTATTCCCAGATGCGCGTGGATGCGAACCCACAAGAGCAATGTGAAGTTAAAGGAAACTGCTTGACAGGGAATTGTGGAGGCAATTGCAGCTTTTCTGAAGAAATTGATTTATTTCAATGACATAAATATTTTAGCGAATGTGAATATAAGATCGACCACGGGGATAGCTTTTCCTCCAAAAAGTACTTGGTTTCCATCGTCGAAAGAAAATTGTTTGTTTTGAAAAGGGCAAATCTAATGAAGACCATCGTTCTTATGACGAAGATGTCACGACCAACAACTTAAGAAATGTGAAAAAAACCAAACGGTTTTATATATCCATATTAATAGGGAAACTGTAGTCTGTTCAATACTTGACCGCCTCTGTGGTCTAGTGGATAGATCGGAAGGTCGGTGGTTCGATCCCCGGCTGGTACTTGTTGTTACCCCGCCTGGTGCTCAGCTTTAGGGAGATGCAACAAGGACTGGTCAGCTTGGAGCCAGTATAGACTAGTTTATGGACTAGTACACGCACACGCAGACACACACGCAGACACACTCTAATACAGAGAGCGAGAGAGAGAGAGAAAGAGTGAGGGAGAGAGAGAGAGAAAGAGTGAGGGGGAGAGAGAGAGAGAGAGAAAGAGTGAGGGAGAGAGAGAGAGAGAGAGAGAGAGAGAGAGAGAGAGTCAACGTCACAGTAAGCAACTGCTATGTACGATCACATTGCAAGGTATGCTCTATCGGCGTGGCATGCTGTCTAACCTAGCGACTACAAGAGCGATACAATTGATGGGGCCATTTGCAGACTTATTAAGGCGTCTCAAAAAATGCATGTATGTCTTGCAGTGTTCAAGAGAGAGAGAGAGAGAGAGAGAGAGAGAGAGAGAGAGAGAGAGAGAGAGAGAGAGAGAGCAAATATCAATGCCACAGTAAGCACATTGCACATTGCACATTACACAAAGCAAAGTACGCTTTGTCGACGTGGCCTGCTGAATACCTGGACGGGACCATTTGCAGACTTATGAATGCGTGTTGTAGTTCCGTATACGTTGGGGGGGGGGGGGGGGGGGGGGGAGAGAGAGAGAGAGAGAGAGAGAGAGAGAGAGAGAGAGAGAGAGAGAGTCAACGTCACAGTAAGCAACTGCTATGTACGATCACATTGCAAGGTATGCTCTATCGGCGTGGCATGCTGTCTAACCTAGCGACTACAAGAGCGATACAATTGATGGGGCCATTTGCAGACTTATTAGGGCGTCTAAAAACATGCATGTATGTCTTGCAGTGTTCGAGAGAGAGAGAGAGAGAGAGAGAGAGAGAGAGAGAGAGAGAGAGAGAAAGAGAGAGAGATGAAATATCAATGCCACAGTAAGCACATTGCACATTGCACATTGCACAAAGCAAAGTACGCTTTGTCGACGTGGCCTGCTGAATACCTGGATGGGACCATTTGCAGACTTATGAATGCGTGTTGTAGTTCCGTATACGTTGAGAGAGAGAGAGAGAGAGAGAGAGAGAGAGAGAGAGAGAGAGAGAGAGAGAGAGAGAGAGAGAGAGAGAGAGAGAGAGAGAGAGAGAGAGAGAGGCCGTAACATGAGGGACACCCTTTCTGAATATGGCTTTCACACCATTTTCTGTTTCTTGTGAAAAAATATGTTTAAAACAGAAAAAAATGTTGGACCAAACAACATTAACGCTACGACTGTCGTAAGTCTATGTAAAGGTACGGGAGCTAAGACCACCTTAGCGCTACGGTCGCTTTGTTTAACAGCACCCTAAAATATTCGCAAGGTTTATAAAATTTGTATTACACGGAAGCATGTCAAGTATTTTATTCATTAGTTGCTGTTTTTTTCAAAAGAAAAGAAAATTCACTTGAGGATTGACTGTTGATTTTTTTCGGCTCATTAACGTATTAATCGAAAGACCAATGTGCAAACTTTATGAACGAGCCGACACAAACATGTCCGGAAGAAGGCGGCTGTTTCAAATGGCATGGTCAGTTACCTCCAGATTCAAACATTAGTTCCCTGAGAACGGGAAGACCCAGTTGGAAATATGCGGAATCTAGGCGAGCAGAAAAAAAGACAGGCGAGCGAGTCTGCACGTTTGCTGATTCGTTCCATCTTGGCCTTCGGTCTCAAAGGATAGTTTGGACAATGAATATGCATGTCCCTAAATGTCCTGCGCATTCACTCGTCTGTAATGTTGGGTTTCCCCGACATTCCAGAATAATAAAATTAGCCCGCTTCAGTAGGCGTGGCTTAATTTTCTACATTCAATGGGAATTGAATGCAATAAGACGTGATCAATGCAGCTTATCAGAATGCAGAAATTACAATGAACACAACGAAAATTTAAATATTGTTGTGTGAATAGGCAGGTATCTACGCGATCCACAACTTATTCCAATTGAGTCTCACAGAATAATACTTAAAACACGTCAAATGTTAATATTTATTAATTTCATGCCATGCAACGGCGCACCAAAGCTATTGTAGCGCTAAAGTTATGGTAACTCCCATACTTTAACATAGACTGACGACTGTCGTTGCGCTACGATCGCCTTGTGGAACGGGGCCATGCACCACAAAGTTAACAACACCTCACAATACCTTGTGACTTAATTTGTTGAATTTTGTTTCAATATACACCGGCGAAACAATGCCATGTGACGTCAGCCAAGCAACAGAGTTGCTTGGGTCATCGAGAGTGCATAAGCTCCTCTCAGTCATCTATTATCTCCACACGCAACGTTATTGAAACAAAACAGAGATGTTGGGAGTTAATATTTTTCAGTGAAACTTGTTCCCGCAGGAGATGAGCAGGCCCTTTGGTATTACACACTGTGTAATGCAGCTGTATGTTTAGTAAACGGATTATCTCTTTAAGAGAAAGTACACAAAAAATGTTTGTTTGTTGTTTAACGCCGCACTCAGCAATATTCAGGCTATATGACTTCGGACTGTAAATAATCGAGTCTGGACCAGAAAATCCAGTGATTAACATCATGAGCATCGATCCACCAAATAGGGATATGTTGTAATGTATTAACCATGTCAGCGAGCCTGACCACCCGATCCCGTTAGTTGCCTCTTACGACAACCATACTCGCCTCTTACGTAAAGCATGGGTTGCTGAAGACCTATTCTTCACGGGTTGGTCATTGTTTTTGGCAAAACTGTTGTGAGGGAAGTTGGCAGAAATGTTGGCATGAATGTTGGACAATGTTGGCAGGAACTTTGGCAGGAATGTTGGTTGGAAAGTTAGCACGAATATTGACAGGAATGTCGGTAGGAAATTTGGCTGGAATGTTTGCATGCATTGATATGAGAGTTGGCAGGAACTTTGGCAGGAATCTTGGTTGGAAAGTTAGCACGAATATTGGCAGGAATGTCGGTAGGAAGTTTGGCAGGAATGTTGGCATGAATTGATATGAGAGTTGGCAAGAACTTTGGCAGAAATGTCGGTAGGAAATTTGGCAGGAAATTCGGCATGAATTGATATGAGAGTTGGCAGGAATGTTGGTGAAAACATTGCGACAAATGTTGAAAGGAATGTCGAGATGAATGTTGGCACGAATGTTAATACATGTTGACATGGACACTTTATTTTAGTTTTTGTTTGTTGGTTATGTTCGCAATGTTGCATATGCATGTTCGTAGTTGCACGGGAGGATGCATGAATGATGCTACGGATGATATTGTGATGTTGGAAGGGATGTTAGCATGACGTTTATCACAGGCTTTGCTACAGGTATTAACATCATGTCGAAAACTTAAGAATGTTATCAAATCTCTCTGGCGTCAACTTGTTCACGGTTTCACGGGACCCGTGAAGATCCGGCGATGAATACGTTTTCAGCATCCCATGCTTGCCGTAAAAGGTGACTGTACTTGTCGTAAGAGGCGACTTACGGGAAAAGGTTGTCAGGCTCGGTGTCTTTGATGATTCATCGTATCCCAAATGCGTGGATCGAAGCTCATGATGTCAATCATTGGGTTGTCTGCCCAAACTCGATTATTTACAGACCGCCGTCATATAGCTGGAATATTGCTGAGTGCGGCGTTGAACAACAAACAGACATACAAACAAACAAACAAACAAACAAACAAACAAACAAACAAACAACAAACAAACAAACACCGTTTCACAGACTCCACTGTCCAACTAAACACCTATACCACGCACACTCATCACTCTGGAGGTTCCAAAAAACCTAAAGGCTTTTCCTAGACTTCTATAATATCGTTATTGTTTTGGTTTTTAACATAAGTAGGCATTCAACAGACAATATATGTACATGTATGCATGGTCTGGCCTAAAAGCTGCCATAGAAACACAATTTATGACCCGCTAAGCCACATTCTTTTATTGTTAAATACTAGTATATTATACATTTGTATATTCGCACTTATCCAGGAACTAGTATCTGCTCAAATGCGGTTTCATTTGTTCCCCGACCAGTGTATCCGTTTCCATTTCAGTTATCATTCTCAACTCCCTTAGCAGTATACATTTCCATTTCCGATGAAACTCAACACACCAACCCCAGTTCTGCACCAAATGTCTGTTAGATACACTGAAAAAGAAAAATATTGAAAACCGTGGTCAGTTTTAAATCTCACACAGTATCATCCAACTTTAGCTGCCAGATTCCCACTGCACACTCTATTTATCTACGAATGCGGCCCTCTGATCGAGGAACAACTGATTCTGATTTTGTCGAGGACAGCTTTAAGCATGAGTACACCAGAACCTCCCTGGTGGACAAAGGTCATCCTTCAACCCACGAACTCTAACAAGCGGTGAAACCTTGCAATGTTCCCTATACAATTATATCCCCAGTCTTTCTACACCACCATGAAATAGCCTGGGCCCGAAAGTCAGTTTACGAGCAGTGACCGTTAAATGACCAATGGAAAAGGCTGCGTCAGCTTTTCGCTTGTGTCTCTTTGCATAATAGGCGCAAACCTCTCGATATTGGCGTTAAATTGGCGACAGAAGCTCATTTCCTCTCGGTCTGGTGGTACTGGATTGTTTATCAATCACCGAGGATTAAGGCCGCTGTTGAGATAATGCCATTCCTTACACATCCATCCCCTCGTGACAGAGATGAGCTCCACTTGATCGGGTTAAAGAAGAAAACTTAATTTAGGTCGAGGAAACCAAGATTCAGCGTCTAAGAACGATTATCTCGCTCATCTATACAAACTTCAGCATCACCACTTCATCAGTTTCGCATGTCCTGAACATCCACGTCTCTTTTGGAAATATCTAAACATGACATTGACTTCAACCATATGTCGATAATACTCCTTTCACCTGCACCTCTATATAAGGTGTGTATGTTTGCATTCTTATTTAAATATACACACTTGAGTTTATGTGTATGTTTGCTGTATTCGTCTGTTTATTTGCTCCAGGAACATTTTTTTAAATGTAATACCTGAATCAAAAAAATTATGATATTAAAGGCGTGTGTGAATATTTTGAAATAAAATATTCATATTGTGACTGATATCATGTGATATATAACACGACACATAGTTGACAGAAATCAATTTTCTAATCAAGATCACTCTCATAAAACGTTAGTGCCGATTATTTCCTGCACAAGCAGGGGTCTAGTTTTCTGAAAGGACTGACAGTGTTTTCGGATCCACTATTTCCGAGTAAGCCTTGGGCATATTCCACAGGCTTTTCAGCATTAACCGGAAATATGGTCCTGTTCAATTATTAATATCAAAGTAGACAGCAATAATTATGGTCACAGGTTTCGACTGTGATCCCCCGAGACCAATATTCTGACCTCTAGTACCGCTGCCATGACCGCTAACGTGACGTCAAAGATAAGGTTGTCTCACTTCAAACCGACATATACCTAAGATGCGTGTTTCGATTGTACTTTAGGATGTATCCGTTTTGTCCGCAATACACATGCGATACATATCTGATAGGGCTGGG
This sequence comes from Haliotis rufescens, assembly GCF_023055435.1. NCBI lineage: Eukaryota > Metazoa > Mollusca > Gastropoda > Lepetellida > Haliotidae > Haliotis > Haliotis rufescens. Next base: position 12,462,304 of record NW_025963824.1, on the reverse strand, counting down.
ACGATACACCAACTTGGCGATCCGATACGTATCACGATACCTTGCTCACGATCCGATACGTATCGCGATACTTGCATAGACAGGATTGCCAAATGCCTGACACACTAACGGTTTACAGTTGTCAGTGTCCAGTATGGCAGAATGGATGAAAATGTTTACGTTTTCACTACTCATTTTCACCAGTAATTAGTGTTTGGTGTTACACTTATTCAAGAAAACATTATAGGTAAGAATCGATACTGTTTACTCAGTGTGCGACTGTGATCGATACTTATATCGAGAAGTAAAAAATCGCGATCCACTGATGCATCGCTGTATCGTCCCACCAATAATATCTGAATAACGAGTTTTTAGGCTTCGATGTATTATATATTTTGTTATGGAATACTGTGTGCCTCCCCAGTGATATGATTTATATTTCACATCAGTGAAAAAAACATTCATTTTTTTCAGCCTACCTGAATTATTGATTGTAGTTCGGTCTCAAATCTGTTTCACCTCGGGCTTTCCTTCTACAATATGCTGAAGAGAGTGAGTGAGTGAGTTGTGTTTAAAGCTGCTTTTAACAGTATTCCAGTTATATCGCGGCGTGTCAGCTTAATGTGGGAGGAAAGCCCGAAGTGATGCAGGTCTCAGACGTTTACCATTTCGGTGAAACCGACGAGCACGTGTATGGTGCTGACAAACCTAGAAACATAATTCAACCCACAATCATAGGTTTCTGGCGTGTCCAAGGGACGCAACTCTGCACAGACTCTAAGACGACTGGGTACCCGTGCCCCAACACTATGCTGACACGCCGTGATACGTAAAACTCAAATAAACACGTGACTTCAATACGTCTAGGGCAAGGTGGAATTACCTGTATGTAGACGACACCAGTGTTGTAACTTTAATTTAGGATTTATGTGTTGATATAACTACAGTCGATGAAGTACCAGGATAATGTTATATTCTCGGTTTGGAGTTATGCAGCGCTTGAAATGAGCGATCGATGGCTACCTTTGATATCGATCCCATTCACCAACTGTCGATTCAAACCAAATCATATCCCCGGCTTGAATAGTAACGCATATACTACAGATAGTTTATCTATAGAAAGGATATAACACGTGAGTGAGTGAGTATGGTTTTAAGCCGCTTTTAGCAATATCCCAGCAGTATGAAGGCGGGGGACGTTTAAAGATGGTATTTATTGTTACCCTGCCTGGCGCTCGGCAAAAACAAGGACTGGTCAGCTCGGAGTCAGTATACTGTGTCTGAGTTGGGTATTCATGTTAAACTGCGGCATGGTATCTAGCACTATGAATCAGTCCGGATTAGTAAACACACGTGCATGCACGTCGTGCAATAATTTTGGACGTGACGCTACTAAACCTTACAAGGGTTATTTCCCCTGCCCTAGCGGCGACGTTAAAACCTTACAAGGGTTATTTCCCCTGCCCTAGCGGCGACGTTAACTGATCGTGTTGGTGAACTCCCGTGGGACCCTTTAAACCAAATGGATTTGAGATTGTGGGCCTTGCTAATGACTCTTCAGCCCACCTTGTTCTCGCCTGCCTCTCTAAATTGACGTTTCACAGATTGTGGCTGGAGAAAGAGGACAAACGCTCTCCTTCCAATCTGTGTGTCTGTTAACGCTGATTGGAACCTCTATGTTTCATTACAAATCCGAAACAAGCTTCCCTCTAACTGAATGGATGGTACCAAGTAATTTCGTATAACTGGGGATTTTAATCCCCAATTCTTAATTTGACTTGAGCTAAATAAATAACGGATTTGATACTCCTTCAGAAATGCTTTGCTTCAGACTTCAATAGTGTTTTAATGTACTTACTTAACGGGTCAGCATAAACGTTGCGTTGAGGTCAACGAACCAAGATATTGTCTCGGGTATTGTTTTGTTTCTTGTGTATGTCCTGGTCATTTTCTGTGTTGGACACTGCTTTTAGTCTGTCAATAGTGCAGGGTGGTTTAGCGGTTGAAGCGTTCATCGGCACACCACAGTCCGGGGTTCATTTCCCTCATTGGGCACGGGTGGCCCAGTCGTCTAAGGCGCCGCGATTCGCTGTGCAGAGTTGCGTCCCGTGGACACGCCAGAAACCTATGATTGTGGGTTCGAATCGCGGTTCACCCCGATTATGTTTCTAGGTTTGTCAGCACCATACCCGTGCTCGTGGGTTTCACCGAAGTGGTAAACGTCTGAGACCTGCATCACTTCGGGCTTTCCTCCCACATTAAACTGACACGCCGCGATATAACTGGAATACTGTTAAAAGCGGCGTTAAACACAACTTACTCACTCACTCACTCATTTCCCCTCATGGCCTCACTGTGTGACAATAAAATGTCAATGCAAGAGAAAGACCAGTCTCGATTATCCGCTGAAACAGGGCAAAATAGCTTTGAAAACTATGCGAATGGACCACTGGAAATCAGTTATGAGGCCAGGTGCCCCCGAAACCCATTGCTGATGTCCCACGCTGTGATATTGCTGGTATGCTCTACAAGCGGCGTAAAACCATACTCACTCACTTACTCACACGAGTATGTATATATACTGGTCTTGTTTGATCCAAAGCGGTTCTGATCAATATGTAATGCAATTATATATAAAAGAAGATAATATTTCAAATATAATAATTTTTGTTTAGGTTGAGGATTATTTTGAAGAATTTGTGCCATATTTTCATTTTTAAAAGTGAGTGAGTGAATGAGTGAGTGAGTGAGTTTAATTTATGGTGCTTTGAACAATACATTTTGATGAAACACATGAGCACGGGTCGGGTGCTCAGTAATCTAGAAACCGGATTCAAACCGGCGATCATCTGATCCTGCTGTACCCAAGGGACGCAACTGTGCACAGCGAATTGTGGAGCCTTAGACGACTGGACCACTCGTGCTCCGTAAACCCAACGAATGTTTCGTTGATAGTTGAGATAATTTCATGATTAATTTCTAAAACCTTTGAACATCCCCAGCTTATTTTGCATACAAGATTTTTGCATACAAGATTCATTGTTCTATTGATCATTTCGCAATCTCTGACGATGTCTCCACAAAATGGTTTCTTAACGCTCTCCCGAAAGAATTTTAAAAGCTGTGCTTTTGTTGATACTTCATCACAATAGCTGAAACAACAAACCAATTAACCTTTATGTCAGCCATAACAAGCACGTTACAGTTATCAAGGATATTAGTGCCATAACTTTATCTCTGCCTCCTTTATAAATATCTGTATTTTGTGTGGACATAACGTCCATGTTTGAATGTATTTTAATCGAATGAGTCTTTGAAGTCACGTGACTTCTCAGGGATCAATGGACATGCGCTGTTTTATCTTCTGGCGATTTTAAAATTCATTTCCTTAGTGGGTTGCGTTTTATGATTCATGGATTACTTCCCTTTTTTCGGATGCAATATGAATGATGGATCTCACACGCTACACCTTCACGACATCGCACGTGCATGCATTTGAGCGTTTTTGCAACTGCTGACGATGTCTTTTCTGCATCAGTGATGGATGATAACGAGAGTCCCCTCAATCGAAAAAAACCTGGAATTCCGTGTTGAATACGGTCCCCGTGTTGTGTCATTCATCAATGTTAAACTTGACGTTGTGCGGTCCCTGGCGGATTAGATCGACTACAGGTGAAAGCACAAAGCCAAGACGGCGAATTGTATTGACTGAGTAATTTGTTAGTACCTATATGGGTTAAGCGTTTTCAGTCGCTATCTGTATTGGTGTTAGTATGTACCATTTGTTTGTTTGTTTGTTTGTTTAACGCCGCTGTTCCAGCTATATGCCGGCCGTCGTTAAATAATCGAGTCTGGACCCGACAATCCAGTGATTGACATCATGAGCATCGTTCCACGCAATTGGGATACGATGACATTCATCAACCAAGTCAGCGAACCTCACCACCCGATCCCGTTTGTCGCCTCTTACGACAAGCATAGTCATCTTTTAGAGCAAGCATGGGTTGCTGATGAAGACCTATTCTACCCCGGATCTTCACGGGCCTGTAACTATGTACCCAATCTGTTTTGAGGGTATAATGCACTTTATTCATTGTGGAACTTGAATAAACCCTTGGTTTATAGACTTGGCACCAAAAGAATCTGAGCATAAGAATAAAGTCATAAGCTCAGTTTATTTTTGAGCCTTGTAATTATGCTTACTGCCAAAAGAAACGCGTACATTGGAAATATATAGAGGAGTATGTTCGTTAAGAAGAGATGTTTCCAATGTGTACCAACGAATGACAAAACTAACAATCAGTCAAATGTTACAACAGAGTGTCTTTATTCTTATCACGATATGCTGCACGTGATTTCCAAACTTTACACGCTAATCCGGCGCGAGACAAATGGTGCATCTCGAGTCATGGATCTATGACGTTGTATGTAATGCCATATTGGGAGTATGTTCGTTTGTGCTTCGAACCAATCTAAACCACATCTCTTGAATATGAGCAGGTCTTCATTTATTAGCTCACCCGTGAAGATCCGGGGTAGAAATAGGTCTTTGGCAACTCATACGTGCCGTAAAAGGCGACTATGCTTGTCGTAGGAAGCGTAGGAATTGCGAGGATCGATCCTCATGATATCACACACTTGATTGTCTGGTCTTAACTCGATTATTTACAGACTGTCATATACCTGGAATATTGCTGAGAGCGGCGTTAAACAACATCATCATCATCATCATCATCATCATCATCATGTATTAACCAACATGTGTGGCATCCGCGTTTCTGTTGGCGGTTAGAATATTTCACGAACGGATAAATTCGCCATGATATATTTTCGAACGCCATACAATGACCACCGTGCTGTATTTTACTTACGGCACGAACACGACAAGCATGGTCGCCTGTTACAGCAAACATGGGTTGCTGAAGACCTATTCTAACCCAGATCTTCAGGGTCAGTGAGTTTGTGACCGTGGCATATTCTTTTTATGGAGATATCTATAAACGAAAAAACAAACTCTGGGAGACCTAATCACCAAGAAGTATCTAACTGATGTGGAAGTAGTAATGTGTATATAACCGCCATATTATTTTGTCTACATTTCATGCAGCAGCTTACCCTTCATAATCCCGATAAGGGTCGGTCGGGTAGCCTAGTGGTTAAAGCGTTCGAGGGTAGCCTAGTGGTTAAAGCGTTCGAGGGTAGCCTAGTGGTTAAAGCGTTCGAGGGTAGCCTAGTGGTTAAAGCGTTCGAGGGTAGCCTAGTGGTTAAAGCGTTCGAGGGTAGCCTAGTGGTTAAAGCGTTCGAGGGTAGCCTAGTGGTTAAAGCGTTCGAGGGTAGCCTAGTGGTTAAAGCGTTCGAGGGTAGCCTAGTGGTTAAAGCGTTCGAGGATAGCCTAGTGGTTAAAGCGTTCGAGGGTAGCCTAGTGGTTAAAGCGTTCGAGGGTAGCCTAGTGGTTAAAGCGTTCGAGGGTAGCCTAGTGGTTAAAGCGAGGACCAGGGTTTGAATCCCGACATGGGTACAATGTGTGAAGCCCATTTCTGGTGGCCCCCGCCGAGATAGTGATGGAATATTGCTTAAGCGGCGTAAAAACAAAATCGCTCACTCCCACAAGAAATGCATCAGTAGTGAGATGCTAACTACTTTTGATCAGTTCCCCATACATGTATTGTGATGCCATTCAGCCACTTTACACGACTTTACAAGCTTAACATAGATTGCTTTATCGTCGATCACAGAATTACTGCAGAGAATATTCATCCAACTAGCCAGATCTCTGTGCTAACACACACAATGACTGCCCCGTAGCCTCAAGGGCACGCGGAGAGCCTTCTTCAGACGAATATTACACTTTAAATGAAAAATTGGAAAATTGACCCATTAGTAACTTTCTACGGACGTCATGCCAAAATTACTTCCTCCCTTATGTAGAATGTAGCTTCTAATTGGCATCGGACGAGATGAACATAAAGGCGATAAACTCTGGCTTTCCCAGTAGTGGAGATCTTTGCCCCCGGGAAACGAAATGAGCTGTAAATAGTTACTCTTTTTAGTCGTTGAAAAGTACGAAAATTGGGAAAGTTTAATTGCTAGGATTTATCTGCTCGTTCCAAAAACTCTATCCGGTAAAAAGAACATATTTGACTTTTGTGGATTAACTTTGAACATGAAGAATTGGTTTGGGCGGTGTTTGGCAATATTGCAACTGTTTATCGACCGTGGACACCAAGAATCGGTGTTACGCATTGCAACGAAGAGGGGCATCCATATCAGACTCATCGGCAAACTCCAAGCATCCTCATCAGAAGGCGTATGTTGATGACGGAATGAGCTCAGATTGAAGACAAGGAAAAAGTTGAGTCCAAACTTCTGTAGTCGGTGATGCAAAAGAATTACAATTACGAATAGATTCGACCGGGGATTTCAACTCTTAGTCAAGTCCAGCAAGAAGGCGTAGCGGTTGTAAGTGCTGACTAACAGTAAACATGTAAACATATATATATATATACTAGTGGACAACAATGGCCAGAGGAAGAGGCAATGGCGTTGTTGGACTTATGTATGTGATTACAGACACGGCTCAGGGGTTCATTTATTAAATCAATAAATATCATAACGTGAATTGCTGTGTCAGACAATGGCACAATTGACCACTGGATTACGCCATGGTCAACAGTCTATATTTCTTATCGATATGTAACTCAGATGTGGTATTGTAAATCAATAGCTTCGTTATTGGATTTTGAATTTTATGTGGTGAATGTGGGTGCTAGAGAATATAGAAGGTAATTGTGTCTGCTGAGATTGCACGAAGTGTCTCTGCGTTTTCAGATGGAAATATTGTGAAAGTTCGAATAGTTTGTGTAGAATGTGTAACGACAATAGTGCTGAAGATTAGTGCTTTGGACTTTTTTATTTTGCCATTCCTCTCTCTCTCTTTCTCTCTCTCTCTCTCTCTCTCTCTCTCTATCTATCTATCTATCTACCTTTCGCTCACTCTCTCGCTCTCTCTCTCTCTCAGTCAATATGTATGCATGTGTATGTGTGTATGTGTGCATGTGTGTATGCATGTGTGTGTGTACACTCTTGAAAATCACATCCGTGAAACCTGTTGAGTAAATTTTACAGCTCATCTTTGGACTTTTGGATTTTATCAATATCTATACATCTACTTCTGTGTCCTAATAACACCTAATCAGGTTTCGTTATTGCCCAAGGAATTAATATGTACATTTATATCTGTACACGGACCGATCGCCTACACACAAACAATAAACTTGATTATAAAGATAGTCATCAAGTCGTACTGGAAGACCAAAGACCTAAAGTACCACATGACCTATATTCGCCACACCGGAATTCCTTTCTGCACTCGTTATCAGCGCAACTTCTTGCCTAAGGAAATGCAAACACGTAATTGAGTATATGTTATAGTGCTCATTCGTAACACAGAGCTCTTTGTAAAACGGCCGTTTGATGGGATAATGAAACGGAAATTTTGTTCACTTAAATAGAGTATACTTTGTCCTGAAGTACCGTATAACCCTGGTCAGCTGGGACTGTTCACCGAGTGCCATAACGGTAGATACACCTAGCCAGTAAGCCGCACCCTCTGCCGACAACAGAGGGAGCCATTAACGCTGAAACATTAGGCCTAGATCATAGTGTATGGGGTCTGGGGAGTTGGTTAAGAGTTTAGAGCATCGACTGATTAAACCTCTCATACGCTCCCATCCCCGACACCCACCCCATCCCCATCACACGCTCCCACCTCCCACCACAATCTCACAGTCCAGTTCCCACCAAGCACATCAAAAACCTTCAAATTTAATTAATTCAAATTTGCATTGCAAATTACTTTGCGAAAACAGTTTGCATGGCTGAGGTCATCTCAAGCATTGTCAGTTAGTCTCTGTGGGTGACTAAGGTGCGTGGCCCGTGTTTATAGCTTATTAGCTTGTTACAGAGTCCTGCCTGTAACTCAAGGAAATTCAATTAAGCTGTCCCTGTTTATGGTGGCAGTCGAGGTATACGTACCGTTCTGCAATGATGCATAAACGCGAGGACACATTTGTAACTGAAGTCAAAGTTCGTACAGTCTGCCCCGTTTGTCCAAGTGATCAATGATCACGCTCGTCTTCTGAAGTCCCACAGGGGGAGATGTGGATCCTTTGTAATGTTGCTTAATACTGATCCACTGACAGCCGGGCGACGTACAATCGCGATCTATTTTGACCGTTTCAAAAACGAGCTCAGTTTCAGAGGTTAGATCTGGACAGTAAATATATTTTCTCCTGGGGTAATAAATGGCATCCCTCGACCCAGTCGCTACTATCCGTGTATAATGAAGAGACTTTCCCAATACGTATTCCAGATATGGCGCAATAGTGATGATGGCACTTTGGAGAGCAGCAACTATCAAGCCATTAACGATGATGGCACTATTGACAGTAACCACTATCAAGCCATTAACGATGATGGCACTATTGAGAGTAACCACTATCAAGCCATTACCTATTATGGCACTATTGACAGTAACCACTATCAAGCCACACTATCAAGCCATTAACGATGATGGCACTATTGAGAGTAACCACTATCAAGCCATTGCCTATTATGGCACTATTGACAGTAACCACTATCAGGTCATTACCTATTATGGCACTATTGACAGTAACTACTATCAAGCCATTAACGATGATGGCACTATTGACAGTAACCACTATCAAGTCATTACCTATTATGGCACTATTGACAGTAACTGCTATCAAGCCATTCACGATGATTGCACTACTGAGAGTAACCACTATCAAGCCATTCACGATGATGGCACTATTGAGAGTGCCCACAATCAGCCTCGTATCTATCATGGCAATGTTCAAAGTACCCGCTGTACCTATGATGGCACTATAGGAGTCTATGGTCCCGGTATATTACCAAAGATCACACAATGTTCTAAACAGTGTCGCCTTTATATTTTCCATCCTTTCCAATCAACATACTTTTTCATTTTTCAAATTATAAAACAATTAGTTCCTATTTATTGCTCCATGTTACGTGTGACAACGGAAGCTCTGTGTGGGCTATGCGGGAGCGTTACGTTAAGTCAAGTCTTTTTTTCTTTTTCTTTTTTTTTGGGGGGGTGGGATGGGGAGTGGGATGGGGGGTGCCTCACGGAGATCGTGAGTCGTGACGTAATCAGACCCTAACACTGCTCCCTAAGCATTCTCGGTACAATTTGACAACGGCTTTAGACCTTGAGTGGGCACTTTATGCCTTTTCTACGTCCGCGAACACATCGGCTTAAATAATGAACGCACGGTAATTAATTGTACTTCACGTCAAACCGCTTTAACTCGCGTCTAACACGCAACAATTCTGAATGAGTTACCAGTGGGATGTTCAAAGGTAAATATCGTGCATAACAGATTGCCTTCCCCTTCCCCATCGCATCGCTTCTCCCTGGGGCTAGGAGACATGATGGAATGAAGTGGAATGGCTTCATTCAATAGGTGAAAATTATTCTCTGATGGACACTGCATTTGCACTCTGCTTTGCAATCAGATCAATATGTTCAGAGTCGAGTTATGTATTTTGAAAAGACCCCTTGTCTGAATGATATTTACACAATACCTGCCGGGAACGCATAGCAGGACACGACGTAACGTCATGTTAACATGTGACGGGTTTGCCTTAACGTCAACAGTAGTCGACGTCGTCATAGTGAGTGAGTATGGTTTTACGCCGCTTTTAGCGATATTCCAGCAATATCAAGACGGGGGATAACAGAAACTGGATTGGCACGTTGTACCCATGTGGGGAATCGAACCTGTGTCCTCGGCGTGACGAGCGAACGCTTTAACCACGAGGTTACCCGACCGCCCCTAATAATAGTATTAAGGAGAAGAGGAATAATAATAATAATTATTATTATTATTATTATTTAATAATAATAATAATAATAATAATAATGAGCCGAAAATTATAGAAAAATGTTTATTAATGACAAGTTTACTAGACAAATTAGCCTCATTTTGAAAACATCTATTCAAGAGGTTAAAAGTACATTGTTCAGTTCATGTTATGAGGAACGTAAGACCAGTTTGTATCTGCTGGTTTTCGTCACTCAGACAAATTGTAATTTTATCCTTTTCAGAAATCTGACCATTGAGAAAACGTGAACATATTTATCGAGAAGTCTGACACTTTAATAGTTTTAAAGAAAATCTATTTCCCTGCTTAATGGTTTCTGTTGAAATTGTCCTGCCTGCGAGTATAATGTTCAGTCATCTTATTCTAGACTCAGTTTACTCGTCACATGAACTCTTGCTGCAACGTAATAGGAGACACAACGATTGGTTTGTCAGATGATGATGTCTTCAGATTCATTTGAGATCGTTGTAACCACGTACGATAACAGTACATTGTACGGAAGCGTAATAGGGCCACGGTGATTTTCTTTTTGTCTAAGTATCTCCTACGTAGGACTTATTATCTCCTGCGTAGGACGTATTATCTCCTACGTAGGACTTATTATCTCCTGCGTAGGACTTATTATCTCCTGCGTAGGACGTATTATCTCCTACGTAGGACGTATTATCTCCTACGTAGGACTTATTATCTCATACGTAGGACTTATTATCTCCTATGTAGGACTTACTATCTCCTACGTAGGACTTATTATCTCCTACGTAGGACTTATTATCTCATACGTAGGACTTATTATCTCCTATGTAGGACTTACTATCTCCTACGTAGGACTTATTATCTCATACGTAGGACTTACTATCTCCTACGTAGGACTTATTATCTCATACGTAGGACTTACTATCTCCTATGTAGGACTTACTATCTCCTACGTAGGACTTCTTATTTCCTGCGTAGGACTTAGTATCTCCTACGTACGACTTAGTATGGACTAGAATAAGTATCTCCTACATAGGATATAGTAAGTCCTACGTAGGAGATAGTGAGTCCTACGTAGGAGATAGTAAGTCCTCCGTAGGAAATAGTAAGTCCTACGTAGGATATACTAAGTCCTACGTAGGATATACTAAGTCCTATGTAGGAGATACTTATAGACAACAGAATTTTCACCGTAGCCCTACTACGCTTCCGTAACATTGCCTATGAAACAAGCGGCCCACTTTGTCAGTCACCGCTGTCCATGACGTCCAGCTTGACATCGACTTACTTGGTTTTATACGTAAACAGATTGAAAACTCACTTATTCACTCACTCACTCAAATATGAACCAGATGACTCACACATGAAACTGGTAAAAATAATATAATAATGTCCTACTTGACATTAAAAATATTTACCTCAATGTGTAGTTTATTTTTGCTTGGGTAAGTTGATGGGGTTTCGGGCAATAACACAATGTTAGAGTGCCATCTGCTATAAGGTCTGTCTCGTGACCTACATCTGACCTTTCCGAGATTAACGTTGATAATCACTTTTTCCTGATAAACAGTCGATTTGGTTAAAATCTCTTCTTGTTTGTTTGCTTTGTAACGCCGCACTCAGCAATATTCCAGCTATATGACGGCGGTCTGTAAATAATCGAGTCTGGACCAGACAATCCAGTGATTGAAACCACGAGCATCGTTCCACCAAATTGGGATACGATGACATCAACCAAGTCAGCGAGCCTGACCACCTGATCCCGCTCTTTGACTTGGTTGATACATGTCATCGTATCCCAATTGCGTAGATCAATGCGACTGATATCAAACACTGGATTGCCTGGTCCAGACTCGATTATTTACAGACCGGATATAGCTGGAATATTGCTGAGGGCGGCGTTTAAAAACAAACCTTTTTACTTGTTTTCTGGCGTTGCTTTTTTCACCATCCCGATAATTATTATGCCGCAAGCGTGCATTTGTTGCTCTTCACTTTAAATAAACCAGTCATATCTTCATTTAAACACGATATCCCTTTCCTATTTATTTAATGTGCTGAAATAGAAAACACTTATATCGGCCTAAGTCTGGATTTACTCACACGGAGCTTATCTTGCATACAATATAAACGGAATATCCGGTGCGTCGGTCCGCTTGTGAATGAGTGGTTCGCACGGCGACTGGATAGCAATATGGTTAAAGCTATGTTAAAGCTCGTTACGCCTGCGCGATAGGGTAGTCTGCAGAAAGTCTCTGAAATAAACATATTCTGCAATTTATTTTAAGTTGTTCAATTATCTTAATGAAATCTAAAAAAGGTTCCGATAGACTTTATCATCTTCCGAGACTGCAGTAATCTAGACTTGCCAAATATTTTTGACTTGCATGGGCTGTATTGGATAGACAAGCGAGTATGAAACGCACGCTCCCAGAGGCACCTAGACTAACATCTAGTCACTGAAATGAACATATCGTACAGAAAAAACAACAGTTGTTCAGTTATCTTAATAAAAATATAATAAAAGGGAGCCCAGTGACTCTCTTCATTTTCTGCAGTCTAGACTTGCCAAATATTATAGACTTGCATGAGCTGTATTTGATATATATTTGTACGTTGAGTGAGTGAGTGAGTGAGAGAGTGAGTATTAATGCCTATTTGCCCTCTGAAGGTCCTTGTGAATGCCTGTTGAAATTCAGCATCGGAATTTAGTAGATCGTTATGAAGGCGTGCGCCGTAGCTATACATCAGCGGCCAGTGTACATCAGATAGTAACAATTCAGTAACAAAGCTACTTTTTTACAGCGTGTGCATGGCTCAGACAGAAATCAGGAATCCTAACAGTAAATGGACACTGCGAGCAAAATGAGACCCGACACTTCACGCTTGGGTCAACCGGCCTCTCGAAACTTGTTTATTGATTAGTCTGTCCCCCAGACCCTAGTGAATAAAATAGAAAACAAATCCAACTCAAGTCCAGAATGATTTGGCAAGTCTAGATTGCCTCAGCTCTGAAATCCAGCACTGTTCTGGCATGTTTGGATTTTTGTTTTATTTGGTAGATATATATTTTTCAATTTGATATATTTTTTTTTCTATATATCGTTGACCATTTTGAGTTTCCCTTAAAATCGAAAACAGAAATGTTAAATTTTATAACCAACATATTTATATATCCAATGTTTCACAGTTAACGTTATATAGCTGTTAACCCGCTAAACAGTGCACGGATGAAACTAGGCTTGAATAAATCCTGAAAGAAACACGTCACAATCGCTTCAAAACAACCCTTAACCGCAACGGTATAATTCTACTCCATATTTCTGTCCGCCTCCGTGGTCTAGTGGTAGAGCGTCCGCCCGGAGAGCGGAAGGTCCGGGGTTCGATCCCCGGCCGCGTCATACCAAAAGACGTTAAAAGATGGTATTTGTTCTTACCCTGTCTGGCGCTCGGCATGAAGGGGCTAAAACAAGGACTGGTCGGCTCGGAATCAGTATACTGTGTCTGAGTGGGGTATTCATGTTAAACTGCGGCATGGTATCTCGAGCTCATGCTAGCACTATAAATCGTCATCAGTCCGGACTAGTACAAGCAGCCACACACAAACACACGTGCATGCACGTCGCTGTATAAGTGCAATAATCTTGGACGCGACGTTAAATCCCATTTCACCTCACCTACTCTATATTTCCGGACAAACTGTCTCAAAATATCCTAATGTCATCACAGCCCCGACAAAACCGCTGTTTGTCCTACAACAGCAACACCACAGTTATTTCTGAGGACGTCAAAGGTCCCTCGAGGAGTTGTCAGTAGCAACTGTCGTCGGGACTCTCTAATCACGTGATCATTAGACCTTGATATTGCTCCTTGCCACTAGGGGCGCTGTTGTTCATTAGCCGGCTGGGAAGGAAGACTACGTGTCAGCGGTTGTATGTATGTCTGATGACTGCGTACACTGGCGTAATTACGCGGGAGGAGTTTGCCGAAATGGTCAAATCAGTAACGTTTGAAGTGAGGATCAGATAGTTAGCTGCCATTGTCTGTCTAAGATTTCTGTCAGAGGATCTGAACTTGAGATTGCCGTAATAGCATGAATTATCGTCTATATGTATTTTTATTCTATTGTTTGTTGTTTTACGCCGCTCTCAGCAATATTCCAGCTGTTTGTCGACGGCCTGTAAATACTCGAGTCAGGACCGGATAATCCAGTGATTGACATCATGAGCATCGATCCACGCAATTGGGATACGATGACATGAACCAAGTCAGCGAGCCTGACCACCGAATCCCGTCAGACGCCTTTTTACGACAAGCATGGGTTGCTGAAGACCTATTCTACCCCGGATCTTCACGTGTCTTAATATGCATTGGTCGCACAGATGCGCTACATATAATCTATGTTACAATTGATGTAGTCGTCTTGTGGAATTTGAAATTTCCACTGATATTTGATTTTCAAAACGTGTCTTCCATCGGCATATCTGATACGGGGAGTATTGTTAGCTTAGAGGTTAAAGTGTTTGCTCGAGGCCCGAAGGCCTGGGTCGATCCCAAAAAGAGTACAACGCGTGGAGCCTATTTCCGATGTCGTCATGTTATATGACTTGCATATTATTAGATCGTCCTACAACCACACTCACCCACCAGTATGTATCACCTTCCCATGAATAGGCCTAAGACGATGGCTACTCCAAAACAATACCATTGACTTTCGACAATCGTAGAGCTATCATCGCTTTGTGGTTACGGGGCTAGACAAACAGTTAGACCCAGAAATATAGTTATCTTATTTAAAAATATATACAAAAAAATAAATAGATATAATCCAAATGGTACCAAGAATAATGTATAATTTCAGGTGTCCCTCAGCTCCTGAACAAAATTATTTTCCCTTCCGCCTGGCCCCTAACGCTTTAGCCTTAAATGTAGTCTAGAATTAGAAACCATATCTAACCAGGGCCCCCTTTCAATTAAAATATACTGATTGTTTCTGTGAAAGTTATTTACTTCCAGAGATTAAGTGTCAGTCTAGCCATGCATGTGTATGTAATACTACCACCCAACGACACCCGTGAAGATTCCGGGGTAGAATAGGTCTTCAGCAACCCATGCTTGCCGTTAAAGGCGATTATGCCTGTTTTAAGATGCGAGTAACGGGATCAGGTGGTCAGGCTTGCTGACTTGGTTGATGCATGTCATCGTATCCCAGCTGCGTGGATCGATGCTCATGATGTCAATCACTGGATTTTCTGGTCCAGACTCGATTATTTACAGACCGATGTTATATTGCTGGAATATTGCTGAGTGCGGCGTTGAACAACAAACAAACACACAAAACAAAACCATCCCACGATTTTGAGTGAAACCCGAGCAATGATAATCCCTTAATGTTAAATTAACTACACAGGATATGCTTACTCTTCCGCATGATTCACACAGGAACTCCCGTTACATTTCTACACTTTGTAGTCCACCGAGTATTGCTCTGTACATGGACACGCAATATCCTGAAACATTGCACCCACTTATGTGGAAAACGTTCCTAATCAGTATTACCGGCAAGGTAAATAGTCACACCGGTGGACAGAGGTTCGGCATTGTGCCCGAGGATAGTTTCACATCGACAGAGTGTTTTATTCATGAGTGTCGCCATCAGAACACTTTGGTTGTTACGGTGATATCAGTTCTGAGTTGGCCTTGATTGAACGGATTACTAGGTACAGTGATGGCCTGCTGGAGGCGATTTGCTTCACCACGCTTCGCGGAGATGTCTGGGATATGACTGGGGTTGGCTCCTCGTGTTTGAATAAACGCGACAAAACCTTTGTCAAGAAAAAGTTGCTAACAGCAGAGTCCATTGTACGACCTTGGCCATGGCATAAGCATGTCTTTATGAATCAGTCTCAACTAGTCATGGTGCAGGTGTTCGAGTGAGTGAGTGAGTGAGTTAAAATGTAACGTCACATTGGCAATATGTCTCCCATATCATGACGAGAGAAAGAACTACATTCCAAATAGATACATTTAGACTGTATAACAACCTGTCGTCGAAGGACGTTAAATAACTCATATCACAAATTTTATTTAAAACTAGTATAGAACCATACATATATATCATCAAACGTAACAATACATGGCAAAATGAGCTATAGATCGCCAGCCACTGAAGGTAGATCACCATGCTAGGGTCCATGGGGACTTACAGTACTTTTGCTACCTGCATGGACCCCAGCAGGATTGACATCATCCCTTTAGTCGCTGGCGGTAGTACGAAAGTTTAGCCACAATTAAAATAACAAACATTCTTCGTTTGAAAGCGCAGTATATTTAGATGTAAATACACTTTGAATGACATGGACTTACGCTGTTCTCCAAGGTGAACAGTGCAGGTGTTTGAGAAAAGGTGAACGTATCCTGACCAATCGGTCGCATCCGTCACAAACACACGACAAGGCAAGTCAATTATTCACCTGAAATAACACGGGAAGATATAGTACAAGGTAAAGGCGCAATTTGCATCGGACATGATGTTTGTCACAAATGCGTCAAGTTTGAAAATGTCCATATAACTTTTTGAAAGCCTTACGAAGTCCTTGAATGTTGACATCCAGATCAAAGCACGTTTGAACAAGAGTTCTATGACGCTCTATGAAATCGTCGTAGAAAGGGCATGCTGGATTGTATTTCAAAAGTTGTGAAAAGTAAACTCAAAACCACATACAAATTCAAAAGCAACATATTGTTTTCTTCACATTGCGATGAGACATTTAACCTACCGCAGACAGATTGCGCATATGTGAAATAAATACCAACGTACTAATGACTATAACAATAACTATAACAATACTGGAATCTTTGACATCTGATAAAAACAGCAATCAGTGAAATCAACTGTTATCAAAGAACTTGATCTAGTAGGTATTTCCGACCACGGTCTAGACGTTGGTGCTTTGTATGGCGCTATTGTTTATGTGTAAGTAGCGTTCTTTGATAGTTGTATTGCCTCACAAAGTAAACTTGAGTAAACAGACAAAGAAGATGTTGATAAGGACAAGAATTACTTGGACTACCAATTGACATTTAACACTTTAACAGTGTGTGGGTGTGTTAGTGTGGTTATGGGTGTGGGTTGTTTGTGGGTGCGGGGTGTTTGTGGGTGTGGGGTGTTTGTGGGTGTGGTTGTGGGTGTTGGTGTGGGTGTACGATGTTTGTTGGTATGGGGTGTTTGTGGGTGTGGGTGTGGTTGTGGGTGTGGGGTGTTTGTGGTTGTTGTTGTGGGTGTGGGGTGTTTGTGGGTGTGGGGTGTTTGTGGGTGTGGGGTGTTTGTGGGTGTGGGTTGTTTGTGGATGTGCGGTTTTTGTGGGTGTGGGGTGTTTGTGGGTGTGGTTGTGGGTGTTGGTGTGGGTGTACGGTGTTTGTGGGTGTGGGGTGAATGTGGATGTGGGGTGTTTGTGGATGTTGGTGAGGTTGTGGGTGTGGGGTGTTTGTGGTTGTTGTTGTGGGTGTGGGCTGTTTGTGGGTGTGGGGTGTTTGTGGGTGTGGGGTGTTTGTGGGTGTGGTTGTGGGTGTTGGTGTGGGTGTACGGTGTTTGTGGGTGTGGGGTGAATGTGGATGTGGGGTGTTTGTGGATGTTGGTGAGGTTGTGGGTGTGGGGTGTTTGTGGTTGTTGTTGTGGGTGTGGGCTGTTTGTGGGTGTGGGGTGTTTGTGGGTGTGGGGTGTTTGTGGGTGTGGGCTGTTTGTGGGTGTGGGGTGTTTGTGGGTGTGGGTTGTTTGTGGATGTGCGGTTTTTGTGGGTGTGGGGTGTTTGTGGGTGCGGGGTGTTTGTAGATGTGGGGTATTTTTGGGTGTGGGTGTTTGTAGATGTGGGGTGTTTGTGGATGTGTTTGTGGGTGTGGGTGTGGGGTGTTTGTGGTAGTTGTTTTGGGGTGTTTGTTGGTGTAGGGTATTTGTGGGTATGGAGTGTTTGTGGGTGTGGGTGTGGGGTGTTTGTAGGTGTGGGGTGTTTATGGACGTTGGTTGTTTGTGGGTGTGGGGTGTTTGTGGGTGTGGGTTGTTTGTAGGTGTTTGTGTATTTGGGGTGTTTGTGGGGAAGTAACGCACAGACAGGTAAGCGAGTAGTGAAGGCATATGCGGAGGCACGGAAAAACAGATACGCGAGCACGTAAACAGATACGAAATCACGTAGAAATAGACACTAAGTCACGTAAAGACAGATATACGCAGACACTTAAACAGAGAAAGGAAATAACGTAAACTCAAAGAGCACATATGTCTTTACTAATCCGCCTGACAACTTAAGACAAACTGGTCTTAAACATGAAAAGTATGTTCAATCATTTTCTCACCACTGACACAATTGGTATCATTTTGACACACGACTATAGACGTAATGCAATTATAATCCCCCAGATCCAAAGGTCAATACGTATTCGGCTTATTTCGTCCTTACAGTTCCGTCTGGCCCAAATGTGACCATGTAAACTGTCGCCCGTTGTTACGCTAATAGGCAATACATTCATCTCATTGTGCTTACTTAGAACCTAGACTGAGACACTTTAACCCGATCAGGATCTGTTATGACAACTCTGTCATTTAAACGACTAATTCTGACCGCTTACATCCTTCAAGAATGACAGAGTAAACGACAAAGCTCACTTGCGAAATCTCCGCAGATCATAAGTCTGTCTTGGAAATTTAATCGGAATGGATGTCTAAGTGCAAGGAATGCTTATCTCGTTATTTTTTATTATTATTTTTTTATGGTTTTTAAAAAAAATAAAAAAATATATTATTATTATTATTATCATTATCATCATCATCATCATCATCATCATTATTATTATTATTATTATTATTATTGTGAGAGACCTTTGTCATTATGACCCGTCAGTACGGATCGAGTTAAACTAGCGCTGAGTTTCTAAACCGAAGAACTAGTTTTTTATGCCCGACTACTCTTATCGGATTCCATGTGGCTCAAATTCTTTGTTTGGTTAATAACTTAAAAAATATGAACTCGGGGGATACATGTGAAGAGAGTAGTAAATTGGGTGAGAATCTACTCGTGTTATGCTCGTCAATTTGCTGTGGAGAATTACGTCATGTAGGCGCCCACGCATCAACTGATCGTGGGTTCGAATCCCAGTTTCGTTATGATTGTGATTTAGAGTTCTATCTCGTGGGCTTCACCAAAATGGTAAACGTCAAAGACCAGCATCTCACCAGGCTTTGTACCCACTTAAAGCTGGCATGCCGTGGAATAGCTGAAATATTTCCATAGGTTTCCGACTTGCCGATGGGACGCAACCCCTTTACCTGTACATATACTCTGCCATAACACACAAACACACACACACACACACACACACACACAAAAGTGAAAGTTTATTTATATATCATATTAATTTTCAACAGATGGTAATCGATTGTTCACAATTAGCACATATCATTGTCATTGACCCAGGGTCCATATGGCACACAGGAAACAGTAGATTTTCAAGGTGAAGGTCATCTGTTCTCAATATCTTGGCCCCCATTAGAGTTCAAACTTGACGTCGTCTCATGGAAGCAATCAGACCTCGAAGTCTGGGGATTGATCACTTACTCTGCCTGCAGTGCTTGTGCCAGCTGTTGGAGGTTATGTGGATGTTGCTGACGCGCTCGCAGTCGTTGATCCAGTGCATCTCATAAATGTTCGATTGGGTTTAAATCTAGTCATGGCAGGACCTGGATATTGTGATTCCTGAAAATGGCTGTTGTCAGTCTTGCCGTGTGAGGTCGGGCGTTGTCGCGTTGGAAAATGACGTAAGCTTGTTGCATACTTGGTAGGGCGTGTGGCCGAAAACTCTCATCCCTTTAACGTTGTGCCGTTAAATTCCCCAGACCTTGCACCAAGTCTGTTCTTCCAGTGTAGGAGATGGCCGCACACATAATCACGCTACCACCACCAAATCCGTCCATGTCTACCATCCGCACGTGACTCGTCACTTAACCAAACTTGTCTCCATCGCAGTTGTGGCCAAACTCTGTGACCTTGACAACCTTGACGTCGCACCCGACGATGCAGGTCCCTCAAATTGAGACCGCAAGCTGGTCGTCTGCCCGAATAACGGTTCCTCTCTGTCTTCCCTGATATCCTTCGCAATCCTGGTATTGCGGGCGGTCGGGTAGCCTAGTGGTTAAAGCGTTCGATCGTCCCGCCGAAGACCCGGGTTCGATTTCCGCCGTGATATTGCTGGAATATTGCTAAAAGCGGCGTAAAACCAAACTCACTCACTCATCCGCACAATCGTAGTATTGCCGTAGTTTTAGAAGTGGCCAATATTGTAACCTGACTTAAAATAACTATTGCTGCATGTCATGAATGACCATATGGTGTGCAAAAAATATACATTTTTCACCTCTTCCATTCGAAGAATAAGATGTATGACTTTACACAATTGCAAGGAGCCGATATAATTTTGTCTCCAATAGAAATCCCCCCCGTAGATAATTGCTAATGCTATCGACCCCCAGTTTAACTGATGCGGAGATCGGGATGTAGTTGTAATTGTGCTGTGCTGTAAAAAAACAGGTTGAGAAATGATATATCAGAGTACACATATAAATATTGCGACATTGCCTCTTGATAATCGATTCCGTTTCTGTATTTCAATATGAACATGTCATCATGTAAATATAGTTATTATATGTTGAAATATATGGTAAATGGTGCTCGTTTTTTCTGGTGAATTTTCTCGGGCTTCTGCTCGAATGATTTTCCTAAATATTGCTTTCTGTCTATCACGTCCCTATTTCTTAAACCAGAGGCGTTTCGACATGTCTCGTGGGCGTATTCGAGGTCCACCAGTCTGTACGATATGCTGTCGGTTGTGCACGCAGTAACTGGATATAATACGTGTCAGTGTTCATACTTCGCGGATATATATATATACGAGTTTTAACTCCGCGTTCAAGATTGCGTGCGTTCGTGTCTGTGTGGATGCTTGTTCTAGTCCGGAGTGATGCCCTTTTTAGTGCTAGCTTACTGAGATACCTTGCCGCAGTTTATCATGAATGCCCCACTCAGACACAGTATACTGAGCCGACCAGTCCTTGTTTTAGCCCCTTTATGCCGAACGAGTTAGGAACGGGTTTCAACCACATTTTATCGCACGTGTACTCATGGGTTTGTGAATGAGAGATTTAGATTTGCTTTAAGCAATATTCTAGCAATATCACGGCAAGGGAACATGAAATGAGTTCCGCACTTTCCCCACGTAAGGAATCGAACCCAGGCCCTCGGCGCGGGACGACGAACGCGATAACCACCTAGGCCATCCCACCGCCAAATAGCTATTTGTACCCAGAGATGAATAGCTTCACGATGAGTGATCAGAAGTAACAAGACCGACGGAATTAAACCAACCTTACATTACGACCGTGTAATGAATATATATCAACTGTCTCCGAACAAGAGCGCGCAGACATTAATTTCAGCCTCGTCAACGTCTGCAGTAACTCGGCGTCTGTATCTGTGTACAGTAGGTTGGTATCCTCCATCACAGTGTGCACGACGTCGCCGACGGGACACACATCGTTGTGATTGGCTGACATGTCGTATATCAACCTCGCGCCTCAACCAGAATGGGGCGAGACAGGGTTCTGGTCTAATTGAGTCATTTATCGGTCGAAGGAGGTTCCTTATTGAATGCAACAAGCGGTCGAAAATTATTACTTGTGGGTATAAGGGATTTTGACGCGAGGAATTATTCTGAAATGTATGTTTAATGGAATTGGTGGTGCTGGAACTATAAGGTTCAGATTCCAGTCTGTGGGTGCTGCCACATTATCAGGAACTTTGGGTGCTCGAGAAATTGAAGTTTCCTAGTAGGAAACAGTCGTTCTTGTACAGACATATGTGCTTAGATTAAGGTTATAAAATTCGAAATGAGTGAGCTTTTAACAATATTACGGCAATATCATTGCTGGGGACACCAGACATGGGCTTCACACATTTTACCCATGTCGGGAATCGAACCCGGGTCTTCGGCGTGACGAGCAAACGCTTTAACCACTAGGCTACCCAATCTTATTAAAGTCAGATCTTAGTTCTCGCTGCCGCTAAACAAAGATCTGAGGACATCCCATTACGGGTCACGTCAGAACGACCTTTCGCGAACTTTGACCGACCACTGAAATGACTAACAAGGAGTTCACATCAGCCAAAAAGAAAGCAGCTTTCTCGAGCTTTACGGCACTCGTTTCAAAGTGGCGAGTTCCATTTTAGACAACACTTGAAAAATATGTTGACACAGTTCTCGATTAAAATTTGGAAAAATGAACAATCGAACATTCCGGAATGTCTAATATATGGTTGAGATTGTATGGCAGGGCTTCCCACATTCTGTTCAAATGTTTATCCCACGGAGGCGAGAGATAGACGAGAATTTTGTCGAACCAGTGCGGCTTCGTGTCTGTGTCATGTTCATGTCGTAATTAAGGGTCAGTGGTGCCCAGTCGTCTAAGGCACCGCAATTAACTGTGCAGAGTTGCGTCCCGTGGGTTCCACCAAAGTGGTAAACGTCATTTATAATTTTGGGATCGGATCCAATATTCGCCCTGATTATGTTTCTAGGTTTGTCAGACAACCCGTGCTCGTGGGTTTCACCGAAGTGGTAAACGTCTGAGACCTGCATCGCTTCGGGCTTTCTTCCCACATTAAGCTGACAAGCCGTGATATAACTGGAATACTGTTAAAAGCGGTATTAAACCCAACACACACCCTCACTCATGTCGTAAATCACTGTTTGTGTCGTAGTTGTAGATGGTATTTAAACGTGATAAGACAGACTATCAGCGTCGTGGCCTTTGGACGATGCCGTTGCATTGAGAGTTCAAAGATGTTTCATACCAAAGAACTCACGCGACTTGGCTTTATTGACAAAATTAATGTTATTACCAGTATAATGTTCAATATCCATAAGTCATTTACTTGGCATTTTAAACATGTTGTTTGATCTATAAGGAAAATGATAATGACGTAATCACTTCAGTAGCCAGGTTTTAATAAGGGTTCTTTCATCTATGTAATCCTTGTAGACATAGGTTTTATATAATTTATATATTGATTCAGCAAATGTTATATCAAATCTGCACATCATAACTGTGGAATCGTATCATTGTCATTATTATGTCAATATTATTTCAATTGTAAGTGGGAAATCTTAAGGAAGGTACACTGGTTTATCATAGATAATTGCCCGGCTTAGAAGTTATTGATAAAAGCTCCCAGACAATCATAGTGAGTGTTTATATCTATACAATCAAATATGTGATTGCTAAATTATATCCTTCATCTAACTGGAATCTAATGATTCTTTCTATAAACAAATAACTTGTTTCCGTAAACGTGTTTTCATGAAAGCCACAATTGTTTATGTAGAATTATCTCTTGAGGATAAAAATATTTTAAGGACAAACCATAAAAGATTTAGTTTGATCTATATTGATAATGTGTTTTCTGTAACAGATGCTTTTTTTAATTCTATAAAATAACTATAGTGGGGATTTCATCAAATCGTTTCTATAAATGATGTCCTTTCGAACTATCATAGTTTCAAGACGTAAAATTTGTTTCTCTAATTAAAAATAAATCTTTATAAAGAGTTCAATTACTCGACAACATTTCGTAGTTTATTCCCGCAGCGTCAGTTCGTGCATCAATTAATATTCCTCAGCATGGACATAAAATGAAATTTAGAGTCAGTGCCATCGATTCATCCAAATCTAACTCATCCCAAGATTCTACAGTGGAAATAAATGTTGAAAATATCACTAAAATTGAAAGCTATGGTATTAGTGCCAGTTGGACTAATTTCACATTCACATTCAACGCCATGACAGTTGATAGTTCCAACCTGACCTTCAGATCAACGTGGAGTTTGTGCATCTGCTGAAACCGATCCGTCTTTTTGACTGAGAGTGAAGTAATAGGGTTGTGAAATCTCGTACCAATCGCTACAGGAATAAATCCTTATCACCATTCAAGAATATAGACCAACCTCTAAACCAAATTGACAGCCCAGTTAAGATATAGGATCTGGTTTTTTTCGGGTCCATTAAAACGCCTGTTATCCGGAGATATACTGATGTAAAGAAAATAAGGGAACGATTTAAAAGTGGTCACGTGACATCTGCATGGATCCGAAGAGTACCGAAGCTTGTTCGTCAATGAAATGAACATAACTGTCTCCCACCCTACTATAGTCTCATGTATTTTCCATGCAGATGTAGCAATAATATCATGTTCGGTGTGCGATACTACCATGCACTCTCTTGGTATATTCAACCGCCTCCGTGGTCTAGAGGTAGAGCGGAGAGCGGAAGGGTCCGGGGTTCGATCCCCGGCCACGTCATACCAAAAGATGTTAAAAGATGGTACTTGTTGTTAGTCTGTCTGGCGCTCAGCATAAAGGGCATAGGTATACTGTGTCTGAGTGGGGTATTCATGTTAAACTGCGGCATGATATCTTTGTGCTGTTAATGCAATAATCTTGGACGCGACGTTAAACCCACCTCACCTAACCTCTTGGTGTACTCAACAATATATTACATCTATCTTATTTAGAGACATGGGTACAATGTGTGAAGCCAATTTCTGGTGTCCCCCTGTGATATTGCCCGAATATTGCTAAAAGCGGCGTAAAACCATATTCACTCACTCACTATCTTATCTAAAACTGTAGATTGTATGTTTGTACACCACATCACTCACTCGCTCATGGCGGGATAGAGATATCCCATCGAAGTAAATGAAGAGCTTAGAGCCATAAGGGTCAATGTCATGTATAGTATGTTTTGAGAAAAGTGATGAAAACACATAATATCATGCATTTTAATGTACGTTTTTTTTCACCGAAAAGCTCCTAGACATTAATGCATTCTGACAGCAGAGATATAATTTTTGTTATAGAAAACATTCAAAAAAGGAAATAACCTTATGTTTTTAATTTGTGTGAGGGTGGAAAGGGCCAGTGTCTGTATTTTGGCCCCTTTTGATCCTCAGGCATTTGCAGGGGATTTAACATGTGAGATTGATAAACTACTACTGAAAGTACAAACATATGCTATTGAAGTACTTTTAAATGATTAAAACTAATGCCAACTTTGTTGAAATAGTTGAAACATAAGGTTCCAAACTTTCAAAATCTCTCTCAGACAACCAGTCTCAACCACACACGGAAATGAGAGCTAAAAGGGCCAAAATCTAGCAATATGACTTTGGCCCTTTTTACAAGTAGACAAGAACTCATAAATGTTATTTATGCAATAACATGCAAAAAGGGCCAAAGTGCATCTAAATATCTAAATGATATTGCTTTATGACCATACTCGATAACATACGCTCAACTCATCTCATTCAAAAACGACCTCGGTCAGAAGTGTCAGGAATCCATATTGGAATTAGTTTCGTGTACGGGACTATAACAACACAATCTGGTGGTAATTTACCTTATATAACTGGTCAGACTGTTTCCGTTTACTCTTGTAGTCAAATGAAAGCGTATTCAAAGTTTCTGTGTAACACAGAACTACATGTCTACAAAATCGACCGTCATACCGCAAAAAAACATATATGAGGCGGAATCAGCCATAAACTGTTCCAGAATACACCAGAGAAAAATATTTTGTCTCACGTTTTACATGTCCACAAAATAATTGTTCGTTGGACTTGAACGTCCCGTGGGAAAAAAACATGTTGATGTATGTCTTCAATCTGTGGCCAAAAAAGAGTTTTGTCTCTGAGAAACATCCGAGCAAATTCCTGAATGATACATATTTAACGAATTATGTATGAAAATAGAGACATTTCTGACAATACTTTTCCTGTTTCGTTTTCGTCAGTGACAACCATTCAATTATTTTTTCAATAAGGTTTGGTTGGTAGCCTGTTTGTCATTTGATATTTTTTTCTTCTCATTTTAGTTGTTTTCGTCCTCGGATTATGATACAATATCCGAAGTTAGATCGATATTGGTAGATTAACCTCGATATTCAATCACAACACAGCAATCTTTCCATCCTTTGCGCATAAATAATGACGCCATGTTGTTTCTGGAGGGCTAACCTTGATATCACGTGACTTTGCATTGATCGAAAGTAAAGACCGAGGTAAATGGATACTTTGTTTCCATTGGATAGTAATTGGGACTGGAGGGGTTTAAGCAGCATGCTTACTCTTCCTTACTCTCGACATGTTGGTGCTCAGAGGATGAGGACGACGAGATCACAGCATGACGGCTGCTATTACAACGAAATTAAAGGGCAAAAGCGTTTGATAAGTTAATTCTTTGGGAGTGTGTGGGATTTTGTACAAATGGAAAGAAAGGCTTGAGGCTAAGGCAGGTATAGATGTGCACTCTGCTTGTTAAGTCCGTTGTCTGGACAAACCAACACGCACGTTAATGTCTTACGATAACTGTTGATTCAAGTTAATCCATGCTAGTAGTTGGGTTAAACATCTGAATCATGTCTGTAGCATCTGCGTCACGGGAAAGATCATGACATGTGTCAAGTGAATTTAAGAATGCGAGGTTGGTTGACCCGTATGTCACAGGATGCTACAATGATCCTCCTCGTCCTCCTCGTCCTCCTCCTCCTCCTAATCATCATCATCACCATCATCTTCATCATAATCATCATCACCATCATCCTCATCATCATCCCCATCATCCCCATCATCACCATCATCTTCCTCCTCCTCCTCATCATCATCATCAACA
Source organism: Haliotis rufescens (assembly GCF_023055435.1). Classification (NCBI taxonomy): domain Eukaryota; kingdom Metazoa; phylum Mollusca; class Gastropoda; order Lepetellida; family Haliotidae; genus Haliotis; species Haliotis rufescens. The sequence continues at coordinate 12,435,655 of NW_025963824.1, read as the reverse complement.
TCATCATCATCATCATCATCATCATCGTCATCATCATCATTATCATCATAAGTTGCTTGTCAGCGTATTCTAATGGCTTAAGTCTATGCTCATGATATCAATCAAATGATTGTCTGTGCGGCGTTAAACAACAACAAACAACAACAACAACAAAACGTGTCCGGAACAACTTGCAATTTTGCGTTGTAGCCAAGCCCGATTGTGGTTTATTCAAACAGTGATTTATTTATTTATAAAATGACCCTGCTGATAGCGTGTCTACGTAATGTAATTACCTCACACAAAAACGATGAACTTCTACATAATTGAGGTCAAATCTACAATCATAATGACACATCGTTCACGCTATGTGAGAAATTATCTGTGATCACGTCACTAGATATTGACACTAGATATTGATAGTGTGACGTGAATTAGCATCATGCAGTGACGCTGTCGTTGATGTCACAAGACAACCTACGTGGTAGAGCGTCTGCCCGGAGAGTTAAAAGTCTGGGGTTTTATCCCCGGACGCGTCATACCAAACGGCGTTATAATATGGTTCTTGTTGTTACCCTGACTGGTCGGCTCGGAGTCAGTGTTCTGTGTCTAAGTGGGGTATTCATGTTAAACGGCTAAATGGTATCTCAGTGGGCTAGCACTCAAACTCGGCTGATGTTATATAGCACTTCGCTTGGTTGATATTCATTTTTGTACCGTCCAGCAGTACACAACCATCAACAAACTTAACACTGACATTGAGATTATGTCTCACATACTTGGCTCGTTTAAGGAAACTGTGGAATGCCCTGTTTTCATCATGGGTTTTGACATGCTTCACAAGAGGATCATCAGACAAATAAATGTGTGCAAAAGTGCTCAACACAATTCTATCATGAAGAGCCTCCACGTTAATCAAACGACGTCCTCCCATTACAATTGGTAAATATATGCGATTGAGGGAAGGAAGGGGGTGGTGGGATCTGTTGTTTTATATTATACTTCGTGTGAGGCTGTTACATTATAACCTGAATCTACTTCTTCGTCCAATCAACAACACCAAAAGAATACGAAAGTACGGGTGCAGCATAAGTATCTGTGACTTCAACGTTATCGCGAGCGATACTCCAGATTTTCTTAAGTCCACATTTGTACTCTGCACGAGGTTATTACTTGATTTGGGCATTCTGGAGTTTGTCCCTAACCCGCATCCCTATATACGTATAGGCCTGACCTTCCACACGATGTTAATAACTCTTCCTCCAAATAAACTGACTGATTCTCCCTTTTCTACCCTGCCACGTTTCAGATGAAAAATGTTGCAATTGTCGAGCCAGCTCTGTTTGTAGAGTGGATTCTACTTTGGCAAGAAGTTCAAGGTCATCTTTGTAAGGGATGTGAGTAAGGGGTGTTGGGGATCTGTGCTGAGGAGGTCCTGGATGATAACCATTATTATAGCTCTGTTTCATCTTTATGCATCAGTTTTGAAATAAGCTTACGCATGTTAGAGATAATGGCCTTGATAGTTACTCTCCGACGTGTCAGCCCACTAATGCATACTGAATTAACTTAGAATCTTGCAGTCTGCTATTAAAGTAACTACCATCTTCTGCAACATTTGCGTCATAGATCTGACATAGGCTATCATTTCTCGCCCTGATTGCCTCCATCAATATGAACAGCTGTCATGTAGGAGCCGGAGCAAGTAGGAGCCGTTAGACCTACCTGGGAACGTGAGACAGAGAAGTCTTACATGGCGAACATGGCGTGAAGCCTTAGCTCAGTGACGTTAGAATGACATTTATCTGATTCCTATGTTCAAAACATGGACTTCTTGGACGTTTGTTTGAAAATTCGAGTGAGGAAACGGCGCTTCACTGGTGTCGTGTGAGAAGCGCAAGCTCAGTGACGTTAGAAAGACATTTATCTGATTCCGATCTTCAAACTTTGGAATTATACTGTGTTCCCAGTTTCAAAGACTCGCTTCAAAAACGGCGCTTCAAGTAGGAAGTGTTACTGTGAATGAACCAGGAACCTAACCTCAGAGTTGCTTCAACTCCATCACGAAACCAGAGGATCATATTCATATATATATATATATTCTGTATGAAACTGTAACTTATTACATACCAAGGATATGATCTTCAATGAATATGAGCAATAGGTAGGACATGCCTGTTGTTCGTGTCTAATTTATACTCCCAGTGGGGATTGTGAACAAACGGTCATCGCTTTGTAAGGTGTACAAATAATTAAGCGTGCTTCTTCTCAAATAACGGATCTGTTTTAACCCTAGTCTTTGTAAGACGGATTATCGTTTGAGATGTATAAATCTCCTTGATTAAGACCTGATTCAGAGAGGATGTAATTAATAATCGAACAAGTACTTTCAGAAATATTATCTGCACTGTAGGAGGGGAGGTCAAGGACGTGTGGACCTACATATTGTTAGAAAGCTTACAGAACCCTTGGATGTGTAATCCGATATCTCCCTAACATTCAGGAAGCACACTTTGCGATATGACCACAATCTATCTAATTTCAAATACGTCGTATGTCTGGAAACGGCGCACAGCTTCATTATGCAACCGTATTATTGACGAATTTCTGATAGCGTCTTTGTCTAGATTCCTTACAACGGAAATGACACAAACTCTGCGTCGGTTTGGCCCATCATAGCTCTAGAACCAATGAATGTGTGACCACATGGACGGTGCTGCAAGCCCCTTGACCAGCATTGCGATGAATAGAGGACAAATGAGTCCTTCACGTGACCAGTCATAATAGGCCTTGGCTGGTCTTAAACGCCAATGGTCACTCCTCGGGTCTCCACTAATGACCACACAGCCACTCTCGACTAGGACTGTTATTTGACATTTCATCGCCATCTCTGAGATGTAATTTAAGTGGCCCATTACTTTGAACCTTATTCCACCATACAAAAAATAAAATAAGTGACGGGTTGGATATTTTTTTCCAAGTGAAGAGTATCTGTGCTGGATGTGTAAGAGCATTGCTGAACCCTGCACAGTAAAAAAGAACCAGCGTTCTGACGGACGTTCAAATGAAGCCCTTTACTCGCTTTTAGCACAAAGTTCTTACAGGAATGTCAGTCAAAATGTTCGTGTGCATGCATTATGCATGCAGATAGTTCTCCATGCATGGTTCTTTATCCAAACAGAAGGATTTGGACGCGGAAATGAGACGTAGTAACGGAACCATGATGGTCAGATGGTTATATCAGGAATCAGCATTTGTGTATTTCTTTTGTCTTTTCGTGTGGACTTAAACCTTGGATATAACAACGGGGAATATGTGTGGATGTCATTCAGTAAGATGTGTTTAACGCTTATTTGAACAGTGTTTGAATTATTTTACGTTGTATAAACTAAAAAAAATACTTTTCTCCGTTTTTGAAACTACGATGCTCACCAAAAAACCAAAAACAAACGTTTAATCGTTCTCAGTGACTGATCTGTGTGATATGATGACTTAACGTCAGGTTTTTGTACCATCCTTGATATCCAAAAATGATGACATGGGGACAAGACCTATACAGCACGTCATCGCACCCTCATCTTCTGCTCCAAATGATGGAATACCTGTCATTGCCTACGTTATGTACTGTGACATCTGTGTAAAATGTCAGATTACATCGATATATTACCTGAAGTGGACGCACGCACGTCTTTAACACCTCTCACGTTGACCTCCATGGTGTGATTGACCAGTAGATTGAGTGGCGAAACTTCACCCAAGTGTTTGTATACGAGTGACCAGTTGACAGATGCCAAGGTCATGGTCATTACTGAAGAACATGGAGCAACGTGATGGGGTACTTTGTGAGAAGCAGACTCGGCATTAGGCACATTGTGCCCAGATGTTGACTTGAAATATGTAGTTTGGACTCATATATACCTGGCTGTAAATCCACGTAGCGTTTTTACAGTCTCAAGGTCACCTGGCGTATTTGTGGACTTTCAGTCACAAGGTGCTTAGTCACAATGGCCTCCTTTCATCATTCAGAAACGGCAACTCGTTAGTAGTGATAATAGTGATGTTTCACGATCTACATACTCTCCGTGTACACGCGTAACGTGCACTAATGACTAAATTGATAACGTTTGGTCAACCAGTATTGGTCTCAGGCACCTGATCAGTGTTACAATAGGAATTGATCTCTTAATGGAGGCCAATAACCAAAATCAATAGATCAAGTTGTAAACCTGATCACAGTGGTATTTTGTGACAGTAGCTGTGCTGGACTCTCTGATCCGGTGATATTTGTGTTGTTGGTGAAGGAATGCTAGCACAATAGCTCTTTAAGCAACAATGGCTAATTGATTCTTAATGATTCAATTGTTTGACCTGTGACTACCTACAGTAGGTGATCTCAATGCACGTGACATGACCTCAATGTCATTAGCAGGTCTACACATATATGGATCCGGGAACAGATGATGCAATGACCCCACTGCGCCAAGTAACGGCGGACACGTTCACAAGGGTGTTAATAATGGTGCGATAGCATACTTATATGTCCACATGATTCGTTGAAGTCGGAGACACATTTGTGATTTGATTTGAAACCAAGTGAAGCTATCGTTTATCCTTGAGAGATGTGTGTGCATCCATTTAATATTACCAGTTCATGATGGATGTGACTATCAACAGATTTAGAGAACAGATAAAAGTATGTCTGCTGGATATGAAATTGCATTTTGGATGATGTTTAGAGCATTCGTCTTCATTGGATAGTGTTATAACATACAGGGGAAGTACTGTACCGAAGAAGAGGCAACGTGGGTGCACCAAGTCATCTTCTCGTGTTTGATTGTACTTTAAAGCGCTGGATTGAATCATTGAGTCAGTGAAACTTCCTTTTCTCCACGATCCAGAATTATGGAACCATCGTATGATGGCATATGGTATGCCATCTCATAAAAAAAAAAAAAACTCATCTCTCAGCTGTTTTGTTTTTCTCACGAACATGTGTCTGCAAACATTGCAACCACGTGTACACACGAAGTTTTGTGTCTTCATCACTCAACATTGACGAGCTGCATCTGTGCGAGGTCATCTTCAATGTTCTACAGTTTGGCCTGACGTTTCACGTGCAAGTTGGAAACATGAACACACCTCAACGCTAATGGAATCCATTTACAGTAATCCAACCTCTCAGTGGACGTGGACGTGGTTTACTCATCTGATGTGTGGTAACCTTTAATCCATTTGAAACCCTTACACATATTTAAGGAGGTGTCGACATTATATCTGAAGCCTATTATTCGGTGTGTCAAACACAAGATATGTGATATATCTCCTCAATGACCATTCTCCCAATACTCTCGACATGGATTAACTGAGTGTCACGTTTAAGAAATCGAGATGGTTCTGATGTGAACATCTTGCGATCACATGGAATCCTAAGTGTGGTATTTTGTCACATATTTGACAAGGCCTCTTTGAAGTGTGGCGTACACAGTTTCTCCGAAGTCGTCGGAACTCGAATCAAGAAGCAGATTCAAGGAACCTTGATAATTCCTTCGCTTTGGTAATGGTTTTTACGAAATATTTTCAATTTGTATTGAGATTTGGCTGCATTAATTTATAAAAAAATGTATTGATGATGACATGATCAAATGGATATTGTAATATCAAACTAGAAAACAGTGAGGAATATGTAGGCGTTACCAATTTTATTAATATATCTATATCATATATATAGTACTCGTCAAATATAATCTTAGCATAATTTTCACCATTATTGATGGTATTTCAACGTGCAACGCTTTGTTTGTTTTTTGACAACATACTAAACCAAATGTAACTTAACGCTCAAGTTAAGGAAGCGTTTTTTTACGTGGTTTTTTTTTAAATGAGCATTTTTTGAACTGGCTTTCTGTGGAGATGTGGATTAAGATATCTCAAACATATCATATCGTATATGCGTATTGCGTCAGAGAAATCCCGGGTGATTTTTATTCTTGTGAGAAGAAAAAAATATTTTGCATTTCCATAATAATATTTTGGATGATCCCATAAATCAAAACTTTCCATGAGTCTAAGAAAAAATCTGGTTGACAGCCAGTTGAACCAAATTTACAATATCGATGGTTTGAACGTTTCTGATACTTTTTATTGCAATATTTCATAAGGTTAGAAACTTGACATTCGCAGTGAGCGTTCCTCATCCCATCCCGTCCTTGTGAACGTTGTTAATCAAAATGCCTTCTACGCCTGACAGCCATTGCCTCACTCATATTCTTTTTTTAAATTGTGTATTTCAAGTCAAATAAGTTATAGATGAGTATCACCCTAAATCCCATAACATCTCGGAAACGTAGTTTATGTTCAATCGAATAGGAACTGATATCAAATAAAAAGAATACAGGTTATTTTTTGTCTTCCCCTCACCAAATTAACTGTCACAACTTGATATCGCAGTTCCACTATAACTGACTGAAATCCCCTTGCAGAAATGTTTCGTCTACAATCACTGTTTTGGATTATTTCGAAATTTGATGTCGAATTTATTTGAATGTTTATTATATGAATGTAAATTAATGTTTGACGTTTAAATCATGATCAACGTGATGTCTGCTACGTTGTCAAATATAAATGTCAATATAAGAAAAGTCAGGAAAAATGTTTGTCACGCCAGAAACCTGATCGTGGGTTCGAATACCGGTTCGCCCCGATTATGTTTCAGCACCATACCCGTGCTCGTTGTTTTCACTCAAGTGGTGAGCGTCTGAGACCTGCACCACTTCTGGCGTTACTCCCTCATAAAGCTGACACACCGTGGTGTAAATTGAATGCAGTTTAAAGCGGTTTTAAACCCAACTCACTCAATCACATCAACAAAACGAATTTCGTATATCATTAATATCAGCTGGAATATGCGATATGTCGTTCATTGTTAAAGATCAGAACAGGAAAGTTCCGTAACAATGATGCTGACAGTATCCCACAGTAAGATGAAGATGGTAGGCGTAGTAGGGATGTCCAGGGTCCGTGGGTCGTGGATTAGCATCATAGTTTGGCCCCGGTTACGGCCATTGGTCAGTGAGTACAATCTCCATACACGTTCTTCAAATTCGGGGATTCCTCCACCATTAAACACGCAGTACTATAACTAAAATGGTTTTGAAATGAACTGACAATACCGCTTCCGTGGTCCAGTGGATAGGGCGTCTGTCTTGAGAGCGGAAGGTCGGTGGTTCGATCCCCTGTCCGTCATACAAAACACGTTACTGAAAAGAAGGTACTTATTGTTACCCTGCCTGGCGTCCGGAATAATGTGGGTAAACCAAGGACTGGTCGTTTCGGAATCAGTATAATCAGTATAATGTGTATGTTAGGGATATCCATTTTAACTGCGGCATGATACCTCAGTGGGCTGCTACTATGAAACCTGCATAAGTCAGACTCATACGTGCTGGAACGTGAAGTTACCCCCGTTTTACACACAACCACTTACTGGAGATGATATAGAGCAGCTGCTGATGTGAATGGAAAGGATGTAGCCACCTCAAGCCATATGAGTGAGTTAGGTTTAAACACAGTGTGCCAGCCTAAGACAAACACCCACAGTGACGCAGGTCTTAATCGTTAACGAATTTGGTGAAATTCTGAACTAGGATGGAGCTGATAAACCAATGTTTATTCTAAGGGCGAATTGAGGCTTCGAACCTCCGATCACTTCATCTGGCATTGTAAGGGATGCAACGTTGCATGCTTAAAGGTTTCTGTGCAACCAGTGCACCTATCTATCCTAATTCGTAACGTATCCCTAATGTAATTATGTAGATTAAAAGGCAACATGTGAAACAACTAAAATAGAATTATAAAATAATTAGAATGTAAGTATGTACCTTGCAGTTCCCAAATCTTGCAGTTGAAACTTAATATGTTTAACGTGATTCAGTCTCTTAATGAATGAATGGTAGTCTAGAATTACCCTGTAATCTGGATATACGAAACCATATTTTATAAAATAATGAAAACTCAAATGTCAATGGATATCAAAATAGATAAATATCAAGAAAACAATGAATCTTCAACTCAAATATGATTTAATGACATATTATGTTAAAAATGTAACATATGATTTATAATTAATAACGATAAAAATAGATGTTACTTGATCCATCTTTATTTATTTTCCTATCAATCCCGTTATCTTGTTACCGTTAAAGTCAAAGTGTCAAAATCTGTCCTATTCTGGGACTCCATGTATCGAAATGTATATTCTTCCAGAAGCACTGGGTTCTTCAAATTTGGCAATAACATTTGATAGTGTTTGAGTTATCCTCAAGAAAACAAGTTAGACACATTAACGTTTATTTTATTTTATGTATAAATTGAAACTTATGGAGATCATACTCTTGAAACAAACTTGTAAACGCTGTTTGCATCGTGTCTGAAATTGATGTTTTAACGATGACATTTATAACCTTCGCTAAGGATTCCAAATTTCTCGCTTGAATCTGCTCATAAATTGGTCAATTAAATTCCTAAATCTGAATAAAACTAGAACTAAACTGGAATAAAATAGAAAATGTATCCAAACTGAGTGTGCAATTAAAATGTCTTGTGTTGTGAAATTGCCATAGACGTTACGAAATCGTGAATTACAATAAACGGTCCATCTCAGAAAGCTACAAGAACTTCCTCGCAGACTGCACATTGTGTTGAAGTGTTCAACTGCATCTCTGTCTCCATGGAATTAACACTACAGGACACACGAGAGGATGGAGAGGAGTTATTTCTGCCTTATTACCTCAGCTTCGGAAACCACGGGAGAAGGCGTCGTAAAGTTAATGACATATTTTTTTTCTTATCAAGACTTGTATAAAAAGTGAAACACCGAAGGCTTGATCATCAACGGTTGACCGTCGACATGGCCTGTTGTTTGTAGCTGGCTTGCTACTCGTATCTGTGTCAATGGTACGTTTCTGTATTAGACACATACAGCTTTGCTAACTCGATCTGACCTCAGATGTTAGTTGAAACGATGGGTCTCTGATTTGATGAGGTCATAAACAGTGAAACGTCTGATTGTAACTTGCGTTTTGAGGACCTCTGAAACATGCGTACCGTTTGCATGAAGTGTGATTTCCCGATGTTGGCGGCGTGAAGGTCTTGAAGGAGTGTTCTCGGGCGAAAAACGTCAGTTTTCCCCAAAAAAAATTCGTGACCTGTTTTCCTTGTGGTTTCAAAATGTGTACTAGGGTATAGCATGGAAGCACATCATTGGTACCTATGCAAGACGGAAGGATGGCAACCCTGTGCACCTTGAACCATGTGGCGGAAGAGAGATTTAAATAATTTCAGTACATGTGGAAATTGAGAGCTCTGGTTGATGTCAAAACCTGTAACAGAGCTACATGGATGATTGCAACGTCTGTAACAAATGCAAACGTGGTGGTTAACATCTGTAACATCGGACTGTCGTGAATCATGGACACTTTCAGCATCTTCAGTTACTGGAGAATCAAGGAGTTTTTCCGCACCTGTTACAGAGAACGTGGGCGATTTCAACACCTGTAACAGAGAACATGGGTGATTTCAACACCTGTAACAGAGAACATGGATGTTTTCAACACCTGTAACAGAGAACATGGATGATTTCAACACCTGTAACAGAGAACATGGATGATTTCAACACCTGTAACAGAGAACATGGATGATTTCAACACCTGTAACAGAGAACATGGATGATTTCAACACTGTAACAGAGAACATGGGTGATTTCAACACCTGTAACAGAGAACATGGGTGATTTCAACACCTGTAACAGAGAACATGGATGTTTTCAACACCTGTAACAGAGAACATGGATGATTTCAACACTGTAACAGAGAACATGGATGATTTCAACACCTGTAACAGAGAATATGGATGATTTCAACACCTGTAACAGAGAACATGGATGATTTCAACACTGTAACAGAGAACATGGGTGATTTCAACACCTGTAACAGAGAATATGGATGATTTCAACACTGTAACAGAGAACATGGATGATTTCAACACCTGTAACAGAGAACATGGGTGATTTAACACTGTAACAGAGAATATGGATTATTTCAACACCTGTAACAGAGAACATGGATGATTTCAACACTGTAACAGAGAACATGGATGATTTCAACACCTGTAACAGAGAACATGGGTGATTTAACACTGTAACAGAGAACATGGACGATTTCAACACCTGTAACAGAGAACATGGATGATTTCAACACCTGTAACAGAGAACATGGGTGATTTAACACTGTAACAGAGAACATGGACGATTTCAGCACCTGTTATAGCGTAAATGTCGATGTGTCCCTTTAACGAACATATCTGGATATAAACACATTGTAAGGATTCAGAAGGATATATTGATGCAGAAAATTGTTGCGCAGTACAGACGGACGTGGAGTCTTGACGAATCGATCCAGGGAATTAAAAACGACAAAACCCTTTCCACAATTTCCGTAACTGTATACTTTGGACATAAACGACATGATGGCCAAAATAATGACATGTGAAAATGACACTCGCTCGGCCACTCAGTCGCGCATTAAGGTCAACGCGATTGCAGTGTGCCTGAAATCTTGATTAGAGACGTTCCAACGCAAAGCAGATTATGGTAAACTTTTGATGAATTTGTGATACAGGGAGCAGGATTTAACAGGGAGTTAGGATTAGGTAAGAAAATGATCATCACGAAAACTAATCATATAATAATGAAAATAATGAAACATTCGCCTCATCATGGGATATCGAGACAGGTGTGGCAGTGAGATTGTTTCCCTCTAAAGGATATGTAACGGTTATGGATAATTGAATTGGATTGTCCTAGATATTGATCTGTGTTAATTGATCTGAGCATTATTACTTGCCTTTGAGATGATCTTAGTGTCGAGATAAATCAATATAAGTGTCCTGTCACAGAGGATCACATCAATGTATTATCCAGGTCTGTTGTAAGCTGATGTAAATGGGATTGGTACAGAAGTTTCCTGGTATTGGATTAGGTGATGAAGTAAAACCGTTTAACTTACACGTGGTTCAGACAAAATGTTCTATCAAGGGACCCTTATTTTCTAACAGTTGTCACAATGTAAGCCAACTGTACGCGATCTTTTATTAGGGTTATATAGGCTCAGAAAGAATGCATCATTCTACGGTTTTTCCCTTGTGTTTGCACAGGTTTCCAAAACCATCGGATACGTTATTATTGTATATTGTCATAGAATAGGAAAATCGGTATGATGTTTCAACAATACGATGTCTTCAACAATAAGTTTTATTCCTGTTTAATATTTGGATAATAATATTGGATTTACTACATTGTTTAATTTTCATTTTCAGTTTAGTTTAGTTTAGTAGATGGTTGTAATTCTGTCATAAGAAATACGTTTGTTTGTATGTATGGCGTCTAAAGTCTATCGGTTGAGTATAAGAGCAAGCTATTCCATCAACATAATTCAGTCTCACTGACAGGGTAGAGAGGAACAATGATGTTATGTTAAAACAGATGTTCTCTGGTTCGTGTGACTGTCTGTATACAAGGCTGTCTGAAAAGTCTCGTCCTTATCTCTGTATACAACATAATGCGATGAATGTGTATACATATCGACTGAGGTTATTTATACCAGTACCAGATAATTTTAAACAAATGGTTTCTTTAGCCAGTTTCTATGCCTTGCTCTCATGATTCAAGTAGTGGTTCGATATTGCTTTGAAGTTTCCTTTCTACTGTAGTGAGTTTGATTCCACCATGAATAAACGTAGTCCAATAACTATCAGCAGATATCGGACAACTGTATCGCAGCTTTTACCACGCATAGGTCTTGTAATGCATGTGCCACTTCCAAAGACTTTGACAACGATTTTAAAATTCTGTAAACATTGGCATCATTCTTGTAAATTCACGCTACAGCGTACATGGCTTTCTGTTGGTTCACAAACCATGCAGGACTGCTTTCATCTCGCCGCAACAATGATGGCATAAGAATACGCTATAATAGCATGTATTGACCGGACTAGAGTGCGCTGTCACTATCAATTTTAAAATCATGTTTTGCATGGACGACGTAGAGAAATAGAGGTATAACCCTCGCAGCATGCCGGAAGAAGAAAAAAGAACAAGTAAAAGAATAAGAAAAACAGTATAAGAAGAAGAAAAGAGAAGAAGAAAAAAGAACAAGTAAAAGAAGAAAAAAAAGGAGCATAAGAAGAAGAAAAGAGAAGAAGAAGATGATGATGAAGAAGCAGTATATATGTTCCTACAGTTTTCATTCTTGCTGAAAAGACGCGTATGGTATGATAACACTTGTACCAAGAAGAAGAACACCAAGCATACTTAAATAGTATGGCTATAATATTACCTATTCTTCCTCAAACATGTATAACACTGGGAACCACGACATCTACATGGACAGAATGGACCATCGTTGCGAAGTGCTAGTTTGAGATTCTGTCAAAAAGGCCCGTCTAGTATGATAACACGTATGCACTGGACAACAGCATATCAACCACGACACAGTGGACCACCGTCATAAAGTCTTCTTAAAGTGTGTTTTCTTTTTTGTTAAAAATACCCGTATGCTAACATATGTTCAATGGACATCAGGATAACAACAAGTAGACCACGGCAGCATTAAGATGGCCATAACAGCGTAGTCTTTCGAAGTGTGTTTTTTTTAAAGAACACGTTTGGTACGATAACACTTATGCACTGGAAGACATCAGAAGAAGAAGATTGCAAAACTAAACCGTGGACACCAAATGAACTTTGATTATGTAGTCTGTCTAAGCTGTTCGTTTAAATTCAATCTGGTAGTATCACGTTTATTCACTGGAAACCAGATTGAATGTCAAGAAGATGAAAAACAAGATGAAGAAGATCAGTACTATTATGTCTCCTTCTTAAAGTTTTTATCTTTTGAAAATGACCAATCTGGTTTTACAAGCACAAACGCAATGAAGACCAGAATCAACACAAGGAAACAGTAGACTGATGACAACAGCAAGGCCAAAATTACTCACTCCTCAAACCTAAACAATGGACCACTGACTATAACAAGCAACACCATCACTCACTGCCGGCATGTTGTTACTAATTAAAGACCTGCAACATGCGAGACATCGCCAGCTCTCCTTCTCGTCTCTAATTACCAAAACGCGTTGATGGAACCGACGGCTCTGCAAGGCTTTACAGACAACGACTTTCAACAGTGATGCATATCCTTGAGGCAGCTTAGAGGAACAATTGTGTGTTGGTAGTTCCGTGCCATTGGAGTTGATTAGTTTGGCCACACAGTGGTAATGGTTTCCAGTGTACGTGGTCCATGTCCTTAGTGTGTTTAGGTTTGAGGCCATGGTGTAGAGTATTTCAGTTATAACACTGCATTGTATTGGTCTGTCTCACAGTTCCTGAACCAAATTACTTTCCCTTCCGCACAGGCTTGCCCGTAAAGCTGTAGCTCTATATGAAGCAAGTCTAGATTTCTTCCTGGGACAGTGGCTCCTTTTTTAATTGAAATGGAGTTGTTGGTTTCCATCAAAATTAAATATTTTCAAAGACTTAGTGTTAGTCTAGGCATTGTAGATTTTCTGTTATTGGTACTCAATTTTCTATTTCGTACTTTATGTAGAAATAACATGAAGCTATATGTACTAATGCGTGTTTCCAAACGTTTTTCCGCTATGAGAAACCACCTTTGCAAAATGCACATGTACATTTTGACATAAAAGTTCGAACAGCTATACCATTTTGACATTAATCTACCAAGAAGCATGCAAGTTTTAGGTTTGTCAGTTTAGACATAAATACATGATATCAACGGAAATTAAGTTTGCATAATTGCTTTTGGTTTTATCTATAAATATATACATATACATAATTAGCGCAAATTTAGGAATGTAGGTAATTCAGAGTGGGGTGAACGTAGAGACGGTCTGTGATAAGAAAACATTCCATTACTGCATTCTTGATATTGGTAAAGTGAAGCTACAATGTACAAAGTTTATTAGAAACCTCGGCATGAACCAATCGTCTGTCCAATAGATACATGTAGCTATATATACAGCTCAAAATAAGTTAAGGATCACCCGATTCTTTAATAATACTATAGGTTATCTGTCATTGCATGACACATAAAGTCATATGCCCATAGCGGGTGATCTTTGACAGTTACTTCTTTGGAAGTATATACTAGTATATGACCATCCTGCATTCGGCATTGTAAGTCAGAACCATGAACCATCAACTCCAATCAACGCAAGGTTAACAAGTGGAAACTGCATTATCATCACGACCATGTGAATATTCACCTCTGAAAGCCTCCTAATTGACTTACCGAAGAGTCCAGCGCAATCAATACATGGTCTGCTAATAACAGTGTCACAATAAATACCAGACATCACTGTAAATTGAAATATCAACGATCTGCTTCTGTGCCAGTCTTCTTATCCAAAGACCTGGCAGCCATTGCAACGTAATCCTCTTCCGTGAGATCGTCCTACTTGGAACTCTTGACTGGATGGAAACTTCTTTTGCACAAGGATGACGGACGCCAATTGTCGTCGTTGTTTTGTCAGATGGAGTTGACGTAGCCGTGCTGCAGGATGTACGGGATTTCTGTCGTTGGAATTGTGACGGTTTGCCGGATGATGGTCAGGCGATAATAACACTAATTAGCGGAATTGTATGGGCAATGGAAGGATCTGTCAATGCAATGGATAATACCTTATGTTTGTGTTCCTTACCAAGACCAAATCGCGCAAACCTCTTAATCAACGGTTAAACAAAATAGGGACATTTAGGGATGTATTTATTTGTGTCGTTTAATCTTCAAAAATCAATTTGATTATATTACTCAAATAAATTCATTTGTAAATCAAATAAATGACAAAAATGTTCACTCAAATAAATATCCAAACGCTAATATACATTAAAGTATGTGTAGAGAATGTGGTATAATATTGTTTCTCTTAAATATTCTGTTTGTATTGAAAAAAATCTACTAAATAGTTGTAATGATATTTTCTGATGCTGACAAATGAAATATTCTTTTTTTTATTCTTGGTTATATTGGAAACTATTAGAACTACATTATTTCTATCGTGATTTTTATCAATAAATATGCTTCCATTGACGTCCATGTAACAACGAAAAATCCAATATGGCCCCTCTCCTCTATTTCAGCAGTATATGCCGTAATGTGCCTAGAGGAAGAGAAAATTGTATTTTGAAACCATCGAGAGATGAGGAGTGTTTACCCCAGCTTATTGTTCCCTCTTGCTGCAGTAACTGAGTTTGTGAACGGGAAGATTGGCGTTACATATGGGATTCATTTGTTTGTGGTCTGACCAGTGTAGACCTGTCGATGGGCACTGTCCATCATCTGTCCGCTCTGTTGCTCATTTTCACTGAAGATATCTTGTGCGTCGGCTGATGAATCCATTTGGAGTGTTTTTTTGCATATGATTTAGCAAAAAAATATTTCATAAATCTAGAACCTTTTGTGACGACTCTGATTCCTGTGTACTGTTCTGAAGGTGTGACGTGACAAGCTTGTGTTTTTATAGTCTGTGATTTTTTTAGACATCATTTGTGACATCATGACATCACTCGTGGAGTTTGTCGTGGTGTTATCAGTGTGCCTTAACGTCAGTGCATTTGGATTAGAACAACTTCGGACGGTTCAAATCGGGGTTATTTTACCTTTCGGAAAACGTCGGATGTTCTCGGTCGGCCATGTTGCGCCCGTGCTTGACTTCGTCACAACGTACGTACGGAGGCGATCCCTGTTACGGCAAGTACGGTATCAACTTCACTTCCGGGATTCAAGATGCAACTCAAAGGATGCACCCATTCAAGCCTTCAATTTGCATCGGGATCATTATTCTGACGTTATATTCGGGCCCGTGTGTGACTATAGCCTCGCTCCCGTGGCACGGTACGCGCCATATTGGAACGTTCCCATAGTAACGCCTGGTGGTTTTGCCCATGATTTCGGCGCAAATAAACGTCGGGTCGATTCTGAATACTCAACTTTAACCCGAGTTGGAATGACTTTCAACTCGCTGTCAGTGTATTTGATAAAAACGTTATTCCGTTTCAATTGGCGAAAGGTCAAGGTCATATACGACGTTGATGCATATAGCGACATCACGCCTGGGTACTGCTTTCTGGCAGCCTCCGCGCTTATATACTACAGCAAGAAAGTCGGACTCGATTACGACTTTCACATCTTTATACCTAAGAACCAGGATGTAGGTCACGTGTTGAGGACAGAGGTCACATCGGACTATTCGAGTGAGTATTGGCTTCATTGTTTAATATACATCTCCATAATATTTTAACTGCAAGTGACTATTATTTTTAATATTATCATCCTGAGGATTTGTGATAAATTGTATTTATTACATAGTGGGAGATATTTAACGGAATGTGTTTCCGTATCATAATTAGAATATGTATCAGGATTATTTTACATTAATAACTTTATATTGTATAGACATACGCAAAATTTCGACACTCGGAATTGACTCTGCATAAATATAATATATTTGTATTTTCTTTTGAAATATTTTTTTTTGACTTTTTGAGTGAGTTATCTTATCAAGAGTGACGCAGTCACAAGTGAAAATTTAATTTCTTTCAGCTCACGAAAAGAATGAAAAGTGGTATTTCACAAGAAAAGATGAATGTGATTTACCTAAGCCAACCCCTAACTAACCTTGCTCAAAGGCGGTACTTAATGAAAAGTCCATGGGTGTATAGTAACTCTATCCTTATAATAGGCAAGTCTAGATAAGCGGACAGTACACAAGGGACGCCAGTCTCTTATTATAAGAGAGAACTTTTTCTTATTATTTGTTTTATTTAGAAATTGTGATTTAAACTAATAATTATTGCCTAAGAGACTTGTGAAAGTCTAACCCCTAACGTACAAGCTCTTCTATAAGGCATGTCCTGCGTATCTGATATGCCGACCTACGCTCCCCACCACATGTGCAAACTAATTGGTCATTAGGAAGGAAATTTACCCATGATTTATCAGCTAAGAGGTCAGTTATTTTGTAATTTTCTGGTCAATTACTCTGACGGGCACTGTATCACTCCGGACAGCCCAGAATAGCCAATGGACATGTACTGTCAGTGCTTCAGTGTCAGTTGACCGCTTGTATATATGATCACACTCCCAGTTCTATAGTTTCAGCCGATGTTATGTATACTTATTTCCCTTTGCTGGTGACGCGATGGTCTTGCAGTTGTGGTACGATATTATAGACATGGTATTCGGCATATATGTTCAATAATAAGTTTCTTCAAGGGAAAATAGACATCATACTATCATGATGTTTATTTTCCCTTTTGGAAATTTCGTATTCAACACATTTAAAACATTCTATATATAAATTGAATGATATATGCACATCTGTTCAAACAAGATATTCTTATTTCTCATTTTATAACAAAACATATTGATGCTGTCGATGTTGTTTATTGACATGTTATATTATCGTCAAGAATCGATAGTTTACACGTGGCGTCGTTTGGTGGGAGTGATGCGTTAGCCAACACACAATAACTTTGATGCAAAGCGCGTGAGTGTCGGATGCTACCGGCGGAGCTCACTCTTTTCGCAGAAACTTGGTGTAATCGCTGATTTTCATTTATTCTTTTCAAAAAACATTCTCCACTAGTTTCACTTTTATGCATTATGGGATCTGTTTCAGCAATTAATCGGGACTAATTATTCTCTGCCGTTGGCGATTTAACCGACGACTGTGATGCATCAATTGCTCGAATAACCATTACACCCCAAACGGCGTCCTCCGATCTTGTCCTCATAAATTAAACATGTTTTTTAGATATAATTGATAATGATCAATATATTCACCATACGGAATATTTAGGTTTAGTGTATACTTGAAACATATGGCAGTATACTCCATATATAGTTTCTCCACTCCCAGACCGCTTCCGTGGTCTAGGAGTAGAGCGTTCGCCCGGAGAGCGGGAGGTCGGGTTTCGATCCCCGGCCGCGTCATACCAAAAGACTTTAAAAGATGGTACTTGTTGTTACCCTGTCTGGCGCCCGGCATTAAGGGGCTAAACAAGGCCCGGGGGTTTGGAGTCAGTATACTGTGTCTGAGTGGGGTATTCATGTTAAACTGCAGCATGGTATCTCATTTGGCTAGCACTTTAAAACCGGGACTAGTAGAAGCACACACACACACACACGCACACACACACACACACACAAGTACAATAACCTTCGACGCGGTGTTAAACCCCATTTCACCTAACCTCACAACTTCACTCCTAACATGGTAATCATAAAGAAAGTACAAAAAAACATAACAGAGACTTAATGGCTACCCAACCATAATTATTAAAAAAACAGCTCCAAGTGACAGCTTGCTGTTCGTGTTTTATGTCCATGACAGATGACGAGCTGTGTTAGGGCAGTGCGTATCCATTAGAGACACAAAAACAGTTAATAATTTTTTCGATGTACATTTACATTACATTTCAGTGCTGTTATTCCACGAAAATCATCTGATAAGTGATGGCAAATACTGGATCCATTGCGAGTGAGACATGACGCTTGTTTTCGAACCTTCGACTTTGGCTGATAATGGTAGAATCAAGGTGGTCACGATTTGTGAAGCTGGCAATCAATTGCTGATATTTTATTCTGCTTTTATTTGTTTCCTATTTCTTTACATCCTTTCATGGTTGTAAAACACCGACGTGATACCTTCAATGCATCGTGTCGTGTAGCTGCTGCGGATAATTCATCTTGGATGTTGGGTGCAGTGTTATGCATACATCGTATAGGAAACGATAGATCGTGAAAGGATTTATAATTTCCATCATCATCATCATCATCATCATCATCATCATCATCATCATCGATGGTCGGTGATAGTACTTGAACCATACTCAGTCATTCACTATTCACTCATTATTATTATTATTATTATTATTATTATTATTATTACCATCATGATCATCATTACAGTTAAATCATTCAGATGACATAGAAATCACTTCATAGTTCTGTTTAATCCTGAACGTTCCTTTCTAAACCGCAAAGATAGATTTCATTTGACGGTGAGGGTGTACAATAAACTACACATAATTCCGTCATGAGTGTAAGTCTGTTGTCATGGTAATATCATGCTCCATTTTTTATCAAAAAAGGGAATGAATTTTAATTATACTGTTGAGCTTAATGAGGTGCAATGACTCTGCTTCACACAAAAATAATCATCCTCCATTGTGTCGTAACTGTCGAAACTGCCGTTACAAATTGATTGCATCAGAAAATATAAGTTGCAATGAAAGGGGGACGCTTACGATTTATATCACAGTAATCTAGCAAATGCAATATATCATGTGCAATTTTGAATTTTAAACCGTTACCTAGCAACCAAACAAACCAGTATCGTCTCATTCACATTGCTCTGAAAAAACATCATTAATCACAATCTTTTCACATTTCAGGAAATACATTATGATAACATCCTATAATTCAAATTACCTATGTCTCCCAATGCTGTATATTACTGTGATGTAATTTGGGTTTGCTGTGGCAATTAACAATTACCGGTCTTATGTGAAATTAGTTTGTCCCTGGCCTGAAATATATCTAAATATGCACGAGTGAATTCCTTTACTTGACCTATTAGGTTATTCCTGATTGACTTCCCTGCTATCTCGTGATCATCGCATTGGTTTGAATGAAATGTAACATGCGTGTAGGATTCTGCTGGAGAGATCGTGACGCCAGTTTAGTTCAAAGACTCATTACCGTGTATTGCCGACCTCAGGTCAAGGTTACCTTGGCAATCATAGCCACGAGTAACAATGCAAGGTCCTAAAGCATGAGAGTTAGACCAACGCTTAGCCTCTGAAAACATAATACGCAACCCCTGTCATATAAGATACATAACCCCTGGGATACAAGATATACAACCCACATGATACAAGATACACAACCCTGGGGATACAAGATATACAACCCACATGATACAAGATACACAACCCCTATGATACAAGATACACAACCCCTATGATACAAGATACACAACCCTGGGGATGCAAGATATACAACCCACATGATACAAGATACATAACCCCTATGATACAAGATATACAACCCACATGATACAAGATACACAACCCCTATGATACATGATATACAACCCCTATGGCACAAGATACACAACCCCTGGGATACAAGATATACAACCCCTATGATACAAGATACATAACCCCTATGATACAAGATATACAACCCCTATGACACAACACACACAACCCCTGGGATACAAGATATACAACCCCTATGATACAAGATACATAACCCCTATGATACATGATATACAACCCCTATGATACAAGATATACAACCCCTATGACACAAGATACACTACCCTGGGGATACAAGATACATAACCCACATGATACATGATATACAACCCCTGTGATACAACATACACAACCCTGGGGATACAAGATATACAACCCCTGTGATACAACATACACAACCCTGGGGATACAAGATATACAACCCACATGATACAAGATACATAACCCCTATGATACATGATATACAACCCCTGTGATACAAGATACACAACCCTGGGGATACAAGATATACAACCCTATGATACAAGATATACAACCCTATGATACAAGATACATAACCCCTATGATACAAGATATACAACCCACATGATACAAGATACACAACCCCTATGATACAAGATATACAACCCCTGTGATACAAGATACATAACCCCTGGGATACAAGATATACAACCCACATGATACAAGATACATAACCCCTATGATACATGATATACAACCCCTATGACACAAGATACACAACCCTGGGGATACAAGATATACAACCCCTATGATACAAGATACACAACCCCTGGGATACAAGATATACAACCCTGGGGATACAAGATACACAACCCTGGGGATACAAGATACATAACACTGGGGATACAAGATATACAACCCCTGTGACACAAGATACACAACCCTGGGGATACAAGATATACAACCCTATGATACAAGATACATAACCCCTATGATACAAGATATACAACCCACATGATACAAGATACACAACCCCTATGAT
Source organism: Haliotis rufescens (assembly GCF_023055435.1). Lineage (NCBI taxonomy): Eukaryota > Metazoa > Mollusca > Gastropoda > Lepetellida > Haliotidae > Haliotis > Haliotis rufescens. Next base: position 12,414,497 of record NW_025963824.1, on the reverse strand, counting down.
ACAAGATATACAACCCCTGTGATACAAGATACATAACCCCTGGGATACAAGATATACAACCCACATGATACAAGATACATAACCCCTATGATACATGATATACAACCCCTATGATACAAGATACACAACCCCTGGGATACAAGATACACAACCCCTGGGATACAAGATACATAACCCTGGGGATACAAGATATACAACCCCTATGATACATGATATACAACCCCTATGACACAAGAAACACAACCCTGGGGATACAAGATATACAACCCACATGATACAAGATACACAACCCCTGGGATACAAGATACATAACCCTGGGGATATAAGATATACAACCCCTATGACACAAGATATACAACCCACATGATACATGATATACAACCCTGGGGATACAAGATATACAACCCCCATGATACAAGATACACAACCCCTGGGATACAAGATACATAACCCTGGGGATACAAGATATACAACCCCTATGATACATGATATACAACCCCTATGACACAAGAAACACAACCCTGGGGATACAAGATATACAACCCACATGATACAAGATACACAACCCCTGGGATACAAGATACATAACCCTGGGGATATAAGATATACAACCCCTATGACACAAGATATACAACCCACATGATACATGATATACAACCCTGGGGATACAAGATATACAACCCTATGATACAAGATACATAACCCCTATGATACAAGATATACAACCCACATGATACAAGATACACAACCCCTATGATACAAGATATACAACCCCTGTGATACAAGATACATAACCCCTGGGATACAAGATATACAACCCACATGATACAAGATACATAACCCCTATGATACAAGATATACAACCCCTATGACACAAGATACACAACCCTGGGGATACAAGATATACAACCCACATGATACAAGATACACAACCCCTGGAATACAAGATACATAACCCTGGGGATACAAGATACACAACCCTGGGGATACAAGATATACAACCCCTATGACACAAGATATACAACCCACATGATACATGATATACAACCCCTGGGATACAATATATACTACCCACATGATACAAGATACATAACCCCTATGATACAAGATATACAACCCCCGTGATACAACATACACAACCCGTGTGGAAACAAGCTATACAACCCCTATGATACAAGATAAATAACCCCTATGATACAATATATACAACCCCTATGACACAACACACACAACCCCTGGGATACAAAATATACAACCCACATGATACAAAACACAAAAACATATGATAAACAACGCAATAGACTATCTCACAGTCCCTGAACCATATTATTTCCCGTCCGCTAAGCCCCAACAGTTATGCTATAGCCCTGAACGAAGCAAGTCTAGTTTTCACCTTCCCTGACACTCCTTCCCAATTTAAATGTAATTGCTTCTTTCTAACAAAATTATATATGCCCAGAGACTAAGCGTTAGCCTAAGTACGCAAGTGCACTGGCAACTGATACGCTTGACCCGCGCATAATATCTGGTGTTGATGTTTGTGGAACAAACACCGAACACGCACACTGTACATCTGTCCACATATCTACCATATCCGACAACGTCTGACCCCCCCATCACCCCACACCAGACTAGCTTCGTTTTGACTTGTTAGGTTAACCAAAAACACCCATTATGATGGCACGAGAAGTATGTGCCTGGTTTGGTTTAATGAACCTTTGGATCAACTTTGTTTATAAGTGGGAGATGCTGTCAACGTATGTTGCTATTTGTTAATGATAGTTATACCGTCAGCAAAAAAACATTGGCAGCACACATCCCAGCAGAGAGCCACTTACGTTGAGAGTATTTATTATTGACATGACTTGGTTATGTTTTTGCTAGCATGTTGATGTTTGTTTATCGGTCATTGGAGACTCTCGGCACGGTCCAACAACGAGGCCGTTGTTACGGAAGCCTTTGAGGTCAAGTTGTTTTTTTGTTGGTTTTTTTTTCGTATCTTGAAATTTCAAGATGTTATATTGAAATTTCAAGATACTAACTTGGAATTTCAAGATACATACAAAGCTGAAATTTCAAGATAATAAGTGATTTTTTTAAGATTATATTTAAACTGAAATTTAAACATAATAAGTTGAAATTTCAGATGCTGTGTTGACATTTCAAGATGCTAAGTTGAAATTTCAAGATATATAGTGTGTATCTCGAAATTTTGAGTTAGTATCTTGAAATTTCAACATAAAATCTTGAAATTTCGACATAAAATCTTGATATTTCAGTTTTTCGTATCTTGAACTTTCAACTTAATATCTTGAAATTTCAAGAGATCAAGTTGAATTTAAGTTGAAATTTCAAGATGCCAAGTTGAAAATTCAAGATATTATCTTGAAATTTCAACATAGCATCCCCAAAAGCTAGGCTTCCGTGTGTTGCAGCAGTTATTGGTATCAACAGCAATCAATCAACAAGACATAACGGACCTTTTTATCTAATGTTATGAGCATTTAACAAAATGAGCATTTAATACGAAGATATCGTATTACGGACACCCCGGTCTTCAAGATTACAGTTGGGGCGTCTATATAAACTGGCGGGCAAAAGAAAGAATCCAAAAGATAATCTGATTTGGGCGAATACATCACCATCGATAAACAGTTTTATGTTTGTTGCTAAGAAGTCTTTACTTACTCACCAACTCGTACAAATGATGGGCTTCCTAACTTTTACAGAACCTTTTTTATTAATATACTGAACAAAAAAGTTAGGAATCGTAACTATTTTGGGGATATTTTTTTATGAAATTGAGTGGTCAGTCTTCACTACAAAACCTATCCCTAAAATTATTCATGGTCACTACCTTTTTTGTGCAATAACAAATATAAAGAGTCTAAAGATTTTACATATTATATTCATTCACGGTATATAAACATTTATATATGTCATGAGGTCGCTGGCAGCATACACTTTAATATTGTAGATACCGTACTGATAGTTGTAGTAAGATTTAACGTCATATCTAGACGTTGTCTATAAGATTATTTTTATAAACTTTTCAGATATAATTTGTGTAGCATAATTGCTTTTTCAGAGCAGGGGTTCAAGATACTTGCACATATTTTATTTTGCATTTTGGCAGTTCAATAGATCTAGTGTTTGAAGAAGTAACTGTCAGTCGTAACTATAATTCGGACAGAACAAAAGGAAGTGTTTTTCATCGTCTATCTTATTTAGGTTACATAATTTACATTTTCTCTGGTCGACAGGCGCGTTAGTGTATCTGCCTCTTTCAATCTCCAGATTATGGCAACCAGAGACCATATAATATAATATATGGTCTCTGTGACAACTGAGTCTTAATTAAGATGAAGCTAATGTCTGGTCTATACATTTTACAGCTGAAACATACTTCTTATCTATCAGTATTACATATAACGGCAGACGTCGTGAGCTCGTACGCCAATAGTCGTGTTTTTTTATACTTCCGTCCCATCTTCTGATGTGTATTTCATGACGTAGACTGATCTTCGTTTCTCCGACTTAAGAGATAACACCATGTCCCCTTAACTGATAGGATTGACCCGCCCTGTCTAACAATCTCCTTGTTGACCAGGGGATGATTCCAAGGTCAGACGATCCTTTCTCCTGATTGGCGTGATCACCGTAACGTCTGCGTAAACACAACCCGGATGTAAGGTCACCCACGTGACCACAGGCACGTGTTGATGTGTTTGTTAATTAGGCTGGCGTGGAAATAGCTTGAGGTATTACGTCATTGTCCATGGCTGGTTTCCGAAGCTGATCCCAAGATACTGTTGATGGACTACGCCTGTCATCCTCATCTCCAGACGTCCATGACGGCTGATGACGGAGGCTGTTCAGACGCACCGCGTGTTAGGAGACAGTCGCCTGTGACAACCATTGGAATAACTACATGATCAAGTCTATCTATAATGGAGAAATGCGGCATGTTTCATTAATAAAGCTGACAGCATCTGCTCTTGAAACCATTTATACCAGTTGAATTAAATCAAATATCCTTTGAAATTATATAAACTACAGGGCGAAAGAAAAAATACAGCCATGTTTGATGGTGGTTAAGATGAAACGAACAGGAAATGGGTATTCGATGGTGATGTATTTTATACGGGTGTCATAGTTGTGTTTTCACCTTAAGTTTGCAGTGTTTACACGTCAGCCTCGTGACGTTAAGTTTTGATAAAGTTTGTAATGTTTCGGTCAAATTCATTTGTCAAGTGCACATGGAGGCACGGGTGCTTTAGTAGTCTAAGGGTTGTGGGTTTCTCCAAAGTGGTTACCGTCTGAGACCTGCACATTAAGCGATTCGTGAAGATCCGGGCTAGGATAGGTCTGCAGCTACCCATGATTGTCCTAAGTGGCGACTAACGGGATCGGGTGGTAAGGCTTGCTGACTTGGTTACGTTTGTAGTTTTTTATCCGTAAAGCCCAAAAATATAACGTGTCGCCTTAAGAGTGAGTGTGTGAGTTGGGTTAAACGCCGCTTTTAACAGTATTCCATTTATATCGCGGCGTGTCAGCTTAATGTGGGAGGAAAGCCTCAGACGTTTACCACTTCGGTGAAACCGAAGAGCACGGGTATGGTGCTGACCAACATAGAAACATAATCGGGGCGAACCGGGATTCGAACCCACAATCATAGGTTCCTGGTGTGCCCAAGTGACGCAACTCTGCACAGCGCATCGCCTTAAGACAAACACTGGCTCTGGTTAGGTACCATTTTAAAGAAACGATTGGTCTTTCTACGATATCAGACCGAGCGTAGGACCTTTAGACGTCATGGATAGACCCGTGAAGATCCGGGGTAGAATAGGTCTTCAGCAAATGCGACTATGCTTGTCGTTACAGGCGACTAACGGGATCGGGTGGTCAGGCTCACATACTTTGTTGATACATGTCATCGTATTCCAATTGCGTGTATCGATGCTCTTGATGCCAATCGCAGGATTGTTTGTCCAGACTTGATTATTTACAGATGGCGTCATTACATGGAATATTGCAGCGTTAAACACCAAACAAACAAATCCCAATTGAAGCTAACACGCCGTGATATAACTGGAATACTGTTCAAGCGCATATTTTCATTCGCCGGGCAGTGTAGCGCCAGAGGTAAGGACAGTACGAAGCTGTTGTGACACGCGATGTAACAAGCGCCCTGCTTCTGTCCTGAGCCGCATCCTCCGATACTTCTTATCATTGACATGTGTGGAGATTCGGATTTCCATCTATCAAAACATCAATTGATTCAGGATCTATTTATATTTATTTGATATATGTACTTTCGGCAGTTGGCGAGTTTTATGGCGAAGCATTCGTCATATATCAAAAGTAATCTGTCATTTTCTAAAAAAAAAATGCAACATCATACATCTTTTTCGAGTAATCAGGTCCAGGAGGAGGGGAAGACAGAATGATGGATAGGACAATTGACTAATAAAATCCCTCAAGGTCTCTCTCAGTTGCCCTTGTCAACTGATTATATATTACCTTCCCGACAACCCACAAACTAGTACTAACAACATCAGCGGCCATTGTGACCAACTGATCCCCGATCTTGTCAAAATGCATCCTGATAAAGGATAATAGATATGACGACTATGAACGTTGTAAAGAAAAAATATCATTTTATAATTATATATTTCTTTGTTTTTTGCATTTTGGGCTTTTACGTATCCAATTGCTATACACATGTTATGCTTATTTGAAACTCGTGAACATCCGGGTTAGAATAGGTCTTCAGCAACCCCTGCTTGCTGTTAAAGGCGACTATGCTCGTCGTAAGATGCGACTAACCGGATCAGGTTGACTCGCTTACTGGATTGATGCTCCCTTACTTACGTGGATCGATGCTCATGATATCAATCACTGGGTGGTTGTCCCAGATTCGATTATTTACAGACATATAGCTGTAATATTGCTGACTGCGGCGATAAAAAAACAAACAAAAGCTTGATCAAGCTGGGCAATGAATACCTTAGTTAAACGGTAAATGTCAGGACGAATGGAATTATAAAACCGATTTCTTAGTAAACATAATATTGTTCAGCATTTCGTAATCAGGTAATATCGATTTAAACTGCCGGGCAGAAGAAAGCACCCGATATGATGTTGGCTAACCATAAAACGATGGTGATGTTGTTGATACGGCTGTCGGCGTGCAGTGGTTCGGCGAGTGTTTCAGCCTAGTACCGTTTTGATAGCGTTTGTAACTTTTTGGTCAAATCCAATTTTCAAGTGTATTCTTTCTCTTGTCCAGCAAGAAAGTTGAAGGACACAATTTACATTTTTGCTACTTTACAGATTATGCTTAAAGGTTTGTTTCGTGCTTCTGTGATTCGTCTCAAACTTCCATGTATTGTTTGTATTGAATATCTTTTTCTCCTCCAGACATATTGCTTACACAAAATTGAAAATCATAACTTTTAACCTTTTATATAACTTCAATCTGAAATCAGCTTAATAATCTTCACAAAACATATTAATTAATTTTTCTTTTGCTTTCGTGACACATGGAAACTCTCCAGTAACTTGAGATACACGTATATCATCCACGCCGAAATAAACGCCATTATGTTTGCACGGAATAAACTTGAGTGTAGACATTATAAGTATAACAATATATTGGTCGAGTTATCCATCGTTCGAGACAAATGGGGTTCCTATATTAGACCAAACTGTGATATTACTGGAATATTGCTAAAAACCATACTCACTCACTCACTCGATGCAATGTGATTCATACGTCATCCTATCCAACATAAGTCTATTAGGCCAGTGCATTTCAGTGATGTGTGTCACTTTAACGAACATTCGTTGATTAGGATTGGATCGCATGTCCTCAAACTCCGAATAGCGTTCCTGTTACGTCACATAGACGTCATTGTTTCGGTTTCCAAGTTCACAAATATGAGTAGTTTGTTTACTTTTTATCTAGTGAGTGAGTGAGTTGGGTTTAACGCCGCTTTTAACAATATTCCAGTTATATCGCGGCGTGTAAGCTTAATGTGGGAGGAAAGCCCGAAGTGATGCAGGTCTCAGACGTTTACCACTTCGGTGAAACCCACGAACACGGGTATGGTGCTGACAAACCTAGAAACATAATCGGGGCAAACAGGGATTAGAATCCACAATCATAGGTTTCTGGCGTGTCTGAGGGACGCAACTGTGTACACTGAATTGCGGCGCCTTAGACGACTGGGCCACCCGTGCCCACTCTCTTATTTGAGATAAAGCCATACAGTGTATGATTTGTGAAAATAACGTTGAATCTAGAACCCTACTATCCTATTAACTTATCCATTCTAACTAGGTCTCTCAGTATTTGTTGCAATGTCCGCCTGTAAAATTATGACTGTAGAAATGTACGCCATCAGCTAAAGTTCACGAAGGCTTTGGGCAAAGTTATGCCGACCGATAATCAAATAAAAAAGTTATTTCAATAATCACGAGTGCCGACTGATTACTGACAATTAACATAGTTTCAACTGGATTTATCTAGCTATGTTCTATGGCTGACGACTCCAAGTGAATGGCGATAATCTCGTAGATTCACGTACTATCACGCTTGCATAACACGTGGGAGAGTGAGGTGGCTGCTGGTTTGTGAGTCTCCGATGAAAGTTGACACTTGCCCAGAGGGGATCTCGTACTTGGCGCCCGGAATTTCAATTTGAAATTTCATCGATATAGATTTGAGTGCTCTGAAGCTAATCTGAGGAGACCCTTTGTGAGGCAAGGATAGGCTGATAGGTTTGACTTTAATAGACAGCCTTCTAAAGACCTTTGCCTCTGTGTCATTTTTCTTCAAAACGTGCACTTAATATAATATGGCGAATGTGGTGTATTTGCTCTGGGAGGCTGAGCATTGGGATAACAACTGAGACAGTGTCGGTGGTTAGGTGCATGGGTGAAGGAATGCTGTTTTACGCCGCAGTCAGCAGCTTTATGTCAAGGATGTCTGTACATGATAAATTCTGGGAAGTAAATGTCAACGGGATCCATATATCCAAGTGAACAAACAATGCATTATTATTATTATTATCATCATCATCATCATCATCATCATTATTATTGAAACAGAAAATTTCTCAGATGACATACAAAACAACACATAGTGCATTCTGTTTAATATCGGGAACGTTAATCCTAGGCCTTATACGTTTGTTTTATCATAATTATAATTAATTGTTTTCTTTTCACGACACACAGGTGTTGAAATACAAAGGGTAGTAACATATAAAAATAAACATTCACCCACCCCCACCCACACCACCCACACCCACACCCACACCCTCACACACCCTTTAAGAGCGTCAGCACGTGCAGCACATCCCTGCCTGGCGATGACAGTTCCCTGACAACATGTTATGATGTTCCTCCGCCTCATCCCTAACCCCATTACAGAGAGGTTGTAACACCGATCACTCAATCATCTCATCATTATCGATCTCCCATAGTGGAGCGCAGTTCATGTTATCGACGCCATCCCATCTCCAACAGAACAGCCTCTCTCATCAGCACCTAAGGATGTCACAAAATCGGTAGAGACAGGATGAGGAGGCTTTTCAGTGAGGATTGTATTCGTTGAGGGAGACGGCTGTTATTCTTCGCTGAAGTATCAATCTTGGGAATAATGGATCACAACAAACGGGAGGACTAAGTCCCGCTTGATAATGACAACGAATCTGTTTGTCACTGGGGATATTGTAGGAGTAAGAAAATGCCTGCTGGTTCTTAATGAGTAAGATGATTGCGAACTGATGAAATTATTACTGTTATATTTAATAACAGAGACTGAAATTCAAAATGGCCACCCGGCGGCCATATTGAATATAGTTTCAAAATGTGTGAAACGCTCCACGTTAGGAGAGAAGGTATTTGTTGGTCCGTTGTTTTGCGTTTTTGTTACTTATGTGTATATTTTATTTTATTAGATATTATTTTAATACTTTATTATCTTATTATTTTATTATATTTTTATTTTTTTTAATTATTTTTTTTAAAACAATTTTGGAGGGAGGGGGGATCAACTTGTGTGACCTTTGAGGACTTTGTGTAAGAAGAAGTTACTAGAAAATACTTCAAGAGTAGGGGTGTCACCTTCATCAACCATCACCTCTTCACCCTACCCAACCCACCCTAACCCCATCCCCAAACCACCCTAACCCCCATTCCTAATTATAACCCCTTCTTGATACGGGTTTGGAGTTTCATTACATTTAAACATAATTGCGTTTTGATTACCGAGTAGAATTTTAATGATCACCTCGATTCCAACGACCCCCTACCACGCCCACGCTCGGACTTACACAAGTAACTTTGGCGTGAACCTTTATCCGCTGTTAATATGTATTAACGCCGGAATATTAATAATTCTTCAGAATCGGCAAGCTAACAGTAATGCTGACACGTTAACTGCCTCGATTCGATCTGCAGCCAGTCTCGGTGATGTTGGCCAGCACTGACTGACGTTTTGATTGACATATTTGTAACTAAACCATCTCCGCCCATTCAAATTATGTTGCTCTGATCTTCATCATCGCAATCTGGGTCTCATCACTGGAATTATTCGCTCGTTTTATCAAGTCTCTGTCCTCTTTGGCCAAAGAGATGTGGGAGTTTCTTACAGTTGAAGTTTTTTGTTATTCAAATGCTAAATGTTATTAAGTAAGTTTTTTAAGAGGCTGTGTTCATGAGTGTAAGATTTTTGAAGTCGTGAATATTCGTTTTTCCTGTGGGATAATTCATCATGATTTTTTGTTCTCATGGATTGGATTTATTTCAGTGTTGGAGATGCTTATTTTTTATTAACCCACAGGCGCATGTAACAATGAGATGTTAGGTTGTGTTGTGTTGTGTTGTGTTGTGTTGTGTGTGTGTGTGTGTGTGTGGCTGCTTGTACTAGTCCGGACGAATGCCGATTTATAGTGCCAGTCCTTGTTTTAGCCCCTTAATGCCGAGTTCCAGACAGGGTTACAACAAGTACCATCTTCAAACGTCTTTTCGTATGACGCGTCCGGGGATCCCCGGACCTCCCGCTCTCCGGGCGGACGTTCTACCACTACACCACGGAGGCGGTCGATTCTATATGAAACAATAGGAAAAGGTGTTATTGACAAATTTTCTTCAGCAAATGTTCTGCACATTTCTCACATTGCTATTCGGCAACCTTTTAGCACCATCGAGATTACCGGAATGAAAACTAGATCCAAATTAGGAAGTGTTAGTATCAGGAAAGTGTCGATTTGCCATACGGCACCGGATATTGCGTGTCAAAGCTACTCTCGTACAACTTTATTCGTTTCTATGTTTTACAGCCAAACTCATAATTGCATAATAAATTTGAGACTTTAAAAAAGTTATAATCGGTTCATATCCACGGGTTATATTTTCATATTTCACACCGCCCTTCTCCTTGCGGCCAATTAAAATTGTAGAAACTTAATAGTAGTTATTAGTGGTTAGGGAATTCGTACGATGCGAAGTAAAGAAGCTGGAGTAGTTTGGCTGCCCTAAAGCGATTGCGCTCATCGCTCCTTTGTGCAGTCGCTACTAGGACAGGGTACCAGTCTATAAAGAAGCTGGAGTAGTTTGCCTGCCCTAGAGCGATTGCGCTCATCGCTCCTTTGTGCAGTCGCTACTAGGACAGGGTACCGGTCTATAAAGAAACTGGAGTATTTTGCCTGCCCTAGAGCGATTGCGCTCATCGCTCCTTTGTGCAGTCGCTACTAGGACAGGGTACCGGTCTATAAAGAAGCTGGAGTTGTTTGCCTGCCCTAGAGCGATTGCGCTCATCGCTCCTTTGTGCAGTCGCTACTAGGACAGGGTACCAGTCTATAAAGAAGCTGGAGTAGTTTGCCTGCCCTAGAGCGATTGCGCTCATCGCTCCTTTGTGCAGTCGCTACTAGGACAGGGTACCAGTCTATAAAGAAGCTGGAGTAGTTTGCCTGCCCTAGAGCGATTGCGCTCATCGCTCCTTTGTGCAGTCGCTACTAGGACAGGGTACCGGTCTATAAAGAAACTGGAGTATTTTGCCTGCCCTAGAGCGATTGCGCTCATCGCTCCTTTGTGCAGTCGCTACTAGGACAGGGTACCGGTCTATAAAGAAGCTGGAGTTGTTTGCCTGCCCTAGAGCGATTGCGCTCATCGCTCCTTTGTGCAGTCGCTACTAGGACAGGGTACCAGTCTATAAAGAAGCTGGAGTAGTTTGCCTGCCCTAGAGCGATTGCGCTCATCGCTCCTTTGTGCAGTCGCTACTAGGACAGGGTACCAGTCTATAAAGAAGCATGTTGTGTGATAATACGAGACATGTGTGTTACATCACTAGTCGTGAAACTAGAGACAAGTATGTACTACTTTCCTAGCGGCTATTTACAAAATAGTTATGGACCAGCCTCGGACACTGACAAATCGGTCGACATATTTAAGTACCGTGGACAATATCTTCCTTACAACTACCATCAATAAAGCTATAAAGCGTGTCTCACTCATTCGCTTTTATATCTAGAGCCCTAATGACGACATTTCCTTGTCGGAATATAAATAACTCACAAAAATGGCTTTGTATCTGTTGTGTAGATCTGAACCAAGTTTCAGTGATATGGGTTTTAAGACAGGTTATATTGATTGTTAGTTTTATATGTGACGTGTCGATAAGTGCACACATTAACATTGAACATTAGGAAGATTTCCAACAATTACAGCGTCGACAGGCATTGCCATTTATTGTTCACACGCCAGGACGTTTGATTATTTTTATATCGCCGAGCGTTAAATCCTGGCACACAACCACAAAGCGAATAGAATAACCTACTTCGTTTCTCCTTTTTTCAAAAATAGTTTCTGTAATGGCAACAAAAGGACATATTCTCCTTCCGAATAACACAGGTTTTCACAATGTATTGGCCGCTCGTGCCTCCTTTTTACTAAAGGGCACCATGGATCGACACCAAAAGGCTGGAAGTCCTAAAGTACCAGGTGACCTCACTACGTGGCAAACGAATTTCCTTATTGCTCACTACATGAAGACTACAAGGCTTGTGCGTTTCAGATTTAGTGACATTTCGTTACATTGAAAGAATTAATTCAGCTGTGAAGACGTTGTCTCGCGTACACAATGTCGTTAGCTTTGCAGACATGAATTTCATAGACTTAAATAAGCGACCGTGAAATTAACATTCGGCTCCTTCTTTCGGAGATGATGCGGGTTTATAGATGAAGTGTCTAAGTTCTTTCATATCCCAGGTTTACGATGGGTATTAACGATGGGTACTACAATGGGTATTACTGATGGGTACTAACGACGGGTATTAACGATTAGTATCACAGTGGGTATTACCGTTGGGTATCAATAACTGGTATTAATATAGGTATTAACGACTGGTATTAACGATGGGTACTACAATGGGTATTACCGATGGCTATTAACGATGGGTATTGCCGGTGGGTATTAACGATGGGTATTACCGATGGGTATTGGCGATGGGTATTGCGTCGTTGCTTGGATTGCTTCGGGAAGCAAACTATGGTTTGCGTGATAATTCAACAGACCGGTATATTTAGGAATTTCTCAAAATCAAAGGTTTTTTTATATTTAGGTGATGGCAATTGCACGCTCATATACACTCCATAAGGATATATAAACTTTATGAAATTATCACAATTGCAAACCAGATCATAAGTTAAATGAATGATAGTTAGTGAGACAAGCATTTAAAGACAGTCATCCATAAGCAAATTTATGAAATTATTCTCGACACTCTACAGGGGTTCCATCTCGAGTTACTTAAGAAAGCACATTGCACTCTCAGCCTTCACATGAACAGCTCCAATAAAACAATGTACAAGTGCACACAAGTCAAAGCTACATGTACATACAGAATTCACTCCTGCTGCCATGTTAATTGAAACTAGTGAGAAATAATGTGGAATTCTGGTTTTTGGACGGTCAAAGCGGAAAGATTGATTTTCTGAAAGAGCCAGGTTTATAGCTACGAGTGAACACGTCGAACACACATACGATAACATAGGCACGAAATTTGTTGGGCCTCTATCTTGGAGATCTGTAGCGATGAGCATGTAAAGAGAGTGAATGGGTTAAACTTTAAAGTCACGTCCTCGACAATAGTTCAGTCGTATATGACTTCAAGCTGTAAACGTATATTATTTTAATATCTGTCATGCGAGGACAGCATATACAAAAACAATCAATACATCACAGATTTTCATTCAAGACTGGTATTAGAACATTAAAACATATGACTGCAATGGATTCAATTCAACACTGAGATGAAGGCAGCCGGCATCAGTGTACGGCCTCTATACTGGGGACCACGGGGACTTGCTTCTGTTTTCAAAGCAGGATTTACCCCATCCCTCCATTTACTGGTAGTTGTTGACAAGTTTAGCCGGGGAGTAAAACAACAGTTATGCGTCGACTAGTGATAGAGTTGGGTTTAACGCCGTTTTTAACAGCATTCCAGTTATATCACAGCGTGTCAGCTTAGTGTGGGAGGAAAGCCCGAAGTGAGTCAGGTCTCAGACGTTTACCACTTTGGTGAAACCCACGATCAAGGGTATGGTGCTGACAAACCTAGAAACATAATCGTGCCGAACCGGGATTCGAACCCACAATCATAGGTTTCTGGCGTGACCAAGGGACACAACAAGATGATTGGGCCACTCCGGATCCCTATTGATGAGAGATGAGTTGGAAGGCACAATAATACAATATCCAGTAATTTTGCACGATGGACCAGTATTCAGATCAAGGATCATGCGTGTCGCCACACGAGCCCTCATCGAGTTTAGATTAATTCCTTCCACGTTCGAACATGTCAACGAAATAGATTTCCATCCTGTTGCAACCAGATCGGAATGAAGAAAAGAAACGTCATTATCCCCAAAGTCAGTCTGGATCAGATATAGCCTATTGTTGTCGTGACATCTTGTGTCTGTCTCTGGTATTACAGCATGATCGTGCATAATATTGTGTTTATATAATATAATAGAACCATGATGTATGTCAAAATCAGACAGAATCAAGATAATGTTTTCTATGTCTAGCCCTATCATTGACGTTGATTGGTTGTGGACCTTGTCAAATAGAGGTCAACTCAGTTGCATAGAAAAATGATTACAGTGTTTAAGAGAGTCTTTGCTATATCCATTTGATAAGGCACCACAGTCCTTCACGCTGAGAACCTTGTGGACCAAACGCTTACACTTACACAATGGCGGGACCCGAAAAGTCCTCATCTGAGGACAATTATGTCCTCAAATTCCTCCCTTCACTTAGAGTTCCTTCTTGACATCCAACCGCTGTCCAGTTGTACACAAGTGTGCTGTCTCAATGTCTGCCAGATAACAGCCACTTTTGTCTCGCTGATCTTTTCCGTCGGCCGTGGCGACGCAGGTCTGTCACGTCATCGACACGCATTGTGAGCCTCGTCAACTCGAAACCGAGTCCAAGCTCCTCCATGGTGTTGTAACAGTCCGCTGTTCTGACGTGAAGAGCCTTCCCAGACATACAACCACTTCACATCCCTTTTCCTTCGCAGCGATGCGATAAAACACTTTCTGATTTCTGACCCTGTTCGGAGCATGTAGCAGAACGTTGCTATCTAGATTGGAACTTTACCATTCTTACATATACTGTTGTTTGTGTTGAGAATAATTATACTTGTAATTATTATGATTGATATTTGAAACTATGTGTTTAATCATTCGGCAATAAATGTCCGCACGTACCCGTATTCAAATGACATCTGCAGTGAGGCTTCACATCTCTCAAATCCTTCAGGAACCAATCATTAACTTTCACAAACTCATTAAACTGGTTCTTCAGGTCAAACGCGGAGCCGCACAGCGTGAAAGGTCATCGTCCGGTTTCTTCTACTTATTCCCACGTTCACATTGCAAAGATAAATACGCTTGAGATGAAGACAACCTTCAAATCTATCTCAGTAAATAAAGATAGAAGAGCCCCCCCCCCCCCCCCCCCCCCCCCCCCCCTCCAGATCGACTGGGATTCTTTCTATTGTAGTCGGCTAATTACAGAAATTCTTCCAGCGACTGACGGAGTGCAGCACTTGACCATTCAGACACTAAGGGCGATAATTCTTTTCAAGCTGACTTTACCTCAGAAGAACCTCAAGACAAAATGCTTCGGTCATGAATCTATAATCCTGTTAGCTAGAACTACTTTTTGTTCTCCTCATATTGTCTAGACACTATTTGCAATGTGCTCTATATTATATGCCTTTTTACCGCTTCCGGTCACAAAGTAATGATGAACTGTGATCAATCAGATATTTCAAAATATCCACAAAGGGTTTATAAGCGGATAAGTCGGGCATTGTTTGTGATGTACTTTAAGGCTACGCGTATGTCAAACGCGGTGTAAACAAGCCCTGAAATTAACGTAGTTATCTCCCCTGCCCCACACTGCCGGACATTATTAAGCCAGGTTTTTGTTCAGGACATCACAATTTCCTCTACCATGCCCCTCATGCCCGCGGAGGAATCTCGCATCAAGGGCTGTAATGACACTTCAAATAGCGAGATGGGGTTTATTTCTTGTCGCGGATCGATATTCTGATTGTTGATCACGTATGTATTGATGCGCGGTTTGGACTAACTGGCTTATCCTACCCTCTCAACTGTGATCACACAGATTGAAAGATTCAAGTCAAAATCGATTATCTCCCTTTGTGTGTATTTTTCCCATTTTCTAAATTCCTGTCCCACAATGCATCACGGTTTGGTTTAAGTAGCGACCGATGTTTGTGTCAAGAGACAAAACCTAAATCTGAGATTTTACGAAGCCCCGGGCTCCTTGTTTCAATGCTACTTAACATTTCCGACAAATCTGGTAATTTGAAACAAATGAGGTTTATAAAATAATGTTTTAAGTACACCACACACCCATTAACCTTAGGTCACGTGGTGTCACGTGGGGTATACGAGTTCCTCAAGGCTCCGCGCACTGAAGTTGTCATGAAGGGAGTAGTCTTTGAAGCAATGTGGTTGGCGCGTTATATTGATTACTGGTGTGTTTAGCTATTTCTTGCACAAAATCAGCAAATCGTATTTAGTGTACTACATAAACGGTGGTGTGAATTCTGTTTAATATGTTGTTGTTTTTATCAGTCGAGGCATCTGCGTTTTATCAAAGGGATGATTAATGTTTTATCATGTATTTCTAAGAGAAGTTTGCATCGTGTCATTTTGGTATCTTGTGAAAATCATGTACTTTATCACGTATCAGTGTGATTGTTCAGACCAGGTGCTGTGGCCGTCGTTGTCGAAGTGATCAACGTGCACAATGCTGTCTGAATTGTTTGTTTGTTTGTTTGTATGACGGCGGTCTGTAAATAATCGAGTCTGGGCCTGACTATCCAGTGATTGATATCATGAGCATCGAGCTCATAGTCACAAACTGTTCAGGAAATTCAGATTTTGGTTGTAACTGAATGGTCTTACTGCAACTGTTTACAACCAATACCTGCTTGCGTACACGCATCCTCCAATTCCATATCTGAAAGTATCAAAAGTGCCGAAAAAGCTCTGATTTCCGCACAAAACATAAATTGTTAATTCCACCTGGCTTTGCAATACGCTTTCCGTTTACAACTCGTCGAACCTAAAGGCTTCTTTCACAAACAATCAAGAAATAATTGAGGTCCTTCAAACTCTCCTGACAATAAGCCCGTAGTTACTGCTTTAATTTGGGATACACTTTCTTGGAAATTCTCGGCTAGAAAGCTCTTAAAGATTCATTTGAACAACTCAGATGAGATATAATTCAAGGAACATGTTTTTTTAACATTCCACAAGGGCTTGAAATTGAACAGTCGATTCAAATAACTGACTTGTTCGCCTGCCTGCCATGATCTGCGTAATTAGATTTATTCTATTCATCGCATTGTAAAGTGCTTTCATAAAAACACATTGGGGCCGTTTCATACTCCACACACTAGAAGCCTTATTTTTTCAAATGGTATTCACTAGGAAAAAAAATGAAATCGAATGAAAAGATAGTGGTTTTTTGAACATTACCCCCTGTCCACAAAAGCGGTTAAACCTACGTGCCGTGAAAATAAGTTTTGATTCAATTTTAACAGTTTAAATTTGATTTGCCCTTAAACGACTGCAGTGACAGTGAAACGATTGGAATTTATTTCAACGAGGAGCTCCCCCGGGCAAGTTCAATGGAGTAACAACCCTTAAACCATTCCATCTTGCACGTGCAACTCGTGACTAACGGTATTTTTATGTTGTGAGAAATGTGGTATTTCTTTGGACACAATCCAGACTGAGTGCTGGTTGTCACATCAAAGTGACGCCCCTTCTGTAATCCGCCGTAATCGAGTTTTAATCCTCGAGATGGAGTTAATTCCTCGTGATGGTATATGGGTACTGCTGACAGTTGGTGCAGTCACGTCAATAGCACTTTCTAAAAAAACTTTTTGATTTCATAGTTTTGTTTGTCTTGTTTATTTGTTTCTTGTGTAATGCCGAAATCAGCAACTTCAATTCCAACTAAATTTTATATGACGGCGGCCTTTAATGTAATCGAATCGGGACCAGACAATCCAGTGAAGCCAAAGAAACCATGCTTTAAATAGGTTCAATCCTTGGGATATAGGGTACACTGTTTGAAATGTAGGTTCAAAGTAGGGATGTAGTGTACGTTGCTCATGCGATCAATCACTCGATCACATACAGGCTACAGTTGTGGACCGCCCCTTGGTCCATTGCATAGAGCGTGTGTCCGGGGATCTGTATATGGTTCGATATCATGACCGTTGAAGATGTTCTTATTGTTACCCTGCCTGACGCTCAGCATGAAGGGGAAAAACTGGTTGGCTGACACAAGATATTGACACGTGGCGTGAAACATTGTGCAGTAACGCGGTCGTTGATGTCACAAGACAACCTCTGTGGTCTAGTGGTTGAGCGTCAGCCCGGAGAGCGAACAGTTGGGTGTTTGATCCCCGGCCGCGTCATACCAAAAGACGTTAAAAGATGTACTTTTTTTCAGCTGGAGTAGTTTGCCTGGCCTAGAGCGATTGCGCTCATAGCTCCTTTGTGCAGTCGCTACTGGGACAGGGTACCAGTCTATAAAGAAGCTGGAGTAGTTTGCCTGCCCTAGAGCGATTGCGCTCATAGCTCCTTTGTGCAGTCGCTACTGGGACAGGGTACCAGTCTATAAAGAAGCTGGAGTAGTTTGCCTGGCCTAGAGCGATTGCGCTCATAGCTCCTTTGTGCAGTCGCTACTGGGACAGGGTACCAGTCTATAAAGAAGCTGGAGTAGTTTGCCTGCCCTAGAGCGATTGCGCTCATCGCTCCTTTGTGCAGTCGCTACTAGGACAGGGTACCAGTCTATAAAGAAGCTGGAGTAGTTTGCCTCGCCTAGAGCGATTGCGCCCATCGCTCCTTTGTGCAGTCGCTACTAGGACAGGGTACCAATCTATAAAGAAGCTGGAGTAGTTTGCCTGCCCTATACGATTGCGCTCATAGCTCCTTTGTGCAGTCGCTACTGGGACAGGGTACCAGTCTATAAAGAAGCTGGAGTAGTTTGCCTGCCCTAGAGCGATTGCGCTCATCGCTCCTTTGTGCAGTCGCTACTAGGACAGGGTACCAATCTATAAAGAAGCATGTTGTGTGATTGTACGAGACATGTGTGTTACATCACTAGTCGTGAAACTAGAGACAAGTATGTACTACTTTCCTAGCGGCTATTTACAAAATAGTTATGGACCAGCCTCGGACACTGACAAATCGGTCGACATGTTTAAGTACCGTGGACAATATCTTCCTTACAACTACCATCAATAAAGCTATAAAGCGTGTCTCACTCATTCGCTGTTATATCTAGAGCCCTAATGACGACATTTCCTTGTCGGAATATAAATAACTCACAAAAATGGCTTTAAAATCTGTTGTGTAGATCTTAACCAAGTTTCAGTGATATGGGTTTTAAGACAGGTTATATTGATTGTTAGTTTTATATGTGACGTGTCGATAAGTGCACACATTAACATTGAACATTAGGAAGATTTCCAACAATTACAGCGTCGACAGTCATTGCCATTTATTGTTCACACGCCAGGACGTTTGATTATTTTTATATCTCCGAGCGTTAAATCCTGGCACACAACCAAAAAGCGAATAGAATGACCTACTTCGTTTCTCCTTTTTTTCCAAAATAGTTTCTGTAATGGCAACATAAGGACCTATTCTCCTTCCGAATAACACAGGTTTTCACAATGTATTGGCCGCTCGTGCCTCCTCTTTACTAAAGGGCACCATGGATCGACACCAAAAGGCTGGAAGTCCTAAAGTACCAGGTGACCTCACTACGTGGCAAACGAATTTCCTTATTGCTCACTACATTTAGACTACAAGGCTTGTGCGTTTTAGATTAAGTGACATTTAGTCACATTGAAAGAATTAATTCAGCTGTGAAGACGTTGTCTCGCGTACACAATGTCGTTAGCTTTGCAGACATGAATTTCATAGACTTAAAGAAGCGACCGTGAAATTAACATTCGGCTCCTTCTTTCGGAGATGATGCGGGTTTATAGATGAAGTGTCTAAGTTCTTTCATATCCCAGGTTTATGATGGGTATTAACGATGGGTACTACAATGGGTATTACTGATGGGTATTAACGACGGGTATTAACGATTAGAATCACAGTGGGTATTACCGTTGGGTATTAACAACTGGTATTAATATAGGTATTAACGACTGGTATTAACGATGGGTACTACAATGGGTATTACCGATGGCTATTAACGATGGGTATTGCCGGTGGGTATTAACGATGGATATTACCGATGGGTATTGGCGATGGGTATTGCGTCGTTGCTTGCATTGCTTCGGGAAGCAAACTATGGTTTGCGTGATAATTCAACAGACCGGTATATTTAGGAATTTCTCAAAATCAAAGGTTTTTTTATATTTAGGTGATGGCAATTGCACGCTCATATACACTCCATAAGGATATATAAACTTTATGAAATTATCACAATTGCAAACCAGATCATAAGTTAAATGAATGATAGTTAGTGAGACAAGCATTTAAAGACAGTCATCCATAAGCAAATTTATGAAATTATTCTCGACACTCTACAGGGGTTCCATCTCGAGTTACTTAAGAAAGCACATTGCACTCTCAGCCTTCACATGAACAGCTCCAATAAAACAATGTACAAGTGCACACAAGTCAAAGCTACATGTACATACAGAATTCACTCCTGCTGCCATGTTAATTGAAACTAGTGAGAAATATTGTGGAATTCTGATTTTTGGACGGTCAAAGCGGAAAGATTGATTTTCTGAAAGAGCCAGGTTTATAGCTACGAGTGACCACGTCGAACACACATACGATAACATAGGCACGAAATTTGTGGGGCCTCTATCTTGGAGATCTGTAGCGATGAGCATGTAAAGAGAGTGAATGGGTTAATCTTCAAAGTCACGTCGGCAATATTTCAGCCTCATATGACTTCAAGCTGCAAAAGTATATTGTTTTAATATCTGTCATGCGAGGACAGCACATACAAAAACAATCAATACATCACAGATTTTCATTCAAGACTGGTATTAGAACATTAAAACATGACTGTAATGGATTCAATTCAACACTGAGATGAAGGCAGCCGGCATCAGTGTACGGCATCCATACTGGGGACCACGGGGACTTGCTTCTGCATTCAAAGCAGGATTTACACCATCCCTCCATTTACTGGTAGTTGTTGACAAGTTTAGCCGGGGAGTAAAACAACAGTTATGCGTCGACTAGTGACAGTATTCCAGTTATATCGCGGCGTGTCAGCTTAATGTGGGAGGAAAGCCCGAAGTGAGTCAGGTCTCAGACGTTTACCACTTTGGTGAAATCCACGAGCACGGGTATGGTGCTGACAAAGCTAGAAACATAATCGGGGCGAACCAGGATTCGAACCCACAATCATAGGTTTCTGGCGTGACCAAGGGACACAACAAGATGATGGGGCCACTCCGGATCCCAATTTGATGAGAGATGAGCTGGAAGGCACAATAATACAATATCCAGTAATTTACCACACTGGCATGGACCAGTATTCAGATCAAGGATCATGCGTATCGCCACACGAGCCCTCATCGAGTTTAGATTAATTCCTGCCACGTTCGAGCATGTCAACGAAACAGATTTTCATCCTGTTGCAACCAGATCGGAATGAAGAAAAGAAACGTCATTATCCCCAAAGTCAGTCTGGATCAGATATAGCCTATTGTTGTCGTGACATCTTGTGTCTGTCTCTGGTATTACAGCATGATCGTGCATAATATTGTGTTTATATAATATAATAGAACCATGATGTATGTCAAAATCAGACAGAATCAAGATAATGTTTTCTATGTCTAGCCCTATCATTGACGTTGATTGGTTGTGGACCTTGTCAAATAGAGGTCAACTCAGTTGCATAGAAAAATGATTACAGTGTTTAAGAGAGTCGTTGCTATATCCATTTGATAAGGCACCACAGTCCTTCACGCTGAGAACCTTGTGGACCAAACGCTTACACTTACACAATGGCGGGACCCGAAAAGTCCTCATCTGAGGACAATTATGTCCTCAAATTCCTCCCTTCACTTAGAGTTCCTTCTTGACATCCAACCGCTGTCCAGTTGTATACAAGTGTGCTGTCTCAATGTCTGCCAGATAACAGCCACTTTTGTCTTGGTGATCATTTCCGTCGGCCGTGGCGACGCAGGTCTGTCACGTCATCGACACGCATTGTGAGCCTCGTCAACTCAAAACCGAGTCCAAGCTCCTCCATGGTGTTGTAACAGTCCGCTGTTCTGATGTGAAGAGCCTCCCCAGACATACAACCACTTCACATCCCTTTTCCTTCGCAGCGATGCGATAAAACACTTTCTGATTTCTGACCCTGTTCGGAGCATGTAGCAGAACGTTGCTATCTAGATTGGAACTTTACCATTCTTACATATACTGTTGTTTGTGTTGAGAATAATTATACTTGTAACTATTATGATTGATATTTGAAACTATGTGTTTAATCATTCGGCAATAAATGTCCGCACGTACCCGTATTCAAATGACATCTGCAGTGAGGCTTCACATCTCTCAAATCCTTCAGGAACCAATCATTAACTTTCACAAACTCATTAAACTGGCTCTTCAGGTCAAACGCGGAGCCGCACAGCGTGAAAGGTCATCGTCCGATTTCTTCTACTTATTCCCACGTTCACGTTGCAAAGATAAATACGCTTGAGATGAAGACAACCTTCTTCTATCTCAGTAAATAAAGATAGAAGAGCCACCCCCTCCAGATCGACTGGGATTCTTTCTATTGTAGTCGGCTAATTACAGAAATTCTTCCAGCGACTGACGGAGTGTAGCACTTGACCATTCAGACACTAAGGGCGATAATTCTTTTCAAGCTGACTTTACCTCAGAAGAACCTCAAGACAAAATGCTTCGGTCATGAATCTATAATCCTGTTAGCTAGAACTACTTTTTGTTCTCCTCATATTGTCTAGACACTATTTGCAATGTGCTCTATATTATATGCCTTTTTACCGCTTCCGGTCACAAAGTAATGATGAACTGTGATCAATCAGATATTTCAAAATATCCACAAAGGGTTTATAAGCGGATAAGTCGGGCATTGTTTGTGATGTACTTTAAGGCTACGCGTATGTCAAACGCGGTGTAAACAAGCCCTGAAATTAACGTAGTTATCTCCCCTGCCCCACATTGCCGGACATTATTAAGCCAGGGTTTTGTTCAGGACATCACAATGTCCTCTACCATGCCCCTCATGCCCGCGGAGGAATCTCGCATCAAGGGCTGTAATGACACTTCAAATAGCGAGATGGGGTTTATTTCTTGTCGCCGATCGATATTCTGATTGTTGATCACGTATGTATTGATGCGCGGTTTGGACTAACTGGCTTATCCTACCCTCTCAACTGTGATCACACAGATTGAAAGATTCAAGTCAAAATCGATTATCTCCCTTTGTGTGTATTTTTCCCATTTTCTAAAATCCTGTCCCACAATGCATCACGGTTTGGTTTAAGTAGCGACCGATGTTTGTGTCAAGAGACAAAACCTAAATCTGAGATTTTACGAAGCCCCGGGCTCCTTGTTTCAATGCTACTTGAAATTCCGACAAATCTGGTAATTTGAAACAAATGAGGTTTATAAAATAATGTTTTAAGTACACCACACACCCATTAACCTTAGGTCACGTGGTGTCACGTGAGGTATACGAATCCCTCAAAGCTCCGCGCACTGAAGTTGTCATGAGAGATTAGTCTTCGAAGCAATGTAGTTGGCGCGTTATATTGATTACTGGTGTGTTTAGCTATTTCTTGCACTAAATCAGCAAATCGTATTTAGTGTACTACATAAACGGTGGTGTGAATTCTGTTTAATATGTTGTTGTTTTTATCAGTCGAGGCATCTGCGTTTTATCAAAGGGATGATTAATGTTTTATCATGTATTTCTAAGAGAAGTTTGCATGGTGTCATTTTGGTATCTTGTGAAAATCATGTACTTTATCACGTGTCAGTGTGACAGTTCAGACCAGGTGCTGTGGCCGTCGTTGTCGAAGTGATCAACGTGCACAATGCTGTCTGAATTGTTTGTTTGTTTGTTTGTATGACGGCGGTCTGTAAATAATCGAGTCTGGGCCTGACTATCCAGTGATTGATATCATGAGCATCGAGCTCATAGTCACAAACTGTTCAGGAAATTCAGATTGTGGTTGTAACTGAATGGTCTTACGGCAACTGTTTACAACCAATACCTGCTTGCGTACACGCATCCTCCAATTCCATATTTGAAAGTATCAAAAGTGCCGAAAAAGATCTGATTTCCGCACAAAACATAAACTGTTAATTCCACCTGGCTTTGCAATACGCTTTCCGTTTACAACTCGTCGAACCTAAAGGCTTCTTTCACAAACAATCAAAAAATAATTGAGGTCCTTCAAACTCTCCTGACAATAAGCCCGTCGTTACTGCTTTAATTTGGGATACAATTTCTTGGAAATTCTCGGCTAGAAAGCTCTTAAAGATTCATTTGAACAACTCAGATGAGATGTAATTCAAGGAACATGTTTTTTAACATTCCACAAGGGCTTGAAATTGAACAGTCGATTCAAATAACTGACTTGTTCGCCTGCCTGCCATGATCTGCGTAATTAGATTTATTCTATTCATCGCATTGTAAAGTCCTTGCATAAAAACACATTGGGGCTGTTTCATACTCCACACACTAGAAGCCTTATTTTTTCAAATGGTATTCACTAGGGGAAAAAATGAAATCGAATGAAAAGATAGTGGTGTGTTGAACATTACCCCCTGTCCACAAAAACGGTTAAACCTACGTGCCGTGAAAATAAGTTTTTGATTCAATTTTAACAGTTTAAATTTGATTTGCCGTTAAACGACTGCAGTGACAGTGAAACGATTGGAATTTATTTCAACGAGGAGCTCCCCCGGGCGAGTTCAATGGAGTAACAACCCTTAAACCATTCCATCTTGCACGTGCAATTCGTGACTAACGGTATTTTTATGTTGTGAGAAATGTGGTATTTCTTTTGACACAATCCAGACTGAGTGCTGGTTGTCACATCAAAGTGACGCCCATTCTGTAATCCGCCGTAATCGAGTTTTAATCCTCGAGATGGAGTTAATTCCTCGTGATGGTATATGGGTACTGCTGACAGTTGGTGCAGTCACGTCAATGGCACTTTTCTAAAAAAACTTTTTAATTTCATAGTTTTGTTTGTCTTGTTTACTTGTTTGTTTTGTAATTTCGAAATCAGTAACTTCAATTCCAATTAAATTTTATATGACGGCGGCCTTTAAATAATCAAATCTAGACCAGACAATCCAGTGAAGCCAAAGAAACCATGCTTTAAATAGGTTCAATCCTTGGGATATAGGGTACACTGTTTGAAATGTAGGTTCAAAGTAGGGATGTAGTGTACGTTGCTCATGCGATCAATCACTCGATCACATACAGGCTACAGTTGTGGACCGCCCCTTGGTCCAGTGCATAGAGCGTGTGTCCGGGGATCTGTATATGGTTCGATATCATGACCGTTGAAGATGTTCTTATTGTTACCCTGCCTGACGCTCAGCATGAAGGGGAAAAACTGGTTGGCTGACACAAGATATTGACACGTGGCGTGAAACATTGTGCAGTAACGCGGTCGTTGATGTCACAAGACAACCTGTGGTCTAGTGGTTGAGCGTCTGGCCGGAGAGCGAACAGTTGGGTGTTTGATCCCCGGCCGCGTCATACCAAAAGACGTTAAAAGATGGTACTTTTTGTGACCCTGCCTGGCGCTCGGCATTAAGGGGCTAAAACAAGGACTGATCGGCTCGGAGTCAGTATACTGTGTCTGAGTGGGGTATTCATGTTAAACTGCGGCATGGTATCCCAGTGGGCTAGCACTTTAAAATCGGCATCAGTCCGGAGGAGTACAAGCAGCCTATAGCTATGCATGCAATAATCATGAACGCGACAATAAACCCCATGTCACGTCACATCACCGTCAAGTGTGTTCCAGTTCACTTTGGCGTTCACTCGTGCCAAAAAAGCCATCAATTCAAAAAGAAAAATTCAAGCGGTGGCCAGATTAAATTCCAATGTGGCGAAATTACGATCGCTGCACTTTAATAATCTCACAGCATGTTCCAGCGAGTTAAAACATCATTCTGTTCTGTATTACTTGTACAACGTAGCACCAACCTTGTCTTTTACGACAGCGGAGAGCATTAATCTGCTGCTCTGAAGTACAGGTACGCCATCAATGGCATCACGTTTATTTCCAAACTGTAGTTAAAGTAGAAATTATCCTGCAAGTTTAGCGCCTCCTTGTTGTCGGGCCTCCAAGAGCGAGCTTTATGAGGAACTGTCAAAACACCGCGTATGAAATAGAGACGAAAGTATTGGAGAAAGTAGTTGTACAAATTAGAAATTGATTCAATGCGGTCTTAACTCCGACCTGACAAAGGTCGTGTTGAACTGGCCAGCGTTTCATGTAATGAGCCACTTCGATTTTTTATTCTGGACCGACTTCCTCTTTACAAAAAGGAAACGAAAACTCAACTCCCTTGAAGATTTTTAAATCTGATATATTTGTACAGCCTAATAGGGTAGGTTGAGCACACTCGCATCATGACGATCAAAGTCTGGCCTCTTAACATCAAATACATTTGTAGTAAATTTTCAAAAGGCCAGTTTTGACATTTGAAATTTATTTCATCATATTTGGTTTGGGTTTATAGCAACATAAAGCTAAACGGATTTCATCATTAAAGCCACTAGTGCATGCACCACGGCAAAACGACCTGATCTGAAGAGCAATGGAAAGTCTTCTGATGTTCGGGAATGTTTTAACTTCTGCAGTTAAAGGCGATGGAGCCGATCTGATGTCCTCGGGGGATTTCGAATTGTCTCCTGAACAAGATCCTAATCCTTGTTATGTAGGCGAACGAAATTAAAAGCAGATGACACAGCACAGCCGGTGAGTTAGAAACTACTTGAACCATCACGTGGGAGTTACAACAATAACTACAACATAACATAATATTCATATTTAAAGGTCGCCCTCAACTGAGACACGAGTCACCATTACACTCAGAACTTCAACAATGAGTTTTCATGAGCATTTCCTGGCTAAAAAAACCCGTATGTAATATAATATATTTTTCAGACACTCAATCCCAACCCTCTAAATAGAGACAGATTTATGTTTTAACTATAAATTGTGTTTTGGTTCTGCAACTTGTACAGACATTAACAGCATGACTGCATGCGATCCAATTTGTCAATTTCTGAAGTGCTCATCAGCTTCCCTTTGATATATGGCAACATTTAATAAAAGTCAGACGTCAATGCATTAATCATGCCAACAGGCAACATTCTGCAAATGTTCTTCAAATACATGTAACGTATTGCCGCTGGAATAATGCTTAGTCTCTGAAAATATAATTTTTTTAATAGAAACAACCAACTTTATTTAAAGGAGCCCCAGTGAGGTGGGAGATTCAGTACTGAACCTGTGGAAAATCTAGCCTTGCTTTATTTAGGTTTAAAGCACGACAGTAAGGGCTGAGAGACAGACTACATTGTCGCAGACAGGAGAAAATTATTACTCTTTGAATAAGGTTTGCTCCTTACATTGCAAAGATTTGTTTGTACCGTGATACTTTTTTATAGATAACAACTTCTTTTATTCTTTGCGTGTCAGCTACGTCTTGCTCCTTCATCAAGCGAACATCTTACCAATGTGAATACAAGAATATGATTAATGTTTTCTCGAAAAAAATATGAAATGCAGTTTAGCGGACTTACCCGAGCATGTCCGAGTATAATACAAGGGTGATAACTCTGGACGTGTTTACGTCGTCTGCGTGCCATCAAGATGTCGATGAACGATTCGCCAGCCGCACTGATGAAGAGATTTTAGATACACGACAGAAACGTTTGCGTGTAAGATAAATTCGTTGTCAAGCGGCCCCTCGGGGTACTTCATGTGATATACAGAGGCCTACACAATCATGAAACCCCTTGAGACCGATCCTGAAGTAAATAATTTTATCTCTTGCTGTATAATAGGCAGCTTTATTTGTCCGAAGAGTGTGCAGAGGTGCAGCTGGAGGAAATACAGAAATAACAAAATATGTTTAGTAAATCCTTTCGTAAACACTTATCGTGTTAACACAAACCAAAAACAATTGTTTCAGGTAATTCTTTTGCCCAGACAATATAATTATCTAAAACAGGTTTCACAAATACCGTTATACTTCCGCGTCAGGACTATATCCCGGAGAGGAGGTAGGATAGCTCGGCGGTTAAAGCGTTCGTTTGTCATGCCAAAGGCAGGGGTTCGATTCCCCACTTGAGTACAATGTGTGAAGCCCATTTCCGTTGTCCCCCTCCGCGATGCCGAATATTGCTAAAAGCGGCGTAAAACCACACTAATTCATTCACTATATCCCGGGATAATGTGACGGGTCTTATCCGAGTGACCGCCTCCGTGGTCTAGTGGTAGAGTGACCGCCCGGAGAGCAGAGCGGAAGGTCCGGGGTTCGATACCCTGCCGCGCCATACTAATACACGTTAAAAGATGGTACTTGTTGTTACCCTGGCGCTAGGGAAATGCGCAAAAACAAGGACTGGTCGGCTCGGAGTCAGTATACTGTGTCTGAGTGGAATATTCATGTTAAACTGCAGCATGGTATCTCAGTGAGCTTGCACTATGAAATCGGCATTAGTCCGGACTAGAACAAGCAGCCACACACACACACACACACACACACACACACACACACACACACGTGCATACACGTCGCTACATACGTGCAATAATCACGGGCGCGACGTTAAACCCCATTTCACCCCACCCCATCAGAGGGCTACTTCAATTTCCTGGGTTTCCGGAACTGGAGATTGTTAAAGTTTTCTCTTTTTCCATGAAACGCTACACCTTTAATTCCAACTACTCCATGTGATTAATCACACGACAATGTGAGATTGCATCCCACGAACCAAGGCAAGTGGAAGCTGACAAGCGCCACACACGAGTAATAACAAGCCAACGTCTCTCTCCTAACGAGCGAGATCAACACAGCGACGATCTACGATAGCCCTGTGAGGAGTTGTAATGCTTCGCAATCCACTCTGTGTGCGGCAGGCGCCTTGTGTCGCCCGGCTGCGATGTACGGGATCAAGAGAGGATGATTCAAGGATACTCCTGATCGGAAAACTCTTAAAAATCACTCTGAATTCTGGAACATTGTGTTACATTGTGATCGGCGTGAAAGGCTGGGCGTTAGCTTTATCACTTGTTAATTCCTTCCTAGAGACGACCGGGCAGCGGTAGCACCGGTGTCGACGTTGGCAATCCGTGCACCTGCTGGAAATTTAATTTGAGTCGGGAAACTAATTTTAACTGATGTAATTACATTCTTTGTGTCTAGAGCCGGGATTAGTCTGATGGTATTAAATTCGGCTGTGCGTCACTTGTAGATGTAGACTACTATTTCTGGACGCACTCCCTCATCCCTTGTGGTGCGATTATCATTATCATCACCATCAACATCATCGTCATCATTAGTAGTAGTAGTGGCGATACCGGTGAAAGCTATAACACGGCATGTCGGGTTTATGTCGTATGTAGTAGTGAGTGAGTGAGGTTTTACGCCGCGGTTAGCAATATTCCAGCAATATCACGGCGAGTGACACCAGAAATAGGCTTCTCACATTGTACCCATGTGGGGAATCGAACCCGGGTCTTCGTTGTGACGAGCAAGCGCTTGAACCAGTAGGCTACCCCATCGCCCCATGTAATACTTGTAGTAGTAGTAGTAGTAGTAGTAGTAGTCATACTTGTAGTAGTAGTAGTAGTAACAGCATGTGTAGTAGTAGTGGTAGTTCAGTTTTTTGTTTGTTTGTTTAACGCCGCACTCAGCAATATTCCAATTATATGATAATCGAGTTTGGACCAGACGATCAAGTGACTGATAATATGAGCATCGATCTAAGTAATTGGGATACAATGACATGCTTCAACCAAGTCAGCGAGCCTGATCACCCGTTAGTCGCTTGTTACGGCAAGCATTGATTGCTGAAGACCCATTATCAACCAGTAGTAGTAGTAGTAGTAGTAGTAGTAGTAGTAGTAGTGGTAGTGGTAGTAGTAGTAGTAGTAGTAGTAGTAGTAGTAGTAGTAGTAGTGGTAGTAGTAGTAGTGGTGGTAGTAGTAGTGGTGGTAAGGTCAGTAGTTACATAGCAAAAGTAGTAACGGGTAAAATAGACCAACATATAGGCACATGCATAAAGATGTATTTATGTTTAAGTACAAGGTTTAATAAAAAAATAATTCACAAAGAACCCTCCGGTCTCTTTCTGACTTGAGCTGAAGACTTGATGAGAACGGGTTGCTGGAGCTGGGACGAGGGTCAGAATGGAATCGGATTTTGTTTGACAAAAAACAATATACTCCAGGGTCTCTGAGGGTTCGGACTTTGTAAAATGTGCAAATTTATACTCTTGTGTATTTCCCAATGTTGAACTGGCGATGATAAACTCAGGAAAGCTGCAAACCCAACTATAGTTTTGAGAATCTATTTCCCCACATAAACTGACACTCTGCTTCATCAGTGGAAAACAGTCGTTCTATGGGCCAAATAGCTCCAAGAACAATGCATGAGTACAAATGCTAACTGTTTAGATGGGTGTGCTACCGTTCATGTCACTGTCTGACGTGCTCCGTTCCTCACCTAGCATGATAGGATTGTACGTCCACTTCTCTCAGTTACTTATCCGCGACAGACTGAAGCAACGCTATTATCACATTCACAAGGAAACGTATGTAAAATGTTTGAAGAACCTATCTTCATCATTCTCTTTTTGACATAACACCCGAGAGGAATCCATGAAAGATAAACAAATCCCAAATATCCCGAAACACGTAGGTGTCTTATAACATGGGACCTGTTGGCCGATTTTACCCGTATTAAATTGGTGATGACTTACCTTGCGTTTTTAATGCAGGTGTGTGCATTTGGCGCACGTGTGTGAGTGTGGTGGGTGTGTTTCGTTTAAGCATTGTGCATGGTTTTACTGGTCAGGATCCATCTGCTTTTTTAATGTTGGTGACTGCCTTTTAAAAAGTAGCCTTCAGTTCCAGGAATATAAAAACATATTTACATGGCTTAAGAACATACATATAATGTAAGACTGTACGGGTGAAGATGTACATGTTTCATCCATGAGGTTGTTTGTTTGTTTAAAGTAAGACGAGTTCTATGGATGAACAACTTCTTTATTACAATTAGTGCGACGTCTCGGTGTAGATCCTAACACCTTTATCAAGCAAGGTGTTAGGATCTACACCGAAACGTCGCACTAATTGTAATAAAGAAGTTGTTCATCCATAGTACTCGTCTTACTTCATCACACCAACTTCTAAGTGCCACTGAAAGATGTTTGTTTGTTTGTTGTTGAAAGCCGCACTCAGCAATATTCCAGCTATATGACGGCGATTTGCAAATAATTTAGTCTGGACCAGGCAATCCAGTGATTGACATCATGAGCATAGATCCACGCAACTGGCATCGATGACATGCATCAACCAAGTCAGTGAGCCTGACCAACCAATCCCGTTAGTAGCCTCTTACGACAAGCATAGTCGTCTTTGCTAATGACCTATTCTACCCCGGATCTTCACGGGTCTTTCCATGAGGTAAAAAGACAGGTGTGAGATTTTTAATCAAAACGTCCTACGCTGGGTCTGATATCGTAGAAAACCATTTCGTTTCTTTAAAGTGCCACCTAACCAGAGCCAGTGTATTCATCTCTATGAGTTTGTCTGAAGGTGACACTTTATATTTTTTGGCTTTACGGATAAAAAACTACAAACGTAAAGAAATAAAGTAATTTTGATAGCTCTTGCATGATATCCTGGAAGGTCCATTTAGATGAGATAACAAAAAAAAATCAACTATATTACTATAAGTGGATATAAAGTTACGGTTGACTTTAGAAACAATAAAAATGACGACGATGACGTCGACGGGAGTGATGATGATGATGATAGTGATTATGATGATGATGGCAGTGGTGGTGGTGACGATGTTGGTAATAGTGATGGTGGTAGTAATGATGACGATGACGACGACGACGACGACGACGACGATGATGATGATGACGTCGACGAGAGTGATGATGATGATAGTGATGGCGGTGGTGGTGGTGACGATGTTGGTAATGGTGATGGTGGTAGTAATGATGACGACGACGACGACGACGACGACGACGATGATGATGATGATGATGATGATCAAATCAGCAAAGTTTCTCACCTCTTTGAAAAACACTTTCTTATGCTATTTGTGACTATATGCACTTGTCGTTGTACGAATAGCAAAATTCATGTTCTTTTAACGGGAAAACGTTCCAAAAAGTATGGGATGGTTCAAGAGCGACTGAACAAATATGGTTAAAAGATATTTTTTTGCAACGGCACAAATTGAGAGAAGCGCTCCTACAATATCAGTATGAAACCTGACAGCTTTTTATTGTTTTTCGGTGTTGAATGAGGCATTTCCATGATATCGATTTTACAGATTGTCAAAAGTTATGGCATGGCGATTCATTAAAGGTCCCATGAAAAGCGCATGATTATCTAAATGAAATGTGATATGTTTTGTTTGTTGTAAAAAGCCGCAGTAAGAAATATTCCAGCCAAATGAGGGCGGTCTGTAATATGGACCAAACAATTCAGTGATTGACGTCATGAGCATCAATTTACGCATGGTATGCGATAACATGCATCAACTGAGTCAGCGAGCCTGACCACCCGAT
Source organism: Haliotis rufescens (assembly GCF_023055435.1). Classification (NCBI taxonomy): domain Eukaryota; kingdom Metazoa; phylum Mollusca; class Gastropoda; order Lepetellida; family Haliotidae; genus Haliotis; species Haliotis rufescens. Next base: position 12,382,054 of record NW_025963824.1, on the reverse strand, counting down.
TCCGTTATTCGCCTATTACGACAAGCATTGTGAAGACCAATTCCACCCCGGATCTTCACTGGGCGATATTAAAAATATAGAAACAGTGCTGAATGAAAATACATAAAAACTTCTCCAATTGACGTGTACTTGAACGTATTGACAAGTATACCACATATCGTACTCTTAGTTAAAAATATAACTAGAAAAACATATTTATTAAATGTCATTTTCTTGAAAATTGATATAACCATGTGCTCTTATTTCAGAATGTTAAAGATGTAACCATTATTCATGTTACATTAAACTGTCATGTACCGTTATAAGGTTTCAAAGATAGTAACAGTTATTAACCTCTAATATGAGATTTGTAACAAGCAGAGATAAGAAATACGGCCTCCCAGACTGAATGAACTATCGGGAACACTAGTTCACTGTCAAGATAACGTATTGATTCATTGGAGATCTTCCATACAAAAGCCTAATGATGCCACTTTGGTACCATATATATTTATTTTTAAATTGACATTTCGCGTTATTTTAATTATATTTTCGTAATGTGAATTGTTCTCTCGTTACTTCGAGTTTCGATTTTTTCTCTTTACTTCGATTATTTACGCGTTATTTTAATTATTTGAAATAACGAGAGCAAAAATCGAAATTTCGAGTTTTTTTGAATAAACTTGACATAAACGAGAAAACAATCAAAATAAGGAGAAAATAATTGAGTAACGAGAAAATAATCAAAGCAACAAGAATAAACAGAAATTTTTAGTTTTTGAAATAAACTTGAAATAACTAGAACATATTCGAAACACGGAGAAAAAACTCCTTATTTCGAGAAAATAATTGAAATAAGGATAAAACAATCAAAATAACAAGCTAAAAATAGAACTTTCGATTTTTTAGATAAACTGGAATGACGAGAATATTCGAAGTAACGAGAAAAAACATGAAATTTCAAGAAAATAATTGAAATATTGAGGAATTTCGATTAAAAAACAATTAATGCTTCAAAGGTGGCAGCCTGGCTTTGGTATTTCTAGATTTATTTCTATCCCCTATTTATAGTAAGATATTCAGATGATCGTTGTTTCGTATCAAAATAATGCTATTTTCATTGAATCATGTACGTATGTTGATGTATATGAGAGTGAGTGAGTGAGTTTGGTTTAACGCTGCTTTGAACAGCATTCCAGTTATATCACGGCGTGTCAGCTTAATGTGGGAGGAAAGCCCAAAGTGATGCAGGTCTCAGACGTTTACCAATTCCGTGAAACCCATGAGCACGGGTATGGTGCCTAGAAACATAATCGGTATAATTATGATAATGGTAACATATATTGTTACCTCATGTTAATTTTATAGCGTACTTATGGTACTTAATATGCTAGTAATTAAACCGATCCATTTATACATTATAGCTTTAGGGCGCAAAAGGGGCACGAACGTCTCATCTCAGGCAGACAGACAGACAGACAGATTTATTCAGTATTATGGCCATATGGCCTAATGTACAATTGATACTAACTCATAATATGATGTCACGTGCATATACAGAAATTACATCTTCTTGAATCTGATAGAAAAAAAACATGTTTTATATAAGTAGCCACTGAAAAGATAACATGTTTATTTTGTGAGTTGATAATATTGATCATTAACATTTCAGATTTATAGTAATTTTCAAGAAGGGGAGATATGTAGATCTTAACTTGGAATACTTGTTACACTTGAATAAGACATGGAATTCATCTTCAACTTCACCTCTGTCACAATTGGTACAAACACTGTTAACAGCATCAATATCTTTCGATTTACGACACAAATTTACATTAAAATTATGAAATGAGATTCTAAATTTACAAAACGATCTTATTAATGACTTGTCTGGTAAGACAGATAAATACATGTCCTGTTGAAGATGTGACTTTAGTTTACTATAATTGCTAAGATAATGCGAAGATGAAACAGTTTCGTTCCAATTTTGTGCAAATATATCTTTCACTCGCTGCTTAAATATTCCCATAAATACTTGAATGTTTCCAATATCCTGTGCAATCCTAACAAAAGAAAAACCACATGTAAATAATAGATTTCTTACTTCAGATACCCAGTTTTGTTTACCTTTATCATCCAACTGCTTTAACAATTTATAACACTGAAGAGGATATCTACATTCTTCCATTCTTGGTAGCTTTATCCAGTATTTAACTACTCTTACTTGGCTATGCACAAACATATTGCAGCGTCCAGTTTCACCAAGAATTGCTTTATTTGAGGCATATTTACCAATACCCAAAATACGTTTGAAGTATGAGGTATGTACATTTTCGATGGCAGCATAATATTTTGTTCCCCATATTTCCGAACCATATAGTAATATTGGTGCAATTTTACAATAAAAAATATTGCATGCTGTAGAAAATGATATATACTTATTTTGTTTAACAATTTATACACAGGCATACATGCTTTTGAAGCTTGAATAGCAAGTTGTTTACATGCTACTGACCATATTAATTTAGAAGAAAACATGATACCCAAATATTTATAGTAAGTTTCAACCTTGACCGAAGCATTTCCATAAGTCCACTTTTCCCTTTTGGCAACAATACCACCATTTCTAAAGACCATTTGTTTGTTTTATTGAAATTTACCTCCAGTCCCCATTTCAAACAAAATGATTGTAATACATTTAATTGTTTTTGTAAACCGCTTACTGAAAATGAAAACATTACAATGTCATCAGCATACAATAGCATCATGATATCAACAATATCTTCATGGACATATATAGGTTGAGTATGGGTTTACGCCGCTTTTAGCAATATTTCAGCAATATCACGGCAGGGGACACCAGAAATGGGCCATGGACAAATATACCATAACTACATTGTTTATGAATTTCAATAACAAGTTCATTCATAAAGAAAATGAACAAAACAGGACTCAAAATACACCCCTACCTCACATCTCGGGACATTGAAAAACAATCTGTTTTACCCTTGCCAGTCATTATACATGCTTTTACTGATGGCAACGCAATTCATTGTGCAGAGTTGCGTCCCTTAGGCGTGCCAAAAGCTTTGCTCGGGTTCAAATCCCTGATTATGTTTGAAGGTTTGTCAGCACCTTTCCAGTGCTGGTAGCTTCTCTAAAATGCTAAACGTCAAAGATGTTACAGGTTTTCCCAAAAGCCTACTGATTTGAGATGGCTTAAATTCGTGTTATCGTACACTGGCGGCGTTTTGATGCTATTGACCACTTGGTTTGACTGCGACATGCAACACTATTCACTCACTCAATGACACATGTACATTTCTTAGAGAGCCGCTGTCAGAAAAATGACGTCACCGTGCCAGGAGGATTTTCCTGTTCAAGCGATCTCATTCACTTTGTCAACAAATTTGGCCGTCCATAGAATGGTCAATCACTGGATTGTCTGGTCCAGACTCGATTATTTAGAGACCGCCGCAATATAGCTGTACTATTGCTGTACTATTGCTGTAATATTGCTGAGTTACGTTGAACAATAACTACAATGACTGATAAAAGAAATGGGTTTTTTTCGAAAATGACAATTGGGGATCGTTTTTTACTATCAGTTGAAGTTATTTACGTATCATTTGAACGTTTGTTTATAAGCAGCGTTGCCATTTAAACATCTCTCCCAGGGCGAGCCAAGGATGCCGTCCCACTGAGAGCTCTCGATGCAGCCTTGACCTTCATTAATGGGAGAGGTGTGGAGCAATCTTCCTGTTATAGGGCGGAATTTACACCTTAATTTCCTGGTACATGAATGTCTATTGCCTACAAGTCTCCGGAATTGCTTCTATCTGTTTAAAGGCATCAAATTGAACATTATCGCACTTCAAAGTGTGATGTTCGCTTGTAATCAAGCACGAGATTCATGATAAACATACGACACATTGGCTTGTCCGCCCTTACAACCCGGTTCATTGATGCGATGGAGAAACCACAGGGATTGCGTTGGAGTGAACGCTGCCTTGAAGATTTTATTCAAATATCTCGACGATAGCGGCCCTTGCATCCCCTTTCTATGTTTACCGTATTAAATTCTGAAAGGTCGAAGCTCTAGATCGCTCGTGTAATGCTGGTTCCCTAATTGATTTTGAACTGAAACTCTCATGGCTCATGTGCTGTTGCGTTTTTTTAAAATATTTTTGTTATCATAATGCGCTGAGGGGTGATTGATATTATGAGCATGGGGTGGGATAACAGGCAATCAACCAAGTCTTACACCCCGATCCATTTTGTTGACTTTCATGACAGACACAGGTTGAGGGGGCCATCTTTAACCTTGATCATCTGATTAAACTGCTGTAGCCTTTGACCACAATACATTGTCAGGACATAATGGACAGTAGGGACAGCTGCTGAAATGGTGTTTACTTTGGACATCAAATTTGCAGAGTTCCGGCGACTGTTTTCAGCATGGTGACGTTTCGATGGCGTTTATAATTATTTAGTCAAATGCACTTTTCAAATGTTTGCTTTCTTTGGCCAAGCAGTCTATATGCATGTGCCTATCTTGTGGTTGAAGACGCTAAGAAACAGGTGCAAAATCCGGCGAATTACCCGTACTGTATTATTCATCCTCTGAAATAAAACAGCGAATTTGACGGTGAAATATGGCTTACAGCAAGGATTAACACACATGCCAGGTGTACGCGAGATGAACTGTAGGTGATATGTACTGATTGATGTGAAACTGTTCGCGGAATATCAGGCTTACAGCAAGGATTAACACACATGCCAGGTGTACGCGAGATGAACTGTAGGTGAAATGTACTGATTGATGTGAAACTGTTCGCGGAATATCAGGCTTACAGCAAGGATTAACACACATGCCAGGTGTACGCGAGATGAACTGTAGGTGATATGTACTGATTGATGTGAAACTGTTCGCGGAATATCAGGCTTACAGCAAGGATTAACACACATGCCAGCTGTACGCGAGATGAACTGTAGGTGATATGTACTGATTGATGTGAAACTGTTCGCGGAATATCAGTCTTTCAGCAAATCTTCATGAATAATAAGTCCAATTGTACTGGCGTCGATCTGCAAATGTCTTTCAGTCTTTTCACGCGAGACACATGCACTAAGGTCTTGAAAGAAGAGAGCCGCTTTAACGATTACTTTGAGTGGGCGGGGTCCATTTTCACTTATTTCTCTTCATGAAGTTCTATTAAATAAAAAAAACATATCTTGATCTAACTACTCTAAAAGCTGTTCATGTCCCCGATGAACAAGACAGTACTGTATAATCGTTAAATGGTTGCATACAGTTCTATGTGGTAATGGATGTCATGACAACTCTGTTGATGACTTGCATGTGAGGTGCAAAGTAGTGTTATAACATAAAACATTATTCACCACTGAATATGCTGTGAATATGATATTAGGCACGGCTTCTGCGTGACTTGGTTATATAATTACTTCCGCATCTAAAGTCCTCCGTGGTCTAGAGGTAGAGCGTCTGCTTGGTGAGCGGGAGGTCCGGGGTTCGATCACCGACCGGGTCAGATTACAATACGTTAAATTATGGTACTTGTTCTTACCCTGCCCGACGCTCGGCATTAAGGGGATAAAACAAGAACTGTTCGGAGTCAGTAGACTGTGTCTGAGTTGGGCATTCATGTTGAAATGTGGCATGGTATCTCAGTGGGTTGGCACTATGAAATCGGATGTGTACACGCATCTGGTCTGAGCCTCTTTTCAACGCGTCGTTAACCCTCTCTTACCCAGGCATTCACTAAGTGTATAAGATAAAGACAAGGCATTTACTTGTTGTAGCTCCTCGGGGTTAACCTACTCGCGTCAACGCTTTCCTGCCCGGTTCTTTCTATCAGTCAAACGGCACGGGCTGTATTCCGCTGTCCAGTGATCCCAGCCAGGAATCGATGCTGATAACGAGTGTTACATCCCCTCATTGTCACTCCGGCTTCCATTATCACCACAAATTGGCTCCCCGCCTTCTCCCTTCACACCCCATTATGATCGTATTGGGGACGCGGCGCGTCACATGACACGGTGATCAGTGGGATTACGTCGCCTTCAACATTATTGCACTGCTACAGCGAAGTGCGTGCATGTGCGTGCGTGCGTGTGTGCGTGCGTGCGTGCGTGCGTGCGTGCGTGCGTGTGTGCGTGTGTGCGTGTGTGTTAATTTTATAGTGCTATCTTGCTGAGATACCTGGCCGCAGTTTAACATGGATACCCCACTTAGACACTCAGCTTCTTAATGCCGATCCAAAGGCACGGAAACAACAACTCTCTTGTACAGTCCTTTACCGTAGTTTGATATGAACGGTCGGGCATCGAAGCACCGACCTAGCTTTACGGGCACCTCTATCCACTCGATCACGGAGGCTGTCACCCGTGAAGATCCGGGTAGAATAGGTTTTCTGCAACCCATGCTTGCCGTAAAAGGCGACTATGCTTGTAAAAGGCGACTAACGGGATCGGGTGGTAAGCTCGCTGATTTTGGTTGATGGATGTCATCGATCCCAATTGAGTAGATCGATGCTGATGTAGGCAATCACTGGATTGTCCCAGACTCGATTATTTACAGATCGCCGTCATAAAGATCGATAAATACTGATGGCAGCGTGAAACCAAAAACAACAAATAAACATCCAACTTGAATTACAAGGTTCAAGATGACAAGATGTATGACGTCATTTTATTATGAGTGTTTGTAGTTAAAAAATAATAATTAACATTGACAAAGAATTGGATTGAGAGTGTTTATAGATATTTGAAAGATGGATCTAAACACGACAAAGAGTATTATTGTAGATAACAATTCTTCTTTATGCATGTCTATTGTGGAATGAGTTCTTTGATGTTTAATGTACACACGACTGTCAGATGTTTTAATCAAAAGCACTTGAAATATAAACAGAAATGTACTTACTTCTCATGTGTGATTTACACGAGTGTGTTTTAAATCAACCAGTGTCCCCATTCACCTGAGTTTGCCCACCAATACCACCTCAATTCAATATGTTATCAAGTCAATGAGTACATCAAAATTACAACAAAGTTATAAACAAAACAACTATTACCTTCAAAGCATTACACGCACTTATACAGGGAAAAAACATCATAATATCATTTTGCCTCTGACCTCGTTATATCCGAATGGTCGCCGTGAATGTCCAGGTTAGAGTAGATCTTCAGCAACATGATGTATGTCATCGTGCCCCGACTGCGTAGGTCGATGCTCATGATGTCAATCACTGGGTTGTCTGGTCTAGACTCGATTATTTACAGACCGCCTTCATATAGCTGGAATATTGCTGAGTGTGGCATTAAACAACCCCAGGTACATGTATAAGTGAGTGAGTCTGGTGTTACACTTATTCCAGCAATATTACAGATGGGGACACCAGAACTGGGCTTCACATATTATACCCATGACGGGAATCGAACCCTGGTCTTTAGCTGACGAGCGAAGGCTTTAACCACTAGGCTACCCAAACGCCCCTGTATATATTAACTTTTATGAATAAGTTTGTAGTGAATCCTTCACACAATGAGGGTGATTCCACGGTAAAGTTTCCACACCTGATATCCTTATATATACATGTACAGCTGATATCCTTATATATACATGTACAGCTGACATCCTTATATATACATGTAGAGCTGATATCCTTATATATACATGTAGAGCTGATATCCTTATATATACATGTAGAGCTGATATCCTTATATATACATGTAGAGCTGATATCCTTATATATACATGTAGAGCTGACATCCTTATATATACATGTAGAGCTGATATCCTTATATATATACATGTAGAGATGATATCCTTATATATACATGTAGAGCTAATATCCTTATATACACATGTAGAACTGATATCCTTATATATACATGTAGAACTGATATCCTTATATATACATGTAGAGATGATATCCTTGTATATACATGTAGAGCTGACATCCTTATATATACATGTAGAGCTGATATCCTTATGTATACATGTAGAGCTGACATCCTTATATATACATGTAGCGCTGATATCCTTATATATACATGTAGAGCTGACATCCTTATATATACATGTAGAGCTGATATCCTTATATATACATGTAGAGCTGATATCCTTATATATACATGTAGAGCTGATATCCTTATATATACATGTAGAGCTGACATCCTTATATATACATGTAGAGCTGACATCCTTATATATACATGTAGAGCTGACATCCTTATATATACATGTAGAGCTAACATCCTTATATATACATGTAGAGCTGATATCCTTATATATACATGTAGAACTGATATCCTTATATATACATGTAGAACTGATATCCTTATATATACATGTAGAACCGATATCCTTATATATACATGTAGAACTGATATCCGTATATATACATGTAGAGCTAACATCCTTATATATACATGTAGAGCTGATATCTTTATATATACATGTAGAGATGATATCCTTGTATATACATGTAGAGCTTATATCCTTATATAAACATGTAGAACTGATATCCTTATATATACATGTAGAGATGATATCCTTGTATATACATGTAGAGCTGACATCCTTATATATACATGTAGAGCTGATATCCTTATATATACATGTAGAGCTGACATCCTTATATATACATGTAGAGCTGATATCCTTATATATACATGTAGAGCTGACATCCTTATATATACATGTAGAGCTGATATCCTTATATATACATGTAGAACTGATATCCGTATATATACATGTAGAGCTAACATCCTTATATATACATGTAGAGCTGATATCTTTATATATACATGTAGAGATGATATCCTTGTATATACATGTAGAGCTTATATCCTTATATGAACATGTAGAACTGATATCCTTATATATACATGTAGAGCTGATATCCTTGTATATACATGTAGAGCTGACATCCTTATATATACATGTAGCGCTGATATCCTTATATATACATGTAGAGCTGACATCCTTATATATACATGTAGAGCTAACATCCTTATATATACATGTAGAGCTGATATCCTTATATATACATGTAGAACTGATATCCGTATATACACATGTAGAGCTAACATCCTTATATATACATGTAGAGCTGATATCTTTATATATACATGTAGAGATGATATCCTTGTATATACATGTAAAGCTTATATCCTTATAAAAACATGTAGAACTGATATCCTTATATATACATGTAGAGATGATATCCTTGTATATACATGTAGAGCTGACATCCTTATATATACATGTAGAGATGATATCCTTATATATACATGTAGAGCTGACATCCTTATATATACATGTAGAGCTGATATCCTTATATATACATGTAGAGCTGACATCCTTATATATACATGTAGAGCTGATATCCTTATATATACATGTAGAGCTGATATCCTTATATATACATGTAGAGCTGATATCCTTATATATACATGTGGAGCTGATATCCTTATATATACATGTAGCTTCATCAATTATACTCACTGGGAATCATACAGTGACTATTGTTTTGCGCCGTTTTCAGAAATACGTCTGCATGATTTGCAGTCTCTGTTTTACTTTGTTATGTTTTGTTTAATATTGAAGGATAAATATTGTTTAGAAAGTATTAGTTTTTATAATGTTTCCCCTATGAACTAGTGGTTACGTCCTCTCTCCATTTTATTTCCTAATCATCTTCAAGAGTATGCTGCCCCCCCCCCCCCCCCCCCCCCCCCCCCCCCTCCTCAACCCCCAGGTCACGAGAAGAATTTGGGTTTTATTTTAGTGTGCTGTTGTGTAACTAGTTGATAGTTCAGCATAATTTACTCGTTTCTCGTTGCGAGAAAAACATATCTTTAGAAAAGTGTTGTGTGGTTATTAGCTCAAATCGTATCAAACACATTAACACAACGTCAGTTCGACACAATCATGCTTTGCATTGTTAGTTTCAGATCATTGAAATTAAACACAAGTCTCAATGGACCAATTTAAAATTATAGTTTATTTTACAAGCCCCGGTTCACCTTAATCATCCACGATCGCTTCAAAATAAAACAATTAATCACTGCAAATCATATTTCATTATATTCTCTTTCTTTCATCCTATATCACATGACACGTATTTTAGGAGAAATGTAGCATGCTGCAATTTATTTGTGGGGAAAACTATTTCCCCTAAGAATCACAATGAGGTTACATGTAACAGCGTTCGGTTCATCTGGTACTTGAAGAGCAAGTTGAATTCGGATTTATGTTAATGTTACGGACATTAATAATTATTTCATTCTGTGCATGTAGTTTAAGCCGATCAATGCGTCTTGCCGAGGATTTGAGAATTCTGCATTCGTTAGTGGTCTTAATGGTGATGTATTGTCAGCGATAAGCTTTATTAAATCTGGTTGGTTTCAGTGAGAAAAAGGGAAAGAATTTGTACCAGTTAAGTGGCTGTTTCTTACACTCTACGAGGGAGTAAGTTGATATGAAGCGACGTCATTCGTGATCAGTGCAGTTATAATGTCATGAAGAAAAGACACAGAAAGCATGTTTTCGTGAAAAAAAATGATACACGACCCGGAGAGCAGAAGGCCGGTTGTTCTATCCCTGGCAGAGTCATACCAAAAGATGGTACTTGTTCTTACCCTGCCTGGAGCTGGGCATTAAGGGAAACAAGTACTGGTCGACTCAGTATACAAGTACAAGTTTACTGTGTCTGAGTGGGGTAATCATGTTAAACTGTGGCATGGTATCTCAGTGAGCTAGCACTATAAAAACTGGCATTAGTCTGGACAAGTACAAGATTACACACACACGCACACGCACGCACGCACACACTCACACACACACACACACACACACACACACACACACACACACACACACACACACACACACACACACATGTGCATATGAGTGCCAAAATTATTTAAGGCTACGATAAACCCACTTTCATCTCACCTCACTTCTAGCGGTTCAGACCAGTTTGATTGTGTTATTTTTTTCTTCTTTCAAGGAAATGAGTTTCTATTGAATGTTGAGGACAAATTGAAGCATCCTATATCGGTTAATGAAGCAGCTCATAGAGGCACTGTTTTATCTCAAGTAAATGCTCAACCACTCAATTTTTTTGAATGTCGGATATATACTAAAGTCAACGCCTACGAACACTTTCATATCGTAGCGGGACACGACAAGTCTTAACGAATGACGAAAACAGGGATGAACACACAATGACATTTAGAAAGTGGTCAAACGTAACAAATGTTACAATAGGAATAACACTTTCTTTGTAAAGTACAGATTCTCGTACATTTTTGGAGTCCCGTCTGGGATTCCAACCCACACTGCCAGAGTGAGGCACCTAATCGCCAGCACACAAAGTCCTCGATCTACCCCACTCAGCCACCGAGGCTTCCACAAAAATGACAGTCCAACCAATGGTAGTCAAGATCACGTACTTTGTATACCCCTCTGACAAGTGTAAATTGGCACGGCTCCCATTGTCGGAAGCTATGAACACACAAAGTGATATTCGAGATGGAATCTACTACATAACATAGATGGGATATCAGAATTTGTTTGCATCCGTGATATCTGGACATGTGTTGGTGGTGTGTTTCCCCAAACAGAGACACGAGGATGTGTTTTGCAAGGCAACATTTTGAAACAAATCAAACACGGATTTGTTGGACAATAATGTGTTACTCTCTCCACTGTTATAAATGGCCATGTGATTCATTACAACATAAATTTGTTCGACTTTGTGTAGTTAAATGTTTTATGGACGTCAATGATGGACGGGCCAATAGTAATGTGAGCATACATGAGTGGGTGGATTTGTGGGTAATGTTATGTGTGGAGGGGTGGGCGTGGGTAAGGTTGTGGTCAGGACGGAAAGTGTAAATGGTTTAAAGACCCGTGCTGTATTTTCCAGGTCTCTTTGACAAATACACATTCCACTCAAAAGGACAAAGAAGCACAAGAAAACGACTTACGATATTCGAGAGCCGGCTGACTGATTTTATTCGCAGCAGTACGGTAGAGAAAAACACATGAAAATAGAGTTGATTAAATATCGCCAGGTCCTTGAAAACAATGCTTCCAGGCACCACCTTTAAAGATGGTTCGTGTATCCTTCTGAAACCTAATTACACAGATCCTAACAAAACATCGCATAAGCTAGAGTGGGCCTAATAGAGTTTTGCTACATTACTCTACTAGATTGTATTTCAATTGTCCAATCTTAAGCACAATACACGGATAATTATTTGTCATTATTTCCACCAACACAGTAAGGTGTAATGAGAGATCTACTCTCTACGCGTCCCCCTAATTACATATTCTTCTGAAGGTTGGTCTTGTCATGACTCTGACGCCGAGTACTACATTGCTTTCATCTAACATCGCCTGTATCATTTACTTAATAGACTTGTGACCTCTTTCTTTCCTTGTTAAGCTACAGTGTTGTAAAGATTCGAGTGAAGTCGGTCTAATGTGGGTTCACTTTTTTTCTCTGGAAGTCCGCTATTTGACTGTGATGTGAACTGTTTTAGATAAGTACAACATTCTTTATTAAATATATCCAAAGTATTTTTAACGTGTCAATTTTCGATCCTTTTGTGCGGCACTTAACCAGCTTGTTAGTCATCAGTAAACTATTTTCTGTCATTAAGTGTATATTAATTACATAAGGCTGTTACGTTTCTTTACAATGCCTGTAGTCGAGTCCTTGGTGTCCACATGTCACAACTTTTCAAACAATCGAACATGCTCTTTCTACCATGGTTTCAAAGAGCGCAATACGCCATAGTTGTTTGATCAGGGTCACAACATTCAAGGCCTCAGTAAAACTTTCAAACTTCAAAACGGTTTATGGTAGATATGTGGAGGACATTTTCAAATGTGACGTCTCTGTGACAAAAATGATGTCAGATGCAATTCCTTATTTTGACTTGTACCATATGTTCCCGTGTATTTTTTCAATTGCCAGAGATTTTTTATGAATATGGAAAGAAACATAATTTATGGCTGTCAACTTCTCTATTATGAGGAACACAACGTTTCGGAGTAGGTACTTTCTCCTTCATCAGGTGAATTGATGCTATGAGGCAGAGAGCATAATAAGAACAACAAAAGTAATGAGATTACAAAAGGTGGAAACTTAACACGGGAAGCCAACAGATAATTGGAGCTGATAGGTGATTAGCAATAGACGATGGACACCAACACTTTACAGTAATTAGTGCTGATAGGTGATTAGCAATAGACGATGGACACCAACACTTTATAGTCATTAGTGCTGATAGGTGATTAGCAATAGACGATGGACACCAACACTTTATAGTAATAAGTGCTGATAGGTGATTAGCAATAGACGATGGACACCAACACTTTACAGTAATTAGCGCTGATGGGTGATTAGCAATAGAAGATGGACACCAACACTTTACAGTAATTAGCGCTGATAGGTGATTAGCAATAGACGATGGACACCAACACTTTACAGTAATTAGCGCTGATAGGTGATTAGCAATAGACGATGGACACCAACACTTTACAGTAATTAGCGCTGTAGTTATGGACAACTGGAAGCCAGGACTTGTATTATAACTGATTGGTAATTGGCAATGGACAATGGGCAAACGGGAGGCCGGGGGTAATCAGCACTGATGGGTAAAAGAAGGGAATAGCAATGGGCAAACGGAAGCCAGCTAGGTCATTATAATGAGCGGACAAAAATCAAATTTTGCTTATCTGAATGCCTCTCCCAAACATGATACATATACAAATAGCAATGTATTGAAAGTGACATGAGATATAGAATACATTATATAATTGGCATTAAAGATAAGTATGGTTCTGTAAGTGTTTAATTACTGGATTATCTTCCATAACTACAGTTACATTATTATGTACATTCAGCACAACAACATCGCAGTATCATATAGCAAAGCCAACATCTCAGACACAATCTCTCAATTGGCAATATAGCCTGAATATTATTTCGATAGTAAACTACATAATATGATGACATGGGAAAAAACTTGATTATGAATATTGAATTCTTTTATCCAGTACATTCGTTTTTTCCTTCCACGTCAGTCTGACTCACAGTGATATTACTTGAATACTGTCCAAAGGGTGTTAAACCCAACTCACTCACTCACTTAATCAGTACAGATCATCGTGGCTCATTCGAGGTTGTTATTCTTAATGGTACTATACCAGTGCAGTAACAACTGAAACTTCATGGAACAAATATATAAGTCATTGACCATGTGTGGTGGTAATTCCCAATCTATTCAATAACAAGACCAATGGTACCTGCAAGTATTTTCAAGCCTGCTGTTACAATTTACCCAGCGACCACTTGAGATAATTAGGGATCATTCATGCCACGCCTTCCTCGACAAGAGGACAATGCTGGCATCACTTTAATCTCCCTCTAAAAGCCTCGGACAGTCTACATTAGAGCAGAGCATCCAGCACTGTCAACTCCATCGACTTTATTGGTGTCTTGCTGCAGCGTACTGACGATGCAGTAAAGAAGCATATCTTGTCAGGCTTTACTAAAAGCAGGACGTATTTTTATCACGATCTGTGATTGACAATTCGACGGGTTTACAACACCCCAGATTTCAACACCCTCCTGTATGGCACTTGAGTGAAACTTCCTTACCGGGGATGGCAACTTTTTTATAGGATAAAGGCTCGTGTGTTAATGGTCCTTTTGATACAACCTCGACACGTATGAAGATATCTCTGGTGATTGACACGCTGAGATGCTGTGCATATTGTGTCACTTAACCATGCACATTACTGGTCATTTTCTTCAACGTTGAGGTGATGTGAGATGGTGGTGAGTGGACGGCCGGGATGCTGCTTTGATAACCATTCATCAGCTAGCGATCAATGCTTGTCTTAAAGAGAGGGACGGCACCGTGCGATGTGTGTTCTATATCGGGACGTCCTGCACAGTGAGTGTCGTTGTTCGTTAATGCAAGAAGTAACATCGAACAATTGTTTCAGTGATCTTTCACGGCCTGTCATGACGATTGCGTTAATGTCGTAAGAAAATGAACATATGAAATAATTGATGTGGATGTAGCAGATATATGTTTCTAAAAAGACAATGTACAAAGGAGACGGGCTATTAAGGAATGACAGATCCACGAGGTAAGACATGTCTCCTTGATACGAGGCGACATACAGGAGACAGCAGACGGATCTCATTGCAGGAACATTCAAACTTGTTCTTTGATGCCGTGAACACGACAACCACGTTAACCTCTCCGTTCTTCAAACAAAGGGATTCCTAGAATTATTTATATGTTTTGAAAATGACCCTATGAAGATTAAATGTCATGCGTCAATATTACTCAACTTGATCCATGGAGAATATACATGAACTTGCTCGCTTCTAAGTCGGGAGATTTCAGTGGACTCGCATCGTCGTTAGGATACCGTTCATCAAATTCCAGGCATTTGAACATTATTTTCAAGCCATGAAAATCAATTGGTTGTTTTTGAAAAGTTAAACGGCTGTGGTGTGACGATTTAAATGTGTATTGGTGAATTTTGTCAACACACTCGTGGAATTGAGAAACGAAAGTCCAAAAGCCTTTGGATTGTGTCTTGTGCTCATCAAAATGCTGACCATTGTTCCGCCAGGATCTAATTTAGGAGGATTTACCAGCGATTGAGTCCGCATTTTCTGCATGAGTGATCATTAACAAATTCGCGTCTCATTTCTAAATAAGATTTGCAATACTGAATGTATCATTTGAAATTCGATTTCTGCCGAGATCCAATATGAACAACCCCCGTCGCTAAGAACTGCTGTGATCAAATTCGAAGAGGCATGGTGAGATTTGTATAGAAATTCCATTTGGAATATTATAGCGCCTTTGCCTGAGGGAAATTAAAAAATAGAAATATCGAACGAGCGTACTGATATAGGATGCAAAGAACTAAAGAGAATCGACTTAGCAACGTGTAATTATACGACAGATGCAAAGTTAATAAGAGGTTTGGAGTCAAAAGACCTTTGTTTTTGTGGTCCATTCATAGCTGCATATGTCGCCGACATAAACATATTACATGACCCTAGAGGCGAAGAAAAGCGTCTGAAGTGGGTTCCGTGTTTATGTAACGATTCGAGGAGCTAGGGCATTTACGGCGTCAGTGTAGACACACGCCTTCGTCCCATTGACGTTGAATCCATGGAATTATATTGTTTTCTCCTTACATGGCTGTGGTTTTCAACCCGACGGGAAAATACCTCCTGGTCGCAGTGCGAGTGATTACCATTGATGGCTGATCTTAAATATTGTGTTATAATTGCTAAGCTGATGATTCAATTCAAAGAGACGAATTCATTCCTCGGAGAACGTTATTTGGTGTTTTCACAGGGTGTGTTTGAACATGTTATTTGAATACTGACAGCCAGATTGCTTCTTCTGCGATGTATTTGGTTCGATTAAAATGTGGTGTCACTCTGCCAAACCCTCGGTGTGAAAGTTCAAAGAGAGCGTTATCAATTGTCCGCTCATGAATTCCATGAGAGGACAGAGACGACATTATCGGCACTAACTCCGTCTACGGCATCCTCATCCATCATGACGAGTATAGTTTGCTACTGATGCACACAGCAGATGAAGACTTATAAAACCTAAACCAAACCAGTGACGTTTAATCGTGACCTGTACTTCCATCCACTACCATCATGAACTCTCATACCACAAGGACTCTGTTTGCCATTGGCATACTTTTTTCGTTAGTTGCGATAAGACAGGTTCCCTCCGAGGACATCAAGATAGGAGTTATCCTTCCCTTTCGTGGACGCTACCCTTGGGTCCTAAACAAAACACGCCCAGCGTTGGAGTATGCAATAGAGGCCGTCCTTAACGACACGGCGCTGCTCCAAGGCTACAACATCACGACGGCGTATCGAGATTCCCTATGTTCGGAGACGGAAGGGCCACTGGCCGCCATTGATATGTACACAGATAAACTAGCCCACGTGTTTATTGGGCCTGCGTGCGATTACAGCGTGGCTCCTATAGCCAGGTTCAGCTACAAGTGGGGGATACCCTTGATATCCGCCGGTGCCCTTGTTTCAGCGTTCCATGACAAAGCTGAGTATAAACTCCTCACAAGAATTCAAGGATCGTACGCCAAAGCAGGGGAGTCGTTTTTGGCCTTGTGTTTTGCAAACCAATGGAGGAAAATTGGGTTGTTGTACCACGACTTTAAGAACGACCCAAACCGAGTAAAGTCCGACTGTTTCTTTACCCTGGAGGCTATCTATTTGGCACTTGTGAAGACGCTCGGTATACAGCCGTGGCATAAATCCTTTGACCAGACAAAAAACGTAGGCGACTTTGAAGACCTTCTCATTGAGGCAGCAGAACACACAAGAAGTAAGATCGCATGTTCTCTATAGTCAATGTTGTCCTGTTGTCTTATTAGATAAACACGACAATTGTGTAAGTATATGTTTGTTCAATGCAATTTGCCATTTGGACATGTCTATCGTCCTCTTTGGAGATATTGTAGTTCTACATGTGGGCAGGTCAAATTAGTATCACACTAGGCTCTGGAAAATGTGCAGTGTTGCAAGTTTGATCAAAGTCTACAACGTTATTGGGTATATTAACCTAACGGTTAATGATGATCCTAATTAAGTCAGCATCCATTTCATTTGTATAGGGAATTCATTATTAAAACAATCTATTTTTTCCAGGTTTATCAAACAAACTACTGGTATTTATTTACTGAGCACTAGCCAACAATCTATTCATTTTCACTATTAACACAGAAATGTTGACGTTCCGCAAAACAAACTATTCCTTTCTGAACCAACTATTCATTAAACAAAAATACTAAACAGAGAGACGAAATGCATTGTAGATAGATGTCAAGCATGATATCAACACAATTAGACACAGTTGTGAGCATAACCTGTATCTATTCATGAAAAGGAATTTATGATAGAAAATGATTGATCACATTGACAGCCCGCTTTTTCTTTTATCCCAACCCTAAATAAATCATAATTCAATTGTGCAATGCAGTTAGAATGAATAATGTTCTCTTTACGAAGAGACCCACGTATCTGTGTTCTTCATGAGAAATGGTTCCAGCCTTTGCCTGCAACTGAATTAGCTCTCTGGTCACGAAGACGTGAACTTCTACGTCTGCAAACCGTATTAATCTGTCTTAATATAACATATTCATGTAGATGTTTGCAATTCCGTTTTGGTGCCTACCCATGTCTCAATCCGCTTGTTATGGGTCGAATCCCAGATAACTTCAAATTAAGAAGTTTGGTTTGTCAGCATCACGTAGCCATGACAACATAGTACGACTTGAGTCATTCTGAGCTTTCCTTCCCCATCTCTGCCCCCTCTGTGTTAAACGTCTCGATACTTCTATGTAGTTCACTGACATTTCGTTCTGAAATAGCCTCAGTTGTCATGACAATAGTTTTTCTAATTCAACTGCCTGGCAGAAGAAAACATACATTGAATATTGGATTTGCCCCAAAGATTACAAACCTTATTAAAACGTTACTAGGCTGACCTGTTGTGAGATATTCATTGATCTGATGCATGTAATATAGCTTATGATACCAAAGATTACAAACCTTATTAAAACGTTACTAGGCTGACCTGTAGTGAGATATTCATTGATATGATGCATGTAATACCGCCTATGATACCAAAGATTATAAACCCTGTTAAAACGTTACTGGGCGGACCTGTTGTGAGATATTCATTGATATGATGCATGTAATACCGCCTATGATACCAAAGATTATAAACCCTATTCAAACGTTACTGGGCGGACCTGTTGTGAGATATTCATTGATATGATGCATGTAATACCGCCTATGATACCACAGATTACAAACCTTATTAAAACGTTACTAGGCTGACCTGTTGTGAGATATTCATTGATATGATGCATGTAATACCGCCTATGATACCACAGATTACAAACCTTATTAAAACGTTACTAGGCTGACCTGTAGTGAGATATTCATTGATATGATGCATGTAATACCGCCTATGATACCAAAGATTATAAACCCTATTAAAACGTTACTGGGCGGACCTGTTGTGAGACATTCATTGATATGATGCATGTAATACCGCCTATGATACCACAGATTACAAACCTTATTAAAACGTTACTAGGCTGACCTGTTGTGAGATATCCATTGATATGATGCATGTAATATCGCCTAAGATACCAAAGATTACAAATCTTATTAAAACGTTACTAGGCTGACCTGTTGTGAGATATTCATTGATATGATGCATGTAATATCTCCTATGATACAAAAGATTACAAACCTTATTAAAACGTTACTAGGCTGACCTGTTGTGAGATATCCATTGATATGATGCATGTAATATCGCCTAAGATACCAAAGATTACAAATCTTATTAAAACGTTACTAGGCTGACCTGTTGTGAGATATTCATTGATATGATGCATGTAATATCTCCTATGATACCAAAGATTACAAATCTTATTAAAACGTTACTAGGCTGACCTGTTGTGAGATATTCATTGATATGATGCATGTAATATCACCTAAGATACCAAAGATTACAAACCTTATTAAAACGTTACTAGGCTGACCTGTTGTGAGATATTCATTGATATGATGCATGTAATATCACCTATGATACCAATATCAAATACATCAGCATCGAGTAACTTTTTCTTGTTTGTTTCATGTTTAGCCACCATCAAGCAGTGGTGTATACTTTATTTTGCCTAGCAGTTTAATACAAGGTTTATTAGCTGCTTCAAGAAATGTGAACTTCCGAATTAGAATAGGTCTTCAGCAAATTATGCTTCTTGTAAGAGGCGACTAACGGGATTGGTGGTCAGGCTGACTTGGTTGATGCATGTCATCGTATCCCAATTGCGTGGATTGATGCTCATGATGTCCATCACTGGATTGTTTGGTCTAGACTCTATCATTTACAGATCGCTGTCATATAGCAGAAATATACAACAAACAAACAAACGAAATTATGGGAGGGAAATGACTTATTTTGACGTGAAATTGGTTGGCATTGTTCCTACAAATGTGTATGAGAAAGAACCATACAACAAACAAACCTGCTTTTAAACGCGTAGTCACGTCCGTAGAGTAACATTCAACTGTCACATATTCGTAATATTTAATATTAAATATTAAATATGAATGAGAGAGAATCCATCACGAGACTTAAGCTTCAGGGAGTCCCAACTTCCAACACTTCCTGTAAGTCCATCACACAGTGACAAATCCTCATCTGTTCTTTTGGTATGAATACATGATCCCAATAAAGTGTCATCTCCCTTGGGTGTACATTTCACCCCACCGCCAGCATCCTCACTCCGCGCTGGCTCCAGTGAAAGGCCAAGTAGCAGCTGAGATGTGTCTTTGTGTGTCTGTGTCTGGAACTCCGACTTTGTCTCAACACGACGCCATCAGAATTAATGAATCCGGCCTTGATTAAACCAGACCTTTGGTGTTCCGTCGCTGAGGTCGTCGGCCCTGGGTAGCCGGCTGTACGTGTAATTAGAACGTGCTGTATTTATTACACTGATTGACAACAAAAGTAGTAGCATTATGCAGCGTAAGAGTGAGTGAGTTGGGTGTAACACCGCTTTTAACAGTATTCCAGTTATATCACGGTGTGTCAGCTTAATGTGGGAGGAAAGCTCCAAGTGAGGCAGGTCTTAGACGTTTACCACTTTGGTGAAACCCATGAGCACGGGTATGGTGCTGACAAACCTAGAAACATAATCAGGGCTAACCGCTATAAAAGTCCACAATCATAGGTTCCTGGTGTGCCCAAGGGATGCAACTCTGCACAGCGAATTCCGACGCCTTAGACGACTGGGCCAGGCTGCCCCCTCTGACTTCTGATGCTGAAAAGAATCACACTTTTTCTTGAACATACGGTGTATATAGATCAGGATTCTATCATATGGCTATGACAAATTAACATAAGTACTTTCAGTTCTTTAAGTACCTTGATGGCCAAAGTCGATGCAGTGTATTTTTATATAATGTTGATACCATTGCAAATTTTTACATTACGCTAACGTTGAACTAAAAATCTCTTACGAATTCTTGCTTAAAAACTTTAGGCGAAGCATTTTATTACAATTTTCAATTCAATCTGTAGGATATTCCCTACATACTTAAAACTCTATACACATCAGACAATTATATATTTAATAATGATACCAGATTACATTTCGCAAGGAAATCTCTATGTTCCTCTTTAAGTATATAAGTAAAATGACAAAGGTAAATTCACTTGATCAATTACTAGTGGACGCCAGCTGCCTCCAAGAAAGCCTTAAAATATCCCAAGACATAATATTTCAAATTACTCCTTCTACCTAATGTTCACATCAACTTTACTTAAAGGTATAGGTCTTGTTGTGCGGCACATGTTCAATGATCTTGCAATGCAAGACGTGATCAGGTCAGATCGGTTCGGTTCGGTTCGGTTCGGTGAGGTGAACAGAAAGACCCACCGACGGTAGTACATGAGAAAAATTATAATATTATTTCATACAATAATAACAAATATCAAGATGACAGGAGAATTGTGCAAATACATATAGGGATCAAAGGTTACGATGAAATATTATAGAATGAAAGTAACAAGGATATCATATACGTTGTC
The DNA here is from genome assembly GCF_023055435.1 of Haliotis rufescens. Lineage (NCBI taxonomy): Eukaryota > Metazoa > Mollusca > Gastropoda > Lepetellida > Haliotidae > Haliotis > Haliotis rufescens. The sequence goes on along the minus strand of NW_025963824.1, from coordinate 12,360,337 downwards.
TAACAGCTTCAACATTTCTAAAGGTGGTATTGACAAATTTGGACAAGTTTTCCATATCTTGTACTGTAATGCTGGATACTTATTTTTTTTCAATTTATACATATGAGGTCATTCAGAGAGATCTTAAGGTATGTACATGGACCGCCACTGGAGAAGAGATTCACATCACAGCGTGTAAGAGTCCAACGTCACGTTAAGGTATTAGTGGGTTTCATCAACGTTCAAAACGTCTTTGAGATCCATGACTTCAGGCTTTTCTCCCACCTAAATCTGAGGCCGTGATTTAACTGAATTACTGTATACAGCGGCGTTAAACTCAATCACTCATACAAGCTAATAGTATATCTATTGCCACGTTTCTGTTCCGATGAGCCGGATAAGTTAGACCCCGTTCCACAAAGCAGTCGCTAAGAATGTCCTATATCGTTGACGCAGTATGGCAATAACTATCATTTAGCGCTACAATCACGTTGTGAGAGGACACGGTGTGGAACAAAGCAGTCGTTAAGAATGTCCTATATCGTTGACACAGGTTGGCAATAACTATCATTTAGCGCTACAATCACGTTGTGAGAGGACACGGTGTCCATAACAAATCCTTTTCTGACTGGATACTTGATATGTTAAATACGCCTGACTTATGATGGCTCGGTAGCTTTCACTGACGTTATTGCAATCAAACAATGCACCTGATTGTGTGTTCAATGCACCTGATTGTGTGTTCAATGCACCTGATTGTGTGTTCAATGCACCTGATTGTGTGTTCAATGCACCTGATTGTGTGTTCAATGCACCTGATTGTGTGTTCAATGCACCTGATTGTGTGTTCAATGCACCTGATTGTGTGTTCAATGCACCTGATAGTGTGTTCAATGCACCTGATTGTGTGTTCAATGCACCTGATTGGGTGTTCAATGCACCTGATTGGGTGTTCAATGCACCTGATTGGGTGTTCAATGCACCTGATTGGGTGTTCAATCTTATTGTTTTGTGGGGTTATCAGGTAAAAGTGCACAGTGAGCCTATTCTAATCCATATTCCCATTATAATGACTGGTGTATTGTCTTTGAATATTCATAACGGAATTGACATTTTCTATATTTTATTTTTTAAGAAATATCGAGCAACTGTCACTTTTATATTGTTTTGTAAAATGTCGTGACGACCTTGCATTTTATTATTGAAATAACAGACAAATTCCCTTCCCATCCGACAGTCACACATCTGAAGATGTAGCATCAATTCTTCGCTTGGTAACCCTTTCACCTTGTGAGAATGGCCCGATAGCCACCGAGGACAATATTCTCTGGCTTATTACGAAACGTGATATGAAAATACATCACAATTATAAAACCCTTAAGCACCAGGCCCTGGTATAAAAGTCAGCCATTAAATCTTCAGTTCATGCTGTATTTGTGTCATGATAAATCGGTAATATTGACCTCGGATTTGTGGAGGTCCATTTTGGAATGACTTCCCCATTTGGACCTGAAGATGTCACGTTTGAATCCAGAATGAGAGTCAATAATATTCGCGTTTAATCCCTTCTGATTCATAAAGCCGTGTGACTACTTCGCGCTATTGCAACTTCTGTTTGTTCGCGTCGATATCCAGCTTGTGGGCCTCTCATGCAGCGTTGGGGGCAGATCAGAGAATACAACGCCTATTACTTTGAAACTCTCTGTTGGAAAAATGTAGCCAACAGTTCACCGGACGTTAACATTTATCATCGATGTTGTAACACAATATCTCCTACGGGACACCTCACTGGTTAATACTCCCTTGTTTATCACACGTCGTTATGCGCCTTATGCGTGTTGCACACGACTGAGACAACTGGGAAGTATTTAAGCAGTTTGGGATGAGAGTGAAAGTTTAACATGGCCTTTCAGCTGAAAGATTCCTGGATGGAGATTTGTGTAAGATGAAGAGCGGATTAACTTGACTTGATTAATTACAGACCACCGTCATATAGCTGGAATATTGCTGAGTGTGGCGTTAAACAACAAACAAACAAACAAACAAACACGTCTGTGAGAGGAGGGTCAAACAACTAATACTTAGGGATGGATGATTACGGACAAAGCTACACATGAACTCCAGGCAGAGTCAAGCTGCCTTCTAACAAAACTAGGACTGTGTTGATGACAGAACTTTAAAAAAAAAAGTAATGTCAGAAGAATGAAGACGAACATCATAAACGTCCTTTAGAACTTCAGGTGAACCTTTTGAATACCAACAAGTATACCAAATACCTGGCAAGGTCAAATTAAGGATATCTATTCTGTCTATCTTTCTATGGAAGAAGGTGTATATATATGCTTCTATGAAAGAAGGTGTCTATATATGTTCTATGAAAGAAGGTGTCTATATATGCTTCTATGAAAGAAGGTGTCTATATATGCTTCTATGAAAGAAGGTGTCTATATGTGCTTCCATGAAAGAAGGTGTCTATATATGTTTCTATGAGAGAAGGTGTCTATATATGCTTCTATGAAAGAAGGTGTCTATATATGTTCTATGAAAGAAGGTGTCTATATATGCTTCTATGAAAGAAGGTGTCTATATATGCTTCCATGAAAGAAGGTGTCTATATGTGCTTCTATGAAAGAAGGTGTCTATATATGCTTCTATGAAAGAAGGTGTCTATGTATGCTTCTATGAAAGAAGGTATATATATATGCTTCTATGAAAGAAGGTGTCTATATATGTTCTATGAAAGAAGGTGTCTATATATGTTTCTATGAAAGAAGGTGTATATATATGCTTCTATGAGAGAAGGTGTCTATATATGCTTCTATGAAAGAAGGTGTCTATATAAACGCACTATTTTCAGAACGCCCAGCGAACAAATTTATTTTTTCATTTTTATCTGGAACAATTTTATTTTTAAAAAGCCGCCCCCCCAAAAAAAAAACAACAACAAAAAACACACACACACATACACTTCCGAATATGAAACAGTTGGTCCCTAAACAATGTATAGTCGTATACCTAAATGCATTTATAAAGTGGCAAGGTAGCACAATCTTGGCTTTACAGGAATTATAAATGTTTTGGAACATGTTTTGGAACACATTAAGTTGAAAGACATAAGGAACGAGATGATCTTATGCAGTGCAGGGAGGTGCTTTAAGAGCTGTTCCATTGAAGATAGGTCTCGGTTTGATATGTAAGGCTGGATAGCCAGTAATGACAACACACATATGGCCATCCTATTAAGGTAGAAGTGACCGGTCCATTAGAGACTAGACCGTCTCTGGCGCCTTGTGGTCATATCTTGATCCCCCAGCTCTCAACACGGACGCGGTAATGACAAATAATGGCTACTAAATACCCCAAGGAATAGAAGGCCGGCTGGGACATTTTAGATTTGTGAAATACAAATTGAGTTAGTTTATTATGGAGACTTTTCAGGATGAAGGCAGAAACGGTTTTCTTAAAGATGGTGGGATGCGGTGACTGATGGTGAAATAGTCACGTTTGGATATAACGTGGTTTGATAGAGCGACGTTGGTGTAGACAAACGTCGGCTATGATGTAGATGACTTTTAATCCTCGTTAAATGCTGTTTGCCTCGTGGGGGTTCTGGTTATAGAAGGTTCCCAGCATCCTGTACTGGTCGTGAGAAGCGGCAAAATGGATCGGGTGTCAGGCTCAGCAACTAGATTGATGGCGTGTCATCATATCCCGGATTCTTGAGCAAAATATCAATCACTGGATTGTCTGTTCCAGATTTTGATCATATAGCTGAAATATTGATCAATATGGCGTTAAACATCAAACAAAGAAACAAATATGCTGCCTGCGCTCTGGGTTTGAGAATGTTTTTTTTCTAGGACACTGACACTGTCATCCAAAATATCCCCAATATTTTGTCAAACTTGGAAAAGATACAGCAGAATGAGCAGATCTATCTAAAGTTGACAAAATCATGTACATGTCTTAGAGTCTTTTGTCTAAAGCAATATCACAGACGCTATTGTTTATTGAGAAGTTCGGATAAATTGAGCACATTTGAGCCGTAAGATGATAAATTTATGATTTCAGTTTGAAGGTTTCAAATGTAGATTTAAACCCAGCAATACGTCGCAGTATTGTGTGATTTCGATTTGAAACCCAGCACGATATCGCTGTATTGTGTGATTTCGATTTGAAACCCAGCACGACATAGCTGTATTGTGTGATTTCGATTTGAAATCCAGCATGATATCGCTGTTTTGTGTGATTTCGATTTGAAACCCAGCACGATATCGCTGTATTGTGTGATATCGACTTGAAACCCAGCACGATATCGCTGTATTGTGTGATTTCGATTTGAAACCCAGCAGGACATCGCTGTATTGTGTGATTTCTATTTGAAACCCAGCACGACATCGCTGTATTGTGTGATTTCGATTTGAAACCCTGTACGACATCGCTTTATTGTGTGATTTCGTTTTGAAACCCAGCACGGCATCGCTGTATTGTGTGATTTCGATTTCATTTTTGATAAAATTTCATTTTGTAATTAGAATGTGTATATTTACACATATAATGGTACATGTATGATATAAAATGATATATGAGATGTGAAATAAGTTAATATGTGAACGGAAATCGCGACACCAATGTTAAATGATGTTCTTCAAGCAGTACCACGAAGCTATGTTTTACTTAGATTACACCTACTAAGTGTGAACATTTATCTAACTCATAAACATGATAAAGGTCAACAACAGCCCATAGTGTCTGGATAAACATTGTTCTTCATCTCATCTTGACAACCTTCAGCGGGAGTGAGTGTCTGGTACAACATCGCTGTTTGATGGATATGCATTTATAGATGTAACCAGATTACAAGAAACAGGATTAGTAGATTTCCGCTAAATGCTCGGTAAGGGCTCTTGGTCAAAAAGGTTGCGCCTTTGTCGAGCTCCTTAAACGACATTGGGGTTGTACTCTAAGCTTGCTCCTTGAGACAATGTGAGAAGATTTATCGAGTTAACGTTGTTAGCAAGTAAGTGGGGGTAGCAGCTTAACATGGGCAAACAACGCTTACTGACTTACTTAGTCCTCGGGGTAAATATGTTTGTGTGTAGTTTGAATTATCGGCAGGTAATTAAGTGTCGCTCAGTCAACATCAGCTTGGCCGAATTTCTCACTTGATTGACGTTTGAAATGTGGATACAGGATCTATTCTGTCATAAATGGAAGATATCCGTGAAATTCTTTGTTTTCCTTTGTGATAGCACAATGTGCTTTAACCACAGGCCTACTCCACCACCCCCATGTGCATATAAGCCAGAAGTTGCGACAATATTCTGTGGGGAGGACTTTGTTTATATTTTGGCGATATTCAAGTCATAAAATATCGTGAAACAGCAAAAATGTTTTCCATATACACTGCCGGGCAAACGCAAGTATACACTTGAACATTGGGATAGACAAATTACAAACGTTATAAAAACGAAACACTGCAAAACTAGGCCCAAAACACAACTATGTTACCGCATCAAACACATCACTCTCGAGTAACCATTTCTTGTTTGTTTGATATTTAGCCACCATCAAACATGGGGGCATACTTTCCTTTGTCCGGGAGTGTATTTCAAATGGACGGAGGCTTAGCCTGCCTTGAGGAACACGCTATATAACAATACATCCACACAATCTTCCATAGCGAGGGGTTTCCGGATTAACAGGGTCAAGTTTACCGGTCTGTCGATGTCACTTTCATTGACGTACCATCACAAAAGATATACTCTGGATTTATATAATTCCGAAAATATTGATCATTGATGTGATTGTAATCTCACCTCACCTCACCTCACCTCACCTCACCTCACCTCACCTCACCTCACCTTTCAGGAGAGACAGGAGCTGGGTATTAACGGGATTTCACTGATCTGCCCAATGTTACATTTTCTCACGTGTTGTGTTTTATTTCCAGTTATCGTGCTGTGTGCATCACCTGAGTCGGTCAGAAACATCATGATAAAAGCTCATGAACTCAACTTTGACAACGGAGAATACGTCTTCTTCAACATCGATCTCTTCTCTAGGTCAGTATGTGTCCGTCACCATTCCGTCCTTACTCGTCCATTTCCGTCACCAGTCGCCATTGTCCGTCATCAATTGCACGTTTCCGTCACCTGCACAAGAAGAGTCGTTCCCAATGGAACAATGGAAAATATGTATCTTGACATTCAAGTTAGTATCTTGAAGTTTCAAGTTAGTATCTTGACATTCAAGTTAGTATCTTGACATTCAAGTTAGTATCTTGAAGTTTCAAGTTAGTATCTTGACATTCAAGTTAGTATCTTGACATTCAAGTTAGTATCTTGACATTCAAGTTAGTATCTTGACATTCAAGTTAGTATCTTGACAGTCAAGTTAGTATCTTGACATTCAAGTTAGTATCTTGACATTTCAAGATAGTATCTTGACATTTCAAGATAGTATCTTGACATTTCAAGTTAGTATCTTGACATTTCAAGTTAGTATCTTGAATTTCAAGATAGTATCTTGAATTTCAAGATAGTATCTTGAATTTCAAGTTAGTATCTTGAAATTTGAACTTAGTATCTTAAAATTTCAGTATCAAGAAGTTTCAAGAGAAAAAAAAACAAAAAACTAAAAGACTTCCGTTCAAGCACATAATACTGACTCCGATCCTCCAATCAGTCCATTAATGTTTTGACGACGTTTGGTATGATGCAGCCACACACAGACAGACACACACACACAAACTTTGACTTAAACTAGCGAGAAACAAAATACCTTTATGGTCTCAGCAGATACTCTATAATGGTTTGTAAGGAATTCAAAGATATTTACTCACAAGCCTTGCTATATTATCCGATCCAGATCCGGCTTATGACCTGGCCTAACTAAAAAGTCATTACTTCCAAGAACTCATTTTATAATGGCGTTAAACCTGACCAACAGACCCAATTATTCATCAGCTACTATCATCACCTTATCATCCTACTACCTCTGTGAGTCACATCACGCGCTGCGACACTGTAAGTAAATCCCCTTTGAACTGGTCTTTGATGCTTCATATCCCACTCCACCGTCGAGTTAATTAAACGTAGTCACTCGGGCCCACTCGGCATATTCCGCAACCACGGGCAGCATTGGACTAGTTATGTTACCTACATTCACGGAACACGTGCATGTTGTTGTCATGTATTTATCGATCTCGCATTTAAAACCAGTTGTTTTGGACGTCGAGTATTTCTTGATAATGCCCCATGTGGACCTACACATTTGGGTGCTGTTGTTTTAGTTGATGCTTTGTCCTTAATCAAATAAACCGGTGGTCAAAACTGTGAGCATTGATCCACATTAGGATTTCAACCATTGCTGCCAACCGATCCACGTTATGCGCACCCACCCGATCCCCTCTTTACTGTTGTCAATATAAACTGCCAAGTAACATAATATATATATACTTGAAAATTTGGTTTGACCCCAAAAATAAATAACATTATCAACACGTTACTAGGCTAAAAACAGTCGCCGAAAGACTGTAAACTTGAATTCCAATGCACAACTGTGATGCTCTTATTAAATATAAATCACCCTTGAATAACCATTTTTTGTTTCTTTCATTTTGAAGCATATCAGACATGGATGTTCACTTACTTTTGCCCTGCAGTGTATGTATCTCTGATAAGATAAAACATGTGAATGATGACCTCCCAGAGACTCACTTGGGTTGTATACTCCCTAGGGAGCTGATAATACATTCTGAATGTACAGTGATCAGGATGGTAATTGTATATACCTGCGTATCTTGCTCTGTGCAAATATGTTCCATATCACCAGCAGTAGAAATTGAATTTAGGAGGGTTTTTAAAATTATCCCAAATTATGTTAATTGTGCTCAAATCGGGTGTGTCTCACAGTCCCTGAACCATATTATTTTCACCCATCCCCCATCCCCCATCCCCCATCCCCATACAACCAGCCCCCATCCCAAGCCCCAGTGTACCAGTGTGAAATGCTACCCCTCCCCACCCCACCCCCTCCATCCCATCATTCCCCATCCCCCATCCCCCCACCCCATACAACCAGCTGATGACCGAGGGTCACAGTATTGATCGTCGTATCAGTCAGATCTTCTCGTGGATATGGAACGGTCTCGAGCTACTAATTGATAATTTTTTAGAATTCTCGTAGCTAAACCTCATCTACATTTCATACTGATTTTATTCCACGTTGGTCAATGCAATGTCACTGTCCGCTCAAGCGATATCTTCGCCCTAATGTTCTAAGAACAAGCCAGAGCTATATTCTCCTTAAAGATGAACAATGGCTGTGCAGAGTTGCGTAACTTAGGCGTGACAGAATCCTATGATCTTGGGTTGAAATCCCTGATTATGCTTGGTCAGCAACCATGGTCGATGGCTTTACCAAAGTGGTGAGCGTCTGAGACCTGCATCACTTCGGGCTTTCCTCCCACATTAAGCTGACATGCCGTGATATAACTGGAATATTGTTCAAAACGGCTTTGAAAACACTCACTCGCTCATCCATTCTTTCAACCGTAGCCCACCATTTACACACCCGTGAAGATCCGGGTTAGAATAGGTCTTCAGGAACCCATGCTTGTCGTAAGAGGCGACTAACAGGAACGGGTGGCCAGGCTCCCTGTCTTGGTTGATGCATGTCAACGTAATCCAGTTGCGTGGATTGCTAGTCATGATATCGATCACTGGATTGTCTTGTCCAGACTCGATTATTTACATGACAGCAATATGTACATATTTTATAATATAGTATCTCCCTTTTAAACGAATCTTAAAGTTATTATATACATATTTTTTCATTTATGTTTATACATAAACAGTGCTTCTTAAAATCACTTGTCTTCTTTTATTTAGATAAAACCTTTAAAATTAAATTTTGTATCTTAATGTCCCTATCTTATATCTTAGGATCTATTATGTGTACTTAATGCTTTTAATTAATTTAATATATATCACGGGTTCATGTGTAGTGTATTTTACCTTAAATGGTTTATGTATTGTTGTCAAGTGTTGTTTTGTCCTATTATTATTATCTTGTCACGATCTGTGATGTATATCACATTTTTTAAAAGGTAATAAATTATAATAACATTATTTTTATACATTTGTCTATAAAAATTATCTGTATCCCAGAAATATATCAAACTGTCCACATCTGTGTGTGATAAGCCACATGCTGCATCTCTATGTCCATGTCCCATATATGCATCCTTGCTACGTCCCATGTCTGTATCTCTATGTCCATGTCTTATATATGCATCCTTGCTACAACTTATGTCTGCATCTCTATGTCCATGTCTTATATATACATCCTTGCTACGTCCCATGTCTGCATCTCTATGTCCATGTCCCATATATACATCCTTGCTACAACTTATGTCTGTATCTCTATGTCCATGTCCCATATATACATCCTTGCTACAACTTATGTCTGTATCTCTATGTCCATGTCCCATATATACATCCTTGCTACAACTTGTCTGTATCTTTATGTCCATGTCCCATATATACATCCTTGCTACAACTTATGTCTGTATCTCTATGTCCATGTCCCATATATGCATCCTTGCTACGTCCCATGTCTGTATCTCTATGTCCATGTCTTATATATGCATCCTTGCTACAACTTATGTCTGCATCTCTATGTCCATGTCTTATATATACATCCTTGCTACGTCCCATGTCTGCATCTCTATGTCCATGTCCCATATATACATCCTTGCTACAACTTTTGTCTGTATCTCTATGTCCATGTCCCATATATACATCCTTGCTACAACTTGTCTGTATCTTTATGTCCATGTCCCATATATACATCCTTGCTACAACTTATGTCTGTATCTCTATGTCCATGTCCCATAAATACATCCTTGCTACGTCCCATGTCTGCATCTCTATGTCCATGTCCCATATATGCATCCTTGCTACAACTTATGTCTGTATCTCTATGTCCATGTCCCATATATACACCCTTGCTACGTCCCATGTCTGCATCTCTATGTCCATGTCTTATATATACATCCTTGCTACAACTTATGTCTGTATCTCTATGTCCATGTCCCATATATGCATCCTTGCTACGTCCCATGTCTGTATCTCTATGTCCATGTCCCATATATGCATCCTTGCTACGTCCCATGTCTGTATCTCTATGTCCATGTTCCATATATGCATCCTTGCTACGTCCCATGTCTGCATCTCTATGTCCATGTCCCATATATGCATCCTTGCTCCAACTTATGTCTGTATCTCTATGTCCATGTCCCATATATGCATCCTTGCTACAACTTATGTCTGTATCTCTATGTCCATGTCCCATATATACATCCTTGCTACGTCCCATGTCTGTATCTCTATGTCCATGTCCCATATATACATCCTTGCTACGTCCCATGTCTGCATCTCTATGTCCATGTCTTATATATACATCCTTGCTACAACTTATGTCTGTATCCCTATGTCCATGTCTTATATATGCATCCTTGCTACAACTTATGTCTGTATCTCTATGTCCATGTCCCATATATGCATCCTTGCTACAACTTATGTCTGTATCTCTATGTCCATGTCCCATATATGCATCCTTGCTACAACTTATGTCTGTATCTCTATGTCCATGTCCCATATATACATCCTTGCTACAACTTATGTCTGTATCTCTATGTCCATGTCCCATATATACATCCTTGCTACAACTTATGTCTGTATCTCTATGTCCATGTCCCATATATACATCCTTGCTACAACTTATGTCTGTATGTCTATGTCCATGTCCCATATATACATCCTTGCTACAACTTATGTCTGTATCTCTATGTCCATGTCCCATATATACATCCTTGCTACGTCCCATGTCTGTATCTCTATGTCCATGTCTTATATATGCATCCTTGCTACGTCCCATGTCTGTATCTCTATGTCCATGTCCCATATATACATCCTTGCTACAACTTATGTCTGTATCTCTATGTCCATGTCCCATATATGCATCCTTGCTACAACTTATGTCTGTATCTCTATGTCCATGTCCCATATATGCATCCTTGCTACAACTTATGTCTGTATCTCTATGTCCATGTCCCATATATACATCCTTGCTACAACTTATGTCTGTATCTCTATGTCCATGTCCCATATATACATCCTTGCTACGTCCCATGTCTGTATCTCTATGTCCATGTCCCATATATACATCCTTGCTACAACTTATGTCTGCATCTCTATGTCCATGTCCCATATATGCATCCTTGCTACGTCCCATGTCTGTATCTCTATGTCCATGTCCCATATATACATCCTTGCTACAACTTATGTCTGTATCTCTATGTCCATGTCCCATATATACATCCTTGCTACAACTTATGTCTGCATCTCCATGTCCATGTCCCATATATACATCCTTGCTACAACTTATGTCTGTATCTCTATGTCCATGTCCCATATATACATCCTTGCTACAACTTATGTCTGTATCTCTATGTCCATGTCCCATATATGCATCCTTGCTACAACTTATGTCTGTATCTCTATGTCCATGTCCCATATATACATCCTTGCTACGTCCCATGTATGTATCTCTATGTCCATGTCCCATATATGCATCCTTGCTACAACTTATGTCTGTATCTCTATGTCCATGTCCCATATATGCATCCTTGCTACAACTTATGTCTGTATCTCTATGTCCATGTCCCATATATGCATCCTTGCTACAACTTATGTCTGTATCTCTATGTCCATGTCCCATATATACATCCTTGCTACAACTTATGTCTGTATCTCTATGTCCATGTCCCATATATACATCCTTGCTACGTCCCATGTCTGTATCTCTATGTCCATGTCCCATATATACATCCTTGCTACGTCCCATGTCTGTATCTCTATGTCCATGTCCCATATATACATCCTTGCTACGTCCCATGTCTGTATCTCTATGTCCATGTCCCATATATACATCCTTGCTACGTCCCATGTCTGTATCTCTATGTCCATGTCCCATATATGCATCCTTGCTACAACTTATGTCTGTATCTCTATGTCCATGTCCCATATATACATCCTTGCTACGTCCCATGTCTGCATCTCTATGTCCATGTCCCATATATGCATCCTTGCTACAACTTATGTCTGTATCTCTATGTCCATGTCCCATATATGCATCCTTGCTACAAATTATGTCTGTATCTCACAGCACATTTTCCTCCGTAAGGATAGCGGGTCAGAAGAAGTCCCCAGCAATCTCTGCTGGTCGTGTGAGGCCACTAAGTGGATCGGATAATAATATCATGATATCGACCCCTGGATTGTCTGGTCAAGACTTGATTATTTACAGGTCGCCGTCATATAGCTGGAATATAGCTGAGTGAGGCGTTAAACAACAAACAAACAAACATGCAGAATACATACAGTTTCCATCTCCATTCAGTAGAATTTTTGTTGTTGAAATAACCGATTTACTAAAACAATGTTACATGTAGTTCTAGAAGTGACATATTCTAATTCGAGAAAATAGACATTGCTCAAAATGATTACAAAATACTTGCAAAGTTACCACATATTCATGTTACCTCCCTCAAGAACACACAAACGTCTTGGAATTCGCACAAAAACAGGAAGCTTTTACAGGAGGCAATTTTAGCATCGTATCTGTCAAATGAATACCTGACTACTTAGGCGTGGAATTCCACACTATCGACAAAGCCCCTAAACGGTTCATATCGTTTCCAGCACGTCATTGCGTGTTCGTCCATAGTAACAGATCTGTTGGTAGTTTCCGTAATTGAGCATCCTTCCTAGAAACCGGCTAGAGTACTGTATCCGTCACATCTGTCATGCCTTCTGTCGCTGCAGCAAGAACCAGAGTGCCCGCCCCTGGTACCGTGAAGACGACTCGGAGGAGAGGAATGCGAAGGCGAGGAAGGCGTTTGAAGCGGTCATGACGGTGACACTACGGAAACCAGACAGTCCTGAGTATCACAACTTCTCCGAGGAGGTGAAAAGAAGAGCGAGCCTAATGTACAAGAATTTCACATATGGGGAGGAAGAGGTAACAGCTTTATTACATCGTATATGCTGTATGAGTGAGTGAGTGAGTGAGTGAGTGAGTGAGTGAGTGTGAAGACAAAGTTTCAGAACGACCATTTTTATTCCACGAAATATAACGAGCCCAATACTAAAAATATTATGAGTGAGTTTTTCCACGAAATAGTAATTGTACATCTTTGACTCCGACACGTCATGAACGACATTTCAGCTCAGACACATCAGTCAAGTTGAGTAACAAATGTGATCCAACACTGATGCTGCCTACGCAAAATGTATTGAAAAGAATTGAAAGTCTTTGTAAGTATTAGATCCACACGTCATGAAAGACATTTCAGCTCCGACAAATTATCTGACGTAATTAATATATTCTGTCAAATCTTGAACTGATTGATCAAGTCTTTCACAATATCGAATTCAATGAGAAAAGTTTACATTACGGAACCTAATGTTAGTACTATTGAAGTGAAATATCGCCCGACCCTGCTAACGAGTTTACCTATATCAGCTTGATAAAAACAAGACGTAGAATTAGACACAAGATATGCGACACCAAAGTGACCGGATTGGTAAAACTAGGTAATTCGATTGAACAAACCCCATCGCATTGGTTATCAAATGTTGGCACTTAGGTTCTCGTGGCAGTGAGCTCTAAAACAAAACATTAATACCGTCTTTCAAAGATGGCTTGAAAGTGAGATTAAATTCTCCCGGTAACCCCTCAAAGCGCATCCCGAAAGTTCAACAGGATATGGGCCGACAGGTCTTGACATGTTCAATAAGATCTCTTGATTCTGAGGCGCCGCGGTTCTTCTTTTCAGACCTGGTTTTTTAGACGAAAAACAAAAGATTTATATAAAACACGTTTTACAGTGCGTGAGTTTCTTGTACTTTAAATGAACTTGAGATGTTTGTTGTTGACGTATGGTGTCATATGGACATATTGACATGAAACCAAATTTCAAATGATATTTTATATGATTCTTGTTAGTCATTGAGTGCGACCCGTGATGATCCGGGTTAGGATCGGTCGTCATCAACCCATGCTTGTCATAAGAGGCGTCTAACAGGATCGTGTGGTCAGGCTCGCTGACTTGGTTGATGCATGTTATCATATCCCAATTGATGCTCATGATATCAATCACTGGATTATCTGGTCCAGACTCGAATATTAACAGACCGCCGTCATACTGCTTGAGCATTGCTGAGTGCGGCGTTAATTACAAACAAACAAACAAACAAACACACAAACAAACAAACTTGCTTGTACAATCTGTTTATTCTCCCTCAGTGTTTTATTGTAGATAAATAATACCCACTCGGCGTTTTATTTCCCACGTTCATTGTACAATAAAACACAACAGGGAGAATATAACACCAGCAGTAACGACAGGTTATATATATTTTCCAAACTGATGTTGACTTCCCGCAGAAGAAATTACGCACCCATCTTTGATGGTGCCTAAAATAGCACAAACAAGAAATAGTTATTTGATGGTGCTGTATTTAAAACGGGAATCAAAGTTATGTCTTAAACCTGAAGCTTTTCTTAGACTGTTTTCAGCCTGGTATCGGTTTGGCTACGCTCGTAATGTTTTTGCCAAATCCAATTTTTTAAGTGTAAACTTTCTTTGACCGGAAATTTAGTCCATCCTTTATGTCCATTATCGAGATACAGAAATCAGATATGCTGTCAAAAATACTTCGATCGCTATTATTGCTTTGAACTGTATTTGAATAATATCAGAGCGTGTCAGTTATGCCCGTTTTATAGTGCTAGCCTACTTTTACGATGAATAAGCTACTCAGACACAGTGTGCTGACTCTGAGTCGACCAGTCCTTCTATCATCCCTTAAAGCCGCACGTCAGGCACGGAAACAACAAGAACCATATTTTGATATGACGCGGTCGGGGAACGGACCATACCCTGTCCGCACTCCAGGCAGTCCCTCTATCCACAACACCACGAGCGCATTCAGCTGCCGGATTAGTTTGTAAGGAATCCCTACAAGTAACGGTAACATGGAACAGCACCAAATATGGAAGCCACGTTTTCCCTTCACCGATGTAACGAAGATCAATATTAAGTCAATATTGAGAGTCAACACAACCGATGGGGTATACGTAAAGTGTATTGAACATAACTGAAATGTGTAGTTGTAAGTATTAGTCACACAGATGTGTAAGTGTATTGAACATAACTGAGATGTGTAGTTGTAAGTATTAGACACACAGATGTATAAGTGTATTGAACGTAACTGAAATGTGTAGTTGTAAGTATTAGACACACAGATGTGTAAGTGTATTGAACATAACTGAGATGTGTAGTTGTAAGTATTAGACACACAGATGTGTAAGTGTATTGAACATAACTGAGATGTGTAGTTGTAAGTATTAGACACACAGATGTGTAAGTGTATTGAACATAACTGAGATGTGTAGTTGTAAGTATTAGACACACAGATGTGTAAGTGTATTGATCATAACTGAGATGTGTACTTGTAAGTATTAGACACACAGATGTGTAAGTGTATTGAACATAACTGAGATGTGTAGTTGTAAGTATTAGACACACAGATGTGTAAGTGTATTGAACATAACTGAAATGTGTACTTGTAAGTATTAGACACACAGATGTGTAAGTGTATTGAACATAACTGAGATGTGTAGTTGTAAGTATTAGACACACAGATGTGTAAGTGTATTGAACATAACTGAGATGTGTAGTTGTAAGTATTAGACACACACATTATAAGTGTATTGAACATAACTGAAATGTGTACTTGTAAGTATTAGACACACAGATGTGTAAGTGTATTGATCATAACTGAGATGTGTACTTGTAAGTATTAGACACACAGATGTGTAAGTGTATTGAACATAACTGAGATGTGTAGTTGTAAGTATTAGACACACAGATGTGTAAGTGTATTGAACATAACTGAAATGTGTACTTGTAAGTATTAGACACACAGATGTGTAAGTGTATTGAACATAACTGAGATGTGTAGTTGTAAGTATTAGACACACAGATGTGTAAGTGTATTGAACATAACTGAGATGTGTAGTTGTAAGTATTAGACACACACATTATAAGTGTATTGAACATAACTGAAATGTGTACTTGTAAGTATTAGACACACAGATGTATAAGTGTATTGAACATAACTGAAATGTGTACTTGTAAGTATTAGACACACAGATGTATAAGTGACATTTCAGCTACGACAAATTAACTGACGTAATTCATACATTCTGTCAAATCCTGGACTAATTTATGAAATCTTTCACAATCTCCGAGTCAAATGAGGAAAGTGACATTACGGAGTATAAGTATTACTATTGTTGCTATGTATCACACGACCCTGCTAACAAGATTTAAACAAGACTTAGATACAAAGTAAATTCTGTTAGATACAAGTCCTTTGTAATCTGATTGGAAAAACTCGGTAACCCCCAAAAAGGTTCCATCGGATTGATTATGAAATCTTCGCAAGTAGGTTCTCTGGGCATCATGCTCTAAAATAAAACTTTAATGTCGTATTTCAAAGGTGGCTTGAAAGTGAAATTAAATTCTCTCGGCAACTCCTTACAGCAAATCCCAGAGATGTAACCGGATATGGGCCGCCATTTCTTCACATGTTCAATTAGATCTCCTGATTCAGAGACGCCACCGGTTGTTCTATTAATGTAGGATTATAGGCAACCTTTTAGACCTGTAATCTTCAAATGTGTCTATCTCTGACAAAAACATTACAAACAGATTTTAATGTTGTTTTACAGTGAATGCTTTTTCTGTACTTTAAAGGAAATTGAGATGTTTGTTGTTTATGTATAACGTCATATTGACATGTTTATAAGCGATGTATTTGTTCTTTCTTTCAATAATGATCTCTGGTGTTAGTGCATGTGCAGTCTCCTTTAGACATACATTCTGCTTAATGTACAGCGTTCTGTAAAAGGAGAAAATAATATCAGTTGGGATATGTGGAATATATTACAAGTTGAATATATTACAAATAGTCAAGAATGTGAATCAGTCCCAAACCGATAATTGAAAACCTCAGTTTGTGAGATCATATTAAAATTAAGATTAATACTAATAATATATCACCTGGAAGTTGGTGGAAATGTTGCCGTTATGTTAATAAAGCGACAAAACCCTTTCCATATCCAGTTTTGTTTGGGCGTCCTATGCCATATTGATGCTAAAATTCCTATATAAGACAACAGTTTGTTTGGGAGTTCTATACCACCAATGCTATAGTTTCTGATTCCATGTGAACAGTATTGTTCTCCTATATGACACATTGTTGCAGTAATACTTTACTTCAGACTCAAGGTTCTATTGGGGCGTCCTATGCCATATTGATGCTATAACTCCTATATAAGACACCAGTTTATTTGGGAGTTCTGTACCACCAATGCTATCGTTTCTGATTCCATGTGAACAGTATTGTTCTCCTATATGACACATTGTTGCAGTAATACTTTACTTCAGACTCAAGGCTGTATTGGGGCGTTCTATGCCATATTGATGCTATAATTCCTATATAAGACAACAGTTTGTTTGGGAGTTCTATACCACCAATGCTATCGTTTCTGATTCCATGTGAACAGTATTGTTTACATTTATGACACATTGATGCACTAATACTTTACTTCAGGCTCAAGGCTGTGTTGGGGCGTCCTATGCCATATTGATGCTATAATTCCGTTTGTGAAGACACCAGTTTGTTGGGGAGGTCTATACCACCAATGCTATAGTTTCTGATTCCATGTGAACAGTATTGTTCTCCTATATGACACATTGTTGCAGGAATACTTTACTTCAGGCTCAAGGTTCTATTGGTGCGTCCTATGCCATATTGATGCTATAATTCCTATATAAGGCAACAGTTTGTTTGGGAGTTCTATACCACCAATGCTATAGTTTCTGATTCCATGTGAACAGTAATGTTCTCCTATATGACACATTGTTGCAGTAATACTTTACTTCAGACTCAAGGCTGTATTGGGGCGTTCTATGCTATCATTCCTAATTGAAAGTTAACAGTTTTATTTGGGAGCTTCATGCCACAATGATGCTATAATTCTTATTTCAGGTGAACAGTTTTGTTGGTGCATTCCATGACGCGGTGATCCTGTATGCTCTGGCCCTGAACGAGACACTCGAGGCTAACGGCTCTATCTCTGACGGTGTGGCCATCACACGGCGCATGTGGAACAGGACATTTGAAGGTCAGTAGCGACCTGGTACACAGTCTACCTGGGTTATACACCGTCCACGGTTAGGCGACCTGGTACACAGTCTACCTGGGTTATACACCGTCTACGGTTAGGCGACCTGGTACACAGTCTACCTGGGTTAAACACCGTCCACGGTTAGGCGACCTGGTACACAGTCTACCTGGGTTATACACCGTTCACAGTTAGGCGACCTGGTACACAGTCTACCTGGGTTATACACCGTCTACGGTTAGGCGACCTGGTACACAGTCTACCTGGGTTAAACACCGTCCACGGTTAGGCGACCTGGTACACAGTCTACCTGGGTTATACACCGTTCACAGTTAGGCGACCTGGTACACAGTCTACCTGGGTTATACACCGTCTACGGTTAGGCGACCTGGTACACAGTCTACCTGGGTTATACACCGTCCACGGTTAGGCAACGTGGTACACAGTCTACCTGGGTTTATACACCGTTCACGGTTAGGTGACCTGGTACACAGTCTACCTGGGTGATACACCGTACACGGTTAGGCGACCTGGTACACAGTCTACCTGGGTTATACACCGTTCACGGTTAGGCAACATGGTACACAGTCTACCTGGGTTATACACCGTTCACGGTTAGGCGACCTGGTACACAGTCTACCTGGGTTTATACACCGTTCACAGTTAGGCAACCTCGGTTAATACTCTGTCCACGGTTAGGCGACCTGGTACACTGTCTACCTGGGTTGATATTCCGTACACGGCTAGGCGACCTAGTCTACAAGCTGTCGTCTTAGCATAACGTCACATATAGTCTCCAAGCTGTCGTCTTAGCATAATGGTACATATAGTCTGCAAGCTGTCGTCTTAGCATAACAGCACATATTGTCTGCAAGCTATCGTCTTAGCATAACAGCACATATAGTCTGCAAGCTGTCGTCTTAACATACTGGTACATATAGTCTACAAGCTGTCGTCTTAGCATAACAGCACATATAGTCTGCAAGCTGTCGTCTTAGCATAACAGCACATATTGTCTGCAAGCTGTCGTCTTAGCATAACGGCACATATAGTCTGCAAGCCGTCGTCTTAGCATAACAGCACATACAGTCTGCAAGCTATCGTCTTAGCATAATGGTACATATAGTCTGCAAGCTGTCGTCTTAGCATAACAGCACATATAGTCTGCAAGCTATCGTCTTAGCATAATGGTACATATAGTCTACAAGCTGTCGTCTTAGCATAATGGTACATATAGTCTGCAAGCTATCGTCTTAGCGTAATGGTACATATAGTCTACAAGCTGTCGCCTTAGCATAACAGTACATACAGTCTTCCAGCTTCTTTCTCAGCATAACGGTACATAAAGTCTGCACGCCGTTATTTTCGCATCACGGTACAAACTGTCTGCAAGGTATCTCTGCAAATTACAAATAAATCTGATATCCTAGCTGTCTTCAGTTTAGTTGAGGAGACGATAAAATGAAATAAGTTTTTAAATTGGTAACCCCATACGTATTGCTGCATCTCCGAGGAACAGGATATAGTCTGGCGTAACTCCACTCCAGATTACATTCGCCATGACTTGAAATTAATGTCAGACCTAGAAATAGATGACATATTGCACAGCGAACAGGGAACGGGTACCGGGGATATCCATTCCTGCATGCCACGTCTACAGATTACGGCGAGGGCATCACTGACAGATGCTGTTCATGGTTTGATGTTCTTTCTTATGGGGATACGGTAAGATGGCAGATGGAATTCATTTCAAACATGTGCCCTAATCAAGTTGAAGATCAAACGTACATGACAGCGATAGGGTTTCAATGGAGAGATCATTCTAGATACTGACAGAATGTTTTATGTGTAACTTTGTTTCTGTTAGTTTTTGAAGTTAATGCTATTTTTCGCAGAAAAGTTTTGTTTTTGTTTTTGTTTAGATCAAGTTGTGTTTATTCATTACTGCCATTGATGGATATTGTTAACGAAACTCATGAAGAGACGCATGGGGCTACGAACACAGAAACCTAATCAGGTCTAAACACAGGTCCCTGGCGCACCCATGAAGTAATGTAGCACTTGTTTCCATTAACAAACAACACACAAGTAACACTTATTCTACCACTAAGAGGGCGGTGGGGTAGCCTAGTGGTTACAGCGTTCGCGGGGTTCGATTCTACACATGGGTACAGCACGTGAAGCCCGTTCCTTGTGTCCCCCATTGTGATATAGCTGGAATGTTGCCAAATGCTGTGTAAAACCCAACTCACTAACTCGACCGTAAAAACTAAAATTGGTAAAATCACGTCTGCAGGAACAACGCCAACACCAATACCCCAAGAACTTAGCATTGCAGTAGTCTCATGCATAGTGTGATGTCCTGTGTCATAAACCAAGGCAGAGTCGAGGTCTAATGTGGAAAGAATGGGAATCTGGCTCATTTAGCCTGTACCACGTGGCGGGCACTGATCACTCGCTTACAAAAAGCTTCCTTGGGATTGAGGCAAAGCCCGACTCCGTGATTGCTGTTAGCTGATTGGGAAGTCTGTGTGCTTGGAGGAATTACAGAACTGCCTGCAGTGGTATCTGTGACCCGATCGTGTTGGCCAGTTGTACACCAGGGGGAGGGGGAGTTGTTGGGGGCAAGGGGTGCTTCTCCTTTGTCTTGTGTTTGGTATTACTAATCGGTTCCATCTCTTATCTTTGGTATTGGCAGAATGTGTTGCTGTAATGAAGATATTGAATAGTAGTCCCTGGGAATGGCACGTGTCCTTGGCGTTTGTGTTTTGACCTTGATAGGCCCACGTGGCTGAGATAGAAGGCTGTATTGTCGTCGTCTTGATGGTGTAGATAGACCCACGTGGCTGAGATAGGAGGCTGTATTGTCGTCGTCTTGATGGTGTTGATAGGCCCACGTGGCTGAGATAGGAGGCTGTATTGTCGTCGTCTTGATGGTGTAGATAGACCCACGTGGCTGAGATAGGAGGCTGTATTGTCTTCGTCTTGATGGTGTAGATAGACCCACGTGGCTGAGATAGGAGGCTGTATTGTCTTCGTCTTGATGGTGTAGATAGACCCACGTGGCTGAGATAGGAGACTGTATTGTCTTCGTCTTGATGGTGTAGATAGACCCACGTGGCTGAGATAGAAGGCTGTATTGTCGTCGTCTTGATGGTGTAGATAGGCCCACGTGGCTGAGATAGGAGGCTGTATTGTCTTCGTCTTGATGGTGTAGATAGACCCACGTGGCTGAGATAGGAGGCTGTATTGTCGTCGTCTTGATGGTGTAGATAGGGATGGGTGCAGTTGCACTCCAGTTACCGGGGTTCATCTTCTTACCAGTTCTCCTACTGCTTCCTGTAATGATGACAGTAACATTTCACTCACTCACTCACTCACTCACTCACTCACTCACTCACTCACTCATATAAAGAAGGTGAGTTACCACAGTGGTATATCTAGACCGGCTACTATACTCACTCACTCACTCACTCACTCACTCATATAAAGAAGGTGAGTTACCACAGTGGTATATCTAGACCGGCTACTATACTCACTCACTCACTCACTCACTCACTCACTCACTCACTCACTCACTCACTCACTAATATAAAGAAGGTGAGGTACCACAGTGGTATATCTAAACCGGCTACTATGCACTACAACTACTACATCAAGTGGTATATCTAAACCGGCTACTATGCACTACAACTACTACATCAAACACTCCGCTACTATGTACTACAACTACTACATCAAGCACTCAGCTACTACTATGCACTACAGCTACTACATCAAGCACTAGGCTACTATGCACTACAACTACTACATCAAGCACTCGGCTACTATGCACTACAACTACTACATCAAGCACTAGGCTACTATGCACTACAACTACTACATCAAGCACTCGGCTACTATGCACTACAACTACTACATCAAGCACTCGGCTGCTATGCACTACAACTACTACATCAAGCACTCGGCTACTATGCACTACAACTACTACATCAAGCACTCGGCTACTATGCACTACAACTACTACATCAAGCACTCAGCTACTATGCACTACAGCTACTACATCAAGCACTCGGCTACTATGCACTACAGCTACTACATCAAGCACTCGGCTACTATGCCCTACAACTACTACATCAAGCACTCGGCTACTATGCCCTACAACTACTACATCAAGCACTCGGCTACTATGCACTACAGCTACTACATCAAGCACTCGGCTACTAGGCACTGCAACTACTACATCAGGTGGTATATCTAGACCGGCTACTATGCACTACAACTACTACATCAAGCACTTTATGTTTCAGGTATCACCGGCACAGTCAGCATCGACGACAACGGCGACAGGAACGCAGACTACTCCCTGCTTGACCTCAACCCCAAAACTGACCGCTTTGAGGTGAGTACCAGCACACACAGACATCTGGACTTGGCGGAGTCTCGGATTACAGAGATAGATGTATATGTACTTACACAAGGCCGTGGTACCAGCACTCACAGACGTATGGACTTGGCGGAGTCTCGGATTATAGAGATAGATGTATATGTACTTACACAAGGCCGTGGTACCAGCACTCACAGACGTATGGACTTGGCGGAGTCTCGGATTATAGAGATAGATGTATATGTACTTACACAAGGCCGTGGTACCAGCACTCACAGACGTATGGACTTGGCGGAGTCTCGGATTACAGAGATAGATGTATATGTACTTACACAAGGCCATATGTATATATGTTGTGGGTAAAGTAATTTTGATAAAGAATGTCACATCAGTGCTTCATATAAAGTAAATGTCACAACAGTGCTTCATATAAGGTTACATAAAACTAATTTTCTTCTGAAGTTTTGAAAAACATAATCAGTCTTTCAATATATATTCATGAAGACATCTATATCTTCTCGACTTTCGTGCTTGTTTGGAGCATCATACTCACACACGTGTTTTGTTAAATATCAACAGCATTCAATGATTGTTTAGCTATCACATGCTCATATAAATGTTTTTGGGTTTCCTTCAATATTGTTTACGCAATGGCACGGCTTGCTGAAAATCGATCTCTACGCGCCGTGGGTTTGCTGCAGACAGGAATGGAGCGAAACGGAGTTGCCAGACATTTTAATGTTCAAACACAATATCATTTCTTTGGAGACGTTATCTACAACAGGGCATGTCTTACCACAGACCGGTCGTCCACTTGTGTCGTCGCATCAAGAAGACAACCATATTCGGTTGGTGCATCCTACAGAATCAATACCTAATTGCCACATTAACAGCTCGGACAATTCCTGGGTTGAGACCAATTAGTGGCAAAACCGCACGCAACTGGGTAAGGGAGTATTACATCCGGCCCTGACGTCCAGCGATATGACCAATTCTGCTTCCAAAATTGCTTCCTGTAACTCTCAGGTGTGTGTAGGTCAGAAGCCTGGGACAGTATACAGTTGACATAGGAGTCCAGTTGACAATTGCTTCCTGTAACCCTCGGGCACGCCTAGATGTGTGTAGGTCAGAAGCCTGGGACAGTATACAGTTGACATAGGAGTCCAGTTGACAATTGCTTCCTGTAACCCTCAGGTGTGTGTAGGTCAGAAGCCTGGGACAGTATACAGTTGACATAGGAGTTCAGGTTCTAATTCTACAGCTCTGATGGCCATGCAGATACTTGGACGTAAAGTGACGTTGCTGGCCCACACGTTGCAGTGTTGTAACAGACGTTTAGAGGCAGCATAACATTGGCGTCCTGCCATGTTTCTCCAGACCTCTCCCCCAGAGAACATGTCTGGGAAGAGATGGAACGACTCCATCGACAGGACCAGAACCAGCCGGCAACTCGAGCTCGGTTGGTCAATCTTTGGTTAACATTTGGAACAACATCTCCGCGGCTGTTTTCAATCATCTGGTGTTTTCAGTGAGCCGCCGCTGTGTCGCCTGTATCAACGCAAATGATTGAGTTACAACACGCCTCTTTGAGGATCTCCTGTCTCCATATTTGGGCTGTGTCAAGGAATTGTTTCGCTAAAATATTAATCAGATGAATGAACAAATATTGGTTTTGTTCAATAACATAACATTTACACCACTTTATATGAAACGTTTACACAGTTACTTTTTCGGCTAGTATATATCTAGTGTCTTATAGATTTGATTAATTTTATACGCAGGTACTCTGAGCAACAGCGGGCAGCAACCTTTGCACTTTGAATGTAGAAATATAGCGAACTGATGATCAAAGTGTGTATCATTTGTATTCTCAACTATTTCTATTTCTATTTACTCCCAGTTGACCCCTCTCATTGATGCCAGGTATATGGTTTGTCATTGTATATTCCAGGTTGTAGCCAACTATTATGGAAGCAAGAAACGGTATGAGCCAGTTCCGGGCCGATCCATTCACTGGGCAGGGGGTAGACTCACGCCCCCACCTGACACCCCTGAGTGTGGCTTCGACGGGTCCAAGTGTCCCCCTGAAGGTACACACTCCTTTATCATACGTCCATGTCAGAATGATGAGATCTGATTGGTCCACGTGATCTCGATAAAATACTATGTAAACCGCGTTGGAGGTATAAATGTCTCAGCGAGGGAATAAATTTCTTATACCCCGCCACGAGCAAGGAAGGCTGCACGTAAATTTCCGTGCTTCAAAACAAAGCCAGCTTGAGGTAAAAAAAACGAAGGCGGGGCGCATAAAACCCAAAGTACCCCTCGTGATCCTGCTACAACATAGAGCATGCTAGCTCCAGCCGTCTGTTGTATTAAAAACACTGTCTCCGGGGTATAGTGGATAGAGTGTCTGTCCGGAGAGAAGAAGAGGGTTGGTTCGATGCCCTGGTCGTGTCTTACCAAAATACTTCTAAAGATGGTATTTGTTGTTACCCTGCCTGAAGCTCGGTATTGAAGGGCATAAAACAAGGACTTGACAGCTCGGAGTCAGTAGACTGTGTCTGAGTGGGTATCCATGCCAAACTGTCACATGGTGTCTCAGTTGGCTAGCACTATACTGTGTCTGAGTGGGTATCCATGCCAAACTGTCACATTGTATCTCAATGGGCTAGCACTATACTGTGTCTGAGTGGGTATCCATGCCAAACTGTCACATGGTATCTCAATGGGCTAGCACTATAAAACTAGCATTAGTCCTGTCTAGTACAAGGAGCAACACATTCATGAGTGCAATAATCGTGAATATAATTACAACCCAATTCTACATTTGTTCCATAGCAATACATATCCTCTGATCTTTGTCTATTTCAACAGAACCCTTCCCTGAGTACGGCATCGTCATCATCGTGCTCGGCTCCATCCTCCTCATCGTTCTGGTCGCCGTCTTCTTCATCTACAGGTGAGTGGGATCCTCGGTTATCCAGTATAATAATCCCATTCTGTGAGGATCACTACCTGGGGTATTGGGTGTTTAGGGATAGGGATCTCTTGACATGCTAGATCATCTTACAAAATCATGTAGGTCAAAAACAATTTGCACATCTATTTCAGAGAGAAAAAATTATGTTTTGATGAAATGAAAAAAATATTCTCTTTCAAAAGCAATTCCTAGCTTCATTCTTTTCAAAATAATGTCAATGTTCCTTCTGCTCTGCTAGTTTGAAGTAAGCAGTTTGCGGTGACCTTGACCTTACTTCCATCAAATACATCTATCACATGGGTCAGTGCACCCTACACACCTGGATGACTTGATTTGGTCATGCTGTTATGACCACTTAGATATGAACCAAGCGAATACTTTGCGGGCATTTATGCGTGTACTTTCATCGCATCTATTTCCGGTTCTATTTTCAGGCACATCCGGTTAGAAGCGGAACTTGCTGAAATGAACTGGAGAGTGAGGTGGGAGGACATCTTGTTTGGCTCTCCGGAGAAGAACCGGAAGCTCGAGCGCCAAGGAAGTCGTTTGAGTATAAACAGGGTATGTAGATATTTTGAGGACACCAAATTGTGACGAATGTATTCAGACGTAAATAAAGTTGATTCCATAGTTTGATACCTTCTTTGCCACCATACAACTTTCTGTTAATCAAGATTATGATAAGATATGTTTGTTTGTTTGTTGTTTAACGCCGCACTCAGCATGTATGACGGCGGTATGTAAATAATCGAGTCTGGACCAGACAATCCAGTGATTGACATCATGATCATCGATCCACGCAGTTGCGATGCGATGACATGCATCAACCAAGTCAGCGAGTTTGACCACCTGATCCCGTTAGTCGCCTCTTAGAAAAGCATAGTCGTCTTTTACGGCAAGCATGGGTGGCTCAAGACCTATTCTACGCCGGATCTTCATGGGTCTATTCAGAATGTGTTACCATATGCATAATGTTTATAATGTCTATTCTCTACCATTGTTAATTGTTTCATCAGTGATACGGAATAAAAAAAACATATGCATATATTTTAAGGACGGGAACTGTCAAAACGAGTGATACATATAGCTTGATGTTGTATTGCCTTAAGACAACACGCGCACCATTGACATGTGTAATGTTGCATCATGTCCTCAAGATATCAAAGCCCTGCTTTAAGAGGCTATAATTGATGATATCAAATGTTTCATTGCATGAATTGACTTTGTAACGTCGTTATTGATGCTGACACTCTCGCCTATCAGTTTGGCATATCAAACTCAAACAGACCCATAATGTCATTTTCAAGAAGTCCTTTTCTCAACAGCACCAGGGAAATAGGATTAACCTAAAAAAATATGAACATCCGGCAATGTTAAAGCCACTGATCGCCCGTACTCCCACAGACAATACTCGTGGCACACGCCAACACTCAAACCACTATAGTCCGTCCAACTCCAGACAGCTTCGTCTTCAAATGGCTTCTTCAAGGACCCCCAGCAACTAGTCAGAAGTAAAGCCAATAAGTAACTCCGTCTTCCTGGGGTATATGATCATAGACTCAGAAATTACTCCTGTAGAGGGTTTGGGTCTAATTTGGCCTGTCTGTGAGATGGAGAAGCTGTGGTGAGAAAAGCTTTCAAGTATACCAACTTCAAAGACTTCACTCCACTCATTCATAATGGCAAGTACTCCCGGAGTTCTGTATGATAGGCGGTGTGTGATCCCAATATTGGTTTGTGCTAGGGAGAATTCGGAAATGATACCAAGTCAATTTGTGTTCTAAATTCGAAATATAATTCTTTCCACGAACAAATGATAGGGGAAGATGTTTGTGGTCCCTCATAGGACACATGGACCGTAATTTGAAGTGCAGAGTTGCCTCCCTTACCATTAATAGGATCCGTGTGTTATTGACCTTGTTGCAGCTGTGATGAGGACATTGGGTGCTTCATGTTCAGGCCTTGTCTGTCAGATAGGGAACTGTCAATGACACTGTTCATTAGATCATAGTTACGATTATCACGATGACACCAGGTGTTTGACCAGATAAGAGAATGTGTGACACTGGTGGTGATTCTAGTAATAAAGGTGACACCAGGTGTTTGACCAGATAGAGAATGTGTGACACTGGTGAAGATCCCAGTAATAAAGGTGACACCAGGTGTTTGACCAGATAAGAGAATGTGTGTCACTGGTGGCGATCCCAGTAATAAAGGTGACACCAGGTGTTTGACCAGATAGAGAATGTGTGACACTGGTGAAGATCCCAGTTATAAAGGTGACACCAGGTGTTTGACCAGATAAGAGAATGTGTGACACTGGTGGCGATCCCAGTAATAAAGGTGACACCAGGTGTTTGACCAGATAGAGAATGTGTGACACTGGTGAAGATCCCAGTAATAAAGGTGACACCAGGTGTTTGACCATATAGAGAATGTGTGTCACTGGTGACGATACCAGTGATAAAGGTGACACCAGGTGTTTGACCAGATGGAGAACCCGTGTCACTGGTGACGATCCCAGTTATAAAGGTGACACCAGGTGTTTGACCAGATAAAGAACGTGTGTCACTGGTGACGATCCCAGTTATAAAGGTGACACCAGGTGTTCAGCAGCAAGACAGCAAACAACTGTGAATTAGTACAGAGCATATTTATAGTGATAACGTTAACACAAGGTGCTCGCTACCTGACGGGTGTTCACAAGGTAACACATAGTGTTGTCATAAACTTAAGTGAAACTGATCACCAAAAAGTGACTTTAAGTTAGCAATATACATGCTCAAAACGAAAATCAGTCAAATAATTGTCATCCATGGCACATCAACACCTACCAGATATAGAACAGACATACTCAGGTTTCGAAAATCTAATAATGGTGATATTCAATTTAATATTTCTCAAAAGATTGGTTTTCTTCATATTTTCCAGAAATATTCCTACGCCAGTTCGTGTTCTGTTGATACTATCGCCGTCCATCTGAGTGACGTTGGCTGCCGACAACTCTTCACCAAAACTGGATATTACAAGGTAAGACCCCTCGGCTCAACATTACAGTGTTCATTATCGTCTCAGAGAGCCTTGATTTGTGTCATAGGCAGGGGTCCCCTGAAGACACATTGATTTTCAAAGAACCACGGTGGTGTGACATAATGTTAGATATGCTGACTGACTCTGCCATTACGTCATTGCGAGGGAAATGTATATCAAAATGCAGTTATTTGCTTGACGTTGAACTACTTCTGACACAGCTCTGAATCGAATGTTAGGTCAGAATGGGTTTTCTTAGCCTAACAAATATAGACTAATTAGTCCATTTTGATGTTGTAAGATCCTTTGAACTTCTGTATAACCCTCAGTCAAAATACGGGGGAAACAGTTGAAAAAGTGGCTTAAATAGTGAAACTTTCAGTCATTTTACACATTGACTGCAACATATACACGTTCGGTCATTTTACACATTGACTGTAACATATACACGTTCAGTCATTTTACACATTGACTGTAACATATACACGTTCAGTCATTTTACACATTGACTGTAACATATACACGTTCAGTCATTTTACACATTGACTGTAACATATACACGTCCAGTCATTATTCACATTGACTGTAACATATACACGTTCAGTCTTTATTCACATTGACTGTAACATATACACGTTCAGTCATTATTCACATTGACTGTAACATATACACGTTCAGTCATTATTCACATTGACTGTAACATATACACGTCCAATCATTATTCACATTGACTGTAACATATACACGTCTAATCATTATTCACATTGACTGTAACATATACACGTCCAGTCATTATTCACATTGACTGTAACATATACACGTCCAGTCATTATTCACATTGACTGTAACATATACACGTTCAGTCATTATTCACATTGACTGTAACATATATACGTCCAATCATTATTCACATTGACTGTAACATATACACGTCCAGTCATTATTCACATTGACTGTAACATATACACGTTCAGTCATTTTACACATTGACTGCAACATATACACGTTCAGTCATTTTACACATTGACTGTAACATATACACGTTCAGTCATTATTCACATTGACTGTAACATATACACATCCAGTCATTATACACATTGACTGTAACATATACACGTTCAGTCATTATTCACATTGACTGTAACATTTGCACGTCTAGTCATTATTCACATTGACTGTAACATATACACATCCAGTCATTATACACATTGACTGTAACATATACACGTTCAGTCATTATTCACATTGACTGTAACATTTGCACGTCTAGTCATTATTCACATTGACTGTAACAAATACACGTCCAATCATTATTCACATTGACTGTAACATATACACGTTCAGTCATTATTCACATTGTCGCCATGTATTCAGATAAACAGCATTGCTTCTCTCTTGACATGGTGTGCAGCATGGCCCGTAGTATAGATTGCTGCAATAATGCCCCTCGACTTTAAGCAAAGTTCGTTTGTTGTGTTTCTCATTTATTGAGAGGGAAGTCGCCATGTATTCAGACAAACACCATTGCTTCTCTCTTGACATGGTGTGCAGCATGGCCCGTAGTATAGATTGCTGCAATAATGCCCCTCGACTTTAAGCAAAGATCGTTTGTTGTGTTTCTCATTTATCGAGAGGGTTAGAAGGTTTCTTTGTATTGTCTGGGCAAGTGTTTGTTTGTGTGTCATTTAACACCGCACTCAGAAATATTCCAGCTATATGGCGGCGGTCTTTAAATAGTCACGTCTGGACAAGACAATCCAGTGATTGACATCATGAGCATCCATGGATACGATGACATGCATCAACCAAGTCAGCGAACCTGACCACCCGATCCCGTTAGTCGCTTCTTACGACAAGCATAGTCACATCTTAGGACAAGCATTGGTTTACTGAAGTCCAATTCTACCCCGGAATCCCCAGGGGTTTCTTGGTAAATGTGATAAAAAAGGGAACATACGTAGACGTCACATGTAGTCATGACTCGTCTAACTCAGTTCGGCAATGCTGCGATACAGTCTCTGATAACATGGAAGTCCTTGAGTGGAAATTCCAGTAGTTGATAATCAAACACGTTTCCTAAAATGTGTTGAAGTAATCTTGTGGAGACACAAATGAGGCCCTCATTCCAAGAAGGGTCAGTCGATGCTGAGTATACCAATAGTATCGACGTAATTCGCATGGCTGTAAATGTGGAGGATCATCTTACCTTATTAGTCTGTCTCTGGTTCCACGTTGGTCCGCTATAGTGTCATCAACTGCCTGTAGGTCAAATTTAAACTGTGGCATGGTATCTCAGTGGGCGAGCACTAAAGAACTAATTTACCAACATCAAGCAACCCACACACCACACACGCGTACCACACACACACACACACACACACACACACACACACACACACACACACACACACAAAAACCATCACACAACCATCACACACACACATACAAACACACACACACACACATATGACACATACACACACCACACAACACACGCATCCCACTCACATACACCACGCACATGCGTACCACACACACACACACACACAGAAACACACACATGACACACACCACACACACAAATACACAACCATCACACACACATGACACATTCACACACATGACACATTCACACACCACACAACACACACACACCACCACCACACTCAACACACACACAAACACACACACACACACAAATGCACACATACACACACAAACACACACATGAAAAACACCACACATACCACACACACATACACCACCATCACACACATGACACATACACACAACACACTCACCCCACTCACATACACCACACACACAACACACACACACCACAAACACCACACACACAAACAACACACAACACACACACACCACAACACACCACACCACACACACAAACAACACCACCACACACTCGCCACACCCACATGCACCACACACATACGCCACACACACACACAAACACCACACACACACACCGCACTCACATACACATACACACACAGCCACACAAACACAAACACACACACACACACACACACACACACACACACATACACACACACACACACACACACACACACACACACACACACACACACACACACACACACACGTATCAGGGTTTAGTATCAGATGTATAAATCCCTGGTTCTAAGGTCACTCGTGCGTCACACATATTGACACCTGACTGTTGACTCGGACACAAGATGACACAAGGGAACAAAAGACTTATGCCGTTCCCGACACAAATACCCAGCTGTGCTATACCTGGGTTTCCTAATTCCCCCAGGAAATTGCTGCCTGCTAATTCGACTGAGCGTGAACATTGATATGACAGTTTGGAAGGACGTGGAACTATACATCGACGAACCGCTTCACACATCTATGGCGTCACAATACCTCGCCAACAGCTGTATAATCTGCTCTCAAGATCTGTTTAATATACCGCAAAAGGTCTGTCCTGAAAACAATGAAGGCATTCGTTTTTTGTGATTTGATTTGCCTAAGGTGCCTTTCCGGTGCACCAATAACAGAATGATGATGCACACATGGTGGGTTTCATCCGACATTAAAGTCCACCGACATTTTCTGGTTTTGATGGGTACGTGGGGGAATGATTATTGCCGAAGTAGCAAATTCCAGCTGAGACCACGGCGGCCAGTGACCAATCCAGTTTGGGCAAGACAAACAAATGACTGATAGCCTAAAACCCATGATGACGATCAGTCAGGTCCGACATTGTGACCACCCGATACCCTTTATTGCGTGAAGATACGTGTAAGAATTGATCTTCAGTAACCTATGCTTGCCGTAAGAGACGACAAACTGGATCGGGTGGCCAGGCTTGTTGACGTAGTTGATGCATCCCAATCACGTAGATAGATGCTCATGATGTCAATCACTAATTTGTCTTGTCCAGACTTGATTAGTATCAGATCACTGTCATATAGCTGGAATATGCAAACAAACAAACAAAAGTATTGGGAAATGACTTATTTTGACCCAAAATTGGGGGGCATTATTTCTATAAATGTGAATGAGAAGATAACTCCCACTTCATGAACACAGAAAGAGGCACCGCCTTTTAAAGATGGCGATGATGATGATGATGATGGTGATGATGATGATGATGATGATGTTAGAGATTTAACGAGCGCTTCCGGTGTTGCCGATTTCCCATAGTATGGGATCTCAGGCACCCGACTGCACCAATGTTCATGGTTAATGTCAACGTATAGTGTATTTGGTTCAAATTGGTATTTCATGTATAAAATCTCAACACGGTAGTTTGTCTAAAAAGGCGTGATATTAAAAATATTATAAGAATTTGTCTTTTTACAGAGAAAATAAGCTTCTCAATCTTATCCAAAAATCATTCTAAACCAAGCCGGAAATTAACAGACTTTTCTCCACTGGCAAAGCCAGACTCCCCAGGCACTGCGCCATCCGGCGACAGGGGGCGCTTTTCTAATGCGCGTCATTAACTCCCATTGACGACCAATCAGTGGGCGGCAGCTCATCCCCCCTTTAACGAGGCTATTATGATGGGGGATAAGGGGCTTCGGCCAGACAAGAAATGGCACTAATTTCAACAGATAGGTGGAGAATTTGAATAGATATGACAGTACAGCTTCAGCAGGGTATTACCAAAAATTGCAAATTTCTTCCACTCAAAGTAGAAGTTTTCAGCCGAACGTGTCAATATGTATAGTCTGATGTGAATAACGACCGAACACCGCAGGGCAAGGGCCAATGTCTTCCCATTAGATGCATATTGCGGGTTAAATATGGCAATCTCGCTTAATATGCACCATGTGAACATGTTATAATTTGTCAGACACCATGCCTTTCAATACATGGGGAGACAATTGTGTTTTCTCATTACAAGAAAACCGGAAGTGTCATTATATATACTAATACACATGCGTCGAAGAGTTGGACGTTTTCGTAATCATTTACTGCGCAATATTTTAACAATGTCGTTATTTGTCGCTGGTTATTTATTATTATTTTTTAATTAATAGTTTTCTGACGTTTTTAGTTTGACTAAATTCAAAGACGCATTCAGCATATGTGTTACAGTCTATATGTCAAGTCAGACAGGCAGGGTAACAACAAGTGCCATATTTTGGTACGACGCAACCAGGAATGGAACCACAACTACACCACGGAGGCGGTCTCAGAAATGTATTAAGTCAAAATATAAGTTAAAAAACGTATCATCTGAAGGGAAACATTTCATGTAATGAATAAAATTGATATATCGTTATTGTATAATAAAAAACAAAACCCTTTCAGTATCAGAAACAAAACATATTGTCAGTCAAACAGTCAAAAACTTATTAAATCACCCCCAGTACCCTACTTTATAAAAAAAAAGACGTTCAAATTATCAACATATTGTGGCATAACATTTTATTGCAATATGAAATAACCTGTTTAAAAGAGGTTACGCTTTAAATAAAGACCAATTCATGGATTATATTTTCTTGAACAAGTCATGTATCCTGTCTGTGTATTCAATATCCTCAAGCAAAGGTTATTTTCTTATCTTAAAAGAGAACTTTTTTATGGTTTGAAAAAAGTCAGGCCCGAAACCTTCTCACAAAATCTAAAAAATGGTGGTCCATTTTGTTCAATCAAGTGTGAAACGCATACAGAAACATGGTTATAAACCATGACAAGGTACGGTAGCGGAAGGTACCCGGAAGCTTTCCGGATGCAAATGTTCTCTAAATCTTTTTCTTGTAAATAATGTCAACTTTTGTATATGAAGACAGCAGTAAGTTTGTGTGTCATGCTGTTTCTCACTCCCCTCAGGATATCCTTGATATCCTTGGTCTTTGAGAATAAGTTTTTCAGAATTATATTTTTAGATTTTGATTTTGGTATATTTCTTTTAGACGTTGAAATTCCTGATTCAAAGTGGGAATTCCGGAACGCGGAAATGTTTCCTTTCATGCAGTGTTATTTCTGTGCGAACAACCGCGTTGAAAACAAGTTCCATTTAATGCCCCTTGGCTGTGTTCACACAAACAGCTGTCGATAGTCTGAACAGGAATTGACACGTGCTAAAAGCTTGTCAATCACCAAGCCCTGATAGGTATCTCTCCCCCATCACCTGGAGTAGGAACTCGTATGTCTGCCGTCTGTATATCTGACAAGCTGCTTGAAGCATTGACCAGGTAGCCAATTGGTTAACGTGCTCGCTGGTTCCGCTTGACACCCGGGTTCTATTCTCCAAATTAACCCCCTCATTATTGGTGTTAGTTTTATTTCATGATCTAGCACATAGGCTGTTTTATTAAAAAGAATTATTGATGTTTACAATTCTGACTTTATTATGAGACTATGTTTATGAATCAATGTCTCAAATAGAAGTTATGTAAGTACAATGTCTCAATCAGATGTTATCGAAGTACAGTTTCTAAAATTGAAATTATGGAGTGCATTGTCTCAAATAGAATTTAGGTTTAAGTACAATGTCTCAATCAGATGTTATCAAATTACAGTTTTTCAAACGGAAATTATGTAAGTACAATGTCTCAAACGTAAGCTATGTAAATATTAAATGTCAAAGCCAGATAATATCCATCTCGATTATCTGCCGAAACAGATATACAAATATATATATGCATTATTATTTTTTGGAAAAGAAGTACCTGTTAAATAAAATGGGCTTCTGCCCAGGCTAGCAGAAGGCCCATAACATATATCACTACTTATCCGTACATCTTAGTGTTTTACAGAAAATAACAAACTTCTCACTCACACATTCACTCTCGTAATAGAAACATACTGCATAAACCATTCAAGTTTATATATCATACAGCAGTGATGGGAAGTACATGATCCCAAACATTAAAGTCTTAAGTAAAAAACTAAAATGAAAATGACAGCTGCTCCTCATTTTCGAAGAGTTTATGATACAGCATCCAAGCACCATAGAATTTCTGCCGATTCCCTGTCCTGAAAGCAATATCTTTTTTAATGTTGTATCGTGAAAAAGCTTCCTTTTTATAAACATGAAAATGAGGTGTGTTTTTTTAATTTGCATCTATAAATATGGAATTTTGCAATAAGTAAAAGTAAGTATAACACTTTATCAGTTTTTATGTTCTCTTTAACCCCAGAAAAGTATCAATTCTGCACAAATTGTCATATTATTATTAAAAACATGAAAGCACTGGTCTAACCATTTATTAATAACATACATTTAGACAATGTTATTTAATGCTGAAATCTTTGGATGAAGTTAATCGCACTACATGGGTAACTTGTGTCAAAAGACTATTATTCAGTTATGGATTTGGCCATGTGTGGATTTCGCAGGAAGTTGGTAATGAGACCCTCTTTATTAATGCATTTATTCAAAGGTTAAAAGACTGTAACCAACAGGACTGGTATTGTAAAGTTTGTGAAATACGTAAATTATCAATGTATAAGGAATATAAGTCATTGCTAACAGTTGAAAAGTATCTCTGTGAAATCACAGGCCGTCATTATAGACGTATGTTTTGTTTGTTAAGAATTGGCGAGTTGCCATTGATGGTAAATTTAGGTAGAAGATGCTGTATAGAGTACTGTAATAGGCAGTGCAGATATTGTAATTTAAA
This sequence comes from Haliotis rufescens, assembly GCF_023055435.1. Classification (NCBI taxonomy): domain Eukaryota; kingdom Metazoa; phylum Mollusca; class Gastropoda; order Lepetellida; family Haliotidae; genus Haliotis; species Haliotis rufescens. The sequence goes on along the minus strand of NW_025963824.1, from coordinate 12,324,003 downwards.
GGAAATTGAAGATGAGTTTCATTTCATGCTTGTCTGCCCATGTTACAGATATTTAAGAAATAAGTATTTACCTATTTATTACTCTTCCAATTCTACCTTATTTAAATATAATACACTATTATCTTGTAACCGCACTAGTATTGTAACTAATTGTGTTAAGTATATACTGGAAGCACTTGCAATCCGAAATACTGTCACTTAATACCCTTTGTCATCTGCCTCATACTGTATTTTTCAATGAGTATTTGTACGTGGGCCTATGGCCTTTATTCTGAAATAAAGAATTTAGACACCATATTGTGTAAAATGTGGATATCAATCTGTATGAACATGAAAGCACTGGTCTAACCATTTATTTCTAACCACGGTGCTCTCAACTATATATGTGTAATATCTGGTTAGCTACAGCTCTCCAAACATATCCATTGATACTGTCACGTGAGCTACGGTGCTCTCAACTATATATGTGTAATATCTGGTTAGCTACAGCTCTCCAAACATATCCATTGATACTGTCACGTGAGCTACGGTGCTCTCAACTATATATGTGTAATATCTGGTTAGCTACAGCTCTCCAAACATATCCATTGATACTGTCACGTGAGCTACGGTGCTCTCAACTATATATGTGTAATATCTGGTTAGCTACAGCTCTCCAAACATATCCATTGATACTGTCACGTGAGCTACGGTGCTCTCAACTATATATGTGTAATATCTGGTTAGCTACAGCTCTCCAAACATATCCATTGATACTGTCACGTGAGCTACGGTGCTCTTAATGTATGCATGTGTAATATCTGGTTAACTACAGCTCTCCAAACATATCCATTGATACTGTCACGTGAGCTACGGTGCTCTCAACTATATATGTGTAATATCTGGTTAGCTACAGCTCTCCAAACATATCCATTGATACTGTCACGTGAGCTACGGTGCTCTCAACTATATATGTGTAATATCTGGTTAGCTACAGCTCTCCAAACATATCCTTTGATACTGTCACGTGAGCTACGGTGCTCTCAACTATATATGTGTAATATCTGGTTAGCTACAGCTCTCCAAACATATCCATTGATACTGTCACGTGAGCTACGGTGCTCTCAACTATATATGTGTAATATCTGGTTAGCTACAGCTCTCCAAACATATCCATTGATACTGTCACGTGAGCTACGGTGCTCTCAACTATATATGTGTAATATCTGGTTAGCTACAGCTCTCCAAACATATCCATTGATACTGTCAGGTGAGCTACGGTGCTCTTAACGTATGCATGTGTAATATCTGGTTAGCTACAGCTCTCCAAACATATCCATTGATACTGTCACGTGAGCTACGGTGCTCTCAACTATATATGTGTAATATCTGGTTAGCTACAGCTCTCCAAACATATCCATTGATACTGTCACGTGAGCTACGGTGCTCTCAACTATATATGTGTAATATCTGGTTAGCTACAGCTCTCCAAACATATCCATTGATACTGTCACGTGAGCTACGGTGCTCTCAACTATATATGTGTAATATCTGGTTAGCTACAGCTCTCCAAACATATCCATTGATACTGTCACGTGAGCTACGGTGCTCTTAACGTATGCATGTGTAATATCTGGTTAGCTACAGCTCTCCAAACATATCCCTTGATACTGTCACGTGAGCTACGGTGCTCTCAACTATATATGTGTAATATCTGGTTAGCTACAGCTCTCCAAACATATCCATTGATACTGTCACGTGAGCTACGGTGCTCTCAACTATATATGTGTAATATCTGGTTAGCTACAGCTCTCCAAACATATCCTTTGATACTGTCACGTGAGCTACGGTGCTCTTAACGTATGCATGTGTAATATCTGGTTAGCTACAGCTCTCCAAACATATCCATTGATACTGTCACGTGAGCTACGGTGCTCTCAACTATATATGTGTAATATCTGGTTAGCTACAGCTCTCCAAACATATCCATTGATACTGTCACGTGAGCTACGGTGCTCTCAACTATATATGTGTAATATCTGGTTAGCTACAGCTCTCCAAACATATCCATTGATACTGTCACGTGAGCTACGGTGCTCTCAACTATATATGTGTAATATCTGGTTAGCTACAGCTCTCCAAACATATCCATTGATACTGTCACGTGAGCTACGGTGCTCTTAACTATATATGTGTAATATCTGGTTAGCTACAGCTCTCCAAACATATCCATTGATACTGTCACGTGAGCTACGGTGCTCTCAACTATATATGTGTAATATCTGGTTAGCTACAGCTCTCCAAACATATCCATTGATACTGTCACGTGAGCTACGGTGCTCTCAACTATATATGTGTAATATCTGGTTAGCTACAGCTCTCCAAACATATCCATTGATACTGTCACGTGAGCTACGGTGCTCTTAACGTATATATGTGTAATATCTGGTTAGCTACAGCTCTCCAAACATATCCATTGATACTGTCAGGTGAGCTACGGTGCTCTTAACGTATGCATGTGTAATATCTGGTTAGCTACAGCTCTCCAAACATATCCATTGATACTGTCACGTGAGCTACGGTGCTCTCAACTATATATGTGTAATATCTGGTTAGCTACAGCTCTCCAAACATATCCATTGATACTGTCACGTGAGCTACGGTGCTCTCAACTATATATGTGTAATATCTGGTTAGCTACAGCTCTCCAAACATATCCATTGATACTGTCACGTGAGCTACGGTGCTCTTAACGTATATATGTGTAATATCTGGTTAGCTACAGCCCTCCAAACATATCCATTGATACTGTCAGGTGAGCTACGGTGCTCTTAACGTATGCATGTGTAATATCTGGTTAGCTACAGCTCTCCAAACATATCCATTGATACTGTCACGTGAGCTACGGTGCTCTCAACTATATATGTGTAATATCTGGTTAGCTACAGCTCTCCAAACATATCCATTGATACTGTCACGTGAGCTACGGTGCTCTTAACGTATATATGTGTAATATCTGGTTAGCTACAGCTCTCCAAACATATCCATTGATACTGTCAGGTGAGCTACGGTGCTCTTAACGTATGCATGTGTAATATCTGGTTAGCTACAGCTCTCCAAACATATCCATTGATACTGTCAGATGAGCTACGGTGCTCTTAACGTATGCATGTGTAATATCTGGTTAGCTACAGCTCTCCAAACATATCCATTGATACTGTCACGTGAGCTACGGTGCTCTTAACGTATGCATGTGTAATATCTGGTTAGCTACAGCTCTCCAAACATATCCATTGATACTGTCACGTGAGCTACGGTGCTCTTAACGTATGCATGTGTAATATCTGGTTAGCTACAGCTCTCCAAACATATCCATTGATACTGTCACGTGAGCTACGGTGCTCTGAACGTATGCATGTGTAATATCTGGTTAGCTACAGCTCTCCAAACATATCCATTGATACTGTCAGGTGAGCTACGGTGCTCTTAACGTATGCATGTGTAATATCTGGTTAGCTACAGCTCTCCAAACATATCCATTGATACTGTCACGTGAGCTACGGTGCTCTTAACGTATGCATGTGTAATATCTGGTTAGCTACAGCTCTCCAAACATATCCATTGATACTGTCACGTGAGCTACGGTGCTCTTAACGTATGCATGTGTAATATCTGGTTAGCTACAGCTCTCCAAACATATCCATTGATACTGTCAGGTGAGCTACAGTGCTCTTAACGTATGCATGTGTAATATCTGGTTAGCTACAGCTCTCCAAACATATCCATTGATACTGTCAGGTGAGCTACAGTGTTTCTAACATATGTTTTGACATATGCAGGAGCGAGTGTAGACAGAACTAGACACTGGACATATTTTATCTCAGTGTTATCATTGAGAACTCTTGAAGTAAACTCAATTAGAAAATTCATTTCGAATTCCTATCTACTCATATATGACAGCTGGACCGTTCATAGCACAAATATGTAACACGAACTTGAATTCCAGCTGTAAATGCCATGGCAGAGTTTCTCATATTTATCTAAACTCGCCTACGGGAATAAGAAGTGAGCCTAGTGAGAAAGATGTTTGATAAATGTTAAAGTGAATCAATATTGATTACATAGTTTGCTTTTCAGGGAGCGATTATTGCGGTGAAGCTGGTGGAAAGAACGAGTATTGGCATCAGCAAGCCCCTCCTTCTGGAGATCAAGAGGGTGAGTGATGCTGTAGTGATGTAGGTCTTGTGGATGTCTGTGAGAATAACATTGGGCAAGCCCCTCCTCCTGGAGATCAAGAGGGTGAGTGATGCTGAAGTGATGTAGGTCTTGTTGATGTCTGTGAGAATAACATTGGGCAAGCCCCTCCTCCTGGAGATCAAGATGGTGAGTGATGCTGTAGTGATGTAGGTATTGTGGATGTCTGTGAGAATAACATTGGGCATGCCCCTCCTCCTGGAGATCAAGAGGGTGAATGATGCTGTAGTGATGTAGGTATTGTGGATGTCTGTGAGAATAACATTGGGCAAGCCCCTCCTCCTGGAGATCAAGAGGGTGAGTGATGCTGTAGTGATGTAGGTCTTGTGGATGTCTGTGAGAATAACATTGGGCAAGCCCCTCCTTCTGGAGATCAAGAGGGTGAGTGATGCTGAAGTGGTGTAGGTATTGTGGATGTCTGTGAGAATAACATTTGGCATGCCCCTCCTTCTGGAGATCAAGAGGGTGAGTGATGCTGTAGTGATGTAGGTCTTGTGGATGTCTGTGAGAATAACATTGGGCAAGCCCCTCCTCCTGGAGATCAAGAGGGTGAGTGATGCTGTAGTGATGTAGGTCTTGTGGATGTCTGTGAGAATAACATTGGGCAAGCCCCTCCTTCTGGAGATCAAGAGGGTGAGTGATGCTGAAGTGGTGTAGGTCTTGTGGATGTCTGTGAGAATAACATTGGGCAAGCCCCTCCTTCTAGAGATCAAGAGGGTGAGTGATGCTGAAGTGGTGTAGGTATTGTGGATGTCTGTGAGAATAACATTTGGCATGCCCCTCCTTCTGGAGATCAAGAGGGTGAGTGATGCTGTAGTGATGTAGGTCTTGTGGATGTCTGTGAGAATAACATTGGGCAAGCCCCTCCTCCTGGAGATCAAGAGGGTGAGTGATGCTGTAGTGATGTAGGTCTTGTGGATGTCTGTGAGAATAACATTGGGCAAGCCCCTCCTTCTGGAGATCAAGAGGGTGAGTGATGCTGAAGTGGTGTAGGTCTTGTGGATGTCTGTGAGAATAACATTGGGCATGCCCCTCCTTCTGGAGATCAAGAGGGTGAGTGATGCTGTAGTGATGTAGGTATTGTGGATGTCTGTGAGAATAACATTGGGCAAGCCCCTCCTCCTGGAGATCAAGAGGGTGAGTGATGCTGTAGTGATGTAGGTCTTGTTGATGTCTGTGAGAATAACATTGGGCAAGCCCCTCCTTCTGGAGATCAAGAGGGTGAGTGATGCTGAAGTGGTGTAGGTATTGTGGATGTCTGTGAGAATAACATTGGGCATGCCCCTCCTTCTGGAGATCAAGAGGGTGAGTGATGCTGTAGTGATGTAGGTCTTGTGGATGTCTGTGAGAATAACATTGGGCAAGCCCCTCCTCCTGGACATCAAGAGGGTGAGTGATGCTGTAGTGGTGTAGGTCTTGTGGATGTCTGTGAGAATAACATTGGGCAAGCCCCTCCTTCTGGAGATCAAGAGGGTGAGTGATGCTGAAGTGGTGTAGGTATTGTGGATGTCTGTGAGAATAACATTGGGCATGCCCCTCCTTCTGGAGATCAAGAGGGTGAGTGATGCTGTAGTGATGTAGGTCTTGTGGATGTCTGTGAGAATAACATTGGGCAAGCCCTTCCTTCTGGAGATCAAGAGGGTGAGTGATGCTGTAGTGATGTAGGTCTTGTGAATGTCTGTGAGAATAACATTGGGCAAGCCAATCCTCCTGGAGATCAAGAGGGTGAGTGATGCTGTAGTGATGTAGGTCTTGTGGATGTCTGTGAGAATAACATTGGGCAAGCCCCTCCTCCTGGAGATCAAGAGGGTTAGTGATGCTGTAGTGATGTAGGTCTTGTTGATGTCTGTGAGAATAACATTGGGCAAGCCCCTCCTCCTGGACATCAAGAGGGTGAGTGATGCTGTAGTGATGTAGGTCTTGTGGATGTCTGTGAGAATAACATTGGGCAAGCCCCTCCTCCTGAAGATCAAGAGGGTGAGTGATGCTGTAGTGATGTAGGTCTTGTGGATGTCTGTGAGAATAACATTGGGCATGCCCCTCCTTCTGGAGATCAAGAGGGTGAGTGATGCTGTAGTGATGTAGGTCTTGTGGATGTCTGTGAGAATAACATTGGGCAAGCCCCTCCTTCTGGAGATCAAGAGGGTGAGTGATGCTGTAGTGATGTAGGTATTGTGGATGTCTGTGAGAATAACATTGGGCAAGCCCCTCCTCCTGGAGATCAAGAGGGTGAGTGATGCTGTAGTGATGTAGGTCTTGTGGATGTCTGTGAGAATAACATTGGGCAAGCCCCTCCTTCTAGAGATCAAGAGGGTGAGTGATGCTGTAGTGATGTAGGTATTGTGGATGTTTGTGAGAATACCATTTGGCAAGTCCCTCCTTTTGATTGATCACTGGCAGTTTGATTAGTAACTGTTTCATAATGACATTTTTCAGAAAAGTGTGAACACACAAATATGGATCAGGAATATTGTGGGGATGTTTTGTATAGAGAAGACTGAGCACACCCTTTCTACATACAAGTTCAAATGTATTCTGTAACAGACATATCTATGTAATGCTGCAGCATGTTGATAGTTTATTTCTTATGGAGTGACATAAAAGTTTGGTTTTACGATCCAGACCACAAAAAGTGTGGAAAGTAATGTAAGATGAAGTCAAATTCCAGTTCCAGTCATACCGATTGTTTTAAATAAAAAAGGTCTAGTTTTACGTCTATTTCGACCCCAAACTAAAGTATGATGAATACTACAGGGTCGGATTGATGACGTGGTTCATTGCGTGTCTTCGTATGCGAGGCATGGGGCGTTGTTCATAATATCAATCACTGGTTTGCATGTCTCGATTATTTACCGACCGCTGTGATATAGGTGGGGTATTGCTAAATGTGGCGTTAATCTCTCCAGAAATGACACAATCTCCCTCAGGTCTATATGTTCATATTTTCCTTCATCTCTGCCGGACTTTAACAGCTTGACAATTTATCCTAATTTCATAATATGAAATAAAGTAGTGACCTTTCATCACTTGTTTACGTTGTGTAGCATGATCAGATACAATCCAGTACACTCTGTGATGTCCAACTACAAAGGAAAGACACATTAAATTGTAGAATTTCAAGCAATTACCTATTTAATTAAATTTTCACGAAAGCACTATATCGGTTTCATCAAATTAATCTTTTCCGTCTGTCTGTAATGAGATATCTAGGTATTTTATTGAAGCAAAAAGAAGAATATAAAATTACATGGGTACTATGTCAGTTTAATATGTCATCCTGAGGCTATCTTTAACAACTGTTCGCGGAAACGGTTGGTGCAGTGCTCTAAGTTGTCGCAATCCACAGGGCAGAGTTACGTCCCTTGTTTATGCCAGGATCCACTGATTGTTGGAGTGCAGCTAAGTGGCTGGTACATGCATTATCCACTGATTGTTTGAGTGCAGCTAAGTTGTTGGTACATGCATGATCCCCAGAAACCAATGCCGGTCGTACCACATGACCATGACCATGACTAGCTGGATCAGGGGGTCAGTCTCGGTGAGGGGCGGTGAGGTAGCCTGGTGGTTAAAGTGTTGGCTCGTCACGCCGAAGACCCGGGTTCGATTCCCCAAATAATGTGTGAAGCCCATTTTCCATGATATTGCTGGAGTATTGCTAAGGAATATTGCTAAAAGCGGCACAAAGCTTCACTCACTCACTCACTCACTCACTCACTCACTCACTCACTCACTCACTCACTCACTCACTCACTCACTCACTCACTCACTCACTCACTCACTCACTCACTCACTCACTCACTCACTCACTCACTCACTCACTCACTCACTCACTCACTCAACCACCCACCCACCCACCCACCCACTCACTCACTCACTCACTCACCCACCCACCCATCCACCCACACACCCACCCACCCACTCACCCACCCACCCACTCACTCACCCACCCACCCACTCACTCACTCACTCACTCACTCACTCATCGTGATTTCATTGAACCACAACGGCTTTGGATGTTGTTCATAATATCCTTCAATGGTTTGACCGGTTTAGACTCGATTAGGTACATCCGTCATCTTAAAGTTGGAATATGGGAGAGTTCGGCGTTTTGTAAACAAACAAACAAACTTATCTGGGAAATGTCTACGACTTGACTCACTTCAAGTCTTTCCCCTACATCTTAGCGGCATTGAAAGCAACTCACATCAGGATATGTTGGTCTGTCCATACTTTCGATGTCAAAGTAAAATTTAAAGCCACCTTGTGACCATGACGGTGACATCGATACATTGATGGAGAACATAACTTATCCATTACGTACAATGAATGTTATTTTGTCAGAAACACGGTCAAATTGTGTTGACTGAGATATTTGAAGGATGGCTGTCACACCTAAATCACGTTACATGAATACTTTCCATGTGCCGCGTTGTTTGAAAATCTCGTTATTATGGAAACGCGTTACTATGGAAACAGTCATTAATGGATGATGTTTCGTCAAACATCATGTTGATCTCATCTAATGACCTGCCCCGAGCAGACAATATATATCTTCAAATATCAACTTTGTCGTGTTACGAGTCCAAAATGTTATCTGATGATATTAAAACAATATTCTGAGCATTTCTCCCATTTTATCGGAATTTGTCAATTTAATCAAGGTACTGAAAACATTTTCATGAACTGTATCAGATGATGTCTGTCTTATAACTATATAAAACTACGAGTATATATGACAGCTAAATATGATGCAACTTCGTTGAGCTGACAGAACCCTTTTTATATAAACTGACGGACAAAAGAAAGTAGACACTCATTTGATAATGGTGGCTAGAAAGGAAACACACCAGAATTGGTTATTCCATGGTGATGTATTTGATATCATATCATCGTTGTGTTTTGAACCTTATCTTTGTAGAGTTTCGGCGACTGTTATCAGCCAAGGAACGCTTAAAGAACGGTTGTAATGTTTTTGTCAAATCTAGTTTTCAAGTGTATACTTTTCGTTTGCCCGGTATCTTGTTTTTAAAGTGGCAGGTGGATATATGGAATCATTACTATTGTAACGGTACATTACATATTGGGAGGTCAACCTGCTGTGCTTTCGTTTAACACAGTTAGTACAATAACGGATATCTTTTAGCAGATTTACCACGAAAGTAAACACTTGCTAATTGTTGGTGTTTGATTCCTCTAAATTGAATTCAAGTGAGTGTATCATTCTTCTTTCTACAATAGCATTATGACCGCAAACGGAATCACGAAACTGTTTTATTTGTTTGTTTGTTGTTTAACGCGGCTCTCAGCAATGTTCCAGCTACATGACGGCAGTTTGTAAACAATAGGGATACGATGACATGTATCAATGTAGTCACCCGATACCGTTAGTTGCCTCTATCGACATGGCGAGCAACGATCCACTCCTACCCGAATCACAGAACCTGATCACTGGTTGGGTTGAGTCACCTCCTACATCACGCTGTGTTTGACAACGATATAACGATCTGTACCGGAACTATATACTATATTAAATATTACATACTATATTAAAGAAGTTGTTATCTACAAAATGTGCCGTGTTTGTCACACCTAGATTGCTGCATACACATTCTAGGAGTGACAAGTGATTTGGCCTCGGTATGTTTCAATATGTTTCAATAAGTATTTTTAATAATGTTTTCTTTGAAAGTAATAACTTCAGCTCCAGAGAATAACCAGCCTCAATTATCTACCGAAGCAGATTCCATTGGATAATAAAGGCAAAATATCGGTGAACAAATATGAATAAATCACTGAAAATTATCCCAAAATGTTCACCATAATACTTAAATATCCTAAATAAGCTTAATGTGCCCAAGTAGAGATAATAATATATAATGCCTATCAAACAATTAATGTGCCCAGGCTTGAGAAAATGAAGCAACGTTCTGTTCCGAAGTAGACGCCATTTTAATAACGTCATTTTTATAACGTCATACTGTTCCACTGGACGTCAGATTAACATGGCGCCGCAACGCGTGGTAGAGTGATGAAGAGACTGACATTTTCAATGACATCTTAGTCACTTTTCTCAAAACTGCTTCCACACAAGAAATAATTGAATTGATCGTATTTTGAAATCATGTTGATGAAACTGACAGGTGAAACCGTGCAGCTAACGTCTGTGACAGTGATGCTAAATGTGCGCTATATAACACTGTAAATGTGAACCAATTAAGAAATAGAAAGTAATGCTCTTTTGTACTCTCTTTAGATAGATTAGTTAGATTAAATTGTAGAAACTAATATGATCATAAACGTGTATCATGAATAAAAACAAAATGATGCAGTCACGCAGAGATTGGTGTTTCTGTATATAGTGATGAATCTTCAGAGACAATGGGGCAAGAAGACATAACTGTACCACACACATAATATCTTATATTTCAGAATCATACTTACGTTTTCCAACAAATTATGTATAAACTGTATGAGTGTGTATAGTTGATGCATTGATGAAGAAATTGGTGTTTCTGTGAATACTGATGAATCTTCAGAGACAATGAGGCAAGAAGATATCACTGCACCACACACATAATATCTTATATTTCAGAATCATACATACAACGAGTTCCAACAAATTATGTATAAACTGTATGAGTGTGTATAGTTATTCCCCAGTATACTGTTTCCCTGAATGACAAATCAAAGAGTTACTTTTCCTCAGCAGAATCGTATACAGATACATGAAACTCACGTTTACTCATTACGCCAGTAAACATCAGGTCAATTACAACACTTGACAGTACGTATTATTGTTGTCATGAGTTATAGCGCGAGATTTCTTTTATGTATATATTCTGTATATTTATGGACGATTCCCTTTCAGATCAAGGATTTACAGAATGACCACATTGTCAGATTTGTTGGGATATGCATTGACGTGCCGAACCAATGCATCCTATCAGAGTACTGCCCAAAAGGGAGTCTGCAGGTATGTTGCAGTAGCAGGTCAGGATGAGAATGGCATTAAAGGGGACACCAGCTAATCTGGAAAATCTGGAAAAGTGTTTTTACAAGTGTTTTTTTTTTATGTGCACAGGGAGAAACGAGATTCGTTTATCCGTTTACTTGCAAATAAGGATGATTTCATCGGTAACAGAAACATCCAGGATAACAAGGTTTCGTTTTTTAGACTATTTGGAAAAAAGCGACATTTTTTCCATTCTTAAATGATAGAAAATGAAGAATGCTGAGATTTTAAGATTTTAAGGTTCAGTTAAATAAGTATTGTATTTTTTAACAATTCTGCAGAACAGCGATCATGGTGATGCAAAAGTCATTAACACATTAACAAATATATTCTGTAGTTGTTGTGGGCAGTGTCTTGAGAGTGTAACACAACGTTGTTTGTTTCCATATAGTGTTTATCTAATACCCCTGAGGAAATGTTGACATGTCAATAAGGAACAACGAGATCACGTTAAGGTATCCCATATTTGTTTGGCTTCAGATATCTGTATGTTCTTGCGAGAACATCTCTTGTACATCTTCTGTCTGTATTCCCAAATGTAATGAACGGTTTTACATTAACGGAACAGTAGGTTTATCGGTATTTCATAGCTTTCGGTCGTGGAAGCCGTGTCAAACTGCACTTATCAGAAGGGTACACAAAGTAGGTGATCTAGACTTTTAGTTGTCAGACTTCTATTTTCAGTGGAAGCCTCGGTGGCTGCAATTGTATTTTACAAGAAAGTGTTATTCCAAATATAACTTTGTTAAATAGTTTTATCTGCTATTATGCTGCCCATGAAGGCAATAATTCGTCGGGGGAAACAATTCTAGATTTCTACTAAGGGACGTTTGGCTACTCTGTCGTACTCGTCTACTTTCCTACACCGAATGCGTATTTACGTAGACATCGTAGATCCTACTATTGTGATGTTTCGGCGGCTTGTGGCAGACTGACCATCAGTCCAGGATGTTGTAACACTGTTGCCTTATATCCGCCAGGACGTTCTGGAGAATGACGAGATCAAGTTGGACTGGATGTTCCGCTACTCCATTATGCAGGACATAGTCAGGGTGAGTCACGTGCAGTCACACACAGTCACATGACTGCCAGTCACATGTAGTCACATGACAGTGTCAGTCACATACAGTCACATGTAGTCACATGACTGTGTCAGTCAAATGCAGTCACATGTAGTCACATGACTGTGCCAGTCACATGTAGCCACATGACTGTGTCAGTCACATGTAGTCACATGACTGTGTCAGTCACACGCAGACACATGCTGTCTCACATCGTGTGTCCTGTGTCCCTCGGTGAGAACTGTTCTGGGTAACATTGACATACAGGTACTCTTTGACATTGTATTACTCTCTCTCTCTCTCTCTCTCTCTCTCTCTCTCTGAATAATTAATTGGTGGAACATCGTTGACTGGGGCATCAAACATTTACTCAAACACTTTCAACAGGTACTTTTTGACATTGTATTAATCTCTCTCTCTCTCTCTTTGTCTCTCTCTGTGTCTCTCTCTCTCCATCTCTCTCTCTGTGTCTCTCTCTCTCTCTCTCTCTCTCAATAATTAATCGGTGGAACATCGTTGACTGGGGCATCAAACATTCACTAAAACACCTTTCATGGGTCACGTCTCACGGGTGGCCCAGAGTTGTGTCCTTTGGCGTGCCAGAAACTAATGATCGCAGGTTTTAATCCTGGTTCGCACTGATGATGTTTTGAGGTTTGCCAGTACCATACCCCTTCTCATATATTTCATTAAATTGGTCAACGTCTAAGAACTGCATTGCTTCGGGCTTTCCTCCCACATCAAGGTGACACGCCGTGATGTTGCTGAAATGCTGTTCCCGACGGCGTTAACAACTCATTGATTCCTCTCTCCCTCTGTCCCCCAGGGCCTCGCCTACCTCCACAGTAGTGAGGTCAAGAGTCACGGCAACCTGAAGAGTACCAACTGCGTGGTGGACAGCAGGTTCGTGGTCAAGGTCACCGACTTTGGCCTCCACTATTTCCGCCATGTCGAGGTGGCCGAAGAGGACAACAAATACCAGTTTTATAACAGTGAGTAAACTGAGAGCCTGTCTTCTCATTTCAGAGTGCGACATTTAATACATGACATAATACCAGTACATCTCTGGCACCACAACACGCTGATAGTGTTATTGTCAATATTTCCTATAATATATATAAAATCTTAACAGTCGTATTCGCTACATAGACACTACATCCTAACGTAGATATCCGTGTGCTAGGCGAAAAAGAAAATAAAGTTCACATTTTATCCCTTCAAATCGTTGGGAGGTGGTCGTTGTTTTCTTTAAGCAACTGGTCAGTATGGGGTATTCATGTTAAGCTTGCCGTAAAGAGGCGACTAACGGGATCGGGTGGTCAGACTCGCCAACCTGGTTGATGCATGTCATCGTATCCAATTGCGTAGATCGATGCTCATGATATCAATCACGGGATTGTCTGGTTCAGACTTGATTATTTACAGACCACCGTCATAGAGCTGGAATATTGTTAAGTGGGGCGTTAAACAAACAAACAAACAAACAAACGTACATACACCTGAGAACGCACGTTGCAGGTAAGCTGTGGACGGCCCCCGAGCTTCTGCGCATGATGTGTCGGCCACCGGAAGGCAGTCAGAAGGCGGATGTGTACAGCTTTGCTATCATCTGTCAAGAGATCGTATACAGAAGTGGGGTTTTCCATCTCCGAGGCTTGGATCTCTCACCACAAGGTAAGCTGTTGTATGTCTTACACCCGCTCAACCACAGCATCTTCCCTTCCACCCAACCCTTTCTTCAATGTAACATCCATAGATGAAGCAAGGCTTGGATCTCTCACCACAAGGTAAGCTGTCGTATGTCTCACGCCCCCTCAACTCATAGTTATATAACCACTATTTTCAGCATTAAAATTGCTTCGTTCTTGTCCAATGCAGAGATTCATGATAAGGTGAAGAAGGGTAGTCGCCCCTTGTTCCGACCCACACTGGAGGATTATGACTGTCCTTGTGACGAGCTTGCTGACGTCATCCGGCGATGTTGGGCAGACGACCCTGCGGAGAGGCCTGACGTCACGGCGCTGAAGTCAATCATCAGGAAACTCAACAGGTAGGGATCACTTAGATCCACTCGGGCGACACTGCTAAACAGAAATTAGGTACATACTTTGATTTGAAGACAAAAGCAAATAGAAAAGGGTTTGAACAGTGATATGAGGCACCTAACTACAGTGATATGAAGCACCTTACTACAGTCATATATATATATAAGGTCATGTCGACTCGGAGTTAGAATACTGTGTCTGAGTGGGTGTCCATGGTAAACTGCAGCATGATCTTGAACGCGACTTTCCACTTTGAGACTGTCGTAAGGGTGTCTTGTGCATTGTAACATCCTTGTTCAATCATGGATTCTAGCCAGTGCTGGCCGAGGTCCCATCAGACCAAGGAGACGAGCTGATTAGCGGCTTTCTTGAGAAGACGTGTTGTCATGACGAGGTGACACGTCTTGCCCCTAATTGACTAAACGGTTGTGGAACTTCCCGATCAGCCACAAGTCCAAATTTGCCATCAGTAGTGAAACATGATACAGTCTGATGATCAAGAATGGATGGATGAAAGTGTGTGACTGAGAAGTCATGACGAGGTGACACGTCTTGCCCCTAATTGACTAAACGGTTGTGGAACTTTCCGATCAGCCACAAGTCCAAATTTGCCATCAGTAGTGAAACATGATACAGTCTGATGATCAAGAATGGATGGATAAAAGCGCGTGACTGAGAAAATATAAAATTTTATTTTGAGCAGCCGTAATTTAAACATAATGATATTAAAAACATGTTTAACAACTGTACGCTTTTTTACTTTTGTGAATGTCAACATAAAAAAACAATTCAGTGTTTGACAAGTACATTTATTCTATTGTGCATTAGAATTTTTCAGTGGGTGGCAGATGCACCGACACAGTCCCTTTGTGAAAATGTCCCCTCAATGTCTGTTTCCATTAACCATTTACATCGCGATTCAAATGGAACTCAATTAAAACGGCGATAAACGTCACTTACGCACAGTAAAAGGTGATTAGTTACGTGAACAGCATGCAGTCACTCAGCCGTTTCTCTCCGATGCGAGAAGAATCTTCTCCCACGATTATTCCTGGTTTAAATGTCCTTCACCTTTCAAACATAATACAGCATCCTTCGTTGTGTGTGTCCTGTGTGTTTCCGTATGTTGATTTGTTTGTTTGTTTGTTTGTTTATTATTAAAGCCGCACTCAGCAATATTCAAGCTATATGACGACGGTCTGTAAATAATCGAGTCTTGACCAGACAATCCCAAGATTGACATCAAGAGCATCTATCCTCGCAATTGGAAGACGATGACATGCATCAACCAAGTCAGTGAGCCTGACCACCTGAACCCGTGTGTCGCCTCTTACGGCAGGCATAGTTGCCTTTTACGTCACGAATGGGTTGAAGACCCATATAATGAGTTCGTCTCTCCCATGACGTCACAGGACACTGTTCCATCGCATAATGAGTTCGTCTCTCCCATGACGTCACAGGACACTGTTCCATCGCATAATGAGTTCGTCTCTCCCATGACGTCACAGGACACTGTTCCATCGCATAATGAGTTCGTCTCTCCCATGACGTCACAGGACACTGTTCCATCGCATAATGAGTTCGTCTCTCCCATGATGTCACAGGACACTGTTCCATCGCATAATGAGTTCGTCTCTCCCATGACGTCACAGGACACTGTTCCGTCGCATAATGAGTTCGTCTCTCCCATGATGTCACAGGACACTGTTCCGTCGCCCTTTATGCAAGAAACGGAACATGTCTGTGAAGAAGAATAAATCACACCCTCTCAATAAATTGAGATTTGAGGCACGATGTACAGTGACACTCTTTTAATATAACCTTCCCATGGACCATTTAGCCACTTGAAAAAGACCCGTGAAGATTCCGGGGTAGAATAGGTCTTCAGCAACCCATGCTTGCCGTAAAAGGTGACTATGCTTGTCGTAAAAGGTGACTAACGGGATCGGGTGGTCAGGCTCGCTGACTCGGTTGATGCATGTCATCGATCCCAATTGCGTGGATTGATGCTCATGATTTCAATCACTGGATTCACAGAACGCCGTCATATAGCTGGAATATTGCTGAGTGCAGTGTTAAACAACAAACCAACCAACCAACCAACTAATATAACCCTTACCTTCCCATGGACCATTTAACCACCTGAAATAACAGCCTCTGTGGCCGTCTTACTTGCAGGGATGGAGACAAGGGCAACATCCTTGACAACCTTCTGTCCCGCATGGAGCAGTACGCCAACCACCTGAAATAACAGCCTCTGTGGCCGTCTTACTTGCAGGGATGGAGACAAGGGCAACATCCTTGACAACCTGCTGTCCCGCATGGAGCAGTACGCCAACCACCTGAAATAACAGCCTCTG
The DNA here is from genome assembly GCF_023055435.1 of Haliotis rufescens. Lineage (NCBI taxonomy): Eukaryota > Metazoa > Mollusca > Gastropoda > Lepetellida > Haliotidae > Haliotis > Haliotis rufescens. The sequence continues at coordinate 12,307,292 of NW_025963824.1, read as the reverse complement.
TGGCCGTCTTACTTGCAGGGATGGAGACAAGGGCAACATCCTTGACAACCTGCTGTCCCGCATGGAGCAGTACGCCAACAACCTGGAAGCTCTGGTGGAGGAGAGGACGGCCGACTACCTGGAGCAGAAGAAGAAGGCGGAGGACCTGCTGTACATGATGCTGCCCAAGTAGGTGGAGCAGGACACCCGGTCGTCATGGTGTTGTCCTGAACAGAGGTCATAGTCAAATGTTTCGCGTTACTTCCATTATTTCCACATAATTTGGGTTATTTTCTCATTTCAATTTAATTGAATTTTATTATAGTTTTTTGTTCAATTCTATTATTTTAACAAATTCAATTTTTTCTCGAAATGTGGAGTTTTTAAATTAAAATTGAATTGACGAGAAAATAGTTGAAGTACTGAGAAAATATTCTAAATTACCAAAAATATTTGGAAGTGACGAAAATAAAAATAGAAATTTCAATTTAACAAAAATCATTAAATTGAACATGCGAAAAAATAATCGAAATAACGAAAACATAATCTAAGAAACAAGAAATAAATATGAAATTTCGAAAAAATAAACAAATATTTGAATTTAAAACATCAAATTAATAAGAAAAATATATAATTTTGCTACCAGAGAGGCACGTTTTTATTTGTTTTTATTTTGCACTTTTGTTCGATATCAGAAAATGTAGGAAACGAAACCCTGTATACAAGCATGACCGGCAAATGATATTGCAAATGATTTTCGAGATCAGCCATTACAATAAGCTATGGGTATTTTACGTCCGCTTCACACACTGAATGTCGTTATTCTCGCTGCAGGTCAGTGGCGGGCCAGCTGATCAGGGGGGAGGTGGTCAAGGCGGAAAACTACGATGAAGTGACCATCTACTTCAGCGACATCTGTGGTTTCACGGCGTTGTCATCGGAGAGCACGCCGATGCAGGTAAAACCATATAATGCCTCTATAATCATTCATCAACCCCTGTTTGCAGTCACAGTCAACTATGCTTGTCACGGCCTTGTCATCAGAGAGCACGCCGATGCAGGTAAAACCATATAATGCCTCTATAACCATTCATCAACCCCTGTTTGCAGTCACAGTCAACTATGCTTGTCGTAAGAGGCGACAAACGGGATCGGGTGGTCAGGCTACCAGGCTTGGTTGATGAATGTCCTATTTGCGTAGATCGATGCTCATGATGTCAATCTCTGGATTGTCTGGTCCAGGATGGTTATTTACAGACTGCCGTCATATAGGTGGAATATTGCTTAGTGCGACGTTAAACAAAAAAAAGCAATCATTCTGGAGAGCGACTCCGTGGTCTGGTGTATAGAGCCATGTCCAGATAGCGGATGATCGGTGCTTCAATACCCGGCCGCGTCATACGGAAAGACATTAAAAGATTATACTTATTGATACCCCGCCTGGTGCTCGGTATTAAAGGGATAAATCGAACAAGTTCAGGTGGGCTCGGAGTCAGTATACTGTGTCATAGTTGTTAATCACTGGATTTTCTGACTCGATTATTTACAGACCACCATCGTATAGCTGTAATATTGCTGAGTGCTGCGTTAAACAACAAACAAACAAACACACAATGTCTTTATGTACCTGTGGCTTTATTAATCCATGCGTTAATTCCATTAATTACCTCACTGTACTGTAGGATCTGTGCTTGGTTGTAGGTGATAGACTTGCTGAATGATCTCTATACAACGTTTGATTCAATCATCGAACACTTCGATGTCTATAAAGTAAGTATCCATTCATTTTAATATCGAGTCAATGTAACTTTAGAGAAAATGTAACAAGTGTCATTTAGGTCTTCATTGCATAAGAAAGTATAAACACCGACATGAACCTTAAACACATTTCAAACTCTGATAATTTGTTGATGTGAATTTTACACGACCTGCGGGTTTCCAATTGGAGAAGGCGCTGGTCCAAATGCTGAAAACTCTGCATTGATATAGATTGGCCACCCATGAACATCCGGGTTAGAACTGGTCTTCAGCAACCCATGAACATCCGTGTTACAACTGGTCTTCAGCTACACATGAACATCCGGGTTACAACTGGTCTTCAGCAACCCATGAACATCCGTGTTACAACTGGTCTTCAGCAACCCATGAACATCCGGGTTACAACTGGTCTTCAGCAACCCATGAACATCCGGGTTACAACTGGTCTTCAGCAACCCATGAACATCTGTGTTACAACTGGTCTTCAGCAACCCATGAACATCTGGGTTACAACTGGTCTTCAGCTACACATGAACATCCGTGTTACAACTGGTCTTCAGCAACCCATGAACATCCGGGTTACAACTGGTCTTCAGCAACCCATGAACATCCGTGTTAGAACTGGTCTTCAGCAACCCATGAACATCCGGGTTACAACTGGTCTTCAGCAACCCATGAACATCCGTGTTACAACTGGTCTTCAGCAACCCATGAACATCCGTGTTAGAACTGGTCTTCAGCAACCCATGAACATCCGTGTTACAACTGGTCTTCAGCAACCCATGAACATCCGGGTTACAACTGGTCTTCAGCAACCCATGAACATCCGTGTTAGAACTGGTCTTCAGCAACCCATGAACATCCAGGTTACAACTGGTCTTCAGCAACCCATGAACATCCGTGTTACAACTGGTCTTCAGCAACCCATGAACTTCCAGGTTACAACTGGTCTTCAGCAACCCATGAACATCCGGGTTACAACTGGTCTTCAGCAACCCATGAACATCCGTCTTACAACTGGTCTTCAGCAACCCATGAACATCCGGGTTACAACTGGTCTTCAGCTAGCCATGAACATCCGTGTTACAACTGGTCTTCAGCAACCCATGAACATCCGGGTTAGACATGGTCTTCAGCAACCCATGAACATCCGGGTTACAACTGGTCTTCAGCAACCCATGAACATCTGGGTTACAACTGGTCTTCAGCAACCCATGAACATCCGTGTTACAACTGGTCTTCAGCAACGCATGAACATCTGGGTTACAACTGGTCTTCAGCAACCCATGAACATCCGTGTTACAACTGGTCTTCAGCAACCCATGAACATCCGGGTTACAACTGGTCTTCAGCAACCCATGAACATCCGGGTTACAACTGGTCTTCAGCAACCCATGAACATCCGGGTTACAACTGGTCTTCAGCAACCCATGAACATCTGGGTTACAACTGGTCTTCAGCAACCCATGAACATCCGGGTTACAACTGGTCTTCAGCTACCCATGAACATCCGTGTTACAACTGGTCTTCAGCAACCCATGAACATCCGTGTTACAACTGGTCTTCAGCAACCCATGAACATCCGGGTTACAACTGGTCTTCAGCAACCCATGAACATCCGTGTTAGAACTGGTCTTCAGCAACCCATGAACATCCAGGTTACAACTGGTCTTCAGCAACCCATGAACATCCGTGTTACAACTGGTCTTCAGCAACCCATGAACTTCCAGGTTACAACTGGTCTTCAGCAACCCATGAACATCCGGGTTACAACTGGTCTTCAGCAACCCATGAACATCCGTCTTACAACTGGTCTTCAGCAACCCATGAACATCCGGGTTACAACTGGTCTTCAGCTACCCATGAACATCCGTGTTACAACTGGTCTTCAGCAACCCATGAACATCCGGGTTAGACATGGTCTTCAGCAACCCATGAACATCCGGGTTACAACTGGTCTTCAGCAACCCATGAACATCTGGGTTACAACTGGTCTTCAGCAACCCATGAACATCCGTGTTACAACTGGTCTTCAGCAACGCATGAACATCTGGGTTACAACTGGTCTTCAGCAACCCATGAACATCCGTGTTACAACTGGTCTTCAGCAACCCATGAACATCCGGGTTACAACTGGTCTTCAGCAACCCATGAACATCCGGGTTACAACTGGTCTTCAGCAACCCATGAACATCCGGGTTACAACTGGTCTTCAGCAACCCATGAACATCTGGGTTACAACTGGTCTTCAGCAACCCATGAACATCCGGGTTACAACTGGTCTTCAGCTACCCATGAACATCCGTGTTACAACTGGTCTTCAGCAACCCATGAACATCCGTGTTACAACTGGTCTTCAGCAACCCATGAACATCCGGGTTACAACTGGTCTTCAGCAACCCATGAACATCCGGGTTACAACTGGTCTTCAGCAACCCATGAACATCCGGGTTACAACTGGTCTTCAGCAACCCATGAACATCCGGGTTACAACTGGTCTTCAGCAACCCATGAACATCCGGGTTACAACTGGTCTTCAGCAACCCATGAACATCCGGGTTAGAACTGGTCTTCAGCAACCCATGAACATCCGGGTTACAACTGGTCTTCAGCAACCCATGAACATCTGGGTTACAACTGGTCTTCAGCAACCCATGAACATCCGTGTTACAACTGGTCTTCAGCAACCCATGAACATCCGTGTTACAACTGGTCTTCAGCAACCCATGAACATCCGGGTTACAACTGGTCTTCAGCAACCCATAAACATCCTTGTTACAACTGGTCTTCAGCAACCCATGAACATCCGGGTTACAACTGGTCTTCAGCAACCCATGAACATCCGGATTACAACTGGTCTTCAGCAACCCATGAACATCCGGGTTACAACTGGTCTTCAGCAACCCATGAACATCCGTGTTACAACTGGTCTTCAGCAACCCATGAACATCCGGGTTACAACTGGTCTTTAGCAACCCATGAACATCCGTGTTACAACTGGTCTTCAGCAACCCATGAACATCCAGGTTACAACTGGTCTTCAGCAACCCATGAACATCCGGGTTACAACTGGTCTTCAGCAACCCATGAACATCTGTGTTACAACTGGTCTTCAGCAACCCATGAACATCCGGGTTACAACTGGTCTTCAGTAACCAATGAACATCCGTGTTACAACTTGTCTTCAGCAACCCATGAACATCCGGGTTACAACTGGTCTTCAGCAACTCATGAACATCCGGGTTACAACTGGTCTTCAGCAGCCCATGCTTGAAAGAGGTGACTAACGGATGGGGTGGTCATGATCGCTGACTTGGTTGATGTATGTCATCCTATCCCGATTGCCTAGATCGTTGCTCGTGATGTCAATCACTGAATTGTCTGGCCCGGACTCAGTTATTTACAGACCGCTGTCATGTAGCTGGAATATTGCGGAGTGCGGCATTAAACAACACACACACAAACAAACAAACAAACAAACACAAACAAACAACAGACTGTGCCTCACAGTAACACATACCATCATACGTATTTGGAATATAATCTTTAAAGTATCATAAGAATATTAGAAATCGGATAATTGTGACCCTTACGAACAGGTGCGAAAAACAATTATCAAGAAAGTAACGGTATAAAAAGGAACCTTATATGGTCATACAAACACATCAGCATAATTCTCCTGAAACACATTTTAACGACAATGGTACACAATTCACCACCAATGCCTCAATCGTTGATACTTTTGTCAACCTAAACAGAGGTTGTGACCCGTTTTAGCCCCGTGCACTTAACAGGTGTATTTAGTCTTGGAGGTAGCTTTAGTTTATTACACCCCCGTTTGCGAAGTAAATCGGGGGTATATAGCGTCCTACCGTCCGTCCTTCCGTCCGAGCTTTTGTACGGCCCATAACTTTTTAACCATGCACCCTAGCTTCACCAAACTTGCTACACACATTTACCACAATGAGTACTTGTGCCTTTTGCTAGTTTGAAGATTCTAAACTTTTTAATCTTTGCCGTTTCCATGGAAACATTAAGAAACTTAAACTTTTAGGGTGGGTGTTTTGTATGGCCTATATCCTTTTAACTATGCACCCTAGCTTCACCAAACTTTTTACACACATTTACCACAATGAGTATGTGTGCCTTTTGCAAGTTTGAAGATTCTGAATTGTTTATTGTTGCCGTTTCCATGGAATCATGGTGAAACATAAATTTTGGGTAGAGTTTTTGTACGATCCATGTTTACAATATTATGTATCCTAGCTTCAGCAAACTTGCTACATTAACCACTATGATTGTCTTTTATCTTTTATAAGATTCTGAAAGTTTTCTCTTTTGCTGTTTTCATGGAAACATGATGGAATTCAGAAATTTTGATGACTGGTTTTGTATAGCTAATATATTTTCCAAAATTGTTTCCACACTTGTAGATCATCATAAGTATCTGTGCTTTGTGTTAGTTTGAATTTATGAATTCTTATCCATATCTGTTAAGGCTTGATGGAAATTATTAATTTATTGATTTTCTTAAATGATATTGTTCCATTTTTTAAGTCATAAATCTCCAATTATGTGTTTTTATATCAACAATTTTCGGTCCTTTTGATAATTCTTCTTATGTAACTCCTCAATCAAATTTTTATTCAAAGGTGTTCATGGTGATCTACTTCCTCGAAGTGAACACTGGTAACATGGGAGATTTTAGGGGGGGTCAATTGTCACTGGAAATCAATCTTAGTTTTTAAAACATTGAAGTTAAAACTATTTACTATTTGTTGTTGACCAGCGGGGATAACGGGGGTATGTAAGCTTTGCTTACTTCTTTCTTGTTCGTTCATGACCTGCTTCCTTGTATTCCGCCAGGTGGAGACGATAGGCGATGCCTATATGGTGGTGTCTGGGTTGCCGGAGGTAGCTTTAGTTTGTCCGTTCATAACCTGCTTCCTTGTATTCCGCCAGGTGGAGACGATAGGCGATGCCTATATGGTGGTGTCTGGGTTGCCGGATGTAGATTTAGTTTATTCGTTCATAACCTGCTTCCTTGTATTCCGCCAGGTGTAGACGATAGGCGATGCCTATATGGTGGTGTCTGGGTTGCCGGAGGTATCTTTAGTTTGTTCGTTCATAACCTGCTTCCTTGTATTCCGCCAGGTGGAGACGATAGGCGATGCCTATATGGTGGTGTCTGGGTTGCCGGAGGTAGATTTAGTTTGTTCGTTCATAACCTGCTTCCTTGTATTCCGCCAGGTGTAGACGATAGGGGATGCCAATATGGTGGTGTCTGGGTTGCCTGAGGTAGCTTTAGTTTGTTCGTTCATAACCTGCTTCCTTGTATTCCGCCAGGTGGAGACGATAGGCGATGCCTATATGGTGGTGTCTGGGTTGCCGGAGGTAGCTTTAGTTTGTTCGTTCATAACCTGCTTCCTTGTATTCCGCCAGCTGGAGACGATAGGCGATGCCTATATGGTGGTGTCTGGGTTGCCGGAGGTAGCTTTAGTTTATTGGTTCATAACCTGCTTCCTTGTATTCCGCCAGGTGGAGACGATAGGCGATGCCTATATGGTGGTGTCTGGGTTGCCGGAGGTAACTTTAGTTTGTCCGTTCATAACCTGCTTCCTTGTATTCCGCCAGGTGGAGACGATAGGCGATGCCTATATGGTGGTGTCTGGGTTGCCTGGGAGAAACGGGAAACTGCACGCGCGGGAAATAGCCCGGATGTCCCTGTCTTTACTGAATGCTGTCTTGTCTTTCAAAATCCGCCATCGGCCGCAACAGCAACTTAAACTGCGGATTGGAATCCATTCAGGTGAGTTGAATGATTATCACTTTGACTTGAAACTTGCTGACCTCATTATTTTACTTCTATGAAAACGTTAATACTTTGGGTAGGACAGCGATCTGTATGTGTCAGTGTGTTTCTAATAGTGAGTAGTGTTTGTCTCTCAAACGTCTTGGGTAGGACAGCGATCTGTGTGTGTCAGTGTGTTTCTAATAGTGAGTAGTGTTTGTCTCTCAATAGTCTTGGGGAGGACAGCGATCTGTATGTGTCAGTGTGTTTCTAATAGTGAGTAGTGTTTGTCTCTCAATAGCCTTGGGGAGGACAGCGATCTGTATGTGTCAGTGTGTTTCTAATAGTGAGTAGTGTTTGTCTCTCAATAGTCTTGGGTAGGACAACGATCTGTATGTGTCAGTGTGTTTCTAATAGTGAGTAGTGTTTGTCTCTCAGTAGTCTTGGGTAGGACAGCGATCTGTATGTGTCAGTGTGTTTCTAATAGTGAGTAGTGTTTGTCTCTCAATAGTCTTGGGTAGGACAACGATCTGTATGTGTCAGTGTGTTTCTAATAGTGAGTAGTGTTTGTCTCTCAATAGTCTTGGGTAGGACAGCGATCTGTATGTGTCAGTGTGTTTCTAATAGTGAGTAGTGTTTGTCTCTCAATAGTCTTGGGGAGGACAGCGATCTGTATGTGTCAGTGTGTTTCTAATAGTGAGTAGTGTTTGTCTCTCAATAGTCTTGGGTAGGACAACGATCTGTATGTGTCAGTGTGTTTCTAATAGTGAGTAGTGTTTGTCTCTCAATAGTCTTGGGGAGGACAGCGATCTGTATGTGTCAGTGTGTTTCTAATAGTGAGTAGTGTTTGTCTCTCAATAGTCTTGGGTAGGACAGCGATCTGTATGTGTCAGTGTGTTTCTAATAGTGAGTAGTGTTTGTCTCTCAATAGTCTTGGGTAGGACAGCGATCTGTATGTGTCAGTGTGTTTCTAATAGTGAGTAGTGTTTGTCTCTCAATAGTCTTGTGTAGGACAACGATCTGTATGTGTCAGTGTGTTTCTAATAGTGGGTAGTGTTTGTCTCTCAATAGTCTTGGGTAGGACAACGATCTGTATGTGTCAGTGTGTTTCTAATAGTGGGTAGTGTTTGTCTCTCAATAGTCTTGGGTAGGACAGCGATCTGTGTGTGTCAGTGTGTTTCTAATAGTGAGTAGTGTTTGTCTCTCAGTAGTCTTGGGGAGGACAGCGATCTGTGTGTGTCAGTGTGTTTCTAATAGTGGGTAGTGTTTGTCTCTCAATAGTCTTGGGTAGGACAACGATCTGTATGTGTCAGTGTGTATCTAATAGTGGGTAGTGTTTGTCTCTCAATAGTCTTGGGTAGGACAGCGATCTGTGTGTGTCAGTGTGTTTCTAATAGTGAGTAGTGTTTGTCTCTCAGTAGTCTTGGGGAGGACAGCGATCTGTGTGTGTCAGTGTGTTTCTAATAGTGAGTAGTGTTTGTCTCTCAGTAGTCTTGGGGAGGACAGCGATCTGTATGTGTCAGTGTGTTTCTAATAGTGAGTAGTGTTTGTCTCTCAGTAGTCCTCGTAGAAGAAAATGGTAGGACAGATATGTATGTGTTCAAATATCTAAGTATAATGTTTAATTTCCCCTTTCATGGTCGGTGTGTGATGTTTAATATCTCTCTACAGGTTCTGTGTGTGATGTTTAAATATTCTCTACAGGTTCTGTGTGTGATGTTTAAATTTTCTCTACAGGGTCTGTGTGTGATGTTTAAATTCTCCCTACAGGGTCTGTGTGTGATGTTTATTTTCTCTCTACAGGGTCTGTGTGTGATGTTTAATTTCTCTCTACAGGGTCTGTGTGTGATGTTTAAATTCTCCCTACAGGGTCTGTGTGTGATGTTTAAATTCTCCCTACAGGGTCTGTGTGTGATGTTTAAATTCTCCCTACAGGGTCTGTGTGTGATGTTTACTTTCTCTCTACAGGGTCTGTGTGTGCGGGGGTGGTGGGGCAGAAGATGCCGAGGTACTGTCTGTTTGGGGATACCGTCAACACAGCGTCCAGGATGGAGTCGAATGGTCTACGTATGTATATTTTGATCAAGGAGTAGTCTTTTCTCAATCTGTGTGTATTCTGTCGACAAAACTAACCCTAAATACGTATCACTGAATTGAACATGTTCACAAACTGAATTAGCTTTGTTTAACAGTAATGTGTCACTGCAGATGTTACAAAGTCAGCGAGCCTGACCACCCGATCCTGTTAGTTGCCTCTTACGACAAGCAGGTTGCTGAAGACATACTCTTACCCGGATCTTCAAGGGTCTCAAATTGATGTATAGAGCTATTTTAAAATAAAGGAAATGCTTATTATGAAAGGTCATACGTAAAATTGGTAACTATCATTCAGAACACATGAGGATGGAGAGGGGATGGAATGAAACTGAATCATTTCAGAAAGCCGACATGTGAATGACTCACTTTGCCAGAGGTGATGGTACTTAATTTTACCTTGTCTGGCGCTCGTCATTAAGGGGCTAAAACAAGCACCATCATTTTCAGAAATTCAGAAAGCCGACATGTGAGTGACTCACTTTGCCAAAAGTGATGGTCCTTGTTGTTACCCTGTCTGGACTTTTCAGCTCAGGGTACAGTGAGTCTAAGTGGGGTATCCATGTTAAACTGCAGCATGGTATCTGGCTGGGCTAGCACTATATATCCATGTTAAACTGCAGCATGGTATCTGGCTGGACTAGCACTATATATCCATGTTAAACTGCAGCATGGTATCTGGCTGGGCTAGCACTATATATCCATGTTAAACTGCAGCATGGTATCTGGCTGTGCTAGCACTATATATCCATGTTAAACTGCAGCATGGTATCTGGCTGGGCTAGCACTATATATCCATGTTAAACTGCAGCATGGTATCTTGCTGGGCTAGCACTATAACAACGGCATACGGCCAGAGTAGCACAAGCCGCCACACACACAGGATCATCGCTGGTTAATGAAATAAACTTGAATGTGACCTTGAACCACATTTCACCTTAATGACTACACTTAATAATCTACATGTTGTGTTATTTGTAGCCTTACGGATACACGTGAGTCCACAGACGAAAGAAGTGCTTGACCGGTTCCAAACATTTGACCTTGAACTTCGTGGTGCTGTTGAAATGAAGGTAGTATATGTGTTACAGATACTGTTATGATACACAAATAGTTGTATGTTGTCGTGTAGGCGTTTGTTTATAAGGAGTACAGGTGTAACAGATTTTAAAATTTCTACAGGATTGGCTGATGTATAGGAAAGCCACTTTGGTAACATAATTTATATCTTTAAATTGCACTTTATAGATAAATATTTCTCGCTATTTCAGTTATTTAATCTTTTCTTCTCGTTATTTCGCAGTATTTGTTCTCGTTACATTGATTATTTTCTCGTTATTTCAGTGTTGTATACAAACAACTCCGAAATTTCTCTTAATTCCATTTTTTTACAATATTCAAGTTTTTAAAATGTAATAGAAATTTATTTGATGCAATAATCGAAATTACGAACGTTTAATCGAAGTAACGAGAAATAAAATTGAAATTTTTCAATAAATAAACAAATATTTGAGAAATTCCGATTTCAAAAGAATATAGTTATGTTACCAAAGTGGCACCATTAGGTTTTCGTAGATTTAACAGACTGATATGCACAGGATATATGTTTTATGTTGATATCACAGATTGGCTGAAGCCTTTTGTTCCTAACTTTTGTTGAGTGCCATATCTCTAAGGTTAAGTCCTGGACGCGGTATGAGTGAGTGTCTGTATTTTATATCAAAACAGTAGAGGGTGACCCCGTTGGCATGTTAGAAACCTATGATTTGAGGTTCGAATCCTGGTTCGCCCTGATTGTTTCTAGGTTTGTCAGAACCATACCCGTGTTCGTTGATTTCACCAAAGTGGTAAACGTCAAAGACCTGCATCACTTCAGGCTTTCCTCCCACATCAAACTGACACCCGTGATATAACTGGATTAATGTTCAAGGTGGCTTTAAGCTCACTCACTCTTAGCTTGTAATGTCATCTTACTATGATATGATTGGTCTGTGTTGTCGTTGTGAACATCGTCGTGACTCTCACCTCGTTATTTCCCAGGGCAAGGGGAGCGTGACGACGTACTGGCTTCAAGGGGAGAGGGAAGCAGTGACAACTTGAGTGTGCCAAGACACAGCCATGACGTCATCCTCTTTGCATATTCTATCACGTGGTATATGGACATCGTGGTGCATGCGCCAGAACTGGATGATCCCTGATTTGCTGAAGACTATTCGGTGCTGACTCGGCATCGACTATTTCCATGCCATGACAAATGTATATTTGTATTTTATTTATGTCAACGTTGTAATCAATCCCTTTTGTACAGCATGTAGTTCGATCAACAAGTGATTTCTGCAGCAACGCTTCACTGTATATATTCAAAATGACGTTAACGTATGTCTTTGTTGGACGCTACTCGCTACTCGGGTATGTTCGCATCATTCCGCCCTGCTCCGAGTTACAACATTCGTAACCACTCGGCCCTTTCCGTAACCTGCTGTAATGACACGAATGGGCAGGAAATCATGGTTGTTGAAAGGATTGAAGCTGTGAAACCTGATGGTCATCAAGCCTGATGAGATTTTGGGACACCTTGTAAAGCAGACTGTATCATGACGACAGGGTGAACGCAAGGGTATTGGACGGCTTATGGACGGGTGTTGTGCATGGTGTTTAGCCCAAACCATGTTTTAGAAGCCAATTTATTATGCACCAAATTCCACTCAAGTGAATGGTCAAGGCACTACATTTAGTTTACTCCGGTCTATGGATCAGTGTGCACTCCATCCTTATTCTCAGCTTCCTGGGGAGTATACAACCCAAACTGTGACGATAGGAGGTTAAGAGTACCATCTCATACTACCGGGTATCCATTCACAATGCGCGAGGCCCATTTCTGATGTCCTCCGCTGTGATACTGCTGGAATAATGATAAAAGCGATGTGACTCTCAATCCACTCATGCAAGGATAGTTTGTAATTGTGTACGATACCAAGGCCAACACATACTTGTGTTTCAGGTAACATGGCCACCAAAGATCTGGGCAGGTACCTGTGTGTGTTTGGGAGGGGAAGGTGTGTGTACTATACCAAGGCCAACACATACTTGTGTTTCAGGTTACATGGCCACCAAAGATCTGGGCAGGTACCCGTGTGTGTTTGGGAGGGGAAGGTGTGTGTGTACGATACCAGGGCCAACACATACTTGTGTTTCAGGTAACATGGCCACCAAAGATCTGGGTCGGTACCTGTGTGTGTGTATTTGGGAGGGGAAGGTGTGTGTGTACGATAACAAGGCTCACACATACTTGTGTTTCAGGTAACATGGCCACCATAGATCTGGGTCGGTACACGTGTGTGTTTGGGAGGGGGGTGTTTGTGTGTTTGGGATGGTAAGGGGTGTGTGTGTGTTTTGATACCGTTTTACACGAATGACTTTGCAGTTGCAGTTTAAGACACTGTCGAGAAAGAGAAGGTATTCACCTTGGATGTGACAAATTATTACAAACGTTATCAAGACTTTACTAGGCTGGAAAAAGTCGCCGATACTCTGCAAACTAAAGGCCTAAAACACAATGTTTCTACCTGTATAAAATACATCACCATGGAATAACCATTCCTTGTTTGTTCCATGTTTACCCACTATGAAACATAGATGTATAAGTTGTTTGCCCGGCAGTTTCTGAGAAACCATCTAATTTTTATTCCGAATGTGACCGATAGTTTTCAGGACGGATTTCAAGGTGTGATAAAACAAACAGCATTTGGACAGTAAGAGGTTGGTCGGAGTACCTGAAACACAATTTTGTTTTTGTCTAACCAGCAGCAACTCAAATACATCGTCTCAAGTTACGTTTGTTGTAACAGGATGGGGTAGGTTGTCTCCCCTGAGTGGTTTACTGTTGTAACTGGAGGGGGTGAATTATCTCCCCTAAATTGTGTACTGTTGTAACTGGAGGGGGCGAGTTATCTCCCCTGAGTGGTGTATTATTGTAACTGGAGGGGGCGAGTTATCTCCCCTGAGTGGTGTACTGTTGTAACTGGAGGGGGCGAGTTATCTCCCCTGAGTGGTGTACTGTTGTAACTGGAGTGAGTGAGTTATCTCCCCTGAGTGGTGTATTATTGTAACTGTAGGGGGCGAGTTATCTCCCCTGAGTGGTGTACTGTTGTAACTGGAGGGGGCGAGTTATCTCCCCTGAGTGGTGTATTATTGTAACTGGAGGGGGCGAGTTATCTCCCCTGAGTGGTGTACTGTTGTAACTGGAGGGGGCGAGTTATCTCCCCTGAGTGGTGTACTGTTGTAACTGGAGGGGGCGAGTTATCTCCCCTGAGTGGTGTACTGTTGTAACTGGAGTGAGTGAGTTATCTCCCCTGAGTGGTGTATTATTGTAACTGTAGGGGGCGAGTTATCTCCCCTGAGTGGTGTACTGTTGTAACTGGAGGGGGCGAGTTATCTCCCCTGAGTGGTGTACTATGGAAATCCCTCGCATGTGTCACAGTCACCTATGTTAAGCCAATGGCGTTTAAAAGAACCCAGTGTGTAAAAACGTGGCGCTTATCCGAATCACAAATGCAAAACCTATGATGTTGCAAAACCTCACCTTTGTTACCTTCATGGCGGATTCAGATCAAATGATGGTAATAACGTCATGTTAACGCCTTTGAAAGTATTTCGGCGTTATGACGAATCACTTTTGAAGTAAATGGCGTTATAACAAAGTCTCAACGGCATGTTAGGTGTTATTTGTAATTATGAATTACACATATTTATGTTATCATCAATAACATGTATTTCTATTGATTATATGGATGTGTGCTTTGACCTTTTGCTGTTTTTAACAAATCCATGCAACGATATTTGGTTTTGGGGAGGGCTTAATTGCGGTAAGACCAATACAATGCCTTAACAGGATGTTCTACATTTCGTTAATTTGTACATTGTCGCTTCCCTTCTGTCCGATGTGCACTAATTTCCACCATATGTTTCCTACTTCAATATTTGGTGGTGTGCACTAATTTCCACAATATATTTCCTATTTCAATATTTGTTTTATGTGCACAAATGTTTTTATTTTGAAACTTGCCTTACTCTATTGATGACGCAACTCTTCCCGATTCAGTCACAAGTCCTCTGTCTTAGAGCTCAGCCAATTAGAGTTCCACGAATGTAACACACGTGTATTAAGTGATCATTGTCATTTCGTTGTCCGGGGATCTACAGCGACAGAGGCCTACTGTCAAAATACCCCTCATGGTGGCGCTCGGTATTGAGGGGCTAAATATATACACTAGTCAGTAGTGTGTCAGAGTATAGTATTCATGTTAAACTGTGGCATGGTATCTCAGTGGGCTCGCACTATAAACTCGGCATTAGTCCGGACTAGTACAAGCAGCCGCACACGCACACCCCTACGCACGCACACACACACGCACGCACGCACGCACGCACGCACGAACACACGTGCATGCACGTCGCTATATAAGTGCAATAATCTTGAGTGCGATGTTAAACCCTTTGTCACCTCACCTCACCTCAATACTCAATGACATAACACTATGATGTTTGGAGCTGATTGGCGTTTGTGTGTCTAACCATTTCTTGTTTATTTAAATAATCTGGGAGGGGGTTGTCAGTGTGGGTTTTTTTTAAAATAATTTTTATAAATAAAGATAATTTGTTCTACACAAAATGATTTGTCCTCGGGTTGAACTAAACGACCAAATTAATTGTTTGCAGCATGCTGAATGAGGAGAAACACACACACACACACACACACACACACACACACACACACACACACACACACACACACACACACACACACATATCCCGGCACATCCGTTGATACAGACACTGCCGGGACTAAATGCTTGATGTGTTGATTAGTGCTACCATCTTTTATTGTACATAAAGACTCGACTGTACGTGTGCAGTATGCATTCCGCTGCTGGTGTTTGAAACATAAATATATTACTGCATCCCTGTGTATTAAAATGTCTTCATCTTTTATGATTTGTACAAGACCTTTGTCTGAACGCGTGTCCCTGTCGCAGTAGTACTGGGCGCATTGTCAGTCCAACCAAACAACCCCAACTCCAGGGGAGTTTCTGTAATGTGTTATATCATTCAGCTACGGCTTGTGTATGTGATTCTGCGACATAGTCACAGACTCAGAACTGTGTACGGCGAACCTCTTTGATCCAGGCTGTACCATTAGCGTAATCTTACCGACTGTTAAGTTCAATATTGGGTCATGAGTGAATATTTTATTGTTTATACCTCGATGCGTCACTTGATGTGGGGGAAAGATCCGGAGTAGAATAGATCTTCAGCAACCCATGCTTGTAAGAGGCGACTAACGGGTTCGGGTGGTCAGCCATGACTTGGTTGATGCATGTCATCGATCCCAATTGCCTGGAACGATGCTTATGTTATCAATCACTAGATTGTCTGATCCAGACTCGATTATTTACCGACCGCCGTCATATAGCTGGAATATTGCTGAGTGCGGCATTAAATAACAAACAAAACAAAACAAACAAAACTTGATGTGGGAAAAACCGAAGTGATGGAGGCTTTCGACATTTACCACTTTGGTGAAACAAACCTAGAAGCATAATCAGGGCGAATCGGGATTCGTACCATGATGGTAGGATTCTGACACGCTAAAGGGACGTAACTCTGCACTCAATAATATGGAGCCTTAGACGACAGGGCCACCCGTGCCCCTGTACTGGGGACTGATCACTTGTGTATTATAAGTTATCAACCTACCTCGAGGGGTACATGGTGTGATGTACCCTGTGTGTGAGCCTATGTACCCCTGTACTGGGGACTGATCACTTGTGTATTATAAGTTATCAACCTACCTCGAGGGGTACATGGTGTGATGTACCCTGTGTGTGAGCCTATGTACCCCTGTACTGGGCACTGATCACTTGTGTATTATAAGTTATCAACCTACCCCGAGGGGTACATGGTGTGATGTACCCTCAGTGTCAGCCTATGTACCCCAAGCTGTCAGTACCTTGTCGGGCGAGGTCCACTACGTATGCACCGAGGGACAACGCATTTATCTCGCCGACATTCATTCATACAGGCCCGTAATATATGTCCGAAGTCTCACTGAGTAAAACGCTTTTCTTCAGTCAGTTTGCCAGCTAGCTTAAACAGAGTTACTTCTCTTTCCCCAGTGCATTCGCCTGGACATCGGCTCATTTTCAGCTCAACGATACTCTTTCGAAATTAGCGAGTTACCTAAGGTGTGTTCCGATTGATTTATCAGCGGGGTACATGTGCGGGCTACATGCAAAATAACTGCCCGCTCCTCAGCGAATCAGACGCTTGCATTTTAATGTAAGGTTAGATAAACATTTATCATCCAAAACTGGCTCCCACAGGAGATATCGCGTGGACGAGCCTGCAAATTGAGAAAGTTGGAAGAATGATGTTGGATGATAAATACAATCTCATCCTTGTGTCCTTTGATATCAAATATGTAAACACTCGTCGATAAAAGTGTCGACTCGTGTAGATATATTTGATATCAAAAGACACTTGGATGAGATTCTCCATATACTTGTATTGTAAAGTAAGGTGAAATAAACATGTACTTGTAGATGCTCCAAGCAGTAATCGCCCGGAAAAAAGGACTTCCTGATTAAAGAGGTTTCGCTTTATGGTACAGCAAACTACGTTTATAACGAACTACGGTTATACCGAACTAAAATTAGTGGTCCCTTTGAGTTCGTTATAACCGTAGTTTACTGTAATTTCAACGTTTGTCCGATTAACGGAATATTTGTTCTGTTCGACTTGTCCTTACGTCCCACTTCGTTACAACCGAAGTTGTGCTTGTGGAAGAAGCAGTCATGTGATACTGAAATGACCTGATCATTATGATCTGGCTGTCAATGCTGGATGTGGTGTACTGGAAGATGTACCTCTAATGTCTTGATGTTAAAATATGTATGTTTCATTTGTACAATAAAGCGACAAAACCCTTTCCATATCCAATAGAAATATCTGCATGAAGCAGAGTCGATTGACGATTCCGACCACATCCTGATCCTGTGTTTATGTATCACTGTCACATAGTGATGACACCAGGTGTTCGCGAAAAGGTGAGCGTATCCTGCCCACCGGTGGCTCCCGTCACAAACACGTGCAAAGGCATGTCAATTGTTCACCTGAAAAAAACATGGGAACATATGGTACAAGTCTAAACAGTGAATTGCATCGGACATCATTTTTGTCACTGATGCGTCAAATTTGGGAATGTCCTCCACATGTCTACCATGAAACTTTTTTGAAAGTTTGACTGAGACCTTGAATGTTGTAACCTTGATCAAGCAGCTTCTGAGCAAGAGTCGTATGACACTCTTTGAAATCTTGGAAGAAAGAGCATGCTCGACTGAGCAAGAAAGATACCGTTGCTTAACAGGCTGCACGTGCAGATGTATCTACCACTGGGAGAGACGAGGCGGCAAATCGAAATTTTAGGACAGAAGGTTGTTTCTTTTAGCACAACTCAGTACAAACAACGGAAGAAATATAAACAATATATTTGCAGAAGGTTTAGTCACAAAATGGTTCTCATATACACTGCCGGGCAAACGAAAGTATAACCTGAAAATTGGATGTGAAAATATTACAAACGTCAGCAAAACGTTACTAGGCTGAAAAAGGCGTGACCATTGTTGGATCTTTCTTTAACAGTAGCGAGAACTAAGATGTGATTGTTATGATATTGTACTAAACACAACACAATTATATGCTTTTATATATCACTTGATGTTAATAGATGTAATATGCATGTAATATAATTCCTCAGCTTTATTTGAAGCTGCGGATAAACATTTTGAAAGCACCGCAGGGCACTGTGGCTCTCCTGCGTTTTCATGTTACAAACACGCGTGTACATACATATATGTTTTAAACTCTTAGTGTACATAGGTTATTTATATATGATACAAACTCTCCACGTCGCCACGATATACGGAGTGTTGCTTATATAACGAGCTTTATAATGTACATTCACCTATTATTTGACATGATTCGGTGATGGCTACAGATTTGTCAGAATGCATAATTCATTTGTTACTGGTGTTTTAATTCTTGTGTACTTTAAAGCCTGTAAATTTTTCGTTTGAGTGAAATGATAAAACGTGCATGTACATGTTATATATCAACAGGTCTACGTGGTTATTGAAATGAATTTGGTAAATTCGAAGAAATTGGTGTTGATTGTGCTATCAATGTAAACGGCTGGGCAAACGAAAGTATACACTTGAAAATTTGATATGACCAAACAATTACAAACATCATCTAAATGTACTAGGTTGAAAATAGCAAACTCAAACTCAAGTCCCCAAACACAACTGAGATGCCCGTATCAAACACATCATCATCGTATTACCATTTCATGTTTGTTTCATTTTTAGCCACCATCAGACATGAATGTATGCTTTCTTTTGCCCGGTAGTGTATTTCAAATGCACGGAGGCTTATTATACCGCCTTTAGCAAAGAACTCACTGGTGATGTACAAAGTCTGAAATATGAACCCATCCTATCTTGTGGTATGGAGCTAAATCACAGTAAGGTATTTCCTGGCTTCTGTCAGAGTTAGTGAGTGAGTTTGGTTGTAGGCCGTTTTGAACAGTATTTCGCTATGTCACGGCGTGGTAATTTGTTGTGGAAAATAACCCGAAGTGATAAAGGTTTTAGTCTTCGTGAAACCCACGACAACGGGTTGGTGCTGAACCTGGGATTCGAACCTGTGACGTAAAGTGTCAGTTGTTCATGATATCGACCACCACGTGGACCTGATTTAGAAGTTAGAAAACATGTTTACTTTATTACCCTTTTTAAACTGTTCGTGTCCAGTCACTTGAAACATACCATACACGTCAAATAAATTTGACATCATAAAAATGCTCTTAATTTCTGTGATATGATTGTATGGAGGTTGACGTTCCTGGGTACCGTCGACCTTCCCGTGACCCACTCTAAGACTGATCCGATACACAGTGTAGACTTGTGTTGTCCTACAGCAACTACTTAAATACATATCAAATGTACCTCTTCTAGACGTTAGTACAAAAGTGCGGATGGCTGTCAATCAACCTTTATTCATGGTACTGATCAGGCCAAAGGCTTATAGTACATTGTCTGGGGCGTGTTACAAATTCATACATTTTCTTAATTACATGGCATGATAAATGAATATTGATAAATTTATCATAGTTTCTGTCACATGTCATTAATTTACAAAATTTGTTACCGTGTGAGTTGTGATAGAAATAGTTAGATATGTTGCTCTTAAATCATTATACACTGGACATACACATAAAAAGTGATATTCATCTTCAATACAATCAGTTTTACAAATCCAACAAAGTTTATGTTTACTTGCAATACCTTCATATCTGCCTGTTTCAAGAAATAGATCATTTGAGCCACAACGAAATCAAGAAAGAGCTGTTCTAAACTAAGGTAAATTTACACTTATAGATTAGGTTCTAGTATAATATAATACATTTAATGTAATGTCGTAATTTGCTTTTCTAGAACTGGACAAGGAATCATGTACATATCTCTTAAGGTCTCTGTCAGACGGACGGCTGTCAATATACTATCTTGACTCGGCATCAGTGAGTTATGACTTATGTATCCAGGGAGACGCTCTATCCACCCTACCACGTATTGATGAGAGTAAGGTACTTGCAATAGAGGAATGACGCATTCAACAGCCGTTACCATTACCACAGTCAGTGTGCATGATGCACAGCCGGATTTCATACAGTCGTCAACGTAACCATTTTATGTCCATCAATCGAATTCGTTGGGTGCCCGTCGGTTTCGGCTTTCCTAGCACGCGTTTTCCCTGAGTATGACGGCAGTGTCATCAACTGTAAGTCTTATTGCTAATTAATTGTAGCTCGAATAATTGTTACTGCATCATCTAACGTACGCGGTGTCAGATGATTCTGAAGTCCCCCCACTATTTGACCAAAAGGCGATGTTCACGATTGTTATAACCAATATAAATGACACGATTCTCTTTAATGACACGGATCTCGCACCAATATTATTTCTGTTTATCATACCAATCTGGCACCCGTGTAATTCTGGTGTTGTAATATTATATTATATTTTATATGACACCTATCTGAAACCCAGGTTTTTCTGATGAGTTATAATGCTGTATTTAGTGTTTATGAAACCTATCTGAAACCACTTTATTTCTGATGAGTTATAATGCTGTATTTTAGTGGTTATGAAACCTATCTGAAATCCATGTATTTCTGGAAGTATAAAGCTGTATTTTAGTGTTGGTGACACCTCTCTGAATCCCAGGTATTTCTGATGGAGTTTAATGCTGTATTTTAGTGCTGATGGTTTTCTACTGTTTTGTGTTGCTGGCAAGGCAAGGCCCGCTGCCACTACGTACATACTAGAACATTAAACCATACTTACTGACGTGTAGTTGTACTGTTTTCAATCACACTTTTTTCACAGCTTCATGAGGGATGGGATTTTGTATGGAAACAATATATGTTCAAAAGTCTGAAGCATAATTATTAATTTCTGGCATTTTCGGGACGATTTATTTTTTAAGAACAAATTCCAATCCCTAACATATCACAGAACTACGGCAACATGAACTCCAAAATCACTTGCATAGTTGCGTCCCTTGAGCGTACCAGGATCAAATTATCGTCGATTTGAATGCCAGATTCGCAAACGGTTTTGATCCTTGGTTGGCCACCAAGGTGGTAAACGTCTGAGGCTTACACCTCTTTAAGCTTTCCTCGAACGATAGGCTGGCGCGCCGTGATTTAACTCAAATATTGTTCAAACTCACGCATTCTTTGTAGAGTATCCACTAAACAGTCTCCATACATAACAAGGAGAGGTCATACAACAATTTAAAAACAATTTAATACTGACAGTCTAATCAAGCTTCATATTATTCACGACCGCCTCCGTGGTCTAGTGGTAGAGCGTCCGCCCGAAGAACGGAAGGTCCGGGGTTCGATCATACCAAAAGACGCTAAAAGATGGTACTTGTTGTTACCGTGTCTGGCGCTCGGCATTAAGGGGCTTAAACAAGGACTGGTCGGCTCGGTGGGGTATTGTCTGAGTATGGTATTCATGTTAAACTGCGGCATGGTATCTCAGTGGGCTAGCACTATAAATGGGCATCAGTCCGGACTAGTACAAGCAGACACACACACACACACTAACACACACACACACACACGTGCATGTACGTCGCTATATAAGTGCAATAAATTGGACGCGACGTTAAACCCAATTTCACCTCACCTCATATTATTCACAAACCGCAATAACAAGTATCAATCACAATAAAAACAGTTTTACTTTATGCTGTAATATTCCATCATTTCCGAACAAGACACAAAGCGACGTAAAACCAGCCCCCGTGAGCGGACACGTGTGTGGGCACGTGGGACACGTGGGACACGTGTGTGGGCAGCCTAATCCTCCATGCCCGGGATAGTCAACTAAAATCCAGATTTACTGTTACCTCTTAAGACCAAATGTCTGAACCTGGTAACCAGGTAGTTCACTTTCATAGAATCGCGTGCGGCGTTAGACACCAAACAAACACACAAGCAAACAAACAAACAAACAAATTTACAAAAATAAAACCATATGAGTTTCCTCGTCTGAAACGATGTAGACAATAGGTATCAGGTCAGCACACTCAACCAGGGTGTTTGGTGATGGTGTCATCTTTCTGGTCGATGGAAAGAATTTTTTGGTTGTTTGTTGTTTAACGCCGCACTCAGCAATATTCCAGCTGTATGACAGCGGTCTGTAAATATTCGAGTCTGGACAAGACATCCTAGTGATTGACATCATGAGCATCGATCAACGCAATTGGGATACGATGACATGCACAATCCACGTCAGCGAGCTTGACCTGCAAATCCCGTTAGTTGCAATTTCTGCTGAGTGCGGCGTTAAACAACAAACAGACAAAACATCTTTACAAAAGCAAAATGTGGAGATAAAAATGTTTTGATACATATTAATGAAACTTGCTATATAATTAACAGCAGGCGACGCAAACCAACATATTAGCAACAAATCAGCCAATTTTGTAACCACGTGATCTTTAATAATTCATCTTTTCAAGCCAGAGTTTGATACTGGGTTTCTGCCCAAGGGTATACACAAGGGTAATGCTCTATATAAGGCTGTCATGGCCTTCTGTTGCAGGCCGTATACATAGTTCTTTCCAACCGAAGTTCGAGATCCATGGATGCCGAACAGTCGTGGATCTGCAAATGCAAAACCGAAGACATACACATGTACAGGTTCAATGACAATGGCAACCTTGATCTGAGTGTGTGTGTGTGTGTGTGTGTGTGTGTGTGTGTGTGTGTGTGTGTGTGTTCGGTGTAATGCAGGTCATATAGCGTTAGCATATCCACGCACTCGGATTACCTCTCTGTGTCTCCCCGCCCCCTCTCTCCCTCTCTCTCTCTCCCTCTCTCTCTCCCCCCGCGCTCTCCCTACCCTCTCTCTCCCTCTCTCTCTCCCCTCTCTCTCCCTCTCTCTCTCCCTCTCTCTCCCTCTCTCTCTCCCTCTCTCTCTCCTGCTCTCTCTCTCCTCTCTCTCTCTGTGTCTCTCCCTTCCTCCCTCTCACCCTCTCTCTCTCTCTGTCTCTCCCTTCCTATCTCTCTCCCTCTCTCTCTCTCTGTCTCTATCCTCCCTCTCTTCTCCCTCTCTCTGTGTGTCTCTTCCCCTCTCTCTCTCTCCCTCTCTCTCCATCTCCCCTCTCTCTCCCCTCTCTCTCTCTCTGTCTCTCCCCTCTCTCTCTCCCTCGCTCTCTCTCTATCCCCCTCTCTCTCTCCCTCCGTCTCTCTGTGTGTGTGTCTCTCCCCCTCTCCCTCTCTCTCTCTGTGTCTCACCCCCCTCTCTCTCTCTGTGTGTCTCTCCCATCCCTCTCTCTCTCTCTAGGGCGGGAGGTCCGGAGCGCATCATATCGTTAAGAGTTGGTACTTGATGTTAAACACACACACACGCACGCAGATACACACGCACGCACGCGCGTCGCTTTAGAAGTACAATCAGTTTGAACGCGACGTTACACCCGTTTCATCTCATCTTTCGTTTCTTTTTATCTGTGCTAGACCACAAATGTCATCTCCTATGACGGGGTGAATACGAAACTTGCTGTCATCTCACAGGCACAGCTGGATCCGTCCAGATAGCGAGGCGCGTCATACAGAACTTCCAAGAGGTAGGTACTTCCATGGATCGGTCATCTACATTTAGAGTGTCAATATCGGCACATCAATCATTGATTACACATAGCATTACTACCAACATATTGACGTCACTATTCACCTAGCCTTTCTATCAACATATTGACGTCACTATTCACCTAGCCTTACTACCAACATATTGACGTCACTATTCGCCTAGCCTTACTACCAACATATTAGCGTCAATATTCACCTAGCATTACTACCAACATATTGACGTCACTATTCCCCTAGCCTTACTACCAAAATATTGACGTCACTATTCACCTAGCCATTCTATCAACATATTGACGTCTCTATTCACCTAGCCTTACCACCAACATATTGACGTCACTATTCACTTAGCCTTACCACCAACATATTGTGACGGCACAAGCATTGCGCCAGTATGTGGTCTCGGTAATAGTGTCCATGACCCTTTCACTGTCAAACTGCAGCAGCGTACTGGCAGACCCGTGCCCCGTCCCGTGTCATTACAACAACTATTTATAACAACCAGGTTACCTTGCGTTGACGTTCAGCGTTGACGTTCGTTTGACGTCATTAGGACAAACAATTCGTCATCTATCCAGAAAATCCAGATTAAATCTTTATTCATCTGAAAACAGACTTGTGAAGAACCGGGTTAGCATAGGTCTTCAGCATTCCATGCTTGTTGTAAGGCGACTAACGGGATCGGATGGTCAGGCTCGCTATCCCAATTGCGTGGATGCTCATGACATCAATCACTAGATTGTCTGGTCTGGACTCTATCATTTTACAGACCGCCGCCAATAGGTGGAATCAAACAATCAATAAACGTCCAAACAAACATCTGAAGACTATCGGCGATTCCCCCAGTTTCTGCTCTCTGTGTAGAATGTGACGACTTGGTGACTGTGATAAGATACGTCGTCACCAAGCAAACGGATTATCTGATAAGTGTAAATATTTGGCAGCCATATCGGTCAGTTGGCGAGGTGGTGCCTGGAACAGCAAATAATGGTAACGTCACATGCCTTCAATGTACTCTTATTGTTCCTGTATGCTGCTACTGGTTCTGTTTGTCCTCTTTTGAAACCTCACTTTACGTTGTGTTCAACATTGGTTTTACTTTAAAGCGCAACTCCTTGAAATATTGGGCTACAGTTACATCACCAAAGGAATCAAGGATCCTTCAGTCTTCACTCCCCCTCCATCCTGCAATCAGGTAGGGCTTCATTCTGCATTTATAGTAGCTCGACCCGTGAATTTCCGGGGAAGAATAGGTCTTCAGCAACCCATCGATGCTCATGATGTCAATCACTGGATTGTCTGGTCCAGACTCCATTATTTACAGACCGCCGTCATATAGCTGGAATATTGCTGAGTGCGGCGTTAAACAACAAACCAACCAACCATTTATAGTAGCTCACGAGGACCGATTTGTCGAGCGAGTTTATGTCGTAGCGCGTATCCATTCATGTGCTACCTTTCGCTATCTGAAGATTTGACTGAAGGCATAGAAAGTTCACATTCGATTATTCGACAGTTAGTAAATACTTTTCTTCTTTGAATCCAAAACATTAACATGATCTATAGCAGCACGATGGGTGAGTGAGTGAGTGAGTGAGTGAGTTTTGTTTCACACCGCTTTTAGCAATATTACAGCAATATCACGACGGGGAACACCACAAATGGGCTTCACACATGTCTACCAAGGTTGGGGATTGAACTCAGAAAGTAAGATATATAAAGTCACAAAATGTATTGGCATCAAAGATTCTTTGAAATTCTTTGAAATTCTTCAAGAAACCACTTTCTTCCCCTCCGAACTCACAAGATTCAGAGAGATGAATCATACTGTATATGTTTAGGAATAGTATGTGACTGAGCACGCGATCGAGAAAGTGTCATGATTCATATATTAAAATATAATATTCTTCAACTGTGAGCAAATGTTTAAGTATTATCTACAAAGAAACCGAAAGATTCAGACTGACGCGGATACCACAAACATTCGTGCAGGATATTTAGCAAAACACCTGGAGTCATACTGGATAACATTTAACTTATTTTACTAACAGTGTAAGTATTATTTCAAAAGTAACAATTAAGTATATCACGTTGATATTTATAGGTCTTGCTTTGGCATCATCATTTGCACCCAACTTTGCCTACTGTGGACCATGTTGCCAAAATATAAAAATATAAAAAATGCGGTGATAAAAACTGTACATGCCAGTTTCTACGCCACAGCAGAAGTCATCAAAGTCGCTGAATAGCCATCGTTGTGGACGTGCACACTCTCCTTAATTTGACTACACCTGGTGAACTACGGTGCCTTGTATAACTGTGTGTCACATGTTTGGTTGTGGACGTGCACACTCTACTTACTTTGTGTACACCTGGTGAACTACGGTGTCTTGTATAACTGTGTGTCTCATGTTTGGTTGTGGACGTGCACACTCTCCTTACTTTGAATACACCTGGTGAACTACGGTGCCTTGTATAACTGTGTGTCACATGTTTGGTTGTGGACGTGCACACTCTCCTTACTTTGTGTACACCCGGTGAACTACGGTGTCTTGTATAACTGTGTGTCACATGTTAGGTTGTGGGCGTGCACACTCTCCTTACTTTGTGTACACCTGGTGAACTACGGTGCCTTGTATAACTGTGCGTCACATGTTTGGTTGTGGGCGTGCACACTCTCCTTACTTTGTGTACACCTGGTGAACTACGGTGCCTTGTATAACTGTGTGTCACATGTTTGGTTGTGGACGTGCACACTCTCCTTACTTTGAATACACCTGGTGAACTACGGTGCCTTGTATAACTGTGTGTCACATGTTTGGTTGTGGACATGCACACTCTCCTTACTTTGTGTACACCTGGTGAACTACGGTGCCTTGTATAACTGTGTGTCACATGTTTGGTTGTGGACGTGCACACTCTCCTTACTTTGAATACACCTGGTGAACTACGGTGCCTTGTATAACTGGGTGTCACATGTTTGGTTGTGGACGTGCACACTCTACTTACTTTGAATACACCTGGTGAACTACGGTGCCTTGTATAACTGTGTGTCACATATTTGGTTGTGGACGTGCACACTCTCCTTACTTTGTGTACACCTGGTGAACTACGGTGCCTTGTATAACTGTGTGTCAAATGTTTGGTTGTGGACGTGCACACTCTACTTACTTTGTGTACACCCGTGAACTACGGTACCTTGTATAACTGTGTGTCACATGTTTGGTTGTGGACGTGCACACTCTCCTAACTTTGTGTACACCCGGTGAACTACGGTGCCTTGTATAACTGTGTGTCACATGTTTGGTTGTGGACGTGCACGCTCTCCTTACTTTGACTACAACTGGTGAACTACGGTGCCTTGTATAACTGTGTGTCCAATGTTTGGTTGTGGACGTGCACACTCTCTTTAATTTGACTACACCTGGTGAACTACAGTGCCTTGTATAACTGTGTGTCCAATGTTTGGTTGTGGACGTGCACACTCTCCTTCATTTGACTTCACCTGGTGAACTACGGTGCCTTGTATAACTGTGTGTCACATGTTTGGTTGTGGACGTGCACACTCTCCTTACTTTGAATACACCTGGTGAACTACGATGCCTTGTATAACTGTGTGTCACATGTTTGGTTGTGGACGTGCACACTCTCCTTCATTTGACTACACCTGGTGAACTACGGTGCCTTGTATAACTGTGTGTCACATGTTTGGTTGTGGACGTGCACACTCTCCTTACTTTGTGTACACCTGGTGAACTACGGTGCCTTGTATAACTGTGTGTCACATGTTTGGTTGTGGACGTGCACACTCTCCTTACTTTGTGTACACCTGGTGAACTACAGTGCCTTGTATAACTGTGTGTCACATGTTTGGTTGTGGACGTGCACACTCTCCTTACTTTGAATACACCTGGTGAACTACGGTGCCTTGTATAACTGTGTGTCAAATGTTTGGTTGTGGACGTGCACGCTCTCCTTACTTTGACTACAACTGGTGAACTACGGTGCCTTGTATAACTGTGTGTCACATGTTTGGTTGTGGACGTGCACACTCTCCTTCATTTGACTACACCTGGTGAACTACGGTGCCTTGTATAACTGTGTGTCCAATGTTTGGTTGTGGACGTGCACACTCTCCTTACTTTGTGTACACCTGGTGAACTACGGTGCCTTGTATAACTGTGTGTCAAATGTTTGGTTGTGGACGTGCACACTCTACTTACTTTGTGTACACCTGGTGAACTACGGTGCCTTGTATAACTGTGTGTCACATGTTTGGTTGTGGACGTGCACACTCTCCTTAATTTGACTACACCTGGTGAACTACGGTGCCTTGTATAACTGTGTGTCACATGTTTGGTTGTGGACGTGCACACTCTCCTAACTTTGTGTACACCTGGTGAACTACGGTGCCTTGTATAACTGTGTGTCACATGTTTGGTTGTGGACGTGCACACTCTACTTACTTTGAATACACCTGGTGAACTACGGTGCCTTGTATAACTGTGTGTCACATGTTTGGTTGTGGACGTGCACACTCTCCTTACTTTGTGTACACCTGGTGAACAACGGTATAACTGTATAACTGTGTGTCACATGTTTGGTTGTGGACGTGCACACTTTCCTTCATTTCAATACACCTGGTGAACTACGGTGCCTTCTATAACTGTGTGTAACATGTTTGGTTGTGGACGTGCACACTCTCCTTAATTTGACTTCACCTGGTGAACTACGGTGCCTTGTATAACTGTGTGTCCAGTGTTTGGTTGTGGACGTGCACACTCTCTTTCATTTGACTACACCTGGTGAACTACGGTGCCTTGTATAACTGTGTGTCACATGTTTGGTTGTGGACGTGCACACTCTCCTTACTTTGTGTACACCTGGTGAACAACGGTGCCTTGTATAACTGTGTGTCACATGTTTGGTTGTGGACGTGCACACTTTCCTTCATTTCAATACACCTGGTGAACTACGGTGCCTTGTATAACTGTGTGTAACATGTTTGGTTGTGGACGTGCACACTCTCCTTAATTTGACTTCACCTGGTGAACTACGGTGCCTTGTATAACTGTGTGTCCAGTGTTTGGTTGTGGACGTGCACACTCTCTTTCATTTGACTACACCTGGTGAACTACGGTGCCTTGTATAACTGTGTGTCCAATGTTTGGTTGTGGACGTGCACACTCTCCTTCATTTGACTACACCTGGTGAACTACGGTGCCTTGAATAACTCTGTGCCACATGTTTGGTTGTGGACGCGCACACTCTCCTTCATTTGAATACACCTGGTGAACTACGGTGCCTTGTATAACTGTGTGTCACATGTTTGGATGTGGACGCGCACACTCTCCTTCATTTGAATACACCTGGTGAACTACGGTGCCTTGAATAACTGTGTGCCACATGTTTGGTTGTGGACGCGCACACTCTCCTTCATTTGACTACACCTGGTGAACTACGGTGCCTTGTATAACTGTGTGTCACATGTTTGGTTGTGGACGTGCACACTCTCCTTCATTTGAATACACCTGGTGAACTACGGTGCCTTGTATAACTGTGTGTCAC
The DNA here is from genome assembly GCF_023055435.1 of Haliotis rufescens. NCBI lineage: Eukaryota > Metazoa > Mollusca > Gastropoda > Lepetellida > Haliotidae > Haliotis > Haliotis rufescens. The sequence continues at coordinate 12,277,821 of NW_025963824.1, read as the reverse complement.
ATGTTTGGATGTGGACGCGCACACTCTCCTTCATTTGAATACACCTGGTCAACTACGGTGCCTAGTATAACTGTGTGTCACATGTTTGAATGTGGACGCACACACTTCTTCATTTGAATACACCTGGTGAACTACGGTGCCTTGTATAACTGTGTGTCACATGTTTGGTTGTGGACGTGCACACTCTCCTTCATTTGAATACACCTGGTGAACTACGGTTCCTTGTATAACTGTGTGTCACATGTTTGCTTGTGGACGTGCACACTCTCCTTCATTTGAATACACCTGGTGAACTACGGTGCCTTGTATAACTGTGTGTCACATGTTTGGTTGTGGACGTGCAGACACTTCTTCATTTGACGACACCTGGTCAACTACGGTGCCCTGTATAACTGTGTGTCACATGTTTGGTTGTGGACGTGCACACACTTCTTCATTTGAATACACCTGGTGAACTACGGTGCCTTGTATAACTGTGTGTCACATGTTTGGTTGTGGACGCGCACACTCTCCTTCATTTGAATACACCTGGTGAACTACGGTGCCTTGAATAACTGTGTGCCACATGTTTGGTTGTGGACGCGCACACTCTCCTTCATTTGAATACACCTGGTGAACTACGGTGCCTTGTATAACTGTGTGTCACATGTTTGGTTGTGGACGCGCACACTCTCCTTCATTTGACTACACCTGGTGAACTACGGTGCCTTGTATAACTGTGTGTCACATGTTTGGTTGTGGACGCGCACACTCTCCTTCATTTGAATACACCTGGTGAACTACGGTGCCTAGTATAACTGTGTGTCACATGTTTGGTTGTGGACGCACACACTTCTTCATTTGAATACACCTGGTGAACTACGGTGCCTTGTATAACTGTGTGTCACATGTTCGGTTGTGGACGTGCACACTCTCCTTCATTTGACTACACCTGGTGAACTACGGTGCCTTGTATAACTGTGTGTCTCATGTTTGGTTGTGGACGTGCACACTCTCCTTCATTTGAATACACCTGGTCAACTACGGTGCCTTGTATAACTGTGTGTCACATGTTTGGTTGTGGACGTGCACACTCTCCTTCATTTGAATACACCTGGTGAACTACGGTGCCTAGTATAACTGTGAGTCACATGTTTGGTTGTGGACGCACACACTTCTTCATTTGAATACACCTGGTGAACTACGGTGCCTTGTATAACTGTGTGTCACATGTTTGGTTGTGGACGTGCACACTCTCCTTCATTTGACTACACCTGGTGAACTACGGTGCCTTGTATAACTGTGTGTCTCATGTTTGGTTGTGGACGTGCACACTCTCCTTCATTTGAATACACCTGGTCAACTACGGTGCCTTGTATAACTGTGTGTCACATGTTTGGTTGTGGACGCGCGCACTCTCCTTCATTTGAAAACACCTGGTGAACTACGGTGCCTTGTATAACTGTGTGTCACATGTTTGGTTGTGGACGCGCACACTCTCCTTCATTTGAATACACCTGGTCGACTACGGTGCCTTGTATAACTGTGTGTCACATGTTTGGTTGTGGACGCGCACACTCTCCTTCATTTGACTACACCTGGTGAACTACGGTGCCTTGTATAACTGTGTGTCACATGTTTGGATGTGGACGCGCACACTCTCCTTCATTTGAATACACCTGGTGAACTACGGTGCCTTGTATAACTGTGTGTCACATGTTTGGTTGTGGACGTGCACACTCTCCTTCATTTGAATACACCTGGTGAACTACGGTGCCTTGTATAACTGTGTGTCACATGTTTGGTTGTGGACGTGCACACTCTCCTTCATTTGAATACACCTGGTGAACTACGGTGCCTTGTATAACTGTGTGTCACATGTTTGGTTGTGGACGCACACACTTCTTCATTTGAATACACCTGGTGAACTACGGTGCCTTGTATAACTGTGTGCCACATGTTTGGTTGTTGACGCACACACTCTCCTTCATTTGAATACACCTGGTGAACTACGGTGCCTTGTATAACTGTGTGTCACATGTTTGGTTGTGGACGCGCACACTCTCCTTCATTTGAATACACCTGGTGAACTACGGTGCCTTGTAAAACTGTGTGTCACATGTTTGGTTGTGGACGCGCACACTCTCCTTCATTTGAATACACCTGGTGAACTACGGTGCCTTGTATAACTGTGTGTCACATGTTTGGTTGTGGACGCGCACACTCTCCTTAATTTGAATACACATGGTGAACTACGGTGCCTTGTATAACTGTGTGTCACATGTTTGGTTGTTGACGTGCACACTCTCCTTCATTTGAATACACCCGGTGAACTACGGTGCCTTGTATAACTGTGAGTCACATGTTTGGTTGTGGACGCGCACACTCTCCTTCATTTGAATACACCTGGTGAACTACGGTGCCTTGTATAACTGTGTGTCACATGTTTGGTTGTGGACGCGCACACTCTCCTTAATTTGACTACACCTGGTGAACTACGGTGCCTTGTATAACTGTGTGTCACATGTTTGGTTGTGGACGTGCACACTCTCCTTCATTTGACTACACCTGGTGAACTACGGTGCCTTGTATAACTGTGTGTCACATGTTTGGTTGTGGACGTGCACACTCTCCTTCATTTGAATACACCTGGTGAACTACGGTGCCTTGTATAACTGTGTGTCACATGTTTGGTTGTGGACGTGCACACTCTCCTTAATTTGACTACACCTGGTGAACTACGGTGCCTTGTATAACTGTGTGTCACATGTTTGGTTGTGGACGCGCACACTCTCCTTAATTTGAATACACATGGTGAACTACGGTGCCTTGTATAACTGTGTGTCACATGTTTGGTTGTTGACGTGCACACTCTCCTTCATTTGAATACACCCGGTGAACTACGGTGCCTTGTATAACTGTGAGTCACATGTTTGGTTGTGGGTCCATTTGCCCAAATACGACCAGGGGACCATGATATTTGAATTTATAAAACATAAGAAAACCTTTCCTGTAGTCATAGGAAAGCTTTACTACTAGAGTCCATTGTACGATTCCGACTGTATAATGAGCGAGTGTGTATGAATCCCTATCAAATAGTGATAATAATAAGTTTTCTGAATGATGAACAAACCGCTGGCACCTGTCTCAAACACATGCAAAGGCAAGTCAATTGTTCACCTGATAAATATGGAAAATGTATTGTACAAGTCGAAATTCGAACTTAACTGCTGTCACTGATGGTCCACATGTCTACCATAAAACGTTTTGAAAGCTTTACTAAGGGCTTGACTGTTGTTATTGAATGTCAGTAACTGATGCATATATGCTTTCTGCACTCTTGGCAGGTTCCCATCACTGAAGGTTCATTCAAGCAGAGCTACAGATTCCTCGGCTTTGTCGGACACAGCTGACAGGCCACACTCAGCAATATTCCAGCTATATGACGGCGGTCCATAAATCGAGTCTGGACCAGACAATCCAGTGATTGATATCATGATGATCGAACCACGCAATTGGGATACGATGACAAGCATGTCATGGACACAGCTGATCCAGTGGCAGATATGGGACGATCAGAAACAATGAATAAAGTTCACTCAATTATTATGTCATATAATCTGTTATTTATAATATATCTGAGCTGAGGTTGAAAAGGGTATATGATAATAAATGTTTGGTGGAGTTTTGTTCAGCATCCTACGACGCTTGCTCTCACTCAGGGAACACAACTGGCATCGGTATAAATGTACATGCAATGTCAGGAGTGAGTGAGTGAGTGGGACAGACAAACCAAAGGTTGATATAATGACCAACGTCTCTGTTCTCTGACACTAAATTGAAATCGATACTTAAAGAACTACATTGTAAAATCAGTAAATAACCCACAAGGACAACACACAATTAACACATTGTATGAAATACATAGGTTTGGGGGTTCTGTCATACAAGGCATTACCATGGGTCGAAATATGTGGCAGCAGCAACTAAATGATAGGCTATGTTACTAAAAGTAAAACTCCCCAATATCCGGTATTGTCTCAGTTGAACAACATTAATGAGGTACGTGGTCATCATAACTATGCTTCTTCTATTCGTTCCATATTATTTTCTCACGGATTTGGAGTAGTTTGGCTCAGTCAAGCTGTTGGCGACAAACCATCATCCATAAATAGTTTTAAAAACGTTTTGATAAATATGTTCTACCAATCATGGAATAGTACTACAATTTCTAGTTCTAGGTACATCCTGTATAAAGAGTTTAAAAGTCTCCTGGAACCAGAAAAATACCTTTCCATTATTAATGAAATAAAGTATCAAAATGTTATGATAAGGCTTAGAGCCGGGCTACTAAGACTTAAGGTAAACGAAGGTAGATGGGCTGATATTGATGTACGTTTACGGCTCTGCCCCATATGTGAAACAAGTATAGAGAATGAATATCACTTTACTTTAGAATGTGAATATTACAACGATAATAGACAACTGTATTTACCGACAACTTTTTGCCATAATCCGAATATGCATAAATTTAAAACGCTGCTGTCATCTTCATATAAACAATTACTTGGAAAACCTGTATGTAAATATCTGTATTACAGCTATGAAGGAAGACGTAATTATGAAAAGTCTGTAAATCTGTAAATTTGTACCTGACATTACCTTTTTTTCATGTACCACACTGTTTCAAATGTATGTATTGTATATGGACTAGTTGCCTAAGTACAAATAAAAGACTTCTTCTTCTGCTCGGGTCTTGTTGAAAGCAAGCAGAACAATTGGTGTTTTCCGATAGGTATCACGTCCGCACTGGTCATGTAGATACTGCAAGACAAGTCGGAGAAGGCAGGCCCTGAATCGCTCTTGTCTCCACACTTCTAAATGCACAGACAGATAATGTTTGACGTACTACATGTGCACGTGGGTATATCTAGCAGTGTGTGCATCTTGAACTAGGCCAATAATGCTTTAAGTACTACATGTGCACGTTATTTTCGGTTTGTGCTTTTAAAGTACGTACGTTGCACCCGCTGCTAATATAACCGCTTGCAGTCACCCGACTACCGATCCCTACCCGGAATGCAACCACGTGATCAAAACTCAATGATATTTATATTTATGGCTAACAAAATGACACCGTCGCACTGTATTAGCCCTTCGGATTTATCTGCTTCGATGTTTTTAAACAACCAACCGACCAGCCAACCAGCCAACCAACCAACCAACCAACCAGCCAACCAACCAACCAACCAGCCAGCCAACCAACCAACCAACCAACCAACCAGCCAACCAACCAACCAACCAACCAACCAGCCAACCAGCCAACCAACCAACCAACCAACCAACCAGCCAACCAACCAACTAACCAACCAACCAACCAACCAGCCAACCAACCAACCAATCATTTGGCTTAGTGACCCGTGGTCTCCCTGTCCTGGGTTTGTCTTGTGTCCTTCAAGTCTGTCTGAAACACTGCAACAAGTTTTCAACGGCAACACGGGAACAGCCAAATGTTCTTGCAACGTGGGTGTGCGTGGCCCCCATCTGGACCATCCCATTTGCTCGCTCACGTTTTTGTGATGTTAGTCTTGGCATTTCAAATGTATTTTTTGCACAATGTGGATGTTTGACATTGCTATTGTGCAGTTTTTATACCTCTGTGGCACGTGCATTTCTACCAGCAATGACATCACGTGATATTACATTTTTCGCATTTTCTAAAGAAAACATGCGCATTGCAGGTAAAAAATACAGGTACAACAACGATGCGTTTGGGCTATGTGTTTGTGTCTATTTGGGTTTGATCCAGTACAACTAATTTAAAATCACATTATTTTCAAATTTGCTTTTGCGGTTCAGTTTTACGTTCGTCTAATATTTTACACCCTGATGTATACTACTTATACCCGGCCTGTATACTCATGTGTGTATATGTGCATACGTGTGCAGAAATACATACGTGAGTATACTTGTCATGTGAACGCGTTTACTCATGTGTGTATATTTACACCAGGAGCAAACTTGAATCATGTCTGGAGCTGGTGCAAATGTAAATGTAAATTTGCACTGTATGTATATGTTGCAATGTGAACGTTTATGTTAACCTATGCTTGTCGTAAAAGGCGACTAACGGGATCGGGTAGTCAGGCTCGCTGACTTACTTTATGCATAATACCAGATCCAGACTCGATTATTTACAGACCGCAGTCATATAGCTTGAATATTGCTGAGTGCGGCGTTAAAAAAACAACCAACCAACCAACCTTTTATCGCTGAAAAACATGTCGTAACACTAGAAATAAGCCCTCTGCTTTAGGACCGAGGTAACTATGTGACGTGTAGTTGCTGTCCAACACCTGTGGGCATAAGACTGCCCGGACCTATTCTAACCCCACTAGAAATAAGCCCTCTGCTTTAGGACCGAGGTAACTATGTGACGTGTAGTTGCTGTGCAACACCTGTGTGCATAAGACCGCCCGGACCTATTCTAACCCCACTAGAAATAAGCCCTCTGCTTTAGGACCGAGGTAACTATGTGACGTGTAGTTGCTGTCCAACACCTGTGTGCATAAGACCGCCCGGACCTATTCTAACCCCACTAGAAATAAGCCCTCTGCTTTAGGACCGAGGTAACTATGTGACGTGTAGTTGCTGTGCAACACCTGTGTGCATAAGACCGCCCGGACCTATTCTAACCCCACTAGAAATAAGCCCTCTGCTTTAGGACCGAGGTAACTATGTGACGTGTAGTTGCTGTGCAACACCTGTGTGCATAAGACCGCCCGGACCTATTCTAACCCCACTAGAAATAAGCCCTCTGCTTTAGGACCGAGGTAACTATGTGACGTGTAGTTGCTGTCCAACACCTGTGTGCATAAGACCGCCCGGACCTATTCTAACCCCACTAGAAATAAGCCCTCTGCTTTAGGACCGAGGTAACTATGTGACGTGTAGTTGCTGTGCAACACCTGTGTGCATAAGACCGCCCGGACCTATTCTAACCCCACTAGAAATAAGCCCTCTGCTTTAGGACCGAGGTAACTATGTGACGTGTAGTTGCTGTGCAACACCTGTGTGCATAAGACCGCCCGGACCTGTTCTAACCCCACTAGAAATAAGCCCTCTGCTTTAGGACCGAGGTAACTATGTGACGTGTAGTTGCTGTCCAACACCTGTGTGCATAAGACCACCCGGACCTATTCTAACCCCACTAGAAATAAGCCCTCTGCTTTAGGACCGAGGTAACTATGTGACGTGTAGTTGCTGTCCAACACCTGTGTGCATAAGACCACCCGGACCTATTCTAACCCCACTAGAAATAAGCCCTCTGCTTTAGGACCGAGGTAACTATGTGACGTGTAGTAGCTGTCCAACACCTGTGTGCATAAGACCGCCCGGACCTATTCTAACCCCACTAGAAATAAGCCCTCTGCTTTAGGACCGAGGTAACTATGTGACGTGTAGTTGCTGTCCAACACCTGTGGGCATAAGACCGCCCGGACCTATTCTAACCCACTAGAAATAAGCCCTCTGCTTTAGTACCGAGGTAACTATGTGACGTGTAGTTGCTGTGCAACACCTGTGTGCATAAGACCGCCCGGACCTATTCTAACCCCACTAGAAATAAGCCCTCTGCTTTAGGACCGAGGTAACTATGTGACGTGTAGTTGCTGTCCAACACCTGTGGGCATAAGACCGCCCGGACCTATTCTAACCCCACTAGAAATAAGCCCTCTGCTTTAGTACCGAGGTAACTATGTGACGTGTAGTTGCTGTGCAACACCTGTGTGCATAAGACCGCCCGGACCTATTCTAACCCCACTAGAAATAAGCCCTCTGCTTTAGGACCGAGGTAACTATGTGACGTGTAGTTGCTGTGCAACACCTGTGTGCATAAGACCGCCCGGACCTATTCTAACCCCACTAGAAATAAGCCCTCTGCTTTAGGACCGAGGTAACTATGTGACGTGTAGTTGCTGTCCAACACCTGTGTGCATAAGACCGCCCGGACCTATTCTAACCCCACTAGAAATAAGCCCTCTGCTTTAGGACCGAGGTAACTATGTGACGTGTAGTTGCTGTGCAACACCTGTGTGCATAAGACCGCCCGGACCTATTCTAACCCCACTAGAAATAAGCCCTCTGCTTTAGGACCGAGGTAACTATGTGACGTGTAGTTGCTGTGCAACACCTGTGTGCATAAGACCGCCCGGACCTATTCTAACCCCACTAGAAATAAGCCCTCTGCTTTAGGACCGAGGTAACTATGTGACGTGTAGTTGCTGTCCAACACCTGTGTGCATAAGACCGCCCGGACCTATTCTAACCCCACTAGAAATAAGCCCTCTGCTTTAGGACCGAGGTAACTATGTGACGTGTAGTTGCTGTGCAACACCTGTGTGCATAAGACCGCCCGGACCTATTCTAACCCCACTAGAAATAAGCCCTCTGCTTTAGGACCGAGGTAACTATGTGACGTGTAGTTGCTGTGCAACACCTGTGTGCATAAGACCGCCCGGACCTGTTCTAACCCCACTAGAAATAAGCCCTCTGCTTTAGGACCGAGGTAACTATGTGACGTGTAGTTGCTGTCCAACACCTGTGTGCATAAGACCACCCGGACCTATTCTAACCCCACTAGAAATAAGCCCTCTGCTTTAGGACCGAGGTAACTATGTGACGTGTAGTTGCTGTCCAACACCTGTGTGCATAAGACCACCCGGACCTATTCTAACCCCACTAGAAATAAGCCCTCTGCTTTAGGACCGAGGTAACTATGTGACGTGTAGTAGCTGTCCAACACCTGTGTGCATAAGACCGCCCGGACCTATTCTAACCCCACTAGAAATAAGCCCTCTGCTTTAGGACCGAGGTAACTATGTGACGTGTAGTTGCTGTCCAACACCTGTGGGCATAAGACCGCCCGGACCTATTCTAACCCCACTAGAAATAAGCCCTCTGCTTTAGTACCGAGGTAACTATGTGACGTGTAGTTGCTGTGCAACACCTGTGTGCATAAGACCGCCCGGACCTATTCTAACCCCACTAGAAATAAGCCCTCTGCTTTAGGACCGAGGTAACTATGTGACGTGTAGTTGCTGTCCAACACATGTGTGCATAAGACCGCCCAGACCTATTCTAACCCCACTAGAAATAAGCCCTCTGCTTTAGGACCGAGGTAACTATGTGACGTGTAGTTGCTGTGCAACACCTGTGTGCATAAGACCGCCCGGACCTGTTCTAACCCCACTAGAAATAAGCCCTCTGCTTTAGGACCGAGGTAACTATGTGACGTGTAGTTGCTGTCCAACACCTGTGTGCATAAGACCACCCGGACCTATTCTAACCCCACTAGAAATAAGCCCTCTGCTTTAGGACCGAGGTAACTATGTGACGTGTAGTTGCTGTCCAACACCTGTGTGCATAAGACCACCCGGACCTATTCTAACCCCACTAGAAATAAGCCCTCTGCTTTAGGACCGAGGTAACTATGTGACGTGTAGTAGCTGTCCAACACCTGTGTGCATAAGACCGCCCGGACCTATTCTAACCCCACTAGAAATAAGCCCTCTGCTTTAGTACCGAGGTAACTATGTGACGTGTAGTTGCTGTCCAACACCTGTGGGCATAAGACCGCCCGGACCTATTCTAACCCCACTAGAAATAAGCCCTCTGCTTTAGGACCGAGGTAACTATGTGACGTGTAGTTGCTGTCCAACACCTGTGGGCATAAGACCGCCCGGACCTATTCTAACCCCACTAGAAATAAGCCCTCTGCTTTAGGACCGAGGTAACTATGTGACGTGTAGATGCTGTGCAACACCTGTGCGCATAAGACCGCCCGGACCTATTCTAACCCCACTAGAAATAAGCCCTCTGCTTTAGTACCGAGGTAACTATGTGACGTGTAGTTGCTGTGCAACACCTGTGTGCATAAGACCGCCCGGACCTATTCTAACCCCCTTTAACTTACAGAATAGGTCCGACAAGCACATACTATCGCTTCAGATAGAGCTTAAAAACTGAGGAGCAAAAGAAACTATATTATTGATTTTATGATACGTTCGACTTTCATTTGAAAATATCTTCAGTTAAAGACATTATGTCCACAATATGATTTTAAACTTTTTGCAAATTAAAAACAACTAACGCATATGCACAACAGCTGATGGGTATCTTAAATATCCTATATTTAGAAATCAAAGCATTTGCCTTTTTTTGGCACAAGTTTACAACGTTTCCAACATGGTAGGGGTCAAGTGGTTGCAAATATATTTCTTACCCCAGTTATCATTAAAGCAATTTATTTTTATACAAAATTATGTTGGTATGGGTTTTGTATGAGACAGGCTATTTTTTTCAGTCAGCTAATTTCAAGGCATGCATGTAACCTTTTTAGCTCTGAAAAGACGACTCAACACTGTTTTTGACCCACAACACGTTAATTTCCATCATCCAGAATGTCCAGTGAAGGATTTCGTTATATTTGGTTGCACTTGTAGGGATTCCGGGTACAAATACACGCACCCAGGAGCCTATGATTGTAGTTAGTGTCGACATAATGGATCGGGTGGTCAGGCTTGGTGACGTGGTTCATTTCATGTAATCGTACCCCAGTTGCATGCATTGTCATGATGTCAGTCACCGGATTTTATGGCTCAGACTTGCTTATTTACAGATTATTTACAGGGTGAGTGAGTTAATATCTAAAGTCACGTCGGCGGTATTGAAGCCATATCGTGAATACAGTAGAACACGGATATAACGAACTTCAAGGGACCAGAGAAATCAGTTCGTTATATCCGTTGTTCGTTATGCACGTTTTCGCTCGGAAACGTCCGCCATCTTGGATCAACAGCATTAATAATTCTCAATTTCGTGTCTAAACTGATAGCTTTCCTCTTACTATTGCCCGCCATGATAGCATATGCAAGTGATCTGACACTTGGACACAATCTCGTTAAAAAAAAATTATGTTTAATATTTGTTTTACACACAAGATTACATGTACAGGTAAGATTAACACAATGCAAATTAAACAAGGGTGATCCGTCACCGCTGATTGTATTGATTCGCCGCCATTGTGTTGATTCGCCACTGAATGCGTACAGCCAATTGTCAGTGACACTTGACACTGAGTGAGATTTCTCAGTTCGCTATACACGTCACTAATTAGTGATAGATGGGCTTGTCGGTGATCGCTGTATCCGTTAGTTCGCTGTAGAGAGTTATATACGTAAATTTTATATGATATCATATAGGAGATAAATCGGGGATTTTTTAACAGTTCGTTGTATCCGTTTGTTCGCTATATCCGTGTTCGTTATATCCGTGTAATTGGGATATTGCGGCGTTAAACAACAAACAAAAATATTATTTTTTGGGTAAAAACGGAGATGAACTATTTATTTCCAACATTTCTAGAACCAAATTATACTTGTCCACACCAATATCTGAGGCCGACGCTGTATCCCTTACGCTATAATCACAACCCGCTCTTGTCAATCCCCTGAAATCATTATGTATACTTGTTAGGATGATATCGATTTTGATCTGGAAGCGGCGCGATTATTTCTCACCTGAAGAGGTCTGACAATCTCTGTACTGCCTCATCAAAAGATGTACCGTGGTCAGTGGGCGGTAAGTGCTGATTTGTCTCCCCGAGTAGGAGGGCGTGGTCAAGGAAGCCTTGAAACGTGTGTCACACGGTCGCGTTATGTTGACCACAACTACACAGGGCGTCGTGTGCATACTACGTGGTTGCACCCCCACAACTACAACGACTTTATGGAAGAAGTAAAGGGCTGGACTACACCCACATGAAAGGAGACATCACATGATATTGACCATCTGTGATGTGGAAGTTGTTAAATCGAACAAAATGAAATTATCTCTGTGTCTGTATGTTTCTACGTTATTATGGCCTGTGATCCATTCCGCCATATTTCAAGCCAAAATTTGCTCCATCGTCGTCAACAACACCTTCCTCCCCTACGACATCAGACGGGCTGGCCCGGCTATAGATATGGCGCTAGAACATGTGCGACGTATCTACGACGGCATCATTGACTTTTCCTTCGTCTTCCGTGACGGCGGCAGCGTGTGCGGCCCCGCCGTTGTCGGCACCGAGGCAGCTGATGTCTACCACAACGGAGCTCCAACGGTCTTCATTGGCCCAGGTATGGGATGATCAAAATTTAAATGTTTCTTGTTTAACGCCGCACACAGCAATATTCCAGCCACTTGGCGGCGGTCCGTAATAATCTAGATCAGATAATCCAGTGATTGACATCATGAGCATCGATCTACGCAATGGGATACGATGACATGCGTCAACCAAGTCAGCGAGCCTGGTCACCCGATCCCGTTAGTCGCCTCTTGCGACAAGCAATTGTGGTTGAAGACAAGTTCTTATCTAGAGATTTGGATTGAGATGTGTTAATAGTTTCATGTAGGGCTGGGACGAGTCCAGATTTATTACCCGGGTACCCACTGTTGGTTTCGAAAGGTAGGTACAAAATGTCCGATTGGAAATAGTTTGACCTTAGCCCTGGCCCAATGTATTTAGATACATGTATTTATAAAACGATCTGGTCATACATAAACATTGAAGTTGGCTGAAGTTTTATCTTTATTCAAACATATATAATTGATGAAGAAATGCGAACATAAATGACTTGTGTAACCATGTAGTTATAGTGATGTTTTGTCATGAAACAATACATCACGTGACTAACCACTGGTCCGGGTAATCTTGTGGGTACCCGGGTCCTACTCAGTACCCACCCGGTCCGACTATCCGAGTTACCCGTCCCAGCACTGAGTGAGTGAGTTTAATTAAAGTCATGTCGGCAATATTTCAGGAATAATGTGACTTGAACAAGTTATACAATATTCATAAACACTGTCGACGAAGGACAGTATAATAACGAGCAGTATATCACAAAAACTTACAATTAGTTGTAGAACATTAAACATATCTGATTATTAGGATACGACATGACATAAAAATGGGGCTATAGATCGCCAGCAACAATGTTAAAATCCCCATACAGTCCAAGCACTTGTATCGCGCATTATCATACCAGCTTGATGACAGTCATTTGGTTCATTTGAAGACACGAATTTGTGTAAGGTATATATAATATTAGTTCGAATTAATCAAACTAATTGTAATGTCCTTTAATGCCCCATGATATCTCCGCATGTCTCTGTACCCGATCCTGGCCACGTCGTCTATATCCACACATTCCGTGTGAGGAGGTGTGTAAACTATTTAAACGTAAAGATCGTCACATTTGTTTGTGTATTCAATCATGTTTTGTTTGTTTGTTGTTTAACGCCGCACAAAGCGATATTCAAGCTATATGACTCCGGTCTTTAAATAATCGAGTCTGGACTAGACAATCCAGTGATTGATATCATGAGCAACGATCTACGCAATTGGGATACGATGACATGCCTCAGCGACTGACCAATTGGTCCTGTTAGTCGCCTCTTACGACAAGTAAAGGTTGCTGAAGGCCTTTTCTTTCCTCTATCTTCACGGGGAGTAAACAATCATGTGTTTCAGAGTATTTGTCAATTGTGTTTGAGTTTACAATCAATACTTGTCATTTATGGTGATATGTAAATATAAAACATCTCATGAAAAAAAACACTGTAACTTAAATGGTGAATAATAATATTGAAATCGCATCAAAATAGAATGATAACAAGATAATCTGTAATCCTGTGTATAGATGCTCATGATATCAATCACGGGATTGTCTGGTTCAGACACGATTATTTACAGACCGCCGTCATTTTGCATCCCATGTTTTAGACTAGTTGACTTATATCAACCAACATTCATCGTATCCCTCAATATGAATTTGACCAGCAAATGGTTTTCTACCATGATGTTAAATCTTATGACAGCATACATCTAATCCAGTTGAGCACTGCTGCGTGCAAAGTAACTGCATTAAGACATCCTCCTCTTGTTTGAGCAGTGGTGGGTTTTTAATTTGGAGTTGATAGTTATTATTTCATGCTTACTTCAAGCAGCCTAACTTCATATAAGTTTGAATATTTTCAGCGTAAAATTACATTTATTTAAAATAAAAATCGTTCTGCACCACACAACCAAAGACAATAAATTCCACCTTGGCTTCAATTATAAGCCACTTTGTTTGAGAACGTACCATTGGTGGGGTGTCTTTAGTGTATTTTCTGACAAGAGGTCAGATTTTAGTTAGGGGTCAAATTTCGTGACCTTTTGGTGTCCTATATAAAAAACTGCGTTGAACATATATAACCAGTGTGTAGAGCATCAAGCTACTGACATGTTGACTATATGACATATGCTTGTAAAGTTATTTCATTTTTTAGTTTCCCCTACCCCGAAATCTGGTCCCGTGGATTCGACTCTGGGGTCCCTCTTTATGTCGTGGTCCCGTAGTGATGTATGTGCTATTCGTGTCAGTGGCGTTAAACCTTAAAGGAGGCGGCCCCGTAGTAATGTCTGTGCTATTCGTGTCAGTGGCGTTAAACCTTAAAGGAGGCGGTCACGTAGTAATGTATGTGCTATTCGCGTCAGTGGCGTTAAACCTAGAACATTAGAGGTAGTTATTGAGCGTACATTACAAATGCTGCTTAATCCGAAACGTCATACTAAGAGACATTTACAGATGGTACTTGTTGTTTCCTGCCTGGTGCTCGGCATTAAGGGGCTAAAACAAGGACTGGTTGGCCCGGTGTCAGTATACTGTGTCTGAGTGGGGTATTCATGTTAAACTGCCTGGTGCTCGACATTAAGGGGATAAAACAAGGACTTGTTGGCCCGGTGTCAGTATACTGTGTCTGAGTGGGGTATTCATGTTACACTGCGGCATGGTAGCTCAGTGAGCTAGCACTATGACTCGGCATCAGTCCGGACTAGTAAAAGCAGCCACACACACACACACGTGCATGCACGTCGCTATATAAGTGCAGTAATCTTGGACGCGACGTTAAACCCAATTTCACCTTACCTTAAAAAACGCCTATTGTCAGATGCCTGTAAAGAACAACGCTGCGTTACCAACCTTAATGTAAATAGGTGCTGGTAATATAATTTTCACATTCATATTGCGTGTTAACATTTATTGTAAAAATACATTAAGAGTAGCGCCCGGAAACTTCAAAAACAATTTTTGAAACATTTAAGGTTAATCTCGCTCATATCTCCCCTTATTTGTTCTTACGATGGTGTATCGGTGCTCGGCATTAAGGAGATAAAACAAGGACTGGTTGGCCCGGTGTCAGTATACTGTGTCTGAGTGGGGTATTCATGTTACACTGCCTGGCGCTCGGCATTAAGGAGATAAAACAAGGACTGGTTGGCTCGGTGTCAGTATACTGTGTCTGAGTGGGGTATTCATGTTACACTGCCTGGCGCTCGGCATTAAGGAGATAAAACAAGGACTGGTCGGCTCGGTGTCAGTATACTGTGTCTGAGTGGGGTGTTCATGTTACACTGCCTGGTGCTCGGCATTAAGGTGATAAAACAAGGACTGGTTGGCTCGGTGTCAGTTTACGTGTCTGAGTGGGGTGTTCATGTTACACTGCCTGGCGCTCGGCATTAAGGAGATAAAACAAGGACTTGTTGGCTCGGTGTCAGTGTACTGTGTCTGAGTGGGGTATTCATGTTAAACTGCGGCATGGTATCTCAGTGAGCTAGCACTATAAATCGGCATCAGTCCGGACTAGTACAAGCAGCCACACACACACACACGTGCATGCACGTCGCTATATAAGTGCAATAATCTTGGACGCGACGTTAAACCTAATTTCACCTTACCTTAAAAAAACGCCTATTGTCAGATGCCTGTAATGAACAACGCTGCGTTACCAACCTTAATGTAAATAGGTGCTGGTAATATAATTTTCACATTCATTTTGTGTGTTAACATTTATTGTAAAAATACATTAAGAATAGCGCCCGGAAACTTCAAAAACGATTTTTGAAACATTTAAGGTTAATCTCGCTCATATCTCCCCTTATTTGTTCTTTAGTTTGTTATAAACGAAGTTTGATTGGATATTGAAGGTTCGTTTTGCTATTATTGCGTATTATATTGGTTTTGCTCATTTTCACATAATTATTCGTACATTTGTTTATTCTTCTTCCAATTGTGTGTGTTTTCTCAGCAACTACAAACAGAAGAGACATAAGACTGAAATATACACTGCACCTGTTATATTCCAGCTACCGCTCAACTACGACCATCTCATCGTTGTTTGCAGGTTTTCCTTCAGTGGTCATAACTAAGACGTCATTTAGCGGATTCTTTTCAATCTTGGTATATAAGTGTATCGAGGGACTCTTTTCAATATGACTTTATTTTCGGTAACACTTTGCTTCCATGGTAACGGCAAGGTGACCTCCACAAAGCTGATTGATTGATATTTAGAGATTTTGTTCAATTTTTGCATTGATTGAGTGAGTGGGTATGGTTTTACGCCGCTTTTAGCAATATTCCAGCAATATCACGGCGGGGGACACCAGAAAGGGGCTTCACACATTGTACCCATGTCGGGAATCGAACACGGGTCTTCGGCGTGACGAGCGAACGCTTTAACCACTAGGCTACCCGACCGCCGCTATTTTTTGTATTGAGATGCAATGTATTTCAGGTCTCAACCGAGCAGGTTTTCTTACAATGGGAACATACACGACAAATCTGTTTGGTCAAAATGTAGATGACTGACTTCCTTCAAAGATACTTAGAAAATTTTTGGACAAAAAACACTGACACATAGGTTTCTGTTACAATGGCAACGAAATGTATGCATTGTTAATTTTTTTTTATTGGCTACAGGGGCACGGGTGGGCCCAAAATGTGGATATTTTTCGATTTCTTATTACCATAGCTTGGAACAGAGTCCTCTGATTGATCGACAAGTAGATAATTAATAATATTTAGAATTATTCTCCAATGCTTATAGGTGTTCTTTATGAAACTAGGTGTGGATGATCAGCACACGACCCATGTACTATATACTGGGCGTTTGCCTGATACGCTGTTTACGCTGTTTACGCTGTATCGCGAAATAGGATAGTTCCTCAAAATCTTAGGTGACGTGAACATATATATGCCAACATGCTCTACAGGAACCTGGTTATCATCGATCAGTTGACCGATCATTGAAAGGTGATCATTAAGATGTGTCAGATGGATACTAAGGTATCCTGTAGACTGTCACTGTTAGCCTTCTGTCGATTAAGCCTAACACTATGTCCTTGTAATTGAGAAATTTTCTGAACATTGAGCTAATAAAGGGTTAACCCATAGTGTTACTCTAGTGTTTGCAGTGCGGAGTTCATTTGAGTTGTTTTGCAAGGGACAAATAGCCATAGGACATTTTCATGATTTTTATGTAATGTTGATAAGAAGTTTTTTTCAATATCGCCAGGATGACAATGAGTCAATGTCCACGAAAAAGACCCGAACAGATGCCCTGGGTATCAATATCGATAGCATTGTGGGGACATTTTGGCTTCACATGATCAAAGTTTGTTTGTTGTTTAACGCTGCACTCAGCAATATTCCAGCTGTATGACGGTACATGATCAAAGATAACACTAAAATGTATTGTGTGAGCCATAGTACATTCCCGTCACAGATACTGATACCCTGACTTCGAGTACTGTTGAACCTGGCAGAGTTATGCCTCATTTTCTTTGTGCCTGTTTAGACCTCTCCGCCATGTTGTTACACAGCGGAGATTTCATTGTCGCTTCATACAACAGGTAAGTTTTCGAACCGAATGATTTACGTTATACATAACCACATAATTATAAATATATACATGTATGTTATTATGTTGTTCGGATATATAAATCCTCATCTCTCAGGGATCTTTGTAATAATATTGATTCTCATTTAATTATTGGGTTTTTAAAAGAAGTAGAATTGTATAATAAATTTTGATAACATGTTTTGCATAAAATAAATGACCTTTTAAAATTGGTAGAATGAATTCATATATCTGAGTTTGTTACTGGCTGTATCCTCAATGGGGGCTGATGAAGTGTAAAATTATTGTCCCCCTGAGAGGATATCGTACGTTCATGTCTTTTTAAAACTATTTCCGCCTACTACTCCTTTAAACGTAGAATATTTGTAATTTGAATTGTGGCTAACATTGCGTACAGTCGCCATCTACTGAAGGGATGATGTAAAGTCCCCATGGTCCCCAGCATGGCCGTCTCCATTCAGTGGCTCATCTATCTATAGCCTCTTGAATTGCTATGTAAAACGATTTTTTTATGATTCCATACCAGTCTTTTTCTGTGATAAGTCTAGTTATTTTACTGTCCTTCTTTGGCAGGTTTTTATATAAGTTTCAGTGTATTTATTATGTTTAACCCTTGATAGTCACGATATGTCTGAAATATTGCCGATGTGACCTTTAACTCACTCACTCACTCGTTCTGATATAAGGCAGTGTTTTCTTTCCTCACATAAGGCTGTCAAAAATACTTTTCGGTACTTAACCCGTGTAAGAAAGAAAAACCTCTCTACATTTTAGAGTTTAGCAGCCAAAACAGAAACTTTGACAACATTTAGCACTTTCTGATTTTGAAACCATTTTTATTTAATTTACAGCATATGGTAGAAAATCAAATGCTATACAACTCTGTAAATTGCAATGTCAGAGGTTGACCCATTTGTCAGACCTTATCAAAATGTGCTTCTGAAAAATAACGCGGAAACTAGGGTTTCAGCGGTTATGTAGTGAATCACAATTTTCCAAGTTTGTATTCAGATATGTGGCGGGTTCCGAGATGTATTCATTTCGCTGCCGTGTGGTGATAAATTGTACCAACTAGTTGTATCGTGTGATTGCCTCTTTACCCAACTTAGGGTTACTACACACGTTCCCTGCCTGTCCTATATGTAAGTAAAACAGTCATGTTAAATAACAATGTTCAATCTCATCAAGCCCCAGTCGTTGTTTAAATGCTATTTTCAGTTTTTCCTGAATTGTCATCGATAACCCTTTCAAAACAATGAAGCAAACCAATGCCGCTTCCTCCAGTTTCTGTGCTGACCCCAAATAGATCGCGAATAATTTTCTCATGGTAGAATAGAGATAAACATTCTGTGTTTTCAATCTAATCCCTCTAAACTGAACATTTTAAACCTAACGCGACCTGTTCGGTTCCACATTCAATACAGAGGGTTAAATCTTACCTTGCTCTACATTGAAACCACCGTACGCTTATCTCATCAAGCAAAATCGAATCAATCAATCCTCACTGAGTCATACTATAATCCAAGACCTAAACCCACGTTCACAGCAAGTTGTCAAATCACCCATGTGATGAATCCTGGTGATACTTCATATAAATCTATAGTATTATTTCCAGACCCGTGTATCAGCTCTCCTCTCATTGTTCAGTTTCTCGTAGTCTTCTGTCTCTCTCTAGATCCCTGTGTCGCTGACGGAGGAAACCTTTTGTGTTTTGTTATCTTTGGTAATGATCTATCTAAACTCATCACAGCTCTAAAAGCATATTGTAATTGTCACACAAGGAAGTGTTGACACTGGATAATGAGGAGTCCTCGTTCAATGACGACAGGTCATTGATGCCTAAAGCCAGCTACTAATATACAGATGGTTCGTTCTGGTCCGTCGTTACATCTCATACTGGCATCGGTCGTGATTGAAGAGTTAGGTACAACGGCGCTTTGATTATGTCTGATATATCACACTTGTCAACTTGATGACGGAGAAAAGTCCGCTGTGATGCAGGTATTAGATGGTTGCCAGGTTGATGACGGAGAAAAGTCCGCTGTGATGCAGGTATTAGATGGTTGCCAGGTTGATGACGGAGAAAAGTCCGCTGTGATGCAGGTATTAGATGGTTGCCAGGTTGATGACGGAGAAAAGTCCGCTGTGATGCAGGTATTAGATGGTTGCCAGGTTGATGACGGAGAAAAGTCCGCTGTGATGCAGGTATTAGATGGTTGCCAGGTTGATGACGGAGAAAAGTCCGCTGTGATGCAGGTATTAGATGGTTGCCAGGTTGATGACGGAGAAAAGTCCGCTGTGATGCAGGTATTAGATGGTTGCCAGGTTGATGACGGAGAAAAGTCCGCTGTGATGCAGGTATTAGATGGTTGCCAGGTTGATGACGGAGAAAAGTCCGCTGTGATGCAGGTATTAGATGGTTGCCAGGTTGATGACGGAGAAAAGTCCGCTGTGATGCAGGTATTAGATGGTTGCCAGGTTGATGACGGAGAAAAGTCCGCTGTGATGCAGGTATTAGATGGTTGCCAGGTTGATGACGGAGAAAAGTCCGCTGTGATGCAGGTATTAGATGGTTGCCAGGTTGATGACGGAGAAAAGTCCGCTGTGATGCAGGTATTAGATGGTTGCCAGGTTGATGACGGAGAAAAGTCCGCTGTGATGCAGGTATTAGATGGTTGCCAGATTGATGACGGAGAAAAGTCCGCTGTGATGCAGGTATTAGATGGTTGCCAGATTGATGACGGAGAAAAGTCCGCTGTGATGCAGGTATTAGATGGTTGCCAGATTGATGACGGAGAAAAGTCCGCTGTGATGCAGGTATTAGATGGTTGCCAGATTGATGACGGAGAAAAGTCCGCTGTGATGCAGGTATTAGATGGTTGCCAGATTGATGACGGAGAAAAGTCCGCTGTGATGCAGGTATTAGATGGTTGCCAGGTTGATGACGGAGAAAAGTCCGCTGTGATGAAGGTATTAGATGGTTGCCAGGTTGATGACGGAGAAAAGTCCGCTGTGATGCAGGTATTAGATGGTTGCCAGGGAGATGAAGAGAAAATGAAGAGTGAGTGAGTGATTTCAGGTTTTTATGCCGCTTTTCACAATATTCCAGAATCACCACGGCAGGGACACCAGAAATTGGTTCACACTTTGTATCCATGTGGGGAATCGAACCCGGGTCTTCGGCTTCCCAACCGCCTGAAAATCAAGAGTAGCACATGTCATATATGCCAAGTGCATGTATATGGTAAGACGGAGACAGGTATGCTGACATAAGGATCATCATTATTTCATAGGTTGGCTTTTACGCCAGTTGTAGCAATATTCCAGCAACAGCACAATCTGTAGCAGCCCAATTTGTTGGGGACTTTTTCAGTGAGTGAGTGAGTGAGTGAGTGAGTGAGTGAGTGAGTGAGTGAGTGAGTGAGTGAGTGAGTGAGTGAGTGAGTGAGTGTTGTTTTACACCGCTTTTAGCAACATTCCAGCAATATCACGGCAGCGGACACCAAACATGGGCCTCACATTCTCCCATGTTGGTAGCGTACTCCGACCGTCGTGACGTGAACGAAACAACTAGAAGGCTAGTCACCCCCCATCGTCACCAGGACTAACATGGCTGCAGGGTGTATGATATCTGGTAGTGATGTTCTCCATGTTTTCCACCGTTTCACAGGATGCAGTCTGGCTGTGGAACCTCTGAGCTACATGGCAGCCAAGTGGAACATCCCTGTCATCACTCCGGCAGGCTCCGCGGGGATCCTGGCAGACAAAACCCTGTTCCCGACGCTCACCAGACTCTCATTCGGGATGCAGGAGTACGCCGAGATGTATCTGCACGTGCTTCACATGTACAGCTGGAAGCACGTGGCTCTCGTCTATGACAAAGATGACGTCTTCTCCGGCATCATTGGCGCAACATTCTACAACATTTTCAGATCGACTGACCTTGCGCTTGCTCATCATCCCGTTAGGTCAAGGTCGTTTGGTGCAGATGATTATCGGGAAGTGTTACAGAAGGCTAACCAGGAGGCGAGAGGTATGTTATATATGAACTACATAAGCGGTAACCTTTGTAACCTTGGCTGAATGCATTAAAACTCCGTTATCACATAGGATCTACATCATAGCACAATGGTAATGTGCAAATTGAGGACATACTGTGGCTGGTTTGTTGCCGCACTCAGCAATATTCTAGCTCTAAGAAGTCAATCCAGTGATTGACATCAGGAGCATCGATCCACGCAATTGGGATACGATGACATGCATCAACCAGTTAAGCGAGCCCGACCACCCGATCCCGTTAGTCGCCTCTTACGACTAGCATAGTCGCCTCTTACAGTAAGGGGGGCAAGGATGGCCCAGTCGTCTAAGGCGCCGCGATTCGCTGTGCAGAGTTGCATCCCTTGGGCACGCCAGAAACCTATGATTGTGGGTTCGAATCCCGGTTCGCCCGGATTATGTGTCTAGGTTTGTCAGCACAATATCCGTGCTCGTGGGTTTTACGGAAGAGGTAAACGTCTGAGACCTGCATCACTTTGGGCTTTCCTCCAAAAATTAAGCTCATACGCCGTGATATAACTGGAATATTGTTAAAAGCGGCGTTAAACCCATCTCACTCACTCACTCACTCAATCACTCTTACAGTAATCACGGGCCGAACCCACAATCATAGGTGTGTAACTGCACAGCGAATTGCGGCGCCTTAGACGACTGGGTCACCCGTGAATCCAGTTGACCTGAAACAATAGCTACGATAATCACTTAGATCAAACAAGCCCAACAAGTTTGATTCTGTATCACGTTTGACTGTTCTTGTTTGATTGTAGGGTGGCTCTGTGTTAAATAATGCCCAGCCAACCAAATGTTAACATATCAGGGAGTACAATAAAGGGAAGGTTTCATGTTACCAAGCACGGTGTTCTTCTAAGAGACCGTTTCGTTTCGTTTGTATTAATAAGTACATAGAGCTTATCACGCGTGTGTGTTTGGGGATGGTATCCTACATTAAGTATAAGCATTGTATTTAGCGAGCAGTTGCGAACTACGTAATGTTTCCTCGTAATGTACTGTATTTACCATCCTATAACACGCACGCATGAAAACCACTTTATCAAATTTATAACGTTATTCATTCTTAAATTCCCTCGTCCTAAAGAATATTTTCATCTCTTAGCAACGATACCCAAACATTGCAAGCTTTTCCGATTGTGGGCATCTTTGCATGTCAACACTCAGTGATTAGTCAGTCGGTCGGTAAATATATCCAAATAGATTCACATCAAGCAGTTTAAAATTTCTAGAAAAGACTCCGCAAGTCTACAACAGATGAAAACTGATCCCAATAACCACCTCGCTAACATTGCTTCGCAATTTATGTTTCCAAAACTGCCTACACATTAAAAAGATCTCATCTGCGCCTTTCTCGGACACTGATTATGGGTCTCTTATATACACTATAATCTTTATAATGGTAACAATTATCTCAGCAATGTGTCCAGAAATCCGATGGCTAATTGTGGCTCGATCGGCGATAGACACGCAAGGCGACGCCATGTGTGAACGGTGTGTTCTCACTTGGTATTGATTGTGTAAACTTGTGAATAGGAACCCAATGAACCTGAACTGATATATTTATTTATGTACCAATTGCAATATGTCGGGACATGACACTCACTATGCCTGCAGCAGTCTACACCAGACACTAGAACTAATATTGTTTTATATCCCCATTGTTCGAGGTCTAGTGACTTTTATAAAAGAGCACCACCTGGGGGCAAAGGGAGACCACCCATGTACTTCCTGACTTTCTCATATTTACATATTTATCTGTGAATTACCCCAACGCTAGGGGTACCGGTTTTATCTTTCGGCTCTACCTAGCCAAGAATCTCACACACAGAGATGTTAGTCATGCAATCGTTTCAGCATATAGGATACAGATGAGTTTGATATTAGTCATGCAATCGTTTCAGCATATAGGATACAGATGAGTTTGATATTAGTCATGCAATCGTTTCAGCATATAGGATACAGATGAGTTTGATGATGGGGATGCAGGAGCGCGCCCCCCTTTCTAAACATTCTAAACAATCCTACAGTCGAATGTTCTGTAGAAGAACGGTTGAACAAGGACTACACATATTACAAACCTCGACCCATTTCATTTTGTTCATGCATTTTCAACCAGTCCGAGACGCATTCTTTCAGTAAACTTATCACAATTCGCGGTATAATTTTTGTTTGTTGTTTAACGCCTCACATAGCAATATTCCGGTCTGCAAAAAATCGAGTCTAAACTAGATAATACAGTGACTGACATCCTGAGCATCGATCCATGTCATCGAGCCTGACCAACCGATCCCGTTAGTCGCCGCTTCCCACAGGCATAGTCGCCTTTTTACGGCAAGCATTGGTTGCTGAAGACCCATTCTAATCCGGATCTTCACGGGTCTATATTTACAAAAAATATGCAACCAAAACATTTTTTCAATTCCCCTTTAACATTAATACGAACTTACTTTTGTTCTTTACAAAAATTAATTTCTTGCATTTAGCGGTTTGGTTTAACTTTATGTGGTCATCGTACCACACGAACGTTTAAAAGTGAAAAATAATTATTTCAAATTTCGTTTATAGTAGAATTCATATTTTGTATGTTGGAATTGTATGTTAAATGTCTAAGCATCATTTGAGTGCCATCTTCGATAGAAACGCTTGAAAATAACGAAAAATAGTGTATTGATTGATAAAATAGGCAAATTCCGCGATCGTTCTGCAATTCTGCGGTTGGTCATATTTTCTGCAAATCTTTCCACGAGAATTCGGAGAACTTGATTGTTCGATACAATTACATGATGAACAGAAAACCCGCCCCCCTTTACCCCAAAACAAAAGCTGTATCCGGGCATGTGTAGTCCATGTAAAGTATTGGTGTAATAGTCTTAGATCTTAGGCGGGTCAAGGCTGGTTGCGGTTCACTGTGACCCAGCAGTGTGAGATGTTTACCCCAAAGCTGCATCCGGGCATGTGTAGTCCTTGTAAAGTACTGGTGTAAAAGTCTAAGATCTTTAGCGGGTCCAGGCTGCTTGCGTGTCACTGTGACCCAGCAGTGTGAGATGTTGCTCATGCAATCAGTCACCGGTTTTCTTGGACGATTAATCACAGGCGGCCGTGATGCTGAGTGCCTTTCGCTGACTGTATGGCAAGGGTGCAATCATCCAATTCATATCACGAGGTAATCTGCACCCGGCCCCATGTGACACCTTGCTTTTACAGTGTTCATCCTCCTGGCGGCTCCTGCCACCATCCGGGTCTTACTCCTTCACGCGCATGCGCTGGGATACACGACTGGGGAGCATGTGTTCCTGTCAACTATTCCTGTTGACAAAAAGTTGGATATCTGGCAGAGGAAGGATGAAAATGACGAGGTATGTAGGCCCAGAGAACAAGGCACCCCCCATTTCATATCATATTCATAAGTGAAGGGGAGGGAGGGGGAGGCTGGGTTATTTTGAAAACATATTGAAAACATATTGAAACAAATGACTAAAAAATGAATACAAATTGAAGCAGGGACCGAAATAATATTCTGTTTCAGACAGAACTTTTAGTCCCTCCCAGATAGCTAATCGACCCTTGAAGACCGGGGTTAGAAAAGCTCTTCAGCAACCCATGCTTGCCGTAAAAGGCGACTATGCTTCTCGTAACAGGCTTTTTAGGCGATTGACGGGATCAGGTGGTCAGGCTTGCTGACTTGGTTGATGCATGTCATCGTATGCCAAGTGTGTGGATCGATGCTCATGATGTCAATCACTGGATTGTCTGGTCCAGACTCGATCATTTACAGACCGCCGTCATATAGCTGTAATATTGCTGAGTGCGGCGTTAAACAACAACCAACCAAACAAAGAATAGCCAATGATTAGTTCCCATGTATTTTAACTGGTTTGCGATTATCATGTTTGGTTTCAAACCACAGATGAGTCAGTATACAATGGTCACATTGACAGAGCTCTGATAAATATCTGACAGATGTTGGAGATCTAAGCCGCCGCCATAGAACATGCTGATGTGCGTTCCTCGCGAGCGTCAGGAAGCTCTTATAAATATCTGACAGATGTCGGAGATCTAAGCCGCCGCCATAGAACATGCTGATGTGCGTTCCTCGCGAGCGTCAGGATAGCCTGGGTTGGAATCCGAGATTCTCTTAAATGCCGTAATTCACTGTGCAGAGTAACGTCCCTTGGTCGTGTCAGTATCCGTGGGTTCGTATCAGTGGATCATAATTATGACTCCTGGTTTGTCATCTCTATAACTTTCTGTGGGTTAAACCAAAAGTTGCAAGTGCCTATGTCTCTGTGATCTAGTGGGTTAGCGTCTGTCCAGAGAGCGGGTTCGAACCCCGGCAAGTATACCAAAAGATGTGTCTATAAAAGCAGTGTTCGGCTCGACTCACTTAACTGTATCTGAGTGAGGTAGCTATGTTAAACTGCGGTATGGCATCTACGTGTGCCAGCACTAGACCCGTGAAGATCCGGGATATATTAGGTCTTCAGCAACCCATGCTTGCAGCAGAAGGCGACTTGCTTGTCGTAAGAGGCGACTATCGGGATCGGGTGGTCAGGCTCACTGACTTGGTTGATGCATGCCATCGTATCACAATTGTTCATGATGTCAATCACTGGATTGTCTGTCAAGACTCGGTTATTTACAGATTATTCATACAGCTGGAATATTGGTGAGTGCGGCGTTAAACAACAGACAAAGAAAGGTATTGCCAGCCACACACACACACACTCACACACACACACACACACACACGCACGCACGCACACACACACACACACACACACACACACACGCACGCTCGCGCGTGCATGCATGTCGCTATAAAAGTGCAGTGATCCTGAACGCGACTTTTAACCCCATTTCACCTCCCCTAAGACCTACTTCACATTGGGTTTCCATCTCCAAATAAGCTGACATGTCGTAATGTAAGCGAAATACTGTTCAACTGCAGGGCACATTTGTATCTGCAGATGGGTGCAGTGGTGATGGGTAGCTCGGCAGGGCATCTTGCGTGTTGTCAGAATCCAAATGGGGATCGCGTGGCTCCAACTAGTGCCTGGAGGACCGTGTCAATCGTGGCGGAAGTCGTGGAGCGTTGCAGACAGACAGACATGTTGTCTTTAACATAAAGCCAATTGCGCAAAACACATACAGTGTACAATAATTAGCTGTGGTGTAGCTGGAATATTCTCTGCTGTCATTTCGCCCTGATCACTTTGCTTTACTTGCCCGGACCAGCTTCAATACTATGGAGACCGTCAAACTGAGTGAGTGAGTACAGTTTTACGCCGCTTTTAGCAATATTCCAGCAATATCACGGCGGGGGACACCGGAAATGGGCTTCACACATTGTACCCATGTCGGGAATAGAACCCGCGTCCTCGGCGTGACGAGCTAACGCTTTAACCACGAGGCTACCCTACCGCCCCAGCTGACAAACTGCTACCTGTAGCCTAGAACACACGTATCCTACTACAAGGATGTTACAGAACACCCGGTATTATGTCATGTGGCTGTCGTACATCTGTCATGGCTGGTTGGTATTGCAAGTCACAATTAACCTTCTGATTGTGGGAGTTCTTATTTTGTTTGTTTGTTGTTTACTGTTTTGTTGTTTAACACCGCACTCAGCAATATTCCAAAAATCGAGTATCGACCGGACAATCCAGTGATTGACATCATGAGCAGTGATCCACGCAAATGGGACACGATGACCAAGTCAGCGAGCCTGACCACCCTATCCCGTTAGTCGCCTTTTACCACAAGCACAATCGCCGAATACGGCAAGCAAGGGTTCCTGAAGACCTATTCTACCCCGGATCTTCACGGGGGAGACAAGCATGGGTTGCTGAAGACCTATTCTACCCCGGATCTTCACGGGGGACAAGCATGGGTTGCTGAAGACTTATTCTACCCCGGATCTTCACGGGAGACAAGCATGGGTTGCTGAAGACCTATTCTACACCGGATTTTCACGGGGAGACAAGCATGGGTTGCTGAAGACTTATTCTAACCCGGATCTTCACGGGGGACAAGCATTGGTTGCTGAAGACCTATTCTACCCCGGATCATCACGGGGGGACAAGCATTGGTTGCTGAAGACTTATTCTACCCCGGATCTTCACGGGAGACAAGCATGGGTTGCTGAAGACCTATTCTACCCCGGATCTTCACGGGGAGACAAGCATGGGTTGCTGAAGACCTATTCTACCCCGGATCTTCACGGGGTGGGTGAATTTGAATAGCTACATGGTTAGCTGATTTATTGAAGACCATCTGAAAATAATATTTCTAATCCGATTATTTGTTCCTATTGTATTTTGTTCAGATCGTTAAAGGGGCTTGTCGAACTGCTGTCTTCATCGCACTCAGTGAGAGCTTCGACTTGGATTACGTCACCTTCAAGAAGAACATTGTGGAGAGAGCACTGAGAGACTACAATCTAGACTTTGGGAAAGCCGAGGTAAATAAACTGAGAGGCAAAAGAAAGTTAACCAAGCTCGTTTTTCTGCAATTGAAAATTGAGAGAACTGTTGTCAAATTTGATTGTCTAACTAACTATCTCCCATTCCAGCAACAGTCTATAAAATGTAATCGGTGGGTGTTTAATTTTGTATAAAAATACGTTGGTTTAAATTCTCAACCACATGACCCCATCAAAGTTATAAATGTTATAATGTGTGCAGACAAAAAGCAAATGTATTGATTTTTAAAGATAATAAGTCCAAAAACCCACCAGCAGTAACTATTATGCGAGGTTTTGAAAAGATTAAAACAGATTATATTTTAAAAGTTAACACACTGTAAAACTATTAGTTTAGTGCCGGCTGAGCGCCAGTACATTCCATTGTTTGGACATGATATCGCTAAATTAAGTCGATTTCAATCGGAAATCAAATAAATGATAAAATTAACTGTGAGGCAAAGATTCTGTTGATCCTCAGCTGAGACCAGAAAAGTCTAGTTTTGATAGATATAAGGTAGACTGTACACGTAGGAAAAGTGGCCTAGCGATCTAAAATACCGCAATTTGCCGTGTGATGTAGAGTTGCGTCCTTTGGTCATGCCAGGATGCGCTGAGTGTGGGTTCGAATCAATGATTCACGTTAGGATTATTGTGTTGTCAACTCAATACACTTTCTCGTGGTGTTCAAGATCCACTATCTGTGTTATTTCGGCCTTATCCATCTTCCCGAGGCCTATAAAGTCCAGTTTCCATCCTTGCGGAACTAGGCTGGAATTCCGGAGTTACATTTTGACTGGATTAACGAGTGTATTCAAAGTACAATCAAAATCGCGTTACTAGACATCCGGTTCGTTAACAACATGGCTTTCAACACGCACATTTCGGTCGACGGCAGGATTTGCAAAGCATGTGTACCGTCAACTTGGTGTCGACAGATATTTTGCAAATCTTTTTAATCAAGGTGCTCAGATGATTTGATGTACTTCGCTTGGTAAAACACATTTTATTACAATATATATCTTAAATATTGATCAGATCGTCTTGACAGGGCGCCGCCATTTTGTTTGAAGCAAATGCAAGTGATGTAAGAAATGGATTCTGACTGGTAAATAGTGGGACATAGAAAGGACGTAACTCGTAATAGCCATTGGTGGCGCTACGGTCGAGCCTGGAAATTCCAGCCTAGTTCGGCAAGCGTAGAAACGGGATTTTTATGGCCAGTTAATGCCCTTGCCTCTAGAAGATGTCAAGTGGCATTGACCCTACTCGCTCATTACTGTACAGGCGGCCATGGGTTGATGGCAAAACACTAAGTTCTAATGGACAGCAGAAATAAACATATTGACCAACCAGAGAGACGAGAACTTGATACAAATAGGAGTGCCCACATAATGTGTGTTGTCTTCATTAATCACGACACAGCCATGTAACAATATTAGATATCGATATGTTGGTAAGAGTGTATCATCTGGCAAAGGTAACGTTGAATGGCAACATCATCAACATTTGGCCTGATGGACTTCCCCTGTGTATAATGGGGGTGTCGTGAGTGTTTAGGTAATAATGGAACAGCGTGCAGCTTAATGGGGGACAGGTTTGTTTCATTGTGACTGAGATATATATAACACCCAAGGCACAAAAGATACTTCACCCAACCTATCCTGCATTGTCGCACCAGACAGAATGGATCCGGAAGCCAGGCTCCGTTATTTAGTTGATGTGTGTCGTCGTGAGTATGAGTATGGGTCACGGCCGCTCTTAGCAATATTCCAGCAATATCACGGTGGGGGAAACGTAAAATGGGCTTCACATATTCTACCCATGTGGGGAATCGAACCAGGTCTACCGCATGACGAGCGAACCCTTTTACCTCTGGGCTACCCAGCGCCCCAGTGTGTCATGGTATACCCATGACGGGATTACTGCTAACGATATCCATGATGGATTGTCTGGTCCAGATTCGATTCTATACAGGCCGATATGGAATCCTAGAAGGGACATTGTCGCGTCGACGTGCTTTGGTTACATTTGACACTTTGTGCTTGTATTTGCCAGGACGACAACGCGACAGTGTCCCTTCTGGGGCGCCGTTATATAGCAGGACTGGCGTATTGATGAGTGCGGCGTTAATCGACCAGCCTTGATGACACAGAGACGCACATATATGTGCTGACAAACTGACAAGAATCATAATCTGAGATTTGATGTATGTTTACTGGAATTTATGCTCATACCATTTGTCGGTTTGTTTGTTGTTTTACGCCGCACTCAGCTATATTACATGAAAATGACGGCGGTCTGTAAAATCATCGAGTCTGGACCAGACAATCCAGCGATTGACGTCGGATACCGATCTACGCAACTGGGATACAATGACATGCATCAACCAAGTTAGAGAACCTGACCACCTGATCCCGTTAGTCGCCTGCATGGTTTGCTGAAGACCTATTCTACCCCAGTTCGTCACAAGACCTAGCGTCATATACATCTGGAATATAAGATTTTGTTGCTTTATCATTTACAACTTCCCACCAGATGACTCATCACAGCATTCATCACAGCATTTATCACAGCGATAGTTCATGTAACTTTATTAATTATTAATGTTACTTTTTTTCATGGAAGTATCGCGACTATGCACGTTATTTATTTCAATTTTTAATATTTACGCTGTTGTCCACTGTAAATATGTTTATGGAAAGGGAGTTGTCCGATTAACACATTTTGCATAATCCATTTGACATTTTAATGTCCATGTACAGTCATATACTGTTGTGTCGAATTTATGAGAAGTTAAAAATACTTCGAGTTATCCGAGTGATAATACAAAATGAATACGCAGTGACCAAGCTTTTAATTCGAGACAACCGTAAGTTTGACGCATCAAAGTTCGACGCAATGTTCGATCCAACGGTAAGAACATTCTGCTGCGACTAAGGGACGCAACTCGTACTATCCAGTTATATTATCATTGATCTTGAGAAATGAAATGGTGATTACTTTCGGTTTGAGAATATAAACTTGATCATGAAGCAGATTGCTTAGTAATCTTTTTCCATTACACGCTTGCCAATATTAAAGACATTTGATTTGTTGAACGCAAATAGGCCTTTAGTGGCCAAAGTCGCCTGGAAACCCATGCACCGCACCGCACCGCACCGCACCAACACTGGATACATCATGAGTTCCAAGCATGACGAGGGGCGGTGGGGTAGCCTAGTGGTTAAAGCGCTCGCTCGTCATGCCGCATACCTTGTTAGATTCCCCATATCGACACAATGTGTGAAGCCCATTGCTGGTGTACCCTGCCGTGATATTGCTGGAATATCGCTAAAAGCGGCATAAAACCATACTCACTCACTCACTCATTCAGCAAGTGGCGCAACTGTATACGCTGAATTACGTCATCCCAG
Source organism: Haliotis rufescens (assembly GCF_023055435.1). Lineage (NCBI taxonomy): Eukaryota > Metazoa > Mollusca > Gastropoda > Lepetellida > Haliotidae > Haliotis > Haliotis rufescens. The sequence goes on along the minus strand of NW_025963824.1, from coordinate 12,246,114 downwards.
GCCACGGTGTCAACTTCTCTCTGTCAGGAGATACATGAAACATGAAACCAACATTATTATGGAGTTTGTGGAACTCCCTAACACTGCCATGACAACATTATCATGTAGTTTGTGGAACTCCCTAACACTGCCATGACAACATTATCATGTAGTTTGTGGAACTCCCTAACACTGCCATGACAACATTATCATGTAGTTTGTGGAACTCCCTAACACTGCCATGACAACATTATCATGTAGTTTGTGGAACTCCCTAACACTGCCATGACAACATTATCATGTAGTTTGTGGAACTCCTTAACACTGCCATGACAACATTATCATGTAGTTTGTGGAACTCCCTAACACTGCCATGACAACATTATCATGTAGTTTGTGGAACTCCCTAACACTGCCATGACAACATTATCATGTAGTTTGTGGAACTCCTTAACACTGCCATGACAACATTATCATGTAGTTTGTGGAGCTCCCTAACACTGCCATGACAACATTATCATGTAGTTTGTGGAACTCCCTAACACTGCCATGACAACATTATCATGTAGTTTGTGGAACTCCCTAACACTGCCATGACAACATTATCATGTAGTTTGTGGAACTCCCTAACACTGCCATGACAACATTATCATGTAGTTTGTGGAACTCCCTAACACTGCCATGACAACATTATCATGTAGTTTGTGGAACTCCCTAACACTGCCATGACAACATTATCATGTAGTTTGTGGAACTCCTTAACACTGCCATGACAACATTATCATGTAGTTTGTGGAGCTCCCTAACACTGCCATGACAACATTATCATGTAGTTTGTGGAACTCCCTAACACTGCCATGACAACATTATCATGTAGTTTGTGGAACTCCCTAACACTGCCATGACAACATTATCATGTAGTTTGTGGAACTCCCTAACACTGCCATGACAACATTATCATGTAGTTTGTGGAACTCCTTAACACTGCCATGACAACATTATCATGTAGTTTGTGGAACTCCTTAACACTGCCATGACAACATTATCATGTAGTTTGTGGAGCTCCCTAACACTGCCATGACAACATTATCATGTAGTTTGTGGAACTCCCTAACACTGCCATGACAACATTATCATGTAGTTTGTGGAACTCCCTAACACTGCCATGACAACATTATCATGTAGTTTGTGGAACTCCCTAACACTGCCATGACAACATTATCATGTAGTTTGTGGAACTCCCTAACACTACCATGACAACATTATCATGTAGTTTGTGGAACTCCTTAACACTGCCATGACAACATTATCATGTAGTTTGTGGAACTCCCTAACACTACCATGACAACATTATCATGTAGTTTGTGGATCTCCCTAACACTGCCATGACAACATTACCATGTAGTTTGTGGAACTCCCTAACACTGCCATGACAACATTATCATGTAGTTTGTGGAACTCCCTAACACTGCCATGACAACATTATCATGTAGTTTGTGGAACTCCCTAACACTGCCATGACAACATTATCATGTAGTTTGTGGAACTCCCTAACACTGCCATGACAACATTATCATGTAGTTTGTGGAGCTCCCTAACACTGCCATGACAACATTATCATGTAGTTTGTGGAACTCCCTAACACTGCCATGACAACATTATCATGTAGTTTGTGGAACTCCCTAACACTGCCATGACAACATTATCATGTAGTTTGTGGAACTCCCTAACACTGCCATGACAACATTATCATGTAGTTTGTGGAACTCCCTAACACTGCCATGACAACATTATCATGTAGTTTGTGGAACTCCCTAACACTGCCATGACAACATTATCATGTAGTTTGTGGAGCTCCCTAACACTGCTCCATGACTTTCTCTTGCTACATGGTACAGTCGACTTGGGCACCGGGATTAGCTGTGCGCAGTTATGTCCCTTAGGTGTGCCATAAGCCGATGATTGTGGGTTCGAATCCCAGATTCACCCAGACTAAGTGTCTAGGTTTGTCAGCACCATACCCACACCCGTGGGTTTCACCAAAGTTTTCACATCAAACCGACAGCCGTGATATAACTGGACTAATGTTCAAAGCGTTAAGCCCCACTGACTCTCTCATTGTGTTTATTGCGGTACATGATTTGTGTATTTCTGACATCATATACTCCATTCAATATTTCAGCCAACCGTTTTGCTGACTGGGTTTTATGACGCCATCATAATCTATGCTGACGTCATCAACGAGACGCTGGCCCAGGGAGGTGACCCGACAGACGGAAGTGACGTCACGCGTAGAATGTGGAACAGAACTTTTAATGGTACGTCCTCTGAATCCTTCCACTTTTCTTTCATTGGCAACTGATCAGTTTGATGTCATCATAACAGTGTCGTACCATGGTAAACATGTGAAGGTCATTTACAAATTTGACGCTTCATTGACAAAACGTATGTAATCACATCTTTGGTGGAAAAGAGTGAGTTTGCAATGTTCGCTACAATTTTACAGTAATCGCATAACACAACTGTTAACGGGTATCTTAGAAATCTTATCTTTGAAAATTTACATTTCAGATATGAGATATATTACTGAAACAATATATTGTTAGACAAAATTTCCCAGCCAAAGATTACTTTTTGCTAATTGGTGCAAGAATGCCTCGTGATGGTTAAATATACATAATCAACAGTTATTATTATTATTATTATTATTATTATTATTATCATTATTAACCCTACAGTCAGTCCAGACACACATACACTGGCTAAGCACTGCGTAATCACATTGTATATTAATACGAAATAACTATCGAGACAAATCGACATCCCAAGAACAAAGGCATTCATCAAGTGTCAATACTCCTATTGAATACAAACTAATATACCAGCGAACTTTGATAATCGGTTTTTATTTGTTCCTGTTTCAGGAATTGGCGGCCGTGTTTCCATCAACGACAACGGCGACAAATACACCGACTTCAACTTGTTCGGTATGCAAGACACAACGAATGGGATTTTTGAGGTGTGTATTGTTTACATCTAGGTCTTGTCACGTGTGTTGTCTTCAACAGATTATGTATTCTGGCTCCTCATGCAACTCGGCCACCTGTGTCCTGTTGAGTGAGTTTAACGCCACTCCGAACAGTATTCCAGCTATATCACGACGTGTCAGCTTAATGTGGGAGGAAAGTCTGAAGTGATGCAGGTCTAAGACGTTTAATTACCACTTTGGTAAAACCCATGAGTACCTGTATGGTGCTGACAAACCTAGAAACATAATCAGGGCGAACAGGGATTCGAACCAACAATTGTAATCTAGCGCGTCCAAGGGACGCAACTCTGCACAGCTAATTGCCGCGCCGTCGACGACTTTGCAACCCGTGCCCCCTCTCCTGGAGTATCATGCAAACACTGTACAGTTATTCAGATGTTCAGTTCGTATATCCAGGTTATTGGCGAGTACGATGGCAAAACCAAGATGTTTAGTTTCCGGCCTGGGATGTCTATCAAGTGGGTCGGTTCCGGTCCGCCACCGGATGTACCTGAATGTGGCTTCCGGGAAGACAGGTGCGCAGCAACGGGTCAGTATGAACGTCTGCCTAATGATGGTATTCTCCTAAACACTAGGAGACTTACAGCCGCGATTATCTCAGCTCTTATCCGTCTTGCAACAGGAATTTTTAATTATTAATTATAAATGCTAGTTTCGGTTTGATTACTTTAGTCGTTCACAAAATAGTACAACTTTTGACCTTGCATTTTTAAGTTGGTTCCAGTTCCATATTGGTGATATTGTGGTGTCAAATGCCAATGACGTCATCGACAATGCTTTCTGACGGAGCATATGTCGTCATTGACTATGATGCACTCTATGCTTGTTTGTTGTTAACGACGCACTCAGCCAAACTCCAGCTATTGAGACGGAAGCCTGTAAATAGTTGAGTCTCAACCAGACAAACAAGTGGATGATATTATGAGCAACATCCCATCCTTTCTATAATGTAAAACGTCAACGCCAGAGAATAACTAGTTTCGTTTCAGAATCCATTGGGCGAAAAGTCCAAATGGCGTTGACAGTTTTATGTTTGAATCACTGAAACAGTGGTGGCACCAGGTGTTCGCGAAACCACAAACAGTTGCACAATAATAGATTTGTTTGTTTGATGACATGCATCAACCAAGTCAGCGGACCTGACCACCCGATCCCGTTAGTCGCATATTACGACAAGCATAGTCTCCTTTTACGGCAAGAATGGGTTGCTGAAGACCTATTCTAACCCAGGATGTTCACGGGTCGCACAAGAATATCTATTGTATGTAAACTCTGTTATTAATTGAATTATTAATTTCATTTTAATTATATCGTTTTGTTTTTTTATGTAGAAAACAACTTCACTCTGTCCGTGGGTCTTGGAGCAGGGTTTACCTGCATAGCTGTTGTGGCTCTCAGTCTGCTTCTCCTTATATACAGGTACAGTGTTGTGTGTGCGCTTGTTAATTTGTTTTACGCCGCACTGATCAATATCCCAGTTACAGCACGACGGCCTGTAAAGAATCGAATCAAAAGCATGCAAACGAGTGGTTGATATTATGAACAACGTATAACGTCGTCTGAATACGATGGCTCGCAATGCAATAAAATGTGTCATCGAGTCTGCTGTAACGCGGTTGTAAATGATAAAACAACGAAATCTAATGTACCAGATGTATATGTGTATAAGTCCCGTGAAGATCCGGGGTAGAATAGGTCTTCAGAAACCCATGCTTGCCGTAAAAGGCAAATATTCTTGCCGTAAGAGGCGACTAACGGGATCGGGTGGTCAGGCTCGCTGACTTGGTTGATGCATGTCATCGTATCCAAATTGCGTGGATAGATGCTCATGATGTCAGTCACTGGATTGCCTGGTCCAGACTCGATTACCTACAGACACCCGTCATATAGCTGGGATATTGCTGGGTGCGGCGTTAAACAACAAACAAACAACAAGATAGGGGTGTAAATGCATCTTTTACATCTTGTTTGTTGAGTAACTTGGACTCGATAACAGGAATATTTATGTTATGAATATAAGTGAATAATAACTTATCATTTATACGATATGTTGTTTAACGACACATCCTATTACAGTCGTATTTTGTTTTTGATTTTTGTTTTGTTTTACGCCGCACTCAGCAATGCTATTTTATGACGGACTGTAAATAATCGAGTGATTTATTTGTATATGAGCGATGCATGCTATCAAACAAGTCACTGAGCCTGACAGCTCGATCCAATTTGGTCGCCTGTCACGACCTGCACAGACTGGGGATCTATTCTGAGTCGGAATCTCAACGGGGGCGTTTTAACCTGGTGTTAACAAACATGTCGCGATCATTTACCTGATGTAGAAATGACATAAGTTTATCTCATCCTCGACAATCAAGGGTATTTTACCTCGATATAACTATGACACAATACCCTGGTTCCATTTGCTTTGAAAATGACGTCATTTCCATATCTATTATGAGTGACGTCACGACACAGACTTTATATCGTATATGGTGCAGTTTGATTGGGTGGCTGTTTTTATCTTCGGGTTTTTCGAACCCTGTTCAAACAGAGCTGTAGTAGCGACTGAGTGAAGAAAAATTCTCAAAACAGAATTCAAATACGAGTGTCACACTGGCTTATCGGGTAATATTTTATATTGTTTTAGGTTATATTTGTCTGTTTGTTGTTTAACGCCGCTCTCAGCAATATTCCAGCTATATGAGGGCGGTCCGTAAATAATCGAGTCTGGCCAGACAATCCAGTGATTGACATCATGAGCATCGATGTGTTAGGTAATTCTGTTCTGCGTTATATGAACGTTTTCGTATCTAAATTGCTATAGTTCAAGCAAGTCAAGTTGTTACTTTGGTGTTGGACATAAAACTAGTTGTGTTATCCCTCGAAGTATTCCTTACTCTGATACCCTGCGTGCGCACGTCTTCTTGTTACAGGAAGTGGAAAAATCAGTCTCAGCGCGACCTCTGGTGGTGGAAAATTGAACTGGATGAACTTCAAATAAAGGAACGAAAACTCGGCAGTTCGGTTTTCAGTGTCATGTCACAGGTATTTGTGTGACTGGAGGTTTACTGAACGTGTCACAGGTATTTGTGTGACTGGGGGTTTACTGAACGTGTCACAGGTATTTGTGTGACTGGAGGTTTACTGACTAAACTTGGTGTCCTGTCACAGGTATTTGTGTGACTGGAGGTTTACTGACTAAACTTGGTGTCCTGTCACGTGATATTGCTGGGCTATTGCTAAAACAGCGTAAAACAATAATCACTTACACATTAAATTGTACGTCCCATACTGATGTTAAAGGTCATTGGTGCATGTTGTTTAAATGCTCTAGCCGTGTTACACTATCAGCTGCCCTAGTAAAACATGTTGATGTTTACGTAGATGAGCGTCACAGCGAGGGCTCTAGCCGTGTTACACTATCAGCTGCCATAAGCGTTACAGCGATGGCTGTAGCCGTGTTACACTATCAGCTGCCATGAGCGTTACAGCGATGGCTCTAGCCGTGTTACACTATCAGCTGCCCTAGTAACACATGTTGATGTTTACGTAGATGAGCGTTACAGCGAGGGCTCTAGCCGTGTTACACTATCAGCTGCCATAAGCGTTACAGCGAGAGATCTAGCCGTGTTACACTATCAGCTGCCCTAGTAACAGATGTTGATGTTTACGTAGATGAGCGTTACAGCGAGGGATCTAGCTGTGTTTCACTATCAGCTGCCCTAGTAACACATGTTGATGTTTACGTAGATGAGCGTTACAGCGATGGCTCTAGCCGTGTTACACTATCAGCTGCCATAAGCGTTACAGCGAGAGATCTAGCCGTGTTACACTATCAGCTGCCCTAGTAAAACATGTTGATGTTTACGTAGATGAGCGTTACAGCGATGGCTCTAGCCGTGTTACACTATCAGCTGCTCTAGTAACACATGTTGATGTTTACGTAGATGAGCGTTACAGCGAGGGCTCTAGCCGTGTTACACTATCAGCTGCCCTAGTAACACATGTTGATGTTTACGTAGATGAGCGCTACAGCGAGGACGGACCCATCGACCCATGACGAAATCAGCGGAGACATCGCGGTATACAAGGTAATGAAGTAGTAGGTGGATGACTTGATACCTCTGAAGTCTATATGGAACATCACACTATACTACAGTAAATAAAAGCTGTAAAACATTTCCGTAATCCGAGCAAGTCTCTGCTGAAGGTAGAGCCCATTGTACGAACCCGACTGTATGATGAGTATGCGTGTATTAATCACTGACCAATAGTGATGAAACCAGGTGTTCTGCCCCATCCGTGCTACTCGTCACAAACACATGCATAGGCAAATCAATTGTCTACTTAAATACGTGAACAGATCATACAAGTCCAAATACGGAATTGCATCATTTTTGTCTATATGTATTCTGCCCTATCCGTGCTACTCATCACAAACACATGCACAGGCAAATCAAGTGTCTACTTGAATACGTGAACAGATCATACAAGTCCAAATACGGAATTGCATCATTTTTGTCTATAGGTATACTGCCCCATCCGTGCTACTCGTCACAAACACATGCACAGGCAAATCAAGTGTCTACTTGAATACGTGAACAGATGATACAAGTCCAATAATGGAATTGCATCATTTTTGTCAATAGGTATTCTGCCCCATCCGTGCTACTCGTCACAAACACATGCACAGGCAAATCAATTGTCTACTTGAATACGTGAACGGATGATACAAGTCCAAATACGGAATTGTATCATTTCTGTCTATATGTATTCTACCCAACCTGTGCCACTCGTCACAAACACATGCACAGGCAAATCAATTGTCTACTTGAATACGTGAACAGACCATACAAGCCCAAATACGGAATTGCATCATTTTTGTCAATAGGTATTCTGTCCCATCCGTGCTACTCGTCACAAACACATGCACAGGCAAATCATTTGTCTACTTGAATACGTGAACAGATCATACAAGCCCAAATACGGAATTGCATCATTTTTGTCAATAGGTATTCTGCCACATCTGTTCCACTCGTCACAAACACATGCACAGGCAAATCAAGTGTCTACTTGAATACGTGAACAGACCATACAAGTCCAAATACGGAATTGCATCATTTTTGTCAATAGGTATTCTGCCACATCTGTTCCACTAGTCACAAACACATGCACATACAAATCAATTCTCTACTTGAATACGTGAACGGATGATGCAAGTCCAAATACGGAATTGCATCATTTTTGTCAATAGGTATTCTGCCCCATCCGTGCTACTCGACACAAACACATGCACGGGCAAATCAATTGTCTACTTGAATACGTGTACAGATCATACAAGCCCAAATACGGAATTGCATCATTTTTGTCAATAGGTATTCTGCCACATCTGTTCCACTCGTCACAAACACATTCACATACAAATCAATTCTCTACTTGAATACGTGAACGGATGATGCAAGTCCACATATGGAATTGCATCATTTCTGTCAATAGGTATTCTGCCCCATCCGTGCTTCTCGTCACAAACACATGCACAGGCAAATCAAGTGTCTACTTGAATACGTGAACAGACCATACAAGTCCAAATACGGAATTGCATCATTTTTGTCAATAGGTATTCTGCCACATCTGTTCCACTCGTCACAAACACATGCACATACAAATCAATTCTCTACTTGAATACGTGAACGGATGATGCAAGTCCAAATACGGAATTGCATCATTTTTGTCAATAGGTATTCTGCCCCATCCGTGCTACTCGACACAAACACATGCACGGGCAAATCAATTGTCTACTTGAATACGTGAACAGATCATACAAGCCCAAATACGGAATTGCATCATTTTTGTCAATAGGTATTCTGCTACATCTGTTCCACTCGTCACAAACACATTCACATACAAATCAATTCTCTACTTGAATACGTGAACGGATGATGCAAGTCCACATATGGAATTGTATCAATTTTGTCAATAGGTATTCTGCCCCATCCGTGCTACTCGTCACAAACACATGCACAGGCAAATCAAGTGTCTACTTGAATACGTGAATAGATTATACAAGTCCAAATATGGAATTGCATATATTTGTCAATAGGCATCTGACCCATCCGTGCTACTCGTCACAAACACATGCACGGGCAAATCAATTGTCTACTTGAATACGTGAATAGATTATACAAGTCCAAATATGGAATTGCATATATTTGTCAATAGGCATCTGCCCCATCCGTGCTACTCGTCACAAACACATGCACGGGCAAATCAAGTGTCTACTTGAATACGTGAACAGATTATACAAGTCCAAATACGGAATTGCATCATTTTTGTCAATAGGTATTCTGTCCCACCCGTGCTACTCGTCACAAACACATGCACAGGCAAATCAATAGTCTACTTGAATATGTAGAAGTCCAAATACGGAATTGCATCATTTTTGTCAATAATGAGCCAAATTTGGAAATGTCCTCCACATGTCCACCGTAAATCGTTTTGAAAGCTTTACTGTAACCCTTATCAAACAACGTTTTGGCAAGAGTCGCATTACGCTCTGTGAAATCTCCGTAGTAGCGCATGCTCGACTGTACCTCAAACGTTGTTAAATGTAGACAGCCTGGAGCTGCTGAATCTTTGCGCGACATAAAAATTAAGTTGACTGTTAGAAAGTTGGAGACTTCCTCTTGACATATTGACAGATATCAGATCATCGATATACCAGCAGCTTATTTTAAATGTCTTGGCCTGTGTTTTGGTTTGTCAATCTGAGCAGAGGGAAGGAGGGAAGCACAAATTTCACATGGATGTTATCAATGAGGAAGTCCAGCATTTCACATATTGTTTTCTCTGTAAACTTCAGTTTACATTGCTTCATTGTTGACAAATGGTCCTGTACCTCTGAAGATTGATATGTAACTACAGTAAAGTACGGTTATAACGAACTCAAAGGGACTACTAATTTTAGTTCGTTATAACCGTAGTTCGTTATAAGCATATATACAGCATAACTACAGCAAATAGTCGGGACCAAAAAGTAAGTTCGTTATATCCGTCAGTTCATTATAAGCGTGTTCGTTATAACCGTAGTTTACTGTATATGTTTACTTCTCGGAGTACTCGAGCAAAAATATGCATGTCGAGTTATCCGTAGTTCGAGACAAGCGGGGACGATGTTGCACCGATATTTCACGACATCGCGCGATATTACAACGATATTGCACCGATATTACACCGACATTTCGGAAATGTTACACCGATATTACACTGACATTGCCCCGACATTGCACCGACATAACACGAATCGTATTTGTTTATTTGTTTGTTTGACGCCGCACTCAGTAATATTCCAGCTTTATGACGACGGTCTATAAATAATCGAGTCCGGACCAGACAATCCAGTGATTGACATCATGAGCATTGATCCACGCAATTTGGATACGATGACGTGCATCAACCAAGTCGGCGAGCCTGACCATCCGATCCCGTTAGTCGTCTCTTACGATAAACAGAGTCGCCTTTTGTCAAGCATGGCTTGCTGAATCGATATTGCACCGATATTACACCGATTTTTCACGACATTGCACCGATATTTCACCTAAATGTATATTTCACGAATTTTCTGCAAGGATATACAACTAGAATGACATCTTTACCGTTCGATTAAAAGGATTCGAGTCGCCTAATTATATTTGTCTGCATTGTGATTGACTGTTATCTCTTGCTGACTGCGAGTTGTTTGTTGCATTGTGATTGACTGTTATCTCTTGCTGAATGCGAGTTGTTTGTCTGCATTGTGATTGACTGTTATCTCTTGCTGACTGCGAGTTGTTTGTTGCATTGTGATTGACTGTTATCTCTTGCTGAATGCGAGTTGTTTGTCTGCATTGTGATTGACTGTTATCTCTTGCTGACTGCGAGTTGTTTGTTGCAGGGTATCCCTGTCCAGTTGAAGCATCTACACTTCAAGGATGCCCTGCAGATGAACAAGGAATTCCTCCACGAGTTCAAAATGGTACGTGATGATACTGACGCCTCTCAATCTGTGAAACCGAAAAGTTCTTACCGATTGTGAAAAGCAGATTGTGAGTGACTGAGTGAGTGAGTTTGGTTTTACGCCGCTTTTAGCAATATTCCAGCAATATCACGGCGGGGGACACCAGAAATGGGCTTCACACATTGTACCCATGTCGGGATTCGAACCCGGGTCTTCTGCGTGACGAGCGAACGCTTTAACCACTAGGCTACCCGACCGCCCCTGATTGTGAGTGTTGTGGTGAGGGTGGGAGGGTGATTGTGTGGGTGGTGGTGAGTGTTGTGGTGAGGGGGGAGGTGATTGTGTGGGTGGTGGTGAGTGTTGTGGTGAGGGGGGAGGTGATTGTGTGGGTGATGGTGATTGTTGTGGTGAGGGAGGGAGGGGGGTGATTGTGTGGGTGATGGTGATTGTTGTGGTGAGGGAGGGAGGGGGGGGATTGTGTGGGTGATGGTGATTGTTGTGGTGAGGGAGGGAGGGGGGTGATTGTGTGGGTGATGGTGAGTGTTGTGGTGAGGGGGGAGGGGATGGTGTGGGTGATGGTGAGTGTTGTGGTGAGGGGGATGGGGGGGGGGATTGTGTGGGTGATGGTGATTGTTGTGGTGAGGGAGGGAGGGGGGTGATTGTGTGGGTGATGGTGAGTGTTGTGGTGAGGGGGGAGGGGATGGTGTGGGTGATGGTGAGTGTTGTGGTGAGGGGGAGGGGGGGGGGATTGTGTGGGTGATGGTGAGTGTTGTGGTGAGGGGGGAGGGGATGGTGTGGGTGATGGTGAGTGTTGTGGTGAGGGGGAGGGGGGGGGGGATTGTGTGGGTGATGGTGAGTGTTGTGGTGAGGGGGGAGGGGATGGTGTGGGTGATGGTGAGTGTTGAGGTGAGGGGGAGGGGGGGGAGATTGTGTGGGTGATGGTGAGTGTTGTGGTGAGGGGGGAGGGGATGGTGTGGGTGATGGTGAGTGTTGAGGTGAGGGGGAGGGGGGGGGATTGTGTGGGTGATGGTGAGTGTTGTGGTGAGGGGGAGGGGGGGGGATTGTGTGGGTGATGGTGAGTGTTGTGGTGAGGGGGGAGGGGATGGTGTGGGTGATGGTGAGTGTTGAGGTGAGGGGGAGGGGGGGGGGATTGTGTGGGTGATGGTGAGTGTTGTGGTGAGGGGGAGGGGATTGTGTGGGTGATGGTGAGTGTTGTGGTGAGGGGGAGGGGGGGGGATTGTGTGGGTGATGGTGAGTGTTGTGGTGAGGGGGGAGGGGATGGTGTGGGTGATGGTGAGTGTTGAGGTGAGGGGGAGGGGGGTGGATTGTGTGGGTGATGGTGAGTGTTGTGGTGAGGGGGAGGGGGGGGGGATTGTGTGGGTGATGGTGAGTGTTGAGGTGAGGGGGAGGGGGGGGGATTGTGTGGGTGATGGTGAGTGTTGTGGTGAGGGGGGAGGGGATGGTGTGGGTGATGGTGAGTGTTGTGGTGAGGGGGGAGGGGATGGTGTGGGTGATGGTGAGTGTTGTGGTGAGGGGGAGGGGGGGGATTGTGTGGGTGATGGTGAGTGTTGTGGTGAGGGGGGAGGGGATGGTGTGGGTGATGGTGAGGGTTGTGGTGAGGGGGAGGGGGGGGGATTATGTGGGTGATGGTGAGTGTTGTGGTGAGGGGGGGGGGGGATTGTGTGGGTGATGGTGAGTGTTGTGGTGAGGGGGAGGGGGGGGGATTATGTGGGTGATGGTGAGTGTTGTGGTGAGGGGGGGGGGGGATTGTGTGGGTGATGGTGAGTGTTGTGGTGAGGGGGGAGGGGATGGTGTGGGTGATGGTGAGTGTTGTGGTGAGGGGGAGGGGGGGGGGGATTGAGTGGGTGATGGTGAGTGTTGTGGTGAGGGGGGAGGGGATTGTGTGGGTGATTTTGAGAGTTGTGGTGAGGGGGGGGGGGTGTTTGTGTGGGTGATGGTGAGTGTTGTGGTGAGGGGGGAGGGGATTGTGTGGGTGATGGTGAGTGTTGTGGTGAGGGGGTGGGTGGGGGGGTGGGGATTGTTTGGGTGATGGTGAGTGTTGTGGTGAGGGGGGGGGGGGGGGGTTGTGTGGGTGATGGTGAGGGGTGGCGGTCGATTTTGAAAGAAGGATGGTGAGGTTGGAGGATGATGGAGAGGGGTAGAGTGTGGCGAAGGGTTGAAGGTGATGGTAAAGGGTTAAGGCCGGTAGTAGGTGGTGGAATGTGTTGATGAAGGGTTAAGGCAGGTAGCAGGTGGTGGAATGTGTTAATGAAGGGTTAAGGTCGGTAGTAGGTGGTGGAAGGTGACGGTGAAGGGTTAAGGCCGGTAGTAGGTGGTGGAATGTGTTGATGAAGGGTTAAGGCAGGTAGTAGGTGGTGGAAGGTGTTGATGAAGGGTTAAGGCAGGTAGTAGGTGGTGGAAGGTGACGGTGAAGGGTTAAGGCCGGTAGTAGGTGGTGGAATGTGTTGATGAAGGGTTAAGGCAGGTAGTAGGTGGTGGAAGGTGACGGTGAAGGGTTAAGGCCGGTAGTAGGTGGTGGAATGTGTTGATGAAGGGTTAAGGCCGGTAGTAGGTGGTGGAATGTGTTGATGAAGGGTTAAGGCCGGTAGTAGGTGGTGGAAGGTGGTGATGAAGGGTTAAGGCCGGTAGTAGGTGGTGGAATGTGTTGATGAAGGGTTAAGGCCGGTAGTAGGTGGTGGAAGGTGTTGATGAAGGGTTAAGGCCGGTAGTAGGTGGTGGAAGGTGTTGATGAAGGGTTAAGGCCGGTAGTAGGTGGTGGAATGTGTTGATGAAGGGTTAAGGCCGGTAGTAGGTGGTAGAAGGTGTTGATGAAGGGTTAAGGCCGGTAGTAGGTGGTGGAATGTGTTGATGAAGGGTTAAGGCCGGTAGTAGGTGGTGGAATGTGTTGATGAAGGGTTAAGGCAGGTAGTAGGTGGTGGAAGGTGTTGATGAAGGGTTAAGGCCGGTAGTAGGTGGTGGAATGTGTTGATGAAGGGTGAAGGCCGGTAGCAGGTGGTGGGATGTGTTGATGAAGGGTTAAGGCAGGTAGTAGGTGGTGGAAGGTGTTGATGAAGGGTTAAGGCCAGTAGTAGGTGGTGGAATGTGTTGATGAAGGGTTAAGGCCGGTAGTAGGTGGTGGAATGTGTTGATGAAGGGTTAAGGCCGGTAGTAGGTGGTGGAAGGTGTTGATGAAGGGTTAAGGCGGGTAGTAGGTGGTGGAAGGTGATGATGAAGGGTTAAGGCGGGTAGCAGGTGGTGGAAGGTGTTGTTGAAGGGTTAAGGCAGGTAGCAGGTGGTGGAATGTGTTGATGAAGGGTTAAGGCCGGTAGTAGGTGGTAGAATGTGTTGATGAAGGGTTAAGGCGGGTAGTAGGTGGTGGAAGGTGTTGATGAAGGGTTAAGGCCGGTAGTAGGTGGTGGAAGGTGTTGATGAAGGGTTAAGGCTGGTAGTAGGTGGTGGAAGGTGTTGATGAAGGGTGAAGGCCGGTAGCAGGTGGTGGAATGTGTTGATGAAGGGTTAAGGCCGGGAGCAGGTGGTGGAATGTGTTGATGAAGGGTTAAGGCAGGTAGTAGGTGGTGGAAGGTGTTGATGAAGGGTGAAGGCCGGTAGTAGGTGGTGGAAGGTGTTGATGAAGGGTTAAGGCAGGTAGTAGGTGGTGGAATGTGTTGATGAAGGGTGAAGGCCGGTAGTAGGTGGTGGAAGGTGTTGATGAAGGGTTAAGGCGGGTAGTAGGTGGTGGAAGGTGTTGATGAAGGGTTAAGGCCGGTAGTAGGTGGTGGAAGGTGTTGATGAAGGGTTAAGGCAGGTAGTAGGTGGTGGAAGGTGATGATGAAGGGTTAAGGCGGGTAGTAGGTGGTGGAAGGTGTTGATGAAGGGTTAAGGCCGGTAGTAGGTGTTGGAAGGTGTTGATGAAGGGTTAAGGCAGGTAGTAGGTGGTGGAAGGTGTTGATGAAGGGTTAAGGCCGGTAGTAGGTGTTGGAAGGTGTTGATGAAGGGTTAAGGCGGGTAGTAGGTGGTGGAAGGTGATGGTAAAGGGTTAAGGCCGGTAGTAGGTGGTGGAATGTGTTGATGAAGGGTTAAGGCGGGTAGTAGGTGGTGGAATGTGTTGATGAAGGGTTAAGGCCGGTAGCAGGTGGCAGAAGGTGTTGATGAAGGGTTAAGGCGGGTAGTAGGTGGTGGAAGGTGTTGATGAAGGGTTAAGGCCGGTAGTAGGTGGAGGAAGGTGTTGATGAAGGGTTAAGGCAGGTAGTAGGTGGTGGAAGGTGTTGATGAAGGGTTAAGGCCGGTAGTAGGTGGTGGAATAGGTTGATGAAGGGTTAAGGCCGGTAGTAGGTGGTGGAATGTGTTGATGAAGGGTTAAGGCCGGTAGTAGGTGGTGGAAGGTGTTGATGAAGGGTTAAGGCAGGTAGTAGGTGGTGGAAGGTGTTGATGAAGGGTTAAGGCCGGTAGTAGGTGGTGGAAGGTGTTGATGAAGGGTTAAGGTCGGGAGCAGGTGGTGGAAGGTGATGATGAAGGGTTAAGGCCGGTAGTAGGTGGTGGAATGTGTTGATGAAGGGTTAAGGCCGGTAGTAGGTGGTGGAATGTGTTAATGAGTGGTGGAGCGTAGCTGTCGCGGGTGGCAAGTGATGAGAATGGAATTGTGTCTGTAATAATAATCCGACATGAAAGGAAATTTACAACGGAAATTTGGGTGAGGTTACCGCCAACAAATCACCCGTGACGATCCGGGGTGAACTAGGTCTTCAGCAACCCATGCTTGTGCAAAGGCGACTATGCTTGTCGTAAGAGGCTACTAACGGGATCGGATCGGACTCCCTGGCTTCTTTGACTCATGTCATCGATGCTCATGATGCCAATCACTGGATTGTATGGTCAAGACTCGAGTATTTACAGACCGCCGTTATACAGCTGGAATATTGCTAAGTACGGCTTTAAACAACAAACAAACGAAAACAAACAATCCTGAAATTCCTTACAAAGGAAACACAAGGATCGACCCCAACTGTATTCTACATGTGCATTATCTTGGCAGATACGGGATGTCAATCACGCCAACTTGGCCCGACTGTATGGGGCGTGTTTGGACGCCCCCCGCAAGGTTTTGGTTGCAGAGTTCTGTCCCAAGGGAACACTACAGGTCAAAACGTTTCAATCCCTAATGACCCCATGATGTCAAGGTCATGTTTGACTCACGATTGAATTCGATTTAACATTATTCTTTAAACATTTAGCTATCTAATCGCCGTCTTATTACCACCTTTTCCAAGATGCTTTATTAAGAGATCAAAGACGCTGTTTGAGCATCGTGTTAGATGAATATTTAGTGTCAGGTGATTAATCTGAACGAAATTGATGGAAAAGGTTAAATGGCGGACAAAGGTGACCTCCTAAATCCTAAAATTCTTATTTTTTGTGGTTTCTTTTGTAAGTTTAAAATGTATTTCGTTCCCTAGCGTAAGGGGTCGGCAATTCAGTAGAGCCCTGTTCGAGGATTTTCAATTTAGGGGAGGTAAAATGAAGTTTAACGTCGCGTTTAAGATTTTTACAAAATCAACTCCGAAGTATATTTTCTTTTGTCCCTCAGTGTACTTGTGTGTTTCATTTACTGTGTCGATCGTGCCCTCTCTTGGACACTCGGTATGGCGAACAGAGTCAACTGTGACATGAAAGCAAGTGACGTCATCTCAAATAATATTAGCAGTGACGTCACGGTATACGTACAGGTCTGCCAAACGACATGTTATATAGAGAGAAAGGTTGTTCTACCCCCATGTGGATTGTAATATGCTATAATTTGGCCCTGTACTGTTGTAACGAAAGCGTCCTCGTACTTTAGGTGTTGCAGACCGGGGCACAGTTATACTATATCATACGACGGATTGGGTAGAGCAAATACCTGATGACGTTTACAGTGGTTGATAGAATGAAGGACGACATGAGTCGTCAATACGATAACAAAGTCATAGTCTCTCAGTTTGACAACCAATCCGCATGTCAGTCGGCACCTGTAACACGCAAGATTTTCTTGAGACTCATTCTGCCCCGGGATCTCCCGTGTTGGACTTAACTTGTGTAAACATCCGTATCCCCGGGACTGACCCCTCTGTGTTTATGTCCCCACAGGATCTGCTAGGCAACCCCCAGATTAAGCTGGACGCTCAGTTTAAATTCTCTCTGACAATTGACATCGTACAGGTGAGTTAACGCCGAAACTAATCATACATTGGAAATTAGAAATCAATAGAGGTTATCACGCGAGTGTGTTTGGGGACGGTAAATATCCTGCATTAGGAATAAACACTGTATTTAGCGAGCCGAAACTAATCATACATTGGTTATTAGAAATCAAATATTATACCTGATTTGCTGTTACTCTTAACGTGAATAAAATATTTCTGATATTTCAATTCCCTGGTGTAATGCCTTTGTTCTAAGCGTTCGTCTTTGATCGGGGGCATGGGTGGCCTAGTCGTCATTCGCTGTGCAGAGTTGCGTCCCTTGTGAAATGTGAAGATCCGGGGTAGAACAGGTCTTCAGTAACCCATACTTGCCGTAAAAAGCGATTATGCTTGTAGTAAGAAGCGAAAAACAGGCTGGCAGCCCCAAAAAGTACAAGAATATGTACTTTACTAAGAGTGTAATTCCATGTATAACATTTGTTACATTTGAACACTTTCTATAATGCATTGTGTCTTGATAACGGACTTCCACAATGTACACAGTTTTCGTGCCATACAGGGGATGTGCTTCCTGCACGACAGTCAACTACGTAATCACGGCCGTCTGAAGAGCAGCTGCTGTCAGATAGACAATCGCTTCACTGTCAAACTGGCTGACTTTGGCCTGCCGACGTTGTACAACAACATCGCCGTTGATAGAACATCCCAGGAATACATTAACGGTGCGTCAAATAAAGGAACGTGTCTATACCCTGTTATCGTACGAACAGGATAGGGTTGTCTGGAAACATTTTTTACAAAACCGAAAGGTATCATGGAACATGCCCGTCAAGGTGGGATGTAAGAACGAAATCTGTACCCTGACCCGAGAAACATCCTCGGTTATCCAGGGTGTAATGTCTGCATTATATTACCATTAATACCCTGGACTTATTTTGTAACAGCGGAAGTGACGTCACCACCTCAATTTCTCTTACAAATAAGATATACATGATTGTTCACGTTGTTTTAATCGGCGCGTCTTTTCACAATCTAAGCTGTGGTAGAAATGGTCTCCAGCAACCCATGCTTGTCCTCAAAGGCGACTGAGGGGGTCGGGTGGTCCGGCTCGCTGACTTGGTTGATGCATGTCATCGTATCCCAGTTGCTTGGAACAATACGCATGATGTCAATCACTGGATTGTCTGGTCCAGACTCGAGTATTTACAGACCGCCGTCATATAGCTGGAATATTGCTGAATTCGGTGTTAAAGAACAAACACAAAATAATAAAACCAATGGAGTGGATATGCACTGCACTGGATCACCGAGGCTGCTTGAGTGAGTGAGTGGGCTAGTAAACTGCAGCACAAAAGAAAGTGTACACCCTTGTTTGATGGTGGCTAAAAATGAAAAAAAAAAAATGGTTTTTCGATAAGAATGTAGTTGATACGGGTAGGCGATGTCGCATCATATCAGCGGGTGTATCACAACGGTCACGTTATGTTTCTAGGTTTGTCAGCACCATACCCATGCTCGTGGGTTTCACCGAAGTGGTAAACGTCTGAGACCTGCATCACTTCGGGCTTTCCTCCCACATTAAGCTGACACGCCGCGATATAACTGGAATATTGTTAAAAGCTGCGTTAAACCCAACTCACTCACTCACTCACTCACTCACAACGGTCACGTGGACATGGCGCTTCAAGGTCGCGATTTCACTGTACACAGTGATAAGCAGAGTGAAGTGAGAATGTTCAAGTGTTTACTTTCTTTTGCCCGTCAGTTTATTCTTGGTTCAAGACCTACATTCTCCTTGTTTATGCCATGCATAGATAATGGTCACTTAAATACCACTGGGTGAGAGTGAATGTGTGTCTTCTATGGTTGATTTTGATTATTGTCTAGGCTAACAGATAATTCACACTATCGATCTGCATGGAATAAATCGTGTTAAATGTTGTACTGACATGATTTCTACAATTAACAGAGTGCTTGTGGACAGCGCCGGAATTGCTACGGAGTGACGTTGCTATGGCAACCAAAGAGGCGGATATGTACAGCTTCGGCATTGTACTGCAGGAGATAATCACGCGAGAATCACCTTTCTTTAACGAGACTTTGGATGTGACTGTGTCAGGTACTATCTCCCTATAACCATTAAGTGTGGTATACGATCAGTGTGTGTGTGTGTGTGCGTGCGTGCGTGCGTGCGTGCGTGTGTGTGTCTGTGTGTGTGTGTGTGAACAAGAATGAGCTTTTAGTTGACACCTTTCTATATCCAACTGTGACCTCATTTCTTTTGAAGTGAGGTGAGGTGAGGTGAAATTGGGTTTAGCGTCGCGTCCAATATTAATGAACTTATATAGCGACGTGCGTGCACGTGTTCCTGGTGTGTGTGGCTGCTTGTACTAGTCCGGACCGATGCAGATTTAAAGTGCTAACCCACGGAGATGCCATCCGGCAGTTTAACATTGATACCCCACTCAGACACAGTATACTCCGAGCTGACAAGCGCTTGTTTTATCCCCTTAATGCCGAGCGCCAGACAGTGTAACATGAATACCCCACTCAATCACAGTATACTGACACCGGGCCAACCAGTCCTTGTTTTATCCCCTTAATGCCGAGCGCCCGGCAGGAAACAACAAGTACCATCTGTAAATGTCTTTTGGTGAGCCGTTTCGGATAAAGCAGCGTTTGTAATGAGCGCTCAATAACTGTGTGTGGTAAAACCGGAGGATATTTCTTTTGTTTTTCATTTTTATCACACACACACACACACACACACACACACACACACACACACACACACACACACACACACACACACACACACACACACACACACACACACACACACACACACACACACACACACACACACACACACTCACACACACACACCACTTCTTAAGTATCACTTGCTTAAGGAAAAAGAATTAGCCTGCATATTACTTTATCATTGAATAGCATCCTTTTCAGACTCTAGCCAGAGTGAGTGAGTGAGTTAGTGAGTTAGTGAGTGAGTGAGTGAGTGAGCGAGTATAGTTTGACGCCGCTATGTGCAGTGTTACAGTCACATCACGAGAATGGGGTGGTTCTCGCATTGTGTGAGGAATTGAATCATGCGTTTTCAGCGTGTATCCAACTGCGTGACTGAAACACAAGGCGTTTTAAATTGATTAATCGTAACGTGCACGAAGTAACCATTGTGAAACGATAAGCACCAATTCCAGCGTGTGATCAATCGACATACAGCTATAACAAACAAACACACCCGTAAAGAAGCTAACTAAACCGTTATTAGTTGGATACCATCCTCAGTCTGATCTCGCTGGGCTGTGCCTTCCTTCCAGAAATACTTGTGAAGGTCATCAAGGGAAGTAACCCTCCTATGCGGCCGTGCTGTGAAGTTCCTCACCGCCTATCGGAGCTGCATGAGCTGATGAAGAGTTGCTGGTCAGAGGAGCCAGCGCACAGACCGAGTTTCATCACCATCCGGAAAGACCTCAAGAAAATCCTCGCGTGAGTCAAACCCATTCCGTGGTGAGGTCGGTGTGTGATCGTTCTACCCTTGTGGCCAGTGTATGTATGTCAGCTTCTTTAATATGAAGAACACAACGTTTCGGAGCATATGCTTACTCCTTCGTCAGGTGAAGGAATGCCCTGATGCAGAGAGCATATGTCTGTTGGCTTCCCCTGTTAGTTTCCACCCCTTGTTATCTTATTAATTTTGTTGTCCGTACATATTTTTATGCTCTCTGCCTCATAGCATTCATTCAGAATATTTAGGCTACAAACTTGTTTTAATCAGTAAGCAGTTAGGTAGAACACTACACGTCTTTGTGGTGTTTGCAGGCGTTTCGGCGAGTCCGGGAACCTGCTGGACACGCTACTGAGACGCATGGAGCTGTACGCCAACAACCTGGAGAAGCTGGTGGAGGATAAGACGCTGGAGTTGCGGGAGGAGAAGAAGAAGTCGGAGGAGTTGCTGTATCAGATCCTGCCCAGGTAGATAAACACGTGTCTTGTCCTCCCAGGCAGAGAGACACGAGTTCATATCGTCCAGGTAGATAAACACGTGTCCATATCTTCTAGGTCGATAAAGACGTGTTCATAGCTTCTAGGTAGATAAACACATGTCTTGTCCTCCAAGGCAGAGAGACACGAGTTCATATCGTCCAGGTAGATAAACACGTGTCCATATCGTCCAGGTAGATAAACGCATGTCTTGTCCTCCCAGGTAGATAGGCACGTGTCCATATCATCCAGGTAGATAAACGCATGTCTTGTCCTCCCAGGTAGATAGGCACGTGTCCATATCATCCAGGTAGATAAACGCATGTCTTGTCCTCCCAGGTAGATAGGCACGTGTCCATATCATCCAGGTAGATAAACGCATGTCTTGTCCTCCCAGGTAGATAGGCACGTGTCCATATCATCCAGGTAGATAAACGCATGTCTTGTCCTCCCCGGTAGATAGACACGTGTCCATATCATCCAGGTAGATAAACACATGTCTTGTCCTCCCAGGTAGATAGGCACGTGTCCATATCATCCAGGTAGATAAACGCATGTCTTGTCCTCCCAGGTAGATAGGCACGTGTCCATATCATCCAGGTAGATAAACGCATGTCTTGTCCTCCCAGGTAGATAGACACGTGTCCATATCATCCAGGTAGATAAACACATGTCTTGTCCTCCCAGGTAGATAGACACGTGTCCATATCATCCAGGTAGATAAACGCATGTCTTGTCCTCCCAGGTAGATAGACACGTGTCCATATCATCCAGGTAGATAAACACATGTCTTGTCCTCCCAGGTAGATAGACACGTGTCGATATCATTCAGGTTGATAAACAGGTGTTCATATCTTCTAGGTCGATAAATACGTGTCCATATCGTACAGGTTGATAAACACGTGTCTTGACCTCTCGAGTAGATAGACACGTGTCCATATCATCCAGGTAGATAAACACGCGTCTTGTCCTCCCAGGTAGATAACCACGTGCCTATATCGTTCAGGTAGATAGACACGTGTCCATATCATCCAGGTAGACAATTACGTGTTTTGACCTCCTAGGTAGATAGACAGGTGTCCATATCTTCAAGGTTGATAAACACGTGTCCAGAGCTTCATAGTAAATACGCGCGTGTCTGGTCTTCGAATTTTCCAGGTAGATGACAAAATGTCCAGTCATCCCAGATAAAGATGTATCTAGTATTCACGGGTAGATAAACACGAGTATTTTCTTCCCAGGTAGATGACAACATGTCCAGTCATCCCAGATAAAGATGTATCTAGTATTCACGGGTAGATAAACACATGTATATTCTCCCCAGGTAGATGAACACTTGTCCAGTCATCCCAGATAAAGATGTATCTAGTATTCACGGGTAGATAAACACATGTATATTCTTCCCAGGTAGATGACAACGCGTCCAGTCATCCCAGATAAAGATGTATCTGGTATTCACGGGTGGATAGATACGTGTATATTCTTCCCAGGTAGATGACAACATGTCCAGTCATCCCAGATAAAGATGTATCTAGTATTCACGGGTAGATAAACACGTGTATATTCTTCCCAGGTAGGTGACAACATGTCCAGTCATCCCAGATAAAGATGTATCTAGTATTCACGGGTAGATAAACACGTGTATATTCTTCCCAGGTAGATGACAACATGTCCAGTCATCCCAGATAAAGATGTATCTAGTATTCACGGGTAGATAAACACGTGTATATTCTTCCCAGGTAGATGACAACATGTCCAGTCATTCCAGATGAAGATGTATCTAGTATTCACGGGTAGATAAAGACGTGCATTTTCTTCCCAGTTAGATGACAACATGCTTCGTCTCCCCAGATAGATAAGGATCATAGATACGTACAGTATCTGGTCTTCACGGGTTAGATAACCATTCGTATAGACAGGTGTATACAAAATAGACATATCTCTCCCGGGGCTATGAAACATATCATTCAGCACATCCTGGCACTGTGCCGTGAGTGAATGAGTTACAATTTAACGTCGCATCGGCATTATTTCAGCTGTATAGCGGCGATAACTAATTCAGCTAGACCACCTCGCTTGGGATCATTGGGTCAACGTCATCACTTTAGCTGCAGGTGGTTGGCACTGTGGAAATGTTCGACCCTCTGGTGGTAGCAAACGCGAACAACAATTAACGAAATCACAGATTGCATATTTAAAGTAAATAATAATATGTTGTAATTTCCAACCTTTTGTTGTATCGTGAACTCGGTCATAAACTAACGAGCAAAAGAAACGTTACCAACCATCATGTGATGTCCATGTAAAGCTGTCAAGTGATATTTCCACCCACAATCACCCGAGCTGTCTTGATTTGGCCACATTTACCACCATAATGACGCTACCTCTAAACGGTTTCACGTCTAGAAGGCAACAACGTGATGGCTGCTCTACTCGGC
Source organism: Haliotis rufescens (assembly GCF_023055435.1). NCBI lineage: Eukaryota > Metazoa > Mollusca > Gastropoda > Lepetellida > Haliotidae > Haliotis > Haliotis rufescens. Next base: position 12,222,477 of record NW_025963824.1, on the reverse strand, counting down.
GGCGGTAAACACAAAAGTTGCAATCGGCTCTCGTGCCCGTGCGTGCGTGCGTGCGTGCGTGGGTGCGTGCTCAATCACATTTTCAAATGATCTGGTAGACAAACATCTAGTCTCTGAAATGAACATCATTTACAGAAAAAAAACAGTTGTTAAATTATCTTCATAGAAATATAAAAAAGGAGCCCAGAGACGCTTACTGATACTACAGAAATCTAGACTTGCTAAATGTTATAGACTTGCATGGGCGGTATTGGATATATTTGTATCAGATTCTGTGTGACTAATGGTCTATAGCACGTGCATTACTCAACAAATTGCTTTTGATCTGTTTTGGATCGATTGATTCTCGATTAGTTTGAAACACTATTCGGGGTTTGGACCAAAACTTTAAACCAGTTCTGTTGCTCATCACTTTATGTCCTGTGTTTTGTGTTACGCACTTCTTACATAAGTTTGTGTTCCAATCTCTCCTAGGTCTGTAGCTGAGAGGTTAAAGCGAGGCCTCAGAGTGGAGCCTGAGGAGTTCGAGTGTGTAACCATCTACTTCAGTGACATCTGCGGCTTCACCACCATCTCCGCCAGGTCAACCCCCATGCAGGTCAGACCCAGTGACACGACATCACGGGAACTTCATTGACTCCAAAGTACCCATGCAACACAGACCTAGTGACACGACATCACGGGGACTCCATATAACTCCACAGTACCCATGCAACACAGACCTAGTGACACGACATCACAGGGACTCCACATTACTCCCAAGTACCCTTGCAACACAGACCTAGTGACACGACATCACGGGGACTCCATATAACTCCACAGTACCCATGTAACACAGACCTAGTGAAACGACATCACGGGGAATCCATATAACTCCCCACTACCCATGCAACACAGACCTAGTGACACGACATCACGGGGACTTCATTTAACTCTCTAATACCCATGCAACACAGACCTAGTGACACGACATCACGGGGACTTCATTTAACTCTCTAGTACCCATGCAACACAGTCCTAGTGACACGACATCACGGGGACTCCATATAACTCCACAGTACCCATGCAACGCAGACCTAGTGACACGACATCACGGGGACTTCATTTAACTCTCTAGTACCCATGTAACACAGACCTAGTGACACGACATCACGGGGACTTCATTTAACTCTCTAGTACCCATGTAACACAGACCTAGTGACACGACATCACGGGGACTTCATTTAACTCTCTAGTACCCATGCAACACAGACCTAGTGACACGACATCACGGGAACTTCATTGACTCCCCACTACCCATGTAACACAGTCCTAGTGACACGACATCCCGGGGACTTCATTGACTCCCCACTACCCATGTAACACAGTCCTAGTGACACGACATCACAGGAACTTCATTGACTCCCCACTACCCATGTAACACAGTCCTAGTGACACGACATCCCGGGGACTTCATTGACTCCCCACTACCCATGTAACACAGTCCTAGTGACACGACATCACAGGAACTTCATTGACTCCAAAGTACCCATGCAACACAGACCTAGTGACACGACATCACGGGGACTCCATATAACTCCACAGTACCCATGCAACACAGACCTAGTGACACGACATCACGGGGACTCCATATAACTCCACAGTACCCATGCAACACAGACCTAGTGACACGACATCACAGGGACTCCATATAACTCTCCAGTACCCATGCAACACAGACCTAGTGACACGACATCACAGGGACTCCACATAACTCCCAAGTACCCATGCAACACAGACCTTATGACACGACATCACGGGGACTCCATATAACTCCCCAGTACCCATGTAACACAGACCTAGTGACACGACATCACGGGGACTCCATATAACTCCCCAGTACCCATGCAACACAGACCTAGTGACACGACATCACAGGGACTCCATATAACTCCCAAGTACCCATGCAACACAGACCTAGTGACACGACATCACAGGGACTCCATATAACTCCCCAGTACCCATGTAACACAGACCTAGTGACACGACATCACGGGGACTCCACATAACCCCCCAGTACCCATGTAACACAGACCTAGTGACACGACATCACAGGGACTCCATATAACTCCACAGTACCCATGCAACACAGACCTAGTGACACGACATCACAGGGACTTCATATAACTCCCCAGTACCCATGCAACACAGACCTAGTGACACGACATCACGGGGACTCCATATAACTCCCCAGTACCCATGTAACACAGACCTAGTGACACGACATCACGGGGACTTCATATAACTTCCCACTACCCATGCAACACAGACCTAGTGACACGACATCACGGGGACTCCATATAACTCCCCAGTACCCATGCAACACAGACCTAGTGACACGACATCACGGGGACTCCACATAACTCCCCAGTACCCATGCAGGTCAGACCTAGTGACACGACATCACAGGGACTCCATATAACTCCCAAGTACCCATGCAACACAGACCTAGTGACACGACATCACGGGGACTTCATATAACTCCCCACTACCCATGCAACACAGACCTAGTGACACGACATCACGGGGACTCTATATAACTCCCAAGTACCCATGCAACACAGACCTTATGACACGACATCACGGGGACTCCATATAACTCCCCAGTACCCATGCAACACAGACCTAGTGACACGACATCACAGGGACTTCATATACTCCCCACTACCCATGTAACACAGTCCTAGTGACACGACATCACAGGGACTTCATATACTCCCCACTACCCATGTAACACAGTCCTAGTGACACGACATCACAGGAACTTCATATACTCCCCACTACCCATGTAACACAGACCTAGTGACACGGCATCACGGGGACTTCATTTAACTCTCTAGTACCCATGCAACACAGACCTAGTGACACGATATCACTGTCTTTACCTCTTACACGGGGGAACATTTCTATAACATAAAATTTAAATTTTTAAAAATGGCATTCGTACTCCTCCAGATTAAACACTTGACCTCTGCAAAGAGACAATAGTACTTGTAGACAATCACAGCATGATGGATACGCCCACAATGTAGGTGTTGCCGTGGATAATCGTACTGTCATGTGTTTGTCTCCAGGTGGTGGATCTCCTCAACGACCTCTACTTATGCTTTGACGCCGTCATCGACGCCTACGACGTTTACAAGGTACGCACTTGTCTCCACAATCAAAACTATGTAACAGTTAACGAAAGTGTATCACACATGTATTATTTGTTATATGTATGTTTGACCATGGAGATATACAATATACATATATGTATGTTTGACCATGGAGATATACAATAAACTAAGATATAAAACGTCATGATCATCACCAGAAAACAACCAGTCTCGATGATCCGCTGAAACAGATTACTTCACGCGTAAAAGGACAAATAGAGGTGAAAATGATATGAATGGGGCACTGAGATTCAGCCTTGACACCAGGTGTTCGCGAATAGGGTAAGCAAGTACTGCTCTACCGGTAGCGAACAAACACTGCCAATGAGTCACCGGATGCATTCATTCTTTCATTGTTGAATTTGCTTGGCGACTTTGTCACATTTCTGATTAACATATATCTAGCTCACCACTTTACTCGAATTTCCCACGCCAGATATCTTTGACAATGGGGAAAGTATTTACCTTTAATTTAAATATGTTTCATGTAAGTAAACATATGATAAAACAGTTTTGTGAAAGGTTGAAATCCAAGCTTGAACCTTTGACATAAATATCAGCTGGGCAGATTCAAATACAACCGCTATCAAAAGACAGACACACGCGTGTCCAAGTGGTCTAAGGCACTGTAAGCATATTACAGAGTTGCCTCGCTTAGCCCTACAAGGATCCGGGAAAGAGGGTTCGAATCCTAAATTCGTCCCGATGATGTCCATTGGTCCGAATCAGACGATAGTGTTTGATAACAGTGTTGTATATGGCATTTATCTCTGGCTACTGAATTCATGAAGTATTGTATATGGCATTTATCTCTGGCTACTCAATACATAAAGTATTGTTTATGGCATTTATCTCCGGCTACTGAATTCAGACAGAAAGCAACACCATTGTACGTGTCAGACGATATTGTTTGAGAACAGTATTGTATATGGCATTTATCTCCGGCTACTGAATTCAGACAGAAAGCAACACCATTGTTCGTGATTGATGACGTCACCTCCCCGTGTCGTTCTCTCCTTCAGGTGGAGACTATCGGAGACGCGTACATGGTTGTTTCTGGCTTACCACAGAGGAACGGAAACAAACACGCCCAGCAGATCGCCCTGATGTCGCTGGCTTTACTCCAGGCTATAGACACGTTCAGGATGCGCCACCTACCGGGGGAGAAACTCAGGCTGAGGATAGGCTTGCATTCAGGTGGGAAGAGACGGCTGTACGGGATGTCCGATGGTCTGTTAGATATGATTTGATTAACCTTTTTTATTCCATAATGTTCGCCTACACAGTTTCATTTTGGCAGTAGATTGACTTCATGCATATTCCAGGGTCTGTGTAAAATGTTTCTCTCTACATGGTCTGCAGCTGTGTGTGATGTTAAATTTCTCTCTTCAGGTTCTCTGTGTGATGTTTAATTTCTCTCTTCAGGTTCTGTGTGTGATGATTAATTTCTCTCTTCAGGGTCTGTGTGTGATGATTAATTTCTCTCTTCAGGTTCTCTGTGTGATGTTTATATTATCTCTTCAGGTTCTCTGTGTGATGTTCAATTTCTCTCTTCAGGGTCTGTGTGTGATGTTTAATTTATCACTACATGGTCTGTGTGTGCTGTTTAATTTCTCTCTACAGGGTCTGTGTGTGCTTTTTAATTTCTCTCTACAGGGTATGTGTGTGCTGTTGAATTTCTCACTACATGGTCTGTGTGTGATGTTGAAATTCTCACTACAGGGTCTGTGTGTGCTGTCTAATTTCTAACTACAGGGTCTGTGTGTAATGTCTAATTTCTTTCTACATGGTCTGTGTGTGCTGTCTAATTTCTCTCTTCGTGGTCTGTGTGTGATGTTTAATTTCTCTCTACAGGGTCTATGTGTAATGATTAATTTCTCTCTACAGGGTCTGTGTGTGATGCATAATTTCTCACAACAGGGTCTGTGTGTGGTGTATAATTTCTCGCTACAGGGTCTGTGTGTGATGCATAATTTCTCTCTACAGGGTCTGTGTGTGATGTTTATTTTCTCTCTGTGTGTGATGTTTATTTTCTCTCTACAGGTTCTGTGTGTGATGTTTAATTTCTCTCTACAGGTTCTGTGTGTGATGTTTAATTTCTCTCTACAGGGTCTGTGTGTGATGTTTACTTTCTCTCTACAGGGTCTGTGTGTGCGGGGGTGGTGGGGCAGAAGATGCCGAGGTACTGTCTGTTTGGGGACACCGTCAACACAGCGTCCAGGATGGAGTCTCACGGGGAGGGTGAGTATGGACACATGCATAGAGACATCACGCATCTCAAGGCCACCTAACATCCGACGATATGAAAATACTCACTCCTAAAATTTCCAAAATATATTAACCTTGAATAATATTATTACCGAATGTTTTCAAATATTGCTTCGACTCTGGATCTACCCGGAGAGTTGAAGGTCGGGGGTTCGATTCCCGGCCACGTCATACGTATGTAAAAAGACGGTACATGTTGTTACCCTGCCTGGCGCTCGGCATTAAGGGGCGAAAAATAGGACTGGTCGGTTCGGAGTCAGTATTCTGTGTATCTCAGTGGGCTAGCACTATAAAATCGGCATTAGTCCGGACTAGTACAAGCAGCCACACACACAGCCACGTGCATGCACGTCGCTAAATAAGTGCAATAATCTTGGACGACGTTAAACCCCATTTCACCTCCCATCACATCACCTTTAACTATCCACAACAGATATATTGTCAAGATATCCATCATTTCTAGCCAACAATTCTTGGGCCAATACATATTTGTCTGATATTTTCTTAAAACGTTTTTTTCGAGACAACCCCCCGGAATATCAAACTTGTCGGCTCTTAAGATTTACAGCTGTAAAGTTAATATAAGGTACGTAATAGGAACATTAAAAAGCATACGAACAAATCCCCAGAAGCTGTCATGGTCTTGTGTCTTTAACGCTAATATGGAGCTGTTTCTATGAAGCTCTGCAGATCCACATGAGTGACCCAACAAAACAACTATTGGACGACTTCCCCACCTTTAATATTCAGAAGAGGGGCGTTATAGAGGTGAAGGTCAGTATACCCATTTTACAAGGTGTACCAGACAATACGCCTCCGGTTTCTTCAATGGAGGTTGTAGGTGGTCCGGTGGATCGGAATGTCTGGTCCACTCGTCCCGACATACCAAAATACTTTAAAAAATGGTACAAACAGAAATATGTGTTGAATGATCCGTGTACATCAGTGTTAAACCAACCAACCCCACCCTTCCCCGTGTTATGCATTCAAAAATTCATCATCCAAAAATCATCGCCACAGGATATCGCTACAGGACCATTTCTTCAAAGACAACGAACCGTTTTTTATATTATGGTTCACAAAAGTAACTGAACCGTAAACTGTAGCATAACAAATTTCCCATAAACATCCCTTAAAACATAGCTACCTAGTGCTTCTTGTTCGGATGAGCAAGTGAATGAGTTAGTGGCCATGGGTGTGGCATGAATGACAATATTGCAGCAATGTATGCAATGATAGTTTTTAATCGACCGTCTGTCCATCCCTCTCCAGAATGAAAGATCTATTTTAGCGTACGTTTGATTGCAGGGTAAAGGTCCGATGTCCACGTTTTGGCTGCTCTCATCTTCTTCCTAGTCACATGACACTGACGGGAGGTGAGGTGCCCTTGGTTACGAGGACACATGTTCATCAAGCGCACAGGAAACTACAGTGCCAACAACATTTTCTAACTTCTGTGAATGGGGGGAAAAACTTTGATTCGTCTCTAAACATGTTGTAACGCCACTGGCGCACATCCCGTCCTTGGTGTTACCTCGCCTTCCCCAATCTTTGCCGCCTACGGTAAGGTGTTAGGGTCACACCCTTCACAGGACGCCTTGCTTTCATGCGGGCTGCATAGAGCCGGTTTGTAGCGGTAGATGTTGACATTCGCCTTCCTGTTACTGTATGGAATTCTCTTTAGATAACAGGAACAGATGTTAACCTATTGCGTAGTGGACTAAATGTGGTGAGACAATCTGGTCTGGTTTAGGCCTGCCACGTCCAGGTCGCATGGCACTCCCACCCGTTGGACTGTACTTGACCCACAGTCGAGAAATTACACTTGTTGACTCGCCATACATTCGGGCAACTTGGGATATTGACGACCCTACCCATGTTTACCATTCGGTCTGTTCATTGCGATACTGTCACGGAGGCATTTTAAGCGGGTGCTTAGCTCAGTTGCATTAGAGTTTCCCTACAGGCTCATACACTCTGGCTTCTTCACCAAACTTGGCACATAGATGGGTTTAGTGGTGAACTAGTGCCTTTTGATAGTTTGGGATTTTTTAAACAATTTTTTGGAGTTTACATGGCAACAAGATTAATAGATTTATCACGATAAATATTTACAACTTCGGGGGATGACTTTGTCTCCTTGTTGATTTGCGAAACATTTCGGCCAGTTTTGGATTTCGTTTTACCAATCTATCGTACTCATAATTCGCCATGTGTCAGTTCATTGATATTCTGTCTCGGGAGCATGTTAAGCGTATGCTTTGCTTTATTGCATAAGTGATTATGAGTTCCCCAATGGCCTCTGTTTGTACGTGCATAACGTGCTGTTCATGTATGGTGTGAAATTGCATAGTAATTTTAATCGTTCAGATGCAACGCCACGGTATTGTGAATGTACAACTTAACGATAGCTGCTTTCAATTAATTAATTCCCATATTTTTTGTCGTTAATATATATTGTACAATTTCAAAAGTGTCCTTGGCTTTTTACCAAGTGCTGTATTTATTTCTTACTTTTAACTCGTTTAAATTCACAAATATATGCTTAATAATTATTAAACACGACATGTCACAAATCGTCATGTGACAATCGGTTCTTCCATCAGTGATTATGGCACCAGTGGCGTGATTGGGGACAATTGATGATTGCCACGGACAGGAGTACTGGGTATACTATATAAAGACTAGGTGAGTGTGCTTTTTTGAACAGTATTCAATTAATACAACCATATCACATTTAGCTGTACGAGGAATGCATTAAAGGAAGCCATGGAACGACAACTAAAGACAGAAAGACCTAAGTAACGTAACCAAGTAACCAAGTGCGTCACAGCGGAATACACTGAACATGCCGCCGGTATTATAACCATCAGTTGAAAAATCTGGTAACCTTGATAATAACTCGGCATGTTGGTATGAGCAGCGCTTGGAATGGCCGCTCGATGACAACCTTTAAATACATTTTATCTTCAACATCTACGGAAACGTAAGGCCCGGGTTCGATTCAATAAATGGGTACAATGTGTGAAGACAATTTCTGGTTTACATGTGTTGTAGCAACGTAAACCAATACTCAATCACTTCAGCAAAGATATGAATCATGGTTCCGGCCAGAGCTACAGACCAGAGCACAGAACAGAACACCAGAACTTACGGGGCTGTCATTACTTGGTACATGCATTGGACAGAAAGTGGAGCCTTTGTGTGTGATAATTCCTGCCTTAATATATCCTCGACAACGCTCGAGTACTGAATTACTAAAATATTTCAATTATTTGTTGTTGTTTTCGAAATTTGGAGTTTTGTTTCTCGTTACTTCGATTAAATTGTCATAATTTCGATTATTTTCTTCATATTTCAAGTTTACCTTTTTAAATCGAGATTTAAATTTTTTTAAATAGATTAAAATTACGAGAATATCTTTGAAATTATGAAAACAAATTTAAGTAACGAGAAACAACTCAATATTTTGAAAAATAATCAAATTGTATCGAGTTAAATAAATTATAATTGTGCTCACAATGTGGCATCAGTAGGGTTTACATAAGAACTGGTACCGTTGCAAATTAACAGTTTTCAGCCTTATTGTTGTACCGTCCAGATCTCTGTTGAATGTTTCATTGTTTGTTGACAATGTTTGTGAAAATTCGTTTTTGAGATTGTTATTGATAAATAAATATTGATGACAAAATTAACCGATTCCCTTGTCTTGTTTGTGTTCTTTATTGTTTAACCCCGCACTCAGCAATATTTCATCTATATGACGTAGGCATGTAAATACTTGAGTCTTGACCAGTCAATCCAGTGATCAACGCCGTCAGGGTCTGATGACACGTAATCAACCAACTTTTGGTCACCTCATACCACCAGCACAGTTTGATTGGGACAATTCTAACCCGAAATCCCTCACGGACTGATTATTGTCAAAGAATGAAAGGAAAACATTTTCTAATACTCCTTGTTATTATCGGTATTGAAACTATTAATTTTTCCCTTGCTGTTGTTTAAATTCGTAAAACATTGGTTCATACTTGGAAAGTTGAGATAATGTTTCACCTAATTTGTTTACGATAACCTCCTTGAGATAAACACTAGGATTCGAACCTTCTCTTCAATTTTTATGTTCACATGTTTCCTCAGTAAGCCTCCTTTAAATGTAATTTGCATTCATGTCAATGTTCCCGGTCACCTTTAAGGAATTGTTTAGTGGTATCATATTTTATCGTGATTATGCCGCAGAAAATACTGTCATTAGTGAGTTTCATACAATGGTCTCATTTCTCAATGACCTTGGAAATTATTTTCGTTCTTGCAGTGGGAAGGTCAAAGGTCATGTTCAAGAACATGACTCAAAAGCTTGTGGTTACACTTATGACAACAGTGTTTATACACATATCATTCAGCGTAGTGTATACATTCTCCATAATTGAGTCCTGCTTTGAAAAGGTTAAGGTCAAAATAAGTTAAAGGCCAAGGTCAGCATTCCGCGTTCTGTAAAACATGGTTATATCTTTGTCAGCTTCTGGAGCATTGCCAACTATCTACAGGCGTGGAACTGAAACTGCATGTATCGTTACATAGACTAGCAATCTGATATTGGTGTTATGACGTCAAAGTTCAAGGTCATCATTGAAGTCATTGTGGAATGGGTTGTATCATTTATTGTGACCTTCAGTTGTATATCTGCTTGCTCAATTCTGAGCCCTGGGTAATTGTTGAATCGTGAAGAAGTTGTAGAACGTAATGTTGTAGGACATGTAGACTGTCAAGCTTTGAGGAAATGGGGTCTCCAGCAACCCATACTTGTCATAAAAGGCGACTATGCTTGTCGTAAGAGGCGACTAACGGGATCGGGTGATCAGGCTCGCTGACTTGGTTGATGCATGTCATCGTATCCCAACTGCGTGGATCGATGCTCATGATGTCAATCACTGGATTGTCTGGTCAAGACTCGATTATTTAGACCGCTGCATATAGCTGGAATATTGAGTGTGGCGTTAAACAACATCCAAACAAACAACTTTGAGGAAGTGGCAAGGAAGGGGCTGCTTCTGTTGATGCAAGTATATACATACACCCCAGTTTCTTGTGTCCCTGATGGCCTCTGTGGAAGTAGCCAGTTTCAAACTATTCTTTCCACGGTTAATCCATCATCTGTTCCAACTTCATCAAGATGTACTATACCAACAGCTAATTGTTTTTTGTTGGAATCTCCACGTACAGATGAACATAAATCTGAATTATTCACTAATTATTCAAGCCTCTTTTCAGAGGAATGAAACATAATTATTGATAAATGTACTCCCAAAGCCCTCTACAAAGCCACAGATTCGAAAACAGTGGTTTAATTTAATTTTGAATGCAATAACCAACAGTTCACAACTCAAATACATTGCTAATACATTTTAATATATTTAAATATTCTTTTAATCCAAACAAACGATAGTCTTGGTAAAACAATGTAAACTTATGCCTTGTGCTAGCATCGGGAATACTGATTTTAGTTAAAATGATGAAAGGAGGGAAAACTAAATACAATGTCAGTTTTTATTCAGATTCTTGTCAGTCATTGATTGTGTCTAGTTCCCACCTGGAGTGAGTGAGTGAGTGAGTGAGTGAGTGAGTGAGTGAGTGAGTGAGTGAGTGAGTGAGTGAGTGAGTGAGTGAGTGAGTGAGTTAGGTTTTTAACGCTGCTTTTAACAGTATTCAAGTGGGAGGAAAGCCCGAAGTGATGCAGGTCTCACTTCAGTGAAACCCACGAGCATGGGTACGGTGCTGACAAACCTAAAAACATAATTTCTCTGCGTCTTTTATCCACTTCACACGAGGCTGTAAACCCATGAGATATTTTGGGATTTCAAAAATAAACTGTTCAGGAAAATAATTGAAAACATTTTGCCCCGGGTTTGACAAACAAACAAACAAAGCAGTTCGCTGGATATGTTGGATGCCCTGATGTAAATATGTTTGACATGTTTGGTTCTACCTGTATTTGCATTTGTTGTCTCTGAAACAACATGTCCGTCTCCACCCACTAGAATCACCACTCTCATCCCCGCCACATCAATAAACTCAACCCACGCCCTCCCCATCCCCAACACAAATGTTCGACTCGTTCTTTATTCAAAGAGGTATTGTTTTTCCAAAGTATTTTTGCAATATCGACCACAGTACAATGCACATGCCACGTCAACAACTGAGTTAATTGTTATATACTCAATGTCGTTTAACAATTCATTTACTGACTCGCTTAGTGTACTACGACAATATTTGCTTACAAATAGAAGTATGATGATGTTAATTATTCACATAAGTACATTAGTAAAACATATAATCTTAGGAAGAAAATATTCTCACTTACGTACTTACTCTCTGAGTGTGCTACAACAATACCTGTATGTTCCTACATATAAAAACCGATCGTGGTATTCAAAAAAGTAGAACATAGTATGTTAGGAAGAAAACATACCTACTAATTTACTGACTCTCTGAATGATCTACGACAATATGTTTCTACATATAGAAACCGAATATGGTATACTAATTAGTAAAACATATTATGTTAGGGAGAAAACATACCTACTTATTAATTGACTCTCTGAATGATCTACGAAAATATGTTTCTACATATAGAAGTATGGTCATGGTATTCAAATACGTTAGTAGTATCAAAAGCACTCTAGGGAACAAATGGTTATGTAATTCCCCTGCTACCCTACCCATGAAAGTTACATAATAGTATTACATAATACAATTACATAATGTGCCTATCCGAATTCCTGTAGGGAACAAATGTTACGTTACCCTACTACCCTCCATCAAAGGTGTCTAATTCATGTCACCTAGCATGTCACATATATCATTACCCAACCTCATCTACATTACATTATCAAAGGTGTTGAATCCCTTTACCACTTAATGGGTCGCGGTCGCTTGCCATCACACACAATGCACCATGTCCCCTAAGCATATTAATAAAGGCAATCTCAAAGTTTTCAAAATGGGGGCTCACACTACATTTTAAAGTACCTTCATTCTACCACACACTGTCTGCTGTACAACATTCATAATGTATAAAAGGTGTCCCCTTCTCACTTGCTACTCACAATATGTCTTCCGTCAATATGTGCTCATGTCCAGACAGCGTTGGGGTAGAAACGGTTTTGAACAGCTCTATGAACTCCTACCAAACCAGGCCAAGATGTCCCCCTGCGGCAAACCAGGTTGAAGTCCTTCCAGGAGTGGCCCATGCAGCTACAGCAGAAGCCTCACCAACTGGCAGCTGCAGGATTCTATTATAGCATGGCAAATTAAGCTCAGTGATTGGACTCACACTGACACTCCTTTAAGTGAGCATAAACAGTGGTCACAAAGCTGCACGTTTCTCGACATGATTGGTCACGGCGGTACTCAACGCAGTTCACCAATACTGGCCATGGTCAGAATCATCATAATTATCTGCATACGAAGTAGATGGTTGAGGCTCCATATTTAGAACAATGTTCAAGCTTTCACAATATTGAAATGTATGTGTGTGTAAAAGAAACATATTGGGTATTTATAATTATATAGGCCTTCAATGTTCTGTTGATAAATTGCTGATGACAACATGTTCAAATAAGCGTGATACTGATTTGGTTAAACTGTGAGGTGTAAACAGCCTGAGAGGTGAACTGCCCAGATTACATGCATTTGTTGGTGTGGGTAACCGACGCACCATGTATGTGTAGATGTACTTAGAGAAGATTGATGACGTTTAGTGAGTGAGTTAGCTAAGGAAGTATGGACTGGCGTGAGGGATGGCCTGTGCAGATTACACATGTTTGGGGTATCAAACCTGATGTATAGCTGACATTCTGAGTTGCGTGGTTATGTATTTACATAATGTGTGCCATTGCTAGTGGCTGTAGTAGGAGATGAATATTGAGTAGGGTGTCTTGAGAACCCATGCGGGGGTACATAAATGCACGCAGATGGTAGTCATACCACTTCACTGTGTGCTGGTAAGACTTGGTATTGAATTACGCTTGTACTGCAGTTCAACAGTATTATTTGAAATTTTAACATGGCTACCAACAACTTCCAGTGCAGACGTTGCAGAAGTGATGACCGAATGCAACCTGCACAAATAAGTGTGCATACCCGTTAGAGAGAAAGGGCACGCCGCGCAAAGATGTCCCCCTGAGGGCAAACAAACTGCAAGGAGGTTGGGCACTTTGCAGACAAGTGTACCAAGCCTTGTGGGGAGGTAGGGTGTGGAAGCACCGATCATAATCCTACACCTGACTACGAGGATTGAGAGACAGATCCGGGGTGGGCCTCCACAACACTTAGTGAATGCTGAGTGCTACAGGTGTGGCAACATAGGGCATTTTGCTACAGGGTGCAGTCTGCCCTGCCGTTGGTGCTTGCTTGAGATACCAGCGCTACTGTGGCAAACGCCCTGCCACACCCCAGCCCACGGCTTCACCACCCCAGCCTCAGCCTTCACCCCCATCGCTGCAACTACCACTGGAGGAAGAAGTAAAAACTTTCGCCACCGTGGGATTGCAGACTAAGTGGAAATGTAGGATGGAGGAAAAAACGCCCGTCTGCCCTGGTGATCCCCCGAATGAATAACAGGAGGCGGGCGATTATAGAAGATAGCAGCGGTGGGAATAGAGGAAGAGGAGGTAGATGGAGTGGGGGAACGGCTGGTGAATCGCTATTGTGACAGGGATCATCAGTCGGCCCAAGAAGTGTTGTACATGTAGTTGGTTGGTTTGTTGTTTAACGCCGCACTCAGCAATATTACAGCTATATGACGGCGGTCTGTAAATAATCGAGTCTGGACCAGACATTTCAGTGATTGACATCATGACCACCGATCCTCACAATGGGGATACGATGACATGCATCAGTTATCCTGACCGCCCGATCCCGTAGGTCGCCTTTGAAAAGCATGGTTGCTTTAGACCAATTCTAACCGGTATCTTCACGGATGTGCTGCTACTGTACATAACACTGTCGTTTTACACTGTGGACAGAAATATGTTGCGACTGTATAAATATATGTACCTATAGTATTATAGAACACCACTCAGGAAAGGTAAATTAAATCGAAATTAATTTCCTTTCAAAAGAAAGTATACATTTTCCAGCAATTCTCGAAACATTGTTTCTGGGATCACGAACGTGGCGCTGAAGCTCTTTTCTCTTTTGCTGAAACATTGATGTCAATCTAATCAGAAGACACCACGTCATGTGCATCCGACACAAATAGCTGCCAGTCATCCCAGTTTGCGCGCGACTATATAAGTTTGAGTCGGCGGGCCGAGGTTCATTCTGCTCTTTCACTTCATCGAGAAACTACAACGATGCCAAGATCAAGCGAGCTTCGTCGGGGTCTCTCTGCATCCGGCGCGACCCGTGAAGATTCCGGGGTAGAATAGGTCTTCAGCAACCCATACTTGTCGTTAAAGGCGACAAACGGGATCGGGTGGTCAGGCTTGCTGACTTGGTTGATGCATGTCATCGATCCCAATTGCGTGGATCGATGCTCATGACATTAATCACTTGATTGTCTGGTCCAGGCTCGATTATTTACAGACCACTGTCATTTAGCTGGAATATTGCTGATTGCGGTGTTAAACAACAAAACCAACCAACAGGCCGCGGGAAAACTACTGCCCGTCCTTTCCTCTCGAGGTTCGCAAGCCTGTATGCCACCAGCGAAGGTCATGTCATCCCGACCAAAGATCTCTTCGAAGAGTACAAGGCAAAGGTCTCTGCCTTGGACCACAGCTTTGCAGACACTCTCCGACCCATTCCACGCTTTCGCCATACACGCCGTGGGTATCGTATCAAGGAGGTTAGGATAGGTCGAAATTTGGGGGAACATTTGGGTTAAACTTTAAGGGGGTATAGGACTCGTAGGTCGGGGGTGGGGGGTCACAGATCCTCCGCCGTTTATAGCCCTGAAATTGGGAAAGCGGGAGGATGTGTGCGAGTACATTGGCCAGGTTATTCCTGGGGGGGGGGGGGGGGGGGGGGTAGAGGGCAGGTTGCGGGAGTATGATAGGCATAATTTGATTTATTGCTTTATAATCTTTGCTGGGGCTCATGATGAGGAAATCGTTTTGGACGGCCATCCGAATTCTCAGGGTGTTCAGATACACCCTGATCAAAAATTGGGGGGTGGGAATCATGAACCTCTGCTTTGAATATCCAAATTGCAAAATTAGGCGGGACATTAATGGGGGGGCCGAGGGATCAGAGGGTGGTGCCAGGCATGGCTCTTGAAATTCACGATGTGCACCATCAGGGACGTCAGTGCTGGCATAGAACTACGGAGACTACCACCGCATTTATGAGAGACTCCTGACCGAACTCCAATAACGGCCCTTTTCAGGGCCACACATGTCCCAAAAGAATGCTTTGAAATGTGGGTTGGTTGATTATGTTTGATATTTATTACAAAGTTTACAATTCATTTTTATCAGCAATATTCCAGCTAGATGACGGCGGTCTGTGATTAATCGAGTTTGGACCAGACAATCCAGTGATTGATATCATGATCGATGACATGCATTAACCAAGTCAGCGAGCTTGACCACCCGTAAGACGCGACTTGGTTGATGCTCATGATATCAATCACTCGATTATTTACAGACCGCTGGAATATTGCTGAGAAATATGAATTGAAAACTTGGTAATAAATAACAAACATTATGTGCCAGGGTTTTGAAAAAAAAGAAGTGCTTATCAAACGTGAATTTCCTTGGCAGAATGAAAACCATTACCCCTGGGGGTTAACAAATTTGTTATGAAGTGAAAAACGCCCCGAAAACCAATTTATGTTGGAGGCCTTTGAATGTATCAACATAACTGTTTCAGAAAAATAAAACAATTAAAAAGTGTTCAGATACACTTTTCCGAGAAAAATCCCAACGGATTTGGAAAGAGACTGAAATGTTCAATCTCTAACGAAATTCTCCCCTCCCTAAGATTTGTTTGTTTGATGTTTAACGCCGCAATCATCAACATTCCAGCTATATTACGACGGTCTGGACCAGACAATCCAGTGATTGATATCATGAGCATCGATCCACCCAAATGGGATTGATATCATGAGCATCGATCCACCCAAATGGGATCGATGACATGCATCAAACAAAGTCAGCGAGCCTGACCACCCGATCCCGTTAGTCGCCTTTTACGACAAGCATGGGTTGCTGAAGACCTATTCTACCCTGGAATCTTCACGGGTCAGGGGGATTACATAACCATTTGTTCCCTACAGTGACTTACTACTAGTATGTGATAAGTATGAACATCTTTGAGAAAAATATATTCCGACGTTTAACAAACATCTTTGAGAAAAATATATTCGACGTTTAACAATAGGCATAAAAACAAGATGCTAATTATCAGTCTCATAAAATCCATCAACTCTGCTGTTATACGTTCATTGGCCATATTGTTAAAACATATATATATATATCATGTATATCACGTGACTAAACACATGAAACTGAAAATGTCAACTTTACAATGGGCCTTGTGGCCTTAAATACCGAATAAAATATATATCTAAACAGTTTTTTTTTCTGGATGGTCAAGATTATTTTATTGTCAGATTGCCATGTTGATACTGTTTGACTGTTGTTTAACGCTGCACTCAGCAATATACGACGGCGGTCTGAAGATAATCGAGTCTGGACCAGACATTTCAGTGATTGACATCATGACCACCGATCCTCACAATGGGGATACGATGACATGCATCAGTTATCCTGACCGCCCGATCCCGTAGGTCGCCTTTGAAAAGCATGGTTGCTTTAGACCAATTATAACCGGTATCTTCACGGATGTGCTGCTACTGTACATAACACTGTCGTTTTACACTGTGGACAGAAATATGTTGCGACTGTATAAATATATGTACCTATAGTATTATAGAACACCACTCAGGAAAGGTAAATTAAATCGAAATTAATTTCCTTTCAAAAGAAAGTATACATTTTCCAGCAATTCTCGAAACATTGTTTCTGGGATCACGAACGTGGCGCTGAAGCTCTTTTCTCTTTTGCTGAAACATTGATGTCAATCTAATCAGAAGACACCACGTCATGTGCATCCGACACAAATAGCTGCCAGTCATCCCAGTTTGCGCGCGACTATATAAGTTTGAGTCGGCGGGCCGAGGTTCATTCTGCTCTTTCACTTCATCGAGAAACTACAACGATGCCAAGATCAAGCGAGCTTCGTCGGGGTCTCTCTGCATCCGGCCGCGACCCGTGAAGATTCCGGGGTAGCATAGGTCTTCAGCAACCCATACTTGTCGTTAAAGGCGACAAACGGGATCGGGTGGTCAGGCTTGCTGACTTGGTTGATGCATGTCATCGATCCCAATTGCGTGGATCGATGCTCATGACATTAATCACTTGATTGTCTGGTCCAGGCTCGATTATTTACAGACCACTGTCATTTAGCTGGAATATTGCTGATTGCGGTGTTAAACAACAAAACCAACCAACAGGCCGCGGGAAAACTACTGCCCGTCCTTTCCTCTCGAGGTTCGCAAGCCTGTATGCCACCAGCGAAGGTCATGTCATCCCGACCAAAGATCTCTTCGAAGAGTACAAGGCAAAGGTCTCTGCCTTGGACCACAGCTTTGCAGACACTCTCCGACCCATTCCACGCTTTCGCCATACACGCCGTGGGTATCGTATCAAGGAGGTTAGGATAGGTCGAAATTTGGGGGAACATTTGGGTTAAACTTTAAGGGGGTATAGGACTCGTAGGTCGGGGGTGGGGGGTCACAGATCCTCCGCCGTTTATAGCCCTGAAATTGGGAAAGCGGGAGGATGTGTGCGAGTACATTGGCCAGCTTATTCCTGGGGGGGGGGGGGGGGGGTAGAGGGCAGGTTGCGGGAGTATGATAGGCATAATTTGATTTATTGCTTTATAATCTTTGCTGGGGCTCATGATGAGGAAATCGTTTTGGACGGCCATCCGAATTCTCAGGGTGTTCAGATACACCCTGATCAAAAATTGGGGAGGGGGATTATGAACCTCTGCTTTGAATATCCAAATTCTAAAATTAGGCGGGACATTAATGGGGGGCCGAGGGATCAGAGGGTGGTGCCAGGCATGGCTCTTGAAATTCACGATGTGCACCATCAGGGACGTCAGTGCTGGCATAGAACTACGGAGACTACCACCGCATTTATGAGAGACTCATGACCAAACTCCAATAACGGCCCTTTTCAGGGCCACACATGTCCCAAAAGAATACTTTGAAATATGGGTTGGTTGGTTTACGCCGCACATTATGTTTGATATTTATTACAAAGTTTTCAATTCATTTTTCTCAGCAATATTCCAGCTAGATGACGGCGGTCTGTGAATAATCGAGTTTGGACCAGACAATCCATTGATTGATATCATGATCGATGACATGCATCAACCAAGTCAGCGAGCCTGACCATCCGATCCCGTAAGACGCGACTTGGTTGATGCATGTCATCGATGCTCATGATATCAATCACTCGATTATTTACAGACCGCTGGAATATTGCTGAGAAATATGAATTGAAAACTTTGTAATAAATAACAAACATTATGTGGGTTAAAATAATTCTTTTAAGAAGTGAAAAACGCCCGAAAACCAATTTATGTTGGAGGCCTTTGAATGTATCAACATAACTGTTTCAGAAAAATAATAACAATTAAAAAGTGTTCAGATCCACTTTTCCGAGAAAAAAACCCAACGGATTTTGAAAGAGACTGAAATGTTCAATCTCTAACGAAATTCTCCCCTCCCTAAGATTTCTTTGTTTGATGTTTAACGCCGCACTCATCAATATTCCAGCTATATTACGACGGTGTGTAAATAATCGTGTCTGGACCAGACAATCCAGTGATTGATATCATGAGCATCAGTCCACTCAATTGGGATCGATGACATGAATCAAACCAAGTCAGCGAACCTGATCACCCGATCCCGTTAGTCGCCTATTACAAGCATGGGTTGCTGAAGACCTATTCTACCCCGGAATCTTCACGGGTCAGGGGGATTACATAACCATTTGTTCCCTACAGTGACTTATTTACTAATAGTATGTTATAAGTATGAACATCTTTGAGAAAAATATATTCCGACGTTTAACAATAGGCATAAAAACAAGATGCTAATTATCAGTCTCATAAAATCAATCAACTCTGCTGTTATACGTTCATTTGCCATATTGTTAAAACATATATATATATATATATATCATGTATATCACGTGACTAAACACATGAAACTGAAAATGTCAACTGTACAATGAGCCTTGTGGCCTTAAATACCGAATAAAATATATATCTAACTGTCTATCTATCTAAACAGGTTTTTTTTCTGGATGGTCAAGATTATTTTATTGTCAGATTGCCATGTTGATACTGTTTGCTTGTTGTTTAACGCTGCACTCAGCAATATTCCAGCTATATGACGGCGGTCTGAAGATAATCGAGTCTGGACCAGACATTTCAGTGATTGACATCATGACCACCGATCCTCACAATGGGGATACGATGACATGCATCAGTTATCCTGACCGCCCGATCCCGTAGGTCGCCTTTGAAAAGCATGGTTGCTTTAGACCAATTCTAACCGGTATCTTCACGGATGTGCTGCTACTGTACATAAAACACTGTCGTTTTACACTGTGGACAGAAATATGTTGCGACTGTATACATATATGTACCTATAGTATTATAGAACACCACTCAGGAAAGGTAAATTAAATCGAAATTAATTTCCTTTCAAAAGAAAGTATACATTTTCCAGCAATTCTCGAAACATTGTTTCTGGGATCACGAACGTGGCGCTGAAACTCTTTTCTCTTTGGCTGAAACATTGATGTCAATCTAATCAGAAGACACAACGTCATGTGCATCTGACACAAATAGCTGTCAGTCATCCCAGTTTGCGCGCGACTATATAAGTTTGAGTCGGCGGGCCGAGGTTCATTCTGCTCTTTCACTTCATCGAGAAACTACAACGATGCCAAGATCAAGCGAGCTTCATCGGGGTCTCTCTGCATCCGGCCGCGACCCGTGAAGATTCCGGGGTAGAATAGGTCTTCAGCAACCCATACTTGTCGTTAAAAGCGACAAACGGGATCGGGTGGTCAGGCTTGCTGACTTGGTTGATGCATGTCATCGATCCCAATTGCATGGATCGATGCTCATGACATTAATCACTTGATTGTCTGGTCCAGACTCGATTATTTACAGACCACCGTCATTTAGCTGGAATATTGCTGATTGCGGCATTAAACAACAAAACCAACCAACAGGAAGCGGGAAAACTACTGCCCCTGTCCTTTCCTCTCGAGGTTCGCAAGCCTGTATGCCACCAGCGAAGGTCATGTCATCCCGACCAAAGATCTCTTCGAAGAGTACAAGGCAAAGGTCTCTGCCTTGGACCACGGACCTCAGCTTTGCAGACACTCTCCGACCGATTCCACGCATTCGCCAGCCAGTTCAATTTTTTTGAGGTGGTCGCCATACACGCCGTGGGTATCGTATCAAGGAGGTTAGGATAGGTCGAAATTTGGGGGAACATTTGGGTTATACTTTAAGGGGGTATAGGACTCGTAGGTCGGGGGGGGGGGGGGGGGGGGGGGGTCACAGATCCTCCGCCGTTTATAGCCCTGAAATTGGGAAAGCGGGAGGATGTGTGCGAGTACATTGGCCAGCTTATTCTTGGGGGGAGGTAGAGGGCAGGTTGCGGGAGTATGATAGGCATAATTTGATTTATTGGTTTATAATCTTTGCTGGGGCTCATGATGAGGAAATCGTTTTGGACGGCCATCCGAATTCTCAGGGTGATCAGATGCACCCTGATCAAAAATTGGGGAGGGGGATCATGAACCTATGCTTTGAATATCCAAATTGTAAAATTAGGCGGGACATTAATGGGGGGCCGAGGGATCAGAGGGTGGTGCCAGGCATGGCTCTTGAAATTCACGATGTGCACCATCAGGGACGTCAGTGCTGACATTGAACTACGGAGACTACCACCGCATTTATGAGAGACTCATGACCAAACTCCAATAACGGCCCTTTTCAGGGCCACACATGTCCCAAAAGAATACTTTGAAATATGGGTTGGTTGGTTTACGCCGCACATTATGTTTGATATTTATTACAAAGTTTTCAATTCATTTTTCTCAGCAATATTCCAGCTAGATGACGGCGGTCTGTGAATAATCGAGTTTGGACCAGACAATCCATTGATTGATATCATGATCGATGACATGCATCAACCAAGTCAGCGAGCCTGACCATCCGATCCCGTAAGACGCGACTTGGTTGATGCATGTCATCGATGCTCATGATATCAATCACTCGATTATTTACAGACCGCTGGAATATTGCTGAGAAATATGAATTGAAAACTTGGTAATAAATAACAAACATTATGTGCCAGGGTTTTGAAAAAAAAAGTGCTTATCAAACGTGAATTTCCTTGGCAGAATGAAAACCATTACCCCTGGGGGTTAACATAAATTTGTTATGAAGTGAAAAATGCTCCGAAAACCAATTTATGTTGGAGGCCTTTGAATGTATCAACATAACTGTTTCAGAAAAATAAAACAATTAAAAAGTGTTCAGATACACTTTTCCGAGAAAAATCCCAACGGATTTGGAAAGAGACTGAAATGTTCAATCTCTAACGAAATTCTCCCCTCCCTAAGATTTGTTTGTTTGATGTTTAACGCCGCACTCATCAACATTCCAGCTATATTACGACGGTCTGGACCAGACAATCCAGTGATTGATATCATGAGCATCGATCCACCCAAATGGGATCGATGACATGCATCAAACCAAGTCAGCGAGCCTGACCACCCGATCCCGTTAGTCGCCTTTTACGACAAGCATGGGTTGCTGAAGACCTATTCTACCCCGGAATCTTCACGGGTCAGGGGGATTCCATAACCATTTGTTCCCTACAGTGACTTACTACTAGTATGTGATAAGTATGAACATCTTTGAGAAATATATATTCCGACGTTTAACAAACATCTTTGAGAAAAATATATTGGACGTTTAAAAATAGGCATAAAAACAAGATGCTAATTATCAGTCTCATAAAATCCATCAACTCTGCTGTTATACGTTCATTGGCCATATTGTTAAAACATATATTCTGTCAGGTAGTATATATATATATATATATCATGTATATCACGTGACTAAACACATGAAACTGAAAATGTCAACTTTACAATGGGCCTTGTGGCCTTAAATAACGAATAAAATATATATCTAAACAGTTTTTTTTTCTGGATGGTCAAGATTATTTTATTGTCAGATTGCCATGTTGATACTGTTTGATTGTTGTTTAACGCTGCACTCAGCAATATTCCAGCTATATGACGGCGGTCTGAAGATAATCGAGTCTGGACCAGACATTTCAGTGATTGACATCATGAGCACCGATCCTCACAATTGGGATACGATGACATGCATCAGTTATCCTGACCGCCCGATCCCGTAGGTCGCCTTTTACAAGCATGGTTGCTTTAGACCAATTCTAACCGGTATCTTCACAGATGTGCTGCTACTGTACATAACACTGTGGACAGAATTATGTTGCGACTGTATACATATATTTACCTATAGTATTATATAGTACACCACTCAGGAAAGGTAAATTAAATCGAAATTAATTTCCTTTCAAAAGAAAGTATACATTTTCCAGCAATTCTCGAAACATTGTTTCTGGGATCACGAACGTGGCGCTGAAGCTCTTTTCTCTTTGGCTGAAACACTGATGTCAATCTAATCAGAAGACACAACGTCATGTGCATCTGACACAAATAGCTGTCAGTCATCCCAGTTTGCGCGCGACTATATAAGTTTGAGTCGGCGGGCCGAGGTTCATTCTGCTCTTTCACTTCATCGAGAAACTACAACGATGCCAAGATCAAGCGAGCTTCATCGGGGTCTCTCTGCATCCGGCCGCGACCCGTGAAGATTCCGGGGTAGAATAGGTCTTCAGCAACCCATACTTGTCGTTAAAAGCGACAAACGGGATCGGGTGGTCAGGCTTGCTGACTTGGTTGATGCATGTCGTCGATCCCAATTGCATGGATCGATGCTCATGACATTAATCACTTGATTGTCTGGTCCAGACTCGATTATTTACAGACCACCGTCATTTAGCTGGAATATTGCTGATTGCGGCGTTAAACAACAAAACCAACCAACAGGAAGCGGGAAAACTACTGCCCCTGTCCTTTCCTCTCGAGGTTCGCAAGCCTGTATGCCACCAGCGAAGGTCATGTCATCCCGACCAAAGATCTCTTCGAAGAGTACAAGGCAAAGGTCTCTGCCTTGGACCACGGACCTCAGCTTTGCAGACACTTTCCGACCGATTCCACGCATTCGCCAGCCAGTTCAATTTTTTTGAGGTGGTCGCCATACACGCCGTGGGTATCGTATCAAGGAGGTTAGGATAGGTCGAAATTTGGGGGAACATTTGGGTTATACTTTAAGGGGGTATAGGACTCGTAGGTCGGGGGGGGGGGGGGGGGGGGGGGGGGGTCACAGATCCTCCGCCGTTTATAGCCCTGAAATTGGGAAAGCGGGAGGATGTGTGCGAGTACATTGGCCAGCTTATTCTTGGGGGGAGGTAGAGGGCAGGTTGCGGGAGTATGATAGGCATAATTTGATTTATTGGTTTATAATCTTTGCTGGGGCTCATGATGAGGAAATCGTTTTGGACGGCCATCCGAATTCTCAGGGTGATCAGATGCACCCTGATCAAAAATTGGGGAGGGGGATCATGAACCTATGCTTTGAATATCCAAATTGTAAAATTAGGCGGGACATTAATGGGGGGCCGAGGGATCAGAGGGTGGTGCCAGGCATGGCTCTTGAAATTCACGATGTGCACCATCAGGGACGTCAGTGCTGACATTGAACTACGGAGACTACCACCGCATTTATGAGAGACTCATGACCAAACTCCAATAACGGCCCTTTTCAGGGCCACACATGTCCCAAAAGAATACTTTGAAATATGGGTTGGTTGGTTTACGCCGCACATTATGTTTGATATTTATTACAAAGTTTTCAATTCATTTTTCTCAGCAATATTCCAGCTAGATGACGGCGGTCTGTGAATAATCGAGTTTGGACCAGACAATCCATTGATTGATATCATGATCGATGACATGCATCAACCAAGTCAGCGAGCCTGACCATCCGATCCCGTAAGACGCGACTTGGTTGATGCATGTCATCGATGCTCATGATATCAATCACTCGATTATTTACAGACCGCTGGAATATTGCTGAGAAATATGAATTGAAAACTTGGTAATAAATAACAAACATTATGTGGGTTAAAATAATTCTTTTAAGAAGTGAAAAACGCCCGAAAACCAATTTATGTTGGAGGCCTTTGAATGTATCAACATAACTGTTTCAGAAAAATAATAACAATTAAAAAGTGTTCAGATCCACTTTTCCGAGAAAAAAACCCAACGGATTTTGAAAGAGACTGAAATGTTCAATCTCTAACGAAATTCTCCCCTCCCTAAGATTTGTTTGTTTGATGTTTAACGCCGCACTCATCAATATTCCAGCTATATGACGACGGTGTGTAAATAATCGTGTCTGGACCAGACAATCCAGTGATTGATATCATGAGCATCAGTCCACTCAATTGGGATCGATGACATGAATCAAACCAAGTCAGCGAACCTGACCACCCGATCCCGTTAGTCGCCTATTACAAGCATGGGTTGCTGAAGACCTATTCTACCCCGGAATCTTCACGGGTCAGGGGGATTACATAACCATTTGTTCCCTACAGTGACTTATTTACTAATAGTATGTTATAAGTATGAACATCTTTGAGAAAAATATATTCCGACGTTTAACAATAGGCATAAAAACAAGATGCTAATTATCAGTCTCATAAAATCAATCAACTCTGCTGTTATACGTTCATTTGCCATATTGTTAAAACATATATATATATATATATCATGTATATCACGTGACTAAACACATGAAACTGAAAATGTCAACTGTACAATGAGCCTTGTGGCCTTAAATACCGAATAAAATATATAGCTAACTGTCTATCTATCTAAACAGGTTTTTTTTCTGGATGGTCAAGATTATTTTATTGTCAGATTGCCATGTTGATACTGTTTGCTTGTTGTTTAACGCTGCACTCAGCAATATTCCAGCTATATGACGGCGGTCTGAAGATAATCGAGTCTGGACCAGACATTTCAGTGATTGACATCATGAGCACCGATCCTCACAATTGGGATACGATGACATGCATCAGTTATCCTGACCGCCCGATCCCGTAGGTCGCCTTTGAAAAGCATGGTTGCTTTAGACCAATTCTAACCGGTATCTTCACAGATGTGCTGCTACTGTACATAACACTGTGGACAGAATTATGTTGCGACTGTATACATATATTTACCTATAGTATTATATAGTACACCACTCAGGAAAGGTAAATTAAATCGAAATTAATTTCCTTTCAAAAGAAAGTATACATTTTCCAGCAATTCTCGAAACATTGTTTCTGGGATCACGAACGTGGCGCTGAAGCTCTTTTCTCTTTGGCTGAAACACTGATGTCAATCTAATCAGAAGACACAACGTCATGTGCATCTGACACAAATAGCTGTCAGTCATCCCAGTTTGCGCGCGACTATATAAGTTTGAGTCGGCGGGCCGAGGTTCATTCTGCTCTTTCACTTCATCGAGAAACTACAACGATGCCAAGATCAAGCGAGCTTCATCGGGGTCTCTCTGCATCCGGCCGCGACCCGTGAAGATTCCGGGGTAGAATAGGTCTTCAGCAACCCATACTTGTCGTTAAAAGCGACAAACGGGATCGGGTGGTCAGGCTTGCTGACTTGGTTGATGCATGTCGTCGATCCCAATTGCATGGATCGATGCTCATGACATTAATCACTTGATTGTCTGGTCCAGACTCGATTATTTACAGACCACCGTCATTTAGCTGGAATATTGCTGATTGCGGCGTTAAACAACAAAACCAACCAACAGGAAGCGGGAAAACTACTGCCCCTGTCCTTTCCTCTCGAGGTTCGCAAGCCTGTATGCCACCAGCGAAGGTCATGTCATCCCGACCAAAGATCTCTTCGAAGAGTACAAGGCAAAGGTCTCTGCCTTGGACCACGGACCTCAGCTTTGCAGACACTTTCCGACCGATTCCACGCATTCGCCAGCCAGTTCAATTTTTTTGAGGTGGTCGCCATACACGCCGTGGGTATCGTATCAAGGAGGTTAGGATAGGTCGAAATTTGGGGGAACATTTGGGTTATACTTTAAGGGGGTATAGGACTCGTAGGTCGGGGGGGGGGGGGGGGGGGGGGGGGGGGGTCACAGATCCTCCGCCGTTTATAGCCCTGAAATTGGGAAAGCGGGAGGATGTGTGCGAGTACATTGGCCAGCTTATTCTTGGGGGGAGGTAGAGGGCAGGTTGCGGGAGTATGATAGGCATAATTTGATTTATTGGTTTATAATCTTTGCTGGGGCTCATGATGAGGAAATCGTTTTGGACGGCCATCCGAATTCTCAGGGTGATCAGATGCACCCTGATCAAAAATTGGGGAGGGGGATCATGAACCTATGCTTTGAATATCCAAATTGTAAAATTAGGCGGGACATTAATGGGGGGCCGAGGGATCAGAGGGTGGTGCCAGGCATGGCTCTTGAAATTCACGATGTGCACCATCAGGGACGTCAGTGCTGACATTGAACTACGGAGACTACCACCGCATTTATGAGAGACTCATGACCAAACTCCAATAACGGCCCTTTTCAGGGCCACACATGTCCCAAAAGAATACTTTGAAATATGGGTTGGTTGGTTTACGCCGCACATTATGTTTGATATTTATTACAAAGTTTTCAATTCATTTTTCTCAGCAATATTCCAGCTAGATGACGGCGGTCTGTGAATAATCGAGTTTGGACCAGACAATCCATTGATTGATATCATGATCGATGACATGCATCAACCAAGTCAGCGAGCCTGACCATCCGATCCCGTAAGACGCGACTTGGTTGATGCATGTCATCGATGCTCATGATATCAATCACTCGATTATTTACAGACCGCTGGAATATTGCTGAGAAATATGAATTGAAAACTTGGTAATAAATAACAAACATTATGTGGGTTAAAATAATTCTTTTAAGAAGTGAAAAACGCCCCGAAAACCAATTTATGTTGGAGGCCTTTGAATGTATCAACATAACTGTTTCAGAAAAATAATAACAATTAAAAAGTGTTCAGATCCACTTTTCCGAGAAAAAAACCCAACGGATTTTGAAAGAGACTGAAATGTTCAATCTCTAACGAAATTCTCCCCTCCCTAAGATTTGTTTGTTTGATGTTTAACGCCGCACTCATCAATATTCCAGCTATATGACGACGGTGTGTAAATAATCGTGTCTGGACCAGACAATCCAGTGATTGATATCATGAGCATCAGTCCACTCAATTGGGATCGATGACATGAATCAAACCAAGTCAGCGAACCTGACCACCCGATCCCGTTAGTCGCCTATTACAAGCATGGGTTGCTGAAGACCTATTCTACCCCGGAATCTTCACGGGTCAGGGGGATTACATAACCATTTGTTCCCTACAGTGACTTATTTACTAATAGTATGTTATAAGTATGAACATCTTTGAGAAAAATATATTCCGACGTTTAACAATAGGCATAAAAACAAGATGCTAATTATCAGTCTCATAAAATCAATCAACTCTGCTGTTATACGTTCATTTGCCATATTGTTAAAACATATATATATATATATATCATGTATATCACGTGACTAAACACATGAAACTGAAAATGTCAACTGTACAATGAGCCTTGTGGCCTTAAATACCGAATAAAATATATAGCTAACTGTCTATCTATCTAAACAGGTTTTTTTTCTGGATGGTCAAGATTATTTTATTGTCAGATTGCCATGTTGATACTGTTTGCTTGTTGTTTAACGCTGCACTCAGCAATATTCCAGCTATATGACGGCGGTCTGAAGATAATCGAGTCTGGACCAGACATTTCAGTGATTGACATCATGAGCACCGATCCTCACAATTGGGATACGATGACATGCATCAGTTATCCTGACCGCCCGATCCCGTAGGTCGCCTTTGAAAAGCATGGTTGCTTTAGACCAATTCTAACCGGTATCTTCACAGATGTGCTGCTACTGTACATAACACTGTGGACAGAATTATGTTGCGACTGTATACATATATTTACCTATAGTATTATATAGTACACCACTCAGGAAAGGTAAATTAAATCGAAATTAATTTCCTTTCAAAAGAAAGTATACATTTTCCAGCAATTCTCGAAACATTGTTTCTGGGATCACGAACGTGGCGCTGAAGCTCTTTTCTCTTTGGCTGAAACATTGATGTCAATCTAATCAGAAGACACAACGTCATGTGCATCTGACACAAATAGCTGTCAGTCATCCCAGTTTGCGCGCGACTATATAAGTTTGAGTCGGCGGACCGAGGTTCATTCTGCTCTTTCACTTCATCGAGAAACTACAACGATGCCAAGATCAAGCGAGCTTCATCGGGGTCTCTCTGCATCCGGCCGCGACCCGTGAAGATTCCGGGGTAGAATAGGTCTTCAGCAACCCATACTTGTCGTTAAAGGCGACAAACGGGATCGGGTGGTCAGGCTTGCTGACTTGGTTGATGCATGTCATCGATCCCAATTGCGTGGATCGATGCTCATGACATTAATCACTTGATTGTCTGGTCCAGACTCGATTATTTACAGACCACCGTCATTTAGCTGGAATATTGCTGATTGCGGCGTTAAACAACAAAACCAACCAACAGGCCGCTGGAAAACTATTGCCCCTGTCCTTTCCTCTCGAGGTTCGCAAGCCTGTATGCCACCAGCGAAGGTCATGTCATCCCGACCAAAGATCTCTTCGAAGAGTACAAGGCAAAGGTCTCTGCCTTGGACCATGGACCTCAGCTTTGCAGACACTCTCCGACCGATTCCACGCTTTCGCCAGCCAGTTCAATTTTTTTGAGGTGGTCGCCATACACGCCGTGGGTATCGTATCAAGGAGGTTAGGATAGGTCGAAATTTGGGGGAACATTTGGGTTATACTTTAAGGGGGTATAGGACTCGTAGGTCGGGGGGGGGGGGGGGGGGTCACAGATCCTCCGCCGTTTATAGCCCTGAAATTGGGAAAGCGGGAGGATGTGTGAGAGTACATTGGCCAGCTTATTCTTGGGGGGAGGTAGAGGGCAGGTTGCGGGAGTATGATAGGCATAATTTGATTTATTGGTTTATAATCTTTGCTGGGGCTCATGATGAGGAAATCGTTTTGGACGGCCATCCGAATTCTCAGGGTGATCAGATGCACCCTGATCAAAAATTGGGGAGGGGGATCATGAACCTATGCTTTGAATATCCAAATTGTAAAATTAGGCGGGACATTAATGGGGGGGCCGAGGGATCAGAGGGTGGTGCCAGGCATGGCTCTTGAAATTCACGATGTGCACCATCAGGGACGTCAGTGCTGACATTGAACTACGGAGACTACCACCGCATTTATGAGAGACTCATGACCAAACTCCAATAACGGCCCTTTTCAGGGCCACACATGTCCCAAAAGAATACTTTGAAATATGGGTTGGTTGGTTTACGCCGCACATTATGTTTGATATTTATTACAAAGTTTTCAATTCATTTTTCTCAGCAATATTCCAGCTAGATGACGGCGGTCTGTGAATAATCGAGTTTGGACCAGACAATCCATTGATTGATATCATGATCGATGACATGCATCAACCAAGTCAGCGAGCCTGACCATCCGATCCCGTAAGACGCGACTTGGTTGATGCATGTCATCGATGCTCATGATATCAATCACTCGATTATTTACAGACCGCTGGAATATTGCTGAGAAATATGAATTGAAAACTTTGTAATAAATAACAAACATTATGTGGGTTAAAATAATTCTTTTAAGAAGTGAAAAACGCCCGAAAACCAATTTATGTTGGAGGCCTTTGAATGTATCAACATAACTGTTTCAGAAAAATAATAACAATTAAAAAGTGTTCAGATCCACTTTTCCGAGAAAAAAACCCAACGGATTTTGAAAGAGACTGAAATGTTCAATCTCTAACGAAATTCTCCCCTCCCTAAGATTTCTTTGTTTGATGTTTAACGCCGCACTCATCAATATTCCAGCTATATGACGACGGTGTGTAAATAATCGTGTCTGGACCAGACAATCCAGTGATTGATATCATGAGCATCAGTCCACTCAATTGGGATCGATGACATGAATCAAACCAAGTCAGCGAACCTGACCACCCGATCCCGTTAGTCGCCTATTACAAGCATGGGTTGCTGAAGACCTATTCTACCCCGGAATCTTCACGGGTCAGGGGGATTACATAACCATTTGTTCCCTACAGTGACTTATTTACTAATAGTATGTTATAAGTATGAACATCTTTGAGAAAAATATAGTCCGACGTTTAACAATAGGCATAAAAACAAGATGCTAATTATCAGTCTCATAAAATCAATCAACTCTGCTGTTATACGTTCATTTGCCATATTGTTAAAACATATATATATATATATATCATGTATATCACGTGACTAAACACATGAAACTGAAAATGTCAACTGTACAATGAGCCTTGTGGCCTTAAATACCGAATAAAATATATATCTAACTGTCTATCTATCTAAACAGGTTTTTTTTCTGGATGGTCAAGATTATTTTATTGTCAGATTGCCATGTTGATACTGTTTGCTTGTTGTTTAACGCTGCACTCAGCAATATTCCAGCTATATGACGGCGGTCTGAAGATAATCGAGTCTGGACCAGACATTTCAGTGATTGACATGATGACCACCGATCCTCACAATGGGGATACGATGACATGCATCAGTTATCCTGACCGCCCGATCCCGTAGGTCGCCTTTGAAAAGCATGGTTGCTTTAGACCAATTCTAACCGGTATCTTCACGGATGTGCTGCTACTGTACATAAAACACTGTCGTTTTACACTGTGGACAGAAATATGTTGCGACTGTATACATATATGTACCTATAGTATTATAGAACACCACTCAGGAAAGGTAAATTAAATCGAAATTAATTTCCTTTCAAAAGAAAGTATACATTTTCCAGCAATTCTCGAAACATTGTTTCTGGGATCACGAACGTGGCGCTGAAACTCTTTTCTCTTTGGCTGAAACATTGATGTCAATCTAATCAGAAGACACCACGTCATGTGCATCCGACACAAATAGCTGTCAGTCATCCCAGTTTGCGCGCGACTATATAAGTTTGAGTCGGCGGGCCTAGGTTCATTCTGCTCTTTCACTTCATCGAGAAACTACAACGATGCCAAGATCAAGCGAGCTTCGTCGGGGTCTCTCTGCATCCGGCCGCGACCCGTGAAGATTCCGGGGTAGAATGGGTCTTCAGCAACCCATACTTGTCGTTAAAGGCGACAAACGGGATAGGGTGGACAGGCTTGCTGACTTGGTTGATGCATGTCATCGATCCCAATTGCGTGGATCGATGCTCATGACATTAATCACTTGATTGTCTGGTCCAGACTCGATTATTACAGACCACCGTCATTTAGCTGGAATATTGCTGATTGCGGCGTTAAACAACAAAACCAACCATCCAACCGGCCGCGGGAAAACTACTGCCCGTCCTTTCCTCTCGAGGTTCGCAAGCCTGTATGCCACCAGCGAAGGTCATGTCATCCCGACCAAAGATCTCTTCGAAGAGTACAAGACAAAGGTCTCTGCCTTGGACCACAGCTTTGCAGACACTCTCAGACTCATTCCACGCTTTCGCCAGCCAGTTCAATTTTTTTGAGGTGGTCGCCATACACGCCGTGGGTATCGTATCAAGGAGGTTAGGATAAGTCGAAACTTGGGGGAACATTTGGGTTATACTTTAAGGGGGTATAGGACTCGTAGGTCGGGGGGGGGTGTCACAGATCCTCCGCCGTTGATAGCCCTGAAATTGGGAAAGCGGGAGGATGTGTGCGAGTACATTGGCCAGCTTATTCTTGGGGGGGGGGGGGGGGGGGGGGGGAGGAGGTAGAGGGCAGGTTGCGGGAGTATGATAGGCATAATTTGATTTATTGGTTTATAATCTTTGCTGGGGCTCATGAGGAGGAAATCGTTTTGGACGGCCATCCGAATTCTCAGGGTGATCAGATACACCCTGATCAAAAATTGGGGGGGAGGGGGAATCATGAACCTCTGCTTTGAATATCCAAATTGCAAAATTAGGCGTGACATTAATGGGGGGTCCGAGGGATCAGAGGGTGGTGCCAGGCATGGCTCTTGAAATTCTCGATGTGCACCATCAGGGACGTCAGTGCTGGCATGGAACTACGGAGACTACCACCGCATTTATGAAAGACTCCTGACCAAACTCCAATAACGGCCCTTTTCAGAGCCACACATGTCCCAAAAGAATACTTTGAAATGTGGGTTGGTTGATTATGTTTGATATTTATTACAAAGTTTTCAATTCATTTTTATCAGCAATATTCCAGCTAGATGACGGCGGTCTGTGATTAATCGAGTTTGGACCAGACAATCCAGTGATTGATATCATGATCGATGACATGCATCAACCAAGTCAGGGAGCTTGACCACCCGTAAGAGGCGACTTGGTTGATGCTCATGATATCAATCACTCGATTATTTACAGACCGCTGGAATATTGCTGAGAAATATGAATTGAAAACTTGGTAATAAATAACAAACATTATGTGCCAGGGTTTTGAAAAAAAAAAGTGCTTATCAAACGTGAATTTCCTTGGCAGAATGAAAACCATTACCCCTGGGGGTTAACATAAATTTGTTATGAAGTGAAAAACGCCCCGAAAACCAATTTATGTTGGAGGCCTTTGAATGTATCAACATAACTGTTTCAGAAAAATAAAACAATTAAAAAGTGTTCAGATACACTTTTCCGAGAAAAATCCCAACGGATTTGGAAAGAGACTGAAATGTTCAATCTCTAACGAAATTCTCCCCTCCCTAAGATTTGTTTGTTTGATGTTTAACGCCGCACTCACCAACATTCCAGCTATATTACGACTGTCTGGACCAGACAATCAAGTGATTGATATCATGAGCATCGATCCACCCAAATGGGATCGATGACCTGCATCAAACCAAGTCAGCGAGCCTGACCACCCGATCCCGTTAGTCGCCTTTTCCGACAAGCATGGGTGGCTGAAGACCTATTCTACCCCGGAATCTTCACGGCTCAGGGGGATTACATAACCATTTGTTCCCTACAGTGACTTACTACTAGTATGTGATAAGTATGAACATCTTTGAGAAAAATATATTCCGACGTTTAACAAACATCTTTGAGAAAAATATATTCGACGTTTAACAATAGGCATAAAAACAAGATGCTAATTATCAGTCTCATAAAATCCATCAACTCTGCTGTTATACGTTCATTGGCCATATTGTTAAAACATATATTCTGTCAGATAGTATATATATATATATATATATATATATATATCATGTATATCACGTGACTAAACACATGAAACTGAAAATGTCAACTTTACAATGGGCCTTGTGGCCTTAAATACCGAATAAAATATATATCTAAACAGTTTTTTTTTCTGGATGGTCAAGATTATTTTATTGTCAGATTGCCATGTTGATACTGTTTGATTGTTGTTTAACGCTGCACTCAGCAATATTCCAGCTATATGACGGCGGTCTGAAGATAATCGAGTCTGGACCAGACATTTCAGTGATTGACATCATGAGCACCGATCCTCACAATTGGGATACGATGACATGCATCAGTTATCCTGACCGCCCGATCCCGTAGGTCGCCTTTTACAAGCATGGTTGCTTTAGACCAATTCTAACCGGTAGCTCCACGGATGTGCTGCTACTGTACATAACACTGTGGACAGAATTATGTTGCGACTGTATACATATATTTACCTATAGTATTATATAGTACACCACTCAGGAAAGGTAAATTAAATCGAAATTAATTTCCTTTCAAAAGAAAGTATACATTTTCCAGCAATTCTCGAAACATTGTTTCTGGGATCACGAAAGTGGCGCTGAAGCTCTTTTCTCTTTGGCTGAAACATTGATGTCAATCTAATCAGAAGACACAACGTCATGTGCATCTGACACAAATAGCTGTCAGTCATCCCAGTTTGCGCGCGACTATATAAGTTTGAGTCGGCGGGCCGAGGTTCATTCTGCTCTTTCACTTCATCGAGAAACTACAACGATGCCAAGATCAAGCGAGCTTCATCGGGGTCTCTCTGCATCCGGCCGCGACCCGTGAAGATTCCGGGGTAGAATAGGTCTTCAGCAACCCATACTTGTCGTTAAAAGCGACAAACGGGATCGGGTGGTCAGGCTTGCTGACTTGGTTGATGCATGTCATCGATCCCAATTGCATGGATCGATGCTCATGACATTAATCACTTGATTGTCTGGTCCAGACTCGATTATTTACAGACCACCGTCATTTACCTGGAATATTGCTGATTGCGGCGTTTAACAACAAAACCAACCAACAGGCAGCGGGAAAACTACTGCCCCTGTCCTTTCCTCTCGAGGTTCGCAAGCCTGTATGCCACCAGCGAAGGTCATGTCACCCCGACCAAAGATCTCTTCGAAGAGTACAAGGCAAAGGTTTCTGCCTTGGACCACAGACCTCAGCTTTGCAGACACTCTCCGACCGATTCCACGCTTTCGCCAGCCAGTTCAATTTTTTTGAGGTGGTCGCCATACACGCCGTGGGTATCGTATCAAGGAGGTTAGGATAGGTCGAAATTTGGGGGAACATTTGGGTTATACTTTAAGGGGGTATAGGACTCGTAGGTCGGGGGGGGGGGGGGGGGGGGTTGTCACAGATCCTCCGCCGTTTATAGCCCTGAAATTGGGAAAGCGGGAGGATGTGTGCGAGTACATTGGCCAGCTTATTCTTGGGGGGAGGTAGAGGGCAGGTTGCGGGAGTATGATAGGCATAATTTGACTTATTGGTTTATAATCTTTGCTGGGGCTCATGATGAGGAAATCGTTTTGGACGGCCATCCGAATTCTCAGGGTGATCAGATACACCCTGATCAAAAATTGGGGAGGGGGATCATGAACCTCTGCTTTGAATATCCAAATTGTAAAATTAGGCGGGACATTAATGGGGGGGGGGGGGGGGGGGGGGGGGCCGAGGGAGCAGAGGGTGGTGCCAGGCATGGCTCTTGAAATTCACGATGTGCACCATCAGGGACGTCAGTGCTGACATGGAACTACGGAGACTACCACCGCATTTATGAGAGACTCCTGAACAAACTCCAAAATCGGCCCTTTTCAGGGCCACACATGTCCCAAAAGAATACTTTGAAATGTGGGTTGGTTGATTTACGCCGCACATTATGTTTGATATTTATTACAAAGTTTTCAATTCATTTTTCTCAGTAATATTCCAGCTAGATGACGGCGGTCTGTGATTAATCGAGTTTGGACCAGACAATCCATTGATTGATATCATGATCGATGACATGCATCAACCAAGTCAGCGAGCTTGACCACCCGTAAGACGCGACTTGGTTGATGCTCATGATATCAATCACTCGATTATTTACAGACCGCTGGAATGTTGCTGAGAAATATGAATTGAAAACTTGGTAATAAATAAACATTATGTGCCAGGGTTTTGAAAAAAAAAAAGTGCTTATCAAACGTGAATTTCCTTGGCAGAATGAAAACCATTACCCCTGGGGGTTAACATAAATTTGTTATGAAGTGAAAAACGCCCCGAAAACCAATTTATGTTGGAGGCCTTGAATGTATCAACATAACTGTTTCAGAAAAATAAAACAATTAAAAAGTGTTCAGATACACTTTTCCGAGAAAAATCCCAACGGATTTGGAAAGAGACTGAAATGTTCAATCTCTAACGAAATTCTCCCCTCCCTAAGATTTTTTTGTTTGATGTTTAACGCCGCACTCACCAACATTCCAGCTATATTACGACGGTCTAGACCAGACAATCCAGTGATTGATATCATGAGCATCTATCCACCCAAATGGGATCGATGACATGCATCAAACCAAGTCAGCGAACCTGACCACCCGATCCCGTTAGTCGCCTTTTACGACAAGCATGGGTTGCTGAAGACCTATTCTACCCCGGAATCTTCACGGGTCAGGGGGATTACATAACCATTTGTTCCCTACAGTGACTTACTACTAGTATGTGATAAGTATGAACATCTTTGAGAAAAATATATTCCGACGTTTAACAAACATCTTTGAGAAAAGTATATTCGACATTTAACAATAGGCATAAAAACAAGATGCTAATTATCAGTCTCATAAAATCCATCAACTCTGCTGTTATACGTTCATTGGCCATATTGTTAAAACATATATTCTGTCAGATAGTATATATATATATATATCATGTATATCACGTGACTAAACACATGAAACTGAAAATGTCAACTTTACAATTGGCCTTAAATAACGAATAATATATATATATCTAAACAGTTTGTTTTTTTCTGGATGGTCAAGATTATTTTATTGTCAGATTGCCATGTTGATACTGTTTGATTGTTGTTTAACGCCGCACTCATCAATATTCCAGCTATATGACGACGGTGTGTAAATAATCGTGTCTGGACCAGACAATCCAGTGATTGATATCATGAGCATCAGTCCACTCAATTGGGATCGATGACATGAATCAAACCAAGTCAGCGAACCTGACCACCCGATCCCGTTAGTCGCCTATTACAAGCATGGGTTGCTGAAGACCTATTCTACCCCGGAATCTTCACGGGTCAGGGGGATTACATAACCATTTGTTCCCTACAGTGACTTATTTACTAATAGTATGTTATAAGTATGAACATCTTTGAGAAAAATATATTCCGACGTTTAACAATAGGCATAAAAACAAGATGCTAATTATCAGTCTCATAAAATCAATCAACTCTGCTGTTATACGTTCATTTGCCATATTGTTAAAACATATATATATATATATATCATGTATATCACGTGACTAAACACATGAAACTGAAAATGTCAACTGTACAATGAGCCTTGTGGCCTTAAATACCGAATAAAATATATAGCTAACTGTCTATCTATCTAAACAGGTTTTTTTTCTGGATGGTCAAGATTATTTTATTGTCAGATTGCCATGTTGATACTGTTTGCTTGTTGTTTAACGCTGCACTCAGCAATATTCCAGCTATATGACGGCGGTCTGAAGATAATCGAGTCTGGACCAGACATTTCAGTGATTGACATCATGAGCACCGATCCTCACAATTGGGATACGATGACATGCATCAGTTATCCTGACCGCCCGATCCCGTAGGTCGCCTTTGAAAAGCATGGTTGCTTTAGACCAATTCTAACCGGTATCTTCACAGATGTGCTGCTACTGTACATAACACTGTGGACAGAATTATGTTGCGACTGTATACATATATTTACCTATAGTATTATATAGTACACCACTCAGGAAAGGTAAATTAAATCGAAATTAATTTCCTTTCAAAAGAAAGTATACATTTTCCAGCAATTCTCGAAACATTGTTTCTGGGATCACGAACGTGGCGCTGAAGCTCTTTTCTCTTTGGCTGAAACACTGATGTCAATCTAATCAGAAGACACAACGTCATGTGCATCTGACACAAATAGCTGTCAGTCATCCCAGTTTGCGCGCGACTATATAAGTTTGAGTCGGCGGGCCGAGGTTCATTCTGCTCTTTCACTTCATCGAGAAACTACAACGATGCCAAGATCAAGCGAGCTTCATCGGGGTCTCTCTGCATCCGGCCGCGACCCGTGAAGATTCCGGGGTAGAATAGGTCTTCAGCAACCCATACTTGTCGTTAAAAGCGACAAACGGGATCGGGTGGTCAGGCTTGCTGACTTGGTTGATGCATGTCGTCGATCCCAATTGCATGGATCGATGCTCATGACATTAATCACTTGATTGTCTGGTCCAGACTCGATTATTTACAGACCACCGTCATTTAGCTGGAATATTGCTGATTGCGGCGTTAAACAACAAAACCAACCAACAGGAAGCGGGAAAACTACTGCCCCTGTCCTTTCCTCTCGAGGTTCGCAAGCCTGTATGCCACCAGCGAAGGTCATGTCATCCCGACCAAAGATCTCTTCGAAGAGTACAAGGCAAAGGTCTCTGCCTTGGACCACGGACCTCAGCTTTGCAGACACTTTCCGACCGATTCCACGCATTCGCCAGCCAGTTCAATTTTTTTGAGGTGGTCGCCATACACGCCGTGGGTATCGTATCAAGGAGGTTAGGATAGGTCGAAATTTGGGGGAACATTTGGGTTATACTTTAAGGGGGTATAGGACTCGTAGGTCGGGGGGGGGGGGGGGGGGGGGGGGGGTCACAGATCCTCCGCCGTTTATAGCCCTGAAATTGGGAAAGCGGGAGGATGTGTGCGAGTACATTGGCCAGCTTATTCTTGGGGGGAGGTAGAGGGCAGGTTGCGGGAGTATGATAGGCATAATTTGATTTATTGGTTTATAATCTTTGCTGGGGCTCATGATGAGGAAATCGTTTTGGACGGCCATCCGAATTCTCAGGGTGATCAGATGCACCCTGATCAAAAATTGGGGAGGGGGATCATGAACCTATGCTTTGAATATCCAAATTGTAAAATTAGGCGGGACATTAATGGGGGGCCGAGGGATCAGAGGGTGGTGCCAGGCATGGCTCTTGAAATTCACGATGTGCACCATCAGGGACGTCAGTGCTGACATTGAACTACGGAGACTACCACCGCATTTATGAGAGACTCATGACCAAACTCCAATAACGGCCCTTTTCAGGGCCACACATGTCCCAAAAGAATACTTTGAAATATGGGTTGGTTGGTTTACGCCGCACATTATGTTTGATATTTATTACAAAGTTTTCAATTCATTTTTCTCAGCAATATTCCAGCTAGATGACGGCGGTCTGTGAATAATCGAGTTTGGACCAGACAATCCATTGATTGATATCATGATCGATGACATGCATCAACCAAGTCAGCGAGCCTGACCATCCGATCCCGTAAGACGCGACTTGGTTGATGCATGTCATCGATGCTCATGATATCAATCACTCGATTATTTACAGACCGCTGGAATATTGCTGAGAAATATGAATTGAAAACTTTGTAATAAATAACAAACATTATGTGGGTTAAAATAATTCTTTTAAGAAGTGAAAAACGCCCCGAAAACCAATTTATGTTGGAGGCCTTTGAATGTATCAACATAACTGTTTCAGAAAAATAATAACAATTAAAAAGTGTTCAGATCCACTTTTCCGAGAAAAAAACCCAACGGATTTTGAAAGAGACTGAAATGTTCAATCTCTAACGAAATTCTCCCCTCCCTAAGATTTGTTTGTTTGATGTTTAACGCCGCACTCATCAATATTCCAGCTATATGACGACGGTGTGTAAATAATCGTGTCTGGACCAGACAATCCAGTGATTGATATCATGAGCATCAGTCCACTCAATTGGGATCGATGACATGAATCAAACCAAGTCAGCGAACCTGACCACCCGATCCCGTTAGTCGCCTATTACAAGCATGGGTTGCTGAAGACCTATTCTACCCCGGAATCTTCACGGGTCAGGGGGATTACATAACCATTTGTTCCCTACAGTGACTTATTTACTAATAGTATGTTATAAGTATGAACATCTTTGAGAAAAATATATTCCGACGTTTAACAATAGGCATAAAAACAAGATGCTAATTATCAGTCTCATAAAATCAATCAACTCTGCTGTTATACGTTCATTTGCCATATTGTTAAAACATATATATATATATATATCATGTATATCACGTGACTAAACACATGAAACTGAAAATGTCAACTGTACAATGAGCCTTGTGGCCTTAAATACCGAATAAAATATATAGCTAACTGTCTATCTATCTAAACAGGTTTTTTTTCTGGATGGTCAAGATTATTTTATTGTCAGATTGCCATGTTGATACTGTTTGCTTGTTGTTTAACGCTGCACTCAGCAATATTCCAGCTATATGACGGCGGTCTGAAGATAATCGAGTCTGGACCAGACATTTCAGTGATTGACATCATGAGCACCGATCCTCACAATTGGGATACGATGACATGCATCAGTTATCCTGACCGCCCGATCCCGTAGGTCGCCTTTGAAAAGCATGGTTGCTTTAGACCAATTCTAACCGGTATCTTCACAGATGTGCTGCTACTGTACATAACACTGTGGACAGAATTATGTTGCGACTGTATACATATATTTACCTATAGTATTATATAGTACACCACTCAGGAAAGGTAAATTAAATCGAAATTAATTTCCTTTCAAAAGAAAGTATACATTTTCCAGCAATTCTCGAAACATTGTTTCTGGGATCACGAACGTGGCGCTGAAGCTCTTTTCTCTTTGGCTGAAACATTGATGTCAATCTAATCAGAAGACACAACGTCATGTGCATCTGACACAAATAGCTGTCAGTCATCCCAGTTTGCGCGCGACTATATAAGTTTGAGTCGGCGGACCGAGGTTCATTCTGCTCTTTCACTTCATCGAGAAACTACAACGATGCCAAGATCAAGCGAGCTTCATCGGGGTCTCTCTGCATCCGGCCGCGACCCGTGAAGATTCCGGGGTAGAATAGGTCTTCAGCAACCCATACTTGTCGTTAAAGGCGACAAACGGGATCGGGTGGTCAGGCTTGCTGACTTGGTTGATGCATGTCATCGATCCCAATT
Organism: Haliotis rufescens; assembly: GCF_023055435.1. Classification (NCBI taxonomy): domain Eukaryota; kingdom Metazoa; phylum Mollusca; class Gastropoda; order Lepetellida; family Haliotidae; genus Haliotis; species Haliotis rufescens. The sequence continues at coordinate 12,181,093 of NW_025963824.1, read as the reverse complement.
GCGTGGATCGATGCTCATGACATTAATCACTTGATTGTCTGGTCCAGACTCGATTATTTACAGACCACCGTCATTTAGCTGGAATATTGCTGATTGCGGCGTTAAACAACAAAACCAACCAACAGGCCGCTGGAAAACTATTGCCCCTGTCCTTTCCTCTCGAGGTTCGCAAGCCTGTATGCCACCAGCGAAGGTCATGTCATCCCGACCAAAGATCTCTTCGAAGAGTACAAGGCAAAGGTCTCTGCCTTGGACCATGGACCTCAGCTTTGCAGACACTCTCCGACCGATTCCACGCTTTCGCCAGCCAGTTCAATTTTTTTGAGGTGGTCGCCATACACGCCGTGGGTATCGTATCAAGGAGGTTAGGATAGGTCGAAATTTGGGGGAACATTTGGGTTATACTTTAAGGGGGTATAGGACTCGTAGGTCGGGGGGGGGGGGGGGGGGTCACAGATCCTCCGCCGTTTATAGCCCTGAAATTGGGAAAGCGGGAGGATGTGTGAGAGTACATTGGCCAGCTTATTCTTGGGGGGAGGTAGAGGGCAGGTTACGGGAGTATGATAGGCATAATTTGATTTATTGGTTTATAATCTTTGCTGGGGCTCATGATGAGGAAATCGTTTTGGACGGCCATCCGAATTCTCAGGGTGATCAGATGCACCCTGATCAAAAATTGGGGAGGGGGATCATGAACCTATGCTTTGAATATCCAAATTGTAAAATTAGGCGGGACATTAATGGGGGGGCCGAGGGATCAGAGGGTGGTGCCAGGCATGGCTCTTGAAATTCACGATGTGCACCATCAGGGACGTCAGTGCTGACATTGAACTACGGAGACTACCACCGCATTTATGAGAGACTCATGACCAAACTCCAATAACGGCCCTTTTCAGGGCCACACATGTCCCAAAAGAATACTTTGAAATATGGGTTGGTTGGTTTACGCCGCACATTATGTTTGATATTTATTACAAAGTTTTCAATTCATTTTTCTCAGCAATATTCCAGCTAGATGACGGCGGTCTGTGAATAATCGAGTTTGGACCAGACAATCCATTGATTGATATCATGATCGATGACATGCATCAACCAAGTCAGCGAGCCTGACCATCCGATCCCGTAAGACGCGACTTGGTTGATGCATGTCATCGATGCTCATGATATCAATCACTCGATTATTTACAGACCGCTGGAATATTGCTGAGAAATATGAATTGAAAACTTTGTAATAAATAACAAACATTATGTGGGTTAAAATAATTCTTTTAAGAAGTGAAAAACGCCCGAAAACCAATTTATGTTGGAGGCCTTTGAATGTATCAACATAACTGTTTCAGAAAAATAATAACAATTAAAAAGTGTTCAGATCCACTTTTCCGAGAAAAAAACCCAACGGATTTTGAAAGAGACTGAAATGTTCAATCTCTAACGAAATTCTCCCCTCCCTAAGATTTCTTTGTTTGATGTTTAACGCCGCACTCATCAATATTCCAGCTATATGACGACGGTGTGTAAATAATCGTGTCTGGACCAGACAATCCAGTGATTGATATCATGAGCATCAGTCCACTCAATTGGGATCGATGACATGAATCAAACCAAGTCAGCGAACCTGACCACCCGATCCCGTTAGTCGCCTATTACAAGCATGGGTTGCTGAAGACCTATTCTACCCCGGAATCTTCACGGGTCAGGGGGATTACATAACCATTTGTTCCCTACAGTGACTTATTTACTAATAGTATGTTATAAGTATGAACATCTTTGAGAAAAATATAGTCCGACGTTTAACAATAGGCATAAAAACAAGATGCTAATTATCAGTCTCATAAAATCAATCAACTCTGCTGTTATACGTTCATTTGCCATATTGTTAAAACATATATATATATATATATCATGTATATCACGTGACTAAACACATGAAACTGAAAATGTCAACTGTACAATGAGCCTTGTGGCCTTAAATACCGAATAAAATATATATCTAACTGTCTATCTATCTAAACAGGGTTTTTTTCTGGATGGTCAAGATTATTTTATTGTCAGATTGCCATGTTGATACTGTTTGCTTGTTGTTTAACGCTGCACTCAGCAATATTCCAGCTATATGACGGCGGTCTGAAGATAATCGAGTCTGGACCAGACATTTCAGTGATTGACATGATGACCACCGATCCTCACAATGGGGATACGATGACATGCATCAGTTATCCTGACCGCCCGATCCCGTAGGTCGCCTTTGAAAAGCATGGTTGCTTTAGACCAATTCTAACCGGTATCTTCACGGATGTGCTGCTACTGTACATAAAACACTGTCGTTTTACACTGTGGACAGAAATATGTTGCGACTGTATACATATATGTACCTATAGTATTATAGAACACCACTCAGGAAAGGTAAATTAAATCGAAATTAATTTCCTTTCAAAAGAAAGTATACATTTTCCAGCAATTCTCGAAACATTGTTTCTGGGATCACGAACGTGGCGCTGAAACTCTTTTCTCTTTGGCTGAAACATTGATGTCAATCTAATCAGAAGACACCACGTCATGTGCATCCGACACAAATAGCTGTCAGTCATCCCAGTTTGCGCGCGACTATATAAGTTTGAGTCGGCGGGCCTAGGTTCATTCTGCTCTTTCACTTCATCGAGAAACTACAACGATGCCAAGATCAAGCGAGCTTCGTCGGGGTCTCTCTGCATCCGGCCGCGACCCGTGAAGATTCCGGGGTAGAATGGGTCTTCAGCAACCCATACTTGTCGTTAAAGGCGACAAACGGGATAGGGTGGACAGGCTTGCTGACTTGGTTGATGCATGTCATCGATCCCAATTGCGTGGATCGATGCTCATGACATTAATCACTTGATTGTCTGGTCCAGACTCGATTATTACAGACCACCGTCATTTAGCTGGAATATTGCTGATTGCGGCGTTAAACAACAAAACCAACCATCCAACCGGCCGCGGGAAAACTACTGCCCGTCCTTTCCTCTCGAGGTTCGCAAGCCTGTATGCCACCAGCGAAGGTCATGTCATCCCGACCAAAGATCTCTTCGAAGAGTACAAGACAAAGGTCTCTGCCTTGGACCACAGCTTTGCAGACACTCTCAGACTCATTCCACGCTTTCGCCAGCCAGTTCAATTTTTTTGAGGTGGTCGCCATACACGCCGTGGGTATCGTATCAAGGAGGTTAGGATAAGTCGAAACTTGGGGGAACATTTGGGTTATACTTTAAGGGGGTATAGGACTCGTAGGTCGGGGGGGGGGTGTCACAGATCCTCCGCCGTTGATAGCCCTGAAATTGGGAAAGCGGGAGGATGTGTGCGAGTACATTGGCCAGCTTATTCTTGGGGGGGGGGGGGGGGGGGGAGGAGGTAGAGGGCAGGTTGCGGGAGTATGATAGGCATAATTTGATTTATTGGTTTATAATCTTTGCTGGGGCTCATGAGGAGGAAATCGTTTTGGACGGCCATCCGAATTCTCAGGGTGATCAGATACACCCTGATCAAAAATTGGGGGGGAGGGGGAATCATGAACCTCTGCTTTGAATATCCAAATTGCAAAATTAGGCGTGACATTAATGGGGGGTCCGAGGGATCAGAGGGTGGTGCCAGGCATGGCTCTTGAAATTCTCGATGTGCACCATCAGGGACGTCAGTGCTGGCATGGAACTACGGAGACTACCACCGCATTTATGAAAGACTCCTGACCAAACTCCAATAACGGCCCTTTTCAGAGCCACACATGTCCCAAAAGAATACTTTGAAATGTGGGTTGGTTGATTATGTTTGATATTTATTACAAAGTTTTCAATTCATTTTTATCAGCAATATTCCAGCTAGATGACGGCGGTCTGTGATTAATCGAGTTTGGACCAGACAATCCAGTGATTGATATCATGATCGATGACATGCATCAACCAAGTCAGGGAGCTTGACCACCCGTAAGAGGCGACTTGGTTGATGCTCATGATATCAATCACTCGATTATTTACAGACCGCTGGAATATTGCTGAGAAATATGAATTGAAAACTTGGTAATAAATAACAAACATTATGTGCCAGGGTTTTGAAAAAAAAAAGTGCTTATCAAACGTGAATTTCCTTGGCAGAATGAAAACCATTACCCCTGGGGGTTAACATAAATTTGTTATGAAGTGAAAAACGCCCCGAAAACCAATTTATGTTGGAGGCCTTTGAATGTATCAACATAACTGTTTCAGAAAAATAAAACAATTAAAAAGTGTTCAGATACACTTTTCCGAGAAAAATCCCAACGGATTTGGAAAGAGACTGAAATGTTCAATCTCTAACGAAATTCTCCCCTCCCTAAGATTTGTTTGTTTGATGTTTAACGCCGCACTCACCAACATTCCAGCTATATTACGACTGTCTGGACCAGACAATCAAGTGATTGATATCATGAGCATCGATCCACCCAAATGGGATCGATGACCTGCATCAAACCAAGTCAGCGAGCCTGACCACCCGATCCCGTTAGTCGCCTTTTCCGACAAGCATGGGTGGCTGAAGACCTATTCTACCCCGGAATCTTCACGGCTCAGGGGGATTACATAACCATTTGTTCCCTACAGTGACTTACTACTAGTATGTGATAAGTATGAACATCTTTGAGAAAAATATATTCCGACGTTTAACAAACATCTTTGAGAAAAATATATTCGACGTTTAACAATAGGCATAAAAACAAGATGCTAATTATCAGTCTCATAAAATCCATCAACTCTGCTGTTATACGTTCATTGGCCATATTGTTAAAACATATATTCTGTCAGATAGTATATATATATATATATATATATATATATATATATATCATGTATATCACGTGACTAAACACATGAAACTGAAAATGTCAACTTTACAATGGGCCTTGTGGCCTTAAATACCGAATAAAATATATATCTAAACAGTTTTTTTTTCTGGATGGTCAAGATTATTTTATTGTCAGATTGCCATGTTGATACTGTTTGATTGTTGTTTAACGCTGCACTCAGCAATATTCCAGCTATATGACGGCGGTCTGAAGATAATCGAGTCTGGACCAGACATTTCAGTGATTGACATCATGAGCACCGATCCTCACAATTGGGATACGATGACATGCATCAGTTATCCTGACCGCCCGATCCCGTAGGTCGCCTTTTACAAGCATGGTTGCTTTAGACCAATTCTAACCGGTAGCTCCACGGATGTGCTGCTACTGTACATAACACTGTGGACAGAATTATGTTGCGACTGTATACATATATTTACCTATAGTATTATATAGTACACCACTCAGGAAAGGTAAATTAAATCGAAATTAATTTCCTTTCAAAAGAAAGTATACATTTTCCAGCAATTCTCGAAACATTGTTTCTGGGATCACGAAAGTGGCGCTGAAGCTCTTTTCTCTTTGGCTGAAACATTGATGTCAATCTAATCAGAAGACACAACGTCATGTGCATCTGACACAAATAGCTGTCAGTCATCCCAGTTTGCGCGCGACTATATAAGTTTGAGTCGGCGGGCCGAGGTTCATTCTGCTCTTTCACTTCATCGAGAAACTACAACGATGCCAAGATCAAGCGAGCTTCATCGGGGTCTCTCTGCATCCGGCCGCGACCCGTGAAGATTCCGGGGTAGAATAGGTCTTCAGCAACCCATACTTGTCGTTAAAAGCGACAAACGGGATCGGGTGGTCAGGCTTGCTGACTTGGTTGATGCATGTCATCGATCCCAATTGCGTGGATCGATGCTCATGACATTAATCACTTGATTGTCTGGTCCAGACTCGATTATTTACAGACCACCGTCATTTACCTGGAATATTGCTGATTGCGGCGTTTAACAACAAAACCAACCAACAGGCAGCGGGAAAACTACTGCCCCTGTCCTTTCCTCTCGAGGTTCGCAAGCCTGTATGCCACCAGCGAAGGTCATGTCACCCCGACCAAAGATCTCTTCGAAGAGTACAAGGCAAAGGTTTCTGCCTTGGACCACAGACCTCAGCTTTGCAGACACTCTCCGACCGATTCCACGCTTTCGCCAGCCAGTTCAATTTTTTTGAGGTGGTCGCCATACACGCCGTGGGTATCGTATCAAGGAGGTTAGGATAGGTCGAAATTTGGGGGAACATTTGGGTTATACTTTAAGGGGGTATAGGACTCGTAGGTCGGGGGGGGGGGTTGTCACAGATCCTCCGCCGTTTATAGCCCTGAAATTGGGAAAGCGGGAGGATGTGTGCGAGTACATTGGCCAGCTTATTCTTGGGGGGAGGTAGAGGGCAGGTTGCGGGAGTATGATAGGCATAATTTGACTTATTGGTTTATAATCTTTGCTGGGGCTCATGATGAGGAAATCGTTTTGGACGGCCATCCGAATTCTCAGGGTGATCAGATACACCCTGATCAAAAATTGGGGAGGGGGATCATGAACCTCTGCTTTGAATATCCAAATTGTAAAATTAGGCGGGACATTAATGGGGGGGGGGGGGGGGCCGAGGGAGCAGAGGGTGGTGCCAGGCATGGCTCTTGAAATTCACGATGTGCACCATCAGGGACGTCAGTGCTGACATGGAACTACGGAGACTACCACCGCATTTATGAGAGACTCCTGAACAAACTCCAAAATCGGCCCTTTTCAGGGCCACACATGTCCCAAAAGAATACTTTGAAATGTGGGTTGGTTGATTTACGCCGCACATTATGTTTGATATTTATTACAAAGTTTTCAATTCATTTTTCTCAGTAATATTCCAGCTAGATGACGGCGGTCTGTGATTAATCGAGTTTGGACCAGACAATCCATTGATTGATATCATGATCGATGACATGCATCAACCAAGTCAGCGAGCTTGACCACCCGTAAGACGCGACTTGGTTGATGCTCATGATATCAATCACTCGATTATTTACAGACCGCTGGAATGTTGCTGAGAAATATGAATTGAAAACTTGGTAATAAATAAACATTATGTGCCAGGGTTTTGAAAAAAAAAAAGTGCTTATCAAACGTGAATTTCCTTGGCAGAATGAAAACCATTACCCCTGGGGGTTAACATAAATTTGTTATGAAGTGAAAAACGCCCCGAAAACCAATTTATGTTGGAGGCCTTGAATGTATCAACATAACTGTTTCAGAAAAATAAAACAATTAAAAAGTGTTCAGATACACTTTTCCGAGAAAAATCCCAACGGATTTGGAAAGAGACTGAAATGTTCAATCTCTAACGAAATTCTCCCCTCCCTAAGATTTTTTTGTTTGATGTTTAACGCCGCACTCACCAACATTCCAGCTATATTACGACGGTCTAGACCAGACAATCCAGTGATTGATATCATGAGCATCTATCCACCCAAATGGGATCGATGACATGCATCAAACCAAGTCAGCGAACCTGACCACCCGATCCCGTTAGTCGCCTTTTACAAGCATGGGTTGCTGAAGACCTATTCTACCCCGGAATCTTCACGGGTCAGGGGGATTACATAACCATTTGTTCCCTACAGTGACTTACTACTAGTATGTGATAAGTATGAACATCTTTGAGAAAAATATATTCCGACGTTTAACAAACATCTTTGAGAAAAGTATATTCGACATTTAACAATAGGCATAAAAACAAGATGCTAATTATCAGTCTCATAAAATCCATCAACTCTGCTGTTATACGTTCATTGGCCATATTGTTAAAACATATATTCTGTCAGATAGTATATATATATATATATCATGTATATCACGTGACTAAACACATGAAACTGAAAATGTCAACTTTACAATTGGCCTTAAATAACGAATAATATATATATATCTAAACAGTTTGTTTTTTTCTGGATGGTCAAGATTATTTTATTGTCAGATTGCCATGTTGATACTGTTTGATTGTTGTTTAACGCTGCACTCAGCAATATTCCAGCTATATGACGGCGGTCTGAAGATAATCGAGTCTGGACCAGACATTTCAGTGACTGACATCATGAGCACCGATCCTCACAATGGGGATACGATGACATGCATCAGTTATACTGACCGCCCGATCCCGTAGGTCGCCTTTTACAAGCATGGTTGCTTTAGACCAATTCTAACCGGTATCTTCACGGATGTGCTTCTACTGTACATAACACTGTGGACAGAATTATGTTGCGACTTTATACATATATTTACCTATAGTATTATATAGTACACCACTCAGGAAAGGTAAATTAAATCGAAATTAATTTCCTTTAAAAAGAAAGTATACATTTTCCAGCAATTCTCGAAACAGTGTTTCTGGGATCACGAACGTGGCGCTGAAGCTCTTTTCTCTTTGGCTGAAACATTGATGTCAATCTAATCAGAAGACACCACGTCATGTGCATCCGACACAAATAGCTGTCAGTCATCCCAGTTTGAGCGCGACTATATAAGTTTGAGTCGGCGGGCCGAGGTTCATTCTGCTCTTTCACTTCATCGAGAAACTACAACGATGCCAAGATCAAGCGAGCTTCGTCGGGGTATCTCTCCATCCGGCCGCGACCCGTGAAGATTCAGGGGTGGAATAGGTCTTCAGGAACCCATGTTTGTCGTTAAAGGCGACTAACGGGATCGGGTGGTCAGGCTAGCTGACTTGGTTGATGCATGTCATCGATCCCAATTGCGTGGATCGATGCTCATGACATTAATCACTTGATTGTCTGGTCCAGACTCGATTATTTACAGACCACAGTCATTTAGCTGGAATATTGCTGATTGCGGCGTTAAACAACAAAACGAACTAACAGGCCGCGGGAAAACTACTGCCCCTGTCCTTTCCTCTCGAGGTTCGCAAGCCTGTATGCCACCAGCGAAGGTCATGTCATCCCGACCAAAGATCTCTTCGAAGAGTACAAGGCAAAGGTCTCTGCCTTGGACCACGGACCTCAGCTTTGCAGACACTCTCCGACCGATTCCACGCTTTCGCCAGCCAGTTCAATTCTTTTTAGGTGTACGCCATACACGCCGTGGGTATCGTATCAAGGAGGTTAGGATAGGTCGAAATTTAGGGGAACATTTGGGTTATACTTTAAGGGGGTATAGGACTCGTAGGTTAGGTCGGGTCGGGTCGGGGGGTTGTCAGAGATCCTCCGCCGTTGATAGCCCTGAAATGGGAAAGCGGGAGGATGTGTGCGAGTACATTTGCCAGGTTATTCTTTGGGGGGTGCGGGAGTATGATAGGCATAATTTTGACTTATTGGTTTATAATCTTTGCTGGGGCTCATGAGGAGGAAATCGTTTTGGACGGCCATCCAAATTCTCAGGGTGATCAGATACACCCTGATCAAAAATTGGGGGGAGGGGGAATCATGAACCTCTGCTTTGAATATCCAAATTGCAAAATTAGGCGGGACATTAATGTGTGGGGGGCCGAGGGAGCAGAGGGTGGTGCCAGGCATGGCTCTTGAAATTCACGATGTGCACCATCAGGGACGTCAGTGCTGGCATGGAACTACCACCGCATTTATGAGAGACTCCTGACCAAACTCCAATAACGACCCTTTTCAGGGCCACACATGCCCCAAAAGAATACTTTGAAATATGGGTTGGTTGGTTTACGCCGCACATTATGTTTGATATTTATTACAAAGTTTTCAATTCATTTTTATCAGCAATATTCCAGCTAGATGACGGCGGTCTGTGAATAATCGAGTTTGATATCATGATCGATGACATGCATCAACCAAGTCAGCGAGCCTGACCACCCGATCCCGTCAGACACGACTTGGTTGATGCTCATGATATCAATCACTCGATTATTTACAGAACGCTGGAATATTGCTGAGAAATATGAATTGAAAACTTTGTAATAAATAAACATTATGTGCCAGGGTTTTGAAAAAAATCAAACGTGAATTTCCTTTGCAGAATGAAAACGATTACCCCTGGGGGTTAAAATAAATTTTTTATGAAGTGAAAAAAAAAAACGCCCCGAAAACCAATTGATGTTGGAGGCCTTTGAATGTGTCAACATAACTGTTTCAGAAAAATAATAACAATTAAAAAGTGTTCAGATCCACTTTTCCGAGAAAAAAATGCATGTGATCGATCCCAATTGGGTGGATCGATGCTCATAATGTGAATCACTGGATTGTCTGGTCCAGACTCGATTATTTTTCAGACCGCAGTCATACAGGTACGTATAGTGCGGCGTTAAACAATCAAACCAACCCACCATTGCATGGTCTAGACAATTTAAATGTCCTTTCGAAAATATCCAGTTTCTGGTTGGCAAGAAATTTGAAAAATTCGAAAATGTCTTTAACTTACAATGGCATAATAAAGAAATAACCAGAGTTCGTTTGTGGATCTATTCGCTGTGAGTGAGTATGGTTTTACGCCGCTTTTAGCAATAGTCCAGCAATATCACGGCGGGGGACACCAGAAATGGGCTTCACACATTGTACCCATGTCTTCGGCGTGACCAGCTAACGCTTTAACCACTAGGCTACCCGGCCGCCCTATTCGCTATGAAAAAAAAAAGATACAACACCAAAGTTTAACAAGGGACTCAATAACAAGCAAGTGGAAAATATCTGTTAATGTCCTGCTGTCACTGTGACTGACATTGAGCCATGAAGGTGGCTTTGTATGTATACATAAATATAACACCCCTCAAGCCAATACAAACTACACGTTTCTGGCTGAAATCCACACAACAGCAGCAACAATCATTAATATATCATTTGAGCTATCTCGTGCCTGAGAGTTGGAACATTTCTTAGACATTCAGTGTGTTCTTATTGAAATCGTATTCAGAACATTTCGGCTGTCAGTCTGCTGCCACACAAGCGCAGCGGCTCGCTCTCATTTTGTGACATTTGATGTCCCTGAAATAGACAAGCACGTGCGTATCTGACACCTTGCGACTGTCAGCGAGGTCCGACCAGCCGGTCTATAAATAGAAGCAGCTTGGCAGACAGCAATATTAGTGTTTCATCGAGTGATATTAAGGACTATTATGTGATATTGAAATGATAAACTTGTATTTATATTCAATATATATTCTACTTACATTAGCATATTTACAAGTAAAAAGAGAAATTCATCTTCGGCGACACAATTTTTAACATTTTGGTGCCTACCAACTTCAACCATTCACTTGTGTGAGCTGCATCTACCTTGTGCTAAAGATTTTCTTCATTTCCATATATTTACAGTTAAATAATTTGCATTTTAAAATATCTATTATATTCGCATTAGCTAGATTTGTTTACTACAAGTTTTAACGCCTCCCTCAGCAATATGACGGCGGTATGTAAATAATCGATTCTGGACCAGACAATCCAGTGATTAATATCATGATGATCTTGGTGTTTTTAAACGCACGAACTCGTTTTGCTGTTTCCGAGAGAGAGATAGTTTTCGACATAGTTGGTCTACATATGCTCTTATTGTCTATATGAACACAGCATGATTCTATAAGAAACATCGGTTGCTGCAGATGTAACCATACCCACATTTTTAACTCCATACAATAACATGTTGTAACATTTTTGAGGTAATCTACTTTCTGGCATTTTTCATGATTTTAACCAATAATGATTTGATCATGTGGCTTATAAAAATCAAGGGCATGCGACCACGTTCGCCATTATGTTGAAGTACAATGTTTAACACCGCACTCAGCAGTATTCAGCTTATATGACGGCCGTCTGAAAAAATAACCGAGTCTAGACCAGACAATCCAGTGATTGACATCATGAGCATCTGTCCACGCAATTTGGATCGACGACATACATCAACCAAGACAGCGAGCCTGACCACCCGATCCCGTTAGTCGCCATTTACGACAAGCACAGTCACCTTTAACAGCAAGCATGGGTTGCTGAAGACCTATTCTACCCCGGAATCTTCGCGTGTGTTTAAACACACGAACTCGTTTTGCTGCCTCCGAAAGAGATATAGTTTCCGACATAGTTGGTCTACACGTGCTCATGATATAAATCACTTGATTGTCTGGTCCTGACAGACCGCCGTCATACAGCTGGAATATTGATGAGTGCGGCGTTAAACAACGAACCAACCAACCAACCTGTTGCGACGACATATCAAACCAAACTGACGAATGCAAGTCTTCTCAGCACGTGACACGAGACACTTTTGTCTTCTCCGCGAAGCAAATTGCGTTCTAGCTATCTGTTCAAGCTTTTTATGTCTTCAATCCAGTCGGTGATGGGGAAGGGTGGGCCATTGACTGGTCAGTGATGGGGAATGGTTGGTCAGTGGTGGTCAGTGATTGAAAATGGTGGGTCAGTAGTGGGTCAGTGATCGGAAACGATGGGTCAGTGATGGGAAATGGTGGGTCAGTGATGGGGAGAGGTGGGTCAGTAATTGGTAGAGGTGGGTCAGTGATAGGGAGAGGTGGGTCAGTAATTGGGAGAGGTGGGTCAGTGATAGGGAGAGGTGGGTCATGATAGGGAGAGGTGGGTCAGTGATAGGGAGAGGTGGGTCAGTGATAGGGAGAGGTGGGTCAGTGATGGGGAGAGGTGGGTCAGTGATAGGGAGAGGTGGGTCATGATAGGGAGAGGTGGGTCAGTAATTGGGAGAGGTGGGTCAGTAATTGGGAGAGGTGGGTCAGTGATTGGGAGAGGTGGGTCAGTGATTGGGAGAGGTGGGTCGTTGAAGGAGAGGTGGATCAGTGATGGGGAGAGGTGGGTCAGTGATTGGGAGAGGTGGGTCAGGGATGGCGAGAGGTGGGTCAGTGATTGGGAGAGGTGGGTCAGGGATGGGGAGAGGTGGGTCAGTGATTGGGAGAGGTGGGTCAGTGATGGGGAGAGGTGGGTCATGATAGGGAGAGGTGGGTCAGTGATTGGGAGAGGTGGGTCAGTGATTGGGAGAGGTGGGTCAGGGATGGCGAGAGGTGGGTCAGTGATTGGGAGAGGTGGGTCATGATAGGGAGAGGTTGGTCAGTGATAGGGAGAGGTGGGTCATGATAGGGAGAGGTGGGTCAGTAATTGGGAGAGGTGGGTCAGTGATGGGGAGAGGTGGGTCAGTGATGGGTGGTGGTGGGTCAGTGATGCGGACTGGTGGGTCAGTGATGGCTCAGTAATTGGGAGAGGTGGGTCAGTGATGGGGAGAGGTGGGTCAGTGGTGGGAAATGGTGGGTCATGTCAATTTGGACACCTTCAAACAGTTGTATTTCCATAACGACCCCTTATAATTAGAATCAAACGTCTCAGAATTTGAAGAGCTTTCCACCGAGCCATCATGCACTAAAGTCGCTTAATATTTAAGAATAATGTGTTTTCCCCTCTCCAGCAAAAGGACTCCCAAGTCAGCAAACGGAAGAGACATTGTTGTTCTACCTTGTGTGTGAGAGAAACGCGCCAATTCTCCTTTTTTGAGAAAATGTACAGGTCTTTTGAAACACTTTGCAGTGACCAAATCTTTTGAAATATTTTGGAAACATTGAAAGGGTTACATTGGCTATCCAACTATGTTAAAATAACCACAATGGTGTCGCGCATGCGCGTGCGGTGGCACCCTAACATAGGCCTCTGACGTCAAATTGGACACCTTCAAACACTTGTATTTCCCTAACGACCCCTTATAAGTAGAGTATATTTGCTAGCCTCAAATTCCGGTCACCGGAATTGATCCGTTCACGCTAAAAATAGCCCTCCATGATGTAATTTCGACCCCACGTTAACGATTATAAATAATGTTCACGATTATAATTAAATAAATTATGGCATTTTTACGAGTTTCGATAATAAGTGCAACAGTAATGACTAATCTTATTCATTTAATGAAATGGATTTTGACAAGTTTGTGGACTCGACCTACAAGCGAATCTATTTAGATATAGTAGGGGGTTATTCCTTGATCGATTCACTAACGGTACAACATGCTAGACCTCTATAAGACACCCTGCCACCCCTATAGTAATGCTGCAAGAGGAAACATCTGATTTGTATTAAATCAATTCCTCCCATAGTATATAAAAAAAAGCCACGAGAGACGAAAACAAAAGCTTCAAACTCCGGTGGTCACGCTTAAAGAAAAAATATAGCTCGCCGTCCATGAGGAATCTAATATGTATAATGTTATTTAAAAATAATAGTTATACCTCACTTAACGACTGAACTGTGTATTCCTTCGAATTTCGTATCACAATATAATACGATATGTACCACAAGATTCTACATGACATTGTTATAGTCAAAAGAAGAAATGTATTTCAGAGTTATTTCGCTTATAGGGAAAATTCTTGGTGTTGGCGATCTTGAATTTAATTAACAAACCAAAAGTTTAATAAGAGAGATGTAGTGGTAAAAGAGTCATGTGACTTTGCTAGGTAGAATGTCAATAACATGTTAAAGATTTCTTGTGACATTGAACTGTTAAACTTTCCATGCAAGTAAAATGCGATAGTGTATTATTTGTTTATGAAGGATAGGTTACGATTTATGGCGTCAGTTTGTATTAGTATTTCTAACTTTGAGCAAACATTTTCTATTTAAAGGTTGTACCTAAGCTTTCGAGTAAACTTTGAGCAAACTTTACAGTAATAACAAGATATTAAACTCACAATGTAATTTTCAGTGACATATTAATTTACTCTCAACATAATATTTATGAACAAAAGTATGATGATACGTGAGTACAATGAACTTAAAACTGAGTATATATATTCTTCCTTTAAGAATGCAATTCTGTGTTTATAACTTTATGTAAATACTGACAAGTATAGTGAATAACATTATAATTATCTGATGACATAATACTTATAAACACCTGTAATGAGGCTGATCTAAAGTGCTTTACAATGTACATACTTCTTAAGGTATCATACTGTTTACACACAAGTAATACATGATGTTCATCTTCAATAGATGAAATACCTTCCTTGAGACAAAAAGGGCACAATCGCACTAAGTATTCAATATTATTATAACGTCCCGTTTCTATTGCAAGTCCATAATTACCACATCTAAATCTTGACATGGCTGTCCTGATAGATAAAGGTAGATTATAGGATAGATACAATTCAACATTGAGTAATGACTTAAACTGCCTATAATAATATGTCTTTGAAGAACTACGTAGTTCTGCAACCAATTTTTGATGGAGATTATCAAACAATCTCTGCTTGAATGTTGAAATAAATGTATCAATTGTATATATGTGACCCAATTTACTCTTCCACTCTCATCCTGTGATAACATCATGCTATAACATTGAAATAGTAATCTATTGTCATTTAAATTAATAAGTTTAGACCAATATTTAACTGCTCTTGTCATATAAATATACTGGAGAGAAATTCTTCCACATTCCCCTAGAACCATATTATTTGTAGTAATTTTACCAACTTTAAGTATCCATTTACATAACTTTATCTGTACACTTTCCACTCTCCTACAATTCACACCCCATATCTCTGCACCATAACAAAGAATGGGTACAACTGTAGCATCAAATATTTTAAACAAATATTTACATGATAAATTACCAAATTTCCTGGAATATGTATAAATAGCCAATAAAGCCTTTTGTGCTTGGGCGGTAAATGAAAGATGTGCCTTACTCCAAACAAGTTTGGGCGTAAAAACCAGACCCAGATATCTATATGACGATACAACATCAATCTGTTTTCCCATAAAGTACCACTTCTCATATGCACGCAAAGGGGCTCCATTACGAAAGACCATTATCTTTGTTTTATTTAAATTAACTTTCATACCCGTTATATCCTAAAAGTGTTCCTAGGCATATATCTTTTTTTGTAACTGTAAACACGAATCTGCCATAGATGACACATCGTCAGCAAACATCAAAACAAATATCTCTTTAAAGGAAGGTGAAACATAGACACCCCTGCCACCAGTTTCTTGCATGAAGTACATTAACTTGTTTATAAAAATAATAAAAAACTGCGGGCTTAAGGTACATCCCTGCCTCGTACCAATGTAACACCTAAAATAATTTGATAAACCACCAGAGAGTCTTACACAAGCACTTAAATTTGAATACATTGAAACTATTATCTTAAAAAAATTGCCACTAACTCCTACTTCATTTAAGCTTTTAAACAAAACGTCATGTTTAATCGAATCAAAAGCCTTTGAAAAGCCTGTAAATAAACAATAAAATCTTCCATTTTTCCTTTGGGCATATTTTGGCCAATAATTTGCAAACAGAAAATACTATCAATAGTGGAGCCATTAGCTCTGAAGCCAAACTGTGCTTCAGTAATGACATTATGTTCGTCACCAAGCTGCAGTCTGGAGTTAAGAGTGGAGCAAAAAACTTTACAAATGATATCTATCAAGGAGATTCCACGATAATTATCAATACAGTGTTTATCTCCTGACATAAATAAAGGACATACTATACTTTTCCCCCATTCTTTCCCCCATTATCAAATATGTTGTTTAACAATCAGACCAACGAAGGTAGAATATAATCTGATGATGCTTTCAGAAATTTAGCAGGAAGGCCATCAGGACCAGGCGATTTATTTAATCCCAACTTATCAATATGAAACAAAACTTCCATCATAGTATTAGGGCCATTTAAGTTAAATATAGATGCCTCTTCTACCTCCGTATTACATATGTCATAATCAAAACCCTCAGTGGATATGTTATCTACACACAGAAGGTTACTAAAATGATGTATCCAATCATAGCTACTAATTTGTTGTGAAATGCTTTCATACAAGCACCCTGTTTTAGCCTTCTCCAAAATAATTTAGCATTGTTTCTACAGTCAATTAAATTTTGTTTCATATCATTCTGGTAAACATATCTCTTAAATCTAAATTTAGATTTTAACAAGTTGCGCAACTTTCTAAATTCACTAAAGTCATAACCCTGGTCTCTATTGGCCCGAAGAGCATGATACTTTCTATTTTTTAAATCTTCTAAATCGCTATCCCACCATGGAGGTTGATTACGTATTCTTATAGGGCATCCTTTATATATTCTTTTAAACTGTTCTGCTGAGGACTGATATATCTTGACAATAGAGTCTAAAGCTTTTTCTGCATCATTGATAATCTGATCACCCAAAACATCATAAACAACTGATAGGTTTGATATAAAGTTATCCATAAATACTTGACATTCATTGCCATTCCATATATATCTTGGCCACTCACTGACAACATTAGGACCCTTATCAGTATCAGAAAAAAACCTTACTTACACAACTTTCATTGTTATTATTAAAATCATCCAAGGGAATTGTTAATGAGCAGTACAATGGAAAATTATTTGATACATCACTCATAGCTATACCAAAATCTAATACATTAGAAAAGATAGCTGTTGATGACATCATGTAGTCAACAACACTCTGGCCATTATGTGTAAAACATGTGAAATTACAACATTTGTCATTAATTAATCTGCCATTGAATAGATCAGGTCGGGGATAACCACCAATCGGCGTATAATAAGCCAATCGACGTATTATACGTCAATTGGCGTATATAACATACGCCGATCGACGTATGTGAAGACAATCACAGCGCAGGCCATGCAAGAACCAATATCCGACTGTGCGCTAGAGCGCCAATTGAAAGTGGCCAAATGCCCGCTTGCGACAGAAATGACAATTCACCCATTAAAACTAGAATTTGACCACACATGGCACACAAATACACCCCCCGTCAACTTACTTGCACACATATCAGGCTCAACGACAGTGTTATACTTCTGTTTGCTCAGTTTAATGCACATACACCGCTCAGTCGGACATCTGCAACGCCATGTTGCTCTGTACCGGAAGCAGTACTAAACGATAAAAGGAGATGTTGACTGGGAAATGAATGCACAAGCCCAAACAAACAACTTCTATGGTGGCCCAGTGGCTGGTCATAATTGAAGAAATCCGAATTACAAAATGAAATGGAAAATAAAACCGTTAAACAAATAAAAATTGAGGGGAAAATGGCATGGCAACAGTGTACACGAATAACACATGTTGACAACCATTGGTACAGAAAAAGAACGAGCAATCCGAGTGGTTAAGAATCGTTAGTAAAGGTGTATATAAAGCCATGTCATGATAGGAAGTGTGTCTGACTACAAATTCCTGCACAGGAAAGGGTATGGAGGAACATAATCATTGTACTTATTGACATTGTGATATATTGTATTTTGAACTGTGATACTGAACGCCTAATATTATCTGTGATTGAAACCACCGTCAAACTGTGATAAACTCAACATCTGTGATAGAAATTATGTGAATACTGACTGTGATATTTCACGTACATTGTGATATAACATTTGTGATATCCACTTGATATATATAGATAAATAGTACGCCATATTGAATGTATAATGGAATGTGGGTGTACACAACATGACAATTTCGTCGGAGAAAAAACCTTTAAAGTGTACAAACTTAAATGGCGCAAAATCCGGCAACCTGTGATAACATTCTTGAGAACAAATGGGTGGCTGTCAACCACAAACAATAATTTGTGCACTGAATGTGCTAACTATGTGGAACTGAACCATCTGCCAAATGTATGTGATAAGACCTTTCCCACAGCTGTCGACGTAGCACGTTGTATTGAATCCGGTGTCTACACCAGTGACGATTTGCGGTTAATTGCTGTTGCACTTGGTAACACCCAACAGCAACAATTGTACCATGACGGCCAGATTGTGTCATCCCAGTACAGGGAACCCGATAACCTGAGCAAATATGATGCCAAGGAATGGTTAACACAACAGAACCCTGTTGTTGTTGCTCTGTTGCAATCACTTACGAATGTGAATAGTGATAGTACTGCCACTAAACATGCATATTTGGCTCGTGCCTATGAACTCTTATATGGTGCAAGGAACAGTAATGTGATATGCCCGCTATCGTTCGCCATGAACCTGTTACTATATTATGTGACAGGCAGTAAAGTGGCCTGCAATCTGTCGGCCAAGACAAGTCCATCTGGCTCTTACCAAACCATACTAAAGTGGATCAACGAACAAGCTGCCGTGCCTGTAAAATGTCCCACAGCAGGAGATATCATTACATTTTTTGACAATAATCAGGTGCTGGCGAGGAATTGGAGAGTCCGATACGACGCCAAAGCCATGGTGAGTGTTGTAACGACATTGCTACACATATTCCCACCTGACACTAGGTTGCAGACAACACCCCATCTCAGTCCATGCAACTGGTTGACGTATGACGTCATATCACTACAGAACACAATACCCTCTTTCATATCTCCGTCTATGGATGTCTTTCGTCATTACCGAACACAAGTACTAACTGTAATGTTGGACAAAGTCCTTGCAGAACAAGGTGCGGATGGCGTGAGTGACAGTTTTGATTGTGCCGTGCTGCCTGATCCACCCACAGCTATGGATGACACCCATTACACGGTGAGTCGGGATGACGATACTTCAAAGATCAGGATTGTTAGATCAAATAGGACACCAAACAAGTATGACATTGTTGAGGCTGGTGAACTGTTCCACCCAGATCTAGTAGTAGGTGAGCCCGTCATCATAAATCCATGTTCATACATGTCAATGGAGGTTGTGCTCCGCAGGATTTTGGAAGATGTTGGTGTGGGAATTTCTAGATCATGGTGTGTCATTGGATGTGATGGCCTTCCGTATAACCTTGCTTCGCGTGTGATTGACAACCATTACACAAGTTCCATCTGTAATGCCACCGATATTCATGGCATGTCTGACTTACAGAAGCATCTGGATGATGACCATAACCAACCATGTCACAATCCACAGGAACACCGGACGTTCGGAAATATCTTATTGCTTCCAGGACCCGGACACATGGAAATCAACATGGCAAAGGCAAGTTTTAAGTTATTGTGGGATGTCATCCTTAAAGATCTTGCCATTATGCTGGGTTTCAGGACAATTCGAGCCCAAGACGCGTGCCGACATGCCACGGCCATCATAAGGCATGGCAGATGCTGGAAATATTTCTGTGGGGGACAGGAGCTCAACTTCTCGTTCCATTTATCAGAGACTGTAAGCAACATGGCAGGCAGGCAAGTGTGGCTCTATTACACTCATGGCTATCATGTGCTAAGAACAGGAACTACCTTTTCATGGCCGATGTCACCTTTACATATATCATGGCACTTTTTCTCTTCCGGTGTGGCATGAGAAGAGGAAATGAGAGATTGATTACAGAATCCTATGCACGTTTCTCGGACCTGTTCTATGGCCTACACATGACGCAGTACCAGGAACTCACACTTCGGGAGCATCATGTCAGGTACTCTTGTCCACCAGAGGTGAAGGACTTCATCGAATCGCATATGTCTATGTCTGCATCAGGGAAGGATTTCAGGGGTGAAGGGGGAGATTTCGTTTTAGAGGCCAAGAACAGACGCATACAGATGTGGATGCCTCCGGGACTTCCCACAGAACAGCACTGGCAGAGAATATGCCGCAACATAGATACCTTAGACCAGGTAATAACCCTTTATGAGTGAGTGAGTGAGGTAATGCTTTACGTCACATCGGCAATATTTCAGCCATATCGTGACGAGTAACCCTTTATGAAACACTTAATCGATTTTATGCAACTATTGAACAAAATGAAATTCATACTGACAAAACAGTAAAACGCACAAACCAAGGTACTTGAAAAACTCTCAACGTTTAACTAGATGACAGATATGGCAATTTTACAATTGAATGTATTATTCATATTATGAAACTTTTGTAATGTATCATGCCAAACTACGCACACCATTCATTTGTTGTCATTTCGTTGGTACACACTGCAATATATTGTTAAGGTTTCGTCTGAATATGTACATACTGTCCTTACAACAGTAGGAATACATTTATACAGCCACAGTATCAATTTTCATTTCCTTGCCGCTTTAACATATACAGGTAGGGGGAATAACTGCTGTTTAAGGATCAATACTTATACAGCTGCGTGGTGTTGATGTGCTGAGGTTCAACATTCCCCATGTAAGGGGAGGTTACTGCTGTTTAATTGGCATTGAATAATTAACTCCGTATTTCCCGACACTCGGTTTTCAGTTTGTGCGCATATTGTCATGGATTTTCAAGAGTTGTATTCACCTGAATAATGGCCCTTCATGAGTAAACCATAGGCTTTGAAAATGTATAAAAATAATAGTAACAATAACAACAGTTTGGTAGCAATTTTATTACAGTGTTGTGTGTCTGTGCTTATCACAGTAGAATGGAATTTTTCTCATAATGCTGAGGTGTTTTTTTGATACACTGTAACCTTGACAGAGGAAATGCACCCAATAATCACAATTTGGGGCATCACATCCTCCCCATGGTCCTTTTTCTGTGTCGCCATCACCATCTCTTTCAATATGGCAAATGGCACATTTATTAGCACTCGATTGCCTAAACATGGACACTGTGGTTTGTACATGAACTGATGTGGTAGTTTTCCTGTTAGTGGGTGAAGGGAAGGGGACGGTAACCACATCATCGGTTGTTGCGTGTGCTGGAATCCCTTGTGTTTCCATGGGTCCATGTTGTTTCATCTGTAAAATATATTAATATGCATATGTCACATGTCACAATGACTTGATTGACGTTGACTGGAAATAATACATCTGTTTACTGGTTGATTTGCTTTACTTACGAGCAATTTGTCGTACTTCGCTTTCAGTTCATGTGATCCATAAGACCAATTTTGTTTGGATGGCGTCACAATGTGTAGGTAAGCCTCCGAATGCGTCCGGCTCACTAATTCGTCTACCTGAAACATTTAAATTTGTAGTAATACATGTTTACTCTAACTTTCACACGTCAGCATTACATCAATTCTGTATTTACAGATCCGATCACATCTGTCTAAGATGTCTGGTGGTGCCCCAGACGACACCGATGATGTCTATCATCCGAATCTGGACACCGAGATCCGTCACTGGCGTCATCGTGTGCGACAGTCTGGGTATCTGGCCAAGCCTGCAAGTGCAGTTCCGCACACGTCCCTCTCAGGACAGCCCCTGGACTCTGAACTCTGTATGTTTGCAGGAATGTGTGTTAACAACAAATCTGTGTATGTTAATGCCATTGTGTCAGGCCAGAAACTGGGATGCGTGGTTAAGCTACCACGGGTTTTCATTTTGGCAGGGGACCGTGAGAAGTCGCAAGATATCACCAAGAGGACAAACGCCGAACTGGTCGATATGGTCACAGCGGAAATCAATCAGATTGAGGACCTTGGATCGAAGGATGTGGCAGCATCTCTGCGTAAGGACTTTCACCGCCATGGCAGGACTGGCACTAAGTCCGTGCTGCTCACATTCCTCCGTAATGCCAGCGACATTCTGGCAGGCCTTCTGGAGGTGATGGATTGAGACTTCAGGTAATGTATGCTTTTACATGGCCATTAATATTGATGTGTGTTTCTTTACATATGTAATGTTTTACATTGTGTTATCATACCTTCTTCATCAGTGTCCGCTTTCTGGAGCAGAGGGTGTTTGATTTCTTTTTGGCGTCACTCACGAATGTTGTAGGCATTGGTCCCGTGTGATGATGTTTCACCACTGTCGGTTTTTTGGCCTGTGTTAGTCGACGTTTTTTGTGTCTGTAGGTTTCCGGCATCTGTTAAAATGTATTTTCTGTATTTACAGGTTCCTCAACTGCTTGACCTGCACGCCACCGACATGCAGTACCTTCATGATTCATCTGTGATATTACTTCCTCAGTGTATATGGAGTGACAGTGACACTAGCGTACCCTGAGTCATCTGTGATATTACTTCCTCAGTGTATATGGAGTGACAGTGACACTAGCGTACCCTGAGTCATCTGTGATATATTTTCGTGGCAATCTACTGTGATATACTTCATTGTGTTGTGTGATGTGCAATAACTTTAAACCCGCCTTTGCCGGTCCCAAGCCCGGATGTGAAAGGGTGAGGGTTGGACAATACTTCCTACGTCTTGTTCATAAAAGTGTATTTATGCTTCCATTATCAGGTGCTGTTTAATGCATTATTTGTTTGCAGTTTACTGTCTTCTCTCACCTCTATGGTATCTTTGTCTTGTCCACTAGCCTCCTCCTGGTGTTCCATGATTTCCTCTCTGGTTAGTTGCAGTCAGACACACTTCCTATCATGACATGGCTTTATATACACCTTTACTAACGATTCTTAACCACTCGGATTGCTCGTTCTTTTTCTGTACCAATGGTTGTCAACATGTGTTATTCGTGTACACTGTTGCCATGCCATTTTCCCCTCAATTTTTATTTGTTTAACGGTTTTATTTTCCATTTCATTTTGTAATTCGGATTTCTTCAATTATGACCAGCCACTGGGCCACCATAGAAGTTGTTTGTTTGGGCTTGTGCATTCATTTCCCAGTCAACATCTCCTTTTATCGTTTAGTACTGCTTCCGGTACAGAGCAACATGGCGTTGCAGATGTCCGACTGAGCGGTGTATGTGCATTAAACTGAGCAAACAGAAGTATAACACTGTCGTTGAGCCTGATATGTGTGCAAGTAAGTTGACGGGGGGTGTATTTGTGTGCCATGTGTGGTCAAATTCTAGTTTTAATGGGTGAATTGTCATTTCTGTCGCAAGCGGGCATTTGGCCACTTTCAATTGGCGCTCTAGCGCACAGTCGGATATTGGTTCTTGCATGGCCTGCGCTGTGATTGTCTTCACATACGTCGATCGGCGTATGTTATATACGCCAATTGACGTATAATACGTCGATTGGCTTATTATACGCCGATTGGTGGTTATCCCCGACCTGTAGATGTATACCAAATGTACAACATGTTTCGACCAATGTTTTACCATAGTTATTATGAGAAGTATCTTTATTAGATCTAGGCATACAAAAATCGTCAGTTGGGTATCCATCAATGCTATCACAATTACTAGATACAAACTTAATATTATCATCTGGAATGTTGTAAAGAAAATCCTTTGTTCTGGCATTAAAATCGCGAGCGGTATATATTTCTTTATTACTATGGTCACTTACAATAGTTTCCAAATACTGTTCAAACACAACCATGCCATCATTGTTGTGATATATAGGGGAATTTTCCGAAGAAATGTATAGGTATATGATAACCGTATCATAGTTCCATGAAAGTTTAGTGGTTTCAAAAAGGAAAACAACCATGTCATGAAAACCATCATAAATTCTAGATATATATCCAGTATTCCTTTATAAGAACAGTCACTCCACCACTAGGTCGGCCAGGACGTTTAGTGTTCCGGCGTACACTGTTAAAAGATCGAAAACCGGACATGAAGGTTGTGAAATCGTCGGGACTTGTAGCAAAAGATTCACCGAATGGTATTATGTCGTAGTCGTGACAAAAGAGTTTTACCTGTGAATGTTGATTATCGTGTGTCCTTAATCCTTCAATGTTCGATGACAGAATACGAAAGTCAAAAGGGCCATGGCCGTTTCTTCATTTTCTTCGACTATTGTCCCGTGGAGTTACCTCCCTTGAGCGACCGGGTTGATAACCGGGCCAATCCTCACCTGCAGCAGCCTCATTATCAGTAATATCACTTGCAATATCATTAATCTTGACAACTTTTTTTTTCTTCTCTCTGTCAAACATGAACACATCATTGTCAACACTTAGCTTGTTCACACGCATTTTCGGCTTTTTCCCATCACTCAAAGCAAGACCAAATAATGCAGATAAAGCTCTCCTATCCTCCCTGATTTTCTGAGGAAAGTCCTCGGATACTCTTTTGTCTGAATCCTTGGGGATTGTTCCACGGCTACGTTTATAAATGTCACTTTTCTCTTTCGGAAACAAAAACTTTGCCACAATAGGGGACGATTCTCTTCTAGGGTTTAAACGGTGAGCCCTTAAAATTGTAATCTTGTCTGCCTTGTCCATATCCATGTCGTTAGCGAGAAACTCCCGAACTATCTCTTCACTTTTTCCCACGTCTCACCTTTAGTACCCTTAAAACCTCTGAATACTAAATTATCCCGCCTATTACGACACTCTGAATCTTCAAATTTCCCTTCCAAACGTGAGAGAGAGGGGTTTAGTTGTCTGTTCTCCTGCATGACATTCTCAATTTGCACGTGCAAGTCGGTCGCCATCTTTTCGACTTTCAAATTCAAAGCGTCAAACTGACTGTTCGTTTCTCTAACTTCGTTATGAATGTCTTTCAACATTGTGGTGATATCACTAGTCGTGTCTTCTCTTCCAGCATTAATTCCCAACGTACCGCTCTCGTTAACAGTAAAAGTTCTCTGGGGTCGTGGTCCCGGGTTCGTCTCGACATCACCGTCGGCAACTAGAAGTACACGGAACAGTAGCAAAAGTCGCAAACTCAAGGAGAGTTTAGTCCTGCACATTGCTATGCCATGGAAAGTAGTTTGGCACTTATTTGGTTGTGCAAAACAGCCAATTTTGGCTCTTTACTCCCGGTACTCGCGCATGCGCATTATGTATTCACAAGTATTATATATGAAGAATTATAGTGGTTAGCGAAGGAATAACATGTGACTGTAATGTAAAACACATAATTTAGGTGTAATAGACCTATCATCGAACAACATTTGTATTATGTTTGTATCGATAATGTTCATTATATAGATGTTTCATATTTAATATTTATATTATACAAAGTTTCTAATATATTTGCATCGCTAAAGTTAATTGGAAGATTCATCTATTAAATTAATAAATGCTAACAATAGTTTAATATTTATATTACTTTTTTTTGTATTAACATATTGAATATATGAACTTTTATGTTTTACGGAAATAGTATTCATCATACAACTTTTGTATAGAGTAAGGAGCAAAAAACGTTTTAGATGTCTTTAGACAACTTAAACAAATAAAAAAGTTACAGTTATTTCTGGATGTTTGCACACAGAATAAGGGAATCAGGATATGTAAATCAAAGTACCCAACTGGTTTGCTTTACTGACTAAATAGAGGATCTTTATAAGGATTAATTGTTTGATAGGCATTACTTAGAAGTTGACGGATGATAAAGTAGACACAATGTATTGATCACAACTTCTTTAATTACAATACCGATATTTTAATGAAAGAAGTTGTTATCCGTAAATTGTGTCTAACTTCTATGGTTTCTTGGACTGATCGTTTTGATCACATAGTTCACTTTTCATAATGGAAAAGTGACTCCAAGTACATGATACCGATATTGTTTTTGATACATATTCCACCAAGTGAGTGTGCGCGATTGATTCTATCTCTTTGCTTTGATGCATCATCGGCTGCGACGCTGTTCGCTGCTGTGTAATGTTTTCCCTTGTCCCGCGTGTTCACGTATTTTGGAGTGAACAGTTGACTTGCCTTTGCGTGTGTTCCGCTGATCTTTTTCGCGGGCACCTGGTATCATCACACTTTGATAGTGATTCGTTAACAAACGCTAATGATATAGTCGGAATATTACGATGGTGTCTGACCTGAGCATAGATGTCCATGACGATGGACATAGTTGTTATGGTTTATTTAGCAACATTCCAGCAATATCACAAGAAATGGCACTCCCTTAAAAAATGTATTATTAATCGAACCCGGTCCTTAGCCTTGCCGTGTAACCCTTTAACCTCCAGACTACCCCCGGGCTTCTTGTCCCCCAGGGTGAAATTGCTCGTTCATCTCAGTGGCAATATTTCCTTGTTTCGTCAGGGGCTAAGGGGGCACGGGTGGCCCAGTCGCATAAGGCGCCGCGATTCGCTTTGCAGAGTTGCGTCCCTTTGACACGCCAGAAACCTATGATTGTTGGTTCGAATCCCGGTTCGCCCCGATTATGTTTCTAGGTTTGTCAA
The DNA here is from genome assembly GCF_023055435.1 of Haliotis rufescens. NCBI lineage: Eukaryota > Metazoa > Mollusca > Gastropoda > Lepetellida > Haliotidae > Haliotis > Haliotis rufescens. Next base: position 12,154,309 of record NW_025963824.1, on the reverse strand, counting down.
CACCATACGCGTGCTCGTTGGTTTCACCGAAGTGGTAAACGTCTGAGACCTGCATCACTTCGGGCTTTCCTCACACATTAAGCTGACATGCCGTAATATAACTGGAATAATGTTTAAAACTCACACACTCAGGGGCTAGAGTTGTCCTGTCGCCTAAGTCACCATAATTCTTAAGGTAAACATGCGTCACATAGGCGTCCTATGATCATGGGTTCGAATCCCAGACCCGTCATCATGTTGGTTCCAGGTTTGTCAGCACCATACCTGTGGTCGTTGATTTCACCAAAGTGGTAAACTTCTTAGACCCTGCTTCACATGGAGCTTTTCTCTCCAACCACACTGATTCGACCACAACCCAAATGCTGTTTTAAGCTATATTTCTCTCGCCTAGCCTTACTTGTTGCGTCAAACTTCTTACAACACTGTTGTCCAAAGTTGTGAGGTGTAAAACAACAAACAGACAACAAAATATTATCCCTGATAAATGAAGTGTAACATTAAGAGAGTTCATTTTCCTCACAGAGCGGCGGGTAGCGTAGTTGTTAAAGCGACAGTTCGTCACGCCGAAGACCCGGGTTCTCCACATGGGTACAATGTGTGAAGCCAATTTCTGGTGTCCCCCGTAGTGATATTGCTGGAATATTGCTAAAAGCGGCGTGATGCCATACTCACCGGGGGCACCGGTGGCCCAGTCGTCTAAGGCGCCGCGATTCGCTTTGCAGAGTTGCGTCCCTTGGGCACGCCAGAAACCTATGATTGTTGGTTCGAATCCCGGTTCGCCCCGATTATGTTTCTAGGTTTGTCAGCACCATACGCGTGCTCGTTGGTTTCACCGAAGTGGTGAACGTCTGAGACCTGCATCACTTCGGGCTTTCCTCACACATTAAGCTGACACGCCGTGATATAACTGTAATAATGTTAAAAGCGGCGTTAAACCCAACTCACTCACTCAATCACACTCACATACTCATTCACTCTTCAGTTCACTCCATTGCCCCGCGCTCACAGTACAGCATCCTCCTCAGGCGCACGTAAAATCTCATAATACCACCACATATAAAAGGAACAGCATCCACAAACTTGCTTAAACGAACAACCGTCTGTGTTTGACTCCAATTGTCATGTAAGGACATAACTCCTGGTCGTGAAGACCATTGCATGAAACATCCCTGTATTTTTTAAAGTAAAGTGTGGGATGACCACCATGGCATATAGAACACTACTACACATCGTCCGTGGATGGTCACATGGCGTTGCTGGGCGGTCGGGTAGCCCAGTGGTTAAAGCGTTCACTCGTCACGCCGAAAACCCGGGTTCGATTCCCGACATGGGTACAATGCGTGAAGGCCATTTCTGGTGTCCCCGCCGTGATATTGCTGGAATATAGATAAAAGCGACGTAAAACCATACTCACTCGCTCACTTTTCATAAATAATATAAAATCTGAAATATACGTGTGTGCTAGTCGAAAGTTTATTTTATTTTATATTTTTTGTTTAACGCCCCATTTAGCAATATTCCAGCTATATGACGGCGGTCTTTCAATAATCGCTCTGTACATGACAATCCAGTGATTGGCACTATGAGCATCGATCTCCGTAAGTTGGATTTGATGAAATTCATCAACCAAGTCAGCTAGCCTGAACATCCGATCCCGTTAGTCACCACTTACGACACGCAGTGGCTGATGAAGACCAATTCCAACCGGTATGTGTTATCGTGTAATGTTAACGACGACCATGACAATGAAGAATTTAAGAACTAATTTGCACGAGTGCATGCCTTTGGGCGGAAATTGAGGGTGAAACAGTTGATCAAGCGCATGAGAGGGTCAATCTGGAACATGTTTCATGTGTCAACTAGAAATGGGTTCACAAATAATCATTCCAAAAGCATTCGTTGGTTCCACGTGGCATGCGCCTGATCAAATGTCCAACGGTTATTTTAGTCCCCCTCTTCTTGAAGCACCAGATCTATTTCACCAATCGTGACTGGACATGCCAGAGGCAATCGAGACGTCTACTATAGAAGTGTTCTGTATGCCATGGTAGTCCTCCCACCCCTAACTGCCACAAGTACACGTGTGTTTCATACGAAGGGTAGGGCGGCATGGCCAGTGTGTTAGCACCGCCCTGTGACCATCCACGGACGATGTGTAGTAGTGTTCTATATGCCATGGTGGTCATCCAACACTTTACTTAAAAAATACTCGTGTGTTTCAAGCAATGGTCTTTACGAACGGGTATGTGTGTTAGCACCGCCATGTGAGTGAGTGAGTACGGTTTTACGCCGCTTTTAGCAATATTCCAGCAATATCACGGCGGGGGACACCAGAAATGGGCTTCACATATTGTACCCATGTCGGGAATCGAACCCGGGTATTCGGCGTGACGAGCGAACGCTTTAACCACAAGGCTACCCGACCGCCCAGCAACGCCATGTGACCATCCACGGACGATGTGTAGTAGTGTCCTATATGCCATGGTGGTCATCCCACACTTTACTTTAAAAATGACATGTGTGTTTCATGCAATGGTCTTCACGATCGGGTCAGTGTGTCTGCACCGTCATGTGACCATCCACGGACGATGTGAAGTAGTGTTCTATATGCCATGGTGGTCATCCCACATTTTACTTTAAAAATTACGTGTGTGTTTCATGCAATGGTCTTCACGATCGGGTCAGTGTGTAAGCACCGCCAAGCGACCAGGTGTTATGTCCTTACATGACAATTGGAGTCAAACACACACGGTTGGGTTGAAATTCAACAGTTCAGCAGGTGTATCCAGTGGATAGACTGCTCACAGACAGGTATGTGTAAAATAACATGTATTACATTAGTGCTTTGTAAATGTGCATTCTTCGAGCAAGTGTGTCTAATATTAAATCCAAAACAAGCTCTTGCTATTCTGGTAAATAGATGCTTGCCAGACCGGTGATACAAGCGTTGATACACGTTTGAAGAGGGATGCATTTATACAATACACATCGAACAATTAGATTTGTTCGTGAAAGAATTTGTGTTTGGTTATTTTTATTACCTCATGTCAAAGGATTTGGTTATAGTACTGGAATATATATACACGTAGTCTACCATTTGTGGAAATTCGGGTGAGAAATTGTCTTGAGCAACCCATGCTTGTCGTGTGAGACGACTAAAGTTTGTTTGTTTGTTGTTTAACGCTGCACTCAGCAATATTCCAGCTATATGACGGCGGTCTGTATTAAATAATCGAGTCTGGACGAGACAAACCAGTGACTGACATCATGAGCATCGATCCACGTAATTGGGATACGATGGCATGCATCAACCAAGTCAACGAGCCTGACCACCCGATCCCGTTAGTCGCCTCTTACGACAAGCATAGTCGCCTTTTACAGCAAGCATGGGTTGCGGAAGACCTATTCCACCCCGGATCTTCACGAGTCAGACGACTAAGGAAACTGGGTGGTCAGGCTGACTTGGTTGATGCCTGTCATCTTACATGTATATTCCCGCTGTCTGGTCCAGATTCGATCATGTCGATAATTGATGGACAATATAGCTGGAATATTGCTAAGTGCGGCGTTACACAACAAACCAACTTTGTCCACCAAACGAACCAATGTTTAGTATGCGCATATCCAACTTAAATATGATAGCAATGCTAATACATGTATTCTATAGATCACGGTTTGCTATGATAGGATGTTAATATGTGTGCAGCCGATTGAAATATGTATATGTGTATCTCTGATACTGTATGTGATATTAAATGTAATCTGGATTGTGATCTCGCTACCGTTGGAAGGCATGTAGTCACTCGCTGTTTTCATGAACACTTGTCATGAACTTTGCAATGATTCGTGAATGTACATTCATGGAATTTGTCGCTTTCAACTTGGATAAACTTATTTTCATTTTGACAGAGATGCGACTATAACCCTAGATCGCAGAGCCTAACGTATTTAATATCCATGAGCTTGAGTATGGTTTTAAGCCGCTTTTAGAAATATACCAACAATCATGGTGCGGTCACTAGAAATGGGCTTCACACTTTGTGCCTGTGTGAGAATCGATCTTAAGGTCTTCAGTGTGACGAGCGGACGCTTTAACCACAAGGCTACCACACCGCCTTTTATTATACTTGAAGCTGAACGACACAGTTTGCAATCATGCAACATCACTGCGGAGTGTCTGCATTTAATTTACTCAAACCTTCTCAAGATGCGAAAAAAAATGTTTAAATATAGAATCTCACCGGAGTGTCTTTTGATATCAAATAAATCAACACGAGTTGAAAAGAAGAAAAATCCGAGGCTTGCCAAGGATTTTTGCCACTTTTATCAACGAGTGTCGATATATATGATATCAAAAGACACTCCGGTGAGATTTTATTTATCATCCAACATCATTCTTTCAACTTTTTCAATTTGTAGACTGTAATTAGCAGTGTCTTCAGTGTAAAAAGTACTGCAAACATATTCAGTAGAAGAGCCATTAGTGATGTCATTTGATTGTGACGTCATGGTAACCAGTGGCGTCACAATGGTCTGCAAAGCATTATGATGTAATTTCATTGCAGCGATATCTACAGTGTAGATATCGCTTGATCTCATCTAAGCGATATCTCCTGTGGGAGCTAGTTTTGGATGATAAAAGTCCTTATTCCACATATAATTCAGCATTAACATATATTTTGTTATATAAGATATGTCAGGTTTTATTAGCTTCGATACAAATCCAATTACATTGCCACGTTAAACAGTTTAAATGTAATATGCAATCGTGTTTATGATAAAAACAATAACCACTGAAACAGCTGTGGCGTGGTTGGTGTATAAGCTACACATGTAATGCATTTGTAATATTTGGAAACATTACCCAATATTTCTCCATTTTTAACTTTAACTTTAGAAATGTTGAAGCTGTTATAAACGTGTATGAGATTCCTGTCACTTTATTCTTGTAATATGTTCATTGAAACTTCAATATCTATATGTATTTGCATAACACCCTTGTCATCTTGATTTCATTATCATATATTAATTTATGTTATACTTTTCTTTGGAAATAAACAGAAAATCTTGAAAAACATGACAGTTTGAGGTAACCGATGGAGACATGAGCTCAATGACGTCACATTATACCGACAGTTACGTAACAAACAGTAGATGACGTCATCTTCAATTATCTGCGACAGTGCGTAGTAATACTTACTATTACAATGCTCACTGAGAGCGCATCTTCGCGAAAGCAAGGACGTTAACTGAAAGGTCTTGTGATCCATTAAAATAATCCAATTACTGATTACAAAAAATAAATAAATCAATATAAAACCAAAAAAAACAGACAAACGTGATGAACAATTATGTTAATGATGGAACATCACAGGAACAGCTGTGGCCATTGTGACACTTGTTCTATATACGTAATGTTGTATTCAGGATCCAGACTACCTATGAGTCGTAGCCACAAGTTTAACGTGCTGAAAATCTCCGAATACTTATAAAGGTCATTATCATTATTATCTTTATTATTATTATTATCATCATCATCATCATCATCATCATCATCATCATCATCATGATCATTATTATTATTATCAACATATTAAAATAAAAAATGCAGCAAAGAGGGTTTGGGTGATCGTGGCACAGTCAGGCTGGTTAGGTTCATCACCAGCTCAGGGCCCATGCCCCCTCCACACGCAGCCCAGACAGGGAATGGGACTTCTCCCAGGAGGCGCTGCCTAGTCAAACCCACCCAGAACTTTTCGGAGAATGCGAGGACTCCCCAACACTGCAGCCTTCTGCATTACCCAGATTGTCATAAGGGATGTATTCCCGGTAGCAAACCCGGGAACTCTCCCAATGTCAGTCAACAGATTGGGAGGTACCAAACCTAGGGCACCGAGAACAATGGGGAGTCGGACAACTTGGTACTTGGGATGCAAGCGTGACATTTCGAAAGCGAGGTCTGCATATTTGCCATGTTTTTCCTCGATCTTGTCAATCACATTAGTGTTAAAGGGGACAGAAAATTCAATGATATAAATGATTTCATTGGATTTATCAAAAAGGACAAGATTAGGTTTTTTGTTCTGGATACGTATAAGGCTGTAAATGGGCCTATTCCAAAGAATTTTGTATTTATCATTTTCCCTCTACATATTCCGGGTTGTACCATGGGTAGACCTCTTTGTCAAAACCACAAGGATGGCGAAGACGGTAATAAAATGATCGAACTACACCATCATGTCGTTTAAGATATTGTG